>NC_059167.1:10000-1210000 GCF_019923935.1 Bubalus bubalis
ACTGAAACTTCAGAAGGGAAGTTGGTGTTTGAAGGAAGACCCCCTGAATACAAGGCTTCTCATGGGGCTGATATAAATGATCCCAATAAGACCTAATTCTTTTTATAATTTTAAAATTTATTACTTATCTTGTTTTATTAGGATATAATTTACATACATCACTGTTTAAGGCATACAGCATGAGAGTTTTGATTGATATGTACTGTGAAATGATTACCATAGTAGGCTCAGCTAACATCCATCTTCTCATTCATCAGTTTCTTATCTCATGAATTATGATTTGAGTACTTCATAAGATTCATGTAACTCTAGATGAGCTGTGCTCATTCTGATGCCTTTAACCAGAATTATGTCTCATTATTTTTACTTTTTTTTAAATTGGAGTATAGTTAGTTACTAACTAGACACATTAAAAAGCAGAGACATTACTTTGCCAACAAAGGTCCATCTAGTCAAAGCTATGATTTTTCCAGTAGTCACGTATAGATGCGAGAGCTGGACTATAAAGAAAGCTAAGTGCCAAATAATTGATGCTTTTGAACTGTGGTGTTGGAGAAGACTCTTGAGAGTCCCTTGGACTGCAAGGAGATCAAACCAGTCAATCCAAATGGAAATCAACCCTGAATATTCATTGTAAGGACTGATGCTGAAGCTGAAACTCCAATACTTCAGACACCTGATGTGAAGAACTGACTCACTGGAAAAGACCCTGATGCTGGGAAAGATTGAGGAAGGTAGGAGAAGGGGACAACAGAGGATGAGATGTCTGGATGGCATCACTGACTCAATGGACATGACTTTGAGTAGGCTCTGGGAGTTGGTGGTGGACAGGGAAGACTGGTGTGCTGCAGTCCATGGGGTCGCAAAGAGTCGGACATAACTGAGCAACTGAACTAGTTACTTTACACTGTTCTGTTAGTTTTTGCTGTATAGCAAAGTGAATCAGCCACATGTATACACATATCCCCTCTTTTTTGGATTTCCTTCCCATCTAAGTCACCAGAGCACTAAGTATAGTAGGTTCTCATTAGTTATTTGCCAGCCTTGTCCTGGCGAAGAGGCTTGCATAACTCAATGAAGCTATGAGCCATGCCATGCAGGGCCACCCAAGACCAACAGGTCAGTGAAGAGTTCTGACAAAATGTGGTCCACTGGAAAAGAAAATGACAACCCACTCCAATAGTCTTGCCTTGAAAACCCCATGAACAGTATGAAAAGGCAGCAGTCCATGGGATCACAAACAATTAGATACAACTTAGCAATTGAACAACAAAGTTAATATAAGACTCAATTTTTTTTAAGTATTTCCTGTTACTTTTACACCTATCAGTAGGCTGCTAATTAGAGAAAAGAAATGTCTCAAAACTCAGAGTGGCAACAGGCCCCTCACCAACAACATGCATTTTGAGATAACACTGGCACAAGTTGAGTCATCCTGGGCCATAAAGCGATTGACATGAATCTTGAAGAAAGGCAGGTTTCCAAGTAAATATATAGTTTCATTAATGTAGATTATGTGAATAATGTATGAGTAAAACATACTGGTTTGTTGAGCTTTTATGGGTTTTGAGTCTTAAGCGAAACCAACTTGAACAAAGACAGATCCTAGGGTAAATACATAGTTCATTAACACAGCTTAAGAAAAAACATTTCCATAAGAAAAACGCATTGGTTAGCTCAAGGTTTGAGAAAAGTTAAATTCAGGTGGAACCAGGTGTATTCATGGCAACACAGAATTTTAAGAGAAACCTTTTAATTTTATATAGAGAAGGGAAAAAAAATCTGACACTTGTAGTTTGTTTCCTCCTGCCACTTAGGAGAGAGATAAAAAAAAATGTCTGACACTTGCAACCTCTGTTTGGAGACCCCTGGCCTTCCTGCCTGTTACCCTCTCATTCCCCCCTTTTCTTTTACGGGAATTATGTTGCCTAGGGAAAGGGGCATTGTTCTCATTCCATAACTGCTTCTGAGCTGATTAGGTGCATTGTCTCTAAATTGGTGAGGCAACATATTCTCCTAACCCTCATATTGAGGGTCTCTGATCCAGGGGCCCCAAGTAGTAATTGGAGGAAGCTGCAGCAGTCGCAGGAATTTGAGCAACCATTTGCAGCTTAAAAGCCTTCACATGGCTAGAAACAAATCCAGTTACACAGTTAACAGATGCAGGGAGCAAACAGCAAAAACAGAACAATAAGCAAGGTTAAAACTCATATTATATCCACAGTTAAGCTACAAATTGTTGGACCAGTCCATTTTAGGGTTGTTAGATGTCATCAGATTAAGAAGAGGCATCACATATGATTGCTGTTGTCAAAGGTATTTGCAGACTTGGAGACAGTCCTTTCCCTGAAATGGAAAAGTCCAGCAAGGGAAGCCTTCCACTGTTGAAGAGGGGAGCGCTCTGCAGACCCAGCAGTTAGACCGATCATGGAATGCAGCATAACAATGAGCCCAGGACAGGAAGGTGTTGTCTTGAGGGTCAAACGGCAGACTCAGGACTTTCGGAGTCAACAGAAGTAGGCTAACACAGATTATCAGGCCCATCTGAAAAGTAGAAAGTCAGAGCATAGAAAGAAAAGACATAAAATGACGCCACTTAGCTCTGGTCAGTGTGCCACCTCTTAACTCAAATGTGATGCCCACGAGTCCATTCTTGGCACTTTGACAGCTGTGGGAGAAGAAAGAATAACCTGGTAAGGGCCTTCTCAGAGGGGCTCAAGGGATTGGCCCCCAGATCCCAGTGTTTTTATGAGGACCTCAGTTCCTGGCTCAAATGGAGGCTTGCTTGACTCAGAGGCTGGATCAGGAGTTCCTTCAATGCCTGTTGAAAAGCTGAGAGCTGAGTTACATAATTAGCAAATTTCAAGGCTTCAGGGTCTAGAACAGTGTCTGTACATAAGAAGGGATTTCCAAAAATATATTCAAAGGGGGACAGTCCTTCCTTTCGGTGGGCAGTTTGAGCCCTCATTAAAGCTATGGGTAGAACTTTAAGCCTGCGTCTCTTGGGTAGAACTTTAAGTCTTGCGTCTCTTGAGTTAATTTGCGTAGATGTCTCTTAATAATGTCATTAGCTTTTTCAACCTTTCCTAAGGAGTAGGATCTCCAGGAACAGTGTAAGGGATACTCTATTCCTAGAGCTTTTGACACTCCCTGAAATACGGCAGCTTTAAAGGTGGAGCATTGTTACTCTGAAGGTTCCGCAGCAACCCAAACCTGGGAATAATATCATGGATTAAAATTTTTATAACCTCCTTAGCCTGTTCACTACAAGGAAAAGCCTCAATTCATCCAGTAAAGGTATCCACCCAAACTTGTAAGCAAGAATATTCATTTGCTTTTGGCATATGAGTAAAATCAATTTCCCAGTCCTCTCCAGGATACTTTCCACTTTGTTGTAACCCAGATTTTGATAATGTTCTTTAAAGTTTTCATTACATTTTTACCTTCAAACAAACGAGAAGCCATCTGGCAAGTACTCTCTACACCTAAATGAAAATTCTTAAACCCTTAAGAATTTTCCATTGAGCATTTTCAGGAATTATTAATCATCTATCCTCAGGCTGTAACCATCCTTTATCAGTTATCTTTGCTCCTCTTTTCTCATATCTTTCTAATTCTTCTTCAGTATATTGTGGTTTTTCCTGTTCCACAGGACCTGTCCAGATCAAAGGTGTCTGCAGTGCAGGGGTTTCATAAAGTGCCACCTTTCTGGCTTGACAGTCAGCCAGCTGATTACCCTCAGCTACTTTACTCCGTCCCTGCTGTGTCCTTTGCAATGCATAACAGCTACTTCTTTAGCACAATATATAGCAGTTAAAAGTTTCTCAGTCTCTCTGAAATGCTTAATAGAGTCTCCTGTTACCATTTTAAACTTTCTTTCCATATTGCAGCATGAGCATGTAAAGTCAATAAGCATACTTGGAGTCAGTGTAGATATTTATTCACTGCCCTTTGCTTAACTCTAGAGCTTGGGTCAGAGCCACAAGCTCCGCTAACTGAGCACTGGTTCCCTGTGGGACAGATTTTGTTTCTAAAACCTGTCCAGCCATCACCACAGTGTAACCTGCTTTATGCTTTTCAACCCAAACAAAAGAACTGCCATCTGTAAATATTTCCAAGTCAGGATTGTCTAATGGGGTATCCATCAGATCTTCCCAAGCTGCATAAAGTTAAAAAACTGGAAACAATTGTGATCAGGTGTTACATCTAATTCTCTGCTCAGGTATCCTATAGGCTGCTGGTGAGGTCCTTGGGGTTGTGTCAAAACTCCCAAGGTCATACCTTTGTTTTTTCAGTGACAAACAAATTAAATTCTGACCCTGTGGGCAAGCTCAAAGTGGGAGCTTGCAGGAAAGCAGTCTGAAGAGCTTTGAAAGCCTTTTGAGTACCTGGAGACCAAACCAGTTTGTCGGTTTGTTGGGTCTGCTTAGTTTCAGTTATAAGTTTCTATAAAGGCCATTCAAGTTCCCCATAACCCGGAATCCAAATCCGGCAGTAGCCTGTGATTTCCAAAAATCCTCTCAATTGTCTTAAAGTCATAGGTAGGGGATGATTTAGTATAGGTTTAATTCTCTCGGGGCCTATGGCCCTAATCTCTTCTGATATGATTAGGCCCAGATATCTAACAGATTGTTGACAAAGCTGAGCCTTTTCCCTTGATGCCTTATAACCACAGCCTGCCAGAAAGTTAAAGAAACCTTCTGAAGCTAGTAAGCAAGCTTTCTCTGCCTCACCACAGGGCAGAATATCATCTACATATTGTAGCACCACTGCCTCAGAGTTTTGTAGATCCCATGACAAACTTAGCCCAAATAGGTGGGGGCTATCACAAAATCCCTGGGGCAAAACTGTCCAGGTTTACTGAGAAGCTGGCTGAGTAAAGTCTTCAAAGGCAAACAGAAATCGACTTTCCTCTGCCAAAGGTACAGGATAGGAGGCATGTTTTAAATCAATTACTGAGAAATATTTGGCTTGTTCAGAAATTTCACACAATACAGTATAAGGATTAGGCACCATGGGGTGTAAAGGAACTACAGCCTCATTTATCATTTGTAAATCTAGAACTAGTCTCCATTTATCATTTGACTTCTTTGCACCCAAAAATAGGAGTGTTGTATGGACTATTACAGGGAATTAATAGTCCCTGCTCCTTTAAATCCTCAATGATGGGCTTTAACCCCTCCTTAACCTCGTGTTTCAGTGGATACTGCTTTTGATGTGGAAATAAGTGCAGGTCTTTGAGCTTGACAATGATAGGCATAGCATTTTGTGCTCGACCCACAGATTTTCCATCAGCCACACTCTAGGAGTTATATTTTGTTCAAATAATGGGAGAGAAAAGGAGGGCTCCATATTCATGAAAACAGAGGCATGGATCTTGCTCAGCGTACGTCTCTCCAAAAGGGGTGAGGGAGACTGGCACGGTCAGAAACGCACGTGAAAAATAGCACAGAGTCCCAGTTGTAGCTTAGAGGATGACTGAAATAATAACATTTGGCTTATCCAGACAATCCCATCATGGAAGTGGATTGGGGAGAAAGTAGACCAGGGGCTTCAGTAAGCACAGAATAAGTTGCCCCAGCGTCCAAAAAGAAATCAATGGATTGGCCCCCACAGTTATTAATACCTGGGGTTCCTCAGGTGTAATTAGGACAGGGGCTTCTGTGGGGATCCCTGGGCACCTTCAGTCCTGATTGTCTTGAGAGTCCAACCCCTGAAACCTGCACCTCTTGGGGCAGTCTCTCCTCCAGTGTGGTCCCTTGCAGACCAGACATGGAGCCGGGGGCAGCTTAGATGCCTGAGGGCAATCCCGCTTGAGGTGCCCCTCCTTTCCACAGTAATAGCAAGCCCATCCCTTTTCACCTGGGTCCCTCTGGGCATTTTTCTCAGGCTGTTTAAGAACAGTTCTGACAGCCATCACAAGGGCTTCCGCCTGTTCTTTGGTCTTTCTCTGCCTTTCTTTTTCTCATATTCCCTGCTGTAATAGACTGAGCCAGTTGCAACAGATTATCTAAAGACTGATTTGGTCCATATGCCTCTTTTAGTAGCTTACAGTGGATATCTGGAGCCAACTGAGTGAGAAATCTATCTTTTAACATCATTCTTCCCTCTTCACTTTTGGGAACAAACAGTAAATCTGCAAAGGGCTTCCCTCAGTCTATCTAGGAATTTACCAGGAGCTTCCTTCTCTTCCTGTTCTATGTTTGCCAATTTGGCCTAGTTTACAGTCTTAGCATGCACTTGCCTGGGTCCTTCAAGAACACATCTGACAATGACTCTGACCCCATCTTCCTTTAGCAGTATTAAAGTTCCAACCTGGGTCTATAGTCGGGACCACCTGATTCCCAGTGGGGAGGGCGGCTATCTCATCCTCCCTCTTACACACTGATTCATTACCAAGCCGTTCATCTCCATAAGCAACAGCTTTCCCCAAAACTCGAGTTTTTGAGTCGGGAGTTCGCATTTGTCCCAGGTTATACATCACATCCTTCCAAGTAAGGTCATAAAGCAGAGTAAGGAGCTGAAAGTTTCATACCCAAATCTATACCCTTAGGACATAATCTGGCACATCTCATAGAGAGAAAAAGGGCAACACATATGTTACTTCCAGTCATGTCCCTTGTTTTCTACAGAACCTGTCTAATTGTAAAACAGCATTATAGACCTTCCAACCGGCCACTGTTCACCATCCTCCAGTGGATACCATGGCCATGTAGTATCACACAGGAAGATCAGGCATGTCTTGTTTAAGCTCCGGGGATCAAATCTATAGCAGTTTTTCAAAGGAGTGAGGCTGGAGTTGTTAGCTCCCATCTGTAAGAGAGAAAAAAAGCAGCCAGTGCTACCTTTTTACCAGAGACATCCCTCCCTGCTCTAGATGGGGGTGGATACAGGTCTTCCAGCTAAGCTTCCTTCCCTGGCTGGAGTTAACCTGTCTCTTACCAACACAGGTATGACACTACTGTCTCTCCCAGTTCACCACACCAGTATAACTGATACAAAAGAGATGGTGAAGGGCTGGCCAGTGAGGGAAAAGTGATTTTGTTCTCGAGTTATTAGGCCCAGTCCTTCCAGTTCATTCCCACAGATTCCATAGAAAGAATATCTAGGGAGCTGGGACAAAAGCCACTGGAGAGCCTCCTCTGGTCCACTGAGAGCTACAGTTACCAAAGGAAGAAGCCTGCTGTACTTCCTATCTGAATAACCTTTAACCTGAGACGCGCTCTTAGAGCTACAGCTCCATCTAGCTTCCCAACTTTCAACCCCTAGGGAGGCTAGGCACTTCCTGACTATCAATCCAAGTTTGGGACCTAAGTAAGTGTACACAGTAACAGCACAGATCACAAGTCTCTTGAAAGTCTATGATCCGACAGTCTAGGTTAGTAGTTCTGATTCCCAGGAAGTCATGAAACGGTCAAAGAGACTGGAAAGTTTGACCGAGAAAGGAGAGTTTGGTCCACATTCTTCATCCATCTCTGGCCATTCCCCAAAGGAGACACTGGGTGCCTCTTGACATCAGCTGCTGCTGCTGCTGCTAAGTCGCTTCAGTTGTGTCTGACTCTGTGCGACCCCACAGACGGCAGGCCATCAGGCTCCCCTGTCCCTGGGATTCTCCAGGCAAGAACACTGGAGTGGGTTGCCATTTCCTTCTCCAATGCATGAAAAGTGAAAAGTGAAAGTGAAGTTGCCCAGTCGTGTCTGACTCCTAGAGACCCCATGGACTGCAGCCTACCAGGCTCCTCTGTCCATGGGATTTTCCAGGCAAGAGTACTGGAGTGGGGTGCCATCGCCTTCTCTGTTTGACATCAGCAGGTCAGTATAATCCCCGACACGGTTTCTGCCATAAGCTGTATGAGGTCACCACAGAACCGCAGATTAGGAAACAGCTCTTGCTTCATACACATGTGTCTCTTTCAATCAATCACACACACAAGCACACTGCACAGTTAGTAAAGTACAGCAGAAAACACGTTTGCTAGGAGAACAAAGAACTAGAGCTCTAAGTAGCATTCTTACCTTGTCCTGAAGAATCCCAGATGAGACCCCAAGATGAAAAGTTGTTGCTGATCCATGAAAGACATCAGTATTCTTGACCTCTGGAGGAGAGGAACTCAATCCAGGGCCAGTGACGAGGCTTGATCGCGCAGAGCTTTTGTGTGATAAAGTTTTATTAAAGTATAAAGCAGATTGACAAAGCTTCTGATATAGACATCATAAGGGGCAGGAAAGAGTGCCCCCATGCTAGTCTTTAGCAGTATCTTATATACCCATCAGCAGGCTGATAATTAGAGAAAGGAAATGTCTCAAAACTCAGAGTGGCACCAGGCCCCTCACCAACAACATGCATTTTGACATAACATTGGCACAAGGTGAGTCATCCTGGGCCATAAAACACTGACATGAATCTCGAAGAAAGGCAGGTTTCCAAGTAAATATATAGTTTCATTAACATAGATTAGGAGAACAATGTATGAGTAAAACATACTGGTTTGTTGAGCCTTTATCGGTTCTGAGTCTTAAGCAGAACCGACCTAAAGAAAGACAGAGCCTAGGGTAAATACATAGTTCATTAACACAGCTTAAGAAAAACATCTCCATAAGAAAAACGCATTGGTTATCGCAAGGTTTGAGAAAAGTTATGTTTAGGTGGAACCAGGTGTCGTTATGGCAACACAGAGTTTTAAGAGAAACCTTTTAATTTTATATAGAGAAGGGAAAAAAAAATCTGACACTTGTAGTTTGTTTTCTCCTGCTGCTTCACAGAGAGATAAAAAACGTCTGACACTTGCAGCCTATTTCCTCCGTTTGGAGACCCCCTAGCCTTCTTGCCTATTACCCTCTCAAAAGTATTATATTTGAATTATTTTACCAGGTGTGTCAAGAGAAAAAAAATAAAAGATTACACTTGTTTACTCAGGACTAGTAATCTAATACAAAACAAAGGAAAACTTGTTCTCCTCAAGCATCGAGGATGACAGAAACATTCCAGTGCCTACCGTGGTTCACTGTGAAAAATAGTACGTTTACATCAATAAAAACTAGACTAATGTTTCTGATAACTGTTTCTCAGGAGTAAGTAGATGGATAATCATCAACTTTATTTCCAGTGAGACACACTTGGAGATGAACCAGAGGCGCCTTCTCTGATGAAGGAGGAAGCACACTGTCTGCTTGGACGACTGTGGGGCTGACCTCCACTCCCTGGCTTTGCTCTCACCTAAAGAGCAGTTCAGACTTCCCAGGGGGCTCAGTGGTAAAGGATCTGCCTGCCAAGCATGAGACATGTGTCTGAGCCCTGGGACAGGAAGATCCCCTGGAGAAGAGAATGACTACCCATTCCACTACTCTGGCCTGGGAAATACCATGAACAGAGGAGCCTGGCGGGTTACAGTCCATGGGGCCCCAAAGAGTCAGACACAACTAAGCAACTAACACTTTCACTTTGAATGAGCAACCACAGGGCAAAGGGAGGCATTCAATCACGTCCACTGACCACCAGCGAGACCTGGGCTGTGAGGTCACCCAGCCCTGGACCAGAGGCATGAGACAAAGAGGAGGGGCAACGAGTGCCTGTGTCCTGTGTCATCTGCCCTCAGGTACGTACGCCTGTGTCCTTTTTACAAAACAACATTCAACATTCGGAGTTTCTGCTGCAGTCCGGTCCCCAGCGATGGTTAGGTGAGCCTGGATTAGCCTGCCCCGGGCCGGCTCCCGCCCCTGCATGGATGCACTCTTTCAGGAACCACGTGGAACATCAGAGTTCTCCACACATCAGGGGCATCTCCACCTCTCTAGGGGTGGAGACCGCCCCTCTACGATGACAAGCCCTCCATCACACCTGCGTGGAGTCAGGGGCATAAAGTGTTTGTGAGCCTAAAACCAACATGCCAAGATCCAGGGGCACAGTGTCAAGTATCAAGACTAACAAGTGGGACTTTCCCAGTGGTCCACTGGGTAAGCCTTCACCTGTGCAGGGAACATGGGTGCAATCCCTGGTCTGGGAAGATCCCACATGCTGCAGGGCAACTAAGCCCAAGTGCTACAACTATTGAAGCCCATGCACCAAGAGCCCACAACATGCTCCACAACAACAAAAAAGAAGCCACTGCAATGAGAAGCCCTCGCACTCATGGGAACTAGAGAGCAGCCCCCTGTCACAGCAACTAGACAAAGCCTGAGTGCAGCAACGAAGATCCAGCACAGCCAAAAATAAAATAAAAATAAATCCAAAAAAAAATAAGATTAAAAAGTGGTCTATGCTGTTAGTCTTAAATAGCAAAACTATAATTGTGCTGAAAAGTATGAATAACATGTTCACTGACTGCAGTGACCTACTCTAAGAAGCGAGTTTTAAAATAAACCATTTTAATGATCTTTTCTGAATGTTTATCTGCTTTTTAAAAACAATTTTCTGTTAAACAAATATTTTCTAATGATCAATAAAGCGTGCTAGTACTAACATTCTTTACAACAGAAAGAATACATACACATGAAGTATTTGAAAATGGGAAAGTGCTATGTTTTTTGTTGTTGTTGTTTTTTTTTTTTTAGAAAGTCCTTTTTCAGGATGAAAAAGCAAGAGAGTTTCAGAAAAACATTTACTTCTGCTTTATTGACTATGCCAAAGCCTTTGACTGTGTGGATCACAATAAACTGTGGAAAATTCTGAAAGAGATGGGAATACCAGACCACCTGACCTGCCTCTTGAGAAACCTATATGCAGGTCAGGAAGCCACAGTTAGAACTGGACATGGAACAACAGACTGGTTCCAAATAGGAAAAGGAGTACGTTAAGGCTGTATATTGTCACCCTGCTTGTTTAACTTATATGCAGAGTACATCATGAGAAACACTGGGCTGGAAGAAGCACAAGCTGGAATTAAGATTGCTGGAAGAAATAAAATAACCTATGCAGTTGACACCACCCTTACGGCAGAAAGCAAAGAACTAAAGAGCCTCTTGATGAAAGTGAAAGAGGAGAGTGAAAAACTTGGCTTAAAACTCAACATTCAGAAAACTAAGATCATGGCATCCAGTCCCATCACTTCATGGAAAATAGATGGGGAAACAGTGGAAACAGTAGCTGACTTTATTTGGGGGGGGGGGGGAGGGGCTCCAAAATCACTGCAGATGGTGATTGCAGCCATGAAATTAAAAGACACTTACTCCTTGGAAGGAAAATTATGACCAACCTAGACAGCATATTCAAAAGCAGAGACATTACTTTGCCAACAAAGGTCCATCTAGTCAAGACTATGGTTTTTCCAGTAGTCATGTATGGATGTGAGAGTTGGACTATAAAGAAAGCTGAGTGCAGAAGAATTGATGCTTTTGAACTGTGGTGTTGGAGAAGACTCTTGAGAGTCCCTTGGACTGCAAGGAGATCCAACCAGTCCATCCTAAAGGATATCAGTCCTGGGTGTTCATTGCAGGGACTGATGTTGAAGCTGAAACTCCAATACTTTGCCCACCTGATATGAAGAACTAACTCAACTGAAAAGACCTTGATGCTTGGAAAGATTGAGGACAGGAGGAGAAGGGGATGATGGAGGATGAGATGGTTGGATGGCATCACCGACTCAATGGACATGGGTTTGGGTGACTCCGGGAGTTGGTGATGGACAGGCAGGCCTGGCATGCTGCAGTCCCTGGGGATTGCAAAGGGTTGGACACAACTGAGCAACTGAACTGAACAGAACTGAACTGATGGTTATAGAAGGATCTGTATACTAGAGAAAGTGTGTATCATCTCCTAAGATGGTTTCACATTCATGAGACAGTCAACATCTCATTCTCTGGCTGCCACTGAACTCCTGGGCATTTTTAATGCTTTTCTTCATTTGACAATATTCTCAGTCACTCAGTCATGTCTGACTCTTTGCCACCCCATGGACTGTAGTCCGCCAGGCTCCTCTGTCCGTGTGATTCTCTAGGCAAGAATACTACAGTGGGTTGCCACGCCCTTCTCCAGGGGATCTTCCCGACCCAGGAATCAAACCCGTGTCTCTTGCATCTTCTGCACTGGTAAGTGGATTCTTTACCACTGCACCACCTAAGAAGCCCTACTATTATGTTAGAAACTTAAAAAAAAATCCCCTGTGTGATAGAATTGGAGGCTAAATGTAAATCTAACATCTGTTCACACTAAGTCCACAAAGCCTCTCTTTACCACCCCCTCCAAAGCCGTCCTGTCACTTGGAGCAGGAGCCACAGTCGTCACAATAAAGACCCTGTGAGACCTGCATCTCCTCGGTCCTGCTCCCTCTCCCTGCCCCAGACAGACAGGCCTCCTCGCTGTGCCCCTGCCTCGGGGTCTTTGCAGGTTCTGTTCCCTCTCCTGAGAACACACTTCCACAAGTATCCCCTCGTCTCTGGCACACACGGAGCTCCTGCACTCTCAGGCTGTTGTTCAAATGTTACCTTCTTAGAGATATACCCTTAGCCATCTTTACAAACACTGTTATCATCAGCAGAAATTCCCTAAATCACTTCCCTGCTTGTTTTGTTCACAGCACTTAACAACATATATCTCTGCAGTTTCCTTTGTTTATGGATTTATTAATCCCCCATCTTCTCTTCTCTTCTCTTTCTCCCAACCAGACTTTGAGCTCCATGAGGATAGGTTTTAATTGCTTATCCAATGCTGGCAACCCTAGAGCCTACACAAGTGCCTTGGATGCAATCAGGTTTTTTTCTTAATGGGGTATAGACACTTTACAATGATGTGTTCATTTTTACCATACAGCAAAGTGAATCAGCTATACATATGCATAAATCCACTCATTTCCGGGTTTCCTTCTCATCTAAATCACCACAGAGCACTGAGTAGCTCCCTGTGCTATACAGTAGGTTCTCATTAGTTATCTATTTTATACACAGTAATGAGGGCTAAGGGCTAATTTCATATCACGACTAAATTTTTTTTTTTAACCATTCAATAATATCTGCCTCTGAAGTCGCATCTTAGAATGTGAGTTATCACCAGCACATCCTCTAAGAGCATCCATGCTCATCCTAACCCCATTCTGCCTGAGGCCCTGACTGTCTACCACATTCTCCTGTGGTCCACACTGAAATGGGGTGGCAAAAAGCCTTACTAGTAAAATTTCACCACCCAATTCTGGTGACTCAGCCCTGACATTACACTGAAAGTCAGCATCAGGGTTATGGATGGAACTGTTTGCAACTGGCTGCTTGGAACTGATGGAACTGAATGCAGTAATCAGAGCCAATATTCAATAGTCAATACACTATTTAAACAAAAAATGGGTACTCTCATCTCCTCACAAAAATATTTTTATTAATTCTCTTTTTTACATTTTTTTCTTTTTATTTCAGTACTACAAATGGACATTACACCACTTATTTGGAAGGCTGTTTTCCTTTTCATGTCATTTTTAAATTGTCTTGAGGCCACCCAAGACGGGCGGGTCATGGTGGAGAGGTCTGACAGAATGTGGTCCACTGGAGAAGGGAATGGCAAACCATTTCAGTATTTTTGCCTTGAGAACCCCATGAACAGTATGAAAAGGCAAAATGCTAGGATACTGAAATAGGAACTCCCCAGGTCGGTAGGTGCCCAATATGCTACTGGAAATCAGTGGAGAAATAACTCCAGAAAGAATGGAGGGATGGAGCCAAAGCAAAAACAATACACAGTTGTGGATGTGACTGGTGATAGAATCAAATTCCGATGCTGTAAAGAGCAATATTGCTTAGGAACCTGGAATGTTAGGTCCATTAATCAAGGCAAATTAGAAGTGGTCAAACAGGAGATGGCAAGAGTGAACCTCGACATTCTAGGAATCAGCAAACTAAAATGGACTGGAATAGGTGAATTTAACTCAGATGACCACTATATATCTACTACTGCAGGCAGGAATCTGTTAGAAGAAATGGAGTAGCCATCATGGTCAACAAAAGAGTCCAAAATGCAATACTTGGATGCAATCTCAAAAACGACAGAAAGATCTCTGTTCATTTCCAAGGGAAACCACTCAATATCACAGTAATCCAAGTCTATGCCCCAAGCAGTAACACTGAAGAAGCTGAAGTTAAACGGTTCTATGAAGACCTACAAGACCTTTCAGAACTAACACCCAAAAAAGATGTCCTTTTCATTATAGGGGACTGGAATGCAAAAGTAGGCAGTCAAGAAGCACCTGGAGTACCAGGCAAATTTGGCCTTCGAATATGGAATGAAGCAGGGCAAAGGCTAATAGAGTTTTGCCAAGAGAACACACTGGTCATAGCAAACACCCCTTCCAACAACACAAGAGAACTCTATACATGGACATCATCAGATGGTCAACACCGAAATCAGATTGATTATATTCTTTGCAGCCAAAGATGGAGAAGCTCTATACAGTCAGCAAAAACAAGACTGAGAGCTGACTGGCTCAGATCATGAACTCCTTATTGCCAAATTCAGACTTAAATTGAAGAAAGTAGGGAAAACCACTAGACCATTCAGGTATGACCTAAATCAAATCCCTTATGATTATACAGTGGAAGTGAGAAATAGATTCAAGAGACTAGATCTGACAGAGTGCCTAATGAACTATGGATGGAGGTTCGTGACATTGTACAGGACACAGGGATCAGGACCATCCCAATGGAAAAGAAATGCAAAAAAGCAAAATGGCTGTCTGGGGAGGCCTTATAAACAGCTGTGAAAAGAAGAGAAGTGAAAAGCAAAGGAGAAAAGGAAAGATATAAGCATCTGAATGCAGAGTTCCAAAGAATAGCAAGAAGAGATAGGAAAGCCTTCCTCAGTGATCAATGCAAAGAAATAGAGGAAAACAACAGAATGGGAAAGACTAGAGATCTCTTCAAGAAAATTAGAGATACCAAGGGAACATTTCATGCAAAGATGGGCTCAATAAAGGACAGAAATGGTATGGACCTAACAGAAGCAGAAGAGATTAAGAGGTGGCAAGAATACACAGAAGAACTATACAAAAAAGATCTTCACGACCCAGATAATCATGATGGTGTGATCACTCACCTAGAGCCAGACATCCTGGAATGTAAAGTCAAGTGGGCCTTAGAACGCATCACTACGAACAAAGCTAGTGGAGGTGATGGAATTCCCATTGAGCTATTTCAAATCCTGAAAGATGATGCTGCACTCAATATGTCAGCAAATTTGGAAAACTCAGCATTGGCCACAGGACTGGAAAAGGTCAGTTTTCATTCCAATGCCAAAGAATGCTCAAACTACCGCACAATTCCACTCATCTCACACACTAGTAAAGTAATGCTCAAATTTCTCTAAGCCAGGCTTCAACAGTGAGTGAGTGAGTGAGTGAAGTTGCTCAGTCGTGACCAATTCTTTGCGACCCCATGGACTGTAGCCTACCAGTCTCATTCCTCCATGGGCGTCTCCAGGCAAGAGTAATGGAGTGGGCTGCCATTTGCTTCAACAGTACATGACCCGTAAATATCCAGATGTTCAAGCTGATTTTAGAAAAGGCAGAGGAACCAGAGATCAAATTGCAAACATCTGCTGGATCATTAAAAGCAATACAGCTCCAGAAAAACATCTATGTCTGCTTTATTGACTATGCCAAAGCCTTTGACTGTGTGGATCACAATAAACTGTGGAAAATTCTGAAAGAGATGGGAATACCAGACCACCTGACCTGCCTCTTGAAAAACCTATATGCAAGTCAGGAAGCAACAGTTAGAACTGGACATGGAACAACAGGCTGGTTCCAAATAGGAAAAGGAGTACCTCAAGGCTGTATATTGTCACCCTGCTTATTTAACTTATATGCAGAGTACATCATGAGAAACGCTGGGCTGGAAGAAACACAAGCTGGAATCAAGATTGCCAGGAGAAATATCAAAAACCTCAGATATGCAGATGACACTCTTATGGCAGAAAGTGAAGAGGAACTAAAAGCCTCTTGAAAAAAGTGAAAGAGGAGAGTGAAAACTTGGCTAAAAGCTCAACATTCAGAAAATGAAGATCATGGTATCTGGTCCCATCACTTCATGGGAAATAGATGGGGAAAGAGTGTCAGACTTTTTTTGGGCTCCAAAATCTCTGCAGATGGTGACTGCAGCCATGAAATTAAAAGACGCTTACTCCTTAGAAGGAAAGTTATGACCAACCTAGATAGCATATTCAAAGGCAGAGACATTACTTTGCCAACAAAGGTCCATCTAATCAAGGCTATGGTTTTTCCTGTGGTCATGTATGGATGTGAGAGTTGGACTGTGAAGAAGGCTGAGTGCCCAAGAATTGATGCTTTTGAACTGCGGTGTCGGAGAAGACTCTTGAGAGTCCCTTGGACTGCAAGGAGATCCAACCATTCCATTCTAAAGGAGATCAGCCCTGGGATTTCTTTGGAAGGAATGATGCTAAAGCTGAAACTCCAGTACTTTGGCCACCTCATGCGAAGAGTTGACTCATTGGAAAAGACTCTGATGCTGGGAGGGATTGGGGGCAGGAGGAGAAGGGGACGACAGAGGATGAGATGGCTGGATGGCATCACTGACTCGATGGATTGAGTTTGAGTGAACTCCGGGAGTTGGTGATGGACAGGGAGGCCTGGAGAGCTGCTAATCATGGGGTTGCAAAGAGTCGGACACGACTGAGCAACTGAACTGAACTGAACGAAACAATATCATGTTTATTCATGCAAACCAAATGCCATAGTCAAACAATTTAAACTGATTTTTATTTTAAAACAGTTTGTGCCCTGTTCTTCAGCTGATTCACCTGACTTTGCTTCTTACCCATCAACACCACTGACCTTTTGGACAAATTTAGTTGTCATTTTGGGTTTCCAGTGAAACTTTTTAGGTAAATATACAAACCCAGATTTATTCAAACTATGGAGATGATATCATTATAGTGCATACATAATGTGACTTTCAGATATCTTCCACTTCTATTCGGCATCAAAATGTCTCTCTAGATAAAAAGAAGTATCTTTAAACAAAGCAATCCGTATTTCACCCTGAAAGTGCACTAATTAATTTATTTGAGCACAGACATTGGATTATCCACAACTTATGTTTACTATCAGTAGCTAAATAGTATCTTCTAACTTCATTGTTTGATTCTTCTGTGACTCCCAATCTTATTTTTATTATATTACCATTTTCTTGTTCTACAACACTTGTTTATTTCTTTGTGGAGAATAGCATTCAGGTGTTACAGTTTCAGATTTGTTCTAGGTGCTTTCTGTTCTTTTGTTCACACAAGGCCAAACATTTCTGAGAGTTTTCAGAGACTGTAGTTCATTGAAAAGCAGCATCAGATCAGATCAGTTGCTCAGTCGTGTCCGACTCTTTGCAACCCCATGAATCGCAGCACACCAGGCCTGCCTGTCCATCACCAACTCCCGGAGTTCATTCAGACTCATGTCCATCAAGTCAGTGATGCCATCCAGCCATCTCATCCTCTGTCGTCCCCTTCTCTTCCTGCCCCCAATCCCTCCCAGCATCAGAGTCTTTTCCAATGAGTCAACTCTTCGCATGAGGTGGCCAAAGTACTGGAGTTTCAGCTTTAGCATCATTCCTTCCAAAGAAATCCCAGGGCTGATCTCCTTCAGAATGGACTGGTTGGATCTCCTTGCAGTCCAAGGGACTCTCAAGAGTCTTCTCCAACACCGCAGTTCAAAAGCATCAATTCTTGGGCACTCAGCCTTCTTCACAGTCCAACTCTCACATCCATACATGACCACAGAAAAAACCATAGCCTTGATTAGATGGACCTTTGTTGGCAAAGTAATGTCTCTGCTTTTGAATATGCTATCTAGGTTGGTCATAACTTTCCTTCCAAGGAGTAAGCGTCTTTTAATTTCATGGCTGCAGTCACCATCTGCAGTGATTTTGGAGCCCAGAAAAATAAAGTCTGACACTGTTTCCACTGTTTCCCCATCTATTTCCCATGAAGTGATGGGACCAGATGCCATGATCTTTGTTTTCTGAATGTTGAGCTTTAAGCCAACTTTTTCACTCTCCACTTTCACCTTCATCAAGAGGCTTTTGAGTTCCTCTTCACTTTCTGCCATAAGGGTGGTGTCATCTGCATATCTGAGGTTATTGATATTTCTCCTGGCAATCTTGATTCCAGCTTGTGTTTCTTCCAGTCCAGCATTTCTCATGATGTACTCTGCATATAAGTTAAATAAACAGGATGACAATATATTCTGTGATAAAACTCTGCACATATTAAAGGTGTAAAGAAAAAGTCACTAAGGGAAAACTAAACTCAGGTCATGGGAAAAATGAGAAATCTCTGCCAATTCACAAGTACACACAGAGAAAACAACGTATTTACTGATTTGCTAGGCTTTCTTCTTCCTTAGGCTTTTTTGGCTTCAAAAAATACCAGAAATGCATGTGGATCCAAAGGTAGATGACAATGAGGTGAAAGGTTCATGTTTGGATGTACTAAAGTCATATAAGAAAGGATTTATTTCCCATGATTCCATACTGATTAATGATTAAAACTGTGCACACTTGAAAATCAATTCTGGACAGGGGTAAAGACATGCATTTCTGAAAGGCACTGCAACTTCAGGAAGGGAAGATACACCTAGATGCACAGTTACAACTTTTTCTCTCTTCTGAAACAGTTTGTGCAAACACTTTGTGGTTTTAATACTTTAATAAATGTCAGATCACCACTTCAGGAACTTCTTGTGTTGAAAGTTAATTTAATTAGATATTTCTTCTCTGATACACGGTTTCAGAGATGATTTTACCCTTAGTTCATCACATTAACTATTGTTTCATTAATAGGAAAATAACAAAATTTGATTGTGTTACCTTGTTCAGCTCAAAATTGACAGTAATTGCAGTCATTTATTATTGAAAATGGACTTTCCTGGTGGCTCAATGGTAAAGAATCTGCCTGCCAATGCAGGAGATACAGGTTCAATCCCTGGGTCAGGAAGATCCCCTGGCAGAGGGCGTGGCAACCCAGTCCAATATTCTTGCCTGGAGAATCCCATGGTGAGATTCTTAAGCAGAGAAGCCTGGTGGTCTACAATCCATGGAGTCACAAGAGTTGGACATGACCTAGCAACTAAACAACCACCACCAATATTGAATACTCCCTAGAGCAAAAGAATTAATGTATTCATTTGCTATTGACTTTAAATGAAAGCTTTAATGAATATACAAACACTTGCATATGTATTTACTTGCCTTTCTGAAGTTTGATACAATACTTAAAAATAGCCAGGCTCCATGTGAGTTACCAATGACAGCATCTTGAGTCATTTAGAAAGTGTTCATGAGAGAAAAAGCAAAAATTTATAAAGTGATTTCACTATTGAATCTGCACGAGCCAATAAATATTTGTAAATGTGATCCAATTCTTCTCAAATATTTGTCTTTCTCAAATATATTCTGTTTTAGTGCATGAGATTTCAACCCCCAACCATTGGGAAGGGAAAGTGCTAACGTATAAGCCAGAAAGATAAGCAAAGTTCATGACTTTTCAATTTCTTTCTCATTTAAATTTATGTACTTTTTTTTCAGATAATTGAATTTTGACCCATATACCTTCATTACATATTCCAGTGATATTTTTTGGGGGGGCCTGATATTACTTTAAAAAATTTTTTTTTGTTTGGAGAATAATTGCTTTACAGTGTTTTGTTAGTTTCTGCTGGACAACAATGTGAATCAGCCATGAGTGCACATATGTATCAGCCTAGAGAGATGGGATGCGGTGGGGTGCAGGAGCGGGGAAACATTTTTATTTTTTATTTTTCCTATGCTGGGTTTTCCTTGCAGCACATGGCTCTTCTCGGGTTGTGGCTCGTGGGCTTAGTTGCCTGGTGGCATATGCGATCTTAGCTCCCTGACCAGGCATCAAACCTGAGCCCCCTGCAGTGAAAGCATGGAGCCTTTACCATTGGACCACCAGAGAATTCATTTCTTCCTTTCCTTACCTAAAAATAATAGAAAGTATTTTACATGCCACCTGGATGATGTGATTTTTTTAACAAATCAAGTTAAGTTGTAAGAAACAGATAAAAATCACAGACAGCTAGGAAAGGATAAAGTGATGACCAGAAGAAAACTTTGCATAAAAAATAAAAACACGATTACAAAATTTTAAAAAAATTAATTCATGCCAAATTATCATCCATAATTTAAGCTACAATTACGGAATTCACAAATAATATGTTGACGTCATGAGATGTACTTAAGTAGAAATTGACTAATTTTAGTAAGAAACAACACCAGTAGACATAACACAAAAATAATAAAAGTGAATGATAAGAGAATACACACCTGGATGATGTGATTTTTTTATCATTTTTTATTATTTTTGTGTTATGTCTACTGGTGTTGTTTCTTACTAAAATTAGTCAATTTCTACTTAAGTACATCTCATGACGTCAACATATTATTTGTGAATTCTGTAATTGTAGCTTAAATTATGGATGATAATTTGGCATGAATTAATTTTTTTTAAATTTTGTAATCGTGTTTTTATTTCTTATGCAAAGTTTTCTTCTGGTCATCACTTTATCCTTTCCTAGCTGTCTGTGATTTTTATCTGTTTCTTACAACTTAACTTGATTTGTTAAAAAAAATCACATCATCCAGGTGGCATGTAAAATACTTTCTATTATTTTTAGGTAAGGAATGTAAATCCTCAACTATAATCTGCTGAGATGTGTGTCTTGCAAGCCTTCCATAACAGGATTAAGCCATAGAAGCTGAGCTCATGGAAACAGAGAGAGTATTAATAGATGGTGGTGAGTGCCCTTTACTTGACAATGAGACATTAAACATCAGTATCCAACATATCTTTGGTACAATTACATAACAAATTGGAAAACGCATTTAAAGTGCATGGTATACAACAAGCACTCAACAAATACCAACGATTATTATTAAAGAGATGAATGCAAGTAAGATGCCCATCATCATCCATGAGGCTCAGTTATTCCTTTTTGTGGCTCACTTATTAAAAGACTAACTCCAAGGCTTCCCTGGTGGCTCAGGGGTAAAGAATCCACCTGCCAGTGCAGGAAACACATGTTCCATCCCTAGTCCAGGAAGATCCCACATGCTGTTGGGCAACTAAGCCCCTGGGCTACAACTACTGAGTGCGCACACCACAGAGCCCGGGAGCCACAACTTCTGAGCCCACGTGCCGCAAGTACAGAAACCTGCACGCCACAACAAGAGAAGCCACTGCAATGAGAAGCCCCTGCACTGCAACTGGAGAGTAGCCCCCCTTCTCTGTAACTAGAGAAAAGCCCACACAGCAACAAAGACCCAGCACAGCCATAAATAAATACATATATAAATAAACATTTTTTAAAAGTCTAACTCCAATGATCCATGTATGATTTTGACCCTGTTTGATTCTGCCTCATCACAGAACTGTTAATATTTAATGGAATCAATAGTTCAGTTCAGTTCAGTCACTCAGTCATGTCTGACTCTTTGCAACCCCATGGACTGCAGCTTGCCAGGCTTCCCTGTACATTACCAACTCCCAGAGCTTGCTCAGACTCATTCATGTCCATTGAGTCGGTGTTACCATCCAACCATCTCATCCTCTGTCGTCCCCTTCTCCTCCTACCTTCCATCTTTCCCAGCATCAGGGTCTTTTCCAATGAGTCAGTTTTTTACATCAGGTGGCCAAAGTACTGGAATTTCAATGGAAGCAACACAAGTGAAATCTGTTCACCCAAACCTGTTTCCTCATAACCTGCAGAACATCAGAACTAGAGCATTTTTGACTCACCTGATTCTGCTGCTACACATAACAATTCAAATAGGTCCAACCACACCCTCTAGTAAAAACACATCAAGGGCATGCTTGGAGTTCAGAAAATGAGGTGTCTCATCTGCCCACTAGAAGGTACAGTTCATGGGATGGGAACCTACCTGGCCCATCACACAATATTTCCTCAATAAATACTGGAGTGGCCCTTTTCACCACGTTTCTTATTTTTGAACTTGCACTTATCTCACATTTAAAGCAAAGTGTTACTTGCGCTTTTCCCTGTTTTGCTTTATTTACCACAACAAAACTCCTAAGACTTCTATTCTTAAATTCTTCATCATATCCAGACCTAGTCTTCTTATATAGAACCTTAGCTGCCATATTTAGAGCTAACAACTAAATAAAAACTAGGGAAAAAAATATTTTTTATCCCAATGCATGGGGCCCAAGTTCAATCCCTGGTCAGGGAACTAGATCCCACATGTCACAAACAAGACCAGGTGCAGAAAAATAAATAAATATTTAAAAAATAAATAACAGTTTCTATTTCTTATGAGATTGTTTCAGAAACATTTCAGACCCATGACACTGCATTTTCATATGTATATAAAACAGGTTTTACAATTATCAATGCTATAGCTTCATAGAGCATGACATTGAGAATAATCCTCACCAAAGACCAGATAAATCTTAAGTGATATGACATTGCTGAATATACCACAGTCCAATACTGGTCTTCCATTTTGTCTGTATTACAGTAGTAAAAAGTACAAATAAAAGCATAAAGATACCACAGTGAAATTAAGTACTATGGTCAAGAAACCATGGTCAAAGTCCCTCCGTAGTTTCTCTGGACCTGGAACTCCTACAGGTGCCCGGCACCCACTCCAGCTCCTAGGGACACCCCCGGTCCTCACCCCCCGACACCAGCTTTTCAGATGAATTCAGGAACTCTCCTGCAGCTCCTCCTAACAGTCATGGGCAACAGTGCAAGTGAGGTGAGTATGTGATGCATTTACTTTTTTTTTTTAATTTTATTTTATTTTTTAAACTTTACATAATTGTATTAGTTTTGCCAAATATCAAAATGAATCCACCGCAGGTATACATGTGTTCCCCATCCTGCACCCTCCTCCCTCCTCCCTCCTCCCTCCCCATACCATCCCTCTGGGTCGTCCCAGTGCACTAGCCCCAAGCATCCACCAATAAACTATCAAATAATATGTAAATCTTCAAGACAAGACTTTAAAATGTGTGAAATTATGAGTGCCATGAGACTGAAATTTGACAAAATATCCAAGAATGCTATCACTGCACAGCTTTCGTGTTCTGTTGAACGGAAGGGATATTTATATAAATAATTGAAAACAGTGATTTTGCTAAAATGAAGGTAATAAAAGCTTACAAAATATGACTCAATTTTTTTCCATCTAAACATTACTTTCCCTTCAACAGATCACCTCGATTTGTTCAATGAAAATTAAATTACTTCAACATTATCTTTAAAATTAAAAGATAAATTAGAATGAAAAATAAAAAGAAATCAGAATGACTTAAATCAAGCTGAATGTAAATGCTTTTGAGGATGCAATTAAGTCATATATTTTTATAAGAGATAAGACTAATGCTTATAGTTTAATATTATTTACCTGCCAAAATAAATTATGGACATAACACTCCACTCATATTTCATCTAAAGCTACCAATTTGAGAGTGGTGCTAATTGTTTAACATGGTAAAATGTTTGTAAAGTATTGTGGTCCTTTAAGATTGTATGAATTCCATGATAAATTGGGAGAAATTGATACGTTAATTCTTCTCGCAGTTTTCCATTTTGTTGGCATTTTTCATTACTTCTTTCAGATTGACTCTACTGCTTTATTTATACAGATCCTGTGCCTTTCTTGTGGACATTGTTTCTAAGCATTTTATTATTACTCGACATACCGTGGAAGGATTGTTTCCCAATTCTATTTCTAGGCATGCCTTGCTATCCTACAGATAAATTATTGATTTTTGTGTTTATAGCTTCTGTCAACTTTAGGCTTTAGCAAAACACCGTCAAAAACCCCACTGGGCAGACAAGGCTTATTTCACTGGATTTGCTGATTAAGAAAGGAAAACACCCTGGCTGGGTGACAGATTCTCAGACAAGTCTTGTGAGGTCGGGAACTCCTTGGGATCCGGCAGCCTGTGAGATAGAATAGCTTTATACGCAGGCACATACAAGACCAAGTTCTGAGCCAAGTCTTGATAATTCAGATGTTTTTGCTGATTACAGTTGATATTCAGGGCTAAGTATCTCCCAGAGCCAGACTTACCCTTTTAGGATTAGGGGTAGGCATCATGCTAAAAGATGATGCTGCTAAAGTGCTGTAGTCAATATGCCAGTAAATTTGGAAAACTCAGCAGTGGCCACAGGACTGGAAAAGGTCAGTTTTCATTTCAATCCCAAAGAAAGGCGGTGCCAAAGACTGCTCACAATTGCACTCATCCCACACATTAGCAAAATAATGCTCCAAATTCTCCAAGACAGGCTTCAACAGTATGTGAACCATGAACTTCCAGATGTTCAAGCTGGATTCAGAAAAGGCAGAGGAACCAGAGATCAAATTGCCAACATCCACTGGATCATCAAAAAACCAAGAAAGTTATAGAAAAATATCTACTTTTGCTTTATTGACTATGCCAAAGCCTTTGCCTGTGTGGATCACAACAAACTGGAAAATTCTTTAAAAGATAGGAATACCAGACCACCTGACCTGCCTCCTAAGAAATGTGTATGCAGGTCAAGAAGCAACAGTTAGAACTGGACGTGGAAAAACAGACCAGTTCCAATAGGAAAAGGAGTATGTTGAGCCTGTATATTGTCACCCTGTTTATTTAACTTATATGCAGAGTACATCATGAGAAATGCCAGGCTGGATGAAACACAAGCTGGAATCAAGATTGCTGGGAGAAATATCAATAACCTCAGATATGCAGATGACACCACCATTATGGCAGAAAGTGAAAAACTAAACAGACTCCTGATGAAAGCGAAAGAGGAGAGTGAAAATGTTGGCTTATAACTCAACATTCAGAAAACTAAGATCATGGCATTCGGTCCCATCACTTCATGGTAAACAGATGGGGAAACAGTGGAAACAGTGGCAGACTTTATTTTCGGGAGGCTCCAAAATCACTGCAGGTGGTGGCTG
The DNA here is from genome assembly GCF_019923935.1 of Bubalus bubalis. Classification (NCBI taxonomy): domain Eukaryota; kingdom Metazoa; phylum Chordata; class Mammalia; order Artiodactyla; family Bovidae; genus Bubalus; species Bubalus bubalis. Next base: position 34,922 of record NC_059167.1, read on the forward strand.
CAGCCATGAAATTAAAAGATGCTTGCTCCTTGGAAGAAAAGCTATGACAAAACTAGACAGCATATTCAAAAGCAGAGACATTACTTTGCTAACAAAGGTCCGTCTAGTCAAAGCTATGGTTTTTCCAGTAGTCATGTATGGATGTGAGAGTTGGACTATAAAGAAAGCTGAGTGCTGAAGAATTGATGCTTTTGAACTGTGATGCTGGAGAAGACTCTTGAGAGTCCTGTGGACTGCAAGGAGATCCAACCAGTCCATCCTAAAGGAAATCAGTCCTGAATGTTCATTGGAAGGTGAACTGATGCTGAAGCTGAACCTCCAATACTTTGGCCACCTGATGCGAAGAACTGACTCATTGGAAAAGACTCTGATGTTGGAAAAGATTGAAGGCAGGAGGACAAGGGGATGACAGAGGATGAGATGGTTGAATGGCATCACCAACTCTATGGACATGAGTTTGAGTAAGCTCTGGGACTTGGTGATGGACAGGGAAACCTGGCATGCTGCACTCCATGGGGTCGCAAAAAGTCAGACATGACTGAGTGACTGAACTGACTGACTGACTGAGATTTACCCTGTCTTTCATTTTTCTCAGCCTTCACATAGTGACAGGAATGTATCTTGGGGATGTATAGTTTCTAATCATGGGGAAAACCAAAACCAGGTGGGCTTAAAACTTTGTATCTAATTATAAATCATCAAGAACTCACATTAAAAGTAGAAAGAAACAAGTGAAATATTCAAAATATTACTTTCAACATGTAATCAATATTAATTAATTTTTTGTACTACATTTTCAACAATCCACTACATATTTTATACTTATGTACATCTCAGTTTAGACCAGCCACATTTCAAGAGCTACATCTGGCTGGTGGCTACTTGCCAATGCTATGAGTCCACTGGTAAAAACAAAGTTGCTCTTCTTCTGAGCCATCATCATCTATGCCAGTGTCCCTCTTCCTTCTCCCTCCTGAAATCAAGGACTAGTGTTCTCAGAGAATCTGGTTTATACTTTATTAGAGTACCCATTTCACTTTGCCTTACAGTCAGACGTTTATGTTTCAAATTCCTAAACAAGATTACTAGTGCCTTAATGGCATTTGTCCTATTCCCCATCTTCTCTCTTCACTAGGTATAGCACTTAGTTTCAATAGATGTTCGTTGATAAATGAATGAGACAATTCTTACAAGACTGATGAACATGCTTTATGAAAGACTTTGTTTCATCTAGGATATCCAGGTTCATATAACCCATTTCCTGATTAAGCAATGAAGCCACTCAGAGCACTGCTGGTCTCAGGCTGGAAAGCAAGGGAAGCACCTTCTTTATCCTCTGGGGTCTCATGTTCATGAATTCAATATAACAAATAGTTCCTGAACAACCTCCATATTCCAGGCACCATGCTGGGTGCTCTGGGAGCTGCAAAGAGAAGTAAGAAATATCCCTGTCCTCCAGACCCTAAGTATTTAGTAGAGGGCACAAAGAATTACACATTAATCATACACAAATATTTATAATTTTACATTGAGTAAACAAAGCACTTTAAGTCCTGTAGGGAGAGGGCACTTGCGAAAGAGGCTTTATTCAGACTTATCCTTTGAGATGATACTTCAAGGTAAGACAGGATTTGAACAATTGGAATGGAGGGAAGGAAAGAAACAGCTTTAAAAATCTAACAGATGAGGAAGAAACACAATACAGAGGAGGTACAGTGAAGAGACCAATTAGGACAAAGAAATTAAATGGACTCCAAAGAGCAGTGTGGAAGAAATTACAGTGTGGCAGAGGAAAAAAAAAAAAACCCCACCAGAGGGGCGAGGGTCCCAAAGCTCCTTCTTTTTGCATTTCTTTCTTTAAAAAAAATACAAATCAAGAGTTCAGTTGCATTCCAGTGCTGTTATTTTCTGCTGTACAGCAAAGTGAATCAGCTATGCAGATACATATACCCTCTCTTTGTGACCACAGAGCATTGAGTAGAGTTCCCTGTGATACACAGTAGGTTCTCATTAATCATCTATTTTATACATAGTACTGTATATATGGGCTTCCCAGGTAGGGCAGTGGTAAAGAATCTGCCTGCCAGTGCAGGAAATGCACGAGAGGAGGGTTCGATCCTTGGGTTGGGAAGATACCTTGGAGGAGGAAATGGCCAGTATTCTTGCCTGGAAAATCCCATGGACAGAGGAGCCTGCCAGGCTATAGTCCGTGTAGTTGCAAAGAATCGGACACAACTTAGTGACTGAGCATGCACAGAGTATATATGTTGATCTCAATCTCCCAATTCATCCCACCATTCCTTCTTAAGCTCTTATTTAAGAAGGCAATGCTGCAAAGAACAACTCGACTGGAGGAAAAACAAACCTGGGAATTCTGGGAGGTGGGTAAGTCTGTGTCACAAGCTCAAAGCGACAGAGGCAGGGACTAGAGGAATGAAGAGCCCTCCAACCAAGGAAGAGCAAATCTCCTAAAGAATGTTAAACAACCAGATCTGAGCAAAGCCCCAGAGTGACAAAGTATAAGAAGAGATCAGATAAGCCAAAAAGAACTTTATGTAGCACAGGAGACATAGGTGATATTCTGGCCAGAAAGTACTGTACGCCCTGAGATCACAGGAGCAGTCAGAACAGGAATCAGACAATAATAGCCTGGGAAACAGAAGAATAGAAACAGTGATTCACTGAGTTGACGTATAAATTACAACTTGTGATAGCCTTCTCCAAGCCACTAGAGTTGAGATTCATGCCTGGAGGTGTGTAGGCAACTGCACACAGAGCAACAGAAAATAGTCGAAGAGTGGCTCTAAGGCAGGTGTACAAAAGGAGAGCAGAGAGAATCTGGTTTAAGGACAAGACTGATTTACCATCTAATTTATTTTAAAATTTAAGATGCATCTATTGCCCCTGAGCACTTTTACTTCAGAAAAAGAGAAACCAGGCCCTTTTACCTTTCAGAACAGGCACAGCAGGGTGCCCACAGAACGTGTTTTTGCATTTAGTGGTACACACCCAGACCGTAAAGGAGACTCAATGGCCAGCATACACAGGGTATGTGTCAACTACCAGGCCATATGCAAAGTACTCCTATCAGAATTTAATCCTCAAAGTACTACCTATGACATTACGCTACCTTTTAAAATTTAATTATTTAATTTTTGGCTGTGCTGGATCTTCATTGCTGCGAGGGCTTTCCTCTAGTTGCAGCAAGCAGGAGCTGTTCTGTAGTTGCTCATTGTGCTGGTTTCTCTTGTTGCAAAGCACAGGCTCTAGGCTCTAGGCTCTAGTACGTGGGCTCAGTAGCTGTGGTTCCCAGGCTGTAGGGCACAGGCTCCATAGTCGTGGCACACAAGCTTCACTGCTCCAAGGCATGTGGGGTCTTTCTGGATCAGAGATGGAATCTATGTCTTCTGCATTGACAGGTGGGTTCTTTTACCACTGAGCCACCAAGGAAGCCCTGACATTATGTTATTATCTTCATTTCTGAGATGGGGAAATAGGTACATAGCTTGCCAACACCACAACACTAGTAACTCATGGGGCTATAGGAAGCTTTTTATCTTGTAAATTCATAATTTTTATAGTTATAGGACTAATCATATTTCCTATTTTTTGCATGTCAGATTTAGTAAAACAGATTTCCTAGGAATTTAGATAGCTCATTTAAATATTTGAACTTACTGGCATAAATTTGGTCAAATTTCTCTCAAAATTTTTAAAATTCAGCTTCATTTCTGATACTGGTTTTATGTGCTTCTTTCTCTTTTTCTTACCTAGTCTTGCTAGAAATGTATCAATTTAATTAGCCTTTTCAAAGCAAAAATTTTCTTGATTTGTTGTCCCTTTCTATTATAGATTTGTTTCTTATTTCATTAATTTCCCCTCTTATCTATATTATTTCTTCCTTCTATTTTCCTTGGGAGTTGCTGGTGATTTTTTTCTAGTTTCCTGATATGGATGCTTATTAGATCATTGATTATTAGCCCTTGTTCTCGTCTAAAGTATGTACTTAAGACTATACAACTTCCTGAAGACACAGTTTTTTGAGGCAGAAGCCCAATGTGTCTCCCTTTGCCTGGCAAAGCAAAATAGCTATCTTTTTCTACTTAAATGTCCATACAATAGAATACTACTTCATGATAAAAAAAAAAAATAAAGTACTGGTACCTCAAAGTGTAACATGAATAAACTCCACATCATGCTAAGTGAAAGACGTCTGTCACAGAAGAGCATGTGTTCCTTGACTCCACTTACAAAAAATGTCCAGAATGGGCAAATCTATAAAGATGGAAAGTAGACCTAGTGGCTGCCTTCAGTCAGGGGTATGGGTATGGGAGAGCAGCATGGCTGTTGACCTAATAGGCAAGGGGTTTCTTTCTAGGGTGCTGAAAAAGTTCTAAATAGACTGTGGTAATGGTTGCACAACTCGGTCACTATACTAAAACCATTAAGTTGTACCCATTAAATGGGTGAATTGTGTGGTATGTGATTGTATCTTAATAAAGATGTTAAAGAGAAAAAATGGCTATTCCATTAAATCAATGAAATACGATTTTAAGGTACATTCTATTACTTAATTATTAAACACTGAGTTTATTTTCAGGTTTTCCACACTGCTGAGTAATAGTGTAAACATTCCATTTGAAAGAACTATTTTTTTTTTTAACTAAAGCTGCTATAAATGTAAAAGACATGCTATGTTATTAAGATCACCTTTATAACTTCAAGATTAATACCTTACAGATGTAAAGAACTAGCTATCTTCCATACAATTATCTCCCATAAAACAAGGTCAGTAGCCTGTTCTTATGCCTCATTTATGGTTAGTCTGGCAGAAAGAAACACAAAAATAAAGTGCCTTAAACAAAGAAGACATTTTCTTGGTCACATGAAAGTCTAGAGGTAGGCAACCCAGGGCTGGGGTGGCAGGTATCTCCACAATGTCCTCAGGACCCCAGGCTCCTTTTAGTCTACTGCTTTGCCAGTCAGAGTATGGTTTTATGGTTCAAACAGTAGCTAAAAGAGGACCATGTTCCAGTCCCCGTTTAGCCTCCAGTTAGTCACTCTAAGCAAGACACTTTGTCAAGGCCTTCATTTCCTCATTAAAAACAAACAAGTTGGACCCAATATTCTCTAAGATCCTTTCTAGCGCTGTGATTGTATGGTATCTTGTGGATTCATTTCAGAAGACTTAACATTTGTTTACATTAAATCACTTCTGATACATTGATTATCAGAAACTGTCCATATAATGAACTGTGAATTATTTCTTAACATATTTTTTCAAGCCAGAAACAGTAATTCAACTATCACATTCTGAGATTTTAATCAAAATAAGATGACCAGAATCATACAACTTAGCATTTACAACATTAAACTTAAAATATATATATATATATAGTTAATAGAACATTAAAAATCAAAAGAATATCTGACAGAGGGAGAGAGATTGAGAATTCATGAAGTATGTTTCATTGACAATTATTCCATAACAATTGTGCACTCAGAATTTGTGGACATAACCTTACAAGCTGGGGGGAAAGGCCATCCCAAAGGTCAAAACAGAGAGCCAAAATGATTCTGAATTTCCTAAAGGTATATTTTGAGGAAGAAAGAATTCTTCCCCATTCCCCCAACCTCCTGTCCCAAAGAGAAGAATTTTAAAATATGCACATCTTTGGTAATAGCTTACAGAAAATAAATGCCCAGATAGAAGAACAATATTTAACTTAATACTTATTCTTTAATCTGTTTTTTATAGCAGACATGTTAATTTCATTTTGAACATGGTATGCCAAATAACCTGAACATCCAGGAATGAAGTCATGTAGCTCCCCAAGAAATTTCTTCATGGCATCAATTGATATATAACCTACAGAATAGAATATATATATATTGGAAATTCTATCATACTATCTCCTTTTCAAGGTCTTTGATTTATTAGAGCTAAGATTTCCAAAGAATGTTTTTAGAAAAGAAGTAAAAAGCAGAAATACCAGTGAGAATATTCTCCATAAAATGCAGTAACTATCAGGGAACACCTTCCTCCCCTCTTCACCACTACCCCTAGCCTTATACTTTTTCTAAAACACCAGATACTTCATTAGCCACTTTGACTACAGAGAGTGTGATGTACCAGTTAGGGCTGGAACTTAAAAGTACCTAGACCAAAATAACTGGGACGTGTGTCTGGCTTAAAATGTAATCACTTAGAACTCCCTATCCAGCTAGCTACTAACAACATGAACAGCTAGCTCATCTTCCCTAGTAGGGCAAGCGACACCTTCCTGCATTGCTAACACTGAGAAAACAGTCTTTAATAAAAAATTAAGAGGAAAACTGATATCACAACTTAGTCAACAAAGGTTGTAGGTGTGAGTAATTCCAATGTCATTAATAATCTGAAATAGATATGAGAATCAAAAAGAAAACCTGAATGGAAAGAGCTTACAGACTCAATGATTTTGAGTAATATTACCTTGATAGCAGTTGCTTATCTGAGTGATAATGTTTTATGTGTAATATAAATGTTTGTGGCTTATACTAATATTGAAATCTAATTTAAAAGTAAATACCATATGAAAAAAAATTCTGCTAAAGCTCAGAGATGACTGAATTTAGACCACCACCATCAACAGTATATCTATACAGTTTGATTGTTTATAATAACAGATAATAAATTCAGTTAATAAATTAACTATGAGGCCAATAACATAAAATTCATTAGCATCTTTAAAGATATTTTAAACATAACCATTTACTTTAGAATATCTCTTAAAGCACTATTACTATTCTCCATATTGTTCATGGTCCTTGCCTAATGGCTAGATTTATGTGTAAAATAAACTAGTGCATTAAAATAGTAACATGTAATTAACTGCACATACATACTGTGTGAAGTTTCTAAAGGTATGTGGGAGGATAGAAATTTTTAAAATATTTACTATATTAATAAAATTATTCCTGCAAGTTAAATAAGGATAGGACATTTATGATTTAAAACTGGATTACTGTAGCAGTTTTGAAGTAGTTAGGACTTCAGGCTGAAATTGACAGACACCCAATTTAAACTAGCTTAAACAGAAACTAATGAGAACCTACTGCATGCATAGCACAGAAAACTCTACTCAGTGTTCTGTGGTGACCTAACTGGAAGGAAATCCAAAGAAGTGGGGATATACATATACACACAGTTTATTCACTTTGCTATACAGCAGAAATGAAAACAACATTGTAAAATGACTATACTCCCAAAAAAATCTATTTTAAAAAATTTAAAAAATAAATAAACTAGCTGAAGGTGAGTTTACTGGAAAGACACTGCAATATCAACCAAACTATGAGGAAGGCATACATATTGCCAAGCCTCAGAAATAACTAGCTCTCATGGCCATCTCACTGATCTCCAGTTTTTTCCTATACATATTAATTTAATTTTCTTCTCAACACAAGCTGACTTTCTTTACAGGGTAGAAAATATGGCCACCAATAGCTCTCAAGTTTTATATCTTAGAGCTACGGTCACTTGAATAAGAAGGACATTACTTGCTGCACTCCATGTCTAGAAATCCAAAGAACTGTGATTGGTCCAGCTCAAGTCAGGTATTCATTCCCAAAGCAACTGTTTGGGGTAGGAACTAGCTCATGTTTTAGAAAATGTAACCCAAAATAATTGGGAAGAAAAAAGAGTTCCTAGGAAAGACATTCTTGGTGGACAATTCTATATGAGTCTGTGGTAGCCAGCCCCTCAGATGGTCCTGAAGGATCCCTATCTCCTGGTATTCATAAATTTGTATAGGCTCCTCCCACTTTGTAATTGGGTTGTTCTGTATGACTGACAGCACTTGGCAGAAGTAATGATATGTCCCTTCTGAGAATAGGATATAGAAAAGACACTGGCTTCTGTCTTCGACACACTCTTTCTCGCACTTGCATTTCTCATTCTGAGGAAAGCAAGCTACCACGTTGTGAACAGCCCTTATGGAAGTCCACTTGGTGAGAGCTATGCCTTTTGCCAAAACCCAACAAGAACCCAAAGCCTGCCAACAACCATATGCATAAGCTTTGAAATGGATTTTCCTGTCCCTAAAATGTCTATGGTTTTTCCAGTGGTCAGGTATGGATGTGAGAGTTGGACTGTGAAGAAAGCTGAGCACTGAAGAATTGATGCTTTTGAACTGTGGTGTTGGAGAAGACTCTTGAGAGTCCCTTGGACTGCAAGGAGATCCAACCAGTCCATTCTGAAGGATATCAGCCCTGGGATTTCTTTGGAGGGAATGATGCTAAAGCTGAAACTCCAGTACTTTGGCCACCTCATGTGAAGAGTTGATTCATTGGAAAAGACTCTGATGCTGGGAGGGACTGGGGGCAGGAGCAGAAGGGGACGACAGAGGATGAGATGGCTGGATGGCACCACTGACTTGATGGATGTGAGTCTGAGTGAACTCCGGGAGTTGGTAATGGACAGGCAGGCCTGGCATGTTGCGATTCATGGGGTCGCAAAGAGTCGGACACGACTGAGCAACTGAACTGAACTGAAAATGACTGCAAACTAGCTGACAAACTGACTACAACCTTGCTACTGCTATTGCTAAGTCGATTCAGTCGTGTCCGACTCTGTGCGACCCCATAGACAGCGGCCCACCAGGCTCCCCCATCCCTGGGATTCTCCAAGCAAGAATACTGGAGTGGGTTGCCATTTCCTTCTCCAATGCATGAAAGTGAAAAGTGAAAGGGAATTCATTCAGTCGTGTCCGACTCTTAGCGACCCCATGGACTGCAGCCTACCAGGCTCCTCCGTCCATGGGATTTTCCAGGCAAGAGTACTGGAGTGGGGTGCCATTGCCTTCTCTGACTACAACCTTACTAGAGATTATTAGACATAAGTATCCAACTAAGGCTTCTCTCGTAGCTTACTCAATAAAGAATCTGCCTGCAATGCAAGACACCTGGGTTCTATTCCTGGGTCGGGAAGATCCCCTAGAGGAGGAAACAGCAACCCACTCCAGTATGTTTGCCTGGGACATCCCATGGACAGAGGAGCATAGCAGGCTATAGTCCTTGGGGTCACAAGAGTTGGACACAACTTAGCAACTAAACTACCACCATCCAACTAAGATGCTCCTGGATTCCTGGTCCTCAGAAACTATAAAATAATAAGTGTTCACTGTCTTAAGCTGCTAAGTTTTGAAGCAATTTGTTACACAGCAATATATAAATGGAGAAGGGAATGGCAAACCACTTCAGTATTCTTGCCTTGAGAACCCCATGAACAGTATGAAAAGGCAAAAAGATAGGACATTGAAAGATGCACTCCTCAGGTCTGTAGATGCCCAATATGCTACTGGAGATCAGTGGAGAAATAACTCCAGAAAAAATGAAGAGATGGAGCCAAAGCAAAAACAACACCCAGTTATAGATGTGACTGGTGATGGAAGCAAACTCCAATGCTGTAAAGAGCAATATTGCATAGGAACCTGGGATGTTAGGTCCATGAATCAAGGCAAATTGGAAGTGATCAAACAGGAGATGGCAAGAAGTGAATGTCGACATTTTAGGAATCAGTGATATAAAATGGACTGGAATGGGTGAATTTAAGTCAGATGACCATTATATCTACTACTGTGGGCAAGAATCTCTTAGAAGAAATGGAGTAGCCATCAGAGTAAACAAGAGTCCGAAAAGCAGTACTTGGATGCAATCTCAAAAAGGACAGAATGATCTCTGTTCATTTCCAAGGCAAACTTTGGAATATCACAGTAATCCAAGTCTATGCCCCGACCAGTAATGCTGAAGAAGCTGAAGTTAAACAGTTCTATGAAGACCTACAAGACCTTGTAGAATGAACAACCAAAAAAGATGTTCTTTTCATTACAGGCTACTGGAATGCAAAAGTAGGGAGTCAAGAAACACCTGGAGTAACAGGCAAATTTGGCCTTGAAGTACAGAATGAAGCAGAGCAAAGGGTAATAGAGTTCTCCCAAGAGAATGCACTGGTCATAGCAAACACCCTTTTCCAACAACACAAGTGAAGACCCTATACATGGACATCACCAGATGGTCAACACCAAAATCAGATTGATTATATTCTTTGCAGCCAAAGATGGAGAAGCTCTATACAGCCAGTAAAGACAAGACCGGGAACTGACTGTGGCTCTGATCATGAACTCCTTATTGCCAAATTCAGACTTAAATTGAAGAAAGTAGGGAAAACCACTAGACCATTCAGGTATGACCTAAATCAAATCTCTTATGATTATACAGTGGAAGTGAGAAATAGATTTAAGGGCCTAGATCTGATAGATAGAGTGCCTGATGAACTACAGACGGAGGTTCGTGACATTGTACAGGAGACAGGGATCAGGACCATCCCCATGGAAAAGAAATGCAAAAAAGCAAAATGGCTGTCTGGGAGGCCTTACAAATAGCTGTGAAAACAAGAGAATCAAAAAGCAAAGGAAAAAGGGGAAGATATAAGCATCTGAATTCAGAGTTCAAAAGAATAGCAAGAAGAGATAAGAAAGCCTTCCTCAGCGATGAATGCAAAGAAATAGAGGAAAACAATAGAATGGGAAAGACTAGAGATCTCTTCAAGAAAATTAGAGATACCAAGGGAACATTTCATTGAAAGATGGACTCGATAAAGGACAGAAATGGTATGGACGTAACAGAAGCAGAAGATATTAAGAAGAGGTGGCAAGAATACACAGAAGAACTGTACCAAAAAGATCTTCACAACCAAGATAATCGCGATGGTGTGATCACTCACCTAGAGCCAGACATCCTGGAATGTGAAGTCAAGTGGGCCTTAGAAAGCATCACTACGAACAAAGCTAGTGGAGGTGATGGAATTCCAGTTGAGCTATTTCAAATCCTGGAAGATGATGCTGTGAAAGTGCTGCACTCAATATGCCAGCAAATTTGGAAAACTCAGCAGTGGCCACAAGACTGGAAAAGGTCAGTTTTCATTCCAATCCCAAAGAAAGGCAATGTCAAAGAATGCTCAAACTACCACACAACTGCATTCATCTCACACGCTAGTAAAGTAATGCTCAAAATTCTCCAAGCCAGGCTTCAGCAGTACATGACCCATAAACATCCAGATGTTCAAGCTGGTTTTAGAAAAGGCAGAGGAACCAGAGATGAAATTGAAAACATCCGCTGGATCATCGAAAAAGCAAGAGAGTTCCAGAAAAACATCTATGTCTGCTTTATTGACTATGCCAAAGCCTTTGACTGTGTGGATCACAATAAACTGTGGAAAAGTCTGAAAGAGATGGGAATACCAGACCACCTGATCTGCCTCTTGAAAAACTTTTATGCAGGTCAGGAAGCAACAGTTAGAACTGGACATGGAACAACAGACTGGTTCCAAACAAGAAAAGGAGTACATCAAGGCTATATATTGGCACCATGCTTATTTAATTTAAATGCAGAGTATATCATGAGAAATGCTGGGCTGGATGAAGCACAAGCTGGAATTAAGATTGCTGGAAGAAATATCAATAACCTCAGATATTCAGATGACACCACCCTTATGGCAGAAAGCAAAGAAGAACTAAAGATCCTCTTGATGAAAGTGAAAGAGGAGAATGAAAAAGTTGGCTTAAAACTCAACATTCAGAAAACAAAGATCATGGCATTCAGTCCCATCACTTCATGGCAAATAGATGGGGAAACAGAGGAAACAGTGGCAGACTTTATTTTGGGGGGCTCCAAAATCACTGCAGACAGTGACTGCAGCCATGAAATAAAAAGATGCTTACTCCTCGGAAGAAAAGTTATGACCAACATAGACAACATATTCAAAAGCAGAGACATTACTTTGCCAACAAAGTTCTGTCTAGTCAAGGCTATGGTTTTTCCAGTAGTCACATATAGATGTGAGAGTTGGACTATAAAGAAAGCTGAGCACCGAAGAATTTATGCTTTTGAACTGTGGTGTTGGAGAAGACTCTTGAGAGTCCCTTGTATTGAAAGGAGATCCAACCAGTCCATCCTAAAGGAGATCAGTCCTGAATGTTCATTGGAAGGACTAATGTTGAAGCTGAATCTCCAATACTTTGGTCACCTGATGAGAAGAGTTGACTCATTGGAAAAGACCCTGATGCTGGGAAAGGTTGAAGGCAGGAGGAGAAGGGGACAACAGAGGATGAGATGGTTGGATGGCATCATCAACTCAATGGACATGAGTCTGAGTGAACTCCGGGAGTTGGTGATGGACAGGGAGGCCTGGCATGCTGCAGTCCATGGGATCACAAAGAGTCAGACATGACTGAGTGACTGAACTGAATTGAACTGAATATGTAACTAATAAAGTATCTCTTATAAGTTCCCAAACTTTTAATTATCAGAACTTTTTGGTTTGGGGACTTCCCTGGTAGACAGGAGTTAAGACTTCACACTTTAATGCATGGGGGTCTAGGATTGAAATTTTTTGCCTGCAAGAAATTTATCACTATTAGTTATTCTTTTCCTTTTTATTAACTATATGTGCTCAGTTGCTTCAGTCATGTCTGATTCTACAACCCTGTGGACCATAGCCCTCCAGGCTCCTCTGTCCATAGGCTTTTCCCACCATGAATACTGGAGTGGGTTGCCATGCCCTCCTCCAGGGGATCTTCCTGACCCAGAGATCAAACTGGTGTCTCCTGCATCTCCTGCATTGCATACAGATTCTTTACCACTGAGCCACTGGGAAGCCACATATGGAGCTGTTAATCAGAATTTTTTATTATGGTTATAACCGGTGACAGCAGACTGAGAGAACTTAATTCCCATCATAAGCAAAAAATAAACAAAAAACAGACCAAGAAAACTTTGATATTTTATGGGACACTGGTAACACCTGGATATATGTCTGGTTGTCACAACATGGGGGTCATGTGGTGGAGAGGGGCATGTTTCTGGATGGGGTGCTACTGGCATCTAATGGGCACTGGCCAGGGTTGCTCTCTACAACAAAGAATCATCTGACCTAAAATGCCAACAAAGGTCCGTCAATTTCAAAGCTATGGTTTTTCCAGTAGTCATGTATGGATGTGAGAGTTGGACTATAAAGAAAGCTGAGCACCAAAGAACTGATGCTTTTGAACTGTGGTGTTAGAGAAGACTCTTGAGAGTCCCTTGGACAGCAAGAAGATCCAACCAGTCCATCCTAAAGGAAATCAATCATGAATATTCACTGGAAAGACTGATGCTAAAGCTGAAACTCCAATATTTTGGCCACATGATGCAAAGAACTGACTGATTTGAAAAGACCCTGATGCTGGGAAAGATTGAAGGCAGGAGGAGAAGGGGATGACAGAAGATGAGATGGTTGGATGGCATCACCGACTCAATGGACACAAGTTTGAGTAGGCCCCAGGACTTGGTGATGGACAGGGAAGCCTGGCGTGCTGCAGTCCATGGGGTTGCAAAGAGTCAGACACGACTGAGTGACTGAACTGAACTGAAAATGCCATATATGACAGTTCCAGGACTGAGAAACCCTGTTCTAGGGTATAGCTCCAACTTGTATTTTCTAAAACCAGACATATAATTAGATTTATTTTAAGAGATTTAACATTCACTGAGTTGAACTCAACCCATTTTGAGGAAGAGACAGTAAAGTTATAGTCACAAATGTTGATAACGCTGCTAAATTAGAATACCGCAGCCCTACATTTTCAATCAGATTACCACTGCCCTACATTTTCAATTAACACACGCTGATTTTCTCAACAGGAAGTTATTTCTTCCTGTACAGGCAAATGGGCATGATAAAAAAGGAAAGACTGTCACTTTATGTCAAAATTAAAGACAATTAAATTATTTTTTAAATAAAGCTTTCTTCCAAGAAAGTACTATTTTTAAATTTAATGCAGTATTAGAAAGAAAAAAATAATTATTCAACTTCACAAATTAAAAAATTAGAAGATTTTACTTTAGTTCTACCAATAAAATCAATACCAGCTTACCACAGGTTAAAATTATACTTTAAAGATGACTAATGATTATTTTTACAGTTTTTAATAATTTTATTTGGCTGCACTGGATCTTAGTGGTGGCGCGTGGGATCTAGCTCTCTGCCTGTGTGCTAAATTGCATCTGACTCTTTGTGACCCTATGGACTGTAACTTCCAGGCTCCTCTGTCCATGGGATTCTCTAGGCAAGAGTCCTAGAGTGGGGTGCCATTTCCTCCTCCAGGAGATCTTCCTGACTGAGGGATCAAACCCATGTCTCTTACATCTCCTGCACTGGCAGGTGGGTTCTTTATCACTAGTGCCACCTGGGAAGCCAGGGATCAAACCCAGGCCCCTTGTATTGGAAGCCCTGAGTCTTAACCACTGGTCCACCAGAGACATCCCTATAGTTCTTTTTTAGTTTGTTTTATATAACACTTCCATGTCTTTTTAAACAGTAAGATGGCAATGAGATATAGAACAGCATTGTTACTTGTCCAAATCTAAGCATTTGTCTTTATTGCATGGCTGATTTTAATATTATTGGTCTTTATGTTATCAAACAGTCAGTAAATCCAAATGAGCAAAAGACATTTAGTACGTGGTGATGGAGCTGCCTGAAGCAAAATCAATACCAATACTATACCATAACCATCCATGGTTTAAGGTACCTACATCTTATCTGAATATTTAGATCTAGGGAAAAATCTAGGCAGCAATCAGCTACTCCCAATCGTAGTAATTAAGTACAGTTGACCCTCCAAATAATGGGGGGGTTAAGGGTGCCAACTCTTCCAGCAGTCAAAAATCCAGTTACAATGTATGGCCCTGGAGATTCAATGTTCCTCTTTATCTGTGGTTCTACATCTGCAAACTCAACCAGCTGCAGATTATGTAGAACTGTAGCATTTATTATTTTAAAAACCCTCATATACGTGGACCCTGGAAGTTCAAACACTTGCTATCCAAAGGGCAACTGTACTTCTTCTTAGTTCACTGTTCTTTGCAGTCAACAATTGCTCCTATGGACACCTTATCTTTGACAAAGGAGGCAAGAATATGCAATGGATTAAAGACAATCTCTTTAACAAGTGGTGCTGGGAAAACTGGTCAACCACTTGTAAAAGAATGAAACTAGAACACTTTCTAACACCATACACAAAAATAAACTCAAAATGGATTAAAGATCTAAACGTAAGACCAGAAACTATAAAAACCCTAGAGGAGAACATAGGCAAAACACTCTCCGACATATATCACAGCAAGATCCTCTATGACTCACCTCCCAGAATATTGGAAATAAAAGCAAAAATAAACAAATGGGACCTAATTAAACTTAAAAGCTTCTGCACAACAAAGGAAACTATAAGCAAGGTGAAAAGACCGCCTTCAGAATGGGAGAAAATAATAGCAAATGAAGCAACTGACAAGCAACTAATCTCAAAAATATACAAGAAACTCCTGCAGCTCAATTCCAGAAAAATAAACGGCCCAATCAAAAAATGGGCCAGAGAACTAAATAGACATTTCTCCAAAGAATACATACATTACAGATGGCTAACAAACACATGAAAAGATGCTCAACATCACTCATTATCAGAGAAATGCAAATCAAAACCACAATGAGGTACCATTTCATGCCAGTCACAATGGCTGCGATCCAAAAGTCCACAAGCAATAAATTCTGGAGAGGGTGTGGAGAAAAGGGAACCCTCTTACACTGTTGGGGGGAATGCAAACTAGTACAGCCACTATGGAGAACAGTGTGGAGATTCCTTAAAAAACGGGAAATAGAACTGCCTTATGACCCAGCAATCCCACTGTGGGCATACACACTGAGGAAACCAGAATTTAAAGAGACACGTGTACCCCAATGTTCATCACAGCACTGTTTATAATAGCCAGGACATGAGATGTCCATCAGCAGATGAATGGATAAGAAAGCTGTGGTACATATACACAATGGAGTATTACCCAGCCATTAAAATGAATACATTTGAATCAGTTCTAATGAGGTGGATGAAACTGGAGCCGATTATACAGAGTGAAGTAAGCCAGAAAGAAAAACACCAATACAGTATACTAACACATATATATGGAATTTAGAAAGATGGTAATGATAACCCTGTAAGCGAAACAGCAAAAGAGACACAGATGTATACAACAGTCTTTTGGACTCTGTGGGAGAGGGCGAGGATGGGATGATTAGGGAGAATGGCATTGAAACATGTATAATATCATATATGAAACGAATCGCCAGTCCAGGTTTGATGCATGATACTGGATGCTTGGGGCTGGTGCACTGGGATGACCCAGAGGGATGGTATGGGGAAGGAAGAGAGAGGGGGGTTCAGGATGGGGAACACGTGTATACCTGTGGTGAATTCATGTTGATGTATGGCAAAACCAATACAATATTGTAAAGTAATTAGCCTCCAATTAAAATAAATAAATTTATATTAAAAAAAAGAATGTACCATATGAAGCAATAAAACCTGTTGAATTTGTTTAAAAAAAAAAAAATTGCTCCTAAGAGTTCCAGAACTGACTTTTCTACTATCATAGTTGGAATAGTTTTCTTTGATATAGCCAACACTCAGCCCCAAACTATACATTCAAAGTTCTTAATTGCTTTTCTGAAGGCCATTTATATTACTCAAATGAATAGAAGGAAAAAACTAATAAAACAATTGGATAGATAAACTTGGTTAGACGAACAGTAATATGATAGAAGACATTAGGAATTTGTAAGCTAGTTGCAAGAGGTAATTATGACACTGCTAAAAAAGATAAAATGATAAATATACAAATGATTTTATAATGAAACATCCAAAAATCCACACATTTTAATTGTAGTGTTTTAAAAACAAATTTTTTAAATCCTCTATTTTTAAAATTAACAATGACCCTGCTAAATACTACCCACATCAAATTATCCAAATAATATTTCCTACTTTGCCTCACTTAACACTATTCAAATTTCAACGGCCACTTTTCAACTAGCTCCTTTGTTTGCACCCTGTCAATGTCAGCCTCAATTAACTGCCTTCTTTTTTTGCTGGGCACTAGAAAACCTATAAATATGGAGTCTTTCAACATCTGGGTGACCCATGAAAGGGCTTCTGGGCACATGTGAGCCTCTTTAAATTATATGTAAAGTTTATGTGTTATGTTTGTATGTATGTATGCTTAGGGGAAGGGACCTATGTTTCATCCGATTCTCATAGGAAACTATATAATTAGGATTGTTCAAGCAGTTAATCTGGTGGCTTCCTGGTGGCTTCCCTGGTGGCTCAGATGGTAAGAATCTGCCTACTATGCAGGAGACCTGATCCATGAGTCGGGAAGATCCCCTGGAGAAAGGAATGGCTACCCACTCCAGTATTCTTGACTGGAGAATTCCATGGACAAAGGAAACTGGGGGCCTACAGTCCTGGGGGCCGCAAAGAGCTGGGCATGACTGAGCAACTAACACTAACATTTTATACAATTAATTTTCCAAATTGGGACACTTAAGAGCAAAAGTTGATGCCAGGATAACAGGCATAAACTGGAACTGTCTTATGTAAACACGGATGTGTTTCCACCTTACCAATAGACCAGCATTTTAACACAGGAAATACAGGGCCTATTTTGGGTCAGTTCTGCAGATTAATTTATTTAATGTGTGATGAGGTCTCCTATTAGTGTGTATGACAGGGGAGTTATACTTTGTACAGGATATTCCCTTGTTTCTTCCCTACTTGAGTTGACTCTAAATTATATTTTAAATTACCTGTTACCATGTTGTTCACTGGATAGTGCTGAAGAGGAAAGTACATCTGCTTTTCTACAACTGGAGTCCTTATAAAATGCTTTTCTGTGCTATAAAATGAAACATATAGAAAGTCATATTTATATTTGTTTTTTGGACTTGTTATACAAATTAGAAATTATTCCAGGCAATATGTATAGCAATGTATTGCTCTGTGATAAGACTTCAGTCTTATTAGGTGAAACATTAACTATGAACTTCTTTTGTGCTTCCAAACAGATGGGGAAACAGTGGAAACAGTGACAGACTTTATTTTGGGGGGCTCCAAAATCACTGCAGATGGTGACTGCAGCCATAAAATTAAAAGAAGCTCGCTCCTTGGAAGTTATGACCAACCCAGACAGCATATTAAAAAGCAGAGACATTACTTTGCCAACAAAGGTCCAGCTAGTCAAAGCTATGGTTTATCCAGTAGTCATGTATGGATGTGAGAGTTGGACTGTAAAGAAAGCTGAGCACCAAAGAATTGATACCTTTGAACTGTGGTGTTGGACAACATTCTTTTGAGTCCCTCGGACAACAAGGAGATCCAATCAGTCCATCCTAAAGGAAATAAATCCTGAATGTTCACTGGAAGGACTGATGCTGAAGCTGAAACTCCAATACTCTGGCCACCTGATGCAAAGAACTGACTGATGTGAAAAAAACCCTGATGCTGGGAAAGACTGAAGGAGGGAAGAGAAGGGGACAACAGAGGATGAGATGGTTGGATGGCATCACTGACTCAATGGACAAGAGTTTGAGTAAACTCTGGGAACTGGTGATGGATAGGGAGGCCTGGCATGCTGTGATTCATGGGGTCGCAAAGAGTCAGACATGACTGACTGACTGAACTGAACTGAACTGAACAGATATTTTTGGTTTTCTTGACTGCTTCACAAAACAAGTATTTATTGAGTAATAGAGACCTGGTCTTTTCCCCAATATTCTTGAAAGCATAATAATTCAATAATACCTTATAATTAGATAAAAAACATAAATACACATGTAATTTTAAATACTCTAAAAGAAAAGGCTCCATTTTAAATAATCGTAACATTTACTGCTATTGTGTTCAAATAACTGGAACTCTATTAATTAGTATTTGCACATTTTAAGCAAAAAATGATGTCTGGGAAAAAACATGAGGTACACTAAGTGACTCTGAGTTAAAAAGAGAAAAAGTTAAATTATTCTGAGTGTGGTTATATAGTATAATTAATTATATTCTAATTTTTACAGAGCTAAGCAGTTTTCAACTGAAATATCTTATTTTCTAACTCCCAAATAGCAATGTTTACTATATTTAGATTTATATATATTTATAATATATTAGTAATATATTTATATTACTATATTATGTATATAATCCATAGATAATACAACCGTATGAGAATAAAAACTTCAATAATAAAACATTGAGGTCATCCTTAAATTTATTTTCCTAAAAAATATCTAAAATTATATTGAGTTATAACAAAGACTTTATTTTCAATTTGTTTAAAAGTCCATCTAAAAAAAACTATAGCTTGGAGACTTCCCTGGCGGTCCAATGGTTAGGACTCTGTGCTTCCACTGCAGGAGTCATGGGTTTGATTTCTGGTTGGGCAACTAAGATCCTGCATGCCATGAGGCATGGCCAATAAATTAAAGGAAAAGAAATGAAAACAGAGAAACCATAGTTCATTTAGGAAGAGTCCTACAAATAAAGCAAAACAATGTTCCCAGAAAAGTAAGGGACTAAACAAGGATACCCATTATCATTGTTATTATTTACCATGGCTCTATAATTTCTGGCCAAGCAGAAAGAGATGGGGGAGGGAAAAGCAAGAAATGGAAGAGATAGCTACTAAAATAGAAGAGCTATATAGAGAAAAGGAAGAAAAAATACTTTCATTATTAACAAATGATATAAATGTGTACCCTGAAAAGCCAAGAGGAAAAACTGAAATATTTTTAGAATCTTAAAGATTCCAATTGAGCAAATGTAAGACAAATACTCAAAAATAAATAAATTTTCTATGTATCAACGATGACTAATGAAAATAAAATGGAAAAAATGATCCAATCCACTATAGCAACAAAGTTCATAAAAATCTAGGAATAACATAATAAGCAGTTTCTGATTCTATGTGTAGAAAAATTAGGAAACCTTACTGAGATATCAAAAAATAAAAACAAAAAAGGCATTGTCTTGGATAGGAATACTGAAAATTATCAATTATTTTCAAAGGGATTTTAGTGCTCAAGAAGAAATAATTCTAAAATTCACAGGAACAATCACGTTAGAAGATCTAACAGGAGGTAAGATTAAATTTATAATAACATGAAAAAATACCTAGGAATAATCTTAAAAGAAATATAAGATTCATATGAAGAAAATATGAAAAAAAAATTAATATTTATCTAGTTATTTGGCTACACCAGATCTTAGTTGCAGCATGCGGGATCTTTAGTTGCAGCATGTAGGATCTAGCTCCCTGACCAGGGATCTAACTAGGGCCCCCTGCATTGGGAGCACGGATTTTTAGCCACTAGACCACCAGGGAAGTCCCCTGAAAAAAAATTTTTAAGGTCCACAAAAGAAAACTTGAACAAGTGAGGAAAAATATACCATTTTATCAGATAGGAAGGTTCAGCATCAAAGTCTCCCTAAATTAACCTATAATTTTTGTAATGTTACTAAAAATAACAACAGGAATTTTTAATATGAACAGGCTGGTTCAAATTCTATCAAAATTCAGATGGAAAAATAAACCAGGAAGAATAGTTAACTAAGAAAATTTGGAAAAGAGTAAGGAGGAGGAACTAGCTCTAGATATTAAATAATATTATAAATAATTAAAACAGTGGTACTGTTGTATGACAAATGAATGTAATAGAATATATTAATAATAAAGTCCAGAAATAGACCCAAATACTTAAAGGGATTTAACCTAGGATAAAGGTGGCATTTCAATACAGTGGCAGGGGGGGAGATAAATTATTCATTCAAACCAACAGATAAAAGTAAGTAATTATCTGAAGAAAAAAAAGAAGGTGAGATCCATACCTCACATCTTACACCAAGATATATTTGAAATGTGTCAAAGATTTCAATTTAAAAATATCATTAAGAAAAACCATAGCAAAATAATAATAATCTCATAGAAGGCTTTCTTAAAAAATGACACAAAACGCAAGGAGCCGTTAAAGAAAATATTAGTAAGAAAGAATGAATACAGGTCTTTGTCCAGTGGTTAGGAATCCATCTGCCAAAGCAGGGGACACGGGTTCGATCCCTGGTCTGGGAAGATTTCACATGCCATGGGGCACCCTCATGCCAAGCCCATGCCCCACAACAAGAGAAGCCACTGCAATGAGAAGTCCACTCGCTGCAACTAGAGAAACCCTGTGCACAGCAGCAAAGACCCAGTGCAGACAAAAATGAATAATTTCTTTTAAAAAAGAATGAATACATATAGTACAAAATTTCTGCATGCAAAACCCATTTTTTATTTATGACATTTATTTTTTATATAAATTATGTATTTCTTTGGCAAACAGCCTTCACCTTATTTTACCCATAGCACATCTGGAATGCCACACTACAGGATAAGTCTTAACAAGGTCTATATTTCCAAAGTAGCATGTGTCTACCAGGCACTGTAGAGGAAAATAAAGAAAAGCCAGAATCTGCTGAGGTAAAGAAGAGGGAAGGGGTAACATATATTAGCAAAAGGCTAATGTGAAGCTAGAAATGTTATCACACTGTGTCAGAGAAAGTATAGAAGAATGGTGACTATCCCAGTTTACCCTGGATTGAGGGATTTCTCAGACATGGGCTTTTCAGTGCTAAAACCAAGACCGTCCCAAGCAAATCTGGATGTCTGGTTACCCTAGCCATGTAAATACAAAATCAATTGGAATGTAAGTTGGTTTAACCTCTTAGAGGGCAATTTGACAAGGCCTATCAAGGATACAAAATGTATATACTCCTGACTCAGCAATCCCCCTTCTAAGAATTACTCTACAGACACTTGCACACACACAAAATGACATTACTTGATCAATCACTGAAGCACTGATTTTAACAGCAAATGAGAAATCACCTCAAGTCCAGTAAAATAGGAAAAGTTAAATAAATTATGGTAAATCCATATAATAAAATACTACATAGCATAAAAATGAAAACATTCTTTATGTAGTTAACATGGAATGATCTAAAAGGTAAATTATTAAGTGAAAGGAGGAAAGGTGCTGAACAACGTTTATAGAATATTACTATCTATGAAGAAAAGGAAGAATATTTACTTGAATTTGCCAGTATACACATATACAAGAACCTGATAATACTGGTTGTTCTGGGAGGGAAACGGGCTATCTAGAAGCCAGTATATTTCATCAGTTCAGTTCAGTTCGGTTGCTCAGTCATGTCCGACTCTTTGTGACCCCATGAACCGCAGCACACCAGGCCTCCCTGTCCATCACCAACTCCTGGAGTTCACCCAAACCCACATCCATCGAGTCGGTGATGCCAACCAACCATCTCATCCTCTGTTGTCCCCTTCTCCTCCTGCCCTCAATCTTTCCCAGCATCAAGGTCTTTTCAAATGAGTCAGCTTTTCGCATCAGGTGACCAAAGTATTGGAGTTTCAGCTTCAACATCAGTCCTTCCAATGAACACCGAGGACTGATCTCCCTTAGGATGGACAGGTTGGATCTCCTTGCAGTCCAAGGGACTCTCAAGAGTCTTCTCCAACAAAAGCATCAACTGTGAACTTCTCCACAGTTAAAAAGCATCACTTCTTCTGCACTCAGCTTTCTTTATAGTCCAACTCTCACATCCATACATGACCACTGGAAAAACCATAGCCTTGACTAGACGGACCTTTGTTGGCAAAGTAATGTCTCTGCTTTTTAATATGCTATCTAGGTTGGCAGAGGCAGTGGCCGAGACGAGCTACCCCATGCCCAAGGGCAGGGGCAGTGGCCGAGAGGAGCTACCCTGCATCAGAGGTAAGAGTATATTTCATAGTTTCCCCTTTTGTGTATCTTGAATTTTGAACCATATGAATATATTATCTATTAAAAATAAAATTTGACAATAGAAAATAATAAGTAGGCATGAAGAACTAAGGAAAAGATTTTTAAAAGGAGAGCAATGAGTTTAGTATTTACATGCCTTGTCAGGTATTAAAATACATAAAGTTAAATAACTTAAAAGAATATTGTATTTAAGTTATATAACTTAGAAGAATATCAAAACAAATCCACAGATTTATGAAATAGAGCATAGCCTAAAAACAGATCTCCAGACATATTAAAAACAACATATGACAAAGAAAATCACACATCAGCTGGAGATAGATTTATTCTAAAAAACTGGTAGAAGTCTAAAAATGGGGAAAGAACAGTGAATTTTACATTTTCTGTGACAGTTATTTGAGGTATGGATAAAAACTATTGGCACCATTGCTCACCAAGTTTGTGTTCAATAAACAGAGATGTTTATGACTTTAAAAAAACTGGTGGAAACTTATTTGTAAGACAGAAATAAATTTTGATCTTCAACTGTTAACATATACCATATACAAAATGAATATCTGCAGAATAAAAAACCTATTTGATATCTAAATGGGAAAGAACTTTTCTGGACATAAAAGCAGTAAAAGAAAAAGAAAAGTGATTAGTTTAACAATGTAAAAATTCAAAACTTATGTCTCCAAAAAATATAAGACAGATAAACATCTGAGGAAACAATGTGACAAACTGGATATGTGGCAATGTGACAAAAAGTATAATATAGCTATTATATAAAGATATCAGACAAGTTGATAAGAAAAACAGTAAGACTCCCAGTAGAAAATAAGGAAAGGGTAAAAATAAGTCATAGAAAAGGACATGTAAAATACTAATAAAAAAGATTCAAACCTAATAAAAAATGCAAATTAAACCAAGAACCTATTTTTCATCTATTAAGTTAGCACAAGACTTATTAATATACTGATGAGGATGCAGTGAGACAAACACTGGTGGGATTTTTAAATTTGTACTTTTATGGGAAGCAACTAACAATAGGCATCATGGCCTTTAAAAACATTCATGTTTCATTAATATCATAAAATCCACATCTGAGAATTTACATTAAGAAAATTATCTAGGAAATTTCATGGCTGTCCAGTGGTTAGGACTCTGTACTTTCACTGCCAAGTAGCTGGTCAAGAAACGAAGATCCTGGAAGCAACATGGTGCAGCCAAAAAAAAAAAACAAAAAGAAAATTATCTAAAAAGTCGAGAAAGATTTATTTTTAAAAAGATATTTATGAAGGTGCTACAAGAGTAGCAAAGTATAAATTTTTTTTAATTTAAAGGGAGGTGGTTAAACAGACAATAAGATTAAATCCCAATACAGCCATTACAGACATAATATCAAATAAGGTTTTTCAAAATGGGGAACTGCCCATACAATAATAAACAGAAAATCAAGAGACAGACTCTCTGCTGTCCGACCTCAACTCTACTTAATGTGTACATGGAACTCGCTTCAGTCATGTCCAACTCTTTGCAATCCTATGGACGTCTATGCCCATGTGTCTGGTTTCTCAACCACCAGCCTCCTCTGTCCATGAGATTCTCCAGGCAAGAATACTGGAGCGGGTTGCCATGCCCTCCTCCAGGGGATCTTCCTGACCTAGGAATGGAACCCATGTCTCTTACATCTCCTGCATTGCCAGGTGGATTCTTTACCACTAGTGCCACCCGGTAAGCCCATTTAATGTGTGTATCTGTATAAAACTAGCAAGAAATGTACTAATGTTGATGGTGGTTATCTGAGTGGTGGGTTTGCTTACAATTTAAATTCTCTTTATTCTTTTTGTTGTTGTTGTTAGTATTTTCCATTTTGTCAAACTAGATGCATTACATTTATTATAAAACAAGAACAAGAAAAATAAGCAAAAATTCATGCCATTTTCAGAAGATTTGGGAACATACTGGGAAAGAAAAACAGCACAATGATTAAGAGTTTGGACTCTAGAATTGGTTTCAAATTACCTTCACTACTTAAATAATACAGGGTGAATTATTTAACTCTCTGAACCTGTTTCCTCAATTGTAATTGCCTTTCAGCAACTCCCAGCAGAGCAGCAGCCCAGACGTTGGCAACCCCACTAGCAAGCGGGGGCTGCACAGGGAGGCGCGGGCTGCATTGCTTTGGGCAAGGACCGGGCCTGAATGCCCCGAGAGCAATCTGAGCGAACTAGCTTGAGATAGTAACCCAGACTGTGGGATAACTATAAAAGCCTTAATCTAAGACACCGCCAGAACAAAGGCCCACTCACAGAACAAAGGACTGAGCAGAGCTAGCCGGCTGTGGACCGGCCCATCCCCCACTGGAGACAGACAGGTGAGGGCAGCCAGAGCCGGAAGGGGGCAATTGCAGCCCCAGAGAGGCATCCCATACCAAAGTGCAAGCAGACTTTGTTGCTAACCAAGACTTCTTGGGATTCTGGATGGTCAACATCTGCCAGGAGGGTCACAGCCAGAGATCAGCTCCTCAGAAGAGACACACAGCACACCTGAGAAGGCACGCCCATTGTACACCCAGAAAACCAAGCGGCTGGGACGGGGGAGGGGATAAGTCATAGCCTTCAACTGGGGGCAACTGTGCTCGCCAAGCACCTGGTCACTTAAGCCGCTCGGAACTGGGACGGGCACATAACGCAGGCCCAACGGAGTCTGCACCTTTGTGGAGTACCCGAGAACCTGAATCTGAGTGGCTTAGACCTGGGTTGTGCCATGCAACCCAGGGCCAGCATCAGACAGTTCCCAGCAGAGCAACCTAGAGCCTGAGCAGTGTAGACTGGGAAAGCACACATGCCGTGAGCAGGGTCAAACCCAGCGTGACTGAATCACTGTGAGCACACGCCAGTGATATTTGTTTGCAGTGTTCCTCCCTCCCCATAGCACGACTGAACAAGTGAACCTAAAAAAAGTGACCACCACTGCCCCGCCTTGTGTCAGGGCAGAAATTAGACACTGAGGAGACCAGCAAACAGAAGAAGCTAAAATAAACAGGGAACCGCTTTGGAAGTGACAGGTGCAATAGATTAAAACTCTGTAGGTTAGCACTGACTACATAGGAAGGGGCCTATAGACCTTGAGAAGTACAAGCTGGACCATGGAACTATCAGAAAATGAACTGACCTCACACTGTCTGGAACAGCTCCAGAGAAAGACCTAGATATATTTTTACTATTATCAATTTTTAAATTAAAAAAAATTTTTTTCTTTTAAGTCCCCTATTACTCCTTTAATTTTCACTTTTATAACCTACTATTACCTTGCAAAAAAAAAAAGACCATATTTTTAAAGCAAACTTCATATATATATATTTCATAACTTTTGTGACTTTGTTTGTTGTTTTGTTGCTGTTGTTTTGTTTTCTGTTAATACTGTATTTTTGAGAATCTAATCTCTACTCTAGATTTTTAATCTTTGCTTTTTGGTATTTGTTATCAACTTTCTACCTTTAAGAACACGATCTTCAGTACCCATTTTTACGTGAGAGCGAGATCACTGGCCTGATTGTTCTCTCCCGCTTTAAACTCCTTTTTCTCCACCAGGTTGCCTCTATCTCCCCCCTCCCCCTTTTCTTCTCTACCCAACTCAGTCAATCTCTTTGTGTGTTCCAGGCTGTGAAGAATACTTAGGGAACAGATTACTGGCTAGATCTGTCTCTTTCCTGTTGATTCCCCCTTTTATCCTCCTGATCACCTCTGTCTCCTTCCTCCCTCTTCTCTTCTTTGTGTAACTCCGTGAACATCTCTAAGCGGTCCAGACTGTGGAAAGCACATCAGATCAGATCAGATCAAATCAGTCGCTCAGTCGTGTCTGACTCTTTGCGACCCCATGAATCGCAGCACGCCAGGCCTCCCTGTCCATCACCAACTCCCGAAGTTCACTCAGACTCATGTCCATTGAGTCCGTGATGCCATCCAGCCATCTCATCCTCTGTCGTCCCCTTCTCCTCCTGCCCCCAATCCCTCCCAGCATCAGAGTCTTTTCCAATGAGTCAACTCTTCGCATGAGGTGGCCAAAGTACTGGAGTTTCAGCTTTAGCATCATTCCTTCCAAAGAAATCCCAGGGTTGATCTCCTTCAGAATGGACTGGCTGGATCTCCTTGCAGTCCAAGGGACTCTCAAGAGTCTTCTCCAACACCACAGTTCAAAAGCATCAATTCTTTGGCACTCAGCCTTCTTCACAGTCCAACTCTCACATCCATACATGACCACAGGAAAAACCATAGCCTTGACTAGATGAACCTTTGTTGGCAAAGTAATGTCTCTGCTTTTGAATATGCTATCTAGGTTGGTCATAACTTTTCTTCCAAGGAGTAAGTGTCTTTTAAATTCATGGCTGCAGTCACCATCTGCAGTGATTTTGGAGCCCAGAAAAATAAAGTCTGACACTGTTTCCACTGTTTCCCCATCTATTTCCCATGAAGTGGTGGGACCGGATGTCATGATCTTCGTTTTCTGAATGTTGAGCTTTAAGCCAACTTTTTCACTCTCCACTTTCACTTTCATCAAGAGGCTTTTGAGTTCCTCTTCACTTTCTTCCCTAAGGGTGGTGTCATCTGCATTCTGAGGTTATTGATATTTCTCCTGGCAATCTTGATTCCAGTTTGTGTTTCTTCCAGTCCAGCGTTTCTCATGATGTACTCTGCATATAAGTTAAATAAACAGGGTGACAATATACAGCCTTGACGTACTGCTTTTCCTATTTGGAACCAGTCTGTTGTAACATGTCTAACTGTTGCTTCCTGACCTGCATACAAATTTCTCAAGCAGCAGATCAGGTGGTCTGGTATTCCCATCTCTTTCAGAATTTTCCACAGTTTATTGTGATCCACACAGTCAAAGGCTTTGGGATAGTCAATAAAGCAGAAATAAATGTTTTTCTGGAACTCTCTTGCCTTTTCTATGATCCAGCAGATGTTGGCAATTTGATCTCTGGTTCTTCTGCCTTTTCTAAAACCAGTTTGAACATCAGGAGAGCACACAGGGAAGTGATTACTGGCTAGCTCGCTCTCTCCTCTTTTGATTCCCCCTCTTCTCCTCCTGGTCACCTCTATCTCCTTCCTCCCTCTTCTCTTCTCTGTGTAACTCTGTGTATCTCTCCAGGTGTCCCTCACTGTGGAGAAACTTTTCATCATTAACCTAGATGTTTTATCATCGGTGCTGTATAGATGGAGAAGTCTTGAGGCTACTGTAAGAATAAGACTGAAAACCAGAGGCAGGAGGCTTAAGTCCAATCTTGAGAACACCAGAGAACTCCTGACTCCAGGGAACATTAATGGATAAGAGCTCATCAAGCACCACCCAAGAGCCAAAAAGTTCCAGAGCAAGACATACCACTCAAATTCTCCAGCAACACAGGAACATAGCTCTGAGCTTCAATATACAGGCTGCCCAAAGTCACACCAAAGCCGTTGGTATCTCAAAACTCATTACTGGACACCTAATTGCACTCCAGAGAGAAGAAATCCAGCTCCACCCACCAGAACACCAACACAAGCTTCCCTGACCAGGAAACCTTGACAGCCACCCATCCAGCCCCACCCACAGCAAGGAACCTCCACAATAAAGAGGAACCACAAACTGCCAGAATACAGAAAGGCCACCCACAAACACAGCAATATACACAAGATGAAAAGGCAGAGAAATACCCAGCAGGTAAAGGAACAGGATAAATGCCCACCAAACCAAATAATAGAGGAAGAGATAGGGAATCTACCTGATAAAGAATTCTGAATAATTATATTGAAAATGATCCAAAATCTTGAAAACAAATTGGAGTTACAGATAAATAACCTGGAGACAAGGATAGAGAAGATGCAAGAAAGGTTTAACAAGGACCTAGAAGAAGAAAAAAGAGTCAATATATAATGAATAATGCAATAAATGAAATCAAAAATACTCTGGAGGGAAGCAACGGTAGAATAACAGAGGCAGAAGATAGGATAAATGAGGTATAAGATCAGTTCAGTTCAGTCATTCAGTCGTGTCCGACTCTGCAACCTCATGAATTGCAGCATGCCAGGCCTCCCTGTCCGTCACCAACTCCCAGAGTTCACACAAACTCATGTCCATCGAGTCAGTGATGCCATCCAACCATCTCATCCTCTGTTGTCCCCTTCTCCTACTGCCCCCAATCCCTCCAAGCATCAGAGTCTTTTCCAATGAGTCACTCTTCGCGTGAGGTGTCCAAAGTAATGGAGTTTCAGCTTTAGCATCAGTCCTTCCAATGAACACCCAGGACTGATCTCCTTTAAATGGACTGGTTTGGATCTCCTTGCAATCCAAGGGACTCTCACTAGTCTTCTCCAACACCACAGTTCAAAAGCATCAATTCTTCAGCACTTAGCTTTCTTCACAGTTCAACTTTCACATCCATACATGACCACTGGAAAACCATAGCCCTGACTAGATGGACCTTTGTTGGCAAAGTAATGTCTCTGCTTTTCAATATGCTATCTAGGGTGGTCATAGCTTTTCTTCCAAGGAGTAAGCGTCTTTTACTTTCATGGCTACTATCACAATCTGCGCTGATTTTGGAGCCCCAAAAAATAAAGTCTGACACTGTTTCCACTGTTTCCCCATCTATTTCCCATGAAGTGATGATGGGACCAGATGCCATGATCTTCATTTTCTGAATATTGAGCTTTAAGCCAACTTTTTCACTCTTCTCTTTCACTTTAATCTAGAGGCTTTTTAGTTCCTCTTCACTTTCTGCCATAAGGGTGGTCTCATCTGCATATCTGAAGTTAATGATATTCCCGGTAATCTTGATTCCAGTTTGTGCTTATTCCAGCCCAGTGTTTCTCATGATGTACTCTGCTGAGAAGTTAAATAATCAGGGTGACAATATACAGTCTTGATGTACTCTTTTTCCTATTTGGAACCAGTCTGTTGTTCCATGTACACTTCTAACTGTTGCTTCCTGACCTGCATATAGGTTTCTCAAGAGGCAGGTCAGGTGGTCTGGTAGTCCAATCTCTTTCAGAATTTTCCACAGTTTATTGTGATCCACACAGTCAAAGGCTTTGGCATAGTCAATAAAGCAGACATAGATGTTTTTCTGGAACTCTCTTGCTTTTTCCATGATCCAGCAGATGTTGGCAACTTGATCTCTGGTTCCTCTGCCTTTTCTAAAACCAGCTTGAACATCTGGAAGTTCACGGTATTGCTGAGGCCTGGCTTGGAGAATTTTGAGCATTACTTTACTAGCGTGAGATGAGTGCAATTGTGCAGTAGTTTGAGCATTCTTTAGCATTGCCTTTCTTTGGGATTGGAATGAAAACTGACTTTTTCCAGTCTTGTGGCCACTGCTGAGTTTTCCAAATTTGCTGGCATATTGAGTGCAGCACTTTCACAGCATCATCTTCCAGGATTTGAAATAGCTCAACTGGAATTCCATCACCTCCACTAGCTTTGTTCGTAGTGATGCTTTCTAAGGCCCACTTGACTTCACATTCCAGGATGTCTGGCTCTAGGTGAGTGATCACACTATCGTGACTATCTGGGTCATGAAGATTTTTTTTGTACAGTTCTTCACTGTATTCTTGCCACCTCTTCTTAATATCTTCTGCTTCTGTTAGGTCCATACCATTTCTGTCCTTTATCGAGCTCATCTTTGCATGAAATGTTCCCTTGGTATCTCTACTTTTGTTGAAGAGATCCCTAGTCTTTCCCATTCTATTGTTTTCCTCTGTTTCTTTGCATTGATGGCTGAGGAAGGCTTTTCTTATCTCTCCTTGCTATTCTTTGGAACTCTGCATTCACATGCTTATATCTTTCCTTTTCTCCTTTGCTTTTTGATTCTCTTGTTTTCACAGCTATTTGTAAGGCCTCCCTAAACAGCCATTTTGCTTTTTTGCATTTCTTTTCCTGACAGAATGTGGTCCACTGGTGAAGGGAATGGCAAACCACTTCAGTATTCTTGCCTTGAGAACCCCATGAACAGTATGAAAAGGCAAAAAGACATGAGACTGAAAGATGAACTTCCCAGGTCAAAGGTGCCCAATATGCTACTGGAGATCAGTGGAGAAATAACTCCTGAAAGAATGAAGAGATGGAGTCAAAGCAAAAACAATACCCAGTTGTGGATGTGACTGGTAATAGAAGCAAGGTCCGATGCAGTAAAGGGCAATATTGCATAGGAACCTGGAATGTTAGGTCCATGAATCAAGGTAAATTGGAAGTGGTCAAACAGGAGATGGCAAGAGTGAACCTCGACATTCTAGGAATCAGTGAACTAAAATGGACTGGAAAGGGTGAATTTAACTCAGATGACCATTACATCCACTACTGTGGGCAGGAATCCCTTAGAAGAAATGGAGTAGCCATCATGGTCAACAAAAGAGCCCGAAATGCAGTACTTGGATGCAATCTAAAAAACGATAGAATGATCTCTTTCATTTCCAAGGTAAACCATTCAATATCACAGTAATCCAAGTCTATGCCTAAATCAGTAACACTGAAGAAGCTGAAGTTGAATGGTTCTATGAAGACCTACAAGACCTTTTAGAACTAACACCCAAAAAAGATGTCCTTTTCATTATAGGGGACTGGAATGCAAAAGTAGGCAGTCAAGAAACACCTGGAGTACCGGGCAAATTTGGCCTTTGAATACAGAATGAAGCAGGGCAAAGACTAATAGAGTTCTGCCAAGAAAATGCACTGGTCACAGCAAGCACCCTCTTCCAACAATGCAAGAGAAAACTCTACACATGGACATCACCAGATGGTCAACACCTAAATCAGATTGATTATATTCTTTGCAGCCAAAGATGGAGAAGCTCTATATAGTCAGCAGAAACAAGACCGGGAGCTGACTGTGGCTCACATCATGAACTCCTTATTACCAAATTCAGACTTAAATTGAAGAAAGTAGGGAAAACCACTAAACCATTCAGGTATAACCTAAATCAAATTCCTTATGATTATACAGTGGAAGTGAGAAATAGATTTAAGGGACTTGATCTGATAGATAGAGTGCCTGATGAGCTATGGATGGAGGTTCGTGACATTGTACAGGAGACAGGGATCAAGACCATCCCCATGGAAAAGAAATGCAAAAAAGCAAAATGGCTGTCTGGGGAGGCCTTACAAATAGCTGTGAAAAGAAGAGGTAGAAGATAGAAGGGTAGAAATAAATGAAACAGAGAGGAAAAAAGAAAAAAGTATTAAAAGAAACGAGGACAGTCTCAGAGACCTCTGGGACAATGTTAAATGCCCCAACATTTGAATCATAGGAGTCCCAGAAGAAGAAGACAAAAAGAAAGACCATGAGAAAATACTTGAGATAATAGTTGAAATTTTCCCTAAAATGGGGAAGGAAATAATCACCCAAGTCCAAGAAAACCAGAGAGTTCCAAACAGGATAAATCCAAGGCAAAACACCCAAAGACACATATTAATCAAATTAACAAAGATCAAACACAAAGAAAAAATATTAAAAGCAGCAAGGGAAAAACAACAAATAACACACAAGGGGATTCCCATAAGGATAACAGCTGATTTTTCAATAGAAACTCTTCAGGCCAGAAGGGAATGGCAAGACATACTTAAAGTGATGAAAGAAAATAACCTAAAGCCCACATTACTGTACCCAGCAAGGATTCCATTCAAATATGAAAAAGAAATCAAAAGCTTTATAGACAAGCAAAAGCTGAGAGAATTCAGCACCATCAAACCAGCTCTCCAACAAATGCTAAAGGATATTCTCTAGACAGGAAACACAGAAAAGGTGTATAAACTCGAACCCAAAACAATAAAGTAAATGGCAATGGGATCATACTTATCAATAATTACCTTAAATGTAAATGGGTTGAATGCCCCAACCAAAAGACAAAGACTGGCTGAATGGATACAAAAACAAGACCCCTATATATGTTGTGTACAAGAGACCCACATCAAAACAAGGGACACATACAGACTGAAAGTAAAAGGCTGGAAAAAGATATTCCATGCAAATAGAGACCAAAAGAAAACAGGAGTAGCAATACTCATATCAGATAAAATAGACTTTATTTTTTTAATTTATTTTATTTTTAAACTTTACATAACTGTATTAGTTTTGCCAAATATCAAAATGAATCCGCCACAGGTATACATGTGTTCCCCATCCTGAACCCTCCTCCCTCCTCCCTCCCCATTCCATCCCTCTGGGTCGTCCCAGTGCACCAGCCCCAAGCATCCAGTATCGTGCATCGAACCTGGACTGGCAACTCATTTCATACATATTTTACATGTTTCAATGCCATTCTCCCAAATCTTCCCACCCTCTCCCTCTCTCACAGAGTCCATAAGACTGTTCTATACATCAGTGTCTCTTTTGCTGTCTCGTACACAGGGTTATTGTTACCATCTTTCTAAATTCCATATATATGCGTTAGTATACTGTATTGGTGTTTTTCTTTCTGGCTTACTTCACTCTGTATAATAGGCTCCAGTTTCATCCACCTCATTAGAACTGATTCAAATGTATTCTTTTTAATGGCTGAGTAATACTCCATTGTGTATATGTACCACAGCTTTCTTATCCATTCATCTGCTGATGGACATCTAGGTTGCTTCCATGTCCTGGCTATTATAAACAGTGCTACGATGAACATTGGGATACACGTGTCTCTTTCCCTTCTGGTTTCCTCAGTGTGTATGCCCAGCAGTGGGATTGCTGGATCATAAGGCAGGTCTATTTCCAGTTTTTTAAGGAATCTCCACACTGTTCTCCATAGTGGCTGTACAAGTTTGCATTCCCACCAACAGTGTAAGAGGGTTCCCTCTTCTCCACACCCTCTCCAGCATTTATTACTTGTAGACTTTTGGATCGCAGCCATTCTGACTGGTGTGAAATGGTACCTCATAGTGGTTTTGATTTGCATTTCTCTGATAATGAGTGATGTTGAGCATCTTTTCATCTGTTTGTTAGCCATCTGTATGTCTTCTTTGGAGAAATGTCTATTTAGTTCTTTGGCCCATTTTTTGATTGGGTCATTTATTTTTCTGGAGTTGAGCTGTAGGAGTTGCTTGTATATTCTCGAGATTAGTTGTTTGTCAGTTGCTTCATTTGCTATTATCTTCTCCCATTCTGAAGGCGGTCTTTTCACCTTGCTAATAGTTTCCTTTGATGTGCAGAAGCTTTTAAGGTTAATTAGGTCCCATTTGTTTATTTTTGCTTTTATTTCCAATATTCTGGGAGGTGGGTCATAGAGGATCCTGCTGTGATGTATGTCAGAGAGTGTTTTGCCTATGTTCTCCTCTAGGAGTTTTATAGTTTCTGGTCTTACGTTGAGATCTTTAATCCATTTTGAGTTTATTTTTGTGTATGGTGTTAGAAAGTATTCTAGTTTCATTCTTTTACAAGTGGTTGACCAGAGTTCCCAGCACCACTTGTTAAAGAGATTGTCTTTAATCCATTGTATATTCTTGCCTCCTTTGTCAAAGATAAGGTGTCCATATGTGCGTGGATTTATCTCTGGGCTTTCTATTTTGTTCCATTGATCTATATTTCTGTCTTTGTGCCAGTACCATACTGTCTTGATAACTGTGGCTTTGTAGTAGAGCCTGAAGTCAGGCAGGTTGATTCCTCCAGTTCCATTCTTCTTTCTCAAGATCGCTTTGGCTATTCGAGGTTTTTTGTATTTCCATAGAAATTGTGAAATTATTTGTTCTAGCTCTGTGAAGAATGCTGTTGGTAGCTTGATAGGGATTGCGTTGAATCTATAGATTGCTTTGGGTAGTATACTCATTTTCACTATATCAATTCTTCCAATCCATGAACATGGTATATTTCTCCATCTGTTAGTGTCCTCTTTGATTTCTTTCACCAGTGTTTTATAGTTTTCTATATATAGGTCTTTAGATTCTTTAGGTAGATATATTCCTAAGTATTTTATTCTTTCCATTGCAATGGTGAATGGAATTGTTTCCTTAATTTCTCTTTCTGTTTTCTCATTGTTAGTGTATAGGAATGCAAGGGATTTCTGTGTCTTGATTTTATATCCTGCAACTTTACTATAGTCATTGATTAGTTCTAGTAATTTTCTGGTGGAGTCTTTAGGGTTTTCTATGTAGAGGATCATGTCATCTGCAAACAGTGAAAGTTTTACTTCTTTTCCAATCTGGATTCCTTTTATATCTTTCTCTGCTCTGATTGCTGTGGCCAAAACTTCCAAAACTATGTTGAATACTAATGGTGAAAGTGGGCACCCTTGTCTTGTTCCTGACTTTAGAGGAAATGCTTTCAATTTTTCACCATTGAGGATAATGTTTGCTGTGGGTTTGTCATATATAGCTTTTATTGTGTTGAGGTATGTTCCTTCTATTCCTGCTTTCTGGAGAGTTTTTATCATAAATGGATGTTGAATTTTGTCAAAGGCTTTCTCTGCATCTATTGAGATAATCATATGGTTTTTGTTTTTCAATTTGTTAATGTGGTGTATTACATTGATTGATTTGCGGATATTGAAGAATCCTTGCATCCCTGGGATAAAGCCCACTTGGTCATGGTGTATGATCTTTTTAATGTGTTGTTGGATTCTGATTGCTAGAATTTTGTTAAGGATTTTTGCATCTATGTTCATCAGTGATATTGGCCTGTAGTTTTCTTTTTTTGTGGGATCTTTGTCAGGTTTTGGTATTAGGGTGATGGTGGCCTCATAGAATGAGTTTGGAAGTTTACCATCCTCTGCAATTTTCTGGAAGAGTTTGAGCAGGATAGGTGTTAGCTCTTCTCTATATTTTTGTTAGAATTCAGCTGTGAAGCCGTCTGGACCTGGGCTTTTGTTTGCCGGAAGATTTTTTATTACAGTTTCAATTTCCGTGCTTGTGATGGGTCTGTTAAGATTTTCTATTTCTTCCTGGTCGAGTTTTGGAAAGTTGTACTTTTCTAAGAATTTGTCCATTTCTTCCACGTTGTCCATTTTATTGGCATATAATTGTTGATAGTAGTCTCTTATGATCCTTTGTATTTCTGTGTTGTCTGTTGTGATCTCTCCATTTTCATTTCTAATTTTATTGATTTGATTTTTCTCCCTTTGTTTCTTGATGAGTCTGGCTAATGGTTTGTCAATTTTATTTATCCTTTCAAAGAACCAGCTTTTGGTTTTGTTGATTTTTGCTATGGTCTCTTTTGTTTCTTTTGCATTTATTTCTGCTCTAATTTTTAAGATTTCTTTCCTTCTACTAACCCTGGGGTTCTTCATTTCTTCCTTTTCTAGTTGCTTTAGGTGTAGAGTTAGGTTATTTATTTGACTTTTTCTTGTTTCTTGAGGTGTGGCTGTATTGCTATGAACTTTCCCCTTAGGACTGCTTTTACTGTGTCCCACAGGTTTTGGGTTGTTGTGTTTTCATTTTCATTCGTTTCTATGCAAATTTTGATTTCTTTTTTGATTTCTTCTGTGATTTGTTGGTTATTCAGCAGCGTGTTGTTCAGCCTCCATATGTTGGATTTTTTAATAGTTTTTCTCCTGTAATTGAGATCTAATCTTACTGCATGTGGTCAGAAAAGATGCTTGGAATGATTTCTATTTTTTTGAATTTACCAAGGCTAGATTTATGGCCCAGGATGTGATCTATCCTGGAGAAGGTTCCATGTGCGCTTGAGAGAAAGGTGAAATTCATTGTTTTGGGATGAAATGTCCTATAGATATCAATTAGGTCTAACTGGTCTATTGTATCGTTTAAAGTTTGTGTTTCCTTGTTAATTTTCTGTTTAGTTGATCTATCCATAGGTGTGAGTGGGGTATTAAAGTCTCCCACTATTATTGTGTTATTGTTAATTTCTTCTTTCATACTTGTTAGCATTTGTCTTACATACTGCGGTGCTCCCGTGTTGGGTGCATATATATTTATAATTGTTATATCTTCTTCTTGGATTGATCCTTTGATCATTATGTAGTGACCATCTTTGTCTCTTTTCCCAGTCTTTGTTTTAAAGTCTATTTTATCTGATATGAGTATTGCTACTCCTGCTTTCTTTTGGTCCCTATTTGCATGGAAAATCTTTTTCCAGCCCTTCACTTTCAGTCTGTATGTGTCCCCTGTTTTGAGGTGGGTCTCTTGTAGACAACATATGTAGGGGTCTTGTTTTTGTATCCATTCAGCCAGTCTTTGTCTTTTGGTTGGGGCATTCAACCCATTTACGTTTAAGGTAATTACTGATAAGTATGACCCCGTTGCCATTTACTTTATTGTTTTGGGTTCGAATTTATACACAATTTTTGTGTTTCCTGTCTCGAGAATATCCTTTAGTATTTGTTGGAGAGCTGGTTTGGTGGTGCAGAATTCTCTCAGCTTTTGCTTGTCTGAAAAGCTTTTGATTTCTCCTTCATACTTGAATGAGATCCTTGCTGGGTACAATAATCTGGGCTGTAGGTTATTTTCTTTCATCATTTTAAGTATGTCTTGCCATTCCCTCCTGGCTTGAAGAGTTTCTATTGAAAGATCAGCTGTTATCCTTATGGGTATTCCCTTGTGTGTTATTTGTTGTTTTTCCCTTGCTGCTTTTAATATTTGTTCTTTGTGTTTGATCTTTGTTAATTTGATTAATATGTGTCTTGGGGTGTTTCGCCTTGGGTTTATCCTGTTTGGGACTCTCTGGGTTTCTTGGACTTGGGTGATTATTTCCTTCCCCATTTTAGGGAAGTTTTCAACTATTATCTCCTCAAGTATTTTCTCATGGTCTTTCTTTTTGTCTTCTTCTTCTGGGACCCCTATGATTCGAATGTTGTAGCGTTTAATATTGTCCTGGAGGTCTCTGAGATTGTCCTCATTTCTTTTAATTCATTTTTCTTTTATCCTCTCTGATTCATTTATTTCTACCATTCTATCTTCTAATTCACTAATCCTATCTTCTGCCTCTGTTATTCTACTATTTGTTGCCTCCAGAGTGTTTTTAATTTCACTTATTGCATTATTCATTATATATTGACGCTTTTTTATTTCTTCTAAGTCCTTGTTAAACCTTTCTTGCATCTTCTCAATCCTTGCCTCCAGGCTATTTATCTGTGATTCCATTTTAATTTCAAGATTTTGGATCAATTTCACTATCATTATTCGGAATTCTTTATCAGGTAGATTCCCTATCTCTTCCTCTTTTGTTTGGTTTGGTGGGCATTTATCCTGTTCCTTTATCTGCTGGGTATTCCTCTGTCTCTTCATCTTGTTTAAATTGCTGAGTTTGGGGTGTCCTTTCTGTATTCTGGCAGTTTGTGGAGTTCTCTTTATTGTGGCATTTCCTCGCTGTGTGTGGGTTTGTACAGGTGGCTTGTCAAGGTTTCCTGGTTAGGGAAGCTTGTGTCGATGTTCTGGTGGATGGAGCTGTATTTCTTCTCTCTCCTTTCGAAGAGTTGGGCTGCTTTTCTGGGTGCCTGATGTCCTCTGCCGGCATTCAGAAGTTGTTTTGTGGAATTTACTCGACGTTTAAATGCTCTTTTGATGAATTTGTGGGGGAGAAAGTGTTCTCCCTGTCCTACTCCTCTGCCATCTTGGCTCCTCCTCTAAAATAGACTTTAAAACAAAGGCTGTAACAGACAAAGATGGACACTACATAATGATCAAAGGATCAATCCAAGAAGAACATATAACAATTATAAATATATATGCACCCAACATAGGAGCACCACAATATCTAAGACAAATGCTAACAAGTATGAAAGGGGAAATTAACAATAACACAATAATAGTGGGAGACTTTAATACCCCACTCACACCTATGGATAGATCAACTAAACAGAAAATTAACAAGGAAACACAAACTTTAAACGATACAATGGACTAGTTAGACCTAATTGATATCTATAGGACATTTCACCCCAAAACAACAAATTTCACCTTTTTCTCAAGCATACACAGAACCTTCTCCAGGATAGATCACATCCTAGGCCATAAATCTAGCCTTGGTAAATTCAAAAAAATGAAATCATTCCAATCATCTTTTCTGACCACAATGCAGTAAGATTAGATGTCAATTACAGAAGAAAAACTATTAAAAATTCCAACATATGGAGGCTGAACAACACGCTGCTGAATAACCAACAAATCATAGAAGAAATCAAAAAAGAAATCAAAATATGCGTAGAAATGAAAACACAACAACCCAAAACCTATGGGACACTGTAAAAGCAGTGCTAAGGGGAAGATTCCGGAGAAGGCAATGGCAACCCACTCCAGTACTCTTGCCATGGACGGAGGGTCCTGGTGGGCTGCAGTCCATGGGGTCACTAGGAGTCGGACATAACTGAGCAACTTCACTTTATTTTTTCACTTTCATGCTTTGGAGAAGGAAATGGCAACCCACTCCAGTGTTCTTGCCTGGAGAATCCCAGGGATGGGGGAGCCTGGAGGGCTGCCGTCTGTGGGGTTGCACAGAGTCAGAAACGACTGAAGTGACTTAGCAGTAGCAGCAGCAAAGGGAAGATTCACAGCAATACAGGCTTACCTCAAGAAACAAGAAAAAAGTCAAATAAATAACCTGACTCTACACCTAAAGCAACTAGAAAAGGAAGAAATGAGGAACCGCAGGGTTAGTAGAAGGAAAGAAATCTTAAAAATTAGGGCAGAATTAAATGAAAAGAAACAAAGGGGACCATAGCAAAAATCAACAGAGCCAAAAGCTGGTTCTTTGAGAAGATAAATAAAATTGACAAACCATTAGCCAGACTCATCAAGAAACAAAGGGAGAAAAGTCAAATCAACAAAATTAGAAATGAAAATGGAGGGCTCACAATAGACAACACAGAAATACAAAGGATCATAAGAGGCTATTATCAGCAACTATATGCCAATAAAATGGACAACTTGGAAGAAATGGACAAATTCTTAGAAAAATACAACTTTCCAAAACTGAACCAGGAATAAACAGAAAATCTTAACAGACTCATCACAAGCACGGAAATTGAAACTGTAATCAGAAATCTTCCAACAAACAAAAGCCCAGGTCCAGACAGCTTCACAGCTGAAGTCTACCAAAAATGTAAAGAGCCAACACCTATCCTACTCAAACTCTTCCAGAAAATTCCAGAGGAAGGTAAACTTCCAAACTCATTCTATGAGGCCACCATCACCCTAATACCAAAACCTGACAAAGATGCCACGAAAAAGAAAACTACAGGCCAATATCACTGATGAACATAGATGCAAAAATCCTTAACAAAATTCTAGCAAACAGAATCCAACAACATATTAAAAAGATCATACATCATGACCAAATGGGCTTTATCCCAGGGACGCAAGGATTCTTCAATATCCACAAATCAATCAATGTAATACACCACATTAACAACTTGAAAAATAAAAACCATATGATTATCTCAATAGATGCAGAGAAAGCCTTTGATAAAATTCAACATCTATTTATGATAAAAGACCCCTCAGAAAGCAGGAATAGAAGGAACATACCTCAACATAATAAAAGCTTTATATGATAAACCCACAGCAAACATTATCCTCAATGGTGAAAAATTGAAAGCATTTCTCCTAAAGTTAGGAAAAAGACAAGGGTGCCCACTCTCATCACTACTATTCAACATAGTTTTGGAAGTTTTGCCCACAGCAATCAGAGCAGAGAAAGATATAAAAGGAATCCAGATTGGAAAAGAAGTAAAACTTTCACTGTTTGCAGATGACATGATCCTCTACATAGAAAACCCTAAAGACTCCACCAGAAAATTACTAGAGCTAATTAATGAATACAGTAAAGTCAGGATATAAAATCAACACACAGAAATCCCTTGCATTCCTATACACTAACAATGAGAAAACAGAAAGAGAAATTAAGGAAACAATTCCATTCACCATTGCAACAAAAAGAATAAAATACTTAGGAATATATCTACCTAAAGAAACAAAAGACCTATATATAGAAAACTATAAAACACTGGTGAAAGAAACCAAAGATGACACAAATAGAGGGAGAAATATACCTTGTTCATGGATCAGAAGAATCAATATAGTGAAAATGAGTGTACTACCCAAAGCAATCTATAGATTCAATGCAATCCCTATCAAGCTACCAACAGTATTTTTCAAAGAACTAGAACAAATAATTTCACAATTTGTATGGAAATACAAAAAACCGCAAATAGCCAAAGCAGTCTTGAGAAAGAAGAATGGAACTGGAGGAATCAACCTGCCTGACTTCAGTCTCTACTACAAACCCACAGTCATCAAGACAGTATGGTACTGGCACAAAGACAGAAATATAGATCAATGGAACAAAATAGAAAGCCCAGAGATAAATCCATGCACCTATGGACACTGTATCTTCAACAAAGGAGGCAAGAATATATAATGGAGAAAAGACAATCTCTGTAACAAGTGGTGCAGGGAAAACTGGTCAACAACTTGTAAAAGAATGAAACTAGAACACTTTCTAACACCATACACAAAAATAAACTCAAAATGGATTAAAGATCTAAACATAAGACCAGAAACTATAAAACTCCTAGAGGAGAACATAGGCAAAACACTCTCTGACATACATCACAGCAGGATCCTCTATGACCCACCTCCCAGAATATTGGAAATAAAAGCAAAAATAAACAAATGGGACCTAATTAAACTTAAAAGCTTCTGCACAACAAAGGAAACTATAAGCAAGGTGAAAAGACCGCCTTCAGAATGGGAGAAAATAATAGCAAATGAAGCAACAGACAAATTAATCTAAAAAAATACATAAGCAACTCCTGCAGCTCAATTCCAGAAAAAATAAATGACCCAATCAAAAAGTGGGCCAAAGAACTAAACACACATTTCTCCAAAGAAGACATACAGATGGCTAACAAACACATGAAAAGATGCTCAACATCACTCATTATCAGAGAAATGCAAATCAAAACCACAATGAGGTACCATTTCACACCAGTCAGAATGGCTGCGAATCAAAAGTCTACAAACAATAAATGCTAGAGAGGGTATGGAGAAAAGGGAACCCTCTTACACTGTTGGTGGGAATGCAAACTAGTGCAGCCACTATGGAGAACAGTGTGGAGATTCCTTAAAAAACTAGAAATAGAACTGCCTTATGACCCAGCAACCCCACTGTGGGCATACACACCAAGGAAACCAGAATTTAAAGAGACACGTGTACCCCAATGTTCATCACAGCACTGTTTATAATAGCCAGGACATGGAAGCAACCTAGGTGTCCATCAGCAGATGGATAAGAAAGCTGTGGTACATATACACGATGGAATATTCCTCAGCCATTAAAAAGAATACATTTGAATCAGTTCTAATGAGGTGGATGAAACTGGAGCCTATTATACAGAGTGAAGTAAGCCAGAAAGAAAAACACCAATACAGTATACTAACACATATATATGGAATTTAGAAAGATGGTAACAATAACCTTGTATGCGAGACAGCAAAAGAGACACAGATGTATAGAACACTCTTTTGGACTCTGTGGGAGAGGGTGAGGGCAGGATGATATGGGAGAATGGCATTGAAACATGTAAATTATCATATGTGAAACGAATCGCCAGTCAAGGTTCGATGCATGATACAGGGTGCTCGCGGATGGTGCAGGGGATGAACCAGAGGGATGGGATGGGGACGGAGGTGGGAGGAGGGTTCAGGATGGGGAACACATGTACACCCATGGCAGACTCATGTCAATGTATGGCAAAACCAATACAATATTGTAAAGAAAATAAATATATAAAACCAAAAAAAATAAAGTAAGAAAAAATTTCCTTTTCCCATTCTTCTCTTACAAGGTCACTTAGGATAACTATTCTCTCCTTTACTAATTCCTTAGTATCTTCATGGTCTCAACTTTTCAATTTCATTTTTCTTCCTAACCTTACCAGTTTCTTATCTCAAAAAGGATAACAAGTTCAAAGGAGTTCTATGAATAGAGATTCAGTTCAGTTCAGTTCAGTCGCTCAGTCATGTTCAACTCTTTGCGACCCCATGAACCACAGCATGCCAGGCCTCCCTGTCCATCACCAACCCCCGGAGTCTACCCAAACCCATGTCCATCGAGTCGGTAATGCCATCCAACCACTTCATCCTCTGTCATCCCCTTCTCCTGCCCTCAATCTTTCCCAGCATCAGGGTCTTTTCAAATGAGTCAGCTCTTTGTATCAGGTGGCCAAAGTATTGGAGGTTCAGCTTCAGCATCAGTCCTTCCAATGAATATTCAGGACTGATTTCCTTTAGGATGCACTGGTTGGATCTCCTTGCAGTCCAAGGACTCTCACGAGTCTTCTCCAACATCACAGTTCAAAAGCATCAGTTCTTCGGTGCTCAGCTTTCTTTATAGTCCAACTCTCACATCCATACATGACTACTGGAAAAATCATAGCCTTGACTAGACGGACCTTTGTTGGCAAAGTAATGTCTCTGCTTTTTAATACAAAGACCTAGAATATGGATATTCAAACTTAAGTGGTAGATTATCTATAAGTCACGGGACCATGAAGCAATAGTTCACTAAAATTAAATACACACCTTTGTGCTACATCAGATAACAATGTATATCAAATTAAGGAAAACTATATAGGAGGTACAAAAGGAACAAGAAAATATTATGGGAAAAAAACTTGAAGGTAAAAAAACTACACTACATAAATTAAACTCATTAATTTTTATATTGAAGAAAGATCATTTTATTTCAGCAGCTAAATCCCATACTTTCAATAGTTAATGCTCCCTATGAACATCTAGAAATCCCTGAAGTGGAAAATATAGTATTGGGACTAGATAGTGAATAAGCCTGAAAGAAGGGTGCATCTCACAGATTAGCCCTAACACAATGCCAAGTCCATGTTTGTTTGTCTTTTAAAATATAACTTTAATTTCTTAAGCCAAAGTAGCCACATTATACACAATTTGGAAAAGAGGGAAATCCTCTTTCTAATCCTCCAATCCTAATAAAATTACTAATATTTAGTTTATTTCCTTATTATATTATATACATTTTAAAATAATATCACAGTAATCAAAAAAATCCTGTTTCTTTTCTGTAAGGATAATCTAGCATAATATGGTTAAATGCATGGGTTCTGGAATTAGACTGACCCAGTTAAAATCCCGCTTCTCCTCACTTATTAAAAGTTTGTGTGACTTTGGGGAAATTACTTCATCTACCTACACTTGTGTTCCCTCCCTGTTGTTTGACCTGAGGCCAGTCTATGGTGGAGGTGATGAGGATAACAGCGACCTCCTTCAGAAGGGTCGTGCACGCACTGCCGCACTCAGTGCCTCTGACCCTGCCGCACGCCACCACTGACCCACACCTCCACCAGAGATGCCACGACACTCACAGGCAAGTCTGGGTCAGTCTCTTGTGGGGTCACTGCTCCTTTCTCCTGGGTCCTGGTGTGCTCAAAGTTTTGTTTGTGCCCTCCAAGAGTCAGTTTCCCAGTCCGGTGTAAGTTCTGGCCACTCTGTGGTAGGGCTAATGGCGACCTCCTCCAAGAGGGCTTAGCCGTACCCAAGGAGGGAACACAGCCGTGCCCATCAGAATAGGACCCAGTTTCCCCCTCATTCAGTCTCTCCCATCAGGAGGCTCCCATAAGCCCCTTATCCTTATCCATCAGAGGGCAGATAGAATGAAAACCACAATCACAGAAAACTAATCAAACCGACCACATGGACCAAAGCCCTGTCTAACTCAATAAAACTATGAGCCATGCTGTGTAGGGCCACCCTATACAGATGGGTCATGGTGGAGAGTTCTGACAAAATGTGGTCCACTGGAGAAGGGAATGGCAAACCACTTCAGTACTCTTGCCTCATGAACCCAGGAACAGTATGAAAAG
Source organism: Bubalus bubalis (assembly GCF_019923935.1). NCBI lineage: Eukaryota > Metazoa > Chordata > Mammalia > Artiodactyla > Bovidae > Bubalus > Bubalus bubalis. The sequence goes on from NC_059167.1 coordinate 79,475, forward strand.
GCAAAAAGATAGGACACTGAAAGATGAACTCCCCAGGTCAGTAGGTGCCCAATATGTTATTGGAGAACAGTGGAGAAATAACTCCAGAAAGAATGAAGAGACAGAGCCAAACCAAAAACAACACCCAGTTGTGAATGTGACTAGTGATGGAAGTAAAGTCCGATGCTGTAAAGAACAATATTGCATAGGAACCTGGAATGTTAGGTCCATGAATCAAGGTAAATTGGAAGTAGTCAAACATGATACGAGTGAATATTGATATTTTAGGAATCAGTGAACTAAAATGGACTGGAATGGGTGAATTCAACTCAGATGACCATTATATCTACTATTGTGGGCAAGAATCCCTTAGAAGAAATGGAGTAGCCATCAAAGTCAATAAAAGAGTCCAAAATGCAGTACTTGGATACAATCCAAAAAACAACAGAATGATCTCTTTTCATTTCCAAGGCAAACCATTCAATATCACAGTAATCCAAGTCTATGCCCCAACCACTAATGCTGAAGAAGCTGAAGTTGAACGGTTCTATGAAACCTACAAGACCTTCTAGAATGAACACCCAAAAAAGATGTCCTTTTCATTTCAGGAATGCAAAAGTATAAAATCAAGAGATAACTGGAGTAACAGGCAAGTTTGGTCTTGGAGTACAAAATGAAGCAGGGCAAAGGCTAAAACAGTTGTGCCAAGACAACATACTTGTCATAGCAAACACCCTCTTCCAACAACACAAGAGAAGACTCTACACATGGACATCACCAGATGGTCAACACCAAAATCAGACTGATTATATTCTTCGCAGGTGAAAATGGAGAAGCTCTATATAGTCAGCAAAAATAAGACTAGGAGCTGAATGTGGCTCAGATCATGAACCCCTATTGCAAAACTCAGACCTAAATGGAAGAAAGCAGGGAAAACCACTAGACCATTCAGGTATGACCTAAATCTTATACAGTGGAAGTGACCAACAGATTCAAGGGATTAGATCTGATAGACAGAGTGCCTAAAGAATGATGAACAGAGGTTCGTGACATTGTACAGGAGGCAGCGATCAAGATCATCCCCAAGAAAAAGAAATGCAAAAAAGGCAAAATGGTTGTCTGAGGAAGTAAAAGGCAAAGGAGAAAAGGAAAGATATACCCATTTGAATGCAGAGTTCCAAAGAACAGCAAGGAGAGATAAGAAAGCCTTCCTTAGTGATCAATGATAAATTAGAGGAAAACAATAGAATGGAAAAGACTAGAAATTTCTTCAAGAAAATTAGAGATCCCAAGGGAACATTTCATGCAAAGAAGGGCACAATAAAGGACAGAAATGGTATGGACCTAACAGAAGCAGAAGATATTAAGAAGAGGTGGCACCAATACACAGAAAAAGTATATAAAAAAGATCTAATGACCCAGATAACCATGATGGTGTGATCACTCACCTAGAGCCAGACATCCTGGAATGTGAAGTCAAGTGAGCCTTAGGAAACATCACTACAAGCAAAGCCAGTGGAGGTGATGAAATTCCAGTTGCGCTATTTTAAATCCTAAAAGATGATGCAGTGAAAGTGCTGCACTCAATGACTGTGTGAGTGAAAGTCACTCAGTCATGTCCAACTCTTTGAGACTCCATGGACTGTCCCTCGAATTCTCCAGGCCAGAATACTGGAGTGGGTAGCCTTTCTCTTCTCCAGAGGATCTTCCCAACCAGGGATCGAACCCAGGTCTCCCACATTGCAGGCAAGTTCTTTACCAGCTGAGCTGCAAGGGAAGCCCAAGAACACTGGAATGGGTAGCCTATCCCTTCTCCAGAGGATCTTCCAGACCCAGGAATCGAACCAGGGTCTCCTGCATTGCAGCCGGATTCTTTAAAAACTGATCTATGAGGGCTCAATATGCCAGCAAATCTGGAAAACTCAGCAGTGGCCACAGGACTGGAAAAGGTCAGTTTTCATTCCAGTCCCAAAGAAAGGCAACGCCAAGGAATGTTCAAACTATCACACAATTGCACTCATCTCACATGCTAGCAAAGTAACGCTCAAAATTCTCCAAGTCAGGCTTCAACAGTACATGAACCATGAACTTCAAGATGTTCAAGCTGGATTTAGAAAAGGCAGAGGAACCAGAGATCAAATTGCCAACATCCACTGGATCAAAAAAGCAAGAGAGTTCCAGAAAAACATTTGCTTTATTAACTACACCAAAGCCTTTGACTGTGTGGATCACAAAAAACTGTGGAAAAGTCTGAAAGAGATGGGAATACCAGACCACCTGACCTGCCTCCTGAAAAATGTATCTGCAGGTCAAGAAGTAACAGCTAGAACCGGACATGGAACAACAGACTGGTTCCAAATTGGGAAAGTACGTTAAGGCTGAATATTGTCACTCTGTTTAGTTAACTTATATACAGAGTACATCATGAGAAATGATGGGCTGGATGAAGCACAAGCTGGAATCAAGATTGCTGGGAGAAATATCAATAACCTCAGATACGCAGTTGACACCACCCTTATGGCAGAAAAGTGAAGAACTAAAGAGTCTCTTGATGAAAGTGAAAGAGGAGAGTGAAAATGTTGGCTTAAAACTCAACATTCAGAAAACTAAGATCATGGCATCCGGTCCCATCCTTCATGGCAAATAGATGGGGAAACAATGGAAACAGTGACAGACTTTATTTTGGGGGGCTCCAAAATCACTGCAGATGGCGACTGCAGCCATGAAATTAAAAGATTCTTGCTCCTTGGAAAAACAGCTATGACCAACCTAGACAGCATATTAAAAAGCAGAGACATTACTTTGCCGACAAATGTTTGTCTAGTCAAAGCTGTGGCTTTCCAGTAGCCATGTATGGATGTGAGAGCTGGACTGTAAAGAAAGCTGAGTGCCGAAGAACTTATGCTTTTGAACTGTGGTGTTGGAGAAGACTCTTGAGAGTCCTTTAGACTACAAGGAGATCCAACAGTCAATCCTAAAGGAAATCAGTCCTGAATATTCATTGGAAGGACTGATGCTGACGCTGAACCTCCAATACTTTGGCCACCTGATGCAAAGAACTGACTCACTAGAAAAGAACCTTGATGCTGGGAAAGATTGAAGGCAGGAGGAGAAGGGGATGACAGAGGATGAGATGGTTGGATGGCATCACCGATTCTATGGACATGAGTTTGAGTAAACTCCGGGAGTTGGTGATGGACAGGGAAGCCTGGCATGCTGCAGTCCATGAGGTTGCAAAGAATTGGACACGACTGAGCAACTGAACTGAACTGACCTGACCTATACTTGATCTCTTTTTCTGTAAAATGGCAATTTCTGTAAAATGGTGATAATGATACCAATGTCATAAGAAGACTGAAGATTAAATGAGATTAAGACACAGTGTTCAAAGGTGTGTATACTGAATGAAGTATACAAATCAGTGAAGTATACAAATTCAGTACCTTTTGGATAAGTCTTTCTTGTGATCTGTTGCTAGTACACTGCTTTCCCTAAAGACCTTTAGTTCATTTGATGTTACTTCATCATGCTGTGGATAGCAAAAAAAAAATCACATTTAAAAAAATCAGCCATACCAATCATGCAATCAATATCATTTTTTTTAAAGTAAATTGGCAATATATATACCAACAGTCACAAAAGTATCTACAAACTCAGACCCATTCCATTTTTTTCATAGGAAAAACTCACAAAATTTTGTATATACACACACACAGAATTAACTATTTTTAGAGATACATAAAGAAAGGAGACCTGGATTTTAAAAATATAAGCTATACTTGTGTTAGATAGTAAAACTGACTGATTTTATTCTCTTATTGATTTTTGAAATTTTCCCTAATGTGGTCATATAACTCTTTGGTTTTAAAAAAAAAAAAAGAAGAAGCCAAAAAAAGTGTTATTGATTTAAACTTTCTTAAAATCCTTGACATGAAAATTCCTAGGCATCCTGCAAGTTACAAATCAAAAATATGAAGTAAGTTGAACAAATTGCTATCCCTTCAAAATTAAAGTGAAACATTTAGCTATGGAGTTACAAAAGAACTAAACATATATAAAGCTTTTCCAAAAGATTATGTTAAAGTTGACAAACCTCAGAGTCTGGTATCTATAACATATTTACATAATATTCCATTAGGAAATTTCTATATATAGGTTGCAAGCCCACTCTAAACAATAATAAAATTTCCCAAATTACTTTCCAGATTTACCCTTGCTATTGCCATTAAAAGAGGTAACTTCTACTTACAAATTCCATGGTTGTGTTATTATAATTAGTTAATATTCAATATCAATCAATATTTGAAAGAACAAAATCCTTTATCATATAATCATACAATTTCTAGAGTCAACAGTCAATACAGGCATATGCTACTAATACATTAAAGAAACACTGGATTGGGCTGGAGCTGAGAAAATTTGGTTCCACTTTGCTAATATCTGGCTATGTGAACTAAGTCAGAGGTCTTACCTTCTTATCTCAGTCTTCTCATTTCTAAAACAGAGTAATGATCTTCAAGGGTCTTTTTGTATACTCAGTAATTATTATCAAATAATAACCATTCTACCACCATTTATGTCCCAGGAACACTCTAACAAGTCAAGGATTTGAGTATTTGCTCATAATTAAATTCAGAACCTTGAACAAGAACACAAGATAATACTGTGTTTTCTTAATGTTGCTTTGGCAGCTCCTGGGATCTTATTTCTAAGACCAAGGATTGAATCTGGGCCCTCAGCAATAAGAGTGCTGAGTCCTACTGGACTGCCAGGGAATTCCCTATGCTATGCTATGCTATGCTATGCTATGCTAAGTCACTTCAGTCGTGTCTGACTCTGTGCGACCCCATAGACGTCAGCCCACCAGGCTCCTCTGTCCCTGGGATTCTCCAGGCAAGAACACCGGAGTGGGTTGCCATTTCCTTCTCCAATGCATGAAAGCAAAAAGTGAAAGGGAAGTCACTCAGTCATGCCCGACTCTTAGCGACCCCATGGACTAGAGCCTACCAGGCTCCTCTGTCCATGGAATTTTCAAGGCAAGAGTACTGGAGTGGGGTGCCATTGCCTTCTCCGGAATTCCCTATACTGTGTCCTTTTTATTATATCACATTGAGCGTAACAAGAGGTTGTTTCAAATTGGTGATGCTAAATTTGATCAGTTGGTTAAGACTGTGTCTGCCAGATCCCTCCATTGTAAAAGTATAAGCAATGCTTGCCTTTGTAATTAATAAGTAATCTGTGAGGTGATAATGATTTTAGCATCCATTTATGGCCCTTGCCTAAATCAACTATTTTATTGGGAGTGGTAAAGTGCAAATTTTCTACCCTATCATCCTTTCTACATTTATTACCTTTTATTCTAAAAGGAAATTTTCCCTACCCCATCTTTTACTTCCCTCCTTCCCTCTTTCCTTTCTGCCTTTTTTCCTCCTTTTGTTCCTCTGTTCCTTTTTTTTTTTTTTTTTCTTTCTTTATGCTTTGGAGTATCACTGTGGAATCATGGATTTAAAAAAAAATAATTTAAGTATTATAATCCATCACCATCATTATTCTTTTTGGATAAATTCTTATACCAATTTTGCCTTTGCATAAAGATTCTGAAGTGAATAAAAAACATGGCAAATGTGAGACAGGATGACAAAAGTTAAAAAACTTACAGTATTGCATACATTTATTGAGGTATTACTCATAACATTTAACAAATAGTACAACAAGAAATTAATCAGATAGCATCTACACTGGCAGCAAAGAACTGGTAAATACTGTGTACCTATTATTCCCTTAATATGACTGAGGCAAACTTTCAAGCTTTTTATTTTATTCATACAAAAATCTCAATTTCACTCATGTTACTAGTGTAAAAACAATGCCAAATGAGATAATGTTCAATAAAAACATGCCTTCCAAATTTCTTACTCTGGGTCACTGGAACTAACACATCACTGCTGCTGCTAAGTCGCTTCAGTCGTGTCTGACTCTGTGCGACCTCAGAGACGGCAGCCCACCAGGCTCCCCCGTCCCTGGGATTCTCCAGGCAAGAACACTGGAGTGGGTTGCCATTTCCTTCTCCAATGCACGAAAGTGAAAAGTGAAAGGGAAGTCGCTCAGTCGTGTCCGACTCCTAGTGACCCCATGGACTGCAGCCTACCAGGCTCCTCCGTCCATGGGATTTTCCAGGCAAGAGTACTGGAATGGGGTGCCATTGCCTTGTCTGAACACATCGCTAGTACATATTTTAAAGATTACACTTTCAAATTTTTTGTTTAAACTGTATATTCTGTATAAACTGTATACCTTAATTTACTCTTACCTTTTCTATCAGAAAATGTTGGTCTTGTTCCCAAATAAAACTACCAATTTTTCTCCTTATTTCTGTAGTAAGAAAAATAAATCCAATATTATTTTTCAAACAGTAACTTTGTAGAATTCACTGAATTTTGTTTAGGTTTCAAATTTCTAGGTCGGCATTATTCCACTTGTATCAAAAGTACCTGAGATATTTGTTTAAAATGAGGACTCCTATTGAACCAGATTGTTGAGGAGAAGCTGGGAACTTGCATTTCTAACAAATTCCAGATGATTCCAATGCATTATGTAAATCATTGTTCTAAACTTTTTCTGCTATGATATTTTCATAAGGTGTCAGTGTGTTTAGGCCAAGCATTAATAAAGATAACTGTCCAGTCAAAATAAAAGGCATAAAATTCCTGAATTTGTGGAGTGCTTAAATAATTCAAATTTGGAGAAGGAAATGGCAACCCACTCCAGTATTCTTGCCTGGAGAACCCCATGGACGGAGGAGCTTTGTGGGCTACAGTCCACGGGTCGCAAAGAGTCAGACACGACTGAGCGACTTCACTTTCACTTTAAATAATTCAATAATTTAGTTTGTTAAAAGAAGGTAGGGTGAGCAACATGTCTATTGGGCATGATAGTGCAGGAATTCTACAATGTTCAGCATGTCAAAGGACTGACATCTTAAATCAATGATCTCAGGTTTCCACAGGAGCCCACTCAAGGATAAAAATGTTAACATTCCTCTAGACCTAAGCTGTCTAGATTCCTCTAGACCTAAGCTACCTAGATAAATGTAGGTACATATTTGAAATGTGTAGTTAGTCCAACTTGAGATGTTCTGTAAGTTTAAAATAAACCCTGGAATCAAAAAAGAGAACACAAAAATTTATCAATAATTTTATACTGATTATATATTGAAATAATATTCTAGCTATGTTAAATAAAACATATTCTTAATATGAATTTCATCTTTTTTTATTAACTTGTGGGTATTAGGAAACCTAAAATTAGTATGTTGCTTACATTTGCCTTTCTTGCTTTTACTAGACAATCCCAGTCTAGGTGAATGATAATGCATACTTTTAATTTTTTAAAAGGAGCATGTTTTCATTTAAAACGGATTTTTTTAAGTCAAATACATTTTAATGTAAGTTGTTAAACCCAAAGATTTAATAGGAGTGATAGCTTAGATCAGATAGTCATTCCATAATATAAGCTCCCTGAAGGTAGGTATTCACTGATTTTAAGTAAATCAATTCTCCTATCCAGTTATTAATATATTTGCGTGACCACTTAGAACAATTTCTTTTTTAAGTTACAACTAGGTTTTGCCAGGACATCAACTACGGAAGAAAGCCAATCCTTGAAGTTCCCAAAGCTCTTCTACAGAAATATTTTTCAAGTTGTTTCTTTTTTTAAATACTCTGCTCGCTGGGAATTTGTACTATTTTCAGTCTGTCTTTCTAGGGATGGACACCTACACATCAAGAAATACATCAAGAACTGGGTAATAATAAGGTCTAAAAAATGGGATAGTAGGATTTGGACAGAACAGGCTAAGAATGTGTGTTCCTAGCAGGGAAAACTGAAAGAACCAATCTCAGAACAATTTATTCATTTGCTCTTTACTTCATATGGTTGCTGAAATAATGTGCAAGTACTTTAAATAATATAAAAACAATACAAACACATGGATTTATTATCACGATGAATCTTGAAATATCAGTGGAGGAAAAAAAAAACAGAAAAAATAACGGTGAGAGTCAAAACTAGCAACGAGCGTTTATTATATACTCACAGGTCAGATTACTTAATATATTATCCTCAAAACAACTGGGGAGAAATTGCTGGAGGCCACAAAAACTAGTTAAGTGCTGGATTCTCACCAGTGAACAATGTGAGGACAGTATTTGCATCAGTCTTATTTACCACTGAATCCCCAGCGCCTTGGTTGAAACGTGGCACAGTAGGAGCTCGGTTAATGTAAGACTGAATGATAAACAAATCGAGAATACACACCCAAGGCAATCTGATCCAAAGTACATGCTTTTCTATTTATATTAAATGACATAAAACAAAAAGCTCTGATGAAGAACAAATATCAGTAAAGCTGGATGACATAGCTGGATTTCGGAGTTTCGGAGCGATTAAAGATCTTTGCTAACCTTTTTGCAGACTTGCAGGAGGAAGAATGAAATGACCTAAAGCCACCGAGTTTTTTATTTCAGCATTGGCTACAGAAGAGAGATAGTAGGCGTGAAAAACTGTAGCATTATCTTCTATGTAATCAAGACTCTGATATATTCTAGGAGAAAGGAAATAATTTAGGTTATGAAATAAACAAGAATGTATTCAACATTTCAAAAGAAAGAATAAATGAATGGAAACAATTATCTGTAGGTGATTAGGAGACTGGAGGGTGGGGAGTGAAGGGGTGAGAGAGGGAGGGAGCCAGAACCGTGATCGGACCTCTGTTCCGTAAACATAATCCCACTGCAAGGTTAAGGGGGCTCACTGGTGGACAGAGTCAGAGCAACCTCCCAGAAAGTTCCTGTGATACCAGGGCAAGAGGCAGTTTACGGTGTGTACTAAAATAGTGGCAGCAAGAACAAAGAACATTTACAGGAGCACGGAACACGGTGTTTGACCTTGGATTAACTGGATTAATTAATAGACTAATGGGAGTAGGAGTTATTACTCAAAAAATTACCCACATTTTCAGAACACAACGTTTAAGATAACAGGCAATCACTTTTGGTTTAAATATACTCAACAGGAGAATTCTACAAGGCATCACACGGATGTGGGAAAGTCTGCTGGAAAAACACAACCTGAAGTCGGGACAAGACTGGAGGCGTGGGTAGGAGGCCAGGCCTTAGCGGCAGGAAAAAGGGTCTGTGCGCTATTTCCGCGCCCGCCCCTCCCCCTCCCCGCACATCCACCCCGGACTGAATTTGTTCGTTTCCAGTCTCTTCCTATTATCAATATTTATTAGCCGACAGCAACTGCCAGCGACAACTCCTGGTTCCTCATGTCCCCAAAGGTACCCCCAGGTGACCTTCAGGTACCTCAGCGTGTCTGGGTGTGAGGCATCGCAGCTGAACAAGAAGTCGGCGGCCCTCGGGTCACTGATAGTCCCCCCTTCAGCCACTGTGGAGGCAAGAGCACAGGGTGAGCCCAGCAAGTGCCCTGGGGCCAAGGTACCAGAAGGAGGGGCGGTGCTCTCCTCACCACCTCACCCACCCCTGCTGCCCAACCTCCTACCCCAAAACTGCCTCAGGTCGTGGCTGACGCTGCCACAGAACCAACCCCGCTGCCCTTGAAACATGGCGCTGCCTCACGCTCCTCACAGGCGAGGACTTGGGGGGCGGGGCGGGGCGGGGCGGGGCGGGAGGTGAGGCCACTGATTGGTCCCGGGTCCGAAGCCAAGCTCCATGATTGGTTGTCCGAGTAATGCCTCCGAAAAGCCTGAGGCACGACGGAGAAGGTTCTGGTCTCTACCAGCTGTGTGCAGCTGCTTGTGGAATTGTGAAGAGCTGTCTAAGCTTTCAGAGAAGGCAATGGCACCCAACTGCAGTACTCTTGCCTGGAAAATCCCATGGGCCGAGGAGCCTGGTGGGCTGCAGTCCATGGGGTCACTAAGAGTCGGACACGACTGAGTGACTTCACTTGCACTTTTCACTTTCATGCATTGGAGAAGGACATGGCAACCCACTCCAGTGTTCTTGCCTGGAGAATCCCAGGGACGGGGGAGCCTCGTGGGCTGCAGTCTATGGGGTCGCACAGAGTCGGACACGACTGAAGCGACTTAGCAGCAGCAGTCTAAGCTTTCCCTGACTCGGCAGAGGAGGAAGGTGTCCTGCTTGTGAGTTTTAAGCCCTAAGTATTAACAAAGGTTTTGTGCTGTGTCATTATTTTGAAACAAAACCCATTTTATCTCTTTTAAATAAATGTTTCAGTTGGAGTCTCTAAAAGAGAAGAATTCTTAAACAAAAATATCAGTATCACATTTTAAAAGGGACTTACCTGGTAGTCCAGTGTTTAGGATTCAAAAGCTGCCATTGCAAGACTAAAAAAAGTAAAAAACTAAAACCCAAAAACCTTTTTTAAAAAACCTAATATACTAATGTATCACCGGCGTTCAAGTTATGTTATTCTTTAGCGTTCCCCCACATCAGTTTTGATAAGCACATTGTTCCTGCATGGGGTCAATTTATTCTAAAATTTAAATATTGATATAAAGTTGAGCATTGCCTGCGAAATCCAATGAACAAAGAAGCCAGGCGGATTACAGTTCATAGGTTCACAGAGAGTCACACATGACTGAGTGACTGAGCATGCAATAAAAACTTCTATGATGTTTTGTAATGTCAGGCTCTGCAGCAGTGGTTCCATTTTCATTTGTGATACTAGTTACTTGTGCCTTCTTTTCATTTCTTAGTCTTACCAGAAGTTTGTAGTTCTTATTAGCCTTTTCAAAGAACAAACCTGTGACATTTTTGATACTTTTATATGTTTCATTTGTATATCATTAATTCCTGCCCTTACAATTTCCTTCTTACTTTTCTTGGCTTTACATTGCTATTCTTTTTCTAATTTCTTGAAAGAGATGACTTTTTTTCATACTTTGTTTTGCTAGTATGCATATATAAGATTATTGATTTCCTTTAAACAGTTTGCCAGTTTTTCAGATGTTATTTTTATTATCATTCAATTAAAAATATTTTCAGATTTTCAATAGGATTTTTTTGATCCATGGGTTATTTAAAATACTAAAAATTTCCAAGTTTATGTGACTGCTTAGTTATCTTGTTATTGATACCTAGTTTAAATGACTTAAGATCAAAGAATATAACTGGTGTGATTATAACCATTTTAAATTTCTTGAAACTTTCCTTCTGACTGAAATATATGTTCAGACTCCTGTGTGTATTTACAAAGAATGTCCTGCAGCTGTTGGATGTTCTCAGATGTTGGGTACAGTGTTCTATCTAACCTATGTTCATTGAGTCAAATTTGTTAATCATATTGTCTGATTCTTCTATCAATTACTGAGAGAGACATGTTAAAGTCTCCCGTTGTTTGCAGATTTATTAATATATTGTTAATTTTTGTTTTATATGTTGAAATTATGTTTTCAGGTACATGCACATGTATACTTATTACTTTCTAGCTGATTGACTAATTAAGCACTTAAACATAAAAGGCAAAACTTTATAATATGTAGAATAAAACACAGGAGACTATCTCTGACCTGTGAGAAGAAATTTTTAAAAATGAGACAAAAGTATTAAGCTGTCAGAGAAAGTATTTGCAGTGCAAACAACCAACAGGATTGGTATCCAGAACATGTAAGTAATCTTGTGAATCAATAAGAGACAATCTTATGCAAAAATTGGACAAACATTTGTATAGGCATTTCACAGAAGAGGAAACTTAAATGGATAATAAACTTTTCAAAAGATGCTCAACCATAGTGGTAATTAGGGAAATACAAGCTAAAACCATGAGATACCATTATGTATCCACCTTACATATGTACCCTCCTACTAATAAAAATGACAAGTGAAAGTGAAAGTTGCTCAGTCGTGTCCAACTCTTTGCGACCCAGAGTTCTCCAGGCCAGAATACTGGAGTGGGTAGCCTTTCCCTTTTCCAGGGGATCTTCCCAACCAAGTGATGGAACCCAGGTCTGCCACTTTACAGGCGGATTCTTTACCAGCTGAGCCACAAGGGAAGCCCTAGATTAATGGGGACTCCCACTGCTAGTGATGGTGTAAATTGGCACAATTTGACCAACTATTGAGCATTACTTACTGGAAGATCTGCATGCCCTATGTGCCACTGCTTATTAGGTATAAACCTAGACAAATTCTTGCTCCCATATACCGGTACACATATCCAATAATGTGTATGGCAGCATTGTTGCTAATAAGGATAGCAACAGAGATCATTTAAAAAATAAAACAACTAAAAACAACTACTTACTTATTAACAGTAGTTTGAATTATTTAAATTGTTTAATTTTCATACACTGGAATACAACAAAAGTTTGAATTTAAAAAAGCTAAGGAAGACATGGGGCATGATTCCATTTATTTAAAGTTCAAAGAACAGGCATAATGAAACTATACTTTCTAGGAATACATACATGGGAAAACTAAACATACATGTAAAATGGAAAAACTAAACAATACGTTTGTTGGAAAAATGTATTTATGAATTTTTTACAAATGAAAAAACAGACACAAAACATAGAATAGTGATTAACTCAGGGCTGGGAGAGATACACAGGGGCCCTCAAAAGTTTTCAATACTGTTGTATTTCCAAAGCTAGATAGTGAATTAATGAGTGGGATTTTTTGTATTATTCTCCAAACTGTACATTGTATTACATATACTCTTCAGAATGTATTTTACAAGGCATTTTCCTTTTGAGGTTCTCACCTCAGTGAATCCCAACACACTGACTGGAGACTCTGTATCCTCTACTTCATTTTTTGGTTATTATCGGCCTCATCTCCTGTGGCATGAGAGAAAACAGTATATAAGATAGCCCCAGTCATGCTTCTTAGTGAAAACTATTCTGAGTCTGGGCTTCCCAGGTGGCACTAGTGGTAAAACCCACCTGCCAATGCAGGAGACATAAGATACGCAGGTTTGATCCTTGGGTCAGGAAGATCCCCTGGAGGAGGAAATGACAACCACTCCAGTATTCTTGCCTGGGTAATCCCATGGACAGAGCATCCTGGCAGGTTTTAGTCCATGGGGTCACAAAAGAGTTGGGCACAACTGAAATGATTTAGCATGCATGCATTCAGAGTCTGTTTCTAACAGGGCAGTCCTATATTGGTGTTTTATAATTCATACTCCTTAAAAAAAATTCCTATTTTTAATTGTAATCTGAGTTCTCAGTAACTGGGTTCTTCAAATTATTCAATATAGAATAACCAATTATCTGGGGAAACTGTGGGAAATTTTCTGTCATCTCTGATAAGACAAATACCGGAAAGCTGAAGTAGCATATCTGAAAAAGTATTAAAGGTTGATTCCTATAGATAGTGGAAAATATGTATACACCTGTGGCCTGTTGTAATTCCCCTGGTGATCTGAATAAAACATTCACTATTTTCTTTCCCTTTTTAAAAAACACTTTATTGTGGTATAATATACTTCTTATAAAAATTCCCCATTATGTTTACAGTTCGCTTATTTATAGTATGGGCTTCCCTGATGGCTCAGCAGGTAAAGAATCTGCCTGCAGTATGGGAGATGCGGGTTTGCTCCCAGGGTCAGGAAGATTCCCTGGAGAAGGAAATGGCTACTCACTTCAATATTCTTGCCTGGAGAATTCAGAGGAGCCCAGCGGACTACAGTCCATGGGGTTGTAAAGAGTCAGACATGACTGAGCAACTAACACTATTTATAGTATATTTGTGTGGCTATGCAACCATTACCACAAAACATTGATTTTTAAGAAATACATTTTCCAAGTCTAGATTAGAATTTGCATTCATTCCTACTTATCTTTCATTTTGTCCAACTTAATCACATCTTTTCCTTTAAATTTTCTCCTCCTCTACTGGTGAATATTGACCTCCCCTTTCTCTGAACTCTGTAGCACTTGTCTGTCCCAAAGGACAGACTTTACATGTCAATTATCTAAAACTTTGCCTGTATATGACTTAATTAGACCCTCATCTTTCCCCCAAATTCTTTGTCATATTACTTGAGGGTTTTTTTTAACCATAGTGCCTAAAATCCCACCATTAGAAATATTTACTTATTTATATGGACTGTATATTAGCTAGTAAGTAGTATTGTGTTGATGTTAAGTTTTCTGAATTTGATAATTTAGTACTGTGATTATGTAAGAGAATATCTTGGTTCTTAGAAGATACTTGCTGATGTATTTAGGAATAAGAATCCTAATGCCTGCAAGTTCTTCTAAAGTAGTTCAGCAAAAATTACATTAGTTATAATTATAGACACACACAAAATCATATGGGGGTGGATGTCAGGAAGAGAGACTAAGAAAATATGGCAAAATGTTAATGATTGGTAATGTAGGTGGAGAGTATATGGGAGTTTATCATACAAGTATGTAATTTTTCTCTATGTTTAAAGTTGTGTTTTTTTTTAAGATTTAAAAAAGAGAGAAATCATGTTCCTTTAGTTCAGTGGTTCTCTGCCCTGGACACATTAGTAAGCTTTTAGAAACTACACATGCCTGGGCCCCAACTGCTAGAGATTCTTATTTAATTGGTCTTAAATGGGGTCCAGGTACCTGAATTTCTTTTAAGTCCTCCTAGGTGAACCTTTTTTTTTTTTTCTTTTTATACTTTTATATCCTTCAAAACATCTAGCAAGGTTCCAGGTACAGAATAGGTCTTTATTACATTCTGGTTTAAATGAATTCATTTTTAAAAAAAAAAAAAACATTTCTTAAATGTAGCCATAACATGTCATGGCTGTTTGCCCAAATCAGCAGTTACAAATGTATGTCTATTGTGTATTCCAGCACTACATAAATATTACCTGTAGTGTAGGTATCCTTCCACTATGACAGATAGGATAGGGGGCTTTTACCTTGCCAAAAGAGTTGTGCTGATTGTAATTTGAGAGGGCCATGCTGCAGATCCTAAGCACTGCTTCCTTGCCCTCCATCCCTCCCAAAAAAACTGTCAGATATAGAGAATGAAGCCCAGTTAGATGGGAGTTCTGTGGAAAGGAGACAGGGATGGTTCCTCAAGGGTACTGCTGAGGTTAGTAATGCTTAGAAAGAAGCAACAAGCGAGAGAATGAATATATTGGGGAGTACAAGATGAAATACACTGCTGTTTAAATTATAGGCAGGAATGTTTGCAAGGACAAAGTCAAAAGTAAATGGATATACTTAAATATATTTGAATACAGAAAAACAAATGCTCCACAGATAGGTAAAGCAAGAAAAAGAGACTGAGAAAGAGTCAGAGATTAGCTGGACTAAAAAAGTATCTTGAGAGAATTCAAGACCAGATTATAAACTAGCCCAGTCCATCTTATTTTTTAAATCTCAGGAGCAGTTTTCTTTTAATTAACAGGTTCCAGGAAATAAATGTTTTGTAAAATTTACATAAGAGCATAATTAAATAGGAAGAAGAGTGCACATCTAAAAATAATCTGTTAAGAGTCATTGTGTTGGAGAATAAGGACTGCATGATAGAATTTCTGATCATGTTTGAAAAGGGTTCCTGAACATCACAAACTCCAGTTGCATTTTGCTCTGGTAAAAAAGGATGGATGAGCATGCTCATGAAAGTGGCTCCTATGTCATAGTAGACCCCAGAGAATTAGAATAACATCTCAAAAAGCTCCAGTGAAATCCATTTAGAATACTGAGAATGGAATTCAATTTGTGAATCCTCTTTTCATTTTCCAGAGTTCCCCATACATTGGGAAGAGAAACCAGTGAGACTGGTAAACTGTTTCAGTACCTCTTTAATAACTCTCTGAATTTACACAATAGTATGACAGATTACTGTGGATGTAAGATATGCAATGGTTCTTTATTCTCTCCGCCATCATTAAGGCAAGGGCAGAAGTAGGGGTAAAGTTTCTCCATGAACATGCTGCTGAAGGTGTAAATGTGGGTCATAGTTTTAGCATTGTAGAAGGACACTTGTCCGCCCTCGTAATCTAGATATATGCCCACCTTGTTGAGGTTGCTAGTCAGTTTCAGACTGCAAGAAGGAAAATCCAGAGCCTTTAGATCGGTTTGGTTCCTTAGTCTTAAAAGCCAGAATCCTTGCTCGGGAGTTAGAGGACAGCTGCCCTTCCGAAGGATGGATTCTCTGACAACTCCAACTGTCCATTTTGTCTTCTTTGCTACTTCCACTTCCCAGTACCACTTTCCAGATGTGAAGCCTTTTGAGCCCAGCACAGCCACACTTGAGTCAAACCTCTCTGGATCATCAGGCATCAGCTGCTTAATGTCACCATGCCACACACTGGTTCGGTTTTTGGAGAGCACTAGATTTGGGTGAGCAGTTTTAGGGTCCAGAGTTAATGGAGATAGACCTAGTAAGAAAATAAGAGAAAGCAGGGCATCGGGGAAAAGGGATGAATGCAAGTTCCCATAGACAGTATTTATGTGCTTTATCTCCCCATGCCATATATGCTTAGATGGGCAGGTAATAACTTATATACTCTATATATATATATTGTTTTGATATCCATGTGGCTACATTCTAGACATTTTTTATATTTGTGGTAAAAAATCAGACTTTACTCTGAAGCAATTTATACTCTAATAAGAAATGCTGAAAGGATAAAGATTTAGTAAGTGTGCCCAAAAAAAGATCTCTAAGGCAATAAGTATTTTAGTTTGATGTAACATGTATGAGGTGTTTGGGTAAACAATGGCAAAAACAGAATGGGTTAAAAAACAGTAGCTTGCATAGAGAAGATAAGGGCTTGCCTGTTAGGAGCAGATGAGACTGAACTAACTGATACAGAATTTAGAGGACAGTGGTGGTAAGTTTGCATTTGGTTTAATAGACACTGGAACTTTTGAGGTCTGGAATGGTTAATGCCACTGATGATCCAACTGTGACTCACAAACTATATAATTGCTAGTCTGGGACAGGATGGTAGAGAAATTAAGAGTGAGCTCTTAGAAACTGTCATAGAAATCAGAGTAATTTTATCTCAATCAATTTAGTTAAAAAACTGGGCTTGCACTTTGTAATTTTTTTAACTCCATTTTTTCAAATAACATTTATATTCTACAAACATCAGTTTTTAAAACTGGTCCTTCATCACAGGTAATTTGACAAGTGGTTTAGACAGATCAATGGACAGCAGTATAAAAAAGGAATTTCTAAATGAAGAGAGGTTGGAAGCATATTAGCAAGAAGGTGACACAAATTCTAAATGTGAGATAATTGAGCCTTGGCACAAAATTTGATAAAGGAAACACAAAAACTATTCAAATCATGGACAAAGATACAAATATGCATTTGTATTTGTAACACATTTATTGTTAGTGGATTTATTTATCCTCAGAAGCAAGAACAATCCAGCCTATCTCTCTCTTCTCAGAAAAGCTTGAGTCTTTTCCATCATCCCAGAGACTTTTTCTTTCTAACAAAGAGAGTTTGAAGAATCCTGAAGATTTTCCATGTAGGCCAAATCTTCTCACTCTCACAGATAGATCCTCATTCATGTAGGGTTGTTATTTTTTAGGATGTGAGGACTGTAATTTCTTTGAAGGTATCATAAAGAATTCCTGCTAACCTTTTTAGAACCCCCATCTGCTCTCATCACCAAGCCTCTGACATCTCCAGCTAGTTCAGCCTGCCCTCGCTTTGAGGATTCCTAGGAGTCAGCTTTGCATCCCAGCTTTTATTCTTATGCCATAGTCAGTCCAACAGTAAGTTCTGTCAGCTCCACCTTCAGAATATATTCTGAGCCTACTCAGAATGTATAGACATAACTTCCACAAATACCAGTGTCTTGAAACTACTGCAGTAGCTTTTTAATTGCTCTGTTTCCACTCTTGCCTGTCTGCAGCCTATTCTGCCAAGAAGAAGAATGAGATCATCTAGTTCTCCTACTCAAAATACTCTTATGCTTCCTGTCATCCAAGGTAAAATCCAGAGTACTTACTGAAGAGACAAGGCCTGCATGATTTACCCACTTCTCTGACCTCATCTCCAACCGCTTACCACCTCCCTCCCCCCATTCAGTTTGGTCCAACCACCCTCGCCTTTTGGCTATTCTTTGAACATACTAAGTTCATTCCTACTACAGGGACTTTACACTTTCTATTTCTGTCCCTGGACACTATTTCCCCACATTGTTTACTCCTTAACATCATTCAGACCTTTATTCGTGCAAGTGCAATAGAATGTTATTGATAGAATCTAGCTAGGTATAGAAGTATTTACTGTAAAATTCTTTAAACTTTTCAGTATGTTTAGAAATGTCTACAATTAAACACAGGGAGACCCTGCTCAAAGAGATTTTCTCTGGGCATTCTATCTAAAGTAGCATGTTCATCCATCTCTCATGGTTTATACTCTTATCCTGCTTTCTTTTCTCTCATAAATAATTATTTGTTGAATATATCATGCTTTGTTTTCTTCACAGTAGTTATCAGTATGTGAAATTACTTGATTGTCTCTTCCACTAGAGTGTAATCTCTGGAAAGGCAGGGACTTTGTTTTGTTTCCTCATCTATCTTCAAAATTTGAAACTGTTCCTAGGTATTCAAGTAACTATTTGTTAAACAATTAAATGAACTGCAATTAGAGTTCCATATGAATCTTTGACACCAACTAATTTCACCACGCCTTGTATTCCTGTTATCCTTTGCATACATACCCAGATTGTAGATATCTCTAATGATTTAATGTCTACTGTACTTTTATCCTCATTATTCTGTTCTTTACTTCCTCTGCCTTCACCCATCCTCCATCTGTTCCCACCCAACCATTTCCACTCTGCCCTTTGGATCTACCTTCCCATTTAACTCTCATACATCTTCAGTTTATAGAATTCCCTTATCACCTCCTTAATTTAACATAATCCAGACTGATTCTTCCAAAAAAAGAGAAGCTAACTGAATAACAACTTCCAGAAGTTCAAGACACTGTTCATTTTCTAAATTCAGATGCTGGAGATCAGGTAGCCACCACAACCACTTCCAGACCTGTGCTCTATTCCTCAATCTCATGTTAAAAAATCATTCTTCATTTGAGGCTCCTGTCATTCCTTTTCACATTTCCCTCTCTCTCTATTTAATGCTATCATCTACAAACTTTTCCTGGTTATACCCCCTGCATTTTAGGTTGGCCTTACTTTCCTACATCAAATCTAGCCCATCATTTCAAGGGATTTTACTGTCTTTTGGATATAGCTGCCCTTCTCTTCTTGTATGTGTTTGACTTTACTGCTAATGACTTTTGACTCCTTTACATTTAAGGTGCCCATATCAATGACTATATTCTGGAACTTGTAGTCATCAGGAACTGTTCATTCTCTAAAATCTTCAATTCAGGTATGCCATACTCTTTTATTTTTTGAGCTTTCTCACTCCCATCTCTTCCTACAACCATTACTTGACTTCATTAACATCTCTAGTCTCCTATTTCTCTTCATTATCCTAATCTCTTTGCTTCCTGGCTTAAAATTCTTCTCTAAACAGTTTAGCATTTATAGCTTCATTGCCAATAACCTCAACACTTTTGTCCTCTTATGTTTCTGTTTCTGCAGCATCTGCCATGCAACTCTCCAACCTTGGATCTATTCAGCTATTCAAATTCACATCCTAATTCCTCACCATTGCAGGATGAAAATCACAAAGTCATGCATACAGATACTGCTACAAATTCATTATTTCTACTCTATGCTTGGCCATCAGCACTGCCCCAAACTCTTACATTTCCCAAATCAAAGCCTCTCCACTTCCTCACAACAGCAATGTCAAACCTTCAACTCCTCCTCAAATCCCTGTTCCACCACTTCGCTCCTCA
The DNA here is from genome assembly GCF_019923935.1 of Bubalus bubalis. Taxonomy (NCBI): domain Eukaryota; kingdom Metazoa; phylum Chordata; class Mammalia; order Artiodactyla; family Bovidae; genus Bubalus; species Bubalus bubalis. The sequence continues at coordinate 99,268 of NC_059167.1, forward strand.
CTTCCAGGCAGAAGGCTTCAATCTCCTCTTTCACAGAGAAACTACAGTACATTTTATAAATGAATAGATGAATGAGGAGATGAATCTCTCAATTCTTCCTACTCATACTGCAAACCCTGTCTTACAAAATTATTTGCTTCTACCGTCTTTATCTCCTCTCCAGTTTTGGAGAAAGCTAAGTAAAGTCAGTACCTCTCTTTTCTGTAGCTCTCACTCTTCCCAACATTCACCAATTATTCCCTTTCTTATACTATTGATTTCTGCCCTTCTACAGGCTGCTTCCCTTCAGTATGTTTTTAGAAGTCTTCTTTTGTCTTTGCTTCCACATATACATCTTCCCTTCTTATTGAAACTTCTCAAATGAGTGATCTATTCACTTCATTACTGCCTCATTCCAAATTGTTCCTGAACCGTATACAATATATAATAATTTATACTCATTCCACTCTTTTGAAATAACCCCTATCAAAGCCACCAATTGTTAAAAGCATCTCTCTTCCAGTTATTTTCTAAATTTATCTTTGCATTTGGTATGAGTGACCATTCCCTTCTCCTTGACACTCTCTTTGCTTTAGATTCCATGGGGACTTCATTTCCTGTTTTTTCTCTTATTTCTCTGGCCAGATAATTCCTCAGTCCCTTCTGAGGCTTAATTGACCTTCATCTGTTGTTATTCTCTATAACACGCTCTCTCCTTGACTGTATGTTCTCATTCTCCTTAGGCAATCTCATTTATATCAATAGCTCAGCTACCCCCGCTTGATATTATTTGTTCCAGCTCTGGCCTCTTTCCTAAGCTCCAGTTAGAATAATTATCCATTTGAATATATACATTTAATTGTTCTGTAGGTCAACACAACATGGCCAAAATTGAACTCATCAGCCCCCTCCAAAATCTGCATCCCCTGTATTTCCATCCTTGACATCACCTTTCTCTATGCCTTACCGCTAATTACTGTCCTGTATATTTCAGCTCTCAGAATTCTGTCTCTGGAATCTATTCTTTATGTTCCATTACCATGCCTCTGGCTTACATCTTAATAATTTTTCACCTAGAAGGTTGCGGCAGACTCTAACTTGGTCTTCGAGACTCTCCTGGGGAGCGGAAACTATGTCTTTTATTTCTGTATCCTTGGAGCCCAACTTAATGCTCGGCATGTAGTATGCCCTCTCTGAGTATGTCAAATGAAGGAGTGAATTTTGGTGATATTTTATTGATACACACAAAACTAAAGAAAATATATTAAAATATTTTAAGATAAAAACAATTCCCTGCACTGAAATACATGAATGGCCATATTGTCCATGGTTGCTTTTTCACTACAGTGGCATAGTTAAGTAGTTTTGACAAGACCAAACAACCCCCAAAACCTAAAATATTTACTGTCTGACTCTTTACAGAAAAAGTATGAGCCCCTGTCTTAAAGCAACAGCCTCATTTATAAGGCAGGAAAGAAGAAAATACGAATCTGCAGAATAAGAATAAGCAAAGGCCTAGAAATAAGAAGTATAAAGTATATTTTACCAAGGTTTGACCATAGTTACATTATTATTAAAATAGCCATATATTAAATAAATCCCATTTGATTTTCTTAAGTGTAAAATTATACCAAAAGTAAGGAAAAAGTCCGTTTGTGCTTTAAATGATGCTAGAAGTAAAGTTTGGGGGCAAAGAGTACAAGAAGAAAAACACTGTGATCCTGAGAGAGCTAAAATTTTCAGGGTGGAGTAACAGAGGAGGAAGCTGCACAGAGACATCAAAACATCTACAAAGGGATTCCCTCAAGGATGTGACTGAGTATTGCCGCATGACTACAGTGAAATTCATTAAATCCAGAGAGTGAATCCCCAGAAAGCAGAGCTCACACAAGACTGGGAATAGTTTTCAATCCTGCCAGTCAGAATGGAAAAATGTTATAATATGTGGAACATCAGACAGAGTACTCAGAAGGGTAATATCTTAGAAAATTGGCAGAGTTAGCCCAAGATTAAAGGCTTCTATTCAAACACACTAACGAAGCTTAAAGGCTCAACAAAGCTTAAAGTGTCAAAAGGAGCAAAGTTATTTCAAATAACTTCACTAAATGCCAAAGTTAAATCAATAGAGCTTAAAGGATTACAACAAAGTTAGCAAATAGCAATGTAAAACTGATCGTGTTTGACAGCCAGAAGAGACAAATTACATAACTATCCATTCCTTAAGTGTGAGCTGCACAAAATAAATTGCTTTCCAAAGTATGGAAAAGAGAAGGGAAATAACTTACACTACCTCAGCCAGGTGATTAAAGCCAACATCAACAGTCATAGACTATGCTGACAGAATGTATGCTTGATATGATGAAAATGACACTTTACCTCCATGGTGTCCCTCGCAGTAACTCACAACCCTAGCATTATTGTGAGAAAAACATCAGACAAATTGCACTAACGTGGCATCCTACAACATACAGAACCAGCAGTCCTCAAAACTGTCAAAATCATCAAAAAACAAGGAAAGCCTGAGAAATTGTCACAGCCAAGAAGAGCTTAAAGAAACATGACAACTCAATGTAATGTTGCACCTTCGATGGGATCATGGAATGGGAAAATGACATTAAGTAAAAACTAAGGAAATTCACTCCGGGAGTTGGTGATGGATGGGGGGCCTGGCGTGCTGCAATTCATGGGGTCACAAAGAGTCGGACACAACTGAGCGACTGAACTGAACTGAAGGAAATTCAAATGAACTATTGATTTTAGCTACTAGTAATGTATTTGTAATGGTTCATTAATTGTAAATAATGTATCACACTAAATATAATATAAACTAGGGATGAGGTATATGAAAACTCTCTACTATATTTTCAATTCTTCTATAAATCTAAAAGTATTCTAAAAAATAAAGTTTATTAAGGAGAAAAAAATACATCAGCCGTGCAAAGCAGCAGGAAAACATAACCCACAGTCAGGAGAAAACACACACAATAAAAACATGTTAGAAATTACACCAGTGGTGGTATTAGCAGACAAAGACATTAAAACAGAAATTATGGATTCTCTCACTAGCCTGAGAATGTAGATGAACAATAAACATGGTAAAGAGAGAAACTGATGATATAAAAAGATGCAACTTTTTGAAGAAATGTAACTGAAATGAAAAACATTCTAAACAGGATTAACAGAAGATTAGACAGTGCAGATGAAAAGATGAGAGAACTTGAATAGCAATAGCAACTATTCAAAATGAAACACAGAAAAAAGGCTTAAAAAATGCTGAGCATCAATGAGAAGTGAGACAATTTTAGGTGGTCTAATGTGATTGAAGGCAGAAGAAGAGGGTGACAGAAGATGAGATGGTTGGATGGCATCACCGAGGCAGTGGACTTGGGCAAACTCCAGGAGATAAGCGAGGGGCAGGGAAGCCTGGTGTGCTGCAGCCCATGGGGTTGCGAAGAGTCGGACACAACTTGGTGACTGAACAACAACAACATGTGTAAAATTAGAGTTCCATAAGAGTTAGAGAAGAAAAGATGGAGAGGTACAAAACTGCTAAAAAAAAATAATAGCCAACATTTTTCCAAGCTTGATGAAAATTATAAACCCATGGATCCAAGAAAACACACCAAGACCCAGCATAGTCAACTTGGTGGGGAAAAAGTGACAAAAAACTAAATCTTAAAAGTAACCCATGAGGAAAAAAAGATAGTACATACAGAGAAATGATATAAAAATGATAATAGACATCTCATCAGAAACTATACAGGTGAGAAAACAATGGAGTGGCTTTTCTAAAGTAGTAGAGTCTATCAACCCACAATTCTATATGAGGAAAAGTTTTTTTTTAATAAGGTAAAATAAAACTGTGGTGGTATCCAAACATTGTCATGGTAAAACTCAACATGTAGTAAAAGATTTAAAAGATGACATAAAAATGGAGACTGATATTAAGAGAAACAAAAGGAGTCTTCTAGACCAGCATGGATATTACTCCATGCTGGATGAACCAGAGGCAGAAAAAAAAAAAAAAAGCTGAAGGCAAAGTGCAAGAAAGGAAAGTGGGAAAGCAAAGCAAAAGCGGTAAAGGCAACGAAGGGTTTAGCCTGGTAGACCCTTAAAAAAACTCAAAAAATACCACATGGGATAGATCCAGCGTATCCATTGGTTTCAGCGTCCATCAAATGAAAACTTTATTTCCATGTTTTAACTTGGCTTTTTTTCAATTTAAATCCAGCATAACTTCTCAAATTTGTTTTGGGAGCTTGAACAAAATATTTTCTTTGATGGATTTAAAACAATCGGAAAGATAGACATTATCAAACTTTGGCAAGGATTTGGAGAAACTGGGAATCTCATCCATTGGAGGTGGGAATTAAAATGAATCCACCATTTAAGGGGAAAAAATGTGATAGTTTCTTATAGTTAAGCATATACTTAACACACAACCCAGCAATCCCATCATTAGATATTTACCCTGAAGAAATTAAAGCGTGGACTTCCCTGGTGGTCCAGTGGTTACGAATCCACCTGCCAATTCAGGGGACACGGGTTCAATCCCTGGTCCAGGAAGATTCCACATGCTGTGGAACAACTAAGCCCGTGCACTGCAACTACTGAGCCCAGGTGCTGCAACTGCTGAAGCCCATGTGCCCTAGAGCCCATGCTCTGCAACAAGAGAAGCCCAAGCTCTGCAACGAAGAGTAGCCCCTGCTCACCAAAGCTAGAGGAAGCCCAAGTGCAGCAACGAAGACCCAGCACAGCCAATAAATCAGTTAAATAAAAATAAAATTTTAAAAAAGAAAGCAAAAAGATTTATAAAGAAATATTCAGTCAGGTTTCTTCATACTAGCCATAAACTAGAAACTATCCAAATGTCCATCAATTGGTGAATGAATATACAAATTGTGATGTATCCATAAAATACAGTGATTGATACATGCAACAACATAGGTGAATCTCAAAAAGCATTTTGCTAAATGAAAAAAGCCAAACAGAAAAAAAAACTACGTAATATATGTATGAGATTTTAGAAAAGACAAAGTGAAATAAAGTAGATCAGTGATTATGCACAACTGAGGATAGAAGAAAAAGATTGACCACAAAGGGTTATGCAGGAACTTTTGGGGATGACAGAAATTTTCTATATCTTGATTTTGGAGATGTTTACATAAGTGTGTACATTTGTCAGACTCATCAAATTGTACATTAAAATTAGCAAATTTTCTTCTATTGTCAGCTACCTGGAAAAATTAGCAGGGGTAGATGTGTGATTTTCATTAAATCAGTAATTACAAACAATAATGAGTCTATAAAAAACTTTATTTAGAGCTCTATTTCTGTAACTTTTTATTTGGAACTTTATTTTATGTTCTTGAAATGTTGTTTGTGTTCTTTTGTCCTGTCCTGTCCCGTTTTTTTGTGGGGTTTTTTTTTTTTTAGTATCTGCAGGATGACAAAAACTTAGTCACAGCTATTGAAACAATTGGTTTTCTTTTGAAGCACTTAAGATCTGTAAACAATCTCCTAAGATGATATACTCTATGTTATGAACATTAACCACAAGAGGAACTGTACTCATACATATGATGAATATGTATAGTAACTTCCACCTTCAGGGCAGAGATGTCTCAGAGACTTATGTAACTGTTTTAGAAAAATATTAAAATATTGGTTGTTACATTTGATAGAACAGTCAAGCAAAATCATAGGCTGAGAAGTTAGTTCTGACACCAGACTCTATTCACAAGTATAAGATCCTGCATTCTTAGATAACAGTAAGAGAAGAAATTCAGTCATACCAACTAGCCTTTTGGCTAAACTTCACCCCTCCCTCCTTCTAGACTCAAACGCACTGTTAGGGCCACAGAAGAGGTCCTGAGAATGAAACATTAAATTGGGAGCCCCAGGAACCAATGGCTCCTACCCACTGTTACCTGGAGAGAGGGTGGACTGCATGTCTCTCCACATCGTGTACTGGATGGGCCCTTTGAACACGCCTGGGCTCAGCTTTCTGGAGACAAGCTCCTTGGGCGTCAGCATTCTCATTCCTTGCTCCAAGCTGCAGGGGACGTAAATTGTTTATTCTTAGACATCCTCCAGGGACTGAAGGCAGGCTATTAATACCACAAGGAAACATTTACCTGTCCAAGAGAGGTGTGATGTCCTAGAAGAGGAAAGGAGAAATGGAAAGGTTAGATGCATGTTCATCAGCTCCAGAAATTTGTTTGGTGTTACTGGCCACCACCAGAATTTGATGGTCAAAACTGCAGTCCTGTGCAGATGGCCCCCATCCCATTGCCACCAACTCCTCTCATCCTCCAAATGCCTTTTTTCTGATCTTCATCCTTCATCTATCCCAGGATAAACTGGCTTACTTTCCTCTGATTTTCTAGAGTTTCTTTTTACAGGAAACAAGAAAAAAAATTAAGGTTAAGCTGTTTTTACCTGTACTGCCACGTAGTCTCAGGAGAACAACACAATAGATATTCCCACCCCAAGGCCACTTTCTTTACTATGGCTAAATTAAGCTTCTGAGTCCTAAGGTAGTAACCAATGCCACTTTAGAGGTGAAGCGTCAGGTAGCAAAGATTGGCAAACAGCTTTTCAAACAGGTCAATTTATGATTACTGAGAGCCAGTAAAAGATACAGTTTAGGTGGCAACATTCTTATTTTTGAGAAATAAAGCTTCAGAGTTCTTTATGGGGAAATATTAAAACACATTTCTTTTAATAGCATCTTACTATCTTCTTTACTAGGCGTGTGAAAACTTTGAATTGAGTATAAGGCAAAAGGAACCTTCTGCTTTTCTCCCAGGGAATCTTAAAATCACTACAGCAGATTTTTTTTCCCCTCCTGGAAGGGAAAATCTGCTTGTACATTCTTTCCAACCCTCTCTTCCCCTCTCTGTTGTACCCATAGTCATGTTGGTATGGAGTCTCACTTTGAGAAAGTCGAAGGGGTTCTGCTGCTCCATCCGTGCCTGGATGCTCACCAACATCTCCTTGGCTAGGAGACACTGTTCCTGAATGTGGCTCAGATTCAGCTCCATCTCCTCATTCAAGGCTTTCCCCTCTTCTCGGAGCTCACTTAAAAGGTCCTTTTCTTTGCTGTGCAGGAACTGATGCAGCTTTAGAAACTCCAGGGAGATGTGCTGCTGCAGATGTAGCTTGTTTTCCTGGAAACCTCCATGATCATCACCATGGTAATTACTGAGACTAGCATTTAGGGATGGGGGCCCACACCACCAGCACTCACACAACTTGGGAAATACCATAACAGGAAAATGCATACAAATACTGCATATCAACATTCAACTGTACTAAAAGGAGGCTTTTGGAAAACTTATTCTGTCTTTCCCAGCTAGTTTAATAGTCAGGGTTGAAATAGTCAAAAGTCATCTCTAGGTTGCTGTTGAAAAACTGAGGTGGTAACCAATGCCATCTTAAATAAGACTGTGGGGTTAATCAAACATTGTAAAATGAACAATAATACCCTTTTATCCAGAAGTACAAACCAGTATCTACCAAGTGATGCTGTTAGACTGGGTCCATAGCAGGCTGGAAGAACTGCCCTTTTTTAAGAAATCAGAACTGGAGGAGGCACCCCAGTACAAAAAGAGCCAGAGATGGGCAATGTCTGAAGCACTTGAAATTGGTAACTGTTACACTCGCAGCTCTCTTCCTCGCGGGTTAGCCATCTGACACGCTGGCCTCTCAGTTCCGCATCATCATTTCTAGTGGTTTTTACTTACAGCTACTCATTCTTTTAGTCACACTGAGGGTTTTATCTTCCCCAGCAATTGTACCATCCCCAGAATTACTTTTTATGTTCACTTACCCAGGTTCCACTGTTGAAACTGTTATTGGATTTCATAGAATCCTCCTATTCATTGACCCCTCCATTTCTGTTCATCCACTTTTCTGTCTTCATGTCCCCTCTTATCCAGCTTATAGTCTATGGTCAATCACTGTAATTGTACTCTTTAAAATAGTCTTAACTCTCACTATCCTCTAGGTCAGACGTTTGCATTTTTCCTTTTACCTATTTCACCACTATTTCTCAGTCTCATTTGTTAGTTGTGTCTCTAACCAAGCTTTGAATATTAAATTACTTGATATTCTGTCCTGGGCTCTTTCCCTTTCTCATTCTACACTCTCGTTCTCGGTAAAAGCCTCTGCTCTCACAACTTTGAAGTGTAGTCTATACACTGACTTCTTATTTTAAGCCTAGACCAACTTCTCAACTCCAGATTCATATATCCAACTGTCTATTTGATATCACCACTCGCCTCTCACATCTAATCAGTCACCACATGCAGGTAGTTTTTATTTACAAAGCATATGCTAAAGCTAGTTATTTCTTTCAGTCTCTACTGCCATTTTAGTCCAAGCCATCATCGTTCTCTGGGATCACCGCAGTAGTCTTCTTCTAACCATTATCCTTGCCATTGCCTTTCTCCAGTCCACACTCCACACAGCCACCAGACTGATGCTTTCAAAATGAGATGAGACCATGTCCTGTTTAAACCCTTTAATGACTTCTCAATTATGCACAGAATAAAATTCAAAATTCATAACATTATCTACAAGGGCCTACATGATTGGGCCTTATCTGCCTTTTCGGTCTCATCTTGCCTACCAAGATCCATCTTAATTGGCCTTCTTTCTGTTTAACGTAGTAACTAGCTTCCTGTCTCAAGAACTTTTCTATAATGCTCTTTCCTCTTCATAGAACATTCTCCAGGACATTTCCTTCATATTCCCCTCACCCAGTTCACTTGGCTAAAGGTAACACTTATCCTTTCAATTCTCAATTTTTAATAAGAAATTTTTAATTTCAATTTTTAGTAAGTGACTTCTTCCATCTAGATTAGGTTCTCCATTTATATACTCTAATATACTGTATATTTATAATCATTTATAGTAATTATCACAGTGATGTTTTATTATTGGTGGGATTATTTAATTAACATCTGTCTCCCACCATAGTTGGAATACAATATCTAGCATAATGCTGCACCACTCAAATATTTGTTGAATGAATGAGTGTTGACAGTAATAGCCGAACTAAGAACTCTTACAACAGGAACACGATTCTCTTAAGACATCTTTATTTCCATCTATCCTTCTTCTTTCCCTCATTATATTTATTTCTTGTTCCAGATGTCAAATGCCAGAGAAGACTCTCCTCTATAGGGTAATTAATGAAGAAACAGAACTCCCAAATTATTCCCCCAGCCTAGGAACTGATTTGCCAAGTCCCTAACCATTAATGTTGTCCTAGAGGTCCTGTGAAGTTGAAAGTATAAGCAGTAGTTTTATTTAGTTTGGGAAAAGCTAAGAAGGATTAGATCAGAGAGAAAAGCCAGCAATCTAAGAGACCTTGGTTCAGAGAGGCCTGGTTTTAAGCCCAAAGGAAAGAAAGGTATTTCTTTGAACATAGCAATCTTTAGTGGATTTTTTAAAAATAAATTTCTTATTTTGCCATAGATAATAGGAAAGATCAGACAGATCACAGCCCCATAGCAATCACCTAGTGACTGCACCATGAAAAGGATCAGCTTATCTAGGGGAAAGGTCAGTCTGCTCTCTCTGTTGATCAGCTATTGGGAACCTACTCCACTGCCATATTTCTTTCCACTCTACAGTGTCTGTTTTCTACTTCTATAGCCTGGTGCCATTTGGCATTTTGTTGTATATGTAAAGGTACCTTTCCACCCACATAGCTGAAGTTACAAAGAGGGTACAATTCCAGTTCTGTCTCATGATCCCTCTACACTGCTCCTCACCTTGTGAGCAGCAATAGCATCTTTCTGCATATTCTTCAGGGACTGAAGCTCCTTCAGGGTTGCCTCCAGTTGACCCTGATGAATGGTAAGCTCCTCCTGGGGAAACCATAAAGAATTAACCCATGCTAATTGGGAGATAAAGGGCCATGAAGAACATCTACCCCAAAGCCCCAGGGTGTCAGAGGGAAAGAAAGCAAGCTCCTGCTACAAAAGTCTCCTTTTCCCTTGTATCATAATTCCTGTCTCTTCCAAAAATTGTGAAGAAAATTACAAACTGCAAAGAAACTAAGTTTTATCTTCTTATTAGCTAGCTACAAGGCTTTGAGGAAGATAACAGAACTCTGTACATTTTCTAATATATTTACACTGTTCTTGCTATCTCTACTTTTACTTACATTGTTCTCACAACACTCGTTTTTTCCTTCTGTCCATCCAAATTCAAATAATTGCCCCCCTTTCCAGCTTTCTTTCACCATGCCTCCCCTGACTATTTCAGTTTTCTCTAATCTCTGAAATTCTAAACATTTGTGAATTACAAATGTGACAAAAATTTAGCTCTCAACAGTAGACTGTCTTATATTCCTTCTGTTGTTTTGTTCACTTTAAACTTGACTAAATTTCAAGACTTTTATAACAAAAGCAATATTTTACAAGTCCATGTTCTGTACAGTGTCTAGTAGAATGCTGTCAAGGCAAGGTTTAGGTAAATGTTTGATTTATTGAGGAAGTAGGCCAGAGCTCCTTTACTGCTTCCCTATAATTGACAACTACAGAGAAAGAACTTTGCAAGATACATTGTATTTTTTGAGCCCTCTGAGCTTTCTAATAATCACCTGAATGAAGGGGTGGTATTGAAAGAAGTCCAACAAATGATTTTTCCCAGCCTTCCTAAGGAATTGCTCAAGACTGTTGAAGACCCAGGGCTCACCCACCGTGAAGAAATGGACAGCATCAGAGATCTGCAGGAATTCTTTAGACTGCCCCACAGACAATCGAGCGTCTTTGCATTGAAAGCATATTAGTCTCCCATCTGGCTTACTGAACAGTTTCAGGTTCTCTCCATGCTCTGGGCACCGTGGATGGCCCTTAAGCAGGGGTAGCTTCTTAATCTTCTCTACCAGCTTCTCCAGTACAAGATTAAATGTACAGTTACTGTATTGACATAACATCTTACACTCAGGACAGAATGTTTCATTTGCTTGCTGCTTCCAAAAGTTTTGGATACAAGATTGGCAGAAGTTGTGGCCACAGCTTAGCATTAGTGCATCACGAAACCAGTCATTACACAATGGGCAGTGTAATTCCGTAGTAATATCTTGTATCTGCACTTTGGAGGATATTTGGGTGATCACATCATTCACTTCAGCGTAGCTGTCTGAATCAGTTTTGGAGGAGAGGTTGGAAGATACCTTTGAAAAAGAACAGCTAAAATGAGTTTCTCTTTCTTGTTGCCCATTTCAGCATTTCAGAGTAGTCGGCTCTGTTCCTAAAGGAGCTGAGAATTGGTGCAGCCAGAGTAAAAGCACTATCATCTCTTCTTTGAAAGTGATCAGTAAATTCAGTGTTCTCTAACATCAGAGTTTATTCTACTCCCAACATTATTAAACTTTAATAGAGAACCAAGGCAGAAGACGAAAGAGTACCCAATCAAAGAAATGTATTTCATTGTATATCACTTCTTCCACTCACTTTCTCCTTGTATCAGTTGAAAGTTTTACTTTAAACATTTGTTCTATTATTTATTACCTTTCATTTTGTTTTCTAGAAGTCATGTGCAAAGAATTGGAAGATCAGTCATATTCCTCAGTCAATGGCATAATATCATCAACTATAATATCATCCAGGCCCTTCACCCTTCCTTTTTAAAAAACATGTTCCAGAAATAACATTTATACAGAAAATGTAGAATCGTAAATATACAATCAATGACTTTTCACAAAATGAACATATCTGTGTAATCATAACCCTGATCAAGAAACAAAACATTTTCAGGATAACCAACAAGGTTCTACTGTATAGCCCAGGGAACTTTGCTCAAAGTTATGTGGCAGTCTGGATGGGAGTGGGGAGATTGGGGGAGAATGGATACATGTATATGACTGAGAGTCCCTTCACTGTCCACCTGAAGCTGTCACAATGCTAAATGGCTATACTTCAATATAAAATAAAAAGTTTATTTGAAAAAAGAATAAAATTGAAAACAGCATTAAAAAAAGAAAAACATTTTCAGCATCCCAGAAGCCCCCCCCATATGCCTGCTTCAAGTCACTATCCCTCATTAAGACTGACCCCCATCCTGACTTCCAACACAATATATTAGTTTTACCTGTTTTTAATTTTATATAAATGCAAATATATACTCTTTTGTTGCTGACCTCCTTTGTCAACATTATATTTGTGAGATTTATTCATATTCTATATAATTTTGGTCCATTCATCCTCATTGCTGTATAATATCCAGTGTGTAAATATGCCATAATTTATTTCTCTGTTCTACTGTTGATAGACTTTTTGAGTAGTTACCAGTGTGGAGCTACTATAAATAGTGTTGCTAGGAACATTCCTGCTCATGTTCTTTGGTGAATATATATTATATACAGACATATGTTGGAGATGTTGTGGGTTGGCTTACAGGCGACCACAATAAAATGAATATCAGAGTAAAGTGAATCACATGAAATTTTTGGTTTCCCAGTGCATATGGAAGTTATTACTGTAATCTATTACATGTGCAATAGCATGATGACTAAAAAGTACATATCTTAATTAAAAATACTTTTTTGTTAAAATATGCTAACCATCATTTGAGCCTTCAACAAGTGGAGTCTTTTTGCTAGTGGAGAGTCTTGCCTCTGTGTTGATGGCTGCTGACTTCTCAGGGTGATGGTTGCTGAAGGCTGGAGTGGCTGTGGAGGTTTCTTGGAATAAGTAGTGAAGTTTGCTGCATTGATTGACTCTTCCTTTCACGAATGATTTCTCTTTAGCGTGTGGCACTGTTTGATAGCATTATACCCACACTAGAGCTTCTTTCAAAATTGGAGTCAGTCCTCTCAAACCTTGCCTCTACTCTATCACTAATTTTGTGTCATAGTCTAAATCCTTTGTTGTAATTTCAACACTCTTCATGGTATCTTCACCTGGAGTAGATTTTATCTCGAGAAACCACGTTTTTCCCTCATCCGTAACAAGCAACTTCTCTATTAAAGTTTTTTTTTTTTTTTAATGTGGACCATTTTTGAAGTCTTTGTTGAATTTGTTATAATGTTGCTTCTGTTTTATTTTTTGGTTTTTTGGCTGCCAGGCATGTGGGATCTCAGCTCCCTGACCAGGAATCAAAGCCACACACCCCCCATATTGGAAGGTGACTGCCACTAGACCTCCAGTTGTTTTTGTTGTTCAGTGGCTCAGTTGTGTCCCACTCTTTGCAACTCCATGGGCTGCAGCACACCAGGCTTCCCTGTCCTTCAGTCTCTCCCAGAGTTTGCTCAAACTCTTGTCCATCGAGTCAGTGATGCCATCCAGCCATCTCATCCTCTGTCATCCCCTTCTCATCCTGCCCTCAGTCTTTCCCAGCATCAGGGTCTTTTCAAATGAGTTGGCTTTTTGCACCAGGTGGCCAAAGTATTGAAGCTTCAGCTTCAGCATCAGTCCTTTCAATGAATGTTCAGAGTTGATTTCCTTTAGGATTGACTGGTTTGATTTCCTTGCTGTCCAAGAGACTCTCAAGAGTCTTCTCCAGCACCACAGTTTGAAAGCATCAATTCTTCAGTGCTCAGCGTTCTTTATGGTCCAACTCTCACATCCATACATGACTACTGGAAAAACCACAGCTTTGACTATAATACGGACCTTTGTCGGCAAAGTAATGTCTCTGCTTTTTAATACTGCTGTCTAGGTTTGTCATAGCTTTTCTTCCAAGGAGCAGGTGTCTTTTAGTTTCATCACTACAGTCACCATCCACAGTGATTTTGGAGCCCAAGAAAAGAAAGTCTGTCACTGTTTCCATTTTTTCCCCATCTATGTGCCATGAAGTGATGGGACTGGATGCATGATCTTAGTTTTCTGAATATTGAGTTTTAAGCCACCTTTTTCTCTCTTTCACCTTGATCAAGAAGCTCTTTAGTTCCTTGAAATTGCAGTTAACTGAGTCATATCTTTAGGCTCCACTTCCAGTTCTGGTTCTCTTGATATTCCACCACATCTGCAGGTACTTCCTCCACTGAAGTTTTGAACCCCTCAAAGTCTTCCTTGTGGATTTTAATCAACTTCTGCCAAATTCCTGTGTATGCTGATAGTTTGACCTCTCCCCAAAAATCATAAGTGTTCTTAATGGCATCTATAGTGGTGAATCCTTTGCAGAAGACTATCAATCTACTTTGCCCAGATCTATCAGAGGAATCACTATCTAATGCAGTTATAGCCTTATGAAATGTATTTCTCAAATGGAAAGACTTATAAGTTGAAATTATCCTTGTCCCATGTCCTGTTGGCAGGCATGAAAACAGCATGAATCTCATTGTACATCTCAATCAGAGTTCTTGAGTAATCAGACAAATTATCAATGATATTTTGAAAAGAATTTTTTTCTGAGCAGTAGATCTTAACAGTGGGCTTAAAATATTCAGTAAACCATATTGTCGGCAGATGTGTTGTCATCTAGGCTTTGTTTATAGAACACCAGCAGAGTAGATTTAATGTAAATCCTAAGGGCCCTAGGATTTTCAGAATGGTAAATGAGCACTGGCTTCAACTTAAACTTACCAGCTGGGTTCGCCCTTAGCAGGAGACACGTTCTGGCCTTTGAAACTAGGGAGCCAGCCACTGACTACCCCTCTAGCTGTGAGAGTCCTCGGTAGCATCTTCTTCCAACATAAGGCTGCTTCATCTACACCGAAAATCTGCTGTTCAGTGTGGCCACCTCACTAATGACCTCAGCGAGAGCTTGTGAACAGTGTGCTGTAGCTTCTACCTCAGCACTGGCTGCTTCACCTGGAACTTTCATGTCTTGAAGATGGCTCCTGGAGCCGTGTGTCCCCCTCGGCTAGATTCACACTCTTCTTCTGCAGCCCCCTCACCTCTCCCAGCCTTCCTGAAATCGAAGAGAGTTAGGGCCTTACTTGGATGAGGCTTTGATTTAAGGGTTGTTGTGGCTGGTTTGATCTCTTACCCAGACCCCTAAAGCTTCCTCCATTATCAGCAGTAAGGCTGTCTTGCTTTTTTACTCTTCACAGCTTATTGGACTCACACTTTTAGTTTCCTTCAAGACATTTTTCTTTGCATTCACAAGTTGGCCACGTGGCACAGGAAACCTAGCTTTCAGCCTGTCTTGGCTTTTGACATGCCTTCCTCACCAAGGCTTAATCTTTTGTAGTTTTTGATTTAAGACATGTGACTCTTCCTTCCCTTTGAACACTTAGGGGTCATTGTAGGGTTATTAGTCAGCCAAATATCAATCTTGCTATGTCTCAGGGAATAGGCAGGCCCAGGGCAAAGGAGAGAGACAAAGGAATGGCCCATCTGCAGCAGTCAGAACACACACAGCATTTATTAAGTATCCTTGTCTTATGCAAGTGTGATCTGTGGGGCCTCAGAACAATTACAACAATAACATCAAAGATCACTAATCACAAATAATATCTGTGATAGAAATTTAATAATACATATAATTATATATTTATTATATAATAATATGTAATATATCAGATATTAATATACTAATTTAAAAACTTGAAATATTATAAGAATTTTCAAAATGTGGCACAGAGACACAAAGTGAGCAAATACTTTTGGGAAAATGGGACCAATATACTTGCACAGAGCAGGGTTGCCACAGACCTTCAATTTGTAAAAAATGCACAATGCTATTAACATTCTTACATGTGTTACTGTATGTCTTTTCTGTATTTTTTTGTGGACATGTGTAAACATTATACATGTGGAAATAACACTGATAGATCATGGGATATGAACACCTTTACCTTTACCACATAATACCAAACTGTTTGCCAAAACAATGGTAGGAATTTATACTCTACTAGCAGAACATGAAAATTTTGGTTGCTCCACTTCCTCACCAATGTCTATTTTTGTCACATTTTCTGTCTTATAACAAACCAACTGATGTGTAATGGTACCTCAGTATAGCTTTAGTTTTTATTTTTGTGATTACCTAATGCAGTTTAACCAGAGAAGGCAATGGCATCCCACTCCAGTACTCTTGCCTGGAAAATCCCATGGATGGAGGAGCCTGGTAGGCTGCAGTCCACGGGGTCGCTAAGAGTCAGACACGACTGAGTGACTTCACTTTCACTTTTCACTTTTCATGCATTGGAGAAGGAAATGGCAACCCACTCCAGCATTCTTGCCTGGAGAATCCCAGGGACGGGGGAGCCTGGTGGGCTGCCGTCTATGGTATCATACAGAGTCAGACATAACTGAAGTGACTTAGCAGCAGCAGCAATACAGTTTAACATTTTTCACATATTTGTGGATCATCTTTTGTTAAGAGAAGAAGTGTCTTAAGTCTTTTGTTCATTTTTTTAATGAGTTGTTTGTCTTATTGATTCAGAGTAGTTCTCTATATATTCCAGATACTAGTTCTATTTTGGTTGTTTTGTAAATATCTTCTCCCACCTTTGGTTTATGGCTTGTCTTTTCATCCCCGTTATAGTGTCTTCCCATGAAAAGAAGTCCTTAATTTTAGTGTAATTCAGTGTAATTTCGGAGAAGGCAATGGCAACCCACTCCGGTACCCTTGCTTGGAAAATCCCATGGACGGGGGAGCCTGGTGGGCTGCCATCTATGGGGTCGCATAGTCAGACACGACTGAAGCGATTTAGCAGCAGCAGCAGTGTAACTTAGTATAATTTAGTTTATAAATCTCTTCTATTTTATATTTTGTCTAGATTAAAGGCAAGTCCGTACAGGGAATATCTTGTGTTTATTTCTGCTTGGAGATCCAAATTACACCAACCCTCCACCATTTTATGTTAATATTATTGGTTTCAAATCTGTAGCTCAAAGCATGCATGCTAAATAAGTTGCTTCAGTCATGTCTGACTCTTTGTGACCCTATGGACTGTAGCCTGCCAGGCTCCTCTGTCCATGGGATTCTCCAGACAAGCATACTGAAGTGGGTTGCCATACCCTCCTCCAGGGGATCTTCCTGACCCAGGGATAGAACCTGCTTCTCTTACATCTCCTGCGTTAGCAGGAGGGTTCTTTACCGCTAGCTAGCTCATAGAGGGGATTATAAATTTTAAGCCTAACCCTGTAGGAGGGCAAGCTTGTGGTTAAAAATTCTCCACAGACACTCTTATCACTCAGACCCCAGATCATGATAGTAAAGGTCCTTTATTATTTTTCTTTGCCATTCCTTCACTGAGGATGTAACCCTTCAAATGTGTTACCATTATTTAAGGGTCTGAGGTCCAACTCCCTACTTGATGTGGGTCTAAAGATTGTTAAATCAATTTTACATAAGTTAAATAAATAAATTTTTTTTTAATTGTTAAATCTGGGTTTTCCTGAGATACACAAAAACTCTCAGTGCTGATACAGCTCTCAATGACTCCAGCCCATCTCACTGCTTTCCAGTCTGTATTCTTTGGAATTTCACTTTACTTTCTTGTACACTCAGGTATGCATTACAAAGGATGTTTGTTACATTTTAACTGGCATTTCAAGATGTTTTATAGTGGCAGGTTTTCCAGGATAAATGGTTCACAGTATTGCCAGATGTTTCCCAGAATAAATGATTCACAGTATTATAGCTGTTATTATTACATAGTAACCAGCAGAAGTGGATTTGATATCAGTACCTAAGAGTCTGATGAAGTAAACATTCAATAATTCCAGCTCTGTTCTAATGCCCAAACTTGTTAGGGCATAGAAGTGGGTAAGATAGAGGCTCTGCCCTTGAACTGCTCACATCTAGGTTTCACTAGCATTTGTAGGTCATGGCAAAGTACTACTCGAAGTCCCTGGCCCATTCTTCTTAACCTCCCAACTCCTTTACCCTATCCCATACCTCATAAGCATGTATGTGGAAAACCTAGCCCACACAACAAAGCCCCATACATGCATACACACACACCCCTATACACAGCTACCCTTCGGGCACACAGTTGCCTATGGGAGCTATGGAGGTCCTAACAGTGGACACAGAATCTCTTGAATAGAGAATTTTAAGAGTCCTGGATGCATGGCATGTAATTTAAAATATTTATGGGAGAGAGCATTTTCCAGTCATGGACTCTTTATCTTATAAAGAAGAATATAGCTGGAGGAGGGTCAGAGTGGGAGCCTTGCCCAGGTCTAGCAGTGGCATTTCCCTGCCCACTCCACTCACCTTTATTCTACCTCATCTGAGCACTAGCCATGGGTTGAGCCTGTCTCTGTTCTGGAATCAGCAACGAGAGGGTGGCCTGAAACCAAGTCTGGAGTTCCATCTCACAGGCCATATCTTTACCAGAACTGAACTTCTGGAGTCTCAGGGCCCTGTGGGATCTGTCTGATTTAGCTGTGTGGAGGACCTTGTCACCATTGACAGCCCAGGGCTCTCCTTCTTCCAGAGTATTCTGCCAGGATTCCTGAAATGACTTTGCCCCCAGCTTAGACTTTTCAAATGCCAGGATCCACTGTTCCCAGCATATACCATTACCAGCTCTGTGTATTCTTACCCTTTCCTAAATGCTAAAGCTGAAACGCTGTGATTCAGGAGTATAGAAATGGAGACTGAGATGAAACCTCCTCAGAGCAGGAGGATAATTTGTATAGTAGAGCTAAGTATGTTTTCAGTTCAGTTCAGTTGCTCAGTTGTGTCCGACTCTTTGCAACCCCATGAGCACGCCAGGCCTCCCTGTCCATCACCAACTCCCGGAGTTCACTCAAACCCATGTCCATCGAGGCGGTGATGCCATCCAGCCATCTCATCCTCTGTCGTCCCCTTCTCCTCCTGCCCCCAATCCCTCCCAGCATCAGGGTCTTTTCCAATGAGTCAACTCTTCGCATGAGGTGGCCAAAGTATTGGAGTTTCAGCTTTAGCATCACTCCTTCCAATGAACACCCAGGACTGATCTCCTTTAGGATGGACTGGTTGGATCTCCTTGCAGTCCAAGGGACTCAAGAGTCTTCTCCAATACCACAGTTCAAAAGCATCAATTCTTCGGCACTCAGCTTTCTTCACAGTCCAACTCACATCCATACATGACCACTGGAAAAACCATAGCCTTGACTAGATGGACCTTTGTTGGCAAGGTAATATCTCTAGTATGTTTTGCTGCTGCTGCTAAGTTGCTTCAATGGTGTCCAACTCTGTGTGACCCCACAGACGGCATCCCACCAGGCTCCGCCCATCCCTGGGATTCTCCAGGCAAGAACACTGGAGTGGGTTGCCATTTCCTTCTCCAATGCATGAAAGTGAAAAGTGAAAGTGAAGTCACTCAGTCGTGTCCGATTCTTTGCAACCCCATGGGCTACAGCCTACCAAACTCCTCCATCCATGGGATTTTCCAGGCAAGAGTACTGGAGTGGGGTGCCATCACCTTCTCCCTAGTTTGTTTTAGGAGAGCATAGGGTGTGGTCTATGGAAATATATAGGCTATATAAGATGGGACTCAAAAGATCAGATCTTAGGCAGACAGAAGTGAGGAACATTATTATGAGAGAAAAAAGAAATGTTAAATGTACAAATATTATTTTTCAATTTGCAAATTGTGTCCTCAACAGGATGAAAAGCTTAAATATAGATGGAAAATTTATTCTGAGGCAGAATCCCTGATGATTAGTCCATAGGTTTCTCTCATGCTCTTGAAAGGAAAACTAGAATTCAGAATTTGCTCTGACACCCAAGTCAGTCTAATCAAGGGAGTCCAAAGGGTTCTGACCCTAAGACCTCAGTTGTCTCTATCTGCTGTACATCCCCTCAAGAATCTAAGTATCCAGAACTCTTAACTCTTCATTTCTAACCCTCCGTTACCAGTCATAACTTTGTGCTTGCCTCTCCTTGTAAACTTAGTTTCACTCATATTCAGATCTGTTCTAGCCAAGAGAACATGGCTAAAAATGCTTTGCCTCACCATTCATCAGATTCCATACTCATTGATAACTCTCTTGCTCTCTTTCCACACTTATATTTTCACCTCTTTCTATCCAAATGCTTTGGCTTGAATTCCTAGACCTTTGCTCCCTAGTTTCCCTGTGTTGCCTGTGTTCTTTACCCCTGACACTTAATCTCCTCAAACCTGGGTCTTGCCTGCCTGGACCTAATAGAGCCATCTCTCTTGGAATATTACCCCTCCACCATTCTTATGTCTTTCTGCAACGTCTATCAGACAAATATAAGAGCCTCTCCCTTTAGCCCACATTGCTCTTAATTTCCTTCTCATATTCTCTAATTCCAAAGTTCTCAGTGCTTTGCTCTGGACATTTTTCCTCATTCTCTTTTTATGGATGCTACTTATTATTATTATTATTTTTAACATTGAATGAGCTTTCTTCCTCGGCTGTTTGCAAGAGACTTCCAAGAGGATGGAGGCAGGACCATATTTAAGGTCATTTGCTGTATGAACCAGTATGTGCTAGTGCTTGCTTTTCCCCATGATTAGCATTTCAGGGTCTCTTATAATGCAGAGTCTATGTCCTTCACTATTCCGTACCAACAGACTGCTTTTTACAGGCATGACTATTTGTCCTTGTTCAACTTCACCTTCCCTATACCTCAAATCTTTGTGACAAATGGAAATTTAAAAAAAAAAAAAAAACTCCAACTTCAGTCTGCTTGCCTGTTCTTGTTGTTCAGTACAAGAGCTTTTTGGTCTTGGGTCACTTTCTTTGGAGAGCAATATTACTCTCACATTGTATAAAATCTGCATCCCTAGGCATCCATTATCACATTCCTGTTTGACTTTCGCTATACTGGGTTGTAGTCATAGGCTGTAGTCCAGGCTTACAGACTATTTTTATCTGTTTTCATTTGTCTATTTTGTCTGTTTTTCATCCTCTTTATAGTTTTGAGTTGGATGAATTTCTAAGAGAAGAAAAAAAATCAGTTTTATTCTAACACTTGAAAACCAGTGCTTAAATTGTTTTTGACCATTTATCCAATCCTTTTATGTTTGTAGAGAAGGGCTGGGGAGAGGGTAGGGGAGGATATTTCAATATGTCTTTCATACACAATCTTAATCAGATTAAGTAATGGACTTTCAGCAGTCATCAATGTGGATGCCTCTCTTCAAAGATTTCAAGTTAAATTTCCTTCCAGCAACAGGTATAGGGACTCAAGGTCAATGTTAAGCAGTGTTATAGAAAAGGCTATGCTCTATTCTTCCCACAGCTTCACAATACTTCCCACAGTATTTTTAAACTAAGATTCACCCCCAGGACCTACTAGATATATTGATCACAGTTGCTGTCATTCCCGTAGTCCATGCTAAAGGTAAAGCCTGCATATAGCTTGTGACCTCCACTGACCATCTCCCAGGTAATTAAAATACAGGTGGGCTTCTGACCCATTCCATAGGCTGTTCAACAACCCAAGATGTGACTCAGTGAAAAAAGATGGTATGGGAAAAACAGAACCTCTTGCGAATTTAGCTCTGGAAACAAGAGAGAGAATCAGGAAATTGACAATCGAAGCAGAAGCTTAAAGGTTTCCATGAGATAGAGTTTGGAACAAAAAGGTCACACCATGGAGAATCATAAATAAATATAATCTAGAAGATGAATTTTAAACGTAAGGCCAAAAAAAAAAAAAAAAAAAAAACCAATGCAGATATGTAGGGTGGAATGTGAAGTCAAGTGGGCCTTAGAAAGCATCACTATGAACAAAGCTAGTGGAGGTGATGGAATTCCAGTTGAGCTATTTCAAATCCTGAAAGATGATGCTGTAAAAATGCTGCACTCAATATGTCAGCAAATTTGGAAAACTCAGCAGTGGCCACAGGACTTTGGAAAAGGTCAGTTTTCATTCCAATCCCAAAAAAAAAGGAAATGCCAAAGAATGCTCAAACCACCGCACAATTGCACTCGTCTCACACGCTAGTAAAGTCATGCTTAAAATTCTCCAAGCCAGGCTTCAGCAATACGTGAACCATGAACTTCCAGATGTTCAAGCTGGTTTTAGAAAAGGCAGAGGAACCAGAGATCAAATTGCCAACATCTGCTGGATCATCAAAAAAGCAAGAGAGTCCCAGAAAGCATCTATTTCTGCTTTATTGACTATGCCAAAGCCTTTGACTGTGTGGATCACAATAAACTGTGGAAAATTCTGAAAGAGATGGGAATACCAGACAACCTGACCTGCCTCTTGAGAAACCTATATGCAGGTCAGGAAGCAACAGTTAGAACTGGACATGGAACAACAGACTGGTTCCAAATAGGAAAAGGAGTACATCAAGGCTGTATATTGTCACCCTGCTTATTTAACTTATATGCAGAGTACATCATGAGAAACGCTGGGCTGGAAGAAGCACAAGCTGGAATCAAGATTGCCGGGAGAAATATCAATAACCTCAGCTATGCAGATGACACCACCTTTATGGCAGAAAGAGCCTCTTGATGAAAGTGAAAGAGGAGAGTGAAAAAGTTGGCTTAAAGCTGAACACTCAGAAAACTAAGATCATGGCATCTGGTCCAATCACTTCATGGCAAATAGATGGGGAAACAGTATCAGACTTTATTTTTCTGGGCTCGAAAATCACTGCAGATGGTGATTGCAGCCATGAAATTAAAAGACGCCTACTCCTTGGAAGGAAAGTTGTGACCAACCTAGATAGCGTATTAAAAAGCAGAGACATTACTTTGCCAACAAAGGTCTGTCTAGTCAAGGCTATGGTTTTTCCAGTGGTCATGTATGGATGTGAGAGTTGGACAGTGAAGAAAGCTGAGTGCCGAAGAATTGATGCTTTTGAATTATGGTGTTGGATAAGACTCTTGAGAGTCCCTTGGACTGCAAGGAGATCCAACCAGTCCATTCTAAAGGAGATCAGTCCTGGGTGTTCATTGGAAGGAGTGATGCTAAAGCTGAAACTCCAATACTTTGGCCACCTCATGCGAAGAGTTGACTTATTGGAAAAGACCCTGATGCTGGGAGGGATTGGGGGCAGGAGGAGAAGGGGACGACAGAGGATGAGATGGCTGGATGGCATCACCGACTCGATGGACGTGAGTTTGAGTGAACTCCGGGGGTTGGTAATGGACAAGAGAGGCCTGGCGTGCTGCAGTTCATGGGGTTGCAAAGAGTCGGACACGACTGAGCAACTGAACTGGAACTGGAACTGGAGGGTGGAAAGAATCAGTTAGATGATCGAGACAAGAAGTACATTATAGAAACAGATGTGGGGAGTGACTGTGTTACATTAACCACAGCACTGTCCCTTGACTTTTCCTGGATTCCTGCACCTAACACAACACCTTGCCTTCCTAGGGGCTCAACAAATGTGTTAGATGGATGGATGTTTATCCTCAGAATGCCTCTTTACTTAAGGTAACCTTTCTGAATCTCTGCTCTTGTAACAGACCCTTTACCCCAGCACCCTGTAGAAAGTGTTTTCTTAAAGCTTGCTGTGTAATTTACTAAACACTCATTTAATAAATTAATTTTCATTCTCCTTGATGTATTGAGTGTCTCCTTTGTCTCTTGTGGTCCAATGCTGCCCTAGTTCTCTTGCCTCTGACCACTCCCCTGCATTAGCTGGTTTCTCTTCCTTATCTCTGAGTAAATAATCACCAGAACTGTCTTCAGCTCTCTTCTGGTTCTGTACTCTCATCTTGCCAAGTGAGCTGTTCATTCCCATAACTTCAGATACAGCTTCTACAAACATGACTTCCAAATCTGAATTTCTGAACCCAAAACTATGTCCTTTAAACTCAACATAACTTAAATAGAACTTGTCTCTCTTTCTAAACCAGTTTCTTCTCTCTTTTTTTAATTTATTTATTTTTGAATTGAAGGATAATTGCTTTACAGAATTTTGTTGTTTTCTGTCAAACCTCAACATGAATCAGCCATAGGTTTTCATATGTCCCCTCCCTTTTGAACCTCCTTCCCATCTCCCTCCCCATCCCACCCCTCTAGGTTGGTGCAGAGCACCTGTTTGAGTTTCCTGAGACATACAGCAAATTCCCATTGGTTATCTATTTTACATATGGTAATGTAAGTTTCCATGTTACTCTATCCAACTTGACTTCTCTGTTTCTATTTATTGAACTTCAGCATTTCACTTTTGAAATCTGAATTATCTTTGGCTATTTTCTTCTTAATTCTCTATCATCTAATTAGCTGCAAGATCTAGTTAATAATACTGATAGAAATGATAATTGCTAACCCTCATCTGGCTCAAAAATCCTTTTTTCCTCTCCATAGCCTACCAAAATAAGTTTTGTGTTTGTTTAAGGGCCCCAGAATTCAGAATTCTCTACAACATGTTGCAAACTCTTATTTCTAGTCTTATTTCCTACAGTTCTGTTGTAAGAAAGAATTTTAAATTTATCATTCTTTTACATATTAATGAAAATAGAGGAGAACAATGGAATGGGAAATACTAGAGATCTCTTCAAGTAAATTAAAGATACCAAGGTAACATTTCATGCAAGGATGGGCACAATAAAGGACAGAAATGGTATGGATCTAACAGAAGCAGAAGATACTAAGAAGATGTGGCAAGAATACACAGAAGAACTATACAAAAAGATCTTTACGACCCAGATCATCACGATCCTGTGATCACTCACCAGACATCCTGGAATTTGAAGTCAAGAGGGCCTTAGGAAGCATCACTACGAACAAAGCTAGTGGAGGTGATGGAATTCCAGTTCAGATCAGATCAGTCGCTCAGTCGCGTCCGACTCTTTGCGACCGTATGAATCGCAGCACGCCAGGCCTCCCTGTCCATCACCAACTCCCGGAGTTCACTCAGACTCATGTCCATCGAGTCAGTGATGCCATCCAGCCATCTCATCCTCTGTCAGTCCCCTTCTCCTCCTGCCCCCAATCCCTCCCAGCATCAGAGTCTTTTCCAATGAGTCAACTCTTCGCATGAGGTGGCCAAAGTACTGGAGTTTCAGCTTTAGCATGATTCCTTCCAAAGAAATCCCAGGACTGATCTCCTTCAGAATGGACTGGTTGGATCTCCTTGCAGTCCAAGGGACTCTCAGGAGTCTTCTCCAACACCATAGTTCAAAAGCATCACTTCTTCGGTGCTCAGCCTTCTTCACAGTCCAACTCTCACATACACAACCACAGGAAAAACCATAGCCTTGACTAGACAAACCTTTGTTGGCAAAGTAATGTCTCTGCTTTTCAATATGCTATCTAGGTTGGTCATAACTTTCCTTCCAAGGAGTAAGCTTCTTTTAATTTCATGGCTGCAGTCACCATCTGCAGTGATTTTGGAGCCCAGAAAAATAAAGTCTGACACTGTTTCCACTGTTTCCCCATCTATTTCCCATGAAGTGATGGGACCGGATGCCATGATCTTCGTTTTCTGAATGTTGAGCTTTAAGCCAACTTTTTCACTCTCCACTTTCACCTTCATCAAGAGGCTTTTGAGTTCCTCTTCACTTTCTGCCATAAGGGTGGTGTCATCTGCATATCTGAGGTTATTGATATTTCTCCCAGCAATCTTGATTCCAGCTTGTGTTTCTTCCAGTCCACCGTTTCTCATGATGTACTCTGCATATAAATAAACAGGGTGACAATATACAGCCTTGACGTACTCCTTTTCCTATTTGGAACCAGTCTGTTGTTCTAACTGTTGCTTCCTGACCTGCATACAAATTTCTCAAAAGGCAGGTCAGGTGGTCTGGTATTCCCATCTCTTCAAGAATTTTCCACAGTTTATTGTGATCCACACAGTCAAAGGCTTTGGCATAGTCAATAAAGCAGAAATAGATGTTTTTCTGGAACTCTCTTGCTTTTTTGATGATCCAGCGGATGTTGGCAATTTGATCTCTGGTTCCTCTGCCTTTTCTAAAACCAGCTTGAACATCTGGAAGTTCACGGTTCACGTATTGCTGAAGCCTGGCTTGGAGAATTTTAAGCATGACTTTACTAGCGTGTGAGATGAGTGCAATTGTGCAGTAGTTTGAGCATTCTTTGGCATTTCCTTTCTTTGGGATTGGAATGAAAACTGACCTTTTCCAGTCCTGTGGCCACTGCTGAGTTTTCAAAATTTGCTGGCATATTGAGTGCAGCACTTTCACAGCATCATCTTTCAGGATTTAATAGCTCAACTGGAATTCTATCACCTCCACTAGCTTTGTTTGTGGAGATGCTTCCTAAGGCCCACTTGACTTCACATTCCAGGATGTCTGGCTCTACGTGAGTGATCACACCATCATGATTATCTGGGTCACGAAGATCTTTTTTGTACAGTTCTTCTGTGTATTCTTGCCATCTCTTCTTAATATCTTCTGCTTCTGTTAGGTCCATACCATTTCTGTCCTTTATCGAGCCCATCTTTGCATGAAGTGTTCCTTTGGTATCTCTGATTTTCTTGAAGAGATCTCTAGTCTTTCCCATTCTGTTGTTTTCCTCTAGTCCTTTGCATTGATCGCTGAAGAAGGCTTTCTTATCTCTTCTTGCTATTCTTTGGAACTCTGCATTCAGATGTCTATATCTTTGCTTTTCTCCTTTGCTTTTCACTTCTCTTCTTTTCACAGCTATTTGTAAGGCCTCCCCAGACAGCCATTTTGCTTTTTTGCATTTCTTTTCCATGGGGATGGTCTTGATCCCTGTCTCCTGTACAATGTCACGAACCTCCGTCCATAGTTCATCAGGCACTCTATCTATCAGATCTAGGCCCTTAAATCTATTTCTCACTTCCACTGTATAATCATAAGGGATTTGATATAGATTATACCTGAATGGTCTAGTGGTTTCCCCTACTTTCTTCAATTTAAGTCTGAATTTGGCAATAAGGAGTTCATGGTCTGAGCCACAGTCAGCTCCCGGTGTTGTTTTTGCTGACTGTATAGAGCTTCTCCATCTTTGGCTGCAAAGAATATAATCAATCTGATTTCGGTGTTGACCATCTGGTGATGTCCATGTATAGAGTCTTCTCTTGTGTTGTTGGAAGAGGGTGTTTGTTATGACCAGTGCATTTTCTTGGCAAAACTCTATTAGTCTTTTCCCTGCTTCATTCCATATTCCAAGGCCAAATTTGCCTGTTACTCCAGGTGTTTCTTGACTTCCTACTTTTGCATTCCAGTCCCCTATAATGAAAAGGACATCTTTTTTGGGTGTTAGTTCTAAAAGGTCTTGTAGGAATTCCAGGTGAGCAATTTCAAATCCTAAAAGATGATGCTGTGAAAGCGCTGCACTCAATATGCCAGCAAATTTTGAAAACTCAGCAGTGGCCACAGGACTGGAAAAGGTCAGTTTTCATTCCAATTCCAAAGAAAGGCAACACCAAAGAATGCTCAAACTATTGCACAATTGAACTCATCTCACACGCTAGTAAAGTCATGCTCAAAATTCTCCAAGCCAGGCTTCAGCAATATGTGAACCGTGAACTTCCAGATGTTCAAGCTGGTTTTAGAAAAGGCAGAGGAACCAGAGATCAAATTTCCAACATCCACTGGATCATCGAAAAAGCAAGAGAGTTCCAGAGAAACATCTATTTCCGCTTTATTGACTGTGCCAAAGCCTTTGACTGTGTGGATCACAACAAACTCTGGAAAATTCTTTAAGAGATGGGAACACCTGACCTGCCTCTTGAGAAATCTGTATGCAGGTCAGGAAGCAACAGGTAGAACTGGACATGGAGCGACAAACTGGTTCCAAATAGGAAAAGGAATACGTCAACGCTGTATATTGTCACCATGCTCATTTAACTGATATGCAGAGTATCTTGAGAAATACTGAGCTGGAAGAAGCACAAGCTGGAATCAAGATTGCCGGGAGAAGGATCATTAACCTCAGATATGCAGATGACACCACCCTTAGGGCAGAAAGCGAAGACCTAAAGAGCCTCTTGATGAAAGTGAAAGAGGAGAGTGAAAAAGTTGGCTTAAAGCTCAACATTCAGAAAACGAAGATCATGACATCTGGTCCCATCATTCATGGCAAATAGATGGGGAAACAGTGGAAACAGTGACACACTTTATTTTGGAGGGCTCCAAAATCACCACAGATGGTGACTGTAGCCATGAAATTAAAAGACACTTACTCCTTGGAAGAAAACTGTGACCAACCTAGACAGCATATTAGAAAGCAGAGACATTACTTTGTCAGAAAAAGTCCATCTAGTCAAAGCTATGGTTTTTCCAGTATGGATATAAGAGTTGGAATGTAAGGAAAGCTGAATGCCAAAGAATTGATGCTTTTAAACTGTGGTGTTGGAGAAGACTCTTTGAGAGTCGCTTGGACTGCATGGAGTTCCACTAGTCCACCCTAAAGGAAATCAACCCTGATTATTCATTGAAAGGACTGATACTGAAGCTGAAACTCCAATATTTTGGCCACCAGATGCAAAGAGCTGAATCATTTGAAAAGACCCTGATGCTGGGAAAGATTGAAGGCGGGAGGAGAAGGGGATGACAGAGGATGAGATGGATGGCATCACCAACTCAAAGGACATGAGTCTGAGTACACTCTGGGAGTTGGTGAGGGACAAGGAGGCCTGGCGTGCTGCAGTCCATGGGATTGCAAAGAGTCGGACACAACTGAGCAATTAAACTGAACTGAACTGATAAATACAAACAATAAATGCTGAAGAGTGTGTGGAGAAAAGGAAAGCCTCCTACATTTTTGATGGGACTGTAACTTGGTATAACCACTATGGAGAACAGTATGGATGTTCCCTAAGAAACTAAAAGTAGATCTACCATGTGATCTAGCAGTCCCACTCCTGGACATACATTAGGAGAAAACCATAATCCAAAAAGATAACATGCACCCCCACTACTTACAACAGCCACAACACAGCAGCAACCTAAATGTCCATCAGGAGAGGAATGGATAAAGAAGATGTACATATATACAGTGGAAAATTACTCAGCCGTAAAAAGAAGGACATAATGCCATTTGCAGCAACATGGGTGGACCTAGAGATTATCATCCTAAATGAAGTAAGTCAGAGAAAGACAAATATCATCGAATATCACTGGTATGAGGAATCTAATTTTTTAAATGATACAAATGAACTTATTTACGAAACAGAAACAAACTTCTGATTACCAAAGGGGAAATGTCGGGGGGAGGGCAAATCCAGAGCTTGGGATATTCATGCACACACTACTATATATATAAGATAGATAACCAACAAGGACCAGCAATTGTATAATACAGGGAACTCTACTCAATATTTTGTGAGAACCTGTAAGAGAAATAATCTAAAAAAGAATGAATATATATGTATGTATAACTGAATCACTTTGCCATACAACTGAAACTAATACTACATTGTAAATCAACTATACACCAATAACATTAAAATTTTAAAAATTAAGTAGACTAGTTGTTGCTAGGGCTGGAGCAAGAGGGAAATGAGGAGTGATTGCTAATGGTATGGAATTTCTTTTGGAGTGATAAATATGTTCTGAAGTTAGATAATGGTGATGGTTGTACAACTTTGTGAATATGCAAAAAGTCACTGAATTGCACACCATAGCAGGGTGAATTTTGTGATATGAAATGTATGTATTTCATGTGAATTCATCTTGCCAGTTGAGGTTTTGCCAGTTATCCTGACTTTCAAGAGTATAGCCGCTGCTATAAATCAAGGGATTCTCTTAATCTTATTAGCTAATATTTATTGATCTTTCATTGTGCAAAATACTGTGTATAAATGAATCCTCATATAACATTATATAGAGTTCGCAAAGAGTTAGACATGACTTAGTGACTGTACAACAACAAGTTTATGAGATAGATATTTTTCCATTTTTAAGGAGATTGAAGATTGTGTGTTAAATCACTTCAGTCGCATCTGACTCTTTGCAACCCTATGGACTGTAGCCCACCAGGCTCCTCTGTCCATGGGATTCTCCAGGCATGAATACTGGAGGTGATTGCCATTCCATCCTCCAGGGGATCTTCCTGACTCAGGGATTGAACCCACGTCTTTTACATCTCCTGCATTGGCAGAAGTGTTCTTTACCACTAGCGCCAACTGACATTGAAGCTTAGAGAGGTTAAAGAACTTGCCAAGGTTACATAGTAATTAAGTGATGAAGCTTGGGTTTGAACTGTTTGTATGACCAAGAACCCATTATCCTAATAATCATTTAGTCACCAGAAAGCCAACCAGTGTTTTATGCAGTTGAATTTATCAAATGGATCAAATTTGTGAGGGAAAAAACCTATAAAAACTTCCTACTGCTCTAGAGGGAGGAATGCAATTGGAAATCAAAGAAGTTTCTGACATTGCTCTACCTGGAAATCTTAGGAAATCACACCCACTGACAGACCCTTATGGAAAGTCTAACCTTAAGGCAGAGGGAGGGAAATCCAAGTCAGGGATTGATTTCATCCTTCTAAGCCTGTCTAAGAAAGCCATCCTTCTCCACTCACCAAGCACATTCTTCTAGAACAGAGAAAAGGCAAGGAGTAATGAAGTCCTTGGAAACTTGCAGAAGAAATACTTAGTTTTTCCCTGAGATTTTTTTTCCTGACTTTTAAATTGTGATTTTTGAAATCATAATTAATAAAATATTTAAGGGAATTTGTTGTTTGGTAAGGACCTTTGTTGCATTTTTTAAGAGCATTTTTTCTCAGTTTTTATTACTTCAAAGTAATTTTTTAAAACTTTGATGGGCAGATTTTCTGAAGAATTAACCAAAAGATCAGAGAAATATGATTCATCTTTACAGGACAAATCACATGGCAGAGAGTCACCATACTAGCAAGACATGCTTCACAGATCCTGCCATTTTCACATAATGGAGAATTATGAATTTTTTGACTTATCAGAGCTCAGAATTGAAAGAGATCTTAAGTCATTTAATTCACTCCTTTCCAGCTTCTGCTTGAAATTTTGAAATAAGGGGAGGTTCACAATTACACAATTTTTTTATTATTAGAAAAAAGTATCTATTTTTACTGACCTCACTGTAAAGGAATAAGAATGTAGTAGGAATAGGCAGTAATGGAAACTTTTTTCTCTAGAAATTATAAACAGAATACTTACACCTTTTTTGTTTCAACAGCTAAGGACAGAGAAGGGTAAGAGCAAATCTAAATGTCCTGTGATAGAGGAAATTAGAACCTGATCTTAATGACTAATATACATATAATTTAAACTATATAAGAAGTGGTAACTAACGGAAATGATAATTCATGTCACAGTTTCTTGTTGATGAATCTTAGTGAGTTTTTTCTTTACTTTCCTGTAGTTGTAGTAAATAAACATCTTATATCTATATGACAATCAAGAAAACACTAACTTCAGAGTATAACTGCATTATTTTAGCTCTGAAGAGATCTTGAAGGAATTCAATTTACCATGTTTAATCAATTCAACTTTAAGTGTTAAATACCAAGTGTGATAGTATAATGAGCAAATAAAATTTTTTCAATATAAAACTATAATAACATGATTACAGAAAGAAGGAAAGTATATTTTTGTATAGTTAATTTTTCTCAAAAGTTTGTGGTGGATTTCAATACTTCCTACCATACTCTCTTCTCTAAATTCTCAATTATTCCAAGGCCTGGAAAGAATATAGAAGCTATAAACTGCCACAAGTTAACTCTTTCCCTGAATTTTCTTTCATGCTGTAAAATCCATGCCCTCTTCTGTGATCCAGTTTTCCACATTATATTCAGTAAACCAGCTAACTTAGAAAAAGGTTGCTCACCTCCATGAAGCTCTATCAGCAGGCCACCAGGGGGCAGAGATAGACACTTGGACCAGAGCTCAACAGGCCTCTAGGATGGTTGCAGATCAGGAGTCTGAGACTTGTTAGTTTGCTAAGAATGGGCCCAGAGCATGAGAGAAGGAGGGAAAGTTCAGGAGCTGGGGAGACAGGAAGGCCAGAGTGAGGTCTGGCAGATTCCGTGACAGTTTGTCAGTTGCTTTGGTCATCGTTAGCTTAAGAGAAAGAGAAACCCTGATTGGAACAGCCTCCCTGCCCACCGTTTTTTGGCAGGGAATGGAAAACAACTCATTTAGATTCAAGGTGGCAGTCTAATCTTAAGGGTCACATATCCCCATTGCTGGCCTACATTGCTACCCGAAAGTGGAACGTCATCGTTTGCCTGTAAGACTAATGCATGAGGAATAACCACTTCATCCCTGCTCCTGATTTCATCACAGCGTTGAGACCCAGCTGAGTGGCATTGCTGTTGCTGCTGCTGCTTCTAAGTCGCTTCAGTCATGTCCGACTCTGTGCGACCCCAGAGACAGCAGCCCACCAGGCTCCCCCGTCCCTGGGATTCTCCGGGCAAGAACACTGGAGTGGGTTGCCATTTCCTTCTCCAATGCATGAACGTGAAAGTGAAGTCGCTCAGTCGTTTCTGACACTTAGTGACCCCATGGACTGCAGCCCACCAGGCTCCTCCGTCCATGGGATTTTCCAGGCAAGAGTGCTGGAGTAGGGTGCCATTGCCTTCTCCCATTCCACCTGAGAGCTTACATTGCACTGAAACAGCCTATGCATTGTGTCTCTGAGAAAGTAATATGCCTGGAGAACCCCAGACCATAAGGACACAAGATGAGAGAAGTCTCATTTTAAACACTTTGACAGTTTTCACTGGCAGTGATCAGTACCTAGCCTGTGCTCCTGAGTGACCTGTTAAGCGCCAGAACAGGACCCGTGGTTCTCACAGTGGCTCCTCCAACTCAGTCTGTTTTCTCCTATGTCAGCTCCTACCTAGCTGTTCAGTCTTAGGCCCATGACCCTCCCACAAGTGTGTGATTGCTTACATATGCTGCTTCTGTGGCTGTGCACATGCTGATTCTTCTTCTGGGGGCCAACCCTCCCTCACCCCAATCTTTATCTCTTCAGTAAACTCTTCCATAACCAGTCCCTTGTGGAAAATACTTTGCTGCTTGTATACCACCTCAGCCTCAGCCCTGTTGACATTTTGGGCTGCCTAAGTCTTTGTTGTTGGGGAGCTGACCTATGAATTTGAGGATGTTTAGCCGCATCTCTGGCCTCTGCTCACTAGATGCCAGTATCACCCCCACCCCCAAGTTGTGAGAATCAAAATTATCTTCTGACATTGCCAAATGTCTGCTGGGGATATGGGAGTGGGACCCATCCTCCAGCTGAGAACCACTGCTTCACACATTTGTATAGCGTAATAGACCATTGTACATGAAGTGAAAGTGAAGTCGCTCAGTCGTTTCTGACTCTTCGCGACCCCATGGACTGCAGCCTACCAGGCTCCTCCGTCCATGGAATTTTCCAGGCAAGAGTACTGGAGTGGGGTGCCATTGCCTTCTTCTTCTTCTCCTTTGTACATGTTTGTACATAATTATTTTAACAGTTTGAATGCATGTCTGCCCCCTCCCTAAGTTATGAACAGCTGCTGGGTTATGCTGTGTCATGCTTACCTTGATGGTACACAGCATTCATTGGATCAAGTTCTTTGTCAAATAAATGGCTATGAAATGCTGATGATCACCTAGAAATCATGTCCCCAAGTTAAAAAAAAAAAATGTTTCATCTTGAATGTTTTATTGTTGGTTAAAATGTTTAACAATGTTTAGTAAAGATGATTGTATTAAACACTGAAGTCAGCACATTCTTGAGTCTTTGACCCTGGGGCAAGAATAGTGGGTTAGGAGAGACAAGCCTTGTCTCCCTCCAGAACGATGAGTAACCTTGGCTAAAATGTCTTAACTCCTCTGGAATCAGTTCTTCCATCTGTAAAGTATGAATTCCTGAGGCTTCCCTTCTACCTTCGAAGTTTGTTATTCCAAAACCTATTTAGCAAAAGGTCCAAAATCTCACAAAAAGGCATTTCAAGATTTTATTTCACTATTCAAAAATAAAGTTTTGGGCAAGGGGGCAGTAGACAGTGGTGTTTAATAAACGACATACCAGCTCTGTGATGACCTAGAAGGGTGGGATGGGGGGAGTGGGGTGGGAGGGAGGTCCCAGAGGGAGGGGATATACGTATACATATGGCTGATTCATGTTGTCCTACAGCAGAAACTAACACAACATTGTAAAGCAATTATACACTAATAAAAAAATATAAACTACATACCAGGTTTTACCATATAATTGGTAATGGGGGTAGTGGAAAACGAAAATATAGTCATAAGCCAAAGTCGCTTTTCTTTTCCAAGCCTTAATTTTATCATATGTAAAATGGAGATGATAGGGAGTTCCGCGGTGGTCCGGTGGTTAGGACTCTGCCCTTCTGCTGCAGAGGACACAAGTGCCATCCCTGGTTGAGGAACTAAGATCCCACAAGCCACGTGGCAAGGCCAAAAAATTTTTAAATAAATAAAAAGTAAAATAGAGATAGTAATACATAACTCAGAGGATTGTTTCGAGGATTAAATGAGATAATTTATGTAAAGTGCTGAGCAGCATCTGGCATATAGTAAGCACCCAATAAATAGTCATAGCTATTGTTATTGTTATTGCAGTAACACTGATACAGAAAATAGTTTACAAAACTAATGCCCCTTCAAATTAACTTTGTCTTGAAATATAACAAGAGATATTAGTATCTATAAGAGGTATTAATCTTCAAGAACTCCAGTGGAACTTAATATAAATTGAAAGTTCAATTTTCCATCTTCAAGACTCCAAGAAAGCTACTGAGAAGTCAGTTATTTCCTCTTTTATGCCCCAGCAGCAACTAGCAGAAATTTCCATCATAGATTTTATTTCACTGCATTATTATTTATTTTTTAAAGATCTATTTATTTACTGACTGTGCTGTGTCTTCGTTGCTGCATGGTTTTCTCTAGTTGTGGCAAGCAGGGGCCACTCTTCGTTGCGGTGCTCAGGCTTCTCATTATGGTGGCTTCTCTTGTTGCAGAGCAGGGGCTCTAGGCATGCGGGCTTCAGTCACTGTGACACGTGGGCTTGGTAGTTGCAGCTCTTGGGCTCCAGGGCACAGCTTCAGCATTGTGGAGCACTGGCTTAGTTGCCCCTTGGCACCTGGAATCTTCTCAGAGCAGGGATCTAATCAATGTCCCTTGCATTGCAGGGTGGACTCTTAACTACTGGACCAGCAGGGAAGCCCTTCACTACATTCTTTCTTTCTTTCTTTCTTTGTATTATAACTGTTTTCACATCTCTTGACCCCTAGTTGTGAGCTTCTTGCAAGTGAAAGTGAAAGTCACTCAGTCGTGTCCCACTCTTTGCGACCCAGAATTCTCCAGGCCAGAATACTGGAGTGGGTTGCCTTTCCCTTCTCCAGGGTATCTTCCCAACCCAGGGATCAAACCCAGGTCTCCTGCATTGCAGGTGGATTCTTCACCAGCTGAGCCACCAGGGAAGCCCAAGAATACTGGAGTGGGTCACTGTCCATTTCTCCAGCAGATCTTCCTGACCCAGGAATCAAGCCGGGGTTTCCTGCATTGCACGCAGATTCTTTACCATCTTGGATACGATCTTATTCATCTTTTTAACAACATAGGTCTATCATACTATAAAAAAAAATTATTTTAAATTGGAGGATAATTGCTTTACAACGTTGTGTTGGTTTCTACCACACAAGAACATGAATCAGCCATAAGTATATATATATGTCCCTTCCCTCTTGAACCTCCCTCCTACCCTCCACCCTACTCCACCCCACTCCTCTAGGTTGTCACACAGCACTGGGTTGAGCTTCCTGTGTTATACAGCAGCTTCCCACTAGCTAGCTGTTTCTCACATGGTAATGTATATGTTTCAATGCTGCTCTCTCAATTAGTTCCACACTCTCCTTCCCTGGCTGTGTTCATAAGTCTGTTCTCTATGTCTGCATCTTTATTCCTGTCCTGCAGATAGGTTCATCAGTACCATTTTTCTAGATTCCATATACATGCATTAATATACAGTATTTGTTTTCTCTTTATGACTTGCTTCACTCTATAACAGGCTCTAGGTTCATCTACCTCCCTAGAATTGATTCAAATTTGTTCCTTTTTACAGCTGAATAATATTTCATTGTATATATATGTACCACATCTGCTTTGTCCATTCACCTGTCAATGGACATCCAGGTTGCTTCCATGTCCTAGCTATTGTAAATAGTGCTGCAGTGAACATTGGGGTACATGTGTCTTTTTGAATTATGGTTTTCCCAGGATATATGCCCAGTAGTGGGATTGCTGGGTCATATGGTAGTTCTAATCCTAGTTTTTAAAGAAATCCCCAAACTGTTCTGCATATGGTTATGTCAATTAACATTCCCACCAATGGTGCAAGAGGGTTCCCTTTTCTCCATATCCTGGCCCCCATTTATTGTTTGTACATTTTTTGATGATGGTCACTCTGACCATGTGAGGTGATACCTCATTGTAGTTTTTAATTTGCAAAGAATCCACCTGCAGTGCAGGAGACCTGGGTTCGACCTCTGGGTTGGGAAGATCCCCTGGAGAAGGGAAAGGCTACCCACTCCAGTATTCTGGCCTGGAGAATTCCATGGACTGTATAGTCCATGGGGTCACAAAGAATCGGACACAACTGAGCAACTTTCACTTTCACTTTTCATTTTATCTAACAATGAGCAATGTTGAGCATTTTTTTCATGTGTTTATTGGCCATCTGTATGTCTTCTTTGGAGAAATGTCTTTTTAGGTCTTCTACCCATTTTTTGATTGGGTTGTTTGTTTATCTGATATTGAACTGCATGAGCTGCTTGTATATTTTGGAGATTAATCCTTTGTCAGTTGCTTCATTTGCAATTATTTTCTCCCATTCTGAGGATTGTCTTTTCATCTTGTTTATGGTTTCCTTTGCTGTACAAAAGCTTTTAAGTTTAATTTCCCTGGTGGCTCAGATGGTGAAGAATCTGCCTGCAATGGAGGAGACCAAGGTTCAATCTCTGGATCGGGAAGATCCCCTGGAGAAGGAAATGGCAACCCACTCCAGTATTCTTGCCTGGAGAATCCCATGGACAGCGGAACCTGGAAGGCTACATAGGGTCGCAAAGAGAGAGACTAACACTTTCACTTTTCAGGTCCCATTTGTTTGTTTTTATTACCATTATTCTAGGAGGTGTGTCATAGAGGATCTTGCTTCAATTTATGTCAAAGAGTCTTCTGCCTATGTTTTCCTCTAAGAGTTTTATAGTTTCTGGTCTTACATTTAGGTCTTTAATCCATTTTGAGTTTATTTTTGTGTTTGGTGTTAGAAAGTGTTCTAATTTCTTTCTTTTACACTAGCTCTCCAATTTTGCCAGCACCACTTATTGAAGAGACTGTTTTTCCCCATTGTATATTCTTGTCTTCCAGCGGCTACTGGAGCAGGAGATATAATACTATTAGAATTCTTTTCTAGCCACTGGCAGCTGACACTCAGAAGGCTGCCCTGGCAGGTTCTTCCCTGTTGCTCAGCACAGGCAGCACTCAGAGGGCAGCCCTGATTGGGGTCCTTCTCGGTTGTTCAGTGCAGCAGGAGCTCAAAGGGCAACACTTGCTGGGGGCTCTCTCCATGGGCCAGCCGCAGGCGCTGACTGTATGGGAAGAGAGCGGCTACAGTCATGGCGACTGCAGAGACTACTGCTGCGTGTGAGTCAGCGCAGGGCCCTGCCGCCATGGCTGCCCAACTTCCCCCAAAGGCATTTTTTCCCATAAAGCAGAGATCAAAAACTCCAATGTCTACATAAGGTAAATATGGCTGGGTAGAGCACATTAGGGAGAGTCAAGGGCTTCTGGCAAGCTGGAGAAAATATGCCCTTTTCCCTAATCACATGGACATGTGCATGCATGCTAAGTCGCTTCAGTAGTGTTCGACTCTTTGTGACCCTATGGACTGTAGCCCTCCAGGCTCCCTGTCCATGGGATTCTCCAGGCAAGAATACCGGAGTGGGCTGCCATGCCATCCTCCAAGGGATCTTCCTGACCCAGGGATCAAACTCGTGTCTCTTATGTCTCCTGCATTGGCAGGCGGGTTCTTTACCACTAGTAATTGCATGGATAATACATGCAAAAGCAGAATCTGTATTTAATAGGCACCTCTGGTGTTTCAATCATTAGCCAAGTTTGTGATATATTGTGCTATGTCATAGAGCAATTTATGGTCTCCAAAGTGAAACACAAAAGATGGACTATTGAAATGTAGGAAGTTCTACATCTAATATTTATCACTTTTTTAAATTTTCATGTTATTTTTCTTCCTCGTTTCATTTTAGAACATACAAAGAAACCCACATAAAAGGTGTATACCACATTGATCTTGCATATACTGTGCCAAGTCAAGCAACTGAGGTCTGAAGTATGAGACATTGCAGAGAATACAGTGTGTAGAACAGACATGGTGCTGGGATGGGCACTGCTCCATTGGCACAACTGAGCCTCCATGGAGAAAAGCAACACTGCTACAACAATTGTAAGTACAGAATACACTTTACTTCACATTTCATTCTGAGGGAAAAGGAGAGAACATAGGAGAAATCATGTCCTCTATAATTGTAAAGTGCAGATGAAATTATGAGTCCTATATGATTTTCTTCAAAACAAAAAAGAGCTAATGTGTGCTGGAGGATGGTGAGAAGGAGGCTTTCTCAAGGCCTGTGACTCAGTCAGACTGCAGGAGCACCTGGGATGTGGATGCAGTGATGTATTTGTTCACATAGATGCACACCAACTTGTAGATTAGCTGACCAGTATGGTGGAAGGCAGGCACACTTGTAAACCTAGGGTTAAGGCAGCCTCTCTCTGGTGTGGCAGGTCAAAAAGCACGGAAGCCCAACTCTAGATTCCAGTGTCTAGACATCTCCTCAGGCTGATTTTAACAGCCACTAGGAGTCCCAGCAGGACATGGGGCCTGCTTTTATACCTACCTCCACCGTGCTGGTTGGCGAGGTGGTTATAAAGGACTGACTTCCTTCTACTCTAGTGGAGTCATGAAATTCAAAGAAACCAGGGAAATATCACCCTCCTTAGTCCATTAATTAAAATAAAGTTTCCATTTCTTTAAACAAGACCCCATATAATGTTTATTTAAATAAGAATGAAGTTTATTCACCTCTCAAGTAAAAGCCCAAACTTGTAGGTGGCTCTGGTTTGCAAAGTTGTCAGTCTCTCAGGTTCCTTCCATTTATTTGCTCCATGATCTCTAGGATGTTGCCCTTATTTACATGACCAAAAATGCCCATATGTGGCCAATTTAAAATTGACTGTTATGAGGAAGAAAGGAAAATTTGCTTTGAGGACAACCACCAACCTCTAGCATGCTATGACAACCAAGTCAAGCCCTGCAGCATGAAACAAATCAAAAGGTAGTCTCATAGCGTGTACGATGAAAGAGTTTTCTATATACTCCAGAGAGCAGTTTTTAAAACAAGGCTTTTTTAATTCAGTGTACTGAATGGCAACAATCTATAGTTTCTGCATAAGGTCATGGGAAAATCTTAACTAGGTTATCCGTCTGTCCTGAGCAACATAGCACACTTCATATATAGATGCAGTGGTACTGATGGCAGCTGAATTTTTTCAAACAAACTGGACAATTTTTAGTATATTTAAGGGAAGTGCAGAGGCACTGCCTACAGATGTGGCCACATTCTGTAAAGTAGACATGTCATTTACTCAGTTCAATCTCTTGAGTGCCTATCCATACAATTTCAACAGTGGATATAACCAAGTAATGTGCAACTTAAAGTT
Organism: Bubalus bubalis; assembly: GCF_019923935.1. Taxonomy (NCBI): domain Eukaryota; kingdom Metazoa; phylum Chordata; class Mammalia; order Artiodactyla; family Bovidae; genus Bubalus; species Bubalus bubalis. Next base: position 138,758 of record NC_059167.1, read on the forward strand.
TCTTCTTCCAGGGCGTTATGGTAGGTACTGTTGGTCACAGATGCATCTCTGTCCCTTATCAACCCCTTCTTATCACTGCTCACCACACAGCTGCCAGTTTGGCCATGCAGTGACCTTGTATTTCCACCTGACCTCCTCCTTTCTTCAGTAATCACAACAGAGACATGGTGAGTTAGGTTAATCACTGCAGGGTCTAGAGATTCACAAGTGAGTTCAGCTGTTTCATAACTTTCCCCAAGTCCTATCAGTTCCACTTCCAAGATCATGTCCAGAGTTGTGCCCCCTTCCACAGATGTGTGGAATTCTCTTGCTTGTCTGGAACTCACCTTGATACCATAGTACATTCTTGTGTTCTTTGTGCTTTTTAGATCCAGTGTTCAGAGAAATAAGTAACCTGTGCCAAAGTTTATAGTGAATGCTAAACAACAGTGGGAAAAGTGTCAGACTTTATTTTTGGGGGCTCCAAAATCACTGCAGATGGTGATTGCAGCCATGAAATTAAAAGATGCTTACTCCTTGGAAGGAAAGTTATGACCAACCTAGATAGCATATTGAAAAGCAGAGACATTACTTTGCCAACAAAGGTCTGTCTAGTCAAGGCTATGGTTTCTCCAGTTGTCACGTATGGATGTGAGAGTTGGACTGTGAAGAAGGCTGAGTCCCGAAGAATTGATGCTTTTGAACTGTGGTGTTGGAGAAGACTCTTGAGAGTCCCTTGGACTCCAAGGAGATCCAACCAGTCCATTCTAAAGGAGATCAGTCCTGGATAGTCATTGGAAGGACTGATACTAAAGCTGAAACTCCAATACTTTGGCCACTTCATGTGAAGAGTTGGCTTATTGGAAAAGACCCTGATGCTGGGAGGGATTGAGGGCAAGAGGAGAAGGGGACGACAGAGGATGAGATGGCTGGATGGCATCACCACCTCGATGGACATGAGTTTGAGTAAACTCCTGGAGTTGGTGATGGACAGGGAGGCCTGTCGTGCTGCAATTCATGGGGTCGCAAAGAGTCAGACAGACTGAGCAACTGAACTGAACTGAAACTCCTCAATGTCCCACAGCTCTTGGTTGAGCTCAGATTTTCCAGTATATTTGAACTCTGATTCTGGTTCCATTCCTGTTTCCACCTCCACAACTGCTGTGTTCCCACAGTGGGGTGGGGTGAATCTTCTGGGAGCCACTTACGAGAAAGCTCAATCTGAATTTTTAACTGAAGAAAAAGGAAAAATTAAGCATTAATAATCCTTAAAATAAGATTGACAGCAGCATAAAATATATAGATAAATAGAGGAAAGTGTATTCAAAAATTTTGATAACTGTGCATTTAAACTTAGTTTAAACTTTGTGTCCCTCCTCATTCCATGTCCTGATGATGGTGAGGAGGAGAAGGAGAAGCCCAGTGGGCACTAACATAAAGAGAAGCACAAAATCATTAACCAAGGAGAAAGGGTCACTACTTCATCCAAGATCCATTATGAGAATCTCAATAAAACACTTTTTTTTTTTTTCAGAGTGAAAATGGAGAGACTAAAAAGCTCTGTGTATATTTGAGTTTCTAATAGTAAATAAGAGATGAATGAACCAATTAGTCCATGCAGAGGTTCATCTTGGCCAGGATTCCCTTTCTAACAGAGGCAGCTAGTGAAGTTTTATCCTAGATTCTATTGTAGAAAAGAGGGTATGGAGTCCAAGCATTAGCCATAGAGAGATTTGGTTTGAGTCTAGTCCCTGTGATATTGGGACATGTGACCTAGATAGTTAAACTTCTCAAAACCTCAGCATGAAGATACTTCTTTAAAATTATTTTGTAATTTAAAAATAATGCATCATTAATCATCATTAGGGAAATGCAAATCAAAGCCATAATTAGATACCATTTCACACCAACTAGGATGACTATAATTAAAAAGATAGATATGGGGATTCTCTGGTACTCCAGTGGTTACAACTTAGTGCTTTCACTGCCATGGGCCCAGGGTTTGATCCCTAGTCAGGGAACGAAGATCCCACAAGCCACATGGCATGGCCAAAAAAAAAAATAGATAATAACAATTGTTCACCCAACACAGAGCACCTAAATACATAAAGCAAATATGAGCAGACATACAGGAAGAAGTCAACAGTAACATAATAGTAGGGGACTTTAATACCCCCACATACATCAGTAGATCATCTAGACAGAAAATCAATAAGGAAACACTGCCTTAAACACTATATTAGAACAGCTGAACAGATATATAGAACATTCCATGCAAAAGCAGTAGAATACACATTTTTTCAAGTGCACGTGGAACATTCTCCAGAATAGATAATGTACTAGGCCACAAAGGAAGTCTCAACAAACTTAAGAAAACTGAAATCATATCAGGCATCTTTCCAACCACAATGCCATGAGACTAGAAATAACTACAAGGGGAAAAAAACACATGGAGACTAAACAATATGCTACTAAACAATCAATGGATCACTGAAGAAATCAAAGAAATCAAAGAAGAAATTAAAAACATACCTGGAGACAAGACTTCCTGGCGGTTCAGTTCTAAGGGGGAAGAATAAACAAAACTCAAAAGTTAGTGTAAGGAAAGAAATCATAAAGGTGTCAGAGTGGAAATAAATGAAACTGGTACTTGAAAAATAGAAAAGATCTATGAAACGTCAGAGTTGTTTTTTTTTTTTAAGATAAACAAAATTGATCAAGCATTAACCAGACCCATCAGGAAAAAGAGAGAGCCCAAATAAACGAAAATCAAAGTAAAAGAGAGATTACTGGGTACAATTATATGCCAATAAAATGGACAACCTAGAAGAAATGGAAAAATTCCTAGCAATGTACAGCCTCCCAAGACTGAATCAGGAAGAAAGAGAAAATATGAACTGACCAATTACTAGTATGAAATTGAATCAGTAATTCCAAAACTCCCAATCAAAAAAAAAAAAAAAAAAGCCCATGACAAGATGACTTACCATTTAGAGAACAGTTAACACCTATCCTTCTCAAACTGTTCCAAAAAACTGAAGAGGAAGGAATGCTTCTGAACTCATTGTATAAGACCAGTATCATCCTGGTACCAAAACCAAACAAATATCACAAAAAAAGAAAATTATATGCCAAAATCCTTGACAAACATAGATGTAAAAATCCTTACAAAATACAATATTAGCAAGTCAAATTCAACAATACCTTAAAAGGATCATATATCATGATCAAGTAATCCCAGAGATGCACGGATGGGTCAGCATTCACAGGACATCACATTAACTGTATATTGTCACCGTGCTTATTTAACTTATATGCAGAGTACATCATGAGAAACTGGGCTGGAGAAAGCACAAACTGGAATCAAGATTGCCAGGAGAAATATCAATAACCTCAGATATGCAGGTGACACCACCCTTATGGCAGAAAGTGAAGAAGAACTAAAGAGCCTCTTGATGAAAGTGAAAGAGGAGAGTGAAAAACTTGGCTTAAAGCTCAACATTCAGAAAACGGAGATCATGGCATCTGGTCCCATCACTTCATGGCAAATAGATGGGGAAATAGTGGAAACAAGAACAGACTTTATTTCTCTGGGCTCCAAAATCACTGCAGATGGTGATTGAAGCCACGAAATTAAAAGATGCTTACTCCTTGGATAGAAAGTTATGACCAACCTAGACAGCATATTGAAAAGCAGAGATGTTACTTTGTCAACAAAGGTCTATCTAGTCAAGGCTATGGTTTTTCCAGTAGTCATGTATGGATGTGAGAGTTGGACTATAAAGAAAGCTGAGCGCAGAATTGATGCTTTTGAACTGTGATGTTGGAGAAGACTCTTGAGAGTCCCTTGGACTGCAAAGAGATCCAACCAGTCATCCTAAAGGAGATCAGTCCTGGGTGTTCATTGGTAGGACTGATGTTGAAGCTAAAACTCTAATACTTTGGCCACCTGATGCAAAGAGCTGACTCATTTGAAAAGACCCTGATGCTGGGAGGGATTGAGGGCAGCAGGAGAAGAGGACAACAGAGGATGAGATGGTTGGACAGCATCACCGACTCGATGGACATGGGTTTGGGTGAACTCCAGGAGTTGGTGATGGACAGGGAGGCCTGGCGTGCTGCAGTTCATGGGGTCACAAGGAGTCAGACACGAGTGAGTGACTGAACTTAACTGAATAAAAATTATATGATCATCTCAATTGATGCAGAAAAAGATTTTGACAAAATTAAACATTTACTTATGATTAAAAACTCAATGAAGTGGGTATAGAGGGAATATATACCTCAACATAATAAAGGCCATACATTGACAAGCCCACAACTAATGTTATACTCAATAATGAAAAGCTGAAAGATCAGAAATAGGACAAAGATACCTATTCTCCCCACTACTCTCACCACTTTTATTCAGTGTAGTATTGGAAGTCCTAACTATAGCAGTAAGACAAGAAAAAGAAAAAAAAAAGGAAATCCAAGTTGGAAAGGAAGAAGTAAAACTTTCACTGTTTGCAGATGACATTATATTATATGTAGAAAATCCTAAAGACACCACCGTAAATCTACTAGAACTCATCAATGAATTTGGTAAAGTAGCAGGATATGAAATTAATATACAGAAATCTGTTGCATTTCTATACAGTAACAATGAACTGTCAGAAATATTAAGAAAACAGTACCAAAGAAACAATAAACCCTGCTGTGATGCTGTGTAAAAAAAGAAAGAAAACAGCCCCATTTACAATCCTATCAAAAAGAATAAAATACCTAAGAATAAATCTAAGGACATAAAAGACCTGTACTCAGAAAACTATAAACAGCAATAAAAGAAATCAAAGATGAAATAAGCAGATGGAAAGATACACTGTGTCCATGGATTTGAAGAGTTAATATTGCTAAAGTGACCATACTTCCCAAAATAATCTACAGATTCAGTCCAATCCCTATCAAAATACCAGTGGCACTCTTCATATAATTCTAAAATTTGTAAAGAAACATAATAGATCCTGACTAGCCAAAATAATCTTGACAAAGAAGAACAAAGCTGACAGTCTCACATGCTCTGATTTCAAACTCTACTACAAAGCTACAGTCATCAAAACAGTATGCTACTGGCATCAGTTCAGTTCAGTTCAGTCACTCAGTCATGTCCGACTCTTTGCAACCCCATGAATCGCAGCACACCAGGCCTCCCTGTCCATCACCATCTCGTGGAGTTCACTCAAATTCATGTCCATCGAGTCGGTGATGCCATTCAGCCATCTCATCCTCTGTCATCCCCTTCTCCTCCTGCCCCAAATCCCTCCCAGCATCAGAGTCTTTTCCAATGAGTCAACTCTTCACATGAGGTGGCCAAAGTACTGGAGTTTCAGCTTTAGCATCATTCCTTCCAAAGAACACCCAGGGCTGATCTCCTTTAGAATGGACTGGTTGGATCTCTTTGCAGTCCAGAGGACTCTCCAAAGTCTTATCCAACACCATACTTCAAAATCATCAATTCTTCAGCGCTCAGCTTTCTTCACAGTCCAACTCTCACATCCATACATGACCACTGGAAAACCCATAGCCTTGACTAGACGGATCTTTGTTGGCAAAGTAATGTCTCTGCTTTTCAATATGCTATCTAGGTTGCTCGTAACGTTCCTTGCAAGCAGTAAGCGTCTTTTAATTTCATGGCTGCAATCACCATCTGCAGTGATTTTGGAGCCCAAAAAAATAAAGTCTGACACTGTCTCCACTGTTTCCCCATCTATTACCCATGTAGTGATGGGACCAGATGCCATGATCTTAGTTTTCTGAATGTTGAGCTTTAAGCCAACTTTTTCACTCTCCTCTTTCTCTTTCATCAAGAGGCTTTTGAGTTCCTCTTCACTTTCTGCCATAAGGGTGGTGTCATCTGCATATCTGAGGTTATTGATATTTCTCCCGGCAATCTTGATTCCAGCTTGTGCTTCTTCCAGCCCAGCGTTTCTCATGATGAACTCTGCATATAAGTTAAACAAACAGGGTGGCAATATACAGCCTTGATGTACTCCTTTTCCTATTTGGAACCAGTCTGTTGTTCCATGTCCAGTTCTAACTGTTGCTTCCTGACTTGCATATAGGTTTCTCAAGGGGCAGGTCAGGTTGTCTGGTATTCCCATCTCTTGAAGAATTTTCCACAGTTTATTGTGATCCACACAGTCAAAGGCTTTGGCATAGTCAATAAAGCAGAAATAGATGTTTTTTCTGGGACTCTCTTGCTTTTTCAATGATCCAGCAGATGTTGGCAATTTGATCTCTGGTTCCTCTGCCTTTTCTAAAACCAGCTTGAACATCTGGAAGTTCACGGTTCACATATTGCTGAAGCCCGGCTTGAAGAATTGTGAGCATTACTTTACTAGCGTGTGAGATGAGTGCAATTGTGTGGTAGCTTGAGCATTCTTTGGCATTGCCTTTCTTTGGGATTGGAGTGAAAACTCACCTTTTCCAGTCCTGTGGCCACTGCTGAGATTTCCAAATTTGCTGACATATTGAGTGCAGCACTTTCACAACATCATTTTTCAGGATTTGAAATAGCTCAACTGGAATTCCATCATCTCCACTAGCTTTTTTCGTAGTGATGCTTTCTAAGGCCCACTTGACTTCACATTCCAGGATGTCTGGCTCTACGTGAGTGATCACACCATCATGATTATCTTGGTCTTGAAGATCTTTTTTATACAGTTCTTCTGTGTATTCTTGCCACATCTTCTTAATATCTTCTGCTTCTGTTGGGTCCATACAATTTCTGTCCTTTATCGAGCCCATCTTTGCATGAAATGTTCCCTTGGTATCTCTAATTTTCTTGAAGAGATCTCTGGTCTTTCCCATTCTGTTATTTTCCTCTGTTTCTTTGCATTGATCGCTGAAGAAGGCTTTCTTATCTCTCCTTGCTATTCTTTGGAACTCTGAATTCAGATGCTTATATCTTTCCTTTTCTCCTTTGCTTTTCACTTCTCTTCTTTTCACAGCTGTTTATAAAGCCTCCCCAGACAGCCATTTTGCTTTTTTGCATTTCTTCTCCATGGGGATGGTCTTGATCCCTGTCTCCTGTGCAATGTCACAAACCTCAGTCCATAGTTCATCAGGCACTCTATCTATCAGATCTAGGCCCTTAAATCTATTTTTCACTTCCACTGTATAATCATAAGGGATTTGATTTAGGTCATACCTGAATGGTCTAGTGGTTTTCCCTACTTTCTTCAATTTAAGTCTGAATTTGGCAATAAGGAGTTCATGATCTGAGCCACAGTCAGCTCCTGCCTTGTTTTTGCTGACTGTATAGAGCTTCTCCATCTTTGGCTGCAAATAATATAATCAATCTGATTTCAGTGTTGACCATCTGGTGATGTCCATGTGTAGAGTCTTCTCTTGTGTTTTTGGAAGAGGGTGTTTGCTATTACCAGTGTGTTCTCTTGGCAAAATTCTATTAGCCTTTGCCCTGCTTCATTCCATACTCCTAGGCCAAATTTGCCTGTTACTCCAGGTATTTCTTGACTTCCTACTTTTGCATTCCAGTCCCCTGTAATGAAAGGACATCTTTTTTGGGTGTTAGTTCTACAAGGTCTTGTAGGTCTTCATAGAACCGTTCAACTTCAGCTTCTTCAGCATTACTGGTTGGGGCATAGACTTGGATTACTGTGATATTGAATGGTTTGCCTTTGAAACGAACAGAGATCATTCTGTCGTTTTTTTAGATTGCATCCAAGTACTGCATTTCGGACTCTTTTGATGACCATGATGGCTACTCCATTTCTTCTAAGGGATTCCTGCTGAGAGAGTCCTTTCCTAGGCAGGTTGATAAGGAGTCTAGGGGTCCCCAAGGAGAGAGGGGTCTGGAATTCTCAAGGAGGAAGAAAGGACAAACCTTTTTCCTTTCTCCACACTCCTTAGGATTATATAACAATAATGTATCCTGCCTAAGGACAGTCTCTGGATTAAACCTTCTGTTATCTTAAAATGTAAATTATGGGAGTAGACCTGGTCTTTACAAGGATGTATCCTGCCTGAGGACAGTGTTATCTTAAAATGTAAATTATGGGAGTAGGTCTGATGATGTCTTTACAACCTCCAGACATTCTTTGGATTATATAACTTCATTGTTAACACTAGCAAGCGGGTACTCTTTCCACCCCCTTCTGATGCCTATGTCAGAAGCTTTCTCTATCTCCTCTATACTTTAATAAAACTTGATTACACAAAGGCTCTGAGCGATCAAGCCTCATCTCTGGCCCCGGATTGAGTTCTTCTCCTCTGGGGGCCAAGAATCCCGGTGTCTGCGTGTGATTCAACAACAACCTTTCATCTTCGAGGCTCGTCCGGGATCCTTCAGGACAAGGTAAGGATGCTTGGAGCTTTAGTTCTTTGTTCTCTTAGCAAACATGTTTTCTGCTGTGCTTTACTAACTCTACGGTGTGCTTGTGTGAATGAATGACATGCCCTGTGTGAAGCAAGTAAGGAGCCCTGCCCTGGGGTTCCACGGTGATCTCATAAGGCTTATGGCAGAAACCTGTCAGGGGGTTATACCGACCTGCCAATGTCAAGAGGCACCCAATATCTCCTTCGGAAACAAACCAGAAATGGGCAAAGCGTGTGGACTGAACTCTCCTTTCTCGGTCAAACTTTTCAGTCTCTTTGACCATTTCATAACTCCTTGGGAATTAGAAGTACTAATGTAATCTATCGGATCATAGACTTTCAAGGGACTTGTGATCTATACTGTTACTGTGTACTGTGGCTTAGGTCCCAAACTTGGATGGGTAGCCAAGAAAGCGCCTAGCCTCGGTAGAAATCAAAAGTTCGGAAGCTAGATGGAGCTCTAGCTCCAAGAACATCTCTGAGGTTAAAGGTTACTCAGATTGGGACTGCAATGGGTTTTTTTTCTTTGGTAACGCTGGCTCTTAGTGGATCAGAGGAGGTTCTTATACTGGTGTGGTGACGCTTGGAAAGAACATCTCAGTTTTATGTTCGTGTCGGTCTTATTGTGGTCAGGAAATACTCAGGGTCGTGCACAGGCACTCAGGTGACTCAATGTTTCCCCCAGTAGTGTCCCCCTGGGTGACATCAGAGGCAAGCAAGGTTAAAGATGAAGAGCTGGACGTCAAGTAGGGATGCTATCAAGTCTACCCCTGGTACATCCCCACCCCATCTCGGTGGTAGAACCAGGAGGGACGTGGACTGCGCCTGCGTCGGTAAGGGACAGACTAAGTCTGACCAGGAAGGAAAAGCTTTTGGTGTAACGTCTGTCTACACCCCCATCTAGAGCAGGGAGGGACGCCTCCGGTAGAAAAATGGCCTTGGTCGCTTTTTTCTCTCTTACAGATGGGAGCTAACAATTCCAGCCTCACTCCTTTGAACTGTATCCTGAAAAACTGGGATAGATTTGATCCCCAGGGCTTAAAGAGGACATACCTGGTCTTCCTATGTGATACTGCATGGCCACGGTATCCATTGGAGGACGGCAAACAGTGGCCAGTTGGAGGGATTCTTAATACTGTTCTATAATTAGACCGGTTCTGTAAGGAACAAGGGAAATGGGTAGAAATGGCGTATGTGTTGCCCTTTTTCTCTCTGCAAAATATGCCAGACTTATGTCCTAAGGGTATCGATTTGGGCATGAAACCTTCAGCTCCCTCCTGTCCTCCCACTTTGCCCCCGTACCCGGGGCTCCAAGCTGAGCAAACTGAAAGCCAGAGAACCCCCCTCAGAAGGGTTGCCTTGGTCTCAGTGGAAATCCAAACTGAGATTCAAACTGCCCACATGGAGGTCCAAACAACTCCTGTCTCAGTACGACCTCAGGCTACTCTGGTTTCAGTAGAAACTCAGACCATCGAAGTAAAAGATGAGATGGAGGACAGGAGACAAAGAGAAGAGGAAAAACAGGTTTCTCCAATCTATCCCTGGGATCATATGCGCAGAACAGCCAGAGAGACTGAGGAACAGCCGCACAAGCTGTTGCCTCTTTATGAAACACCCACTGGGAGAAATAATCAGTCTGTGAGAGTTAATAAGCCTTTCTCTTATCAAGAAATACAAAGAATCAAGGAGGATCTGGTAAACTATCTAGAGGACCCAGAAAAATATATTAGAGCTTATAAAGGTGTTACTCTGCCTTATGACCTCACTTGGAAGGATATGATGTATATCTTGGGACAAATGCTGACTCCCGAGTCAAAGACTCGAGTTTTGGGAAAAGCGATTGCTTATGGAGATGAATGGCTTGGTAATGAATCAGTAGGGAAGAGGGAGAACGAGATAGCGGCCCTCCCCAGGGGGAATCAGGCGGTCCCAACTATAGAACCAAACTGGGACTTCAACACAGCTAAAGGAAGATGGGATCAGAGTCATTTTGTTAGATGTATTCTTGAAGGACTTAGGCAGGCGCATTCTAAGCCTTTAAACTATGGCAAATTGGCGACATAGAACAGGAGGAGAAGGAAGCTCCTGGTAAATTCCTAGATAGACTGAGAGAAGCCCTTCACAGATTCACTGAGATTGATCCTGAAAGTGAAGAGGGAAAAGTGATCTTAAAGGATAGATTTCTCACTCAGTCAGCTCCAGATATCCGCCGAAAGCTATTAAAACGGGCGTATGGACCAAATCAGTCTTTAGATATTCTGTTACAACTGGCTCAGACAGTCTATTATGGTAGGGAATATGAGGAAAAGAAAGAAAGGCAAAAAAAGACAAAGGAAAAGGCAGAAGCCTTCGACATGGCTATGAAAAACGTTCTTAAACAGCCTGAGAAAAATGCCCAGAGGGACCCAGGTGAAAAGGGATGGGCTTGCTATTACTGTGGAAAGGAGGGGCACCTCAAGAGGGATTGCCCTCAGGCATCTAAGCCGCCCCCGGCTCCATGTCCGGTCTGCAAAGGACCACACTGGAAGAGAGACTGCCCCCAGAGGCGTAGGTCTCAGGAGTTGGACTCTCAAGACAATCAGGACTGAAGGTGCCCGGGGGTCCCCACACAAGCTCCTGTCCTAATTACACCTGAGGAACCCCGGGTATTAATAATTGTGGGGGGGCCAATCCGTTGATTTCCTTTTAGATACTGGGGCAACTTACTCTGTGCTTACTGAAGCCCCTGGCCCACTTTCTTCCTGATCCGCTTCCGTAATGGGACTGTCTGGACGAGCCAAAAGGTATTATTTCAGCTATTCTTTATCTTGCAACTGGGATTCTGTGCTCTTTTCACACGAGTTTCCGATCGTGCCAGAATCTCCCTCACCCCTTTTGGGAAGGGATATACTGAGCAACAGAGAAGGCAATGGCACCCCACTCCAGTACTTTTGCCTGGAAAATCCCATGGACGGAGGAGCCTGGTAGGCTGCAGTCCATGGGGTCACTGAGGGTCAGACAGGACTGAGCAACTTCACTTTCACGCATTGGAGAAGGAAATGGCAACCCACTCCAGTGTTCTTGCCTGGAGAATCCCGGGGATGGGGGAGCCTGGTGGGCTTCCATCTATGGGGTCGCACAGAGTCAGACACGACTGAAGCGACTTAGCAGCAGCGACGGCATACTGAGCAAGGTCCATGCCTCTGTTTTCATGAATATGGAGCCCTTCCTTTCTCTCCCTTTAGTTGAACAAAATGTAAATCCTAGAGTATGGGCTGATGGAAAATCTGTGGGTCGAGCACAAAATGCTATTCCTGTAGTTGTTAAGCTCAAAGACCCGTACGTATTCCCACATAAGAAGCAGTATCCACTGAAACCTGAAGTTGAGGAAGGGTTAAAACCCATCATCAAATATTTAAAGGAGCAGGGACTATTAATTCCCTGTAACAGTCCTTGCAACACTCCTATTTGGGGTATAAAGAAATCGAATGGTAAATGGAGACTAGTTCAAGATTTATGAATAATAAATGAGGCTGTAGTTCCTTTACACCCCATGGTGCCTAATCCTTATACTCTATTGTTTGAAATTCCTGAACGGGCCAAATATTTCTCAGTAATTGATTTAAAGGATGACTTCTATTCAGTGCCTTTGGCAGAAGAAAGTCAATTTCTATTTGCCTTTGAAGACCCTACTCAGCCAGCTTCTCAGTTAACCTAGACAGTTTTGCCCCAGGGATATCGTGACAGTCCTCACTTACTTGGACAAAGTTTGTCACGGGATCTACAAAACTTTAATAGCTCTGAAGCAGTGGTGTTACAGTATGTAGATGATATTTTGCTCTGTGCTGAGACAGAGGAAGTTTGTTTGTGAGCCTCAGAAGATTTCTTAAACTTTCTGGCAGGCTGTGGTTACAAGGCATCAAGAGAAAAGTCTCAGCTTTGTCAACAATTGGTTAGATATCTGGGCCTAATCATATCAGAAGGGACTAGGGCCATAGGCCCTGAGAGAATTAAACCTATACTAAATCATCCCCTACCTATGACTTTAAGACAATTGAGAGGATTTTGGGGAATCACAGGTTACTGTCGCATTTGGATTCCGAGTTATGGGGAACTTGCCCGGCCTTTATATAAACTTATAGCTGAAACTCAGCAGGCCCAAACCAACAAACTGGTTTGGTCTCCAGAAACTCAAAAGGCTTTTAAGGTTCTTCAGACTGCTCTCATGCAAGCTCCAGCTCTGAGCTTGCCCACAGGGTCAGAATTTAATTTGTTTGTCACTGAAAGAAAAGGTGTGGCATTGGGAGTTTTGACACAACCCGGAGGGCCTCACCAGCAACCTGTTGCTTATCTAAGCAGAGAATTAGATGTAGTTTCACGTGGGTGGCCCCACTGCCTAAGAGTAATTGGGGCAGTGGCTTTATTAGCACCTGAAGCCTTAAAAATAATTAATGGACGAAACCTTACCTTACTGACTTCTCATGATGTGAGTGGAATCTTAAATTCTAAGGTTAATATTTGGATGACAGACAGTAGGCTTCTTAAATATCAGTCATCGTTGTTAGAAGGACCAGTAACTAAGCTTAAAGTTTGTGGAAATCTAAATCCTGCCACTTTCCTTCCTGAGAAGGAAAATGAAACACCTGATTAGGATTGTTCTCTATTCCTAACTTTAAACTATGCAGCTCGGGAGGATCTAAAGGATACCCCATTAGACAATCCTGACATGGAAATAGTTACAGATGGCAGTTCTTTTGTTCAGGATGGAAAGCATAAAGCAGGTTACGCCGTGGTGACTGCTGAACAGGTTTTGGAAGCAAAATCTCTCCCCCAGGGAACCAGTGCTCAGTTAGCAGAGCTTGTGGCTCTGACCCGAGCTCTAGAGTTAAGCAAAGGGCAGCGGATGGGCCTGATAATCTATGTGAGTCTACTTCTGCTGACTCCAAAAATCCTGAGTCTGCTGTTTGAGCCTCAAGACAATGCCTTCCTGTCCTGGGCTCACTCCTATGCTGCATTCCACAATCGGTCTAACTGCTGGGTCTGTGGAGCACTCCCCTCTTCATCAGTGGAAGGCTTCCGGAGGTGGACATCTCCACTTCAAGGCAAAGACTTTCTCCAAGTCTGTGAATACCTTTGACAACAATCACATGCGATGCCTCTTCTTCATCTGATGACATCTACCAACCCTAAAATGGACTAGTGCAACACTTTGCACTTTAACTATGGACATAATGTGACTTTTAATTTTGATTCTGATTGTTTTGTTTTTGCTCTTTGCTCCCTGCATCTATAATGGTATAACTGGATTTGTTTCTAGCCGCATGAAAACTTTTAAGTTACAAATGATTGCTCAAACTCCTGCTACTGCTGCAGCTTCCTCCAGCTACTATTTGGGGCCCCTGGATCAGATATCCTCAATATGAGGATTAGGAGAATATGTTGCCTCACCAATTTAGGGACAACACCCCTTGTCAGCTCAGAAGCAGTTATGGAATGAGAACGACGCCCCCTTTCCCTAGGCAACATAATTCCCCTAAAAGAAAAGAGGGGAATGAGAGAGTCATTTCCTGGGCGGGTTGATAAGGAGTCTAGGGGTCCCCAAGGAGAGAGGGGTCTGGAATTCTCAAGGAGGAAGAAAGGACAAACCTTTTTTTCTTTCTCCACATTCCTTAGGATTATATAACAATAATGTATCCTGCCTAAGGACAGTCTCTGGATTAAACCTTCTGTTATCTTAAAATGTAAATTATGGGAGTAGACCTGGTCTTTACAAGGATGTATCCTGCCTGAGGACAGTGTTATCTTAAAATGTAAATTATGGGAGTAGGTCTGATGATGTCTTTACAACCTCCAGACATTCTTTGGATTATATAACTTCATTGTTAACACTAGCAAGCGGGTACTCTTTCTACCCCCTTCTGATGCCTATGTCAGAAGCTTTCTCTATCTCCTCTATACTTTAATAAAACTTTATTACACAAAGGCTCTGAGCGATCAAGCCTCGTCTCTGGCCCCGGATTGAATTCTTCTCCTCTGGGGGCCAAGAATCCCGGTGTCTGCGTGTGATTCAACAACAACCTTTCACTGCCCGCAGTAGTATATATAATGGTCATCTGAGTAAAATTCACCCATTCCAGTCATTTTAGTTCTCTGATTCCTAGAATGTCGACGTTCACTCTTGCCATCTCCTGTTTGACCACTTCCAATTTGCCTTGATTCATGGACCTAACATTCCAGGTTCCTATGCAATATTGCTCTTTACAGCATCGGACCTTGCTTCTATCACCAGTCACATCCACAACTGTGTATTGTTTTTGCTTTGGCTCCATCCCTTCATTCTTTCTGGAGTTATTTCTCCACTGACCTCCAGTAGCATATTCTGCACCTACTGACCTGGGGACTTCGTCTTTCAGTATCCTATCATTTTGCCTTTTCATACTGTTCATGGGGTTCTCAAGGCAAGAATACTGAAGTGGTTTGCCATTCCCTTCTCCAGTGGACTACATGCTGTCAGACCTCTCCACCATGACCTGCCCGTCTTAGAAACAGACAAATAGACCAAAGAACAGAACACAGTGGCCAGAAATGAACCCTCATTTTATAGGCAGTTAATCTAGGACAAAGGAAGCAAGAATAGTACAGTAGGGGAAAGATAGCCTCTTCAGTAAATGATGTCCGGAAAATTTGACAGCTATATGCAAAAAAACAGCTGGATTACTTTCTCACAGTATACACAAAAATAAATTCAAAATGGATTAAAGACTTATATAGAAGACCTAAAACCACAAACCTTCTAGAAGAAAATAAAGGCAGTAAGCTCTCTGACATCACTCTTAGTAATATTTCTTTGGATGTGTTTCCTCAGGCAAAGGAAGGAAATAAAACCAAAAATATCCAAATGGGACTTCATCTATGCTTTTGCATAGCAAAGGAAACTATTAACAAAATGAAAGGGCAACCTACTGAATAGAAGGTATTTGCAAATTTATATCCAATAAGGGGTTAATATCCATAGTATACAAAGGACTTACATAACAAAAGATAAAAAAGAAACAAACTGATTTAAAAATGATCGGAGAATCTGAATAGACATTTTTCCAACAAAGACTTACAGATGGCTACAGACATAAGAAAAGATGCTCAACATTAGTAATCATCAGAGAAATGCAAATCAAAACTGCAATGAGATATCACCTCACACTTCAGAATGGCCAGTATCAAAAAAATAACCAATAAGATGTGTTGTCAAGGATGTAGAGAAAGGGGAACCCTTGTGAACTGGGAATGTAAACTGGTACAGCCACTGTGGAAAATAGTATAGAAATTACTCAAAAAATGAGAACTAGAACTACCTCATAATCCTGCATTTCCTCTACTGGGTATTTATCCAAAGAAAACAAACTTATTCAAAGAAAACTAATTAGAAAAGATATATGTACCTCTCTGTCATTGCAGCATTATTTACAGCAGCCAAGATATGGAAGCAACCTAAATGCCCATCAGTAGATGAATGGATAAAGAAGTTGTGGCATATATATTTATATAATGAATATTACTCAGCCATAAAAAAAGAATGAAATCTTGCTTTTTGTGACAACATGGATGGACCTAGACGGTGTTGTGCTAAATGAAACAAGTCAGAGACAGACAAATACTGTCTGATTTCACTTATATGTGGAATCTAAACTTCAGAACAAATGAACAGACATAACAAAATAGAAACAATTCTAATTACAGAGAAAAACTGGTGGTTGCCAGAGAGGAGGGAGTAAGGAAGGAAAGAAACCAGTGAGGGAGATAAAGAGGTACAAACTTCCAGCTACAAAATAAGTCACGGGTATAAAATGTATAGTGTAGCTATGTGATATCTTTGTATGCTGACAGTATAATCACGGTTACTATCTTCAAGTGAATAGAAACATCGAATCTCTACATTGTGTAACAGGAACTAATATAGCATTTTCAGTTATACTTCAATAATAAACTCATAGGAAAAGAGATCATATGTGTGGTTACTCAGAGGCAGGGGGTTGTGGAAGGGAGAATTCAGTGAAGGCAGTCAAAAGGTACAGATTTCCAGTTATATGTATAGGGATTAAATGTACATGATAAATATAATGAACAGTAGGGTGTTATATATAAAAGTTAAGAGAGAAAATCCTGAGTTCTCATCACAAGACAAACATTTTTTCTATTTCTTTAATTTTGTGTCTATATGAAATTATGGATTTTCACTAAACTTATTGTGATAATCATATTGTGATATAATACCTTAAACTTATGTGCTGTATGTCAATTATATCACAATAAGATGGGAAGAGAAAAAAGGTGTTGGCAAGGATGTAGGAAAATTGGGACTCTCATATGCTTCTGGTGGGAAGGTAAAATGGTGTGGCATCTTTGGAAAACAGCCTGGCAGTTCCTGAAAATGTTAAAGATATAGTTACTATATGACCCAGCAATTCCACTTCTAGATGGAATTCCACTCCACCCAAGAGAACTGAAAACTTGTACATGCATGTTGGTGGGGCTTCCCAGGTGGTGCTAGTGGTAAGAAACTGCCTGCCAGTGCAAGAGACATGAGAAATGCAGGTTCAATCCCTGGGTCAGGAAAATCCCCTGGCGGAAGGCATGGCAACCCATTCCAGTATTCTTGCCTGGAGAATTCCATGGACAGAGGAGCCTGGCAGGCTACGGTCCATAGGGTCACACAGAGTTGGACATGACCGAAATGACTTAGCATACATCAGTTCAATTCATGCATGCATATAAAAGTCGATAATAGTATTATTTTTTAATAGCCAAAAAGTCGAAACAACCAAAATGCTCATTAACTAATGAATGACTAAACAATATGTAGTGTAATATACAATGGAATATTATTCAGCAATAAAAAGAAATAAAGTAATAGTTGCTTAAATGGATGATCTTTGAAAATACTATAGCAAGTGACAGTAGCCAGTCACAGAAGACCACATACTGTATGATTCCATTTATATGATTTATAAAGAATAGGCAAATCCATCCAGACAGAATCATTAGTGTTTCCTTAGCCTGGGAGTGGTTGGGGAGAAATGGGTAGTGATGGCTAATCGGTACAATGTTTCTTTTTGGAGGTGATGAAAATGTTTTAATATTGAGAAGACAGTTTCACAATTCCATGAATATACTGTAACCCGCTGAAGAACATTGTAAATAGGTGAATTTTACGATTTGTGAATTAGTCCTCAATAAAGCTTTAACGAAAAAAAACACCTAAGATGCCACAGAAGTGATACGCACAACAGTGTGAGATATTTAGATACAAGTCCTTGAACCTCGTGAGGAAGTGTGGCGCCCCAGAGCAGAATGGTGGGAGCCCAGAGGAGGGGACAGTGCCCAGTGCTTAATGCTCCACTTTAAGCGCTAACCTGCTGACTCAGGCGGTCCTTACCTTGGACCCAAAAACGCCTGTCTCCCAACAGACCACTGACCTCGTGACCAGCCTGCCCCTCCTCCGCTCTGCCCGGGAAAAGAGAACCCTTGGGGTGACACCAGGCGGCCCTGCAAAGCAGTGCCCAGCGTCCTCAACCCCCACCCACGCACCCAGCAGCTTATCAAGGACCGTGATGTTGTCTCCTGTTTCTCCCTGTCCCGTCTTGGTAGCTGTCCTGTGAGAATAGAACAGGAAGCCGGCGCTCCTGCAGCTGCCAGTTTCCGGCCTCTCCGCGGCTTGTTGGTCTGCTCAAGACTGAGCTTGAACAAGCCGAGCCCAGGAGCCAGGGGTCGGGGCTGCACGGAAGAAGCAGAGCGCGGGGCGGGCGGGAGCGCGCGGGGTCTCAGGATGAGCGTGTCAGGCTGGCGGCAGTGCCCAGAGAACAGAGCCAAGGTCACGGAGCGAGAGTCAGGGCCCCCATCCCCACCAACCCGTTGGCAGAAATCACAGGCTTTCTCTCCTTTTAACCCGCTATTTTAGTTTCTCAACTGCCCAATTAAAATTCAAGCCCGTGGTAGCTTGTCACAAGTCTCCGGGCAGAAAGCGCTGTTTCAGGTTAGAAAGGGGACTTCGCAGTCCGGAGTCTTTCTCTGGTCTGTTTTCCGAGAAAGGGGAGGGGCCAAGTTGGTTGCCTTGTTTGTTTGTTTGTTTTCCCCTGCTGCTACTGCTGCTAAGTCGCTTCAGTCGTGTCCGACTCTGTGCGACCCCATAGACGGCAGCCCACCAGGCTCCCCCGTCCCTGGGATTCTCCAGGCAAAAACACTGGAGTGTGTTGCCATTTCCTTCTCCAATGCATGAAAGTGAAAAGTGAAAGCGAAGTTGCTCAGTCGTGTCCGACCCTCAGCGACCCCATGGACTGCAGCCTACCAGGCTCCTCCGTCCATGGGATTTTTCTAGGCAAGAGTACTGGAGTGGGGTGCCATTGCCTTCTCCTTTTTCCCCCTAGTCATTAGATTAGCAACTCTCACTTTCTGGAAAACTGGTTCCTAATGGCAGTATGTCTCTCTGGGAGAAGTTTTGAAAATTAATAGGGCTGCCTTTGCTTGTTCAGGTGATGGGGTCCCTCTAGATATTTAAGGGCTGAGCCAGGGACCCCAGCCTATACACGCACTCTATTTCTTTCTTCCTCTCTATCTTTAAAAACCCTGCTTGTAATCTGGGCTTTACAATCACATGATGAAGTGAGTTTTGTTTTTCAATTATTTTAATTTTTTTCCTTGATTATTTACTGATCATTTACTATGCCAGACCCATATACACTGAATTTTCCAAGAAGGCAACTACCAGGCAACTCAAAGGAAGATATGTATTTGGTTTTGTTTGTTTGTTTGCTTTTGGTTTTTTACCTAGAGATTTTTCACCATTTCAGAGAATCATACCACAGCAAGCAATACCATATCTGAACTGGAGCCATGCATATAATGCAATTCTCAGTCATCAATGTCATGGGTGACAGAGATCCTAGGCCAGTTGCGAGCATCTGACAGTTCTTTACGGTAGCCAGTGCAGCCAGGCTAGAGCATTCACATACTAAGTTGCTTAGCTTTCATAATCAAATTAGTAAAAAGATTACCATTAAAGAGTTGTTATAAACAGGAGGTGCTAGGTATGATTGGAGTTGAAGCCTCTAATCTACACTGGAGTCCTAGGGACTGTGCCCACCTCAGTCTGCCAAGCCTGAACTTGACTGTTAACTCCCTCTCCTAGAACTCTAACAGGTAATCACTGGTTAGTAGCTGAGAACTGTTCATTTTACAGATAAGGAAACCAATGATAGGAAATGCTAAGAGATTTGAAAAAGGATGAACTGTGACAGAGGCAGGTCTAGACACTCCGGAAACAGCTCTACTTGGTTTTTTCCCCCCAACCAGCTCTGTATGAAGTTTTTCCTTGTATCTCCTGCTGTGGTTTTAGGCAATTTTATGTGTTCTAGTGAGCTGTGAAAATAAATAACCACTGGAAATAAAGCAGTTGCCTAGAGCTTTACATTTTATGGAGCTCTTCTTACCACTATCCCCTTCTCAGAATAACCCTGGAACAGAACCTGACTCAGAGTAGACACTCCATATTCACTGAATGAATGATTGACCAAATAAATGAGTAAACGTTTGATGTAAAGATGATTCTCCCATTTATGGATTTGGTGACAAAGAATCGAGACAGTAATAATGGCTTTTCCAATTTCTTTTGTGGAGTTGGAATTCAAACTTAAACAGAAGCATGACTTTTCCCCTTCCATTTGTGGAATTAGGATTTAAACTCAAGTCTGAGTTCAGTGGCATTCATTCACACTTTAATGCTTTGTTTTTGGTGTTCAGTCACCAAGTTATGTCTGACTCTTTGTGACCCCATGGACTGCAGTACACCAGACTTCCCTGTCCCTCACCATCTCCTGGAATTTGCTCAAGTTCTTGTCCATTGAATCGGTGATGCCACCCAACCACCTCATCCTCTATCGTCCCCTTCTTCTTCTTCTTTCAATCTTTCCCAGCATCAGGATCTTTTCCAGTGAGTCAGCTCTTTGCATCAGGTGGCCAAAGCAATGAAACTTCAGCTTCTGCATCAGTCCTTCCAATGAGTATTCAGGGTTCATTTCCTTTATGATTGACTGGTTTGATCTCCTTGCAGTCCAAGAGACTCTCAAGAGTCTTCTCCAGCACCACAATTCAGAAGCATCAATTCTTTGTCACTCTGCCTTCTTTATGGTCAGAAACTTATAACTTACAATGAAAGTTTGTGATTACATGTGCTGTGTACCCCCAGAGGAAGTTTACAGGAAACCCACAGTAGCAAACTGATGCTCCACCCATGGTCTGTGAGTCCATCCCCAGCTTTTTCAATATTTTGCTGCTATCAGTTAGCACATGTGCATTACCCCTAGGCTGCAAATTACCCTCAGGCACTGGAGTGAGCTGGAAATACCTGGGCATTCTGTTTCACCCTTCACACTCCTGGCATCGTCCAAGCAAAGCCAGGCTGATGTGGAATACCAAAGCCCAGCTCCTTTGCTACAAGGCAGGACAATCTCTGACATGCACTCCTGTGTTCTGAGCTCCCATGGGCATAGGTTGAGTGTAGGATTTTTGAAATCACACCCTCATTTGGCTTCTTCTCATTTCCTATCCTTCATCCCCACACCCTTTTTGATTTCTCCCGGAAGCCCTAAATCACAGATTAATACATCCAGATCCTTGACTCAGGGCCTGCTTCTGCAAGAACAATATGTAAAACATTCACTGACTCTTCAGATGAGGAAAATAGTATACACAGTTGCAGACAGCTTAATATACCTAGAAAACCACTTCAAGTAACAGTATGGCATCGTGTGGCATCAAGAGTCCTCTCTGTTTTCTAAATGAAAAACAGTAAAAAGAGGAAGTGGCCCATGGAGGAGGGGAAGATTGCACATCACTGCCATCTTCAGCTGGGCCTGTGTTTTATAGAAATATAACATCTCCTTCAGTTCAGTTCTGTCACTCAGTCATGTCCGACTCTTTGCAACCCCATGAACTGCGGGCCTCCCTGTCCATCACCAACTCCCAGAGTCCACCCAAACCCATGCCCGTTGAGTAGGTAATGCCATCAAACCATCTCATCCTCTGTCGTCCCCTTCTCCTCTTGCCCTCAATCTTTCCCAGCATCAGGGTCTTTTCAAATGAGTCAGCTCTTCCCATCAGGTAGCCAAAGTATTGGAGTTTCAGCTTCAACATCAGTCCTTCCAATGAAGACCCAGGACTGATCTCCTTTAGGATGGACTGGTTGGATCTCCTTGCAGTCCAAGGGACTCTCAAGAGTCTTCTCCAACACAATTCAAAAGCATCAGTTCTTCTGCACTCAGCTTTCTTTATAGTCCAACTCTCACATCCATACATGACCATTGAAAAAACCATACCCTTGACTAGACGGACCTTTGTGGACAAAGTAATGTCTCTGCTTTTTAATATGCTGTAGTTTTGTAGAATTTGTGATCATCTGTGTTGTGGAGGACTAAGGAAGATAAATAACTCTGTATCCAATTAATGAGAGGAGATGCATGGAATTTAGTGCATAGTAAGTACTTGGGCTCCCCTCATAGCTCAGTTGGTAAAGAATCTGCCTGCAGTGCAGGAGACCCAGGTTCGATTCCTGGGTTGGCAAGATTCACTGAAGAAGGGATAGGCTACCCACTCCAGTGTTCTTGAGCTTCCCCTGTGGCTCATCTGGTAAAGAACCCGCCTGTAATGTGGGAGACCTGGGTTCAATCCCTGGGTTGGGAAGATCCCCTAGAGAAGGAAAAGGTTACCCACTCCAGTATTCTGGCCTGGAGAATTCCATGGGCTGTATAGTCCATGGGGTCCCAAAGAATTGGACATGACTGAGTGACTTTCACTTAAGTAATTGATATGTGATCAAAGTGTGATTTGTAATTACATTTACTACTTGGGTTTTTTTTTTTCTATTAAACTCTTCTTGTGCTCTCTGAAGTATCAGAATATTTTTTAATGCATAACATTTCCAATTAAGGTACTCACAGATAACTTTGTTTCTTTTAAGATATCTGGGACCCCAATTTTAGTCTTCAGGTGTTTTTTGGTTTTTTTTGTTGTTTGTTTTGTTTGTAAAAGCCTAGAATTCAAGGAAAAAGTGAGGCAAAATCTTGATGGCTACATCACAGACAAAATGCTGATTTTATTAAAGGCTTTGAGTTTTACCTGGTTTAAAATATAAGAAATATAAGTAAAAGCGACAGCCCAAACATATTGGGACAGTAGTTGTTGACAAAAACTAGAAATGAACATTTGCCAGCCCTCTGTACTGCTTCCCTTTATGCCATGTTTTCACTGGGGACAGTGGAAACAAAGTGAGATATAACAATTATTCCAAAAAATTTAAAAATAATAACAATGACCAATTTTTAAAAGATAGAACAAAAGTTAAAATCTCCTGAAAAGCTAACCAAACTAGGGACTTCCTGGCAGTCCAGTGGCTAGACTCCACACTCCCAGTGCAGGGGACCAAGGCTCAATCCCTGGTTGGGGAACTACATCCCACATGCCGCAGTGAAGATCAAAGATCCTGTGTGCCACAACCAAGAGTTGGTGCAGCAAAATAAGTAAAAATATTTTTTAAACTAATCATACCAAAATGAACATCATTTCTGGGTGGTGGAATTCACAAGTTGGTTTTGGGGTTTTTTTGCCTATACAGACTTTCTGTTTTTCAAAAATTATGAACATACATTCAAATAATAAAAGAAGTATGTAGAATTATATTTTAAAACTCTGTCTTCATGTTCTCCTGACATCTTGGCCCTTGCCCCTAGATAAATATCATTAAGAGATTGTTGTATACATTTCTGGACCTTTTCTTGTTGGTGTTAATCTGGTTAGAGAGATTGAGAAAAAAGTTAAAAGGTTAATATGGTTTGTTTTAAGCCTATATAAAAATGGGATCAGAGGTAGCCCCTCAGCATGGAATACCTGAGATTGTAAATACTGATGCTCTGAAATGAATGAGCAGGATGACTGCCATGTTGCCAAGATCTGAGCACCATTCTTGAGGAATATTATCCACAAACCACTAAGTTACAGTCACAGTCTCATCTCTTGATGTTTCCTTGGGTCAACAGAGCAGTTCTGTTAAAATTGTTGAATTCTAACCTGCGTTTCTGTGTTTCTTTAGACTCTTCCAGGTGTTTTTTCTCCCTTTACTATGGTTTATTGCCTTAAGTCACAGCTCCCACCTTACAGCTTTTTCTCAGTATCACTTGCTTTGGTCAGTGAAGTTATGGGGTTCTCTCAGGCTGCCCTGCAGTTCTAAAACTCGCATCCAATTCTGTGCTTTCTCTAGTTTCTTGGATCTAATTCTCCTAAGTGGGAAATTACAAGGAAATGCAAGGAGAATCTATTTAACAAAGATCTCTGTAACATAAAATGGAAAATGATGGGTTGAGAGAATCCAGTGGGATCCAAAAGGTGGTAATCCTGTTATGAGAGATTACAAAGGTTTGTAATATTTTCTTTATATTTTCATTACTTGATGATGTGTGTGTTATGTGTGCTCTTGCTTCAGTTGTGCTCGACTCTTTGCGGCCCTGCAGACTGTAGCCCATCAGACTCCTCTGTCCATGGGATTCTTCAGGCAGGAATACTGGAATGGGTTGCCATGCCCTCCAGGGGATCTTCCTAACCCAGGGATCAAACTCGAGTCTCATGTCTCCTGCCTGCCAATGCAGGCAGGTTCTTTACCACTAGCGCCACCTAACAATTATAAAATCAATTTCTTGAAAGAAAGAAATTTATATATCAATTAGCAAAACAATTCTTCAAATAATCAGTTTGCTCCAAACTGAGCGACAGCTTCCTTGGGCCCTTTCACCAGCCTAGCCTGGAGTGAGACCAGTTCTCTGCCTGGGAAAATGTAGGCAGTATTGATAGGTCCTACCCTCCTTCCATCTGGCCAGGCCATGGTAGGTGGTGGTTGGCTCAGCTGCCACATCTCTGTGTTGAGAAGAGCAAGGCACAGGCCTCACTGTTGGCCACAGTAAACAGCAGGAGGGGAATACCACTGCTCAGAGTCTGAGCCTGGGGTTTCCCCTTCTAATCCCAACTCCCATCCCTCCCCCAAGTCCCTCCCCACTCCCCCCAGTACATATGGTTTCTGAAAAACACCAGCTGACACTAAGGAAAATGACTTGCTTTCTCTTTATTTACCCTCATCCTTGCCTTGAATAATAATTCAGAGCAGGGCGTTACTTACGGGACTGGCTTTGGTGTATGATACAAATATAAAATGCATATACTTATATATAAAGGCTTACAATATATATTTTCTAGAAACTGCTTTTCTGCTTCAGCCATAGAACATGGGTATTCTTCCAAGTCAGAATATAAGATCTAATTCTTTATTACTTTTTAATTTGCAACTGCAGTTATATTTAATAAGCTTAATTAAGCTCCAGTATTTCTCCTCTTTGATCAATCTCTTCTTCTGAAATGGGAGACTAAAGCATGTTCCAAAGTGTCATTACATTGAAACATCAGCCAGCAAAGCAGCTTTTCACAAAATAGTTGTTGAGTGACATGGAACAAAAAAGCCTTTTATGATGTAACTCAATGAGTCTCAACCTTGGCTGTACATAAGAACTATGTAAAAATTTAAGCAAATACTGTGAAAACTTACATCTACAATAACCTGCACATGCTGTTTATAGCAGCTTCATCCATAATTACCCAAATTTGGAACAAACCAAAATGTACTTCAGTAGATGAGTGGATAGACTGTGGTACATCCAGATAATGTAATATTACTCAAAGCTTAAAGATGAGTTATAAAGTCATTAAAAAAAGACATGGAGGAACTTTAAATGCATATAACTACATGGAAAAAGTCAATATGAAAAAGCTGCATATTGCATGATTCTGGATATAACATTTTGGATAAGGATAAACTATGGAGACAGTGAAAAAAAGATCAATGATTTCCAGGGATGGCAGAAATTAATAGGTAGAGCACATAGTTTAGGGCAGTATAATGATGGATACATGTTATGATATTGGGTTGGCCAAAAAGTTCATCTGGGTTAGACCTATGGAACAAAACACCAAGAACAACCTTAAACTATGAACCTTGTTGATTATGATGTGTTACTGTAGGTTCATCAGTTTTAATAAATGTACCACTCTGGCAGGGGATGTTGATAGTGGCTACGCATTTGTGGGTGCGAGGTATATGGGAAGTATCTGCACTTTCCCCTCAGTGCTGCTGAGATCCTGAAACTGCTGTAAAAAAAAAAAATAAGGCTTTAACTGCAAAAAAACAAATACTACTACTGATATGTGGGCTCCATACTTACAGATTGTGATTTAGTTGGTCTGGATTGGTGCTTGGGAAGGTGGTGGGTTTTTTTAATAGGCTTTAATTTTTAGAGCTGGTATTTTTTATTTAAGTTCCATAGGTAATTCTTGAAGGAAAGTTACATGGCTCAAAATAGCCAGGAATTAAAACTCCCCTTCAGGTCCTCCCCACCATTCTATGCAAAACAAACAACTCTCTCACCTGAAGAAAAAAATGGACATTAAGGCTGATTACACCCAGCTCCTAGCCGGTCCAGCCTCTGGGCTGATCTCCAAAATTCCTTGCCCCAGCCACTTAAGAGAAAACTACTCTGAACAACCTTGGAGAACAGGCCCCTTAAGGGACAGTAGCTTTCCACATATATGCCTATATATACTTACTTTTTTCTTGGGTTAGGGCAGCAGCTCACTAATCTGACTGCTGCCACTTCTTGCCTCATTAAAGGTGATCTGTTCCTGTAAAGTGCCGGTCTCATTCTTTTTCCAAACCCTGCCTTCTCTAACTCCCTTACCCTACAATTCTAATGTGCATCCAGGGTGCACGTTTCATCTTTGCACCACTGTTTGGAGTTATCCACACCTGTCATACCTCTATACATCTCACCATTTTACCTCCTTAACTCAGGCCCCATTTAACTGGAAGAACCACTACCCAGTAAAACTCTGCACAAGCAAATGGCTCCCTAACACTTACCCAAAGTTTGTGTGTTTGCATATTGAAAGTCAGTCAGTCAGAAAGATAGATAAATATTAGAGAAAAGGGAACCCTAGTACATAGTTGATGAGAATGTAAATTAGCAATCACTATGGAAAACAATATAGGAGTTCCTTAAGAAATAAAAACAGAACTAGTGTACAATCTACCTTAAGTATTTTATTCCCTGAACACATTCTCCTATCACCTAGTTCTTTGGACATAACTATGCTATACTGCTTATCAGGAAGTATTTTAACTATTTAAGTGCATGTCTCCACCTCCACTAAGGCAATTTGAAAGCAGTATTGAGTTTTATTCACCTTGTCAGAACCTAGCACTAACTCAAATTCACGGTCAAGTTTTTAAAAATGTACAAACCTGATCATCAAGTATAAACTATGCCTCATTTATGCCTTATGAGGTTTTTAAGTCTAGTATTTTTCATTGGGATATATCGCTTACTAAAAAATCCTCCAGATACTTCTGCTCCCTCTGAGAGTCTGCACATTCCTCATTCCTTAGTCCAGGGAACAGAATTCTGGTTAAAAGACAGAAGCCAGATCTCCCAGCAGACCACAGACCCTTTACTTATTTAACTTCTTAGGGAGGCTGTTCCTCATTTGTAAAATGCAAATTGTTGATGCTCCTTTCACTGTGAGCAAAACCCTACACATCAGGAGTTTACATTCTTCTCCAAATGATATCTGAAGACCACTTCCCTGTTTGAACGAAGGCATTAGAAGAGGAGTTAAAAATAAGTACTATACACATCAAGTTTTACCACATTTTAATTAGTAAAACAAAATAAAATGAAAATAGGCATAGCCATGTCTCAACAGAAGAAAGAACTAAATATAATTTTATATGACAAAATGCCATCCACCATAACATATTTCCAATAATTCTGACAAATATCCGTCACAACATTTTGCAAAATTCTAAGGAAAATTACAAACTGGAGATTTACTCTAAACACACATAGGTATCTGACTACAATTTGTGCGCAAAACACCCTGAAGACTTTACTTGACCAAGATGTTGATGCTGGACGTCAGAGTTCTTCCCTCCACACCTCTAAGATGCCAGCACAGCACCTCCACTGCAGCTTACTACCAACACAGACCACACTACAGGGAAACGCAGGCACAAAGAGAATTAAAAGAAGATGTTTGTGGTAACATCAATACAATTTCTTATTTATGTGCACAAAGCATAAAAGTCTATCAGTATTAAAAAGCAAGAAAACAGAATTTGGAATTAGTCCAACCCAAAAGAGGCATCTTCAAACCTGGGGAAAAAAAAGAAAAAAAGGGTTATTACCAAATACATTTTATTTAGATTACAGAGGGCACCACCAAACTTATCTAACTTGTGCTGTATATAAATCATTCTTGGTAACAGTAGCAGCTGCAGGAGATTTTCCAGATGAATTAAAAGGGCATAACCTATTAGTTTATCCCACTGGTTCACTAACAACATTAAAGAAAAGGATACTGGTATTAGAGTTCACATCCTAACCGCACCACTTAGTAACTGTGTGACACTGGGCAGGTCAGCCAAACTCTCTGATGCTCTTGCAAATTAACCTCCCTGTCCTACAGTGCAACAGGAAATTTGAATAAGTTTTCCATGCCAAGACACACTGAGTAATAAAATCTCCCAGAAAAGCTGGATTGTCTGCTCTGGCCCCCACCTGCAGTGGCAGAGAAGTCCAATCCCCGTCTCATGCTGCTCGAGTTGGGTGCTAGAGCTGCAATACATCTGTTACAGTTCTTTACATCGAGTCACAACAATCTTGTTTCCACTTCTCTCCTCTACTGGACTGGGAGCTTCAAGACCCAACTACAGTGCCCAGACACTTAGGAATGGTGTCTCTGCAGACCCATGTCACTCTTCTCTTCAGGCTATTTAGCAAAGAGCTGCCACGCAAAGGGAGGGACAGTTCATCTTTGAAGGCCCAGAGATGCCCAATATGGAAACGGCAGAAGAGCAAACACTTGCAGGTGCTGTGGGTAACAGCTGCCTCTGCCTGTAACCCCACACCTGCAGCTCCTCTGTCCTCCCTTTAGAGGGTTAGTGATGCTGGGAAAGTCACACCCAGGACTACAGCCTTCCTCATCTCCCCCGCTCCCAGGGGCAGGGAATGGGACCCCATGGGATTCTTCTCTGCCTGCTGAATTGTTACCCTGATTAATGTCTTCCAGACTGTGAGGCCTATCATATTAGAGCTGTCTGTAATGGTCCCCAGGATACTGATATTACAATAGGGCTTCTTAAGCTTAGAAACCCACCTCGATGGTGCTGCTTACAGGTCTCGATCTATGGAAAAGAAAATGGAGAAAGGAAACAGTTAGGTTTGACTTCTGAAATACTGCATACTACAAAAGTCTAAACTTGTTATAAACAAAGATGGCAGAAGAGCCTGTGAAGAAAAACCTAGATGTTTCCTACCAGCCTGAGATCCCAAGCCATCCAGAGAACTGGAGGATGCCAGGGTTGGAGGGCCCTACCATAGCAGGGCTTGCACACAAGGCCCGTGCCTTCCGGAAACCCTCCTTGGTCCTGGGTGTGCCCGAGGCTGTCAGGAGAGCCAAGGAGGCCACAGGGAAGAAGCCTTGGGAGTGCCCGCTCTCACTGCAGGGAAGCCACTGTTCTCAGCGACCACACTGTGCCCAGCTCTCTCAGAGGGTGCCACTACGCAGAGCTTTAATAACATTCCCTGATAATCCCAGTATGCAGATGTTTTTATATCAAAGCAGCTATATGTCGCGGCTGTGCTCAGAAACAACTGTCAGTGGTTAACCAAAGAACTTGAAAACCTACCCCACTTAACTATCTGGGGTTGTTCCAAAGTAACGTGTTTCACTCGGCAGCTGTACTGATCCTTGCTGTTGGGAGTGAACTCGGCGTGGGACAGCAGGTAGAAAGACCAGTCCTTGCTGAAAGACAGGTCTGACTGCTCCGATTTAATCTTCTCCCCATTCTTCAGCAAATCGATTTCAATCTGGGGTGGATGGAACCCAGACACATAGCAGTTCAGGTAATTTGGCTTTCCATCTTCTGGTGGGTGTCTTGAGTACACTTGAATCTTTGGACGACCTGAGGAGCGGCAGGGAAAGACAGATGAAATTGCAGAGCATTCCACTTGGGGCTACCTTGGTCTAAAGCTAGATCAGGCACCAAATGTTTATACTGGATCCTCCATTTCTCCCAATTCCACTTTCCCTTGGGCCAAATGACCTTCCATTTTTGCAAAAGGCCACCTCCAGTTTGTGGGATACACCATGACTTAGTATCTTTCCAACATAATTCCCCTACACATGTCTTTCAGGCTTTTTCTCGCAGATTTCTAGTAACATCTTTTTCTGTCAATGGACACTGTGCTGTATCTTTTAAGAATTGTGTGTGGAGGCTCTCAAGAAGGCTTCATGGCTCCTCAGCACATAGAATCTATATCACTCAAGAGTCTACATGATTTGGCCCCAGTCTACTGATCGAGCTTCATTTCTCACGTCACACACCCTCCAGAGTGGCCACATCAAAACACTCCCTGATTATACCCTGTTTCAGCCCCGTCAATTATTTTCCTTACATTTACTTCTTTCTTCCTGGTCTCCTGTCTAGATGCACACCCACCAGACTTCTCAATAGGTGCCTAGTACAGAGCCCTGCGCAGTGCAGCTGCTTGGTAAATGGCAGGTGTGATTACTGTTACCTCCTTGCTCAGGTTCCTAACAGAGTCAACCCAAAGTATATTTCTACAGAACACAACCTGTTCATCATGTCTAGAGTGTATATGACAAATCTCTATCTGAATGTGCACCTGATTTCATGAGCCAGACAACAAAGAAACAAAAGTGAAACACCTACAGGGGCTGGAAAGCACCTTAGATGAGTGGGTTGGGCTGGGGAAGAACAATAGGGAAGAGTGAGGACTGTGGCAAATGGGAAACATCATACTCTCCATTAGGACCAAGTGGAGTAATGCATGTGACAGTGGAATCTGCATTTTTAATGAGCATGGCCAAGTGACTTCCATACTCTGCCAGGTTGAGAATATTACATATTGCTACAGGACAGGTGGATTCCAAAATGAGATGCATGTTTAGACCCTCCATGAAAATGTGGAAAAAAATATTATAAGCTATATATATTTTTCTAAGTGAACTGTTAATGCTACTAAATTTACAGACTGATATAAATATATGTATATAATCCAAATACAAATACACTCAGGGGACATGATTACATAGGTCAGTTCATCCTCTATGTCCAGGAGGTACAGAGAAGGAGGAGTCCAGGCCACTGTGACTGGATATATCTCTGTAGAATCATCCCATCATCAAAGAAAAGATCCCTAGTCCCACTAAGAGCTAGACTGGAAATACTATGAAGCCCTGGTATTTTTCCATCGTTCAAAGTGAAGATAAATCAGAACCTCTTTACATTTGAGCTTCTAATAAGTGACAGTTAAGTTGCTCAGTCATGTCCGACTCCTCGCGACCCCATGGACTATAGAGTCCATGGAATTCTCCAGGCCAGAATACTGGAGTGGGTAGCCTTTCTCTTTTCCAGGGGATCTTTCCAACCCAGGGATCGAACCCAGGTCTCCCGCATTGCAGGCGGATCTAATAACTAGACCATAATACATACTACAGTATTGAGAGCACAGGTTCATCCCACCTGGAATCCTCCCTTAGAGGGAGCTAGGCAGGTTTGTGCAGGGGGCGGGTTTGCAAGGGTATCACAACAGTAATTTCCAAAAGTAGGAGGTATATCCAACAGGTCTGGGTTTGAATCTGGCTTCAGCCACTTATTGCTTCTGCATTTGGGGGAGAGTTATTTTAGTTTAACTGAAAACTTAATTTACACCCAGACTGAAATAAAACCTACACAGGGAAAGAGCAGAAAATAGACACCACCACCCCCCACCCCCAGCAAAGTGAATCACACTTACATGTTTTTTGTATGTCTTCTAGAAATCCCCCGTGTATTTTCCAAGCATATATTCTCTTGGAAATTTTCTAATGAACATACTTTTAAGTGTCTGCTTGTTATTATTTGAAAGAATTCTATAGCCACA
Source organism: Bubalus bubalis (assembly GCF_019923935.1). Lineage (NCBI taxonomy): Eukaryota > Metazoa > Chordata > Mammalia > Artiodactyla > Bovidae > Bubalus > Bubalus bubalis. Next base: position 170,182 of record NC_059167.1, read on the forward strand.
ACAAAATAGCAGTAATAGTGATAATACAGACATCATGTGTTTTTTTGGCAAATAAATTTTAAATTCCATTTTCACATGAAAGAGAAATCTGAGCTTCAGTGTACTTAGAAGGTGTCTAAACACAGTGTCCCTGACACCCTGGGTAAGTGCATTGATTATTAGCCCTAGTTTTACAACCTTTCTGACTGATAAACCTTCACTTGCTCAAAACTGAAAGTAGAGACACACTTCATATTGGAAAGAACCAGGCCAGGAGCCAAAGGAGGAAGCCCTTTGCGAACAAAGGCCACAGCCCATACCCGCCCAGCTTGCTCCCTAGAACCTCACCCCAGAAGACTGTGAAAAACGCATCAGTGACTGCCCAAGGGGCGCACCACCCGGCCAAGGCTCTGGTCAGGCTCTACTGTCTGCCACTTTTCAGCCTCCATTTCCTCATTTGTGACACCCTGATGATAGGCTCTCCAGGCTGGTCATACTTTCCTTCATGACCAATGTAGACAGCATATTAAAAAGCAGAGACATTACTTTGTCAACAAAGGTCCGTCTAAGTCAAGGCCATGGTTTTTTCAGTAGTCATGTATGGATGTGAGAGTTGGACCATAAAGAAAGCTGAGCGCCAAAGAATTGATGGTTTTGACTTGTAGTGTTGTAGAAGGCCCTTGTGAGTCCCTTGGACTGCAAGGACATCCAACCAGTCCATTCTAAAGGAGATCAGTCCTGGGTGTTCATTGGTAGGACTGATGTTGAAGCTAAACTCCAATACTTTGGCCACCTGATGGGAAGAGCTGACTCATTTGAAAAGACCCTGCTGCTGGGAAAGATAGAGCTCGAGAGGAGAAGGGGACGACAGAGGATGAGATGCTTTGATGGCATCACAGACTCAAGGGTTAGGGTTAGCGTAGACTCCGGGAGTTGGTGATGGACAGGGAGGCCTGGAGTGCTGCGGTTCATGTGGTCGCAAAAAGTGGGACACGAACTGAGTGACTGAACTTAACTGAACTGATGATAGGCACCGTATTTACATCGCAGACCCCTTTCACAATTAAATGACGCAGCACACAGCGCAGGACAGACAGCTGTCAACGGGGACCTCTATGATTATTATTCAAAGCGAAGTGTAAGGAGAACAAGAGAATTAACGACGAGAATTGGTTTGTTAAACCTCAAGGCATTCCACGAAAGTCGCCAGAAAATTCCTCATTCTGGTTTGGTCCCTTATTTGGGGAAAAGTACAGAGGGGCAGGTGAACCTGCCCGGCTCCTGCTGGAAGCTCCAGGCCCTCTGGATGCCAGCTGGCCGACATACGCTGGCGGCGACTCCCCCAAAGCCCACGCGTTGTCTCCACCCGTTCGCAGCCCCCAACCCTGCCCTCTGGGACCCGCCAGCCCGCCCCCCACTCCAGAGATGCGCGGGGGCAGCCAGAGCCCCGCGAACCAGCGGAAGACAATCCCTCTCCCACCTCGCCCGCCCTGAACCACATCCGCACCCAGGAACTCCGTCCCGACCCACGCGGTACCGTCCGGGCGAGCCAGGGGCTCCCTCCCCACATCCCGGGGAAGCTGGCGACCTGGGGTCGCACCCCCTCCCCACTCCCCGCGCACCCCGCCGCTTCCACCGCCCGAGACGAAGCCGGGTGCTCCTCCACCGAGCTGGGAAGGAAAACTTGGGAGCGGGACGGGGGTGGACAGGGTTAGTGCCCAGGGTGCCAAGTGGGTGTGATCGGGACAGGACGGGCTGGCGGAAGAGGGGAGAGAGGAGAGGACACTCACGCTGGATGGCGTCCAGTCCAGACAGCGACAGCAGCCCGAGAAGGACCAAGGCCACGAAGCGAGCCATGCTTGCAGCAGCGGTGGCGGAGTGAGCGGCTGGGCTCCGCGCTCGCCTTTATAGTCCGCACTCAGGCAGCCAATCGGAAGCCTGCCCGCCGGGCCGTCACAAGTCTCCGAGCGAACTAGGCCGGGGCAGGTTAGAAACAGGCTTCCCCGTTTTCAGTTTCATTTTCTCGTAAGTCTCATGATGCTTAGGAAGGCAGGGTTGGGCTCGGTGCGTTCGCTGCCTGTACATCAGCGCCCTCTTATCTGGGGTGCGCGCCCAAGCTTGCGGCGCACACCGCTCACCCTAGAACTTCAGTGTGGACGAACCCTCGCTTTTCGGAACAGCACCAGAAAGGCAAAGGGACTTGCTTACCATGCATGCCACAGCCAGTTAGGAGCCTAGCACCTGGTTTTCAGTCGGGAAAACTGAAGCCTAGAACTGTTAAGGGTAAGGACAGAGACTGAACGGTACTGGGCAGAATCAGAACTCGGTTCGCAATTCCAGCCCAGAAATACGTTGCAAGTCTTCTGGATTCTCTGGGCAAGAAAAGTTTCCAGGAACCTCGAGGCCTCATGGAGCCAGCTCAGAGAACCATCTGGCATGAAGGAGGAGTTTCTTGCTTCCTGAATATGTTCCAAAAAGGAAAGGCATTTCGGAACGTCTGTGCCAAGAAACTCTGGTCCGTATCTTGCCGTTGTAATTTAAGTAATTGATGGTTTGTGGAGAAATGACCACTGAGGGTAAAACTCTTATAAAAGCAGTAACTGCTTAGAGCATCAGAGTATCTACCGCCTCGAGGGACGTTACTCCCTGCGAATTAGCACACTAGAATGGTGGTTGGCACGGACTTGGTACTTGATGAACTGAATGAATGAGTGTACAGATGAGTGGCTGGTGAAACTCATGAAGGAAGGGATGGCTGAACATATGAGGGAATACGTGAATAAACCCTAGGATGTAGGAATTACCCCGTTACATTTTTAGGGATAGGAAAACAAAGAGTGAGGGTACAGACTGGCCTGAAGATAGAGGACTGGACAATTTTAGTATGAATTTGGGTTGCATCTTCTGTGGGCTCAAACAAAGAAGTTAGACCTATAGATTCTAAGAGGGTGTCAGTGTTACAAAGACTCGTTAAGAAGACCCACTCTCCGTAGATAACATAAAAAGGAGCTGACATTACCTGGTGGCTGAGTCCAAGGATCATTTCTGGAGTGGAATACCCGGAAGAGGAAGTGAACCTGGGGGCCGAGAGTGACAGAGGTCTTGGAAATCACCCTGGTGTGCAGCTGAAGGGAGGTGGGTGGTGCTTCCCCAGAGAGCCCAAGAAATGTCATCTGGATTCCTTTCCCCTAGTTTTAGACCTTTCAGTAATCCCTGTTGTGGAGCTTGGGTCTACACTAAAGAAAGCAGGTTACTCTCCACAGACCTAATGAAGGGGAATGTGCACAGAGAGAGCCCCAGGGAGCACATACTGGGTGTTCTGTGATCCTAAGCGTCTACTACGATTATTGATGCTCTTTACCTACTTTTTCTACCAGCTCTCTCTATAGCTCTCTTGAAATAAAAGAATAATTGTCAGATATAATGTCATGAGGAATGACACTCCTTCCCCTCCCTTTTGTTTGTTGTTAACTCATTTAAGGCTCTTAAGGCCTGTAAAGTTATGACCAATCTAGACAGAATATTAAAAAGCAGACATTACTTTGCCAACAAAGGTCCGTCTAGTCAAAGCTATGGTCTTTCCAATAGTCATGTATGGATGTGAAAGTTGGACTATAAAGAAAGCTGAGCGCCAAAGAATTGATGCTTTTGAACTGTGGTGTCGGAGAAGACTTTTGAGAGTCCCTTGGACAGCAAAGAGATCCAACCAGTCCATCCTAAAGGAAATCAGTCCTGAATATTCATTGGAAGAACTGATGCTGAAGCTGAAACTCCAATACTTTGGCCACCTGATGCAAAGAACTGACTCATTTGAAAAGCCCCTGATGCTGGGAAAGATTGAAGGCGGGAGGAGAAGGTGACGACAGAGGATGAGATGGTTGGATGGTATCACTGACTCAATGGGCATGAGTTTGAGTAAACTTTGGGAGTTGGACAGGGAGTTCTGGTGTGCTGCAGTCCATGGGGTGGCAAAGAGTCGGACAGGACTGAGCAACTGAACTGAACTGAAGGCCTGTAATGTTAGTGTTGAATTATTTTCTACTGCCCTGGGGGTATAGGAAGAAGGAGAGCTAGTGGAAACTTCTATAGTCCTTGTTTACCACATCACAGACAAATACTGTAATACTTAAAATTCTTACAAGATAGAATCTGATCTATTCCCTAAGAAAATCTATTTTAAAAACACTTTTTTAAAAAGCAGTGAAGACAGAGAAAAGTGCATTTTCCAATTACTTCTTTTTTATATTCTCTTACGAGAGCAAACTTCTGGAAATCTACAAACATGGCCTTTTGATAGTGTTATCTCTCATGAGTAGGATGAATGATGGAAATGGTTTTTTTGGCCCTAATGACTTTCCTAAAAAAATTTTTACTGCGTTTATTCACAGTAAATATTTTCCCGAATGTGGAAGAAATGGAACTACATACTCTTCTGTTGATGATGTAAAATGGTACATCTATTTTGGAAAATAGATTAAGTTTTTTAAACTTAATCATACACTGGCCATATGACCCAACCACTCCACTCTAGGTGTTTACCCAAGAGAAAATGAAAGTGTATGTCGATACAAGGACTTGTACAAAACTGTTAAAAGCAGCTATATTGGTAACAATCAGAAATTGGAAAAAAGCCAAAGTTCCATCAACAGGCAAATGGATAAACAAATTATGGCAGCTATCCATACAATAAACAATGCATGAATTACTGGTACACACAATACCATGGATGAAATAATTAGGCTGAAAGAAAAGAGAGACAATAAATGAGGCTTCCTAGGTTTCATTAGTGGTAAAGAACACTCCTGCTAGTGAAGGTGACATAAGAGACATGGGTTTGATCACTGGGTTGGGAAGATTCCCCTGGAGGAGGGCATGGCAACCCACTCCAGTATTCTTGCCTGGAGAATCCCATGGACAGAAGAGCCTGGTGGGCTATGATCCTTGGGGCTGAAATAATTAGGCTGAAAGAGGAAAAGTGAGATAGTAAAAGAGTAAATGTGCATGATTTTTTGTATTTAAAATTCTAGGAAAGGCAGACTAGTCTATGTAACAGAAGCAGATGGTTGGTATCCAGGGGTCAGAAGGTGCATCTGGAGCTTAAAGACACTTTGGGCAGGTGACGGATATGTCATTATCTTGAGTATGATGATGGTTTCTCAAGTGTATACATACTGTTCAGTTCAGTTCAGTTCAGTTGCTCAGTCGTGTCCGACTCTTTGTGACCCCGTAAATCACAGCACGCCAGGCCTCCCTAGCCATCACCAACTCCCGGAGTTTACTCAAATCCATGTCCATCGAGTCGGTGATGCCATCCAGCCATCTCATCCTCTGTCATCCCCTTCTCCTCCTGCCCCCAATCCTTCCCAGGTTCAGAGTCTTTTGCAATGAGTCAACTCTTCGCATGAGGTAGCCAAAGTATTGGAGTTTCAGCTTTGGCATCAGTCCTTCCAATGAACACCCAGGACTGATCTCCTTTAGAATGGACTGGTTGGCTCTCCTTGCAACATATAGTGTAGAACTTATTAAATCATATACTCTAAGTGCAATTTATCATATGTCAATTATACCTCAATAACCCTTTAAAAATAAGCTGGACTTGCCTGGTGGTCCAGCGTTTTAAGAATCCTCCTGCCAACGCAGGGGACACAGGTTCAATCCCTGGCCCGGGAAGATTGCGCAAGCTTTGGGTCACAACTACTGAAGCGGGCATGCCCTAGAGACCATGCTCCACAACAAGAGAAGCCACCGCAATGAGAAGCCCACGCCTCAGAACTGTAGCGTAATCCTGCTCATAGCAACTAGAGAGAGCCTGCACGCAGTAGCTAAGACCCAGCAGAGCCAAAAATAAATTAATTAAAAATTATAACCTAAAAGCATAGGTACCAGTATCTTTGTTAGGCCAAAGAAGAATGAAGTCCTTGAACAGAAAAAAACAAAGTAAGGATATTGAAGTGGGGAGAAAATAGGACTAGGTTGAAGCTCAGGTGAGTTGGGTTGCACCTTAAGAGATCTCAGTCAGCGCTTCTCTGAGGCGGGCTCATCAAGCAGCCAGAAAACCCAGGCCCCCTGGAAGGAGAGGAACAAGCACAGCTAGGACATCCGTGCCCGGGCTCTGGCAGATGTTGTGTCACTCTTCAGAGCGTGGCTCATGCAGCACAACGTCAGCTCCACTTCTAGGAGCTCTTAGAAATGCAGACCCTTGGGGCCATCCTAGACCTACTAAGTCAGAGCCTGCATTTTAACAACCTCCCAGGTGATTCATCCACACATTAAAGTTTGGGAGGCTGCTGATCCAACTACATGACAATCCAGAAGGTAGGTCTTTCTTTTACAGATGAAGAGACCGTTTCAGAGAATTAAGACGCTTGTCCATGTTCACTCTGAGCTACAATTCAAGTGCTAGCCCATGTGATTTGCAAGGCTTCATATATCCACTTGAAAACCACTTCTGAGAAGGTTCACAGGAAATGTTTCACTGGGTGGCTTGGCTCAGGGCAAGAATTAAAAGCATACGAAGGATGCAGAGAAGCAGGAACTATTAACACAATGTGTAGTAGTTTGGGGTATTGTTTTAAACCCACATTTATTTTTTTCTGCCATAGATAAAAAGTATTATACACATATGATAGAAAATTGGAACAATCTAAAAACTATAAAGAAACTTAAAACCACAGTGATTCTGCACATCAGAGGACTATCGTTAATCGGCTTAATGAGCTTGAAGATGGCTGCCTGCTCAAAAGAATGTCTATACGTGTATAACTGAATCCCTTTGCTGTACAGCAAAGGTTGGCACAACATTGTAAATAAACTCTACTTCATATAAAAAAATAGAATTCCATCCTGGTTAGATCTGTTTGGGGGCTGGAAATCCTCAGTCTTTTGTGTTAAATTCTGTTAGGTAGTTAGAATAGAAAACAGGAGTCCAAAATGGCGGTGGCTAAAAGACAAGGCAGGGGAAAGCCCTTGAAAATAGAACAAAGGAAGGTCAAGAGAAGCTCCGAGGACCGGAACGAGGACCTCAGGTAGAACAAACAGCACTCCTGGCTAGCCCAATTTACATAGGGCAGGCCCATGGGGAGGAAAAACATATAAAAAGAGGAGCGAAAGTGTGCTGTCTCTCTCTCCCGCACGCTGGCACCTTCCCCCACTCTCTTCTCTTCACGTCTTTGGGTCGGCATGCCCTCACACCTCGAGGATGGATTCCCATGCTATTTTCTAAATAAAATGGAGCTGTAACACTACTTTGTCTAAGAGCTATAACACGGTCTGTCCAAGACCTGAGAGCTGTGACGCGCTGAGGGCTTTAATGTCCATCATTCCAAATCTTTGTTGTGACAAGACAGAACTAAGGAGGATACACTCGCCTGATAATTCCATTGAATGAGTGAGTGTTGCTGTGTCCGACCCCATGGACTGTAACTACCAAGGTCCTCTGTTCATGGAATTCTCCAGGCAAGAATACTGGAGTGAGTTGCTATGCCCTCCTGCAGGGGATCTTCCCAACCCAGGGATTGACCTGGGTCTCCCACATTGCAGGTAGAATCTTTACTTGTCTGGGCCATTAAATACAGGCTATGTCAGCTGAGTACAGGCTTGTGGCAAATGTAAATACTGTAAGGATAAAGCAGAAGAAGACTCTAGACTGCCAACCAGGAAACACCAACCTAGAGTTCAAGTCAGCACAGTAATTAACTTATTAGCAACCACCTAAGGTGTTCATTCTGACTGAATTCTCAGGTTTGTGCTGTTATAAAACAGGCAACAGATCCAAAGGAAATGGGACACAGAGGGGAGTGTTGTTTCCTGAGAGTTAGAAGCCATACCAAGGGCTGGAAAAACTTGGCAAAATCCCGGGAAGCCTAGTACTGTTATCACTAATTGAGAGAGAGTTATCTGGGCAGACTAAAGTTGAGGCAGGTGAAGGATCTGGTTGCTGAGGAATCTCTGCCAAAGGCTTGTGTGTAACCACCACACTCTTCCAACTGCCAATGTGATCTCATTGGAAAATCATACCAACTGGGTATAAAATAAAGTAAGCAGTACAAAACTAAACAGTAGTAACCACAGTGTTGCAAGTACTGAATACTTCTTATTTTTAATTACAATTCCAATACATGATGGATGTCTGCTGCCAAAATGCAATAACTCAGAGGTGTACTGAGTGAAAGTGAGAGTTGCCCTCCTGTGTCTGCTCCTCCCTCTCGCCTCCCCACAGGAAACAGTTCAGCTTTGGTGCCGATCCCTTCATTTGCCTGCATGCTAAGTTGTGTGTGACTCTTTGTGACCCTGTGGACTGTGGCCCACCAGGCTCCTCTGTCCATGGGATTCTCCAGGCAAGAACACTGGTGTGCGTTGCCATTTCCTCCTCCAGGGGATCTTCCTGACCCAGGGATCTAACCTGTGTGTCTTACATCTCCTGCATTGGCAGGCAGGTACTTTACCTCTAGTGCCAACTAGGAAGCCCATCCCTTCATAGATATATTGAAATATTGTATACAGTTTAGAAGGTGATGAATTTTTAAGTTATAACTACAGAGCCTGCTCTTATGAGGTGTTCAGAACTCAGTGTCCACTAAAAGCATAAAGAGAGTTAGAGTCAGCCTCAGTCCTCAGCTTGGATGTAGAGTGAGGTTAGGTAGATGCTGAAGCCAAGACTCCCTGTCACTGTGGGGGCACGGGACAACCGCAGGAGCCAAGGCTTAGGTGCCGTCCCTGGGGGCTACTGCACCAGTGACTGAGCCACTGGCCAGCCGCCCTTCTTGGGTGTTTTCCCTTCGTAGGCCCTTGGGTCTGCATCTCAGAACCTACGCCAAACTGCAGAATTCAAACTTGGATTTTTTGATCCTGCCTGGGATTCCATGTAGCACTCTCAAAAATTAAGCATCTCCTGCAAATGTCCTTTTTCCCTTTGGGCAAATTCCTCTAAGCCCCACCTTCCCACTTCCCAGCTTGCTTGACTGACACCTGCCTCTGACCAGTCAGAGTGTGTGGTCTTTTCTGGCCACCCCCTCCTATGTTGAACCTGCATCAGATTCTTTCCTCTCTACTTTCTGGTTTCTTGGACTTTTCTAAACACTTCTCCTTAAACAGGATTGTGAAGAAACCAGGAAGAATTGTTTAGTAACCAATCAGAAATTTAAAACAAGCAGGGAAAAAAATGCCAGAGATGTATACACAAGAGCCATCAAACACACAGTAGGACCAGTGTCGGTACAAAGGAGGGCCAGTAAGTAGAAGTGTGATGAGTCTGTAATCATTTTCCCTTATTTCATTATTTATTATCATTGTTGTCTATTATGGTTTTAACTGTAGATCAATTTGCCACAAATGGGTTTGCTAAAAGACAACTTTTCATTTATCAAATTAGCCAAAAATCTATCTAATGACCAATGACTACAATACTGAGGTGGGACTTTCCCCTCTGCTGTTCAATACCCTGAGAGCTGAGTAGATGAAGTAGCCCCCACCATTACCCCACAAAAGCCAGGATATGATGGGTGGGGGGTGGGTCAGAGAGAATTCATTCAGCATTTATTGGGAACAATGGAGATTCTACAAAATTAGGACATTCCATAAATATTTAATGAACTTGCTGATTTCTAGTTCATAGTATATCAGATATTTTCCAGATCTTTATATAGAGAACTGCCTACTTATCATGAACAATAATAGACATTTCTGTGGTTGGGAGAATAATGCCTCCCCCCATACCCCAAAAAAGATATTTATAGCCTAATTCCTGGAACCTCTCAATACGTTACCTTACATAGCATAAGGGACTCTGCAGGTGTGATTAAGGTTGGGGACCTTGAGATGAGGAAATTATCAGAGATGATTTGGATAGGCTCAGTATAACCACAGAGGTCATTAGAGCAGAGAAATTTATTTCCCTGACTGTGGTCAGAGGGAGTTGTGACTACAGAAGCATGATCAGAGAGCTGCAGCATGCTGGCTTTGCAGGTGAAGAAGGGGTCATGGAGCAAGGAATGTGAGCAACTTCTAGAATCTGGGAAAGGTAAGCACATGGAATATCCTATACTCTCCAGCAAGAAAAGCTGCTGCTGGTAAGTCACTTCAGTCATGTCCGACTCTGTGCGACCCCATAGGCGGAAGCCCACCAGGCTCCCCCATCCCTGGGATTCTCCAGGCAAGAACACTGGAGTGGGCTGCCATTTCCTTCTCCAATGCGTGAAAGTGAAAAGTGAAAGTGAAGTCGCTCAGTCGTGTCCGACTCTTAGCGACCCCATGGACTGCGGCCTTCCAGGCTCCTCAATCCATGGGACTTTCCAGGCAAGAGTACTGGAGTGGGGTGCCATTGCCTTCTCCGAGCAAGAAAAGCAGCCCTGCTTAATTTTAAGCCCAGGAGATTTGTGTTGGACTTCTGACTTAAAGAACTGTAGGATGATAGATTGTATTTTTTAAGCCATCAGGTTTGTGGTAGTTTATAACAGCAGCAAGGAAAAAAACAAAAACATTCATACAGCTCCAGAATCATACAGTTTCGGGCATTTGTTGCCAGGAGCCTATCTCAGTGTAAACATTTGCCTTTTCTGTGTTGTCTTTACCTGTTAGTTAACTAGATCTAGCCACACAGCACATTTGGGGTACTTTCCTTATGAGGGAGGGCTCTCAGCAGCCCAGCAGCTGAGGGGAGGAGCTTTGCTGGGCCCCAGCTTGGTCAGGAGCCTTGGTCCTCCCCTCCTGTCATGGCCCCGGCTGAGCTGAGGCAGCCCCGGGGATGTAGGCCCAGCTGGCACTGCCATTTCTGTTCAACTCCTCCAGCGTGCGCCCACTGAGGCAAAGCACTCCTGGCTCTACCAGTGGCTGCCATGCTGAGAGCAGGAGCCCTCTAGTCTCCAGGACAACGGTGCCCGAAGCTCTGGCTTCTTTCTTCTTGGTCCGGCCCCAGCCTGTCCATCAGGCCTCCGTGTTCACAGCAGTCAGGTGCTACCCGCATCTACTGTCGCCTTGCTAGGTGCTGGGTGCTGGGCTGGTCTGGGGAAAATTCTTTCCTCAAAGAGTTCAGACATTCTGGTTCATATACCTTGGATAGATAATGATTCCAGAAAAGTAACCTATTTCACATAGAGGGTTCAAAGAGCCTGTGAAGGACTTTGGTGCCAAGAAAAACAATGTGGACTTAACCTTTGGACCATGATGCTGGTGCCAGCAGAGCTGGGGCTTTGTTTCTGTTTTTTCCTTTTGGTTTCTTTACAGCATTTTCTGTTTGGTATTTTAAGTAACTTTTCCACTTAGCTTATTTTTTCAAATTATAAAGTTCGTATCCCTTATGAAAAGTTCACACAACATAGGTAAAAATAAAGATAAAAATGTAAATCACCTGTTAAAACTACTATCAAAAAATACCCACTTCTAATGAACTAATGTATGTTCCCAGACTTACATTAGAAGGGGATGACAGAGGATGAGATGGCTGGATGGCATCACCGACTCGATGGACATGAATTTGAGTAAACTCCGGGAGTTGGTGATGGACAGGGAGGCCTGGCGTGCTGCGATTCATGGGGTCGCAAAGAGTCGGACACGACTGAGCGACTGAACTGAACTGAAGTGATAGAATACATGATGATGGTTTAGTTGCTAAGTTATATCCAACTCTTTTCAACTCCATGGATTGTAGACCACCAGGCTCCTCTGTCCATGGGATTTCTCAGGCAAGAATTCTGGAGTGAGTTGCCATTTCCTACCCTGTATTTCATTCTTTTTAACGTCTGAGTAATATTCCATTGTGTGTGTGTAGTGTGTACTTAGTTGCTCAATCATGTTCAACTCTTTGAAGCCCGTGGACAGGCTACGTTGTCCATAGGGGTTCTCCAGGCAAGAATACTGGAGTGGGTTGCCATGCCCTCCTGCAGGGGATCCTCCCAACCCAGGGATCGAACCCAGGTCTCCCACATTGCAGGCGGATGGGTTCTTTACCATCTGAGCCACCAGGGAAGCCCACATATGTCCTGTCTCTTCTTTATCCATTCATCTGCCAATGGACATTTAGGTCGCTTCCTTGTCTTAGTTATGGTAAATAACACTGCAACAATTATTTATCTTACTTGCTCCATATAAACATATATATAAATAATGCTATTTACTTTTGGGCACTGCTTAATTTTGTATATAATGGAATCACTGTATATATTTGGGGGAACTTGCTGGATTTTCTTCACTAACATTTTTTTTGTGATTCATCCATGTTCATTTTTATAAGGACAGTTGGACAATTCTTTCATTTTCAACCTGTATAGCATTCCATTGTCTGAATGTATCTTTTTAATCCAGCTTTAAGTTGTTTGCAGTTGATTGCCATTGGAAAGTGTTGCCGAGTGAACAGTTTTTACACCTATTGCAGGTGCTTGTGCACGAGCTTCTCTATGTTGGATCAGAAATGCTGGGTCATAGGGCATGTGCGTATTTAACTTTACTACATAATACTCTAGTTTTCCAAAGTTGTTTTATCAGTTTATGCTCTCACCAGCAATGTAATGAGTTCTCCTTAGGGTATGTTTTTCCCAACACTTGGCATATCCAGATTTTTAAAGCTTGTGTCATTCTGATGGTATGATGGGTTTTAATTTGCATTATGTATATACATACTCCATTAATTTATTATATATAATACTATATTGGTTTGTAGTGTGATATATTCTAGATACAATCCTTTGTTTTAGGTATGGCAAATATATTCAAATCTGTGACTTGACTTTTTACTTTTTTTATGGAGTCTAACTTTATTGTAGTTCTAAATCATGAGATTAATCAATCAGTCTTTAGCTATATACATATAATTTGTGACTTCTATGTTGAGGGTTTTTTTCATAAAAATGGGTTTTCTTTTTTCCTGTGTTTAAAATTTTTGTTTGGTATTTAGCTCTTTTTCTGATGGAACTTACAGTTGTGCATAGTGTGAGGTGGTTGTTGTTGAGTCATTAAGTCGTGTCTGACTCTTCGACGCCATTGGGCTGTAGCCCGCCAGGCTCCTCTGTCCACGGAATTCTTCAGTAACGAATACTGGAGTGGGTTGCCATTTCCTTCTCCAAGGGATCTTCCCAACCCAGGAATCCAACCCACGTCTCCTGCATTGGCAGGCGGGCTCTTTACCACTGAGCCATCAGAGAAGCCCATAGCGTGAGGTAGGGACTTATTTTTCCACCACATATTGATAGCCATTTGTCTCAGCACCATGTTTTTTCAAAAGCCCTTCCTTTTACAATTGATCTGAAATGCCTTGTGTATCAAGTTTCCGTGTATTCACAAGTTTGTTTCTGGGCTCTATTCTGTTCGTTGGTCTTGATCCATCCTGAGTCATTTCCATTCTGTTTTAATTATAAATCTCTCACCTTATTATTCTTCAGGAGCATCTTTATCTTTCTCCCTCCATTAACCCTCTTCCGTATTTTAGGATCAACTTGTCAAGTGTCATGAAAACCTATTAAAATGTTTTAAAATAATTACAGTAGATCTATATATCAGGTTGGGAAAAAATTATGTCTTTAGGATATTTAATCTCCCTATCCATAACCTTACTCTCTCATTTTTTGTCATTAATTTATTTCAATAAAACATTATACTTTTTCCATTAAAAGCTTGACATCTAGAGAAAAACTATTAAAAAATCCAACATATGGAGGCTGAAAAGCTTGACATCTTTTGTTAGCTTTATATTGGCATGTGCATTTAAACACTATTTGAATATATATAGCATATCTATTTTATATATATTTAAGTGCTATGTCTGTTGCTATCATAAATTGTTCTTCTGTCCATGGGATTCTCCAGACAATACTGGAGTGGGTTCCTGTGCCCTTCTCCAGGGGATCTTCCTGACTCAGGGATCAAACACATGTCTCTTAAGTCTCTTGCATTGGCAGGCAGGTTCTTTACCACTAGCGCCATCTGGGAAGCCCATTTATATATATCTAAGTACTATGTCTATTGCTATTATAAATTATATATTTTTAATTTACTTTGTTACCCGTACAAAGAAATGCATTTTTATGTTTTTGTCCAGCAAATTTATTATTAGGATTAATAAGAGAATTTATCTTTTATAGCTTATTGACATTTCTATATAATCTATATATAGCATCAAAGTAATACAATTTTGTTTCTTCTCTTCAAATATTTATTCTTTTTACTTTTTTTCATTGTCTTGATTTACTGCTGGGACCTCTAGTATAACATCACTCAAAAGGGGCAGTGGGCATCTTTTTTAATTTTTTTAAAGTATTTACTTATTTGGCTGCTCTGGTGTTTAGTTGCAGCACGTGGGACTTTGGTTGAGGCGTACAAATTCTCACTCGTGGCACTGAGAGCACAGAGTCTTGGCCACTGGGCCACCAGGGAAGTTCCATGGTGTAACTTCAGGAAAGATCCTTATTTCTGATTTTACCTGTAAAATACCTATAATAGACTTCTATTAATGAGTGCATGTGTCTGCTTATGTATATTAAGAAAACCTTTATAAGTCTAAGTAAATTTGCCTTTTTCCCCAGCTATGAGTTTTTTATGATAAATTCACTGAGTATTGAAAAAAACATTACTACCACTCCATAAGCTCCTATGCCATCTTCTAGTTGGATATTAAATATTCAGCCTATGTTCTTTTTGAGGACAGCCCAAAAATATATTGTACATATTTAAATTACCAAAAAGTCTGTAACTTTACCCTTCAGGGTAAAAAGTCCATCAAATACTTTAACATTGTTTACTCTTTCTACACTTAGGTTATTGTGTTTTATTTTTCTAACCACTTTACCAACCATTACTATTTTATATTTAGATTACAAAATTGATACATTTGTATTACTCTCCCTTTTCTCTCATATTTTAGGCCTTCCCTCTGCCTCAAATGTATCATTTAGATGCTTAGTGAGGATCTGACAGGTGCAGCAATCTTAGTTATCTAATAATGTTTATCATGCAGTCATTTTTTTTAAAGGGATTTTTATTGAATAGAGAATTTTAGGTAGGAAGTTGTTTCATCACATTCATGACGACTTTCTGCTATGTTCTGGATCCCACTGACATTGAGAAGTCAGCTGTTGTTCCTTTGAGAAGCTGAACACAATGTTTTACCATTGTTTTAGTGAAACAAAATATATAGTAAAACCAGGCACAACCAAGTTTCTAACAGATATAGGAGATAACATATAAACTTTATATGGCAAAATGCTTCATCTACAATCTCCATAATTCTAAAAATTAACAAATTTCCATAACTCTAAAAATTATCTTTCCAAAATTTTCCCAAAATTGTAACCAAAGTTACAAAATTGGAGGCTTACTTTAACATGCATAAGTATCTTATTACGCAGTTTCGTATGCAGAAGACACCCAGATGTTGATGGTAAATCTGAAATTGTCCTCCCCACCTCTAAGATGCCAGCACCTCCACTGTACACACCTGCATAGGAAGGCCAAACATGGACGTGCAGCAGCCAAGGCAAAATTATAAAGAAGTTATTTGTGATAACATGAATACCACTTCTGATTATGTGCATAAAGCATAAAAGCATATCAGTATTAAAGAGCAAGGAAACAGAATTTGATATTAGACCAAATGAAGAATGTTCAAATCTGAAAAAAAAGAGAAAAGGAATAATAATAAATACATTTATTTTATATCACAGATAGCACCACCAAACTTATCTAACTTTCACTGTATAAATCTCTGTTGATAAAACTGCAGGTGATTTTGCAAACCATTTAGTTTATCCCATTGGTTCTCCTACAACCTTAGACAAGAGAGTGCTGGTATTAGAGTTCAGATCCTCACTCTAACATTTAGTAACTGTGCGACACTGGGCAGGTCAGCCAAACTCTCTGATGCTCTTGCAAATTAACCTCCCTGTCCTACAGTGCAACAGGAAATTTGAATAGGTTTTCCATGCCAAGACACACTGAGTAATAAAATCTCCCAGAAAAGCTGGATTATCTGCTCTGGCCCCCACCTGCAGTGGCAGAGAAGTCCAATCCCCGTCTCATGCTGCTCGAGTTGGGTGCTAGAGCTGCAATACATCTGTTACAGTTCTTTACATCGAGTCACAACAATCTTGTTTCCACTTCTCTCCTCTACTGGACTGGGAGCTTCAAGACCCAACTACAGTGCCCAGACACTTAGGAATGGTGTCTCTGCAGACCCATGTCACTCTTCTCTTCAGGCTATTTAGCAAAGAGCTGCCACGCAAAGGGAGGGACAGTTCATCTTTGAAGGCCCAGAGATGCCCAATATGGAAACGGCAGAAGAGCAAACACTTGCAGGTGCTGTGGGTAACAGCTGCCTCTGCCTGTAACCCCACACCTGCAGCTCCTCTGTCCTCCCTTTAGAGGGTTAGTGATGCTGGGAAAGTCACACCCAGGACTACAGCCTTCCTCATCTCCCCCGCTCCCAGGGGCAGGGAATGGGACCCCATGGGATTCTTCTCTGCCTGCTGAATTGTTACCCTGATTAATGTCTTCCAGACTGTGAGGCCTATCATATTAGAGCTGTCTGTAATGGTCCCCAGGATACTGATATTACAATAGGGCTTCTTAAGCTTAGAAACCCACCTCGATGGTGCTGCTTACAGGTCTCGATCTATGGAAAAGAAAATGGAGAAAGGAAACAGTTAGGTTTGACTTCTGAAATACTGCATACTACAAAAGTCTAAACTTGTTATAAACAAAGATGGCAGAAGAGCCTGTGAAGAAAAACCTAGACGTTTCCTACCAGCCTGAGATCCCAAGCCATCCAGAGAACTGGAGGATGCCAGGGTTGGAGGGCCCTACCATAGCAGGGCTTGCACACAAGGCCCGTGCCTTCCGGAAACCCTCCTTGGTCCTGGGTGTGCCCGAGGCTGTCAGGAGAGCCAAGGAGGCCACAGGGAAGAAGCCTTGGGAGTGCCCGCTCTCACTGCAGGGAAGCCACTGTTCTCAGCGACCACACTGTGCCCAGCTCTCTCAGAGGGTGCCACTACGCAGAGCTTTAATAACATTCCCTGATAATCCCAGTATGCAGATGTTTTTATATCAAAGCAGCTATATGCCGCGGCTGTGCTCAGAAACAACTGTCAGTGGTTAACCAAAGAACTTGAAAACCTACCCCACTTAACTATCTGGGGTTGTTCCAAAGTAACGTGTTTCACTCGGCAGCTGTACTGATCCTTGCTGTTGGGAGTGAACTCGGCGTGGGACAGCAGGTAGAAAGACCAGTCCTTGCTGAAAGACAGGTCTGACTGCTCCGATTTAATCTTCTCCCCATTCTTCAGCAAATCGATTTCAATCTGGGGTGGATGGAACCCAGACACATAGCAGTTCAGGTAATTTGGCTTTCCATCTTCTGGTGGGTGTCTTGAGTACACTTGAATCTTTGGACGACCTGAGGAGCGGCAGGGAAAGACAGATGAAATTGCAGAGCATTCCACTTGGGGCTACCTTGGTCTAAAGCTAGATCAGGCACCAAATGTTTATACTGGATCCTCCATTTCTCCCAATTCCACTTTCCCTTGGGCCAAATGACCTTCCATTTTTGCAAAAGGCCACCTCCAGTTTGTGGGATACACCATGACTTAGTATCTTTCCAACATAATTCCCCTACACATGTCTTTCAGGCTTTTTCTCGCAGATTTCTAGTAACATCTTTTTCTGTCAATGGACACTGTGCTGTATCTTTTAAGAATTGTGTGTGGAGGCTCTCAAGAAGGCTTCATGGCTCCTCAGCACATAGAATCTATATCACTCAAGAGTCTACATGATTTGGCCCCAGTCTACTGATCGAGCTTCATTTCTCACGTCACACACCCTCCAGAGTGGCCACATCAAAACACTCCCTGATTATACCCTGTTTCAGCCCCGTCAATTATTTTCCTTACATTTACTTCTTTCTTCCTGGTCTCCTGTCTAGATGCACACCCACCAGACTTCTCAATAGGTGCCTAGTACAGAGCCCTGCGCAGTGCAGCTGCTTGGTAAATGGCAGGTGTGATTACTGTTACCTCCTTGCTCAGGTTCCTAACAGAGTCAACCCAAAGTATATTTCTACAGAACACAACCTGTTCATCATGTCTAGAGTGTATATGACAAATCTCTATCTGAATGTGCACCTGATTTCATGAGCCAGACAACAAAGAAACAAAAGTGAAACACCTACAGGGGCTGGAAAGCACCTTAGATGAGTGGGTTGGGCTGGGGAAGAACAATAGGGAAGAGTGAGGACTGTGGCAAATGGGAAACATCATACTCTCCATTAGGACCAAGTGGAGTAATGCATGTGACAATGGAATCTGCATTTTTAATGAGCATGGCCAAGTGACTTCCATAATCTGCCAGGTTGACGATATTATATGTTGCTACAGAACAGGGGGTTTGCTAATGGAATGCATGTCTAGACACTTCATGGGAATGTAGAAAGAAAATATTATAAACTCCATTTTTCTATTAAGCAGGCCACTGTGATCAGATGTATCTCTCTAGAAACATCCTATTATCAAAGAAAATGTCCCCAGTTGTACCAAAAGCTAGGTTGGAAATACAATGAAGCCCTGATATTTTTCCACAGTTGAAAGTGAAGATAAATCAGAAACCTCTTTGCAATGAATTTCTAATAACTTGTTATTGTACTGTATATACTATTATAGTAGTGAAAGCACATTTTCATCCCCCCTGGCATTTTCCCACTGAGGGAGATGGGCAGGTTTGTGTGCATGTGTGTGGAGGGGGGAGGGGCTGTTTGTTTGACTGGGTTTTTTTCTAAGAATATCGCAAATGGAACCTGGAATGTCAGGTCCATAAATCAAGGCAAATTGGAAGTGGTCAAACAGGAGATGGCAAGAGTGAACATCGATAGGCTAGGAATCAGCAAACTAAGATGGACCGGAATGGGTGAATTTAACTCAGATGACCATTATATCTACTACTGTGCACAGGAATCCCTTAAAAGAAAGGAAGTAGCCATCACGGTCAACAAAAGAGTGCGAAGTGCAGTACTTAGATGCAATCTCAAAAATGACAGAATGATCTCTGTTTGTTTCCAAGGCAAACCATTCAATATCACGGTAATCCAAGTCTATGCCCCAACCAGTAATGCTGAAAAAGCTGAAGTTGAACAGCTCTATGAAGACCTACAAGACTTTCTGGAACTAACACCCAAAAAAGATATCCTTTTCATTACAGAGGATTGGAATGCAAAAGTAGGAAGTCAAAAAACACCTGGAGTAACAGGCAAATTTGGCCTTGGAGTACAGAATGAAGCAAGGCAAAGTATAATAGAGTTCTGCCAAGAGAATGCACTGGTCATAGCAAGCACCCTCTCCCAACAACACAAGAGAAGACTCTACACATGGACGTCACCAGATGGTCAACACTGAAATCAGATTGATTATTTTCTTTGCAGCCAAAGATGGAGAAGCTCTATACAGTCAGGAAAAACAAGACTGGGAGCTGACTGTGGCTCAGATCATGAACTCCTTACTGCCAAATTCAGACTGAAATTGAAGAAAGTGGAGAAAACCACTACACCATTCAGGTATGATCTAAATCAAATTCCTTATGACTATACAGTGGAAGTAAGAAACAGATTTAAGGGACTAGATCTGACAGACAGAGTGCCTGATGAACTATGGCTGGAGGTTCATGACATTGTACAGGAGACAGGGATCAAGACCATCCCCAAGAAAAAGAAATGCAAAAAGGCAAAATGGCTGTCTGAGGGGGCCCTACAAATAGCTGTGAAAAGAAGGGAAGAGAAAAGCAAAGGAGAAAAGGAAAGATATAAGTAGCTGAATGCAGAGTTCCAAAGAATAGTAAGGAGAGATAAGAAGGCCTTCCTTAGCAATCAATGCAAAGAAATAGAGGAAAACAATAGAATGGGAAAAACTGGAGATCTCTTCAAGAAAATTAGGGATACCAAGGGAACATTTCATGCAAAGATGGGCTCAATAAAAAACAGAAATGGTATGGACCTAACAGAAGCAGAAGATATTAAGAAGAGGTGGCAAGAATACACAGAACTGACAAAAAAAAATCTTCACGACCCAGATAATCACAGTAGTATGATCACTCACCTAGAGCCAGACATCCTGGAATGTGAAGTCAAGTGGGCCTTAGGAAGCATCTCAAACAAAGCTAGTGGAGGTGATGGAATTCCAGTTGAGCTATTTCAAATCCTGAAAAATGATGCTGTGAAAGTGCTGCACTCAATATGTCAGCAAATTTGGAGAACTCAGTAGTGGCCACAGGACTGGAAAAGGTCAGTTTTCATTCCAATTCCAAAGAAAGGAAATGCCAAAGAATGCTCAAAGTACCGCACAATTGCACTCATCTCACGCGCTAGTAAAGTAATGCTCAAAATTCTCCAAGCCAGGCTTCAGCAATATGTGAACCGTGAACTTCCTGATGTTCAAGCTGGTTTTAGAAAAGGCAGAGAAACCAGAGATCAAATTGCCAACATCTGCTGGATCATGGAAAAAGCAAGAGAGTTCCAGAAAAGCATCTATTTCTGCTTTATTGACTATGCCAAAGCCTTTGACTGTGTGGATCACAATAAACTGTGGAAAATTCTTGAAGAGATGGGAATACCAGACCACCTGACCTGCCTCTTGAGAAACCTGTATGCAGGTCAGGAATCAACAGTTAGAACTCTACATGGAAAAACAGACTGGATCCAAATAGGAAAAGGCTGTATATTGACACCCTGCTTATTTAACTTATATGCAGAGTACATCATGAGAAACGCTGGGCTGGAAAAAGCACAAGCTGGAGTCAAGATTGCCAGGAGAAATATCAATAACCTCAGATATGGAGATGACACCACCTTTATGGCAGAAAGTGAAGAAGAACTAAAGAGCCTCTTGATGAAGGTGAAAGAGGAGAGTGAAAAAGTTGGCTTAAAGCTCAGCATTTAGAAAATTAAGATCATGGCATCAGTCCCATCACTTCATGGCAAATAGAAGGGAAAACAGTAGAAACAGTGGCTGACTTCTGCAGATGGTGATTGCACCCATGAAATTAAAAGACGCTTACTCCTTGGAAGCAAAGTTATGACCAACCTAGACAGCATATTAAAAAGCAGAGACATTACTTTGTCAACACAGGTCCGTCTAGTCAAGGCTATGGTTTTTCCGTGATCATGTACGGATGTGAGAGTTGGACTGTAAAGAGAGCTGAGCACAGAAGAATTGATTCTTTTGAATGGTGGTGTTGGAGAAGACTCTTGAGAGTCCCTTGGATTGCAAAGAGATCCAAGCAGTTCTTCCTAAAGGAGATCAGTCCTGGGTGTTCACTGAAGGACTGATTTTGAAGCTGAAACTCCAATACTTTGGTCACCTTATACAAAGAGCTGACTCATTTGAAAAGACCCTGATGCTGGGAAAGATTGAGAGCAGGAAGAGAAGGGGATGACAGAGGATGAGATGGTTGGATGGCATCACAGACTCAATGGACATGGGTTTGGGTGGACTCCAGCAGTTGGTGATGGACAGGGAGGCCTGGCGTGCTTTGGTTCATGGGGTCACAAAGAGTTGTACACAACTGAGCGACTGAACTGAACTGAACTGAAGAGGAGGAGGTGTATCAGACAGGCCTACTTTGAATCTGGCCTAACTTACTGGGGGGAGTTATTTTAGCTTCTGTAGTTTAATTGAAAACTTAATTTACACCCAGACTGAAATAAAACCTACACAGGGAAAGAGCAGAAAATAGACCTCTTCCTCCCAAAGTGAATCACACTTACATGTTTTTTGTATGTCTTCTAGAAATCCCCCGTGTATTTTCCAGGCATGTATTATCTTGGAAATTTTCTAATGAACATACTTTTTAGTGTCTGCTTGTTATTATTTGAAAGAATTCTATAGCCACAACAAAATATCAATAATAGTGATAATACAGATATCATGTGTTTTTTTGGCAAATAAATTTTAAATTCCATTTTCACATGAAAGAGAAATCCGAGCTTCAGTGTACTTAGGTGTCTAAACGCAGTGTCCCTGACACCCTGGGTAAGTGCGTTGATTATTAGCCCTAGTTTTACAACCTTTCTGACTGATAAACCTTCACTTACTCAAAACTGAAAGTAGAGACACACTTCATATGGGAAAGAACCAGGCCAGGAGCCAAAGGAGGAAGCCCTCTGTGAACAAAGGCCACAGCCCATACCCGCCCAGCTTGCTCCCTAGAACCTCACCCCAGAAGATTGGGAAAAAAGCACCGGTGACTACCCTAGGCGCGCACCACCCGGCCAAGGCTCTGGTCAGGTTCTACAGTCTGCGACTGATCCCCTGCGGGGTTAACTTACTTCAACTTTTCAGCCTCCCTTTCCTCATTTGTGACATCCTGATAATAGGCACCGTATTTACATCGCAGACCCCTTTCACAATTAAATGACGCAGCACACAGCGCAGGACAGACAGCTGTCAACGGGGACCTCTATGATTATTATTCAAAGCGAAGTGTAAGGAGAACAAGAGAATTAACGACGAGAATTGGTTTGTTAAACCTCAAGGCATTCCACGAAAGTCGCCAGAAAATTCCTCATTCTGGTTTGGTCCCTTATTTGGGGAAAAGTACAGAGGGGCAGGTGAACCTGCCCGGCTCCTGCTGGAAGCTCCAGGCCCTCAGGATGCCAGCTGGCCGACATACGCTGGCGGCGACTCCCCCAAAGCCCACGCGTTGTCTCCACCCGTTCGCAGCCCCCAACCCTGCCCTCTGGGACCCGCCAGCCCGCCCCCCACTCCAGAGATGCGCGGGGGCAGCCAGAGCCCCGCGAACCAGCGGAAGACAATCCCTCTCCCACCTCGCCCGCCCTGAACCACATCCGCACCCAGGAACTCCGTCCCGACCCACGCGGTACCGTCCGGGCGAGCCAGGGGCTCCCTCCCCACATCCCGGGGAAGCTGGCGACCTGGGGTCGCACCCCCTCCCCACTCCCCGCGCACCCCGCCGCTTCCACCGCCCGAGACGAAGCCGGGTGCTCCTCCACCGAGCTGGGAAGGAAAACTTGGGAGCGGGACGGGGGTGGACAGGGTTAGTGCCCAGGGTGCCAAGTGGGTGTGATCGGGACAGGACGGGCTGGCGGAAGAGGGGAGAGAGGAGAGGACACTCACGCTGGATGGCGTCCAGTCCAGACAGCGACAGCAGCCCGAGAAGGACCAAGGCCACGAAGCGAGCCATGCTTGCAGCAGCGGTGGCGGAGTGAGCGGCTGGGCTCCGCGCTCGCCTTTATAGTCCGCACTCAGGCAGCCAATCGGAAGCCTGCCCGCCGGGCCGTCACAAGTCTCCGAGCGAACTAGGCCGGGGCAGGTTAGAAACAGGCTTCCCCGTTTTCAGTTTCATTTTCTCGTAAGTCTCATGATGCTTAGGAAGGCAGGGTTGGGCTCGGTGCGTTCGCTGCCTGTACATCAGCGCCCTCTTATCTGGGGTGCGCGCCCAAGCTTGCGGCGCACACCGCTCACCCTAGAACTTCAGTGTGGACGAACCCTCGCTTTTCGGAACAGCACCAGAAAGGCAAAGGGACTTGCTTACCATGCATGCCACAGCCAGTTAGGAGCCTAGCACCTGGTTTTCAGTCGGGAAAACTGAAGCCTAGAACTGTTAAGGGTAAGGACAGAGACTGAACGGTACTGGGCAGAATCAGAACTCGGTTCGCAATTCCAGCCCAGAAATACGTTGCAAGTCTTCTGGATTCTCTGGGCAAGAAAAGTTTCCAGGAACCTCGAGGCCTCATGGAGCCAGCTCAGAGAACCATCTGGCATGAAGGAGGAGTTTCTTGCTTCCTGAATATGTTCCAAAAAGGAAAGGCATTTCGGAACGTCTGTGCCAAGAAACTCTGGTCCGTATCTTGCCGTTGTAATTTAAGTAATTGATGGTTTGTGGAGAAATGACCACTGAGGGTAAAACTCTTATAAAAGCAGTAACTGCTTAGAGCATCAGAGTATCTACCGCCTCGATGGACGTTACTCCCTGCGAATTAGCACACTAGAATGGTGGTTGGCACGGACTAGGTACTTGATGAACTGAATGAATGAGTGTACAGATGAGTGGCTGGTGAAACTCATGAAGGAAGGGATGGCTGAACATATGAGGGAATACGTGAATAAACCCTAGGATGTAGGAATTACCCCGTTACATTTTTAGGGATAGGAAAACAAAGAGTGAGGGTACAGACTGGCCTGAAGATAGAGGACTGGACAATTTTAGTATGAATTTGGGTTGCATCTTCTGTGGGCTCAAACAAAGAAGTTAGACCTATAGATTCTAAGAGGGTGTCAGTGTTACAAAGACTCGTTAAGAAGACCCACTCTCCGTAGATAACATAAAAAGGAGCTGACATTACCTGGTGGCTGAGTCCAAGGATCATTTCTGGAGTGGAATACCCGGAAGAGGAAGTGAACCTGGGGGCCGAGAGTGACAGAGGTCTTGGAAATCACCCTGGTGTGCAGCTGAAGGGAGGTGGGTGGTGCTTCCCCAGAGAGCCCAAGAAATGTCATCTGGATTCCTTTCCCCTAGTTTTAGACCTTTCAGTAATCCCTGTTGTGGAGCTTGGGTCTACACTAAAGAAAGCAGGTTACTCTCCACAGACCTAATGAAGGGGAATGTGCACAGAGAGAGCCCCAGGGAGCACATACTGGGTGTTCTGTGATCCTAAGCGTCTACTACGATTATTGATGCTCTTTACCTACTTTTTCTACCAGCTCTCTCTATAGCTCTCTTGAAATAAAAGAATAATTGTCAGATATAATGTCATGAGGAATGACACTCCTTCCCCTCCCTTTTGTTTGTTGTTAACTCATTTAAGGCTCTTAAGGCCTGTAAAGTTATGACCAATCTAGACAGAATATTAAAAAGCAGACATTACTTTGCCAACAAAGGTCCGTCTAGTCAAAGCTATGGTCTTTCCAATAGTCATGTATGGATGTGAAAGTTGGACTATAAAGAAAGCTGAGCGCCAAAGAATTGATGCTTTTGAACTGTGGTGTCGGAGAAGACTTTTGAGAGTCCCTTGGACAGCAAAGAGATCCAACCAGTCCATCCTAAAGGAAATCAGTCCTGAATATTCATTGGAAGAACTGATGCTGAAGCTGAAACTCCAATACTTTGGCCACCTGATGCAAAGAACTGACTCATTTGAAAAGCCCCTGATGCTGGGAAAGATTGAAGGCGGGAGGAGAAGGTGACGACAGAGGATGAGATGGTTGGATGGTATCACTGACTCAATGGGCATGAGTTTGAGTAAACTCTGGGAGTTGGTGATGGACAGGGAGTTCTGGTGTGCTGCAGTCCATGGGGGGCAAAGAGTCGGACAGGACTGAGCAACTGAACTGAACTGAGGGCCTGTAATGTTAGTGTTGAATTATTTTCTACTGCCCTGGGGGTATAGGAAGAAGGAGAGCTAGTGGAAGCTTCTATAGTCCTTGTTTACCACATCACAGACAAATACTGTAATACTTAAAATTCTTACAAGATAGAATCTGATCTATTCCCCAAGAAAATCTATTTTAAAAACACTTTTTTAAAAAGCAGTGAAGACAGAGAAAAGTGCTTTTTTCAATTACTTTTTTATATTCTCTTATGAGAGCAAACTTCTGGAAATCTACAAACATGGCCTTTCGATAGTGAAAGGTTGTTGAATCACGCGAAGACACCGGGATTCTTGGCCCTTGGAGGAGAAGAATTCAATCCAGGGCCAGAGACAAGGCTTGATCGCTCACAGCTTTTGTGTAATAAAGTTTTATTAAAGTATAAAGGAGATAGAGAAAGCTTCTGACATAGGCATCAGAAGGGGGCAGAAAGAGTACCCCCTTGCTAGTTTAGCAATGAAGTTATGTACTCTCCAATGAATCCAAAGAATGTCTGGAGGTTGTAAAGACCTCACCAGACCTACTCCCGTAATCTACATTTAAAGATAACAGAATTAGCCAGAAGGTTTAATCCAGAGACTGTCCTCAGGCAGGATACATTATTGTTATATAATCCTAAGGAATGTAGAGAAGGAAAAGTTTGTCCCTTCTTCCTCCTTGAGAATTCCAGACCCCCTAGACTTCTTATCAACCTGCCTAGGAAATGACTCTCTCAATAGTGTTATCTCCCATGAGTAGGATGAATGATGGAAATGGTTTTTTTGGCCCTAATGACTTGCCTAAAAAAAAATTTTTACTGTGTTTATTCACAGTCGTAAATATTTTCAAGAATGTGGAAGAAATGGAACTACATACTCTTCTGTTGGTAATGTAAAATGGTACATCTATTTTGGAAATAGATTAAGTTTTTTAAACTTAAGCATACACTGGCCAAATGACCCAACCACTCCACTCTAGGTGTTTACCCAAGAGAAAATGAAAGTGTATGTCGATACAAGGACTTGTACAAAACTGCTAAAAGCAGCTATATTGGTAACAATCAGAAATTGGAAAAAAGCCAAAGTTCCATCAACAGACAAATGGATAAACAAATTATGGCAGCTATCCATACAATGAAACACTATCAGCAATAGATAAGACATGAGTTACTGGTACACACAATACCATGGATGAAATAATTAGGCTGAAAGAAAAAAGTGAGATAATAAATGAGGCTTCCCAGGTTTCATTAGTGGTAGAGAACACGCCTGCCAGTGCAGGAGACATAAGAGACGCGGGTTTGATCACTGGGTCAGGAAGATCCTCTGGAGAAGGGAAGGGCAACCCACTCCAGTATTCTTGCCTGGAGAATCCCATGGACAGAGGAGCCTGGCGGGCTATGATCCATAGGGTCGAAATAATTAGGCTGAAAGATAAACAGTCAGATAGTAAAAGAGTAAATGTGCATGATTCGTTGTATTTAGAATTCTAGGAAAGGCAGACTAGTCTATGTTACAGAAGCAGATGGTTGGTATCCAGGGGTCGGAGGGTACATCAAGGAGCTTAAGGACACTTAGGGCAGGTGATGGATATGTCATTATCTTGAGTATGATGATGGTTTCTCAAGTGTATACATACTGTAGAACTTATTAAATCATATACTCTAAGTGCAATTTATTATATATCAATTATACCTCAATAACATTTTAAAAATAATCTGGACTTGCCTGGTGGTCCAGTGTTTTAAGAATCTGCCTGCCAATGCAGGGGACACAGGTTCAATCCCTGGCCCGGGAAGATTGCACAAGCTTTGGGTCACAACTACTGAAGTGGACATGCCCTAGAGACCATGCTCCACAACAGGAGAAGCCACCGCAATGAGACGCCCACGCCTCAGAACTGTAGCGTAATCCTGCTCACAGCAACTAGAACGAGCATGCACGCAGCAGCTAAAAATAAAATAATTATTTTATTATTTTATTTTTGAATAAGATAAATAATTAAAATAAAATCTAAAAATGCCAAAAATAAAATAATTAATTAAAAATTATAACCTAAAAGCATAGGTACCAGTATCTTTGTTAGGCCAAAGAAGAATGAAGTCCTTGAACAGAAAAAAACAAAGTAAGGATATTGAAGTGGGGAGAAAATAGGACTAGGTTGAAGCTCAGGTGAGTTGGGTTGCACCTTAAGAGATCTCAGTCAGCGCTTCTCTGAGGTGGGCTCATCAAGCAGCCAGAAAACCCAGGCCCCCTGGAAGGAGAGGAACAAGCACAGCTAGGACATCCGTGCCCGGGCTCTGGCAGATGTTGTGTCACTCTTCAGAGCGTGGCTCATGCAGCACAACGTCAGCTCCACTTCTAGGAGCTCTTAGAAATGCAGACCCTTGGGGCCATCCTAGACCTACTAAGTCAGAGCCTGCATTTTAACAACCTCCCAGGTGATTCATCCACACATTAAAGTTTGGGAGGCTGCTGATCCAACTACATGACAATCCAGAAGGTAGGTCTTTCTTTTACAGATGAAGAGACCGTTTCAGAGAATTAAGACGCTTGTCCATGTTCACTCTGAGCTACAATTCAAGTGCTAGCCCATGTGATTTGCAAGGCTTCATATATCCACTTGAAAACCACTTCTGAGAAGGTTCACAGGAAATGTTTCACTGGGTGGCTTGGCTCAGGGCGAGAATTAAAACCTAGAAGTGATGCCGAGAAACAAGAGCCAGTATCACCATGTGTAGTAGTATTTTTTTTTAACTTATGTTTATTTTTTTCTGCCCCAAAAAAATGTGTGCACATGATACAAGGTCAGAACAATCTAAAAACTATAAAGAAGAAAATTAAAACCCCAGGGATTCTGCAATCCAGAGAGAATTATCATTAAATGTTTTTACTTGCTGAGTTTGAAGATGGCTGCCTTCTTACAAATTCATCCTGATTAGGTCTGTTTGGGGGATGGTAATCCTCAATCATTTATGTTAAATTCTATTAAATGCAGGCAATATCAGTTGAGTGCAGGCTTTGTGGCAAATGTAAATACTGTAAGGAAAAATAAAGCATAAGAAGACCCCAGGTTGCCAACCAGGAGATGCCAACCTAGAGTTGAAATCAGCACAATAACTAATTTATTCAGGAGAGTTCGGTCACTCGGTCATGTCCGACTCTTTGTGACTCCATGAACCACAGCACGCCAGGCCTCCCTGTACATCACCTGCCGGGGTCCAGCCCCAGCTGATCCAGGGTATTCGAAGGAGAGACGGCATAGGTGACCTATTTATTTAAATATTTATCAAAGATATAAAGAGTAATAGAATGAGGATAGCTCAGTAGGAAAATTCAGTGGAGAAAAGAGGCTGAGTAGCTTGGTTTACGCGGGAGACCAATAAAACTTCAAGACAAGAAGTTTGCACCACTTACGTATGCCGCAGGCGTCCTTCCGTTCTCCCGAAGGAGAGGAGACACTGAGGCCTCCCCGGTCGGATCTTAGAAGCCCAGGCATAATTAGCAAGCATGGCGGGTTCCGCGCTCCAGATGGAGACTCAGCCAGAATTTGAGAGAGAGAGCGACATGGGGAGACCAAGTTTCGGTGAACAAGGCCCGCACTTTATTATCCAAAGTAGTTTTTATACCTTAAGTTATGCATAGAGGATAATGGGGGAAGGGGTGGAGTCATGCAAGGACAGCAGTTCCTGGTTCTAATCGAAGCCAGGCTTTCAAACTTATCATATGCAAAAGTTCAGGTGATTTACATCATCTTCTGGCCAGGAGGCCTGTTAACATTTAAGAAACTTATTTTTCTCTAAAGGTGATTATTCCAAAGTCAGGCACCAGCCTCCAAAAAAGCATTGGACAAAGCTGCATTCCTATAGGGCAAAGCTGAGGTGGACTCAATCAAGAAAAGAATTAACTCAAGGGTCCAAGGTTACAAACATTGAGGCTACTACTTACATTTCTATACACCCATTATATCAATCAATACACTGCCAAGGACACAGTAGGTAAGGAGTATGGAGACTTAGCAGCAAACATTGGCCCAATAAGTGAAAAACCCTTCACCAATACAATTTCTAATCAATCTTTTAACTACTCAAAGGAATCTGTGTTTAGACAGTTTAGAACATCTCCTGCCTGTCACAGTTGGGAGGCTCTGAACAATCACATGTGGCCAGAAAAACCTATTCAGGCAGGCTAGAAGATATCCAAAGGAGTTTGTAGGTTGAAACACTGTCACACCCAGGAATTATTAACTGGAGCTGTAAGCTAACTCTTTTTTCAGAGAGAGGTAGTGGGGGACAGCCCCCCTGTGAAGTCAGAGGTGTTGGTGAGAGCACAAAGCAGAAAGTAGGCAGACTCTGGTTTGGGGGTAGATGCTCGAGAATTTCCAGGGGTACTCCTGAGGCTCGATCCCGCCTTTGCACATGCCGAGCCTCCTTCCTCATGACCTTTGCCATGGGCAGAGCTCCTGCTCCCGGCAGTGATAGAATTCTAGTTGAGCTATTCCAGATCCTGAAAGATAATGCTGTGGAAAGTGCTGCACTCAATATGCAATATGCAATATGCAGTCAATATGCAATATGCCGGCTCCCGGCAATCACCAACCCCCGGAGTCCACCCAAACCCATGTCCATTGAGTTGGTGATGCCATCCAACCATCTCATCCTCTGTCGTCCCCTTCTCCTCCTGCCCTCAATCTTTCCCAGCATCGGAGTCTTTTCAAATGAATCAGCTCTTCACATCAGGTGGCCAGAGTATTGGAGTTTCAGCTTCAGCATCAGTCCTTCCAATGAACACTGAGGACTGACCTCCTTTAAGCTGAACTGGTTGGATCTCATTGCAGTCCAAGAGACTCTCAAGAGTCTTCTCCAACACCACCATTCAAAAGCATCACATCTTCGGCACTCAGCTTTCTTTATAGTCCAACTCTCACATCCATACTTGACTACTGGAAAAAACATAGCCTTGCTAGGCGGACCTTTGTTGACAAAGTAATGTCTCTGCTTTTTAATATGCTGCCTAGGTTGATCATAACTTTCCTTCCAAGGAGTAAGCGTCTTTTAATTTCATGCCTGTAATCACCATCTGCAGTGATTTTGGAGCCCAGAAAAATAAAGTCAGCCAGTTTCCACTGTTTCCCCTTCTATTTGCCATGAAGTGAGGGGACCAAATGCCAAGGTCTTAGTTTTCTTAATGTTGAACTTTAAGCCAACTTTTTCACTCTCCTCTTTCACCTTCATCAAGAGGCTCTTTATTCTTCACTTTCTGCCATAAAGGTGGTGTCATCTGCATACCTGAGGTTATTGATATTTCTCCCGGCATCTAGATTCCAGCTTGTGCTTCATCCAGCCCAGCATTTCTCATGATGTACTCTGCATATAAGTTAAATAAGCAGGGTGACAATATACGGCCTTGACGTACTCCTTTTCCTATTTGGATCCAGTCTGTTTTTCCATATACAGTTCTAACTGTTGCTTCCTGATCTGCATACAGGTTTCTCAGGAGGCAGGTCAGGTGGTCTGGTATTCCCATCTCTTGAAGAATTTTCCACAGTTTATTGTGATCCACACAGTCAAAGTCTTGGAATAGTCAATAAAGCAGAAATAGATGTTTTTCTGGAACTCTTGCTTTTTCCATGATCCAGCAGATGTTGGCAATTTGATCTCTTGTTCCTCTGCCTTTTCTAAAACCAGCTTGAACATCTGGAAGTTCACAGATCACGTGTTGCTGAAGCCTGGCTTGGAGAATTTTGAGCATTACTTTACTAGCGTGTGAGATGAGTGCAATTGTGTGGTACTTTGAGCATTCTTTGACATGTCCTTTCTTTGGTATTGGAATGAAAACTGAACTTTTCCAGTCCTGTGGCCACTGCTGAGTTTTCCAAATTTGCTGGCATATTGAGTGCAGCACTTTCACAGCATCATCTTTCAGGATTTGAAATAGCTCAACTGGAATTCCATCACCTCCACTAGATTTGTTTGTGAAGATGCTTCCTAAGGCCCACTTGACTTCACATTCCAGGATGTTTGGCTATAGGTGAGTGATCACACCATCATGATTATCTGGGTCACGAAGATCTTTTTTGCACAGTTCTGTGTATTCTTGCCACCTCTTCTTAATATCTTCTGCTTCTGTTAGGTCCATACCATTTCTGTTTTTTATTGAGCCCATCTTTGCATGAAATGTTCCCTTGGTATCCCTAATTTTCTTGAAGAGATCTCTAGTCTTTCCCATTCTGTTGTTTTCCTCTATTTCTTTGCATTGATTGCTGAGGAAGGCCTTCTTATCTCTCCTTACTATTCTTTGGAACTCTGCATTCAGCTACTTATATCTTTCCTTTTCTCCTTTGCTTTTCTCTTCTCTTCTTTTCACAGCTATTTGTAGGGCCCCCTCAGAAAGCCATGTTGCCTTTTTGCATTTCTTTTTCTTGGGGATGATCTTGATTCCTGTCTCCTGTACAATGTCACGAACCTCTGGCCATAGTTCATAAGACACTCTATCAGATCTAGTCCCTTAAATTATTTCTCACTTCCACTGTATAATCATAAGGGATTTGATTTAGGTCATACCTGAATGGTCTAGTGGTTTTCCCTACTTTCTTCAATTTAAGTCTGAATTTGGCAATAAGGAGTTCATGATCTGAGCCACATTCAGCTCCCGGTCTTGTTTTTGCTGACTGTATAGAGCTTCTCCATCTTTGGCTGCAAAGAATATAATCAATCTGATTTCGGTGTTGACCATCTGGTGATGTCCATGTGTAGAGTCTTCTCTTGTGTTGTTGGAAGACGGTATTTGCTATGACCAGTGCCTACCCTTGACAACACTCTATTAGCCTTTGCCCTGCTTAATTCTGTACTCCTAAGGCCAAATTTGCCTGTTACTCCAGGTGTTTCTTGACTTCCTACTTTTGCAGTCCAGTCCCCTATAGTGTAAAGGACATCTTTTTTGGGTGTTAGTTCTACAAGGTCTTGTAGATCTTCATAGAGCCATTCAACTTCAGCTCCTTCAGCATTACTGGTCACGGCATAGACTTGAATTACTGTGATATTGAATGGTTTGCCTTGGAAACAAACAGAGATCGTTCTGTTGTTTTTGAGATTGCATCCAAGTACTGCTTTTCGGACTCTTTTGTTGACTATGATGGCTACTCCATTTCCTCTAAGGGATTCCTGTGCACAGTAGTAGATATAATGGTCATCTGAGTTAAATTCACCCATTCCAGTCCTTTTTAGTTCATTGATTCCTAGAATGTCAGCGTTCACTCTTGCCACCTCCTTTTTGA
Source organism: Bubalus bubalis (assembly GCF_019923935.1). Classification (NCBI taxonomy): domain Eukaryota; kingdom Metazoa; phylum Chordata; class Mammalia; order Artiodactyla; family Bovidae; genus Bubalus; species Bubalus bubalis. The sequence continues at coordinate 202,761 of NC_059167.1, forward strand.
CCACTTACAATTTGCCTTGATTCATGGACCTAACATTCCAGGTTCCTATGCAATATTGCTCTTTACAGCATCAGACCTTGCTTCTATCACCAGTCACATCCACAACCGGGTGTTGTTTTTGCTTTAGCTCCATCCCTTCATTCTTTCTGGAATTATTTCTCCACTGATCTCCAGTAGCATATTGGGCACCTACCAACCCGGGGAGTTCATGTTTAAGTGACCTATCTTTTTGCCTTTTCATACTGTTCATGGGGTTCTCAAGGCAAGAATACTGAAGTGGTTTTCCATTCCCTTCTCCAGTGGACCACATTCTGTCAGACCTCTCCACCATGACCATCTTGGGTGGCCCCACATGGCATGGCTTAGTTTCATTGAGTTAGACAAGGCTGTGGTCCATGTGATCAGATTGGTTAGTTTTCTGTGATTGTGGTTTCAGTCTGTCTGCCCTCTGATGCCCTCTCTTAGCGCCTACCATCTTACTTGGGTTTCTCTTACCTTGGATGTTGGGTATCTCTTCATGGCTGCTCCAGCAAAGCGCAGCCACTGCTCCTTACCTTGGATGTCGGATATCTCCTCACGCCACCGCTCCTGACCTTGGACATGGGGTATCTTCTCTTGCCGTCGCTCCTGACCTTGGACGTGGGGTAACTCCTCTCAGCCGCCACTCCTGCTAATAAATTAATTTATTAGCAGCCACCTAAGGTGTTCATTCTGACTGAATTCTCAGGTTTGTGCTGTTATAGAACAGGCAACAGATCCAAAGGAAATGGGACACAGAGGGCAGTTGTTTTGTGTGCTGAGAGTTACTAAGTCAGAAGCCATAGAAAAGAGGGCAAAAAACCTGGCAGGATCCTGGGAAATCAAGTACTATTATCACTAATTGAGGGAGAGTTACCTGGGCAGACTAAAGTTGAGATAGATGAAGGATCTGGTTGCTGAGGAATCTCTGCCCACAGGCTTGTTTGTAACCACAACACTCTTCCAACTGCCAATGTGATCTCATTGGAAAATCATACCAACTGGGTATTAAATAAATCAAGCAGTGCAGAGCTATAAACAGTAGTAACCACAATGTATCAGTATTGACTGCTTTTTATTTTTAATTACAGTTCCTGTATGTGAATGTGGGTCTGCTGCCAAAATGGAGACAGAGGCCCACTGAGTGAAGGTGAGAGCACCCTCCTGTGCCTCTTGCCGCTCACTCTCCTCCCCTCAGGAAGCAGTTAAGCTCTGCTGCCCATCCCTTCGTGGATATATTGGAATATTATATATAGCTGGGAAGGTGATATATTTTTATATTATAACTACAGAGCCTGCTCTTATTAGATGTTCAGAACTCAGTGTCCACTAAAAGCATAAATGGAGTTAGAGTTAGCCTCAGTCCTCAGCTTGGATCAAGAGCAGCATTGACTAAATGCTAAAGCCAAGACCCCCTAACAGTGTGGGGCACAGGACAACCGCAGGAGCCAAGGCTTAGGCGCCACGCCTGGGGACTACTGCGCCAACGACGAAGCTACTGGCCAGCCGCCTTTCTTGGGTCTCTTCCCCTCGTAGGCTGTTGGGTCTGCATCTCAGAACCTACCCCAAACTGCAGAATCCCAACTTGGATTTTCTATCTTGCCTGGGATTCCATGCAGCACTCTCAAAAATTAAGAATCTCCTGCAAATGTCCTTTTTCCCTTTCGGCAAATTCCTCTAAACCCCACCTTCCCACTTTCCAGCTTGCTTGACTGGCACCTGCCTCTGACCAATCAGACTGTGTGGCCCTTTCTGGCCACCCCCTCCTATACCTGCATCAGATTCTTTCCTCCCCACTTTCTGGTTTCTTGAACTTTTCTAAACACGTCTCCTTAAACAGGACTGTGAAGAAAGAATTGTTCAGTGAAGAATCAGAAATTTAAAACAAAATGAACAGGACAAAAATGCGAGGGATGTATACACATCAAACACAAGAGCCATCAAACACAGAGTAGGGGCAGTCTAGGTGCAAAGGCGGGAGCCAGTAAATAGAGGGTTGGTGAATCTGTGATCATTTTTTCTTTCATTATTTATTGTCATCATTGTTACTATCATTGTTAGATCAATTTGCCACAAATGGGTTTGCTAAAAGACAACTAATCATTTGTCAAATTAGCCAAAAATCTAATGACCAATGACAGCAAAACCACCCCGGCTGCCACCCAATACCCTGAGAGCTGAGGGTTGAGGTAGGCTCCACCATCTGCCCCCAGAAGCCAGGCTTTGACAGTGGGGGTGGCTTAGAGAGAATTCATTCAGCATTTATTGGGAACAATGGAAATTCTACAAAATTAGGACATACTATAAATACTTACTGAACATGTTTATTTCTAGTTCACAATATATCATAGATATTTTCCATGTCATTATATACAGAACTGCCTACTTACCATTAACAATGCTAGACTTTTCTCCATATCACACCTTGTGGTAGGGAGAATAATGTCTTCTTCATCCCCCCAAAAAGATGTTTATAGCCTAATTCCTGGAACCTCACAATATGTTTCCTTACATAGCATAAGGGACTTTGCAGGTGTGATTAAGGTTAGGAACCCTGAGATGGGGAGATTATCAGAGATGACTGGGGTCAGCCTAGTGTAAAGGTAAAGAGTCTGCCTGCAGCGCAGGAGACCCAGGTTCAAACCCTGTGTCGGCAAGATCCCCTGGAGAAGGAAATGGCAACCCACTTCAGTATTCTTGCCCGGAGAATCCCATGGACGGAGCAGTCTAGCAGGCTACAGTCCATGCGGTCGCAAAGAGTCAGACACGACTGAGTGAATTCACTTTTACTTTCACTGTCTTTAGTATAAACACAGAGGTCATTAAAAGCAGAAAGTTTTCCCTGACTGTGGTCAGAGGGAGATGTGACTACAGAAGCATGATCAGAGGGCTGCAGCTGCTGGCTTTGCAGCTGAAGAAGCGGCCATGTGTCAAAGAATGCAGGCAACTTCTAGAAGCTGGCAAAGGTAAGCTCATGGAATGTCCCATAGTCTCCAGCAAGAAAAGCAACCCTGCTTAATTTTAAGCCCAGGAGATTTGTGTTGAGCTTCTGACTCACAGAACTGTAGGGTGATAGATCGTGTTAGTTTAAGCTATCAGGTTTGTTGTACTTTATAACAGCAGCAAGGGAAAAAAAAAAATACAGCTCCAGAATCAGTTTGGGCCTTTGTTGCCAGGTATCTAGGTCAGTATAAATATTTGCCTTTTCCATGTTGTCTTTTCCTGTTGGTTAACCAAATCTGGCCACACAGCACACTCAGGATACTCTCCTGTGTGAGGGAGAGCTCTCATCAGCTCTACAGATCAGCGTGGAGGAGCTTTGCTGTAGCCTGGCTTGGTCAGGAGTCTTGGGCCCTGCAATTTCTGGACTATTTAACTCCTCCACCATGCACCCAGTGGGCCAAACCACTCCTGTTCTACCAGTGGTTGCCATGCTGAACAGGGAACGAGAGTAAGAGCAAGAGCCCTCTAGTTCCCAGGACAACATTGCCCAAAGCTTTTGCTTCTTTCTTCTTGGTCCGGCCCCAGCCTGTCCGTCAGGCCTCTGTGTTCACAGCAGTCCGTCAGGTGCTACCCGCATCTACTGTCACCTTGCTAGGTGCTGGGTGCTGGGCTGGTCCAAAGAATTTATATTCTCAAGAGGAAATGTTTAACATATTTCACATGTTTACATATTATTTGTTTTCCTTCTGTGAATTTTCTGTTTATAGTCTCTTAGCCAAAGTCCCTGATCACTGGAGACAGATACCGCCTGATACAGCAGAGAAGTTTATTTAAAGAATACTGATAGACAAAATGTTATCAACTACCAAGTGAAGGATACACAGAAGTTAAATTTATCATTCTTTCTACTTTTTGTAAGAAATTTTTCAAAATGAAATGTGAGGAGGCAGACTCTCACAAGGGTTCAGAAAGTGACCACAGCCCATCCTGGTTCTCTCCTGTCTCAGACCATCCTTCCAGATCTGAGGATGACTGATACCACTATCTGAAGATTCTTAACCAAATTGGTTGAGTCCACCTCTTCCAGCTCAATAGGATGGATGACAAGAGCCAGCCTCAGCCCTAATTTAGAGTGACATTGACCTCAGTGGATAGCAATTACCACATTTCAGGTAAAGCAGGAAAGGATATTGACTTTCATCTTGCCTCTCCAGGAAGGAAAACCTCAGTTTTTGAACAGAGAAAATCAGGTGGAGTACATAGTGTAGACACTAAGGTTGGTGACTATACATTCAGCACCATTTCTGAAAGGTGACTCTCTGAATTAATCCTGGATACTATGGGGATTGAACCCTGGTCTCCTGCATTGCAGGTGGATTCATTGCCACCTGAGCTACCAGGAAAGCCCAGTGTTGGGGAAGTGGACCAAGCACAGGAGGTGGTATATTCTAGGCACAGAAGAGTTGGATATGAAACCAAAAGACATCCTGGAACCATCATCACCATCAAATCAGGGTTAAGCAAATGTAGTCCTATCCATCGGAGAAGGCAATGGCACCCCACTCCAGTACTCTTGCCTGGAAAATCCCATGGATGGAGGAGCCTGGTGGGCTGCAATCCATGGGGTCGCTAAGAGTCGGACACGACTGAGCGACTTCACTTTCACTTTTCACTTTCATGCATTGGAGAAGGAAATGGCAACACACTCCACTATTCTTGCCTGGAGAATCCCAGGGACGGGGAGCCTGGTGGGTTGCCATTTATGGGGTCGCACAGAGTCGGACACGACTGAAGTGACTTAGCAGCAGTAGTCCTATCCACATTCTACTTAGAACACTTGAAGTTCATGATCAAACTGTACAAAGAAGCAACTTTTAATAGAGTTAAGTTCTGGTCTATGAGCCACTTAATGGTCCTGGTGTTGTGTCAGCCATTCAGTTTTATGTTAATTCATCTATATGAAAGTAAGCAGAAAAGTTGAACTTAAAACTCCAAGCTATTTAACATGAAAAAAAAGAGGCTGAAAAATGCAATAAACTATCACTGTGCCTATCATTAACAGTCTCCTCCAACTTGTTTTCAAGCAGTCTGAAAAATAAAACTAATATAGTTTCAGTGTGAAAACCTTCATTTTTGTCTGTTTATCCAATCTAATTTATTCAGTTGTAATTCATTCAATTGTGTATAACAAATATTTTGCAGAGTTTAGGTATAATTCAATGAAGCCCTATTAATAACTGTATTATCCTAAGGTGAAAAAATTTTCTAAATGTCACAGATGATTTAAATAGATGAACACTGAAGTGAAAAAGTAAAAAAATTTGAAATGAAGTGTTAGTTGCTCAACATTTATTTATTGATGCAATCTCTGAGTTTCTCTTAACTAGGAGTTTTCTTTGTGAATGTGGCAATTTCAGATTAATCACAGAAAGTTGAATTACCTGCCTATAGATTGAATATAGATTTGGAAAAGTTTCAAACTTTTGAAAAACTTTTGGAAAAGTTTTCAAACTTTTCAAAAGTTTCAACTTTCTCTGTCTACATATGCACCTATCCTACAATGCAAGTACAAGCATAGTTTTAGGGAACAGTATCATTTTTGAGATTTTCATAACCAATTATAATTTAACATAAAATATCAGTTAAAAAATAGTAGTTTTATACCGTTAGCCTATATTCCTCAAAGGTCATGGCTTTGGAATAAATATCTGTGTTCTCCCCAAATTCATGTTGAAATCCTTTCCTCCAAGGTGATATTATTAGGAGGTGGGGGCAGTCCTAAGATGGCAGAGGAATAGGACAGGGAGACCACTTTCTCCCCCACAAATTCATTGAAAGATCATTTGAACGCTGAGCAAATTCCACAAAACAACTTCTGAACGCTGGTGGAGGACACCAGGCACCCAGAAAGGCAGCCCATTCTCTTCGAAAGGAGGTAGGGCAAAATATAAAAGATAAAGAGAGACAGAAGAGTTAGGGATGGAGACCCTTCCCGGGGAGGGAGTCGTGAAGGAGAAGAAGTTTCCAAACACCAGGAAACCCTCTCATCAGTAGGCCTGTGGGGAGACAGATCACATGCCTAGCCACGACTCTGGTATCCCAGACACTTGAGTCCACCAGCAGTGAGTGGGGGCTGAACAGGGAGGCGCATGCATGCATAGGGTAGGGACCTGGCTTGAAAGCCCTGAGGACAATCTGAAGGAGCTAATGTGAAATAGCAACCCAAACTGTGGGACAGCCAGAGAGAAAAAAAAGAGAGAACTTCTCCTCGAAAAGCTCTAAGGTACAGCCTGGTGCTCTCACAGAACAAAGGATTGAGCAATCACCAGAGAAGAGCTAGCTGGCTGCGGACTGGCCCTGCCCCCCTCCCCCCACCAGAGGCAGAGAGACAGGCGGGCGACAGCCAGAGCTGGAAGGCAAGGGACAATCTCAGCCCCAGAGATGGCATCCTCCACCAAACAGATGTTTATATCTTTCCTTTTCTCCTTTGCTTTTCGCTTCTCTTCTTATCACAGCTATTTGTAAGGCCTCCCCAGACAGCCATTTTGCTTTTTTGCATTTCTTTTCCACGGGGACGGTCTTGATCCCTGTCTCCTGTACAATGTCATGAACCTCATTCCATAGTTCATCAGGCACTCTATCTATCAGATCTAGTCCCCTAAATCTATTTCTCACTTCCACCGTATAGTCATAAGGGATTTGATTTAGGTCATACCTGCATAGTCTAGTGGTTTCCCCTACTTTCTTCAATTTAAGTCTGAATTTGACAATAAGGAGTTCATGATCTGAGCCACAGTCAGTTCCCAGTCTTCTCTTTGCTGACTGTATAGAGCTTCTCCACCTTTGGCTGCAAAGAATAGAATCAGTATGATTTTGGTGTTGACCATCTGGTGATGTCCATGTGTAGAGTCTTCTCTTGTGTTGTTGGAAGAGGGTGTTTGCTATGACCAATGTGTTCTCTTGGCAAAAATCTATTAGCCTTTGCCCTGCTTCATTCCATAATCCTAGGCCAAATTTGCCTGTTACTCCAGGTGTTTCTTGACTTCCTACTTTTGCATTCCAGTCCCCTGTAATGAAAAGGACATCTTTTTTGGGTGTTAGTTCTACAAGGTCTTGTAGGTCTTCATAGAACCGTTCAACTTCAGCTTCTTCAGCATTATTGGTTGGGGCATAGGCTTGGATTACCGTGATATTAAGTGATTTGCCTTGGAAACGAACAGAGATCATTCTGTCGTTTTTAAGATTGCATCAGTAACTTTCAAGCTACTTAAATTTGTCCCCTCACTCATATAGTTCTAACCTACTTTTGAAAAGAAACTTTTGAAAAGAATATTTTTCTTTGGAGGCACCAGAATCATGGCTCTATAACCATGACAATAGGCCTCTCACTTGCATTTTTAATGAAGAGAGTTATCTTCATTTCTTTAGTTTTATTCAGAGCTTGTGTAAAGCCTGTGTACTTCAGCTGAACACAGGATGTGGGCACAGACCCCAGAATCACTGAGGAGCTGGATGAGGCCCAAATGGGTCTCAGCATTTGCTACCAGCAGTCCTGAAGTGTTGATTTTTATTGTTATTTCCTTTTCTCTTTACTCCTGAGCATCAGAACCAGGTTTCCATTTACAGCAGCCAAGAAGATAGGGAGTTATCTATATAACTCATGCAGAAGTGTTTTCATCTGGAGAATCTGACTTCTGCATTCACTAGGAGTGGGTAACAGGCTCAAGCTCAAGCAGACACAAGTTCACCAGGAAGGGCAATCATCTGCAGGTGGCCCTTCAGGTTCCACAAGCATCCTGCCCTTAAGCACTGAGAACCTGGCTACTCTGTAGTAGCCTCACGATCCACCAGGGATTTCCTATCCAATTTAATGGAGCAAGGTTAGGGATTGAAGAGAACATAACCTGACAAAGTTCTTATTAAGACTGTGGAAAACAGGGATCCTCTTCTTAAATACCTGCTCCCAAATAACCCATCCCAATAAACTGTACTCACAACCGCGGATGGTTCAAAATGCACTCTAATTCTCTTGCCCTTTCAAGGGTTTTCTTTCTCATTAGTTTGTGTTCTGACATTTCTACCAAGATGCAGTGGTTGGAGATGCTGGCCCTTTAACGGGGGAGCAAGGCAGGGGCTGGGAATCTTAAAGCCCGGGCAGCGAGCCTGCCTGGCCCAGGCTGCCATGGCCACGCTGGGCAGAAAGGACAGCCACGGTGCTGGGGTGGGTGCTGGCAGCCAGGCGGCTGGGCACCCCTCCCTGTGCACAGACTGAGGCTGGTAGTGACTGTGTGGGAGTGCTTCTCCTCCAACTCCTAGCCCTGCCTCTCCTTTCTGTCCCTTTGCAGGATAGCTCCCTAGAGCTGAGGTCAGAGAGTGGGGGGGTTTAGGGCCATCTGAGAGCCTGGGATTCTGCTCCTTGGAGATCTGGATCAAAACTTTTCTGACAGCTTTGCTGGGGGGAGACTTTGGTTGGTTCGATGCTAGACCATCCTTTACTAAGGACAGGGGTTTCTGGGTCTCTTCCCTGCCCCAGGTTTACCTTCCAGAGGCTAACAATGCTCTCTCGCCAGAGGAAACAGCCTTGGAGCAAGTCTGCCAGCCCGAAAAGATAAAATGCCTCCAGGGTAATATCACCAAGTGGTCTGTGGTATCTGATAAAAGTCCCAGGAGTTCAGCGGCTTGGGGATGTGGTTCAGTGGATAGACATGGGTTTGAGTCGAACTGCTGTGAGTAATCCCCAAGTTCTCTTACCTACTGCTACATCATGAGGGTGACTGAAATCACGTTTATGGGGTCTATTTTCCTCACCTTCAGAGAAAAATGATCAACACCAGCCTTGTATTGTTGTTGTGAGTGATACATGAACATATACATGTAAAGTCTCTGGCACATGAGGGTTAAATTGCCATGAGTCAGGGCAGCTGGAACTTGGTTGATTAAAGAGGCACAGAAAGGGCTGTCAGGGGGCTGAGCAGGTGGAAAAGCCTGTGGTGGTATTAATGAGGCCATGCAAGAGGGGCTGAGGAAGGTGACGGCGATTGGTACCTGCCGGGTCCTATTTGCTGCAGTCAGGGGTGGCTAGGGGCGTCCTGGGATAGTGAGGCTGGGTTGAACTCATACAGCAAGAGGCAATGTTTGAAGATGTGCTGGAGATGGTGCGTGAGCAGAAGTGCCAAGAGAAGCATCCTCTCTCGGCCAGGCGCTTCGCAGCTGAGCCTGTTTCTACTTCCTCCACAGGCTCCCGCTTAGACCAAGGCTCAGGCAAGCCCCATGTCCCCTTGGCTCTGGAGGAAGGGCTGGTGTCTGCCTCTCAATTGGAGGAAGAGGAACTGGATCCAGATTTAGCACCAGACATGGAGGAGGAGGAAGCGGAGGAGGAGGAGGAGGAGAATGATCTGGGGGATCCAGCTGTCCAGAGCGCTGTCCACAACAGCCAGGTGCCGCGGCAGGAGGGTGTGGGGTTGTCCCGAGCGGTCTGCGTCTCACAGGCTGTTGCGCCACATCTCTCTTCTCTTCACCCCTCTCTAGGTGGGTGAAAACTTTCTATTTCAGGCTTGAACCCCAGTAGACTCTCGCCTTCCTTCCCTCCTTCTGTCTGTCTCCCGCTTAGTTTCTGATGCTGTCCTCACCTTGAATGCAGGTCCAGCAGGGCTGTCAGCCACCCAGGGATCCTGCTCTGCTCCTGAAATGAGTCACTTTCACTCCAGCTGGTGAAATGAGTCGTCTTTGACCTTGGACCCCTGTGTCTTTGCAGTCCCTTGGATTCCATCAGCACGTGGGGAGGCACAAGGGGTTCCCGTGCAGAAATGAAGTTACTCAGACCCTGCTTCAGCTTAACTCCTCAGATGCCAGCTGGCTTCCCTTTGGTGGAAGGAGAGGGGGTCCTGACCCTACTGACTTTGAAATTGAGGGAGGGCCAGGCTGCCTGTATCCTGGGTATTGGAAATTGTTGGTCCTGCTGCTCACCTCCCCCATTAACACTGGTGAATGTAGATGTTATCACAGGGGCTCATTTCTACCTGAGTTTTCCTCCCTCCCATTCCAGAAAGGTCTTAGCTCCCCTGGAATCACGGCCCCTGGTGTTCCGGGGATGCCCCCTGCCTCCTTGCACTTTCTGTGGCAGATAAGTGTCTCCAGTCTCCATGCTGTGAGAAAAAGACAGGGTACTGAGAAGCAGTGTTTGGAGGGTCCCCTTTCTTAACATTAAACTCTGCTCTTGACCTTGCTCTGGGGATGCAGCAAAGTGAGGTAAGGGTATGAACAGGGGGACGCCTGTCGTTCAGAGAAGCTTGGTAAAGGACAGAGCGGGTCCTGCGACAGCTGGCCTTCCTAGAAAAAGGGCAAACAATTCCAGCTTACAGAACATAAATAGCACTGAGCCTCGTGCTAGAAAGAACACATGACCTGGCGTGGAGGGGCTGCCAGAAATCCAGCAGGGAGAAGAAAAGGGAAGTGTAGGCTGAGCAGGGCTTCAGAGGGGTCTGAGAAGGGCTGAAGACAAGGTCTGACGACCCTCAGAGCGGGAAAAGAAGGGGAGTTGACCCACACACAGAGGAAAAAGCACAGGCTCCCACATTGTCAGGGGCCAAGAGTTACTCCCTAGGGGGTGACAAACCTGCTGGAAACAAGGGGGCCCACAGTCTGGTGTCCTCATGACTGGCTGGAGGGGCCCCTATGTGGCAGATGTTGGGTGAGGTTCTTCAAGGCAAAGGCAGGTGAGACCCTAGGGCAGAAAGGCAATCAGCAGCAAAGGCAGGATCTGTTGGTGGAGACGTGCTTCTCTCAGACCCTGAAATTCCTCTCGCAGACCCCGGACCACCTGGCTCCCCTTCCGTTCCGACCCTCCCTCCCCAGTGCCGGCTCTGCAGCCCGCCACTTTGGACCTCAACTACCTGCGCCAGACCCATCGCTCCTCTGCAGCCCGCCCACCTCGTGGCCCCTGAGGCTCAGGTGCTAGATCAGGGCGCCCCTCCCCTGGGGTCCAGACAGGCTGGGTTACCTCCAGAAGATGGGAGGTAGTAGCTGAGGAGGCATGGCTGCCCTTCTACCAGCTGCCACAGAAAAATACTTAGAGAAACTCACTAAGAGAAGTATGAGATGACATGCAGTCCCTTCCCTCACAGATGAGGAGATGGAAGCCCAGCACTCTCTGAGGTCAGCTGGCCCAGGAGTACTGAGCCTAGGACTCAGAAGTCCTGATATCCAGGCCAAATGGTTTTCTATCGTGTCGGGATTTCCTGCAGCCCCATCTCAGGGATATACATCTTGGAGGGGATGTGAACCCTGCTGAGCTAGGATAGTGATGCTTCATGTGGCCGACATTGGGTAGGGTCCTGAGCAGGTCAGGTCCCATAGCTGTCCAGCTGAGGTTCCCAGAGGCTAAAAGAAAGGGGGAGGGTGCTAAGAGCTTGCTCCCACCCAGCCCATGTTTCTTTCTAAGTCTCCCTAGTCATCTGACCCAGCTCCACCCTCAGCACCAGCGGATCTTGAAGCAGCAGCAACAGCAGGGTCGACCACGAAGGTAAAGCCTAGAGGAGGAGCAGGATTGAGTGAAACACCCTGCATGCTGGGTTTTCCCTTGCGGCAAGGCACCTCCCCCAAAGCCCCACCCCCACCCTCCCCCTGATATCCAGCTCCAGGCTCTCTACTCCTTGGGGAGTTCTCTGGGGATGGGGTAGGCAGGTGGGGTTGAGGTAGGAAGGGTCAGGGAGGTGTAGGTCTAAAGAGCCCTCCTCCTGGCTTGAAGTCCCCCAGCCAAGAAGTGGTCTCAGCAGCCAGACTCCTATGCTAACCTCATGACACAGAAGGAGAAGGACTGGGTGGTAAAAGTGCAGATGGTTCAGCTGCAGAGTGAAAACCCCCGCCTCGATGACTATTACTACCAGGTGAGTCCCAGGGCCTCTGACCTTGGAGGCAAATGGCCTGACTCTATAGCCCTGAGAGCCTTCCTTCAGCTCACAGTCACCAAGTCCCTTCTCGTGGGAGGGACGACTGTGAAAGGATGGGGTCATATTTCTATACTTGGCATCCAAACTCCTTCCCTTTCTCCTAAATTTCAGCTGCAGGGGATTATTTGTGATTCCTTAAACACTCTGAGATTTTTGTCTCCATCCTTTGACAAGAATTTCTCCTAATCAGTCTGAAAATGACATTCTCATCTTTCGTACACATTGGTTTCTCTTAGAAATGACTTGTTATAAACATTCGTCTACTTACCTTTTACTTTTTAAGATCTAAAGCACAAGAAACGTTTATAGGTAATGGAATTCAATTTCTTGAACAAATGTGGCAGGTTTTTTTTACTCCTTTCTGTCTTCTTCCTGTCTACCCTTTGTCCATGAGTTCTGGGTTGTCTGGGCTTCCCTTTGGCTCAGACAGTAAAGAATCTGCCTGCAGTGCAGGAGACCTGGGTTTGATACCAGGGTTGGGAAGATCCCATGGAGAAGTAAATGGCTACCCACTCCAGTATTCTTGCCTGGAGAATTTCATGGACAGAGGAGCCTGGTGGGCTACAGTCCATGGGGTCACAAAAAGTCGGATATGACTGAGCACTTTCACTTTCTGGATTGTCTAAGTTTTATTTCACTTTCTCTTCAACCACCTGAGCCCACTAGCAAGGTTCCCACCTTTATCTCCTTCCTATTGACGTTAGATTCCTCCTTTCTTCCCACCATGCTTCAAAATTTGAATGTGATCATCTTACACTCTTGACTTTTAGACATTGTTTCTCAATGAAGGAGCTTTTTCAAACCTTTGCTTAACTCAGTCAGTGGCTTTATTTTAGTTCTGGATTTCGCAGTCTTAAGATAGTAGAGCTGCTATGCCAGCCCACAAGAGTAGAGCTGGCCGAGAGGCCAGTGGACAGCAGTGTCCTCTCTGTCCTTCCGTGGAGAGAGGTGGCTTGTCATGCCATCAGAGAATGCTGATTTGGGACAGAACAGGTAGGACCATCAAATTAAAATGGGGAGAGGGGAGGATGGGGTGACCGCATATAACTTAGAATAAGGAGTGAAGGAAGCCTGCAGACCCTGGGACACATTTTACTTCCGGGCTCTCTGCTTTGCTTCTCTGCCTTTCCATCCTGGCTCTTCAAGTCCTTAGGATGGGGGCCCCAGATCAGGTGGCATGGGGCTTAGGGTGCTGAAGATGTTTTATTGTGGCTCTAGAAGAGCCTTATATCCCAGGAGCATTTCTGGAATGAATGCTGTAGACAAGGGTGTACTAAGAGCTTGCACTGGAGAACCCTAACTCTTACGTTTAACTGAGTATACATTTGACTAATCTGTGAACTCTCAGGAATATTATCAGAAACTAGAGAAGAAGCAGGCAGATGAAGAGCTGCTTGGGCAAAAAAGCAGATTTGAGTCTCTCAAGCTGGTCACACCTTACATTCAGAAGGCGGAGGCTTATGAATCAGGTAGGACCGGGGCTGACCTGCTGGGTTGGGACGGACATCTGGCTGGACCCAGGTGGAAAGCAGAGGGGCACGTGCCTTTCTGACTCCTTCCACACAGTGGTTCGAATCGAGGGTTCCCTGGGCCAGGTAGCTGTATCGACGTGTTTTACCCCTCGCCGAGCTATCGATGCTGTGCCACACGGAACTCAAGAGCAGGTAGGAGTCTATCTTCCTACAGTCTTTTTCTCTCCCTGTGTTTTGGAGAAAGGTCTGGAGCACTGTCATACATGAGTTCAGATTGTGAGCTAAGAGAAAGGGGAGTAATCAGGCTTCGCGATTTAGTCTTTCCAGCTCACGTCCTGGCCTGCCTAGGCGTGGGCTGCTGCTGTTGGAGTTGTGGCTGACAGCCAGGGACTCTTTCTCTAGGAGACAGCAGCTGCAAGCAGTCAGAGGCTGTGGGTGCTGTACCGGATTGAGAAGGTGAGACCTCAGCCTTAGCAGTGAGTTCCTTGCCTCCGCTGAGAACAGGATATGCTCACACTGGCCCCTTCTCCCTCTCTCCCCACCCTCACGCTCCCAGATGTTCCTTCAGCTGCTGGAGATAGAGGATGGCCAGCAGGATGCGCCTGCGCAGCCCCGTGACTCTGAGCAGCAGAGCAGCAGGGTTGAGAAGCTCTTCCAGGCCTTAAAGGCCCAGGGGCAGAATAATCTGGAGTGAGTGTGGGACGGTCACACCCTTTCCCAGGAGCAGACAGTAGTTTAGCTTCGGCCCCTCCCTTCTAACACCGGCCCTCTGCTCTAGCCGAGCCCTGCGATGTTCGCCTGTGTCCCTGCAGGGCTGCGGATGAGGGCTTCCTGCAGGCGCTGTCCGTGGGGAAGGGGAAAGCCCTGGTGGCCCGGCTCCTCCCCTTCCTGCCCCGGGATCGAGCCGTCAGCTTGCTGCTGGCCATCACCCGCCACCTGCCCTTCCTGGTCAAGAGGGACATGGCCGATCAGGTAGTGTGGCACGGAGTGGAGGAGAGGATGGTTTTGTGGATGGGTTAGCAATGCTTATCCCTTCTCCTCCTTCTACTTCCCACCCTCAGAGAAGCCAGAGAAGGTTTTGGGTGGTGAGGGAGACTCACCCTGCCATCCTCAGGGGAGGGGGTTATAGAAGACTGCCACAGGAACAGCTGATGATCTTTGATCTTCAGGCACAGTGAAGAAAGGAAAACCCGTGGGCATATGTAACACAGGTGTGCGTGTGCTCTGGCGGTTAGAGAAGATGAGGACCACCTGATAAGTGCCGAGCCCCAGGCACCTTCGCTTAGGGAAGGCATGTAGGACAAGTGGTGTTGAGGGGTCGCAGCTAGGGATGAAGGCACTTCAGTGGTGATAGGCCTGGTAGGTCTGAGCTGATCAGAAGTGGCTAGAAGCAGGTTGGCAAGAAAGAGCCTGGAGGTGAAGTTGTCAAGGAGTCAGAGAGGCCCTTTATGATCTTTCTGCAGGCCCTGCAAATGTTGTTTCAACCTCTGAGCAAATGTATCAGGCACTTGACCTTCAGTGAACTCCTCCAAGGACTTCAGGGACTCATGCGGCTACCACCTGGCTCCTCTGAGCGGCCAATCACCATGGTGCTTCAGAATCAGGTAACATGTGTGGAAGGCTTCGGTCTCTCCACAGGAGGCTCCAGGTGCTTATTGGAATAGACCCAGGGTGAGGTTGATTTTTTAACAAGCTCCAGATGATGATGGTGCCTCTGGATCAGAAGTCACCAAACATTTTTGATAGTGAATCCTTTTACTACAAAAAATATTCTGAACTATACCACCTGTGTGTTTATAAATCATATAAATGGAACACTATACTTAAATTAGGTGCATAATAAATACAAGGTGAGATCTATATGTGAAAGATCTCATATCTTCTAATATTCTAGTGGATTATCCTGTGAACCCCTTCTGAAGATCTTTGCCTCATGCAGTGCCTCTTAAAATGGGCTCCACATCCTACCCACATCAAATTCCTGGGTCCATTCCCAACCTACAGTCTCTGACTCCTCAGGGTAGAGACCACAACTGTGTATTTCATCATCAGCTTCCCAGAGGAATCTTTTGGACAGTTCAGAGCAGTGATTTCCTTGGAAAGAGCTCAGAGTTTCTTGGCCAGCCTGGGTAAAACTTGATGGGTTGTGGGTGTTGGACTCCGTCTGTACCTATGAACTTGCCCTTTTAGTTGGGAAACAACAGAGCCAGGGAAGCACTGGATGCCTATGGTAAACTCATTTTTACCCTGGACACTTTGACACTTTATCACTTGCAGTTTGGCATATCTTTGCTCTATGCACTGCTAAGTCATGGGGAGCAGCTGGTATCACTGAATTCTTCCCTCAAGGAGCCCAGCAGTGACCATTCGGCTTGGTAAGATCATAAAAACCTTGTAAATACTATTTCAGTACCACTGGGATGTGTGCTAAGTTGCTTCAGTCGTGTCCAACTCTTTGTGACCCTATGGACTGTATCCTGCCAGACTCCTCTATCCATGAGATTCTCTAGGCAAGACTGCTGGAGTGGGTTGCCGTGCCCTCCTCCAGGGGATCTTCCCAACCCAGGGATCAAACCTGCATCTCCTGCATTGGCAGGCAGGTTCTTTACTGCTAGTGCCACCTGGGAACCCCCCTGGGATATGTAGGCTAAACCAGATTAGCTGTTTCCTGAGTGGTTTAATCAAGCACGGGGGAGGAAGTTGGACAGAGAAGAGGCGACTAGCAGAGTTGTAGCTGTTTTGCCCCTTTTTTTTTCTCCCCTGTAGTGCCTAGAGTGCTGTCCCCCATGGGAGGCAATATATAGTGAAGTCGCTCAGTCGTGTTTGACTCTTTGCGACCCCGTGGACTGTAGCCCACCAGGCTCCTCCGTCCATGGGATTCTCCAGGCAAGAATAGAGACAAGCCTTAGAGTTTAGCAGACCTAGGTGTGAATTCTGCTTCTGTCACTTACCAGCAGCATAACATGGGGGCACATTATTTCACTTTCTTTAGCCCGTTCCTCCCCTATAAACTAGGGATCGAAGGATGATGGTACTAACCAGTTAGAGACCTGAAGATTAAGCAAGACAGAAGAGGCGTAAAGCACTAAGCATTGCCTGGCACATACCAAACAGGCAAACGCTCTATCTTAATTGCTGTGGGTGCAGAGGGTGGTAAGTGGTGGTCAAAGATAACAAGAAACCTGGGCCCTAAGTATATTTCCTGCATAAACACTAAGATGCCGATGTGTTTCTTCTCTGCCCTCCAGGACAGACATGGTGATTCTCACTGCCTGGGAGATTGCTCAGATGCCTACAGCCTCACTGGCAGAACCCCTGGCCTTCCCCAGCAACCTTCTTCCCCTGTTCTGTCACCACGTGGACAAACAATTGGTACAGAAGCTGGAGGCTAGGATGGAGTATGTGACCGTGGAAATAAGATCATAGCCCCGGGTTGAAGCCCAGACTAGGCTCTACCACTTCTCTACTATGTTTAAACCAAGATTATGGAGGATAATTTGCTTTTCGAAGTATTTCTAGACGTGGGTACTTACTGAGTAACCAGTCTGCTCCAAGTTAGGGTTGTATGGCCTGTTTCTTCAGCCAAACCTTTCCATTTTTTCCCTAGGAACTTTGATTATTTATCACACTAAGATATTTGAGAGTAAGAATTAGTTTGAGAAGTTGAACTATTCATTCAAAAAGTATTTGAGGGACAACTCAAATGTAAACAAGATGTAAACGCACAAAGAACAAGTAAGTCATCTTTCCTCAGAACTTTGCATCTGCTGGACAGAGTTACTAATCACATCATACAATAAAGGGAAGTTATTTGGAGTTGATCCCTCTTTTAGTAGGTTTGTTTTGATCTACTGATCAGGTTGTTCCAGAATGCCTATATATGGGGAAAGTTAAGTGATCAGACGCTAGCTGTGTATAGGTTTTGCCCACAGGGATCCAGAGAGTCTGAAGACAGTTGTACGCCTTGATATATCAGCAGACCTTGCCCAAAACTTTTACTCATGCTTCAGAAAACTGAACTATGTGCCTAAAAAGGCAGAGCAAAATGAGGTATAATTTAAAAGATAACAGAATGTAGTGCTTCAGCTTGTTTGTAAGTTAAGAGGTATAATCAAAGTCACTTTCTTTTGTGTGAAGCTTCACAAGTGTCCTTAATGTGAGGGACAAGTCCTTGTTGTGTTGAACAATAGATTGACTTTGAAAACTGTTCTGGTGTTGCCATTTTTTATAAGTAGCCCTAGCTGAGCTAAGAGGGTTGGATATAAATATCGCCCTTGAGATATGAAATGTTTGGTTTACTTGGACAAACAGGGTCATTCACTCATCAACAAACACTAGAGCCCCTTTTTTGAAGCAGGTACCATTTTAGGTGGTTGAGAAACAGTGATGACCAAAGAAAAGTCCTTGCTCTTCTGAAGCTCACATTCTGGTTGGACAGGGACTGACAGAAGATACCAAGTAGTAATAAATACTGTGGGGGAAACACAATTGGAGGATGGGTGACTGGAGTGAAATGGAAGGTCTGTCAATTAGAGGTTAAAGTCAGGCTGGAATCAAAGACGAGTGTCCCATGCAGAGGCACTAGTGAGCACAAAGCCCCTAAAGTGAGAATGAACTCGGTGTGTTTGAAGAAAAGAAAGAAGGAAAATGTGGCTGAAGTATACAGATAAGGGGTGGGGGTGATGAGGTATGAGAGCAGGAGGCAGGGTACACATCTGTAACCCTTTTTTAAAAATCTGGATTTTCCAACTGTGCTTGGATGTCAGCATTTTGAACAGGGAAGTGACTTTGATTTTGTCACTTTTGTTTTGAGACGATCATTCTTGACTGCTGATTGCTAGGGAAACAGGATAGAAAGCAGAGGAAAAAAATGTTCAAAAGTTTTGGGGTTTTTTTCCCCCTCAAAGTTGGAGCAAGAATTAAAGAGCTGTGGAGACAGAGAGAAGAGGTTTGAAAGAGGTTTTGGAAATAAGAGTTGACAGACATTGCTGATGGGCTGCATAAGGGTGGTTGTGAAGTATCCAGGATGCCTCTCTGGCAGAGTGAATGGTGGGTGCCCTAGAATAATGTGGGGGAAAACAGAAAAGTGCATTTGGGGAGTAATCATCATTATTTTAGACATTTAATATGAGTCCTGTTAGAAATCCAAGTAGATATATCAAGTAGGTAAAGAGCAGTCTGGAGTTGAAGGAAAAGGTCAGGGATAAAGACACTGAAGTGGGAGCTATCATCACACAGAGGTATTACAAGTTAGGAGAGAGGGAAAGATGATATAGGAAGAAAAGCCAACCTAGGGGACTGAGGAAGTATTATCTGTGGGAAAGGATAGGGAGAAAACTAGGGGGTTACCAAAGCTGGAAAAAAGTATTTCAAGGGAGGAGTGTGGAATGAAGAGAGAGAGCAGTAATGGTTGGTTTTGGCATTTATGCTCACTGACCTTAAGGGACACTTGAGGTGGAGATGTTGGCCTGAATAGAAAGGCTGAGGGAAGGAGAGGAGGGTTGACTACAGAAAGAGTCAATTTGGAATCTTCTGAAAGGGAAGCAGAGAAATTTTGACAGTAGGTAGTACTCAGTGTCAGAGAAGGCAATGGCACCCCACTCCAGTACTCTTGCCTGGAAAATTCCATGGATGGAGGAGCCTGGTAGGCTGCAGTCCATGGGGTCGCGAAGAGTCAGACACGATTGAGCGACTTTACTTTCACTTTTCATTTTCATGCATTGGAGAAGGAAATGGCAACCCACTCCAGTGTTCTTGCCTGGAGAATCCCAGGGATGGGGGAGCCTGGTGGGCTGCCATCTATGGGGTTGTGCAGAGTCGGACACGACTGAAGCGACTTAGCAGCAGCAGCAGCAGTACTCACTGTAGGTTAAAAGGCTATTTTTAAAGTGATTATATATATATATATATATATATATAATCATGAAAGCACACCTATAAAGGCGTGGGGGAAGGGTAGGCATGGTGGAGAGAAAAAGTTTACAAATTCCAACAACAGGAGGAGGATGGGAATCAAAGCACAAATAGGAGTTGGCCTTTGATAGTTGTGTGACCCCATAGATTGTGGAAAAGAAGGTGTTAAGAAAGGCACTGGTATCCTTAAGGAGACCTTTCCAAAATGCCTACTCCCCATCTCTTCTTGCCCCCTCTGCTGTGATCTTGAGTCATATAGTTCTTAAAGGAAAGAGAAGTAGGAAACAGGAACTCTACCACTTCTACCCTTTTCCCATCCTGTTATTAATATAATGGTATTATTTGACATCATCATCAAGTCAGCCCTACTATGATGGATTGGTCCAGTCCCAAGGACACTGCCCCACCCAGGGCCTGTAAGCAGAAACAGCAGCCCAATAAGCAGTGGAGAAGGGAATGGCAAACCACTTCAGTATTCCTGACTTGAGAACCCCACGAACAGTATGAAAAGGCAAAAAGATAGGACACTTAAAGATGAACTCCCCAGGTTGGTAGGTGCCCAATATGCTACTGGAGATCAGTGGAGAAGTAACTCCAGAAAAGAATGAAGAGACAGAGACAAAGAAAAACAGCACCCAGTTGTGGATGTGACTAATGATGAAAGTAGAGTCCAATGCTGTAAAAAAGAAATATTGCATAGGAACCTGGAATGTTAGGTCCATGAATCAAGGCAAATTGGAAGTGGTCAAACAGGAGATGACAAGAGTGAACATCGACATTTTAGGAACCAGTGAATTAAAATGGCCTGGAATGGTTGGATTTAAATCAGATGACCATTATATCTACTACTGTAGGCAAGGACCCCTTAGAAGAAATGGAATAGCCATCATGGTCAACAAAGGAGTCCGAAATGCAGTATTTGGATGCAATCTCAAAAATGACAGAATGTCTGTTTCAGAGGCAAACCATTCGCTGTCACAGTAATCCAAGTCTCTGCCCTGACAAGTAACGCTGAAGAAGCTGAAGTTGAACGGTTCTATGAAGACCTACAAGACCTTTTGGAAAGAACACCCAAAAAAGATGTCCTTTTCATTGTAGGGGACTGGAATGCAAAAGTAGGACGTCAAGAAACACCTGGAGTAACAGGCAAATTAGGCCTTGGAATACGGAATGAAGCAGGGAAAAGACTACTAGAGTTTTGCCAAGAGAACGCACTGGTCATAGCAAACACCCTCTTCCAACAACACAAGAGAAGACTCTACACATGGACATCGCCAGATGGTTGACACCGAAATCAGATTGATTATATTCTTTGCAGCCAAAGATGGAGAAGCTCTATACAGTCAGCAAAAATAATACTGGGACCTAACTGTGGCTCAGACCATGAACTCCTTATTGCCAAATTCAGACTTAAATTGAAGAAAGTGGGGAAAGCCACTAGACCATTCAGATCAGATTAGATCAGCCGCTCAGTCGTATCCGACTCTTTGAGACCCCATGAATCGCAGCACGCCAGGCCTCCCTGTCCATCACCAACTCCCGGAGTTCACTCAGACTCACGTCCATCGAGTCAGTGATGCCATCCAGCCATCTCATCCTCTGTCGTCCCCTTCTCCTGCCCCCAATCCCTCCCAGCATCAGAGTCTTTTCCAATGAGTCAACTCTTCGCATGAGGTGGCCAAAGTACTGGAGTTTCAGCTTTAGCATTATTCCTTCCAAAGAAATCCCAGGGCTGATCTCCTTCAGAATGGACTGGCTGGATCTCCTTGCAGTCCAAGGGACTCTCAAGAGCCTTCTCCAACACCACAGTTCAAAACCATCAATTCTTCGGCGCTCAGCCTTCTTCACAGTCCAACTCTCACATCCATACATGACCACAGGAAAAACCATAGCCTTGACTAGACGGACCTTTGTTGGCAAAGTAATGTCTCTGCTTTTGAATATGCTGTCTAGGTTGGTCATAACTTTTCTTCCAAGGAGTAAGCGTCTTTTAATTTCATGGCTGCAGTCACCATCTGCAGTGATTTTGGAGCCCCAAAAAATAAAGTCTGACACAGTTTCCACTGTTTCCCCATCTATTTCCCATGAAGTGATGGGACCGGATGCCATGATCTTCGTTTTCTGAATGTTGAGCTTTAAGGCAACTTTTTCACTCTCCTACTTCACTTTCATCAAGAGGCTTTTGAGTTCCTCTTCACTTTCTGCCATAAGGGTGGTGTCATCTGCATAGCTGAGGTTATTGATATTTCTCCCAGCAATCTTGATTCCAGCTTGTGTTTCTTCCAGTCCACCGTTTCTCATGATGTACTCTGCATATAAATAAACAGGGTGACAATATACAGCCTTGACGTACTCCTTTTCCTATTTGGAACCAGTCTGTTGTAACATGTCTAACTGTTGCTTCCTGACCTGCATACAAATTTCTCAAGAGGCAGGTCAGGTGGTCTGGTATTCCCATCTCTTCAAGAATTTTCCACAGTTTATTGTGATCCACACAGTCAAAGGCTTTGGCATAGTCAATAAAGCAGAAATAGATGCTTTTCTGGAACTCTCTTGCTTTTTCCATGATCCAGCAGATGTTGGCAATTTGATCTCTGGTTCCTCTGCCTTTTCTAAAACCAGCTTGAACATCAGGAAGTTCACGGTTCACATATTGCTGAAGCCTGGCTTGGAGAATTTTGAGCATTACTTTACTAGCGTGTGAGATGAGTGCAATGGTGCGGTAGTTTGAGCATTCTTTGGCATTGCCTTTCTTTGGGATTGGAATGAAAACGGACCTCTTCCAGTCCTGTGGCCATTATTGAGTTTTCCAAATTTTCTGGCATATTGAGTGCAGCACTTTCACAGCATCATCCTTCAGGATTTGGAATAGTTCAACTGGAATTCCATCACCTCCACTAGCTTTGTTGGTAGTGATGCTTTCTAAGGCCCACTTGACTTCACATTCCAGGATGTCTGGCTCTAGGTCAGTGATCACACCATCGTGATTATCTGGGTTGTGAAGATCTTTTTTGTACAGTTCTTCTGTGTATTCTTGCCATCTCTTCTTAATATCTTCTGCTTCTGTTAGGTCCATACCATTTCTGTCCTTTATCGAGCCCATCTTTGCATGAAATGTTCCTTTGGTATCTCTGATTTTCTTGAAGAGATCTCTAGTCTTTCCCATTCTGTTGTTTTCCTCTATTTCTTTGCATTGACCGCTGAAGAAGGCTTTCTTATCTCTTCTTGCTATTCTTTGGAACTCTGCATTCAGATGTCTATATCTTTCCTTTTCTCCTTTGCTTTTCGCTTCTCTTCTTATCACAGCTATTTGTAAGGCCTCCCCAGACAGCCATTTTGCTTTTTTGCATTTCTTTTCCATGGGGATGGTCTTGATCCCTGTCTCCTGTACAATGTCACGAACCTCATTCCACAGTTCATCAGGCACTCTATCTATCAGATCTAGGCCCTTAAATCTATTTCTCACTTCCACTGTATAATCATAAGGGATTTGATTTAGGTCATACCTGAATGGTCTAGAGGTTTTCCCTACTTTCTTCACTTTAAGTCTGAATTTGGCAATAAGGAGTTCATGGTCTGAGCCACAGTCAGCTCCTGGTCTTGTTTTTGCTGACTGTATAGAGCTTCTCCATCTTTGGCTGCAAAGAATATAATTAATCTGATTTCGGTGTCGACCATCTGGTGATGTCCATGTATAGAGTCTTCTCTTGTGTTGTTGGAAGAGGGTGTTTGTTATGACCAGTGCATTTTCTTGGCAAAACTCTATTAGTCTTTTCCCTGCTTCATTCCATATTCCAAGGCCAAATTTGCCTGGTACCCCAGGTGTTTCTTGACTTCCTGCTTTTGCATTCCAGTCCCCTACAATGAAAAGGACATCTTTTTTGGGTGTTAGTTCTACAAGGTCTTGTAAGTCTTCATAGAACCGTTCAACTTCAGCTTCTTCAGTGTTACTGGTTGGGGCATAGACTTGGATTACTGTGATATTGAATGGTTTGCCTTGGAAACGAACAGAGATCTTTCTGTCGTTTTTGAGATTGCATCCAAGTACTGCATTTCAGGCTCTTTTGTTGACCATGATGGCTACTCCATTTCTTCTGAGGGATTCCTGCCCACAGTAGCAGATATAATGGTCATCTGAGTTAAATTCACCTATTCCAGTCCATTTGAGTTCGCTGATTCCTAGAATGTCGACATTCACTCTTGCCATCTCTTGTTTGACCACTTCCAGTTTGCCTTGATTCATGGACCTGACATGCCAGGTTCCTATGCAATATTGCTCTTTACAGCATCAGACCTTGTTTCTATCACCAGTCACATCCACAGCTGGGTATTGTTTTTGCTTTGGCTCCATCCCTTCATTCTTTCTGGAGTTATTTCTCCACTATCTCCAGTAGTATATTGGGCACCTACTGACCTGGGGAGTTTCTCTTTTAGTATCCTATCATTTTGCCTTTTCATACTGTTCATGGGGTTCCCAAGGCAAGAATACCGAAGTGGTTTGCCATTCCCTTCTCCAGTGGACCACATTCTGTCAGATCTCTCCACCATGACCCGCCCATCTTGGGTTGCCCCACAGGCATGGCTTAGTTTCACTGAGTTAGACAAGGCTGTGGTCCTAGTGTGATTAGATTGACGAGTTTTCTGTGAGTATGGTTTCAGTGTGTTTGCCCTCTGATGCCCTCTTGCAACACCTACCGTCTTACTTGGGTTTCTCTTACCTTGGGCGTGGGGTATCTCTTCACGGCTGCTCCAGCAAAACGCAGCCATTGCTCCTTACCTTGGACGAGGGGTATCTCCTCACTGCCGCCCGGGCCTAGAGGATCTATCCCACGTTGAAGGTCAGACCATTCAGGTATGACCTAAATCAAACCCCTTATGATTATACAGTGGAAGTGACAAATAGATTCAAGGGATTAGATCTGATAGAGTGCCTGATGAACTACAGAGGGAAGTTCGTGACATATACAGGAGGCAGTGATCAAGACCATCCCCAAAGAAAAGAAATGCAAAAAGGTAAAATTGTTGTCTGAGGAGGCCTTAGAAATAACTGTGAATAGAAGAGAAGCGAAAGGCAAAGGAGAAAAGGAAAGATATGCCCATTTGAATGCAGAGTTCCAAAGAAGAGCAAGGAGAGCTAAGAAAGCCTTCTTCAGAAAGCAAGGCAAAGAAAAAGAGGAAAACAATAGAATGGGAAAGTCTAGAGATCTCTTCAAGAAAATCAGAAATACCAAAGGAACATTTCATGCAAAGATGGGCACAATAAAGGACAGAAATGGCATGGACCTAACAGAAGCAGAGGATATTAAGAAGAGGTGGCAAGAATACACAGAACTATACAAAAACAGATATTCATGACCCAGATAATCACAATGATGTGATCACCAACCCAGAGCCAGACATCTTGGATTTGGAAGGCAAGTGAGCCTTAGGAAGCATCACTACAAACAAAGCTAGTAGAGGTGATGGAATTCCAGTTGAGCTATTGCAAATCCTAAAAGATGATGCTGTGAAAGTGCTGCACTCAATATGCCAGAAAATTTGGAAAACTCAGTAATGGCCACAGGACTGGAAAAGGTCAGTTTCATTCCAATCCCAAAGAAAGACAATGCCAAAGAATGCTCAAACTACCACACAATTGCACTCATCTCGCATGCTAGTAAAGTAATGCTCAAAATTCTCCAAGCCAGGCTTCAACATTATGTGACCCGTAAACTTCCAGATGTTCAAGCTGGTTTTAGAAAAGGCAGAGGAACCAGAGATCAAATCGCCAACACCTGCTGGATCACAGAAAAAGGAAGAGAGTTCCAGAAAAACATCTGCTTTATTGACTACACCAAAGCCTTTGACTGTGTGGATGACAATCAACTGTGGAAAATTCTGAAAGAGATGGGACTGCCAGGCCACCTGACCTACCTCTTGAGAAACTTGTATGCAGGTCAGGAAGCAACAGTTAGAACTGGACATGGGAACAACAGAGTGGTTCCAAATCAGGAAAGGAGTACTCCAAGCCTGTATACTGTTACCCTGCTTATTTAACTTACATGTAGAGTACATCAAGAGAAAAGCTGGGCTGGAAGAAGCACAAACTGGAATCTAAATTGCCGGGAGAAATATCAATAACCTCAGATGTGCAGATGACACCACCCTTATGGCAGAAAGCGAAGAGGAACTAAAATGCCTCTTGATGAAAGTGAAGTTGGCGAGTGAAAAAGTTGGCTTAAAACTATACATTCAGAAAACTAAGATGGCACTTGGCCCCATCACTTCATGGCAAACAGATGGGGAAATGGTGGAAACAGTGGCATACTTTATTTTTGGGGGCTCCAAAATCACTGCGGATGGTAAGTGCAGCCATAAAATTAAAACACGCTTGCTCCTTGGAAGAAAAGTTATGACCAACCTAGACAGCATATTAAAAAACATAGACAT
The DNA here is from genome assembly GCF_019923935.1 of Bubalus bubalis. Classification (NCBI taxonomy): domain Eukaryota; kingdom Metazoa; phylum Chordata; class Mammalia; order Artiodactyla; family Bovidae; genus Bubalus; species Bubalus bubalis. The sequence goes on from NC_059167.1 coordinate 228,484, forward strand.
TACCTTGCTGACAAAGGTCCAACTAGTCAAAGCTATGGTTTTTCCAGTAGTCATGTATGGATGTGCTGCTGCTAAGTCGCTTCAGTCGTGTCCGACTCTGTGCGACCCCATAGACGGTAGCCCACCAGGCTCCCCCATCCCTGGGATTCTCCAGGCAAGAACACTGGAGTGGGTTGCCATTTCCTTCTCCAATGCATGAAAATGAAAGTGAAGTCGCTCAGTCGTGTCCGACTCTTCACGACCCCATGCACTACAGCCTACCAGGCTCCTCCAATCCATGGGATTTTCCAGGCAAGAGTGCTATCGCCTTCGGACTATAAAGAAAGCTGAGCACCGAAGAATTGATGCTTTTGAACTGTGGTGTTGGAGAAGACAACCTTGAGAGTCCCTGAAACTGCAAGGATATCCAACCAGTTCAGCCTAAAGGAGATTAGTCCTGGGTGTTCATTGGAAGGATTGATGTTGAAGCTGAAACGCCAATACTTTGGCCACCTGATGCAAAGAGCTGAGTCATTTGAAAAGACCCTAATGCTGGGAAAGATTGAGGTCTGGAGGAGACAGAGGATGAGATGGTTGGATGACATCACTGACTCGATGGAGAAGAGTTTGGGTAAACTCCGGGACTTGGTGATAGACAGTGAGGCCTGGTGTGCTGCAGTCCATGGGGTCGCAAAGAGTCGGAGACGACTGAGCTGAACTGAAGTGGATACAGAGGCAGGGGCTGGCCTCAGTAGATGGGCGGCAGCAAGGGTGAGAGAGCAGAGGGTGACGTAACATTGAAAATAGTTGCCACGTCCCTCTTCAACCGCTAACGAAGACCTCCAACTTTCTCTCCCTGAAACAAACGAAGACTCGGTTCCGCGGCGCCGGGGGTCAAGAGGCGGGGAGCTGGTCGGCACACCGCGCAGGCGCACGACGCGACGGGAGGTGGGGGTCCTGAGGCGGAGAGCGGGTCGGCGCACTGCGCAGGCGCACGACGCGGCGGGGGGGTGGGGGCTGTCACGAGGCGGAGACCGGGTCGGGAGCAGCGCGCAGGCGCAGGACGCGGCACGCGGGCCGGAAGGGGCGGTGGGGCAGGATGGCTGCGCAGGAGCGGGCACTGCCCGTTTTGTTGGTGCCGGTCCCCGCCGAGGCCGTAGGGCGACTGGGGTCTCGGGCGCAGCTGCACAGAGAGCAGGCGGCCCTGGGGAGTCTGACGGCCGCAGGCAGCCTTCACGTACTTCCCTTGGCGCCGGGCGGCCGAGGCGGGGGCGACTGCCGCCTGGAAGGCTGTTTTCGGCAGTAAGAGCTGCGGCCGGGCCGGGCGGTGAGGGAGCGCGCCTCTGTTGGCCTGGGGGCGGCGGGAGCGGAGTGACGGCGGGGCGCCCGCCTGAGGCGGGCCCGGCCCCCTCAGAGCCGCACGGTGGTCGTGTTCCCCCTTTCCCTTCCCGGTGGGCGGAGGCCGCACCCAGATTCTCCGCACGCGGGGAGCTGTAGGAGTCCCTGTTTGGGCTCTGAGCTTTTTTATTCGTTCTACAGAGTTTGATTTCTCGTCACCGTGCTGTACCCCACGCCCATTTTCTTCAGTTAAATTTGTTGAAGACGCCAGCCGGGGGGCATCATCTCATTTCCATTGTCCTGTTGTTATTCTAATGCGGGATACAGATAGCTGTTTGCTTCACTTTGGGGCTTACTCTCTCCGCTCCCCTTTGAAGGATAGATAGAGCCTGCATTTTCTGCTCAATGTATTTTCCTAACAAGTGCTTATTATGCGCGCTGCTCGTTACCTAGGAGTAGTGCCTGAAAGGTGGAGTCAGACAGTTCTTAATACACGTGGGGCTGTGTGGTCGGTAAGACAGAAAAGAAACAATTTCAGTCATCTGTAACTCTTACGTTTTATATCGTTAAGGTTGAGAGTGCCATCCGAGGCTTTGGACTCTTTAATAAAACGTTTTAGAAATTTCTTTACGGCTTTAGTAGCCAAATAGTCTTGGAATCCCCAGGTCTTACAACAGTGCCTCGCAGTAGAGAGTCGTTTGGTAAATCCCTGAATGCTTCAGTGGGTTTCATGTTTTCTTTACCCTGGTCTCTAGCTGCTAGGAAAAGGATTCTCTCTCCTTAAGTTAGTTGATTCGGCATTATTAAGTACCGATGAACACAGTGCTGTAACGAGAGGAGTGAGTCGGAGACCCTGACAGAAGATAAGCAGAACTGACAGGAAATAATTGGGGGCTTATGTAAGCTAATGCAGATTAGTAGGAGGAAGAGCATGGAGGACAACGTTTTAGCTTTTTTTTTTTAGCTGAATTAAGTTTTAATTCGAGTAATTCATAGGGTAAAAATAAGGACAAATTTATAGGGTACAGAATTTGCTTCCTACTTTTCTACCAGTGGGGCTTCCCTGATAGCTCAGTTTGCAAAGAAGCCGCCTGCAATGCCAGGAGAGTCGGACACGACTTTCACTTTTCTGCCAGAATCGCATGTTGGTAGACTATACCGATATACACGGTCTTTTGTGTATATTGTTGAATCATTGTGCATTCTGTAATCTGTTCCCTGAAAAAAATCTGTCTTTCCACGTGGCAATATGGTCCCATGTGCTAATGATGTTACTCGTTTCACAGTATTTTGCTTTTAAATGTATTTTAATTTGTTTAGCTATTTCCATATTTGACATTTTCAGATTTCAGTGTAAACAGTCAGGTATTGGCTCTTTATGAAACATCATTCTAGGTATAAAGACAAAAATACAAAATGTCAGTATTTTTTCTCTGACGTAGCACCAAGTTCACTGTTTTTAGATATAAAACTTATTACTTTTGTGGAAAAAAGCTTTTTTAAAAAAAAGAAACTTTATCAACATGTAGCTTCATCTGCATTGTTTTCAAAATCTGGGTTTTTTTTATTTTTAAATGTAACAATTTAATTTGAAGCTGTAGCATTAATAGTCTTTTTCCATCCTTGTTAGTCGTATTGGTATGTTGACTTTCTACTGCGTTATATATTTTATAACTGCACTGCCCCATATGGTAGCCATTAGCCACATGTGACTTAAAATTGAAAATTTAGTTCCTCGGTTGCACTCACTGAGCATGTTTCAAGTGCTCAGTAGCCCCATGTGGCAGTTGGCTCCTGTATTGGACCTTGGAGATTCGCGGAACACTTCCATCTCATGAAAAGTTCTGTTGGATAGACTTATTCTGTGATATGCCTCTTTAAAGTCTTCAAAGTCTATAAATGCAATAATCACTTTTTAAAAAAGTGATTGAAAGCGTTTATGTTAGCAGAACATATTTTTTGTTAATTGTGAAGACCATCTCTTAAAAATAATAGACATTCGGTTATTGAAACTTATCCTTGATCATGACAGTTTCTTTAAGCATATCATCAGTCTGGATTTAGGATGAAATGGAATAAGAGCAGCCACCATTTCTTGCTCTTTGCCTCCTCTTCACCACCCACTCCTGTATTCTTATGTTGCCCTGAAGGATGTTGAGGGGAAAGAAGTGAGAAAGGGGAAGGAGAAAGGGAAAGGGGGCTGAAATCTAGAGCAGTTTACTTTCCCTTAGGTTGTGTACAGAATGAATGCTATTAGGTGAACCAAAAAGTTCTCTCTTTCTGCCATTTTACCCTCACCATTGTGGGTAAGTATTATTGTGGATGTAGAATATAATAATAGTCTAAACTTTTTCCTTAGGTTTGTGTGGGAGGATTCTCCTCACAGTGGGACACCAAACAACAAGCCCAGACTGCTTGCTCTTACTGAAAATTATGAACTGCTCATCTGTGAATTTAATTTGGAAGATGGAAGATGTGATGCAACCGTTTTATATAGCTATAGTGAGGAGACATTGCAGAAGCTTGTTGAAGATCAAAATATCAGTAAGTATTTGCAGGTAGTCTTGCAGCATGTTTGAATCTGTATTACTATGTAATTTTATATATTTTGGGAACAGTTCTTACAGAGGTAAAATCAGGGAGGGATATTTGCCCTGTCTAGTATAGTAGGCACTAGCTACACGAGGCTCTTAAGCTGTTAATGTAATTAATATGAATTAATGTGTCCTTTAAATGTCAAGTACACATTCCAGATTTGAAAACTTGGTACTAAAAAAGTAAAATATCTCATTAATAGTTTTTATATTAATTACATGTTGATGTTTTGAAGATGAAGTAAATAATATAATAAAATTAGTTTTACCTGTTTTTTTTTTCAGTGCAGTTACTGGAAAATTTAAAATTATACATGTGGCTCACTTTTGTGGCTGATGTTATATTTCTCTTGGTTAATCTGCTGATCTGGACTGGTCATAGAGCTGTTTGCTACATCCTATCCTGAGGGCTTCAGGGAGCAGAAATCAAAGCACTCAGGCATTTATTTTTAAGGCAGTAGCATTCTTGCCACCCTGCTTATGTTTCTTCTTTTCCTTTTAAAAAAAAAAGAGTCTGTGATGGTTCTTCTGGGGTTTCGTGGGTAAGAACCTTTTTTAATCATCTTGTGGGTTTTTAAATTACACTCTGGCCAGAAACAGAAGGCACAGAGATCGTAGGTCATCTTCATTCATTCCCTCACCTACCTTCCAGTGACCACTTGCTTAGCTGAGTTTGATCAGTAATTGTCTAGAGTTGGACTAAGATAAATGCTGATTCCTTTTTGTTTCATCTGTTTGTGTTAACAGCACCAGATTTACCAGTTGTAAAATTATGACCAGTGAGTTTGATGTAATATCCTTTTGTTTTATAGGTATTTCCTTATTATCTTTGAGGATTCTGTCATTTCACAACAACACATCATTATTGTTCATCAACAAATGTGTTGTCCTACATGTTATGTTTCCTGAAAGAGATGCTGAGATTAGGGTACTCAGCTGTTGCACATTACCCTTACCTGCGCAGGCAGTGGACAGGATTATTGACACGCAGCTCTGTAGAGGAATTCTCTTTGTTTTGAGTAGTTTAGCCTGGATCTGTATCCTTTTTGGTAAAGATGTTGATGTCAGTGGGAGGAGAATACCTAGGAAAATGAGCCTTTTTAGGCTTTTAAGTTTAGAGACTGGGTTATAGGTGGAATGGTTAATTTCTCAGTAAAACTTTCGGAGAAAAAGCTGTTCATGAACTTCAGATACTCAGCTGCATTGCTTTATATTCTATTCAGATATTTTTCAGTTTATAAATATACATTTTTTCATAGTTATAACCATCCAGCTTATCTATGTTTTTAAATTGGGTATATTCTGTATTACCCATTTATTTAAAATATTATTTATTAAATATCCGTTTTGTGCTTGTTCCAGGAGGGATTTAGATGACTGCTTATGATGTAATACACGCATTTTCGTGTATGAGTATAATCTTCTCTCTTACTGCCTCTAATGCTTCTGTCGTATTAGGAAATCATATTGTTTGCATAACCGTTTTTTTAAGTTTGTTTTTGGAAACTGTCACAGATTTTTTTGTCCTTAGATTCATAGGTCACCAGCAGAATTATATTAAAAATTATTTGAAGATTATTTGAAGAACGACCTTATAGTAGTGTTTTTGGAACTTTTATTTCATTTTTTTTCTATTTTACATATATCGTTTGTATGCATGCATGCTCAGTCATGTCTGACTCTTTGTGACCGCATGGACCGTAGCCTGCTAGGTTCCTCTGTCCATGGGGTTCTCCAGGCAAGAATACTGGAATGGGTTGCCATTTCCTCCTCTAGAGGATCTTCCCAACCCAGAGATCAAACACGTGTCTCCTGCATTGTAGGCTGATTCTTTACCACTGAGCCACCATGGTAGTGACCAAACAGTAGTATTTTATATATATCATAGTCTGTATTAAAATTTCTTTTGTAAAAATACAGGTTATTGTATTATAAAAAAATGTTACAGAATATTGGATTAACTTTGTTTTTGTTGCCAGGTTACAGAAATGCACTGTTCGACATAGTAGGCAGTAGGCATGTGTGGCTGTTGGACACTTGAAACAGGCTAGTGTGACTGAGAAACTGAATTCTTAGTTGTATTTAATTACTTTAACGTCTGATACTTGATTCAGTTATTGGAGAACTTTAGAGTATGTTTGGAACGACTTGGCTGTTCCAAGTTCTTAAATATAAATTTTTGCAGTCTAAATACAGACCAAATAATTGCAATGAAAATTGTCCCAGTTGAAATGTGCTATAAGTATAAAATAACTCAGTTTGAACAATTTCGAAAAAATATGTAAAATGTATCAAGGTTTATATTAATTACACGTAGAGATAATATTTTGGATATACTGGGTTAAATAATGTATTAAAATTAGGTTCACTGGTTTCTTTTTACTTTTTTAATAAGGCTGCTAGAAAATTTACAAGGACAAATGTGCCTCGTGCTGCTTCTTTGGAACAGCACAGTTGCAGAACTCTAGTGGAAAATGTTCGTGATGTCTCAGGGGCTGGCGCAGAGTGGAGACTGAGCGAGCACCGTTGAATAAACTCTGCCAGGTTGTTTATTGGGTCACTAAAGTCATAGTCACCTGGTTAACATGATGGGTTCTTTAATGTGCATTCTCCTTCTGTTATTATGCCTACAAGGTTGGAACGATGAAGTCTGTAACTCTGTCCTGTTCTGTGTTTTAAGTGTTTGGGCATACTTAAGACTGACATTTTCTCTAACTCTTAACTCAAAGACATTTTTGACATTGTGGATGGTAAACAAGTAGCTCATGTGGATTTAGCACTTGCTCAAGAAGATATGTGTAATGAGCAGCAACAGGAGCCAGCCAAGAGTTCTTCATTTACTTCACTGAAAGTGTCTCAGGACCTGGATGTTGTAGTGGTTGTGGGCTTCTCCAATACTGCAGTTGCTCTTAACTTGACTTTGTACTTCAGGTATGTAGATTACTTCCTTCTCTAATTTGAGGTAAATAATTAGAGCCAAAAAGAGGTTAAAAAATGTACTTGTTGGCCTTTTTTTTCCCCTTTCTTTTAACCAGTTTTCTTCCTCTATCTAGTTGATAACATTCTAGGTACTACATAGTGAGCTTGTTACTATATAAAAATATGTGCAGATGACCACCGGCTATTTTTTATTTCTGGATGCATATCCAAGTTTTTATTTTGATTTATATTTATATTATAGATAGCTTATGTCATCATATGTAAAAAGTAACCGAGCACAATTTTAAAAACTCTTAGCTATTATATGTAATCTCCTCACTTCTTTCCAATGCCAGAGTAGAAGAAAAATGGGATTTACCCTGTTAGAATTTTATCTTATGTGGCTTATGGTCCTGGCCGCCTATGGGATCCACCTTTTTCCATCTTAGGATGTTCTCAGGTGTTTCCTGTGGAGGGCCCACACCGGCAACTTTCTGAATATATTAGTGAAAATTGAGTACTTCTGTGTGTAGCTTTTTGACTTAGAAATTCTAGTTGCTTCTGATCTTATGTTGGAAAGGAACATGTTTGTATCTGATTGTGCATACCCATGTACACAGCACCTGTTTATTGCAACTTGCAAGTAGGCTAATCAACATTTATGACTTTCAGAATTAAGGGACATTTCAAGCCATTAGGATTTTTGGTCCTAGTTTAATGTGAATGAAATAAACATATCCTTGAGTAATTGGGAATGTACTTTGATGAGTTAATTTCATCCTCACATATCAGGCAGAACTTCTTACTACTGTGGTTTTTTTACTTGTTTTTAATGGCTTTTTAACATATTTTTTAGAATTTTTAAGCCGGGATGATTATCACATTTTCAGGTTGTATGCTTGTGTATCAGTAGGCCATTTTCACTGACTGAAATATATCTTGTATATGTAGAGTTACCTCCTAATCAGATTCCTTGGTAAACAGTTTAACAGGTGAAGAGGAAGGAAAACCCACTTGCCTCCCCTGATCCTTGAGTGCAGGGTTCTGCTCCTCGGGATGTTTTGGCAGCACCCCAAGAGAACCCTGAAGGGGGCACCAGGAACATTCCTTGGGACAGATTCCTTTGAACTCAGCCACTGTAACATCAGCCAGTGAAGAACGTCTGCTCCCTTCCCTATAGTCAGTTTGGGGATCTGTCCTGTCCATCTAAATGAACAGTCTATCTCTATTTGTTAATTATCTACGTGAGTGCTCTTTAATTAATATAACTTCTCGAGGAACTTGACCCTATATTTTGTAAGTACACTATGAAATCTAAAAGTATTTTTTCCATTCCTGCCTCCAGCTCTAGTTCTTTCCCACCATAAGGAATATCAGCCACCCCTTTTCATTTTATCAAGTCCTGTTCCCGCTCTGCGATCCACCTCTTTTATGAAGTCATTCCTTACTAAAATCCCTTCCACTTGTAAATTTCTGCTCATTTTATACTTTTTCTTCTCTTTGAACTTCTTTGGCACTTTTTGCTTTGAACTACAGTTTAGCACTTAATTGTATAGTCTTTCATTACTTCCCTAATTTTTTGTGTTTCCTATAGAGTTTGTAAGCTCATGTAAGCTCCACATGATTTGTTCGTTCAATTTGCTGTCAGTAACTTTTTCTTCCAGTTCACCTTAGCTGTCCATTCTCGTAGTCATACCCTGGGCTTTGTCAGTATATGAAACTATTCCTCCCCTAAATCACTTTCCCACACATCCCACTCTGACCACAACTTCCCGAACTACATCTTGCTTACTCAGGTACCCCCACTTCTCTCGTCTGGCTTCACTGGAATTTCCATACACTGACATCACGAGTGACGACTGCATCTCCCTGTGTCTTCACGTCCCTCTTTATAGTGTAGATTCTGTGACCTGTCATTGTGTTCACTTTTTTGAATGCGCCCTAAACTCTTGATCCTGCTGTGTGATAGCACTTGGTCTAACACATTTTTTAATTCTGTCTTATTCCCTGCATCCACACAACTGAGCACTTGTGAGAACACCACAAATAAAAATTGATACCACTAAAAGTTCACACTCATGCCTTACGTGGTCTCTCATGTTTCCTGGAAACTTTACAGTGATTTTTTTCATGAGTCCTTTTTTTTTGGCAGCAATGTTTTAAACATCCGTTTTTCTCAAACCTTTATTCATCTCTTTATCCTCAACTGTTCCTGGATGACTTTACCTCCTACTTTATAAAGGAAGTAGACCCTGTCTCACGGGAGCTCCTTCCGTTTCTCACATGAAATTCCTCACTTCCCTGCACTCGTCTTCTCCATATTCTGCCCTGTTACAGGGAAGGGGTTTCCTGCTCCCATGCAGGCCCATCCCTCTGCGTGTGCTCTGAATCCCATTCCTTCCTCCTCCTCAGGGACCATTTTCTGTTTCCTGTCTTTCCTAGATCTCCAGCCTCTTGAGTATTAGATCCGTGTCCATCTAATCACCAGGTCCTAGTCATTCTAGGTCCTGAGGGCTTCCTGAATCTTTTCCACTTTTCTTAACTTCTTTGTCATCACTTTGATCCATGCTGCTGCCATCACTTATCCGAACTAGCTTACCAGCCTCGTAATTGGTCTCGCTGTTCTTCCCTGCTCAAATTCACCCTCTACGGAGTAGCCAGAGTGATGTTAAAATGCATATCTTTTCAGAGTGTAGGCAGGTATGAACATGTGGGGACAGAGTACATATCTTTTGTTGGCGGGGGAACTGCTTTCTCCACAGATCATATTTCTTCACTTGTCACCCTGCCTTCTCTAACATCATCTCCTTGACAAATGCAAGCCACGCTGTTACCTTCAAATTGTTGAAGTGGTTAATAATTTAACTAAGTGCTCAGGGGGTTACATACATCCCAGTCTCACACAGCCACTCCTCTGTGTCTGATCATATGGCTTCTCTGCTTAAACCCCTTGTCTAGCTTTTTTCCTCCTTCCCCAAGATGAAAGCTAACAATCCTTAGTAGCCCATAAAGCCTGACCCCATTTGTCTCTTGCAGAGCTCTCCAGCCTCATGTTACATACACTCTGCATCTACACCTGCATTCATACTTTGCTTTCCTAGCTATTAAGTATTTCCCTGGTCTCAGCCTAAATCTCACTTTGTGGTGGTGGGTGATTAAACACCTGGGGTTATGTCACATTCACCTGGTTCAAATCCAGCTGCACTGTTGCTCTGAGCCTCAGTTTCTATAGCTACAAAACTGGCGTATATTTACCTCATAGGGTTGTTGAAAAATTCAAATACATTAGTTCAGGTAAAAGTTTTTAGTTTCACATCTACAGTGCAGTAGATAATACATGCTCTTGTCTCTTCATAAAACTAACTTCCCTTAAGGGTAAAAAAATTTTCAATTCATGTAATTGACATATAATGTTACATTATTAGCTTCATATACACAACATAGCTTTATTAGTGTGTCTAAAGCAATGGAGGTGAGGCGTCTAGGTCAGGGAAACTTACTGTCTGTACTCTTTCTGCTCTGTAACACCTCCACCCCGTTTTCCTTTCCATTTTTAACAAGAGAGGCAATAACATGGATTTGGGTTTGACCATCATTTTTTACCATGACTGTTGTTTTCAAAACATAGGCAATACCCAGGACATCTGTTATGTGAAAAAACTCTACAAGACAGCCCTATTGAAGGTCCCAAGGGGATAGATGAAGATGATCCTGTTAATTCTGACTACAACATGAAACTGACCAAGTTTTCCTTCCGAATTGATAGGTACAGAAACCTCCTTTTTAGATTTACTTTATTATTTTCATTTTTGTGTGTGTGTGAGGCTGACACCATACCTTTTCACTTAAGTCTTTACAGAGCAGATACTTTTATTTCCCTAAGTGCATCTTTGCTTGGTTTAGTGCCTCACTTACTGCCTTTCACTGTCACACACATGAGTTCTGTCCTATCTCCCAGGTCTTGGAAAGCCCAGCTGTCATCATTGAATGAAACAATAAAGAGCTCCAAGCTGGGAGGTTCCTGCTGTGCTCCGTGGTTCCAGGATATTTCGCATCTGGAGTCCCCTGAATGTGGTAACCGCAGTACCACTGTGTCAGACTGGGCCTTCATTCCACAGGATGTGACATGTAGCCCATGTAATTTTCCACAGAAAGGCCCTGCCAGGACCAGTGATCCAGGAAGAATGTGGAAAAGGATGCACATCAGGGAACAGGAGGAGCCCCTTGAGCTTACCTGTGTGTCTGTGACAGGCTTCACTGCACTGTTTACTTGGGCAGGGGAAAGCACAGGCTGGACCATTGTCCTGTGGGACTTGGAGACCCAGAGCACGCAGTGTTTTTCACTGGGCAAAAAATGTATTCCTGTAGACAGTGGTGGAGTCCAGCAGCTGTGCCTCGTCTTGACAGGTAAGGACATCTTGTAACAGGTTGAAATCCACGTGGAGGGCTGTCCTAATGCCAGTTTTACTTCTGCTGCCTGAGTGGTGGTGGTGCCTGCTCGCACCTCTGAGCCTAGGCTTTGATGGAGAAAATTCAGTGTTACTCTTAGTACTGTTGTCCATGTGTTTGATTTTTAGTTAAGATTAATTCTGCTCAGCTAAATGCTTAGGATACTAAGTCAGAAAGAGTTTAAGGAAGGTTGGTTTTTAACCTAGCAAGTCTTTCACAGGACTTCAGTCTGTGTAGGCAGAGGTTGCAAGCTGGTAGCTCATGGACCGTGTATGAACTCAGATTTATTTTGTTTGGCCTGCACTACCTAAACTTTTAAAAAGTTTTTGAAAGTTTAGTTGTGCAGTCATGTCCGACTCTTTGTGACTCCATGGACTGTAGCCTACCAGGCTCCTCTCTCCACACGATTTTTTAAGCAAGAGTACTGGAGTGGGTTGCCATTTCCTTCTCCAGAGGATCTTCCCAACCCAAGAATCGAACATGGATATTCCACATTGTAGGCAGATGTTTTACCATCTGAGCCACCAGGAAAGTCCAGGCTTTTAAAAGACATTTTATTTATTATAAGCATGTAAAATTAGAGGATTTCACACAACCTGGCAGTTTAGTTGTTACTGAAAAATTAAAAGATTTGGCCCACTGGCCTTCATCCCTCCTCCAATTTATGGACTGAAGCCAAATTTCAGTGGCCTTAGATGGGCCAGTTCCTTTCAGGTTGTTTTGTTTTGGTTTTGTTTTTTAATATTTTTTTTTTTTTAGGTTACGTTTTCTTGTACTTCTCTCCCCACCTGCTTGGCTCCCATAGGTATTTGGGTTTGGTGTGTCAGATATATGTTGATTCAGCATTTATCCCATAATTTCCTGTAAAGCTACTGAGTGTTCTGATTGAACTGTGTGTTTCTTCTTCAGTATCTCAATTTCGGTAATCACGTATTTCTGTGTATCAGAGCATGCTATTAATTGCTTTATTTTGGTAAAGGTTCCAGGTATTGATTGTATAAGATACAGTTTTTTACATTATACAAAATGCAATTATACAGGATTATACAGGATACAATTAAGACAGTATTGATTGTCCAAGATTGTACAAAGTAGGTTTAGTGCTATTTCATAGGATGCATTGTTCTTATGAGAATTTGTCTCGTGTTTACTGTTTTGAAAATTGAAATTATTCTTTGAAAAATTATGATGAATTTATTAATTGAGGTCATTAGTTACCAGTACCCAATAAACATTAGTAATTACAATACTGAAGTATTGAGTAGTTAGAAATTAATTCCTGTCATAACACTAAAACCTAAGTCCTAATAATTTATTAAAGCTGACTTTTTGTCTTGTAGAAAGTGGACTCTCTCTGATTTTGTTTGGTTTGACTCAAGAGGAATTTTTAAATAGGCTGATGATCCACGGAAGTGCCAGCACTGTGGACTCTCTTTGTCATCTCAATGGTTGGGGGCGGTGTTCCATCCCCATACATGCACTAGAGGTAACAGAATTTAGTGTCTGTAGTATGATGATGTTTGATTGTTTTCTGTTGTTTACTCTTATATGGCCAAAGAGTTGGGAGATAACATGCAACCTAGCAACAAAAGATGCATAGCCTTTACCTATTCATTTGCCTAGTTTTGGATGTTTCATTACCCTAATTCTGCTTAGCAATTTACCCTTTTTGGCTTTGAAGTAACATAATGAACACTATTTAAGAAAGAAATCTGACTGTGGCTCAGATCATGAACCCCTTATTGCCAAATTCAGACTTAAATAGAAGAAAGTAGGGAAAACCATTAGACCATTCAGGTATGACCTAAATCAAACCCCTACGATTATGTAGTGGAAGTGACAAATAGATTCAAGGGAATAGATCTGAAGACAGAGTGCCTGATGAACTGTGGACAGAGGCTCATGGTGTTGTATAGGAGTCAGGGATCAAGACCATCCCCAAGAAAAAGAAATGCAAAAAAGCAAAATGGCTGTCTGAGGACGCCTTACAAATAGCTGTGAAAAGAAGAGAAGTGAAAAGCAAAGGAGAAAAGGAAAGATATTTCCAAAGAATAGCAAGGAGAGATAAGAAAGCCTTCCTTAGTGATCAGTGCAAAGAAAAAGGAAAACAGCAGAATGGGAAAGACTAGAGATCTCTTCAAGAAAATTAGAGATACCAAAGGAACATTTCATGCAAAGATGGGCACAATAAAGGACAGAAATGGTATGGACCTGACAGAAGCCGAAGATAGTAAGAGATGGCAAGAATACACAGAAGAACTGTACAAAAAGATATTCACTACCTAGATAATCAAGATGGTATGATCACTCATCTAGAGCCAGACATCCTGGAATGTGAAGTCAAGTGGGCCTTAGGAAGCATCTCTACAAATAAAGCTAGTGGAAGTGATGGAATTCCAGTTGAGCTATTTCAAATCCTGAAAGATGCTATGAAAGGGTGCACTCAATATGCCAGCAAATTTGGAAAACTCAGCAGTGGCCACAGGACTGGAAAAGGTCAGTTTTCATTCCAATCCCAAAGAAAGGCAATGCCAAAGAATGCTCAAACTACTGCACAATCACACTCATCTCACACGCTAGTAAAGTAATACTCAAAATTTTCCAAGCTAGGCTTCAGTAATGAACTGTGAACTTGCAGATGTTCAAGCTGGTTTTAGAAAAGGCAGAGGAACCAGAGATCAAATTGCCAACATCTGCTGGATCATGGAAAAAGCAAGAGAGTTCCAGAAAAGCATCTATTTCTGCTTTATTGACTATGCCAAAGCCTTTGACTGTGTGGATCATAATAAACTGTGGAAAAGTCTGAAAGAGATGGGAATACCAGACCACCTGACCTGCCTCTTGAGAAACTTGTATGCAGGTCAGGAAGCAACAGTTAGAACTGGACATGGAACAATAGACTGGTTCCAGATAGAGAACGGAGTACGTCAAGGCTGTACATTGTCATCCTGCTTATTTAATTTATAAACAGAGTACATCATGAGAAACGCTGGGCTGGAAGAAGCACAAGCTGGAATCTAGATTGCCGGGAGAAATATCAATAATCTCAGATATGCAGATGACACCACCCTTATGGCAGAAAGTGAAGAAGAACTAAAGAGCCTCTTGATGAAAGTGAAAGAGGAAAGTGAAAAAGGTGGCTTAAAACTCAACATTAAGAAAACAAAGATCATGTCATCAGGTCCCATCACTTCATAGGGAACAGTGTCAGACTTTATTTTTTTGGGCTCCAAAATCAGTGCAGACGGTGACTGCAGCCATGAAATTAAAAGACGCTTGCTCCTTGGAGGGAAAGGAATGACCAACCTAGATGGTATATGAAAAAGCAGAAATATTACTTTGCCAACAATGGTCTGTCTAGTCAAGGCTATGGTTTTTCCAGTAGTCATGTATGGATGTGAGAGTTGGACTGTAAAGACAGCTGAGTGCTGAAGAATTGATTCTTTTGAACTGTGGTGTTGGAGAAGATTCTTGAGAGTCCCTTGGACTGCAAGGATATTCAACCAGTCCATCCTAAAGGAGATCAGTCCTGAATATTCATTGGAAGGACTGAAGCTGAAGCTGAAACTCCAATACTTTGGCCACCTGATGCGAAGAACTGACTCATTTGAAAAGACCCTGATGCTGGGAAAGATTGAAGGCGTGAGGAGAAGGGGACAACAGAGGATGGGATGGTTGGATGGCATCACCAACTCAATGGACATGAATTTGAGTAAACTCCAGGAGTTGGTGATGGACAGGAAGACCTGGTGTGCTGCAGTCCATGGGGTCACGAAGAGTGGGACACGACTGAGCAACTGAATTGAACTGACCTAAAGAACGAAAAAGTTACAAAAGATGGAGGCAACAATAAGCTAATGAGAATAAATGCAGTGGAATCAAGCCATGGGAAGCTCAAGCAGGAGTGAGCACTCATTGCTGCTTTGTCTTCCCCACCACTCTTATCCTGCTGTTGTAGTGACATACCTGGATTTACGCAGCACTGTTTAGTTCACCCACTCCAGTATTCTTGTCTGGGAAAGCCTATGGATAGAGGAGCCTGGTGGGCTACAGTCCATGGAGTTGCAAGAGTCAGACAGGACTTTAGGGACTAAGCAGCAACAGTGTAGTTCACAAACACTCTCTGTGCATCCTCTAAATTGTGCTAAAATAACCACAGGTGACCAGCTGGTAAGTTTGTATTCATTTCATTTTACTGATGAAAAACTCAAAACGATTGCATGGTCCATAGCTGTACTAATAAGGCAGGAGCCAGAATCAAACTCGGGGCACTTTCTACTATAACACATGGAAAGGTTGAAAACTAGAAGTTATTAAAGTTACATACCAGACTCATCTTTTAGTGGCAGCTTTATTGAGATATAATTCACATACCATAACATTCACCTGTCTATGGATAGGAGTATCATTCACTTACGAGGGGTTTTTAGTATGTTCAGACTTGTACAACCATCCGCTCTGTCTAGTGTTTTCACTGTCTCACTTTCTTCACCCCAGTAGCAGTCACTCCCGACTCTTCACACACCCTCATTTCCACACACTGATCTGCTTTGTCTGTGTGGCCTTTGGGGATGGCTTCTTTCACTTAGCTTGTCTTCAGAGTCCATCCATGTAGCGTATGTCAGGACTCTGAGTAGCTTTGCATTATGTGGATATAGCACATATTTTTAATCCATTCATCAGCAGTAGACATTCAGGTGGTTTTTCCTTTTTTGCTATTAAGAATTCTCCTACTATGAAAAGTGGTGTACTAGTGTTTGTTATCACCATACTTTTTCGTTTCTCCTGGATATACACCTGGTAGTAGAGTTAGCAAGTTATTTAACTTTTTGAAGAACCACCAAACTGTTTTCCCCAGTGGCTGCACTATTGAACATTCCCAGAGCGAGGTAAAGGAGTTCCAATAGCTCTAGATCCGCTTGTTTTGTCCAGTTTTGTTGCATCATAACCATCCTAGTGACTGTGCAGGCAACATGACGTGGTATCTCATTGTAGTTTATACTTGCGTTTTCCTAATGACTAGTGTGTTGATCAGTTTTCATGTGCTTTTTGGCCGTTTGTATTATATGTCTCTTTGGAGAAAAGTCTACTTAAATCCTTTGTTCATTTTGTAATTGAGTGATTTGTCTTTACTGTTGTGTTCTAAGGGTTCTTTACATATTCTAGATACTAGACCCTTATGAGATGTCTGATCTACAGATATTTTATCCTATTCTATGGGTTTTACTTGCAGCGTTTTTGATGGTGTCCTTTGAAACATAAGTTTGTAATTTTGATGAAGTTAGTTTTCCTGTTTTAGGGAGTTTTGTTTTTCAGTTACTTGTGCTTTTGGTGTCATATCTTAAGTAACCAGTACCTATTCTGTGAGGTCATGAAAATTTACTTTTATAAAGTTATGAGTTTTATTGTTTTAGTTTTTTCATCTGATTCTTTGATGCATTTTGATTAATATTTATATATGGTAAGTGGAAAGGACCCAACCTCATTCTTTTGGATGTAGATTTTCAGTTACCAGTACCATTTATTGAAAGACTTACCTTTATGTACTACAAAATATTTATTATAGAGAATTTAAGAATGGGGAGAAAAGAAAATTAGTCTCTTATGAATCTGTTATCCCAAAGTAATCATGTTTACTCTTGGGTTATTTCCTATAGTTATTTTTTCTAAATATTAATGTTAATAATCAGGTGCTAGCTCCTTTTCTTACCTATAGATAAAAACTATTATTATTTCCATTTTACAGTTGAGGGAACATAGAGGTTAGGAATCCTAATTCAGATGTACTTGGATAGTAACTGGTAGTGCCAGGGTTTGAACCCAAGCAGTGTGACTGCAGAGCCTCTGCCCTTAGACATTGTGTGTCCATGCAGTAAGTTTAATTAGGATTAGGTGGTATTACAGCATTGTTTTGGCCTTAGTCTCCCACAGCATACAAATGAGTTACTTTGTTGAGACTCAGGTATAGCCGAGTAAACACCCAGTTTCATAAATGTTCCTTGTGAGAGTTGGACGTGCGTTTTCTAGTTGTCACAGTGCTCTTTCATCAGAAGGAGTTAGAATTTTCACACTTGGCTCAGTTTATCTTAATCTCTTTGAGTCTTTGGGTAATTCAGCTCACTATTTCTCTTTTCAGGGTTAGGGTTAGGGTTCCCTAACCCTAACCCTAATCTGGTATTCAATATATCCGCTGAGTATCTAGTTTCAATGTTTATTTATTTATTATTTCTAGAATTACTATTTGGTCATTATTTTTAAATATGTTATTTTGAAACTTTTCAAATTTATAGAAAAATTATAAAAGTTATAAAATGAAAATCCATTTACCTCTTTTCTATTTACCAACTGTTAACCTTTTGCCACTGGAGAAGGAAATGGCAGTCCCCTCTAGTATCCTTGCCTGGAGACTCCCGTGGACAGAGGGGCCTGCCAGGCTACAGTCCGTGGGGTCACACAGAGCCGGGACACTGAGCGACTGACAAAGCAGTTTGCCACAGTTGTTCTGACTGTATGTTACTTACTTTTGCTGAACTATTTGAAAGTTGCAAACTTCATAACTGTTTGCAACCGTATTCTTACTTAAGCATACACAGTTTAGTTTTTCCTTTCACTGTGTAGTGTGAAGTCAGGGTCTGTTTCTTGTCTCCCTCAGGGAAGTCCCTTTCTTCTTTTCTTTTCCTCCGCACATAACTTTCACCAGTACTTCCCACCCAGCCTGCCTGGCCTCGTACCCAGAACTCACCCCTTGGATTCTCAGTGTTGCCTCCAGACCAGCAGCATCATATCTTCTGGAGATTTATTAGAGATGCAGATTTTCAGGCTCCACCCCAGACTTAGGAAATCAGAATCTCTGGGGACTGGATTCAGCGGCCCACGTTTGAACAGGCTCTCCAGGTGATTTCTTCAGTGCAGTGCTTTAGCCTCAGCGTGGCAAACTTCTGTCCAGGGCCAGAGATCCCAGGCAGGTTTCTGTTATAACTACTCAGATGTGCCATTGTAGCCATTGACAGTGTGTAAGTGGATGGATGTGGCTGTGTTCCTATAAAACAAAGACAGGCAGGAATTGAATTTGGTTGGTTTGTCCTATTTTTCAACCCCTGCTTCAGGCCATCAGAAATTTATTTTTAATTCTGAGGATTTTTCTCACTTTCTTTTCAGTTCAACTGAGCATTTAAAGATATAAACACACACACACACACACACATGCACCATCATTGACCCTTGAACAGCATGGATTTGAGCTGCACGGGTCCACCTGTACCGGGATTTTTTTCAGTAGTGAGTACCACAATACTACGCAATCCAAGGCAGGTTGAATACATGGGTGTGAAACCTCTTATTCAGGGGGAGGGCTGTAGAGTTATACATGGGTTTTCCACTGTGTAGGAGGGTCAGCGTCCCTAACCCCCCCAGTTGTTCAAGGGTCAACTGTATATATAATTTTAAATCTATGATTTTTAAGTGTTCTTTATAGAACAGTTTCCTCAGATTCCTAGTTAGAAACAGAAGTCTGTATTTAGCCTGCTTTTTCAGTTTAACTTTGTATTAATCTGCTATAATATTTTAACTCAAGTAGATTGTAACTTAACTGTGAGGGTGATCCCCAGGTACCTAGCTTTGAATGGTTTTAGAATTACAAAATGGGTGGGAAGATACCCCGGAGGAGGGGCGGGCGATTTACTCCAATATTCTTTTCTGGAGAATCCCATGGATTCTCCTGGTAGGCTATAGCCCATTGGGTTGCAAAGAGTTGGACGTGACTGAAGCGGCTTAGCATTCAGCACGCACAGAGCTAGAAGTGTTTTCTTTTCTAACCTCCTGTTTCTGCTGAAGCAGAGACTGTTGCTCCAGAAAGTTACAGAGACTTGCCCTAGATTACACAGTCGTCGTCAGAATCTGCACTAGAACTCAGCTACTCCTACAAGATAGCCTTGTATCTCTGTTAGCACATTAAATTGTAAAGTTTTAAAAAACAATTTGTATCCCTATTTTTTTTTTCTATTGTAATTTTTTCCCGATCTCCTCCCATTTCAGGCAGGAATAGAAAATCGTCAGCTGGACACAGTAGATTTCTTTTTAAAGAGCAAAGAAAATCTTTTGACTCCATCCTCAAAATCTTCTGTACCTGATCAGTTTGATCACTTTGCATCCCATTTATATTTAAAACGTAAGTGGAATGAAGGCTTCTACATTTGTATTTATCATTTTTCCTTTTTAATCACTTTCAAATTATTGTTATGTTTTCTGATGACTTATTTACTAGCCAGGACTCAGTCATAATGTTTTGTCTCCTTTCTGGACTCTTGAGAGAATTGTAAGAATCTGTAAATGCTCTCATACTTTGAATATTAATTATTCATATGCTGTACTGTGCTTTGTATTTTTAGTATGCAAGGAAGAGATGATCCTTGAAATTTAAGAGCATTTTATTCAAAAGGAAATACAATTCATTTGTGAAACCCCCGCTCTTGCAGCTGTCTGAGGTGTATGGTGACAGTGCAGCTGGCTTGGTTTTCATCCTGACTTTCTTTGCTGCGTTACCAACTCTTCTTTTTAAGACTTTGGCTTTCATTGTTAATAAACAGGAGCCCTGCTTTTATTCTTCAGCCAGATAGTCGTTGCAAATCCTCTCTTTGGAGGGATAGGGTAAAAAAATGTATTTTCCCGTGTACATAAAGTTTTCTAATTTGCTTTTTTTTTCACTTGATAATGTATTACAGACATCTTTCTTGATAATAATAGGTGCACCAATTTATGGTGGCACAGAATTTCATTATATGGGCTGTGCCATAGTTTCCCCAGCCAAACTCCTGTTACACATTTAGGTTGATTCTAATTTTTGCTATTGTTGGCAATGTGCTATAAATGCTATGTGTTTGTATAATTTCACATATGTACAATTATTGGAATTAATTTCTACCAGTTTATACTCTTTTTTAATGGAGAAAAGAGCAGCCTACCCTTTCAGTCAGGGTAATGTTGGTTCTCACTTGCAGTGTGAATTGACATTCTCTTGTTTTGAGTGCAGAGTTTGCCCTCCTCCCTCTTGAACTGCTAACTTTTTTTTATGCTGCACTTTTTTTTTTTTTTTTTTTTAAAGTCTGCTTAAATTTATAGAGAAAGGCCTGGTTTATGGTGTTGAGGGGAACTCCAGTAGCAACTGTATGGTCATTACTCCCTTCTGCTGTTCGGTGGCCAGTGATTACTCTTTCCTCCACTCACACCTGCACTGCTCTGCCCTAAAAGGTGGGGATAGATCTGGAAATAAGCATAGGATTAGCTTTTCCTGCTCTTTGGGTAAAACCCATGTTTCCCATCATTCTCACACAGACGCAGTTCTAGAGATGGGGCCGATGCTGGAATGAGCAGGCAGCATTTTATTTGCAGCTGGCAAACAGAAGATTCAGGGGCCTCCATCCTTGCCTTCACCCGTATGTTTAAGAGAATGGTTTTGGAATCAGCAGATTTACATTCAAATTTGTTCTGTGCCACTCATGCTCGGATTAGCTTGGACAAGTTACTTATCCTCTTGAAACCTCAGTGTCTTCATCTGTGGAAAGACGGATGTAATACCTACCTCTCTGGTCATTAAATGGAATAAGTGAGATAGCATTTATAAAACACCAAGTACAGTATTTAAAATAGAGTAGGTGGTCAGCAAAATCCTAGTTACTAGTAATACCAGTAAATAACGACTAGTGATAAGTAGAGTCCCTGAAGTTTGCAGGTAATAAGACTTCATGAAAGTTTTGTGAGCTTTTTGAGAGTAAGACATTGGTCTTTGTCTTATGTTTTAAGGTATTGGAGCATAGTATTTTTGGATAGGTTAATTTTATTGGGAGTGTCCTGGTGTTCTTCATAGTCCTTTCTTTGGTTTTTCCTCAGATGTGGAAGAGCTGACACCAGCATTGGATTTACTTTGCTCAGCAATTAGAGAAAATGATTCTGAGACCCAAAGCAAACACTTTTCAGAACAGTTACTTAACCTTACACTATCTTTTCTTAACAAACAAATAAAGGAGCTTTTTATTCACATTGAAGGTAAGAAAGGCAGGAGATAAAGGGACAATTATCCTACCCTTATGTCAGGACAGAGATGTAAGTGATCCTATTGCACGAAAGGGCGTAAGCCAGCGGAGTGCCATTTGCTAAGTTCAGTGTGTAATTAAGTGAGTGAAATGGGTTCTAATCCTGGGAAATTTGGCAGGAAGAACTAATCATTTTGAAGGGGGGGGGTTATATTAAAACATGGGGATACTTGTAAATAGGAAAAAAGATCAGATTTTTTGTTTGATCTGAAAACACTGTTTGAATTTTGCCATTTTGTAAACTTCGTTATGGTTATATAGCTCGTGGTGAATTATTTCTCTGTCTCTGCTCTCACACACACACACACACACACACACATACTCTTTATGTATGAAATTGGCACATTGGTGTTTTCCATAGAGCTAGATGAACATCTACAGAAAGGAGTGGACATTTTGACCAGCTACATTGATGAACTTCGAACCTTCATGATAAAGTTTCCCTGGAAGCTAACAGATGCTACAGATGAATATGATGTAAATGAAAATGCCCCCAAAGTAAAGGAGAGCAATATATGGGAGAAACTCAGCGTTGAGGTAAATATGAGTAATAATCACTTCTTCTATTTTTCAGATTCAGAGAATCTGAGAAAATGATAGAAGAAATAGAATTTAAAATCTGTATACTTGTGGTTCGTCCATATTGTAACATGTGATAGTATTAATTTTCCTTCTTTTTTTTTTGGCCACACTTGCAGCATGCAGGATCTTAGTTCCCCACCCCAGGATCAATCCTGCCCCGTTCCCACCCCCCACAGTAAAAGCTCAGAGTCTTGACCACTGAACCACCAGGGAAATCTCTAGAATCTGTATATTTGTGATTCAGAGTCTTTGGAAAGGCTTTTAGGTTTTATAGATTTTTGAATCTCTGAGTACAACTTCAAATATATGTTTACAAGTTTCATTTATTTAATTCAGAATACAGATAGGCACCTTCTTTATGCCAGATCTGCCCATTTGGATCCAGTGAGAAACACCCAACCCCAAACCCATCGTGAACTAGCACTCCTTCAATATCTAGGACATGGTACTTTGGACTTGTCCATTCTGCCTGACTTTTGAATGAATCATATTGCTGCTGGTGATTCGATCTTAGGAAAGTTATGACATTATATAGTTGGAAGTATATTCAGTTCAATTCCTATCTCAGATTCTAGTTAAGATATTTTGCCAGTTAGGTTTTCTATACTCATGAACTTGGCTTTCTTTTTATAGTAGAAGTTAATACAACCAAACTGTGATGCCCTCTTTTTGACTAGGGACTGGAAGAATTCTTCTAATCTCTTGGAGGAAGTTGGCACTGAAAAGACCAAGGCCAGAGTAGCCTAACCCCGATGGTCCACACTGATAGGGCTTGAAAGCGCTGTGGTTGAGATGCTGCCAGGCTCACAGGGCTGCCCCTCTCAGGGTACAAGGGCGGGGAAGCGCCTGGTGTGACTTTGCTTGCTGTCTCTCAATCATTCTCTAACCAAAAATTACTTGATTTTCCTTCCACTCTCTTAGGGTTCTCTCTTCCAGCCTCCTTCACTGGTTTCATTTCCTGTTTTTCCTATTTTTAATGTGTTCCAAGGTTTCATCTATGGCCTTCTGCTCTTTTTACTTATAATCATTGATTTTTAATTTGGGGGGAGGTTACAGTCCACTTCTATGAAAGCTGTGGACTCTGTCTCCAAAAACATGCATGCCAATGTGTGCGTGCCAATGTGTGCGTGTCCTTTCTAAAATACATGTATCTTCCAAATACATCTGTATGATTTTATCATCCTAGCTTTTAAGATCCTTCAGTGGCTCTGCATAAGTTTCAGGATAAAACCCATGTCACACACACCATGCCGTTATGATGGAGATTCTACTTTTCTTTCAAGTTGCATTTGCTACTCTCTTCAGCCTTTTCTCTAGTTACATTAAGTACTTTGGAGTTCTCTGAAGGCTTGATACTGTTTCTTGCCCTTATGCCTCTGCATATTAAATATTCTCTGTTTTTGGAAGTCATGTTCTTTTCTCATTAAACATATATCACACTTACTTGTCTTTAAAACTTTTACTTCATGGGTCAGCTCTACTAGGAACCCTTTTCTTTTTTATTCATTTCTCTTATTTAGATATTCCTCTTCTGAACTCTCCTCTCTAGAACCCTGGAAATACCTGTATCATCCCCCTTATCATGCAGTACTGTAATCTGTGCTTTATTTGCATTTCTTCCACTAGTCTAAAAGCTCCTGGAGAGCAGAGTCTGTATTTTGGTCAATTCATATCCCCTTCCAAGCCCCAAATCTAGTAGTAGATTTTCAGTAAAATTCTCTTATTGAGGTAGTCAGTAAATACATAAGTCCCTTGTTGATAAACATATTAAGGTAATAAAAAGGAACTCAAAAGGCAGATGTTTTTCTTCCTTTTCCTAGGAAGTTATTGCCAATGCCATTTTAAACAACAAAATACCAGAGGCACAAACTTTCTTCAGGATTAACAGTCATTCTGCTCAAAGACTTGAGGAGTTGATTAGAATAGGCCTAGATTTGGTCTTTGACAGTTTGAAAAAGAACAACATAGAGGAAGCCTCTGAGCTTTTGAAGAATATGGTAAGTGGCAAAATTTGTTTGTCTGATCATAAAGTTGCTAATGAAAGAAGTTCTCTTCTGTGTTTAGTACAGTGTCTGGCTGTTAGGAAAACTGCTTTGTATTCGTAGTCATGTCACAGGACTGAGAAGTGTGTGTGGCTTTTCCTGGGAAATCATGACAACAGTACTGAGAAACCTTTAGTGCCAAGACCTTTCTGGAAGAGATTCTTGGTTAGAATTTCCACCATTTGTTCTCTATTAGATTTGGTACTTTGGTTAGAAGGGGAAACGGTGTTTCTCATAAAAGGTTTCACACATTTCAGAGTGTGCAGAGGACCTCATTGTTTGTTGGGGGACATTCTTTATGTTCTCTCTTATGTCACCATTGGAGCTTTCAAGTGGCGTATACCTTTGCTCAGTGCTCCATGGCTTTACTTCACTTGAGAAAGGAATGTCCTGGAGATGGGGTTCCTGGACCATGCAGATATGGTCCTCATCTGCATGGTTGAGGTCTTGCCCATGGTAATTTTCTGGAGTTCAGAGGGGTGAAACTGTGTCAGATTTGTTATGTGCATTGATGGTTGTCTTCAAGTGAATCATAATAGCAGAGACCTGTAGTTTTGGTCCTGTGGTAGCCTGGCCTTACCTTAAATTGTTCTGTTTGCTGCCTTTGGCATTCTGGCAAATCAAATCACCTTAAGGATTTAGAGATAGTCTGCAAATATTACGATAAATGTAGAAAATGAACATTTACAAGAGCAGGAAAGTGGTGGAATTCTAACAGGGCACATTTCTGTAATAGAGTACTTCTGTATTGAACATATATTTAGGTTCAAATAGGTCCATTACAAAATGTAAGTTTTCTTGATTTTCTGTTTACTTCTTCAGGGCTTTAATGTAAAAGACCAGTTGCTCAAGATATGCTTCTATACAGCTGATAAAAGCGTACGGGACTTTCTGGTAGGTAAAGGTGAGACCAAGTAGTTTATGTTTTCTAGTAAATGTTGGTGAAACTTCAAAACAAATTACTTTAACATTCAGCTAATACCTAGTAAAATAAAAGTATGACAACTCCTTGTCTTTATTTAAATGAACATTTTGCGTTTGTGTTAACGGAAAATTTGTGTGAATACATACATTGCCTCAGAAATTCAAAATATAATTCTTAAGTGGCATTTAATCTCATGGAATTTGTTTTGCAAATGTTCTTGATTCTTTGTGTTTTTTTCTTTAATTGCTTTTTGTTCAAGGTTGAAATTTTTAAAGAAAAAAATTATTTTTCTGAAAAAGAGAAAAGGACTGTAGACTTTGTGCATCAAGTTGAGAAGTTCTATTCAGGACATTTACAAGAAAATATACAGATCCAGTCTTTACCCAGGTAGTCTCATTAGCCCCGTTTTTATAACATAGGAAGAATACTATAGATAAGGCTTAGTTTTTAATTGTTATCTTGGACTTCTTATGTGGAATTGAACTCATATTCCCTATGAAAATTAAACTTGTATCATCCAGAAGGGCCTGAGGAATCCCCTGTCATATCAATATGTACATATCAGAATATTTTAAGATAATAAATACAAAATTAAGAGTATTGAATTCTGTGTTCCCCGAAAGAGTAGAACTTCTTGAGCAGATAAAAAGGAATGATGCCTTTCCCTCCAAAATTTAAAAATTTCCTATCACACTTTTAGGTATTGGATAAAGGAACAAGATTTTTCCAAGCACAAGTCTGTTTTGGACTCGTTCCTAAAATATGATCATAAAGATAAACTTAACAAGCAAGATCATAGGATTGTGTTAAATTGGGCTCAGTGGTGGAATCAGCCAACACAAGAATCCATCCTTCTCCCCTGGATAAATCCAGAAGGCAAGTGTGAAAGAGCCTAAAAGAATGAATGAAGATTAAATTAGGCATTGGTATTTGAATATTTTGGTGTGTCTTCATTTTCGAATTCCTTTTGGGGAAAAATATTCAGTTGCTTTAGAATGCAAGTCTTTATATTGAGAGCTTTTTCTTGTCTTGAGGTTTTTGTAAGGGATTTATAATGTGATTGTGAAAGAGAAAAATCATCTGGTTCAGTGAATATGAAAATTCAAGGCTAAGAGTTCTCTTCCTAGGTTCCATGACGTTCTTTGTTTTTCAAAATAGTTTTTGGTTTCTCTTTGTGTAAACTGAGAATCTGTATCATACCGGGGCTCTGGGGAATAACTTAACAATGGTAAACAATGGTAGTTCATAGGGTGTCAAATTCACGTTTATTATTACAGCTGAAGTTTTTGTTTATACTAAGGAAAAGAAAAGGGAAAAAGAAGGCTGACAAGATAAATGAAACACACAGGTAATTCCCAAGCTTCATTTAACCACTGTAGTAACGGGAGGCAACATTTAGCTCTTCCTCCTGCTGACCTATCCATTAGCAAACGAACAGCACACAAGAGGGAACTAGGAAAAGGAGCAGAGGGCCTGAGTGATTCTTCTTTTATGTTAAATATTTGCCCAGATCATCATGTTTACTCAATTAGTGTTGAGTTTTATGTCAGTAATCATCATTCATTGCTATTTTAAAATGAATTTTGTTCTTATTTAGGATATAACTCGTATTCTCCTGAAGGCCTCTGGAGATACCTCACAGCACGCCATGATTGGCCCAGCATTATCCTGTGGATTGGAGAATTTCAGACCCAGAGTAGTTATGCTTCACTTGAGCAGAATAAATGGCCACCTCTGACTGTTGATGTTGTTGATCAGAATACTTGTTGCAACAACTACATGAGAAATGAAATTTTAGATAAGCTGGCCAGGTATTGTAACTGTTGTTGATGTTTAGTTGCTAAGTCGTAGCCAACTCTTTGCGACCCCATGGACTGTAGCCCACCAGGCTCCTCTGTCCGTGGGATTTCCCAGGCAAGAATCCTGGAGCGGGTTGCCATGTCCTTCTCCAGGGGATCTTCCTGACCCAGGGATCGAACTCACATCGCCTGCACTGGCATGCAGATTCGTAACCACTAGACCACTAGGGAGCCCTCCAGGTAGTTTTTAAAACTTAAATGTAAAATCATAATGCTTTTAGAAGATAGGGAAGGCTGTCTTCATGACCGTGGGATTAGGGGGTGCTTTCTAAGAGGCTTGGTGTGGGGCAAAGGGAGACGACACTCCCTGAGACCAGGGGAGCTGCCTGGTGGGACCTGTGTCCCTCAGTGGACAGCGTTAGCCAGCCTGCTGCCACACGGCACAGAGTGCACCAAGGCATCCCCGTCCTCCCTTTTTCTTGATTCTTGTCTCCTAACGGGGATCTTCGTAGGTCAAGACAAAGCAAAGCAGAAGCCTGAGGGCACAGGACTCTTGTAGACCATCCCGCACAGGTGAGCGAGCCTCTGGGGACACACAGCAGAAGAGTAGAGCTTGGATCTGGAGGGGAAAGATACCAGCACACAGATAGTTCACAAAAGAGGAAGCATACATGACCAGTAAACATTTGAGAAGATGCTCCTTCTTATTTATAGTCACAGAAAGGGAAATTTATTTTACAAAAAATCTAGGGACAATGACTATCAAAGGTAGAATAGAAAAATAAAATGTGGGATAATCATACAGTGGAACAGTGAGAACTATGCAAGTGAAACTGGAACAATGACGACATGCTACAGCTGCAGTATCAACGTGATAAATCACACAGTGCGAAGCGGGAGAAACGAGGCAACAACGGCGTGTCCAGGATGTTCCATTCATATATGTCATGTTTGAAATAGCCAGAACCAAATATTATTAATATTTCAGGCTACACACATGGGTAGTAAAACCATGTTGGTGAATGAAAGTAGGGAAACAGTTATCATGATCATCTGGATAGTGGTTACCTCTGCGGCAGAAAAGCTCGTGTGAAAGGGGAGGAGCACTCCAAGGACTTCCAGGTACAGCGTCCTATAATCTAGGTGGTGGCTATGTGGTGTTTCTCTAAACTCCACATAATACTTTCTTTTTGTACTCTTTTAACGGTACGTATGGACTTCTCTGGTGTCTCAGATGGTAAAGAATCTGCCTGAATGCAAGAGATCCAGGTTCGATCCCTGGGTCAGGAAGATCCCCTGGAGAAGGGAATGACTCCCCATTCCAGTATTCTTGCCTGGAGAATTCCATGGACAGAGGAGCCTGGCAGGCTACAGTCCATGGGGTCGCAAAGAGTCAGACATGACTGAGCGACTAAAACTTTGCCTTTCATGATGTATTAACAATAAACTTATAGAGATATTTAAATGCAAATTTCTGTTCTTTAATAGTTAGTCTGTTTAAGTTACTCTTTATTATGCTTTTAATCTCTTAATGATTTTGTTTGGATATTTTGGTGAATTCCTCAGTGTGTAAAGCATCTAGCTTCAAGAACCACAGTGGGTTGTACAGTTCTAGTCAAAAACAAACAAATGGAAGTAATTTAGTTTATGTTTCTGAAATATTTAAGATAATTGGAGACTGTCATTACTACCTTAAAATACTATAGTGATGCAGAAACCTTTATTGGAAACTAGCAAAAGACATGTTTCAGAACATATTTATGGGGTAAGAATTGGCAGTCTCAATTTGTAAATACTAGTTTTTAACTAGTTGAGATTACTTAACAATGGAGATGGTCTGGTCTGCTCTGAATGTAGCAACTTTTTAACTTGCCATGTTTTATTTAAACCTTCCCAATAGGAATGGAATTTTTCTTACATCTGAGTTAGAAGACTTTGAACTCTTCCTTGTCAGACTAAACCGTGTTGGGGGTGTGATGCAGGATGCCCTTGCTGTTCAAAACTATAGGTCCAAAGAAGGATGGGATTTCCACTCGCACTTCATTCTCTATTGTTTGGAACACAGTCTACAGTATCTTCTTTATGTCTATCTTGACCATTACAAGTGAGTACCAAGAACGAAGCCTTCATGTTCCCTCTTTCCATATTACGTCTGAATATGACTTTTAGGAAAATACTAAGCATTCATGTGAGCAATACTGATCTTTTTGAAGTAGTTCCCCCCACTCTAACATTTGGTAACGTCTTTGAGTTTATATTCCATTCAACTAAATGCTTATCGTGTGTTTTTTAGATGTTAATTATGTAACATCAATATTAACCTTTTAAATAATTATATGTTTATTAATATTTACTAATTTATTAATATGTATTAATTTATTAATATTTAATGCTTTAAGAGTTTAAAGGAGGGAAGATTCTAAAGGTTAACTTGGACTTTCATACCGAACAAATGCTAAAAACTTTGACTTTATAGCCACTGCAAGGTATCTTCAGTTCAGTTCAGTTCAGTCGCTCAGTCGTGTCCAACTCTTCGCGACCCCATGAATTGCAGCACGCCAGGCCTCCCTGTCCATCACCAACTCCCGGAGTTCACTCAGACTCACGTCCATTGAGTCAGTGATGCCATCCAGCTGTCTCATCCTCTGTGGTCCCCTTCTCCTCCTGCCCCCAATCCCTCCCAGCATCAGAGTCTTTTCCAATGAGTCAACTCTTCGCATGAGGTGGCCAAAGTACTGGAGTTTCAGCTTCAGCATCATTCCCTCCAAAGAAATCCCAGGGCTGATCTCCTTCAGAATGGACTGGCTGGATCTCCTTGCAGTCCAAGGGACTCTCAAGAGCCTTCTCCAACACCACAATTCAAAAGCATCAATTCTTCGGCGCTCAGCCTTCTTCACAGTCCAACTCTCACATCCATACATGACCACAGGAAAAACCATAGCCTTGACTAGACGGACTTTTGTTGGCAAAGTAATGTCTCTGCTTTTGAATATGCTATCTAGGTTGGTCATAACTTTCCTTCCAAGGAGTAAGCGTCTTTGAATTTCATGGCTGCAGTCACCATCTGTGGTGATTTTGGAGCCCCAAAAAATAAAGTCTGACACTGTTTCCACTGTTTGCCCATCTATTTCCCATGAAGCGATGGGACTGGATGCCATGATCTTCGTTTTCTGAATGTTGAGCTTTAAGCCAACTTTTTCCACTCTCCTCTTTCACTTTCATCAAGAGGCTTTTGAGTTCCTCTTCACTTTCTGCCATAAGGGTGGGGTCATCTGCATATCTGAGGTTATTGGTATTTCTCCCGGCAATCTTGATTCCAGCTTGTGTTTCTTCCAGTCCAGCGTTTCTCATGATGTTCTCTGCATATAAGTTAAATAAGCAGGGTGACGATATACAGCCTTGACGTACTCCTTTTCCTATTTGGAACCAGTCTGTTGTTCCATGTCCAGTTCTAACTGTTGCTTCCTGACCTGCATACAGATTTCTCAAGAGGCAGGTCAGGTGGTCTGGTATTCCCATCTCTTTCAGAATTTTCCACAGTTTATTGTGATCCACATCTTAGACATGCTCTAAAGTTTATATTTAGATAGTCAGACATCAGTATATATACTTACCTAAGATCAACTGGTAGAATTGTATCTGTGGCCAGTGTTATTTGCTGTTGGGTCAGTAATAATAATAATAATAATAGTGGTAGCTCAGATGGTAAAGCATCTGGCTACAATGCGGGAGACCTGGGTTCAGTCCCTGGGTTGGGAACATGTCCTGGAGAAGGAAATGGCAAACCACTCCAGTATTCTTGCCTGGAAAATCCCGTGGAAGGAGGAGCCTGGTAGGTTACAGCCCATGGGGCTGCAGAGTTGGACACGACTGAGCAACTTAAAACTTATGACTGTGAGTGAGTACTTAGACAATGTATCTGGCACTGTTCTTAGTGCTTTATGTGCATTATCTCGTTTAATCTTCAGAAACTCCTGTGAGGTGGTTATTCACACCTCCATTTCACAGATGACGAAACAGAGGCTTTGAGAGGGACCCAGTGCCTTGTTTAAGGCGCACAGCTAGTAAATGGTAAAGTTAGATTTAGTTATATAACCCACATTCATCTGCGAATGAGAACATTTTTATTTATTTTGTGTAGTATAGGCTAGGAATTCAAGCAAAGGATGTATTTCTTGTTCATATCATTAAGGCTTACTTGAACACAGAAATATTTCCCCCAAAACTACTGGCAAGTGAGGGTTTAAAAGCCATATTTTCAGAGGCCCTGTTATGACCCTTAACTGCTTAGTCTCATCTTCTCTTGTAGTTATATAAACGTTTTCAAAAAATCTCTTAAGCTGAAGAAAGATCTTAAAGCACAAAGGTATTCTGATAATCTTACACAGAGTTGGTAAAATTTCATCATGGTAGGAAACACTTTAAGTGATATTATCTCTGTCTCTAAAATTTTCTTTATTCCCAGATCATATGTAAGGCATATGAAAAACATACTGTAAGACTGGGAGTATACAGTGTTTACTTTTTTAAGTGCAAAGTTCTTTTTTTTTTTTTAATGCTAGATATTACCTGAGCAAACATGGGTGTAATTGTCTTACCCTTTATGTTAATCAGATGTTTTGTGTGTTTGTTTTATATACAGACTTAGTCCTCCAAATTGTCCTTTTTTGGGAAAAAAAGATTTACATGAAGCTCACCCTTGGTTTGAATTTTTAGTTCAGTGTCGACAAGTTTCCAGTAATTTAACAGGTATGGGTGTCCTATGTTAAAACAGAAATTGCTTTAGATAAATAACCAGTCTTTTGGATGGAATTTAAGTTGTAAGCTCTTTAAATAAGTCATATAACTGTAGACAAATATTTGACCATAATCTAGACTCAGGCTTTATTTAAGAAGTAGATAGGTGATATGTGGTATCTGACTCCTGTTTTAATTTGCATTTTTATTGCTAATGAATTATATATTTTTATGTGTCAGGCATTTATATTTTCTGCTTTGTAAAATAGTTATTCTGTCCATTTATCTGTTAGAATCAGTATTTTGGGCTTTTGTATGAGCTCTCTGTTGAAGACATTAATTGTTAGGTTGTTGTTTTTTGTTTATTTTTCCCCTTGTTCATTACTACCTTTCAGTTTTCCTTGTTTCCATTCCCCGAATAGAAGTTTTTATTTTTATGTAGACATCTATTTTTCTTTCCCTTTGTAATCTGATTTCCTATTGCTTTTACGTTTGGAAAGTCCTTACTGTGGGTAGAGCTAAAAATTCATTTTCTTTCTTAGAATTATATAATTCTTGTGTGTGTTTGAGTCACTGAGTCATGTCCTACTCTTTGCATCCCCATGGACTGTAGCCCTCCAGGCTCCTCTGTTTATGGAATTCTCCAGGCAAGAATACTGGAGTGGGTTACCATTTCCTTTTCCAAAGGATCTTCCTAACTCAGGGATTGAACCCAGGTCTCACACATTGCAGGCGGATTCTCTATCATCTGAGCCACCAGGGAAGCCCATATAATTCTTAGTTTAGTATTTCTCTCTCAAGGAGAAAAATGTACTTTCTTATTTTTCAGATCCCAGACTGATCTTCCAGGCTAGCCTTGCAAATGCTCAGATACTGATTCCCAGCAACCAGGCCAGTGTCAGCAGTATGCTATTGGAAGGACATACCCTCCTAGCCCTTGCTTCCACAATGTATGCCCCTGGGGGCGTCAGCCAGGTATGGACAGCACTTTTACATGTTATAGCAATATAGGACTGATTATAAGTTTAGCAGAAATACCTGTGGATCTTCTAGATCTCAGTTGATTTAAAATGTAACCACGTACCAGTATTTCATTAAAGAGTATAAAACAACAGTGAATTTTTAAGCTTTATGTCATATCCTCTTAAGTTGAAAGATGGATACAGTCAGCCCTCCATATCCAGGGGTTCTGCATCCACAGGTATGGAGGGGCGACTGTACTACAGCATTTTATTTGAAGGACTTGCTGCTGCTGCTAAGTCGCTTCAGTCGTGTCTGACTCTGTGCGACCCCATAGACGGCGGCCCACCAGGCTCCCCCGTCCCGGGGATTCTCCAGGCAAGAACACTGGAGTGGTTCACCATTTCCTGAGGTCCTCACTTTTTGGTTATCTGTAAAGGTCTTGAAACCAATCCCCTGTGGATACAAGGGGCAACTGAATGTTGTGTAGAGATTTTTTTCCCCCTTTATTTGCTCTCAGATAGCCCAGGTTTGTTTTTAGGATGGAATCAAGATCTAATTGCTCCTTGGAGTAAGTATACTTTGAATTTGTGGCTTGGGGATTATTCTCTATTATTTGACCTCTTTGAGAGCTAAAAAGGAAATCATAATTTTTAGCTACCCTTAGAAACTTTTTTGAGGAACCCAGTGAAAATTTGCCCATCTCTGCTTTTTTGAAAGTGTAGCATGGCTGGTTAGAGGGAACTTAAGAATGCTGCTGCTGCTGCTAAGTCGCTTCAGTCGTGTCCGACTCTGCAACCTCAGAGACAGCAGCCCACCAGGCTCCCCCGTCCCTGGAATGCTAGCTTAATTTAATTCCACCTGTTTTAGATGTTGCAGTATATCTTAACTTCATGGTTACTTACTCCTCTGTTTTTAATCACTGTTAGAAGTTAGCCATAGAATAACTTGAGACCTGAGAGAAAGAACCTAAGAGTCATCTAGTCTAGTAGGTTTTTTCTTTTAAAATATTTACTATTTAATATACAATTAAATATTTAATGTTTTAAAATTTTAAATATTGTTGTAACAGAGCCTGTTTTCAAACAGATTTTCCTTATGCAGTTTGAAAGCCACTGGCCTAGCTGAACCTTCTAATTTTTTAGTTGAAGAAACTGAAGCCTGCCTGATACTAAGTATCCAGCCCAGGGCCACACAGCCAGTTTGTCTTTTTTTTTTTTTTTTTTAAACTTTACATAATTGTATTAGTTTTGCCAAATATCAAAATGAATCCGCCACAGGTATACATGTGTTCCCCATCCTGAACCCTCCTCCCTCCTCCCTCCCCATTCCATCCCTCTGGGTCGTCCCAGTGCACCAGCCCCAAGCATCCAGTATCGTGCATCGAACCTGGACTGGCAACTCGTTTCATACATGATATTTTACATGTTTCAATGCCATTCTCCCAAATCTTCCCACCCTCTCCCTCTCTCACAGAATCCATAAGACTGTTCTATACATCTGTGTCTCTTTTGCTGTCTCGTACACAGGGTTATTGTTACCATCTTTCTAAATTCCATATATATGCGTTAGTATACTGTATTGGTGTTTTTCTTTCTGGCTTACTTCACTCTGTATAATAGGCTCCAGTTTCATCCACCTCATTAGAACTGATTCAAATGTATTCTTTTAATGGCTGAGTAATACTCCATTGTGTATATGTACCACAGCTTTCTTATCCATTCATCTGCTGATGGACATCTAGGTTGCTTCCATGTCCTGGCTATTATAAACAGTGCTGCGATGAACATTGGGGTACACGTGTCTCTTTCCCTTCTGGTTTCCTCAGTGTGTATGCCCAGCAGTGGGATTGCTGGATCATAAGGCAGTTCTATTTCCAGTTTTTTAAGGAATCTCCACACTGTTCTCCATAGTGGCTGGCTAGTTTGTCTTTAAGTCAGAGCTAGAGCTGTTGGCCTGTTACTCCTTGCATCTTATGAAAAAAGGACTTAAATTTGGAAAAGAGAAAAACATTATTCTGTATCACATTATCTGTCTTTTTATTTAGGTTGTTCAGAATGGAGAAAATGAGAACTCTCTGAAGAAAGTAGATCCCCAGCTACTGAAGATGGCATTGAGTCCTTACCCAAAGCTTAAAGCTGCTCTGTTCCCACAGTACACCGCCCCTAGTGTCCTGCCTCCCGACATTACACTCTACCACCTCATTCAGGTATAGTACCGAGACATATCAGCCAGAGTGGAAAAGAGAGACCATTCTGGGTCTTCCAAGTAAGGTAACGTGTGCATGCTCAGTCATTTTCCACTGTGACCCCCGTGAACTATAGCCCACCAGGCTCCTTTGTCCATGGGATTCTCCAGGCAAGAATACTGGAGTGGATTGCCATTCCCTTCTCCAGAGGATCTTCCCAACCCAGGGATCAAACCTGTGTCTCCTGCATTGGCAGGCAGGTTCTTGACTACTGTACTACCTGGGAAGCCGGAGTCTTCCACGTGTAGGCCATTTAATGTAGGAAATTACTTATACAGAATGATAGCAAAAGAGAGAAGCCAAGTGTGTAATGATGAGACAACCTCAAAATTGACAAAGATGGACGTCATCAACACTCCTAAGGCTGCCAGAAAGTGGTGTTACTGAACCCAGCAATGGAGCCTCTCTGAGAGACACACTCAGAACCAGGCTGCCTACTGGGGGCTTGGAAGAGAGTGTACGGCCGGAACCTTGTAGGAGATCCTCCAGAAAACACAGAAAGGGAAAGCATCTCAGTTTCTCCCCTCTTCCCACCTTTACTCTCTCATGGCTAAATGTGTCTGGTAGCCAAAGCGCAGGTGAGTTTGGGAAATGCAGTTGTCCGGTTAAGGGCAGAGCACGGGAAAGGTGGAAATGGGTGGGAGGGCAGACAGGCAGTTGGCCAGCGTGCTGGTCTGCTACTCTCATTGAAAGCTGCTTCATGCTACCACTGAGAAACTTCGGTTTCTTCTCAGTGAATAGGGCTGTTCATTTAAGTCACCTTTTTCAGGACAAAGACTTCTTCAAGAATGTGAGAGAACTACAAACCCTATACCCAGAAAAATTGCATATAATTTTGCTTATGTTCCCTGAAACCTATTGAGGGATCCTCAATTAAGAACACTGTCTTGACAGAAGACAACAAAATTTCGAAAAGCAGTTATCCTTCAATTAAAAATTAAATACTTTTTTTTTTAAAAAGAACACTTTGTTTTGATCATTTCTCACTTTAGAAGGCTTTTGCTTTTTTTCATGAGTACAGATATTCTCATAGTGTCTTCAGTTAAACGTAAATCCTATAATCCTATAAAAATATAAAACCTCTTACTCTAATGTGAAAATTTTACAGACCTGTGCTACTAAAAATGTGGTGATCCCCAGGCATACAGGAGTCCGTGAACTGCTTGTTGCTGATATGTGTCAGAGGTGTTTTTTGGTTTGTTTTTAATGTAGCAAAACTTTCTTGAAGAAGGAAGCAGTCAGCTAGATTTATATTTATCACAAGCTTCTTATCTCATTGCAGAAATGAGATAAATGGATTACATAGATATAAGTGGATTACATAACAACATAAAAAATACATGTTTTAGTACATAAAGTGGATCCCATCAGCCTAAAACAGAAGTGGTTTCCAGTTGTTGTTAGTTCTGTTTTTAGGTTGAAGCAGTTTGTTAGTCCTATTGTTTTAGGAAAAGTATTCCCTCTTCACTAGACCATAAGATTCTCCCTTCATTTAAAGTTAAAGCTGCTTTGGAATTCCCTGGTGGTCCAGTGGTTAGGACTTTCACTGCCATGGCCCAGGTTTAATCCCTCATTGGGAGCCCTAGAATAAATGAATGAATGAATTAAAGTATACTTAAATAAATAATCTAATACACACACACATATGTAAATAAAATTAAAGCTGCTGTTTTCCCCGCCACCCAAATCTGGACCTAATAGTTCTGTTGTCTCCTGTATAGTTCTCTGTCTCCTTCCCGCAGTCTGTTTACTGTCTGCTAAACCTTTGGCCTGCACATTTCAAACAGCCAGTGCTCCCTGCTCTCAGATCCTCTCTGACTGACCTGGCCTTAGTCTGCTGTTTTCCTTTGGTGATGGTATTGCTGCTTTGGTCCTCACATTGCTGTAGCCCGTGACCCAGCTGTCTCTTTCCTGACCTGCTGCAGCGCACCTTGTTGTATTTATGGTAGCATTTTCTAGCCGCTTAGTCCTCTTGCCTTTGATTCCAAAGCATTTATAAAGCCCATTTTTACGTTGTAATTATTGCTGGTTCTACCAAAAGACAGTAAACTTTGCAGACATAGTTTGAAATGAAGAGAGTCTTTAAAAGAAACATAGCCAGTTCTGTTTTTATTAAAGTAGAAAAATGTCTCATACCCTCTTTTTTGTTTGTAGCTGTTTTCAAAGAATTTATATCTAGAAAAATGAGAAGTTTTTAATTGCCATGGAAAGGGAAGCAGACGGAAAGAGAAAGTGAAGCTCTTGCATATGATTTAGTTTACTTTAGAATCAGTTACCTTTTAACTCTGATTTGACCTCTCCCCTTTTTCAGTCATTGTTGCCCTTTGATCCTAGCAGATTGTTTGGCTGGCAATCTGCCAACACATTGGCTATAGGAGGTAAGTCATTATGGATTCTTCTTGCTTTAGAAGCATTTCAGCAGTGTTGACAGTAGAGGATCATTTATGTAAAGCCAATCTAGTTTTCTCCCTCATACTTTCTATCTTAAAAATAGAAACTTAAAAAAAAAACTGGTGTGCTTTTTTTAATTGAAGTATAGTTGATTTACAATATCATGTTAGTTTCAGCTGTACAGCACTGTGATTCAGTTATATATTCTTTTTCAGATTCTTTTCCCTTATAGGTTATTACAAAATATTAAGTGCAGTGCCCTGTGCTAGACAGTAGGTCATTATTGGTTATCTGTTTTATGACACCCCACTCCAGTACTTTTGCCTGGAAAATCCCATGGACTGAGGAGCCTGGTGGGCTGCAGTCCATGGGGTCTAGAGTCAGACACGACTGAGCGACTTCACTTTCACTTTTCACTTTCATGCATTGGAGAAGGAAATGGCAACCCACTCCAGTGTTCTTGCCTGGAGAATCCCAGGGACGGGGAAGCCTGGTGGGCTGCCGTCTATGGGGTCGCACAGAGTCGGACACGATTGAAGCGACTTAGCAGCAGCAGCAGTATATGTTAATCCCAAGCTAATTTATCCCTCCCTGCCCTTTTCCCCTTTGGTAACTGTAAGTTTGTTTTCTATGTCTGTCGGTCTCTTTCTGTTTTGTAAATAAGTTCATTTGTATCATTTTTTTAGATTCCACATCTAAGCGATATGATATTTGTCTTTGTCTTTGGCTTATATCACTTAGTATGATAACCTCTAGGTCCGTCCGTGTTGCTGCTGCAGATGGCATTATTTCATTATTTTTATGGCTGAGTAGTATTCCATTGTATGTATGTGTGTGTGTGTGTGTGTGTGTGTATACACACATACATATATCTCACATCTTCCATTATGTGTATGTGTATATACACGTATATAATTTCTGCTGTGTGAGCATGTATGTGTGTGTGTATCACATCTTCTTTATCCAGCCCCTTGTTGATGGACATGAAGGTTGCCTCCATGTTGTACATAGTGCTGCTGCAGTGGACATCAGCGTGCATGATCGTTTTG
Source organism: Bubalus bubalis (assembly GCF_019923935.1). Lineage (NCBI taxonomy): Eukaryota > Metazoa > Chordata > Mammalia > Artiodactyla > Bovidae > Bubalus > Bubalus bubalis. Next base: position 266,584 of record NC_059167.1, read on the forward strand.
AATTATTTTCTCCAGATACATGCCCAGGAGTAGGGTTACTGAATCTTGTGGGAAGTCTGCTTTTAGTTTTCTTAAGTAGCCTCCATACCGTTCTGCATAGTGGCTGTTCCAGTTTACATTCTCACCAACTGGGTAGGAGGATTCCTTTTTCTCCACACCCTCTCCAGCGTGCATTTGATGATGGCCTTTCCGACCAGAGTGCGTTGATGCCTCGTGGTAGTTTTATGGATGCTGAATTGAAAACGTCCTTTGAGTTAAAAGCCGTGAGGTCACTGGTGCTGTACCTGCTGGGAAACGTAACACAGACCCTCCGCTTACGTTTTTCCCTTTCCAAAAACCCATGTTCCCTTGCAGTATAGTATTAATATTATAAAGGTTAAAAGCGTAGGGGTTTTTAACATTAGACAGGTCCTGGCTCTGCCATGTAATAGCTGTATGACCTTGGGCACCTGATTTAACCTCTCGTCAGTTTTCCATGAAATAAGGTGAGTGACAGTGCCTTCCTCACACGTCACGAGACGCATTTAAAAAGCTCTTAGATGGTGAGCACCAGGTGTGCACACACTGCCATCCTCTCTAGACCGTAAACATTTCCTTCATTTTTTTTGTATGCCATTCCTAAACTCTGCTTTTTCTGTTTCTTTTTTACTTACTCATTTTGGGTTAGCTTTTAATATCATATTACCTGTGGTGCCTCTGCCTGTATTACTGTAAAGTAGGATTCAAATCCATACTTTTCACGTAATACATACCCTATAAATACTTACTGATGTACATAAAAGTGCATTTTCTAACATGTCAGTTTTATAAGTTCTAATTTCGGTATATTGAATTTACCTGGTGTCTAGCACAGTGCTGGGCCTGTAGCAGATATTCAGTTGGTGTTTGTTCAGTGCAGGATGAGGTAGTGCTTACTGCATTTTCAAGTGAAAACACTCATTCTAATCTCAGTGAGGTTACTGGAGAGTAGGCAGAACCCCCTGTGCGGTTCTGATGGCTCCAACTCCACCCGTTAGCCGGAGTCCTGAAGTCCTGGTGAGTATGGAGCACTCGACCCGGTACACTAGGGGAACTGAAAGGAAGCTGAAGACCTGTTCCCTGCCTTGTTTTTAGAAATTTAAAACATATTTGACGAAATAAAGCACAAATTAAATGAAATCATTATTATGAAGATGTAATACAGATGTTTTAAATTGGAGGGTTGTATTTAACTAGAATGCGTGCTGCTTTTTTCATACGGTTTTACCACGGAAAATGACCATAAGGCAACTGCATGGTAATTTGGCTTTTGCAGCAGGTTAGAGAAAATTTTCCCTTATACAAAACCTCCATACTGGTCCCCCAAACCACTAAAAAAAATCAGGGTCTTATTTGAATAAAAATTCAAGTTTGGGGACTCGCTTGTGGTTCAGTGCTTAAGACTCCACACTTCCACTGCAAGAGGCACGGGTTCAATCCCTAGTCAGGGAACTAAGATCCCACATGCTGTGCTGTGTGACCAAAAAAAACACAAAGACTCAGATTTGTTCATTTGGCTTTATGTGAACTCTGTAAATAATGGATGAATGAATGGTTCTACATGCAATTTTAAGTTATCAAAATCAATCTGCTCTTACAAAAAATACAGATAAGACGTGACAGTTTTTTGATCTCGAGGGAGGTGTAATTTTAAGGAATAGCTTTGTAAGATGATGGGCTCCTCTAAAGTCTTCAAATCTTTTTTTAATTAAGAACCTAGTCAGAATGTAAAAATTCCTTTGGAATTGCATGGGAGGATATAATTTTACTTCAGCTTTGAACTATGAAAATAAGAGCAGATGCACTGTTTTCCAGAAATGGTTCCTTACAGTTCAAAATGTTTTATCTCCTTTTTAAAATAGGTCTTTAGTGGTTAAGAAGCAGTTAAAGATTAGGGCTTGATAGGAACAATTATTTCATATGAACTTTCCACATCCACATATCTTTTGACTTCATATTTCTCTAAAAAAAGAAAAAATGTTTTTTTCTGCTTTTTCCATGGGCACAGAGGAACTTTGAAACACTGCTGGTCTTAGAAAGATGGTATGATGCAGATAATAAGGTGCTCATGAACGCAACATGAGAAACAGAAGTAGCTATAATAAAAGATTATTAGGGTATTAATGTGGAGAAATGAATATTCTCAGTATTTTGGAAAAGGTACAACGCGTTGGTCTTGAATAGAGGATTCGTATAAATATGATACGAAGGCGTTCACCGTGTAAATGAGCTGTGTGAATGAGTTAAAAGGCTCTGTGTGCCGATTATTAACAGATTTTGTAGTTAAAGGGTTATTGCCAATGTGAACTTAAAGAATCATCAAATACAGAATTACAGCATCTAAAATAACAAGTTCAATAGGTTTAAAACATACGTTTTTACGTGGCTTCTGAGGTACACATTTTTGCGTAAAATGAGGGCTACTGCTCCACATTTAAAATGATTACATTTTGGTGGTTCAAAGTGATACACAGTGGTACAAAATGATGATCGCGACCAGTTTTCTTTCACCATTGCCAAGTTAAGTTTTCCACATGCCGATATGAAGTTGATCATGGTGAGGTGCAGAGGATTAATATTGCTTCACTTTCCCCCAGATGCAGCGAGTCAGCTCCCACATTTCTCTAGCCCTGACCTGGTTAATAAATACGCTGTAGTAGAACGTCTGAATTTTGCTTATTATTTACATCATGGGCGGCCATCATTTGCATTTGGTACTTTTCTGGTTCAGGAATTAACCAAGAGCAAGACCCCCAAGCAGCTGTGAGTATTTAAAATATAATTTATACTCTTAATAAAAAGCATATTTGTGTATTTTTATACACGCATTTATAAAAACCTACTGGAAACATACCACAGTTGGTCGTTTTATTTTTCATTTGTACTTTTCTGTATACCCTAGGAGTCTGGCACTTAATCTTACTTTGTGAATAGGAAAAAGATTAAAATATATTTTTAAATATCATAAATATATCTTAGAATCATGTCTTTAAAAATTGAACCAGGAGCTTGCCAAATGTTAGCAGTTTCAAAGAGGGAATTTTATAATTAGATGTGAATTCTGTATTTAAGATCTTGGTCTTTTATAATTCACTTTTGTAAAGCACAGAATTGAGAGGAGTATTTGATATAATCAGCAGCTAAATACAGACTTAGTATCTTGGTTTATTTTATAGGTAACTAATGCAACTTTATGGTAAAATATTCAAGTAAATCAGAGGATGAAAAGTGAAAAAAAAAATGTTTTGTCTCTCAGCTTCAATTCTATTGTACATAGTAAAAATAACCATGGTTAACTTCTTGTGTATCTTTCCTCTGAATTTTTCTATTCATATAAAAGAACATATATGAGTCCTTTAAAATGCATGAGCTTTATGATGTCACACTTTAGGTGCCATTAATTTTCTTGGTAGGTTGTGTGAAAGTGAAGTCGCTCAGTCGTGTCCGACTCTTTGCGACCCCATGGACTGTAGCCTATCAGGCTCCTCCGTCGGTGGAATTTTCCAAGCAAGAGTGCTGGAGTGGATTGCCGTTTCCTTCTCCAGGGGATCTTCCCGACCCAGGAATTGAACCCGGGTCTCCTGCATTGCAGGCAGACGCTTTACCGTCTGAGCCACCAGGGAAGGGTAGTTTATGTACATCCTTAGAATTAATAAGATCACAGGTTGACCGTCTCTCATAAATTCTTTTCCATGTTCCCCTGAATGAAGTTGGAAGCAAAAATTACTTGGACTATGAACAGGTGTTTTAGGAAAAGGTGAAATATAAAGGAATAGGGGGCTATGGAGCCAGAAGACAACTAAAAGCTACCAAGAACCTAAGTGGATGAGTACAGGGGGTGAAAAAAAGCAATGGGGGGACAGGGGAGGAAGTCACAAAGTCCACAAGTATCACTGATGTAAATCCATCTGCTTTTTCTGGTGAGAAAAAAGTTTCACGTGTTGATGTGATTTTTGATCCCTTTCTTTCTCAGGGTCCAGCAAGTCGGCCATGAAGCCTATGTTTTAGGGCTCTCCTGCTTCCACATATCTTCAATAGGAGCCGCCTGTGTATGCTTCTTAGAATTGCTTGGTCTCGACAGCCTTAAGCTCAGAGTTGATATGAAAGTGGCCAATATAATTTTGAACTACAAGTGTGGAAATGAAGATGCTCAGTACAACTCGATCAGAGAGTCGCTAAGTATAGCACCTTTATGTCGTTTGTTTTGTTTAAAGGACAAGGGACAAATGGGTCTAAAGCATTGAATTGTGAGTGGTTGGGGAAGAAACAATTATCTTCTGCTTCATCCTTTTTCTGCAGAATGTTTGTACTTTATCTCATTTCTTTGGGCCCGTTAATGGGTTTCTGAAATGTCTCTGGGCCACACTCTTCAAGTAGAAATGCCCAGTTCCTGGGAATTCCCTGACAGTCCAGTGGTTGGGACACTGATTTCACTGCAGTGGCCCAGGTTTGATCCCTATTTGAGGAACTAAGATCCTCCAAGCCATGCATTGTGGCCAAAAAAAGAGGAAATGCCCACTTCCTGACCATACTTTTCTCTTGACCGTATTTTGTGGTTTAAATTTCTTATAGCTGAAAAACTGTCTAAACTTGCTCTGGGTGAAAGGGCAACCATAGAAGAATTACTTGTTCTCTTAGAAGAAGGCATATGGAGCAACATTCAGCAGCAGGAAATACAGAGGTTTGTGAGCTGCAACCCTCACCTCTTTTTCAGGAAACCTGACCATTCCAGTCTGTGTTTGCCTAGTGTTTCTTCTCTCAGATGTTTTTGCCAGTCCCCCCTAGACCTTATCTTCTTCCTCATGGAGTACTTAGCGTACTTTAATGCATCTTGCCATCAGTAAAAGGAGAATGAAGATAATGATTCCTTCTTTAGAGAGGGTTCCCAAGAGGTGGAGAGGAGCTTTGCCTCTGCCAGGGCCCTGCTGGTCTGAGACATCGCCACTGTTAACATGTCGGAATCGGGTGCAGGATGGGTCTCACAAAAGTTGACTCTAAGTGATGTCCTTGATTTTTTTTTTTTCTTGCTAATATATGTCAACTGATAATGGAAGGTGAGGTGACCATCTTTCCACAGAAACCCCTCTCTTTACACATTGACGTCATCTTTCCTCTCTGCTGTCCACTGGGGTTGACCCTGCCACCCCAGCCCTGGGGATGCACCATTCTCCTGTCCCTCCCTTCACCGACTGTGTGCTCAGCAGGTACCCTCCCCTTAGCGAGGAAGTCCAGGTGCCTGTCAGGCCTCCCTCTGACACTTAAAGAGAATCATGCAAGAGAATCAGGCACTCAGTTTCTCGAGGGAATGTTTTCTCAGTTCTCCTAAAGATGCTACATTACATAGCTGGTTTGACAGACACTTGGTTGGTACCGGTGTGGGGCGGTGGGGGGTGGGAAAGGAATTTTGCCAGTATGCTGAGAAAGCTGTTGTGCATTATGGACGAAAGTTCTTTTTTCAAAGCCTTCTAATAAATATTTGGTGTTTGTTGAAAGGCATTTTAGAGAATATACTGTAGTTAAATTTATTTTTTGCTAAGTTTCTAGCTTAAAGCTGTATTTTAACAAGTTCTTTCCCTCTTACCCCCATATCCACTCCCAATTACAGGTTATCCAGTGAATCCAGCAGCCAGTGGGCATTAGTGGTACAGTTCTGCAGGCTCCACAATATAAAACCGAGCACATCTTACCTTAGAGAATGTGCCAGAGCAAATGACTGGTTACAGTTTATTATTCATAGCCAGCTCCATAGTCACCACCCAGAGGAGGTAAGCCACCGATTGTTCCTGGTTATTAAAGAAGAGGAAATTGGAGCACTTCTCAGAAGACAGTGTTCTTTCTGTTGTATATCATAAGCTTTTGTTTGCTATGGTGACTATTTTTACTGAGATTTCTGTGGGTTGGCTTCAGACAAAGGACTAGTCATTACTACCAAAGAGCTGAAGGAAGAGTTTGTGTGACTCTAGATTGAATCTGGAAACTCACTCAGACATAACAAATGACTTTAAAATTGTGCGGTCACTTCTGACATACAACGGTCACTTCTGACAGTTCAGGGTGAGAAAGAACAAGTTTGCCTCTTTGTCCAACATTTTTAGCTCCAGCTGAAATTGGAATTTGATTGTCTTTTTTGATCATCATCTAATATGTTTTTAGGTGAAATATCTTCTCCAGTATTTCAGCCCTGTTCTTCAGGACCATTTAAGACTGGCTTTTGAGAACTTGCCCTCAATGTCCAACTCCAGAATGGACAGTGACCAGGTCTGCAACAGGTCCTCACAGGAACTCCAGAGACACAAAGAAGAGATGACGGATTTCTTTCAGATTCTGCTTCAGTGTTCAGAGGTGCCAGACTCCTGGTGCTGGCTCCTGGGAGAAGCAGTGAGACAAAAGGCCCCAATCCTCAGTGTCCTGGCCTCATGTCTCCAGGTGAGGATCTCAAAAAGCCTAAATTAAGGACTCAGAGGGCAGTAGAAAAAGCTGAAAGAAGACAGAGAAGGCTGACGTCAGGGAGGCTGCGAGGCGAGGGCAGTGAGGCTCCAGCGTGGATTTGCAGGTCCCTAACACCTATGCTGCTCCTGCTTAGGCCCTGGGCCGTCTCGTGCGCTTCCTTGTGCCCTAACGTTCAGTGACTGAAGTGGTCAGAGCCCTGGCTCCGGGCTGGCAGTCACAGAGAAGGGTGCTTTGGTGGGCCGACCTCCTCTGCTCTCCTCTTGAGCAGGATGGGGGATGCTCGGAACAGTCCCTTGGTCAGCAGTTCTATGGAGGACAGGCTTGTTTTCTTACACTCAGTACTTCCCTGACCTCCACATAGATCCCCTCAGGCTTTTGGCCTTTTGGTCTACTGTACTCTGCAGGACAGCTTATTATAGTCCCTTGGTTGTTCATTAGAGTTTGTTTCATGTCTGAAGGCTTTTCAAGTCATCTTAACCAATTTAGCGAGGTGACTTGTTCTCAACAGGAAATACCCATCTGTAGTTGTAGCATTGCTGGAAGCTTCCTCAGTCAGGCAGTCCATGTGTAGGCGTTCCTTACTTTGAAGAGTTTTTTCCGCTGGCAGGATGCCAGTGCTGTCTCTTGTCTCTGTGTCTGGATCATCGCCTCTGTGGAGCCCCACGTTGCAGCTGAAGCAGTGGGACCCCTTCAGGACTCAGCGGAGGGCCACGTCTGGGGCCTGGAGGACCTCTCCGTCATCTGGAGGACATTGCTAACAAGGCAGAAGATCAGGACTCTCATCAGAGGTTTCCAGCTTTTCTTTAAGGTAGTGTTAATTCATTCTTTCCTCAGTCTAAAGGCCTTACTTCAGAATATCCACCATTGGCTTTTTCAATTATTCCTGTCCCTGGGATTTTTTTTCCAAGCCAACAATAGATAGTGATACTAGAACTATCACTTATTTAGCAAAGTGCTTTATATATATCATTTTAGTTGATTCTTACAATAATCCTGTGTAAAGTAGTATTTTATAAGGATGTTATGAGTGATATTATCCTCATTTTACAGAATGATATACCAAGGCTCACAGAGCTTAAGAAACATGCCCAGGGTCTCAAAATGCTTTAGTAAGTTGTTTACTTACAGTTCAGATCCATACTCTCCAATTCAAAAACTCCTATCCTCTGAACAGAAAGCTCCCATCGAAGTGATGAAATTGTATTGACTGATGCCACAGACGAACAGTAGTTCAGCAGGTCAGTGGAGCCCATCACCGGGGAGTGTGCGCTGGCCACGGTGTCTCAGCTGCGTCCAGTGGAGCATCCGCTGCTCATGTGTAGTGGACCAGGCACAGGACAGACAGAAAATGGGCTGTTGAGTAGGTGTGCCTGGCCTGAGATCTTTTTTCCAGAAGGAAATATAAATTTAATTTCTGTTCTTTTTAACATAGATGATTTCACTTTACTATGAAGCTTTATTAATAGTTTTGTTTTACTGTAACCTGTCTTGTATTGGCATTATTCATTGAGAAAATAGTATTAAATTTCAGGATTTTGTAACTTCATTCAAACTCTTCCTCAAAGGATTCCCCACTCCTGTTGATGATGGAGATGTATGAACTCTGTATGTTCTTCAAGAATTATAAGGAGGCTGAAGCTAAACTTGTGGAGTTCCAGCAGAGCCTTGAAACTGTAAGTTGGAATTATAGTAATCTTTCTTGCTGATCTGAAATTGACTAAAGTGACCTCTTGTCTACTCAGAGTCAGGATATGACAACAGGTGAATAGCTGTTAACATGGCATGATTCATACTGAATCATTTATACCACTCCAGAGATGGAGAGGCAGGACGGGAGTTGCAGTGACCTTGCTTATAGCAGATCAGTTGCCATGGATGACAGGGAGGTTTCATCCAGTGTGCTAATGACCTCTGATCAGTATCCTGACGCTGTAGCCAACCTCAGTGGAAAAGGAATTAATGGTGTCTGCTGTGGATGCTACAGAGGAGTGTGGTGGTTACATGGGCCGTGTTTTGCCAGTCCAAAAACAACTTTGAGTGTGAAGGGGGTTTAATACTGCTTTTGTTCACTATGACAGAAAATAATGGCTTTTTCCATCAATACTCATGGTTTCTGTCCAAATGATGCTGAACCTTACGGTTAATTTCAGGCTTTACCTATTCCGGTGCTTGTTTCGGGCCTGTTTAGCATGTGGAACTGAGTAACCCTATGGAAAAAAGAGGAACTTAGAAAAAAGGAAAAGAAATATGCCTTGGTCCTGCTTGGAGTTTCAGCACTTTTGCCCTCTATCCTAAAAGAGCTCTATGATAAATGAGACAAAACCATATACTGATTTTACCCAACAAATATATCACAATGGAATCTTAGTATAAGATTTTCCTCCCCATCACATTGATCTTAACTATAGTGAAACTTCTTTAAAGTTTTATTATTTGAAAATATTGAATCGGTTACTCAAAAAACCCTGAGGTTCCTAAATTATAGAAAATAGAGACATTCATTTCCTTGGTCTGTCACTCTCCATGACTGGAGCCATACCAGGTAACTTCTTTTTTTTTTTAATTATTTTTTTAAATTGTGATAAAATGCATATAACATTTTTCATTTTAACTGATTTTAAGTGTATAGTTCAGTGGCATTAACTACATTCACATTATTGTACAACCATCCATCCCTATAGCTTTTTTCATCTTGCAAAACTGAAATTTTATAGCCATTAAACAATAATTCCTCAGTCTCCCCTACCACTAGCCCCTGTCAATCACCATTCTACTTTCTGTGTTTATGATTTTGACTGCGTCCCTCATGGCAGTGGGATCATACAGTACTTTTCTTCTTGTGACTTGCTTATTTCACTAAACACAATATCCTCAAGATTCATCTCTGTTGTAGCATGTGTCAGAATGTCCTTCCTTTTTGGTGCTAAGTAATATTCCACTGTATTTATATACCAATCTATTCATCTGTCAGTAGACATTTGGGTAACGTCTTATGTTTTAGCTATTGCAGCTAATGCTGCCACGAACGTGTTGTACAAATACCTTGAGACTTTGCTTTCAGTTTGCTTGGGTATCTACCTAGAAGTGTAATTGCTGGATGATAATGGTAATTCTATTTTTGATATTTTGAGAAACTGCCCTACCATTTTCAATAGCAGCTCTACCATTGCCACCAACAGTACACAGGCTTCTGGTTTTCCACATACTCTTAAACACTTGTTGCTTTCTGTTTTTTTGATAGTCTTCATCCTAACTGGTGTGAGAATGCTGTCTCATTGTATTTTTGACTCGCATTCCCCTAATGATTAGTGATGCTGAACATCTTTTCATGTGCTTATTGGCCACTTATATATCTTCTTGGAAGAAACATCTGTTCAAGTCCTTTGCCCATTTTTTTAATTCAATTGTGTTTTGGTTGTTGAGTTTTAGGAATTCTCTACATATTCTGATACTAATCCCATAGCATACATATGATTTGCAAATTTTTTCTCCCTTTTTGTGGGTAGCCTTTTTACTCTGTTGACCGTGTCTTTTGATACACAAAATTGCTTAAATTTTCATGAAGTCCAGTTTGCATGGTTTTTTGTTGTTGTTACCTGTGCATGTGGTGTCCTAGCCAAGAAATTATTGCCAAATCCAGTGTTGTGAAGCTCTTATGTTTTCTTCCAAGAGTTATAATTTTTTAGATGTTACGTATTTAGGTCCTTGATCTGTTTCGAGTTAATTTTGTGTATGGGTTAGGGTCCAACTTCCTTGTTTTGCTTGTGGATATCCAGCTTTCCCAACACCTTTTGTTGAAAAGACTGTTCTTTCTTCTTAAATGGTCTTGGCATCCTTGTCAAAAATAATTGGACCGTGTATGTGAGGGCTTATTTCTGGACTTTCATTTTAAACCATTGGCTTATATGTCTTGTCTTTGGCTATTTTGGTTAGTGTAGTAGTTTTGTAGTACGTTTTGAAATCAGGAAGAGTGCTCTGCTGCTGCTGCTGCTGCTAAGTCGCTTCAGTCGTGTCCGACTCTGTGCAACCCCATAGATGGCAGCCCACCAGACTCTGCCGTCCCTGGGATTCTCCAGGCAAGAACACTGGAGTGGGTTGCCATTGCCTTCTCCACTGTGTGTTTAAAGTTTTTTTTCATGATTGTTTTGGCTATTCAGGGTCCCTTGAGATTCCATATGATTTTAGAATTTTCTGTCTTGGGGATCTTGATAGGAATTACATTGAATTTGTAGATTGTGGGGATAGTAATAATATTTTAACTATGGTAGACCTACAGTTTATAACCATAGAATGTATTTCCATTTATTTATGTCTTTAATTACTTTCAGTGGTGTTTTGTGGTTTTCATTGTACAGATCTTTTACCTCATTGGTTAAGTTTAATTCCTGAGTACTTTTATTCTTTATTTTTGGCTGTGCCATGTGGCATGTGGAATCTTAGTTCCCTGACAAGGGATTGGACCCACACCTTCTACAGTGGAAATCTTAACCACTGGACCAGAAGAAAAGTCCTATTTTTGATGCTATTGGAAATGGAAAGATTTTATAATTTCCTTTTCAGATTGCTCATTATTTGTATATAGAAATGCAGTTGATTTTTTGGTGTTGACTTTGTATCCTGCAACTTTGCTCATTTACTGTTAAGTTTTATGGTAGAATCTTTAGGATTTTCTATGTAAGATCATACCTGCAAACAGAGATAGTTTTATTTCTTCTTGTATGCCTTTTATTTCCTTTTCTTGCCTAAACACTCTGGCTAGAACTTACCGAAATGTGTTGACTAGAAAGGTAGAAGCAGGCATCCTTGTCTTGTTCTTGATCTTAGAGGAATGCTTTCAGTCTTGCACCACTGAGGATGACGTTTGTTGTGGGTTTTTCACGTGAGGGTTTTTTGGGTTTTTTTAAGTTTTACTTACGTGTTTTTGGCTGTGCTAGGTCTTTGGTGCTGCACGTGAGCTTTCTCTAGTTGCGGACAGCAGGGCCTGCTGTCTGGCTGTGGGGTGTGGGCTTCTCCTTGCGGAGGACAGGCTCTAGGGGCCGTGGGCGACCGTAGTTGCAGCATGTGGATTGGTGGTTGTGGCGCCCGGGCTTAGTTGTTCCCTGGCATGTGGGATCTTCCTGGACCAGGGATGGGACCTGTGTCTCTTGCTTTGGCAAGCAGATTCTCAACCACTGGACCCCCAGGGAAGCCCTCACGTGAGGTTTTTATTATGTGGATGGAGGTAGTTTCCTTCTGTGCCTCGTTTGTTGAGTGTATTCTTATCATGCAGTGGTGTTTTAATTTTGTCAGATGCCTTTTCTGCATCAATTGAGATGATCATGTGTTTTTTTTTTCCTTCATTCTGTTGAAAACTGTGATATGTACATTGAATTTTGTATGTTGAACCATTCTTGCATTCCAGAAATAAATTCTATTTGGCTGTGGTATGCAGTCCTTTTAATATGCTGCTGAATTCATTTTGCCAGGCTTGTATTAAGGATTTTTGCATCGGTGTTTATAAGGGAGATTAGTCTGTAGTTTTCTTTTAGTGTCTTTATCTGTCTTTGGTATCAAGTTTATGCTGGTTTCATAGACTAAGTTGAGATGTGTTTTCACTAGTTTTTTGGAAAGTTTGAGGAGGACTGGTATCAATTCTTCTTTAAATGTTTGGTAGAATTCACCAGTAAACCCATTAGGTCCATGACTTTGCTTTGTTAGAAATTGGTTTTGGTTGGGACTTTTTTGACTACTGATTAAATCTCCTTACTAGGAGATTTGGTCAGATTATCTAGTTCTTTGTGATTTATTCTTGGTAGGTTTTGTGTTTCTAGGAATTTGTCCATTTCATCTCGGTTATCCAATTTATTGCCATACAATTGTTCATAGTACTCTCTTATAATTCTTTCTGTAGAATAGGTAGTAATGTCCCCACTTCCATTGCCGATCTGGTAATTTGAGTCTTCTTTCTTTAAAAGTTGTTTAATTTCCATAATTTTGTGAGTGTTCCAGTTTTCCTTCTGTTACTTATAAATCATCCCACTGTTGTCAGAGAAGATGCTTCATATGATACCTGTCTTTTAAAATCTGCTGCTGCTGCTGCTAAGTCGCTTCAGTCGTGTCCGACTCTGTGCGACGCCGTAGACAGCAGCCCACCAGGCTCCCCGTCCCTGGGATTCTCCAGGCAATAACACTGGAGTGGGTTGCCATTTCTTTCTTCAATGCATGAAAGTGAAAAGTAAAAGTGAAGTCGCTCAATCGTGTCCGACCCTCAGCGACCCCATGGACTGCAGCCTTCCAGGCTCCTCCATCCATGGGATTTGCCAGGCAAGAGTACTGGAGTAGGGTGCCACTGCCTTCTCCGAGTGGTTTTCCCTACTTTCTTCAATTGAAGTCTGAATTTGGCAATAAGGAGTTCATGATCTGAGCCACAGTCAGCTCCCGGTCTTATTTTTGCTGACTGTATAGAGCTTCTCCATCTTCGGCTGCAGAGAATATAATAAGTGTGATTTTGGTGTTGACCATCTGGTGATGTCCATGTGTAGAGTCTTCTCTTGTCTTGTTGGAAGAGGGTGTTTGCTATGACCAGTGCGTTCTCTTGGCAAAACTCTATTAGTCTTTGCCCTGCTTCATTCCGTATTCCAAGGCCAAATTTGCCTGTTACTCCAGGTGTTTCTTGACTTCCTGCTTTTGCATTCCAGTCCCCTATAATGAAAAGGACATCTTTTTTGGGTGTTCTTTCCAAAAGGTCTTGTAGGTCTTCATAGAACCATTCAACTTTAGCTTCTTCAGCGTTACTGCTTGGAGCATAGGCTTGGATTACCGTGATATTGAATGGTTTGCCTTGGAAATGAACAGAGATCATTCTGTCATTTTTGAGATTGCATTCGAGTACTGCATATCAGACTCTTTTGTTGACCATGATGGCTACTCCACTTCTTCTAAGGGATTCTTGCCCACAGTAGTAGAATAATGGTCATCTGAGTTAAATTCGCCCATTCCAGTCCATTTTAGTTCACTGATTCCTAGAATGTCGACATTCACTCTTGCCATCTCCTGTTTGACCACTTGCAATTTGCCTTGATTCATGGACCTAACATTCCAGGTTCCTATGCAGTATTGCTCTTTACAGCACTGGAACTGGACATGGAACAACAGACTGGTCCCAAATAGGAAAAGGCTATATATTGTCACCCTGCTTATTTAACTTATATGCAGAGTACATCATGAGAAACGCTGGGCTGGAGGAAGCACAAGCTGGAATCGAGATTGTTGGGAGAAATGTCAATAACCTCAGATATGCAGATGACACCACCCTTATGGCAGAAAGTGAAGAGGAACTGAAAAGCCTCTTGATGAAAGTGAAAGAGGAGAGTGAAAAAGTTGGCTTGAAGCTCAACATTCAGAAAACGAAGATCATGGCATCTGGTCCCATCACTTCATGGCAAATAGATGGGGAAACAGTGTCAGACTTTATTTTTCTGGGCTCCAAAATCACTGCAGATGGTGACTGCAGCCATGAAATTAAAAGACGCTTATTCCTTGGAAGGAAAGTTATGACCAACCTAGATAGCATATTAAAAAGCAGAGATATTACTTTAACAACAAAGGTCCGTCTAGTCAAGGCTATGGTTTTTCTAGTGGTTATGTGTGGATGTGAGAGTTGGACTGTGAAGAAGGCTGAGCGCCAAAGAATTGATGCTTTTGAACTGTGGTGTTGGAGAAGACTCTTGAGAGTCCCTTGGACTGCAAGGAGATCCAACCTGTCCATCCTAAAGGAGATCAGTCCTGGGTATTCATTGAAAGAACTGATGCTGAGGCTGAAACTCCAATACTTTGGCCACCTCATGCGAAGAGTTGACTCATTGGAAAAGACCCTGATGCTGGGAGGGATTGGGGGCAGGAGGAGAAGGGGACGACAGAGGATGAGATGGCTGGATGGCATCACCAACTCGATGCACATGAGTTTGGGTGAACTCCAGGAGTTGGTGATGGACAGGGAGGCCTGGCGTGCTGCGATTCATGGGGTCACAAAGAGTCGGACACGACTGAGCCACTGAACTAAACTGAACTGAGACAACATAAGTTGGATTGCATGTTTTCATCCATCTGCCAATCTCTGTCTTTCAATTGGAGAGTTTAATCTGTTTACATATGAAGTAATTACTGATAACAAAGGACTTCTATTGTGCGCTTTGTTTTCTGTATAACTTACAGCTGTTGTGTCCCTCATCTCTTGCATTAGTGTCCTTTTTTGTGTTTAGTTGATTTCTTTGTGTAGTAAAATGTTTACATTTCTTTCTCATTTCAGTTTGTGTCTATTCTATAGCTGTTTTCTTAGTTGTTACCATGGAAGTTACACTTAACATCCCAAAGTTACAACACCCTAACTTGAATTGTATAGAGGGTTAGCTTCAGTAGCAGACGCACCGCCACTCACAGCACTGACCCACTCCTGTTGGGCTGGTGTCACAGAACCACATCTTATGCATCACGTGCCTGGAAACATAAACTAATACTTCTTTTCAAAGCATTAGTCTCTTAAATTATAAAGAAAACAAGATTTGGAATTACAGGTCAAAGTTAAAGTAATACTAGCTTAAATTAATAACTGTTCTTTTTTCTTTAAATGTATTGGTCTGTTAAACTATATAGAAAACAAAAAGCTATTGCTGCCATAATACTGGCTTTTATAACTGGCCATGTATTTACTTTTACTGAGCTCTTAGTTTCTCCGCATGGCTTTGAGGTAGTGTCTAGTGTCCTTTTATTTTACCTTGCAGGACTCCCTTGAACACTTTCTGCAATGCAGGCCTATTAGGCCCAGATTTCCCAGCTTTTTTAATCTGAGAATATCCTGAATTCTCCGTCACTTCTGAAGGGGAGTTTTGCCAGATACCATATTCTTTTTTCTTTTTTTTTCTTTAAGTAAGACATGTAATGTATTTTTAAAATTGATTTATTAATTTATTGTTGTGTTGGTTTCTGCCATACATCTACGTCAATCAGCCACAGGTTCAATTCCCCAACCAGAGATTGAACCCATGACCCCTGCGGTGGAAGTATAAAATCTTAACCACTGGACTGTCCCTTTAATGTCCTAATCTTTAATGTCTGGCTCCCAACGGAAAAAGCAAAAAAGAAGAGGGGGTTGAAAAGGGCACCAGCCTTTTAAATCCCCTGGAAGTCACTTCGGTTGAAGGGAGTAGAGCTTGCAACAACAATCAGTTCAATTCAGTTCAGTCACTCAGTCGTGTCCAACTCTTTGCGACCCCACGTACTGCAGCATGCCAGACCTCCCTGTCCATCACCAACTCCGGGAGTCTGCCCAAATCCACGTCCATTGAGTCGGTGATGCCATCTAACCATCTCATCCTCTGTCGTCCCCTTCTCCTCTTGCCCTCAATCCGTCCCAGCATCAGGGTCTTTTCAAATGAGTCAGCTCTTCGCATCAGGTAGCCAAAGTATTGGAGTTTCAGCTTCAGCATCAGTCCTTCCAATGAAGACCCAGGACTGATCTCCTTTAGGATGGGCAGGTTGGATCTCCTTGCAGTCCAAGGGACTCTCAAGAGTCTTCTCCAACACCACAGTTCAAAAGCATCAATTCTTCAGCACTCAGCTTTCTTTATACTCCAACTCTCACATCCATACATGACCACTGGAAAAACCATAAGCTTGACTATACGGACCTTTGTTGACAAAGTAATGTCTCTGCTTTTCAATACATTGTCTATAGGTTGGTCATAACTTTCCTTCCAAGGAGTAAGCGTCTTTTAATCTCATGGCTGCAGTCACCATCTGCAATGATTTTGGAGCCCCAAAAAATAGTCGTCCACCGTTTCCCCATGTATTTGCCATGAAGTGATGGGACCAGATGATCTTAGTTTTCTGAATGTTGAGCTTCAAGCCAACTTTTTCACTCATCAAGAGGCTCTTAAGTTCTTCGGTTTCTGCCATAAGGGTGGTGTTGTCTGCATATCTGAGGTTATTGATATTTCTCCCAGCAATCTTATTTCCAGCTTGTGCTTCCTCCAGTCCAGCGTTTCTCATGATGTACTCTGCACATAAGTTAAATGAGCAGGGTGACAATATACAACCTTGACGTACTCCTTTTCCTATTTGGAACCAGTCTGCTTGCAACAATAGGGGAGGTGAAATATCAGCGTCTGCCTGCCTCTCTATTCACACTGTCATCAGAAGCCGCAAACAGAGCTCCTAGCTTTGAAAGACCCAAGGTTCTTTATGCCACCCCTGCTGTCTCCTCGACACAAGGTGCGTGTAAACTGCTCCAGGAATATGTGCAAGCTGCCTTCCAGGTGGCTAGGAGTGAGAAATAGATAGCTGCCACTGTGCTGAGGCCTGAAATGGACCAAAATTATCCATAATTTATGTTGCAAGTTTTCCTCTGGAAGTTGTAAGGCTTTAGCAGACCCCAGCGTTCCAAAAGAGTTCCATGTTGCACAGATTCTGCCAGGTAATTGTCGTCTAGGTGACGAGACAGAATTCTGGTGTTTTAAATCTGCTGTTCTACACACAGACACGTACAGTTTTTTAAAAAGGAATTTATTTTTTAGAGCAGTTTTGGTTCACAACAGAATTGAAAGGAATGTACAGAGATTTCCCGTGTACCTCCTGCTCCCACACAGGCGTGGCCTCCCCTGTTATCTGCCCCACCCGCCAGAATGACTTGTTACCAGGGTGCGCCTGCAATGACACCATGGCCGCCCCAGCCCATAGCTCACCCTAAAGTCCATAGCTCACCTAGGGGTCACTCTTGGTCGCCCCAGTGCATAGCTCACCTAGGGTTCACTCTTGGTCGCCCCAGTCCATAGCTCACCTAGGGTTCACTCTTGGTCGCCCCAGTGCATAGCTCACCTAGGGTTCACTCTTGGTCGCCCCAGTGCATAGCTCACCTAGGGTTCACTCTTGGTCGCCCCAGTCCATAGCTCACCTAGGGTTCACTCTTGGTCGCCCCAGTGCATAGCTCACCTAGGGTTCACTCTTGGTCGCCCCAGTCCATAGCTCACCTAGGGGTCACTCTTGGTCGCCCCAGTGCATAGCTCACCTAGGGTTCACTCTTGGTCGCCCCAGTGCATAGCTCACCTAGGGTTCACTCTTGGTCGCCCCAGTGCATAGCTCACCTAGGGTTCACTCTTGGTCGCCCCAGTGCATAGCTCACCTAGGGTTCACTCTTGGTCGCCCCAGTGCATAGCTCACCTAGGGTTCACTCTTGGTCGCCCCAGTGCATAGCTCACCTAGGGTTCACTCTTGGTCGCCCCAGTCCATAGCTCACCTAGGGTTCACTCTTGGTCGCCCCAGTCCATTGTTCACCTAGGGTTCACTCTTGCTGTGCCTTCTTTGGGTACATATTTGGACAAATGTATATGACTTCAGTCCATGATTACAGTGTGGACAGCGTGTTTTCACTGCGCTGAAAGTCTTCTGTGCTGCCTGTCCGTCCCTCCCTGCCCCAGTCATTGATAACCACTGTTGCTTTTACTGTCTGCACAGTTTTGCCTTTTCCAGAATATGGTAAATTGTAATCATACAGAATGTAGACTTTTTAGATTGCCTTCTAAATGTGTAACACACATTTAAGTTTCTTTTATGTCTTTTTCATGGCTTGATCATTTCTTTTTAGTGTAGAATAATACCACGTTGTCTGGATATACCAGTCCATTCACCCACTGCAGGACATCTTGGTTGCTTCCAGGTTTTAGCAGTGATGAAGCCAAAAACATTGCTCTAAACATGCATGTGCAGGTTTTTGTGTGGACGTTAAGTTTTCAGCTCATTTGGGAGAGTACTAAGGAATACTCGGGTCATGTGGTGAGAGTGTGTTTAGTTTGGGGAGAGGCCACCAAACTGTCTTCCAAAACAGCTGTGCTGCTGTGCGTTCCCACCAGCAGTGCAAGCGAGCTCCTGAGTCTCCATGTCCTTGCTAACCTCTGGTGTTGTCAGAGTCCAGACCTTGGCCATGCTAATAGGTGTGTTGTGGTATCTCATTGTTGTCTCATTTTGCATTTCCCTGATGATATATGGTATGGATCTTTTTCTCATATGCTTATTACCCATTTGTGTATGTTTTTGGTCAGGTGTCTATTAAGGTCTTTAGCCTATTTGTTTTAAAGAGTGTTGTTTATTTTCTACTTGTTTAGTTTTAAGAGCTCTTTGTGTATTTTGGGCAACAGTACCTTAAAATCAAATGTGTATGTTGCACATGTTTTTTCCAGGCTGTGGCTTGTCATCTGATTCTCGTGACACTGTCTTTTGTAGGGCAGAGGTTTGTAATTTTATTGAAGTCCAGCTTATCAGTTATTCCTTTCATGGATTATTTCTTCGATATTTTATCTTGAAAAGGCATCACCACACGCAAGGTCATCTTAAGTTTCCTCCCATGTTAACTCCTAGGAGTTTCCTAGTTTTGCGTTTTACCCTTCGCTCCTCCAGGGTATACTCTTCCTCTTGCCTGTCTGCTCCTGCCTCAGCTGCTACCAAGGCTGAGTGCAGCTGCTCCGTCTTTGCCTCAGCTCTTTACTTCCATATGTTTCTTCCTTTAACCAGTTCCATCATCCGTCTGCTCTAGACCCTCTTCTTAGAGCAATAGAGGTAGGGAATCAAGGAAATAAAGACTAAGAAGTAATACTCTGATTCAGGCCTAGTGTAGCTGCTGCTTGGGGTCATCTTCCTGTTAACATTTGTAGCATTTGATTGAAATGACAAAAATTCAGGCTTACTAATTGAGATTCTTCTGTAATGATAGTATAAACTATAAGCACACCAGTACAGCCAGCTCAGAAATGTTAAGCAAGTCTCTTTAAGAGGTCTTCACATGTGAATTTCAAATCTTCTGGACTCCAAGGCAGGCTTAGACCCTCTCTGAAGAAGCTGCCAAGTGAAGCATGTCTGGTTAATTTCAGTCACGCGCAGGGCTATAAGTTTGGCAGTCTCTATCTTGGGGGTGTTTGCATTGCTTCACTCCATTCAATCTTTAGTTCTCTCTTCCTTTTTAAACTTTCACACACATAGCTCTCTACACCAGAATTTCCCACAAAAAAGACAGACTACAAAGCTGGCAAAGAGGGCTTATATTTGCTATACCAGTTACTGCTGTCTGAAAAGGACCTGAAGGACGCATCCTCCTTTGTGATGGGAGATGGCTTTGATGGGACCTTGGCTTTTTTAGACATTCCAAAGTTTGGGAGATTTTGATTTGCTGTTCCTGTGAAACCACTTTCCCTACCCCTCTCTTCTTTTTCATAGCTTGAGACAGCAGCCACAAGGGTCCCCGCTGCCATCCCTGCGCCATGGCTGAAGGAGCACGTGTGTTTTCTTTTGAAGCTCATGCTGCAGCAGTGTAGCACCCAGTATGAGCTGGGGAGGCTCTTACAGCTGTTTGTTGGAATAGAGCATCTCTTCTCTGATGGTAAGCCAGTCCTTACATTTAACTTGCTGCTAGAAGTTAGCATACTTAATCTTGAACATAGTTTAGAAGAGCATTCAGGAAATTAAAACGCATGTGATCTAAAACATTATAGGCCAGAACGTGGTGTGAAGAAGAGGTGACAGGAAACTTCACCCAAGGTTAAAGCATTTAAAACAGCACAACAGGGTGGAACGCAGCTAACGCGACTCGCTGTGGATTCTAAGCCAACAGCCAGGCTTCCCTGGCCGCCGCCGTCCCGCCCTGTCACTGCTGCTCTTTTCTCTGATGAGTGACCTTAACATGTCGTCGTTGCTCAAGGTCACAAACTTGTTTCAGGGATGCCTAATTCATTTTGAAGGTTTTAAGAGACAAATTGTGCTGATTTTTTGCAGATTCCTCTAGACATTGGCAGTCTCGAAGCTTATTGCTGATTGAATGAAACTAGTATTCCCTTATTTTCTTTTCTACTTTTTGAGAATTTCAAGTTTTTGTTGAGCGGTAATGTTACTCTTTTACACTAGATCCTAGTATTTTTCCACTCCCAGGGTTGGTTATTTTATCACATTTAAACTCACAGATGTTCAACCGGAAGCTCGCATTTGCACAAAACAGTGCTAGAATACCTGGGCTTCGTGCCAGTCTTGTAGGCTGTGCGAGCTTGAAGGAAAGAGGGGGTGTTTCCAACATGTATTATATATGAGCTCCTTGTCAGTTACTGTGTAGATCCTTTTAGTATATTGTCGTTGGTCTGTAGTAACTTTAATTTTTTCAGAAATGAATTTCCTGTTTTCTTGCCAAAGTACCATATCTTAAAAGATTACAAAGGTTGTCTGTGTTGTTAACCATTACCATAATGTCTTATTCACATAATTACATTGTTAGTTTTTATATAATATTTTTATGTGTATACCATGTATGTGCTTAGAGAAAAGAAATATGTTTTTTTTTTTTTTTAAACTTACATTATATATCATGCCAGCATAGAAAGCCAGCACACCCATACTGGTGGTTATTACACAAGGTGTGTCTGTCCCTGGAATTAGCTACATCCCATCACAGCCCAGCAGGTGACAGGGGGAGCAGGCCCTGTGGAGTGGTTTACATGCCCCTTCTTTCTCACAGGGCAGACGGAGGCTCTGTGTTACTCTATCTGAGAGTAGGCACAAACCGAACCACATAAATTATTGGCAGAGAATTCCTAGTGTTACTCAGGATAAGAATTTATAGGGCAGATAAATATTGTATCATTTCACTTACATGTGGAGTCTAAAGAGTGAATGAACAAGCAGAACAAAACAGAAGCAGACTCACAGGTACCAAGAACAGACTGGTAGTTGCCGGAGGGAGGAGGGTGAGGGGATGGGCAAAGTAAGAAGAGGATTGAGAGGCACGCACTCCCAGTTACAAAGGAAATGAGCCACAGGAGGCACTGGGCAGCCTAGGGAATATAGTCAGTAAACGTGTAATAACTTTGTGGTGGCAGATAGTTACTGGATGCATTGTGGTAATTATTTTGTAATGTTCAGAAATGTCAGGGGCTTCCCTGGTGACTCACTGGTTTAAGAATCCACCTGCCAATGCAGGAGACATGGGTTCGATCCCTGATCCAGGAAGATCCCACATGCTGCAGAGCAGCTAAGCCCGTGTGCCACGACTGTTGAGCCTGTGCTCCAGAGCCCACGTGCCACAGCTTCTGAAGCCCGCACGCCCTAAAGCATCCACTCATGTAACAGAGAAGCCACCTCAGGGGAAGCCTGCACCCCGCAACCAAGAGAAGACCCTGCTTGCCACAATTAGAGAAGAGCCCATGTGGCAACAGAGATACGGCACAGCCAAAAATAACTAACTAAATAAAAGAATTTAAATAATAAAGGTTAAAAAAAATATCGAATCACTGTGTTGTACACCTGAAACTGATGTAATGTTGTAAGTCAGTTATCGTTGGATTAAAATTTCCTGGGGACATCAGGAATTGCTTAGCTGGGTCTCCTTGGTGGGCTGCATTAGACAGATGTCTGGGAGAGCACGCGGTGCTCCGTTCTGAATGCCAGGGAACCACATTAGAGTTCTGGCTATTGTCAAGCTGTCCTGCAGGTTATGTATGTTGATCCACATGATGCTTAGCATAAATGAATGAGTGAACAATCATAAAAAGAAATTAAAGGTAGAAAAATCTGGAAAAAGATGGAACTAACCTGAAAGGCCAGATCTTCCCAAGGTTAACTGAGTTGCTACTACAAAGTAGGCCACCAGCTTCTGCCTGGTGTGTAAAGCCAGGTGTATGGGTGGGGTGCATGTGCTAATCTCTAATAGTTCTTACTACGTAGGAACTGCCTTTGGCTTCCTCTGCCAGCCAAGCAGAGTGGAGAAATAGGTTGTTGTTTTCCCTTTAAGCACAGTATTAGGTTAAATATACACATTCTCCCCTCATATTTAGTTGCTCTTGAAATGGCCATATTGGTATTTTGCTTCTATTTTTTAATATTTCATTTTATTTTAATGCTTATATCTGCTTCTGTTTGGCACAGGTCCAGATGTGAAGAAGCTGTGTGTCCTTAGTCAGATTTTGAAGGACACACCCATAGCCATTAATCGTGCAATCATTACTAGCTACAGCCTTGAGAATTTTCAGCATGAATGTAGGTCAGTTTTGGAAAAACTGGAGACAGACGGACACTTTGCTTTGGCCAGGAGGGTAGCAGAACTAGCTGAGCTACCTGTGGACGACTTGGTGATTGAAGAGGTATCATTAGTCTTTTAAGTTTTTTAAAAACTGAGCTTTTTGAACCAGCATTATTTGGAGAATTCAGTGAGATATGTGACTTACCGGAGATGGTAGTTTTTCACGTTTGACACACAGATTACTTTCAGAAATGGATGAGCCTGCAGTGCCCATTTTTGAGGAATGTTTGCTTTAATATAAAGTTAGCTTACAGGACATGCTTCAACTATATTGAATAGAATTAAATATAGCGTGGCTTCCTCTTGAACTTCATTCAATTAGATAAGTTTAGAATTGTTTTTCATATTTTAACTTTCCATGTAAAACTTCCAGGATCATCTGTAGCCAAGTCCCATGTTCTCTAGTTTGATTTGGATTCTTACAAGTAGGGAGCATTAACATTTATGATACTTCTTTATCTAGGAAAAGCTAAGAATTGCTTTGCTCAATTTCACAGATAACACAGGAAATGCAGACCTTAAAGCACATTGACCAGTGGTCCCTGAAACAAGCACGAATTGACTTCTGGAAAAAATGTCATGAGAATTTTAAGAAAAATTCCGTTTCCAGCAGAGCAGCTGCTGCTTTTTTCTCAGCCCAGGCCCTGTGGGCAGGTGAGTGCCCCGCCGCGGGGGGTCCCAGCAGCGCCGAGGAGCGCCACCTGCTGCTCACGCTGGCAGGGCACTGGCTCGCCCGGGAGGACCCCGTGCCTTTGGAGGACCTGGAGGGCCTGGAGAAGCAGATCTGGCTCTGCCGTGTCGCCCAGCACACCCTCAGGGGGAGCCAGGAGGAAGGAGGGCCCAGAGCGCCTCAGCAGGCCTCAGCTGGAGGTGAACTTTCCTTTGATGGCTTAGCCAGTGAGTTTTCATTCTCTAACTTGGCTGTTCTGAACACATCAAAATACTTAGAACTTACTGGCCTTCCATCCAGAGATATTTGTGACAATGAACTGAACTGGAAGGAGCAGGCATCCCTTAACTGTTTGATCGGGCGCCTGCTGGATGACGGCTGTGTGCACGAAGCAAGCCGAGCGTGCCGGTATTTTCGTTTCTATCACCAAGACGTCGCCTTGGTGTTGCACTGCAGAGCGCTGGCTTCAGGGGAGGCTAGTGTGGACGACCTGCACCCGGAGATCCTCGCGCTCTTACAAAGTGCTGAGCTTCCTGAGGAAGAAGAGGAAGCTGGTATCCCCCTAAGGAAAGTCCAGAGCAGTAAGTGAAGGTCACGCTGCTGCCTCCTGTGAGGTGCCGTTTGGCATTCTCTCCAGGTAGAAAGAGACTTTTGACACACACCAGTTACACAAAGTTAAGGGTAATCCATAAACTAGGTAATTAACCACTCAATGAAGTAGAAACACCTGTATCTTTAACTAGCTATGTAGCAAGATTAGAGGGAATCTATCTTATTTACAATTAATTCACTGAAATTTACTCTATGTAAATAATCGTGTTTCCAATTGTACATGATCACATTTAGAATTATGGGTGATTTTTTACATTAAGCTTAAATTCTGTGATCTTGATAAAGTCACTTATCCTAAGAGTTTTCTTGTAGATTCCTTGGGATTTTCTATGGAGACAGTCATGTCTGCAAACAGAGGCGGTTCTATTTCCTTCTTTCCAATCTCTTTACCTTATTAATTATTCTTGATTTATTGTACTAGCAAGGACTTCCATCCTTGCCTTGTTACTGGTCTTGGGGAGGAGGCGTTTAGCCTTTCCTCGTTAAGTATTAGATTAAGATTTTTGAAGATACCTTTGTCATGTTGAGGGAGTTCTATTCCTAATTTGCTGAGAGTTTTTATCATGAATCATTGTTGAATTTTGTCCTTTTTTCCTTCATCCATTGGTATGATTGTGATTTCTTCTTCTCTAGACTAGTAGTACAGTGCGTGTGTGTGATAAGTCACTTCAGTCCTGTCTGACTCTTTGCAGCCCTAGGGACTGTAGCCCACCAGGCTCCTCTGTCCATGGGGATTCTTCAGGCAAGAAGACTGGAGTGGGTTGCCGTGTCCTCCTCCAGGGGATCTTCCTGACCCAGGGATTGAAACCATCCATGTCTCACATCTCCTGCCTTGGCAGGCAGATTCTTTATCACTGGCACCACCTGGGAAGCCCCAGTAATACAGTAGATTACATTGAATGATTTTTTAAAATACTGAACCAGCTTTTTGTATTCCTAGGAAAAACCTCACTTGGTTATGGTACATTATTCTTTTTGATATATTACTGGAATCAGCTTACCTTGTTGAGAATGTTTACATTTATGTGCAAGAAGAATATTGATCTGTACTCTCCTTTTTCATACTCTCTTTGGTTTTTGCATCAGAGTAATGGCTGGATGGCATCACCGACTCGATGGACACGAGTCTGAGTGAGCTCCAGGAGTTGGTGATGGACAGGGAGGCCTGGCGTGCCGCGATTCATGGGGTCGCAAAGAGTCGGACACGACTGAGCGACCGAACTGAACTGAATGCCAGTTTCATGAGTTGGAAAGTTTCCCTCCTCTTCTGTTTTCTGGAAGACTTTGTATGGAATTGGTGTTATTTCTTCTTCAAATGTTCAATAGAATTTAGCAGTAAAACCATCTAAACCTGGAGATTTTTGTTTTGGAAGATTTTAAACTACAAATTTAATTTATTTCATAGTTATATGACTAATCAGGTTATTATTATTTTTTTTATCTTGGGTGGGTTTTGGTAGTTTGTGTTTTTTGAGGAAACCTTCTTTTCTTGCCTTTGGGTTATTTTAACAGTTTTTAGTCTTCCATTTTAATTTGGGATTTTGACTATATAGCTTTGCATAGTTTTTTTTTTTTAATTGGTTGCTTTAAGGGTTGCATTAAACATTTGTAACTTTTCACAGTCTACTTAAAATCATGTTTTCTCACCTCAACTGCAGGTTAGAAACCTTGTGGGTCTCTTTACTTCTCTCCCTTTATGTCCAGGTGCTGTATTATGTCACTCTTACATACATTGAAAATATCATCAAACAGTGCTAAAGTTTTTGTTTTCAACTGAAAAATGTTTTAACAAACTTGAGAGTTTATTATTAGTATATTTACTCAGATATTTAGTCTTTTTTTTTTTTTTTTTTTCCTTAATCTTTTGGCCATACTGCATGGCATATGGGAGCTTAGTTTCCTGAACAGGGATTGAACTCGTGCCCTTCTGCATTGGAAGCACAGAGTCCCTGCTGGACTGCCAGGGGAGTTCAGATATTTACAGTTTTTGTTGCTCTTCCTTCATTTCCGATGTGCCATGTTTCCTTCTGGCTCCTTTTCCCATCTGTTTGAAAGACTGCCTGTAGTAACTTTTTGAGAGTTGTCTGTTAGAAGCAGATTGTTTCAGTTATTTTACTTCATCAGTTTTTTGTTCATCCGAGAATGTCTCTGTTACACCTTCAATTCCTGAAGGCTGATTTTTTGCTGGATATAGAACATTTACTGTTTTCTTTCCACACTTAAGTGTTCTGCCACTTCCTTTTGACCCACGTGGTATTTGATGAATAATCTGCAGTCATTTCAATTGTTGTTCCCCTATAGATGATATATTTTTCTCTTGTGGCTCTCAAGATTTTTTTTTTCTGTCTTTTCAGCAGTTTGATTTTTGGCCAGGAGGTGGTGTGGGTTATGCTGTTTGAGCTTCTTAAGCATGTAGGTTTATCAAATTTAGGTAGTTTTCAGACATCGTTTTTAAAAAGTTTTTTTTCAGCACCGTACTCATACTGCTCTCCTCCTGGGACTCCAGTGACATGACTCTTAGAATGTTACTGTCTCAAAAGTCCCCGAGGCTTTGTTCAGCTTTTTCAATTTTTCTTTGTCTATTGGTCTGTCTTCATTTTCACTGACTCTGGCATTTCTATTCTGTTAGTTTTTATTTCTGTGATTTTTAAATCTCAGTTCTAAAATTTCCTTTTTATTCCTTATACCTTTTATTTCTTTGCTAAGACTTTGTTTTTCTGTTTAAGTTGTGAGCATTCGTAACTGCTTGTTGGAACATTTGTGGTAGCGGTTTTAAAGTCTTTCAGGTAATTTCAACAGTCACGTCATTTTAGTACTGAGTTTCCGCATTTCTTTTCTTACATGAGTTGAGCTTGTCCTGTATTTTTGTATGCTGAATAATTTTGTGTTGTATCTTGGACATTTTGAGTAGTATGTTATGAGATATTGGATCTTGTTTAAATCCTATGAAGAATGTTGAAATATTAATAGCAGGCAATTGACCTGGCTAGGTTCAGACTACAAGTGCCAACCCACTTTTTGTGGGCTGTGGTTCTAACATCCATTTTCAGTTTCTTTGTGGTGCTATTCAGATCCATCCTGTGCGTGCCATCCTATGTTCGGTCTGCAGCCTGAGTAGTGATCTGTCTGTTGATTCACTCCTCCGAGTCTTTGATTGTTGGTCAGGACCAGATCCATAATGCAGAGCCAGGAATGGGTGAGCCCTGATGTTTATGAACAGCTTTATTGTGTTGCCTTCCTAAATCTCTCTCCCGGGCACTTTCTGGTTGCCTACGGCTCCCCTTTTCAGTCTTCTGGCCAAAGCTGGAGTTACCAGTTGCCCCATTCTATCATACACTTTCCTAACTGCCTGCATCTTGCGCCAGCCAACAGGCTAATGCAAAAAAGAGCAGGGATTCACTCTGCCTGCTTAGGACCAGAGCACTTCTGTTCTGAAAAGAAGGTCCCTCTCTGAATTTTGGCTCTTGCCAGCTGCCGCTGCAGCCTGCCCACCACAGCTAAGGGGTTGCTTAGAGACCAGAGATGATGGGTGCTCCTGGGAGTTCCCACTCCTTGAGCCTGTTCTAGAGGACGTCTCCTGAAGTGCTGTTTCTCTCTGTGAGCCGCAGTGATGGGTTCTGGGTTTTAGGCAGCACTGCATTCAGTCTGGAGGTTACTAGCAGGGAGACAGTGGAAGCACAGGTTATCGTCAACCCACCTGCTACTGTTTACTTTCCAGAGTCTTCATAGAGGGCTCCATGCCCTGGATCTAGGTTGTATGTTGAGTTCAGTGGGAGAGACCTAGAAATGGACACCCTAATGAAGGATTTTAAGTAGGGAAATAACATGGTCTGAGTTGCTTTTTATTTTGTGTTTAAAGTATATTTTTTTTAAAAATAATATCTTAAATGCAAAAGTATTGTATTCTTAATGTAACAAATCACACAATACAGAAGTGCATAAAGTAGAAAAGTGAAAGTTATTTACCCGTTCAGCACCGCCCCCATCGACTTCCCAGAGTAGCATCTCGTCCCTGCGCGGTGTGCATTGTCCTCTGTGTGCGGGCTTGCACGCGTGCGGGCGTGCCTGCTGTCAGTACAGAGAGAGGAGCCTCGTTCTTCTAGTGGCCGCAGAGTACTGTATGAATGTATATGATTTTTTAACAATGGTTCACTGATACACACTTGAAATTTTTCAGTTTTGTTTTTGCTATTAGGAACAGTGTCATGTAAATATTCTTTCCTACTTTTTTCCCCTAATTGGAAACCCTTTATTAAACTGAAGTTTTATTGTAGGCTAAGAGCTTTTTTTAAATTATTTTTATTTTAAAGAGAAACCAGGAATGGCTTTTACTGTTACTATGCCTTTGAGAGATCTATCCAGATGATCCTTGATTTTTTTGATCTGTATTTTATAACACAAAGGACACCAAGTTTGCAAGGCTGAACTGGGGGAGCGGGGAGACTGGCAGCAGGAGACAGGAACAGCCTCTTAGATGCATGGGGTGAAGGCTGGACGTCAGGCAGTGAGTACAGAGATGTTCTGAGATACAGTCAGGTAGACCTGTGACTGAGCTGATATAAGGGGAAAGTGGGAGGGAATGTGTGTGGGGGAGAGTTTGGCAGGCATATTTGATGGTCTTTAGTATGTGTGTTAGGTGGCTTTGAGTCTTTTTTAGCCTATGAGACCTTCAAAGTATCCTGGGCTGGGGTTTCCTGGAAGAAGGCAATGACAGAAGGTAAGTGGGGCGTGAGCCCTGTTAGAAGTGGTCCCAGACCCGGGGGAGTCAATGGGGTGCAGTGAAGGAAGCTGTGAGCAGAGAGGCAGAGTCGTGGGGGCCAAGGAAAGGCCTTGAAAGCCCCCCACAGACCTGTGTTTGCTTCCAGCTTCCAGTCTGGACAGTCGGTCGTTTGTGATGCTGCCCACCGCGGACGAAGTGGTGACGAGCCTGGAAACTCTGGCAAGCAAGTGCCTCCACGGGAAGAACTACTGCCGGCAGGTCCTCCTCCTCTATGCGCTCGCCAAGGTGCGCGCCAGCGGGGCCTCCACGGGGAGCTGCCTCGGGGGGTGGGGGGCAGTTGGGACGTTGCCCAGTCAGCTTGTCAGTGATGACCCTGACCTGGAGGGAGAGCTCTTGTCAGCGTGTTGGCCCCTGTAAGTCCACCCCCTGAACCATAGAGGGGAGCTCGCCACGGAGAACAGAGCCCAAAATTTCAAGTTTTTAAAATAAACTTGAATGTAAAGACAGGAGCCAAAGCAGCCAGCAATTGTTTTGGCTTTGTGCTGATTGAGGGAGAAAAAGATTTGATTCTAAATGCAGGGGGAGACCGCAAGAGAAGCTAGCCGAGCGCTGAAAGCCCTGCCTTGGGCAAAGCGCAGAGACGTCTTTGGAAATTAATATTTCCTGCTGCCATGGGAACAGTAAAGAAGGGCTCTGCCTTTTATTTAGGTTTCATGACATTTGAAAAGCTCAATATGCAGTGAGAGAGGGTAAGTCACCTGATGATTTCTGAAGACAAACCTTTCTCTTGCTTGGATTCAGCTCATTGGCAAAGTGATAGAAGGGCCTCGAAAAACAGGTTTCCTTCTCGTAAGCCTCCTGCTCAGGGTGAGGGATCTTGAAGCTCAGAAAACCACGGCGTCGGTCCACATCAGATTTTGGGAAGGGTGGTGTTCTGCTGGCTTTCGCCTGGCTCCTCATGATGGCGTGGATTGGCTCTGCCTCCCTCTCAGGAGCTGGGCTGTTCCTACGCAGACGTCGCTGCCCAGGATGGTGAGGCCGTGCTCCGGGCCATCTTGGCCTCTCAGCAGCCTAATCGATGTAAGCGAGCTCAAGCCTTCATCAGCACCCAGGACCTCAGGCCAGACACAGTGGCTGAACTTGTGGCTGAAGAGGTGACCCGGGAGCTGCTGACACCGTCGGAGGGAACAGGTGCCCTACTCCCAGGCCTCCCTGGCCTTTCAGACCACACTCTCCAGCTCCCCACATTAAGGAATTGATTTATGTTCATGTATATCTTGTATGCTGTCCTGTATGCCAGGTTGCACTTGAAAGAAAACACACCACATTTATTTTCTCCTTTAAAAATATTTATTTACTTGTTTATTTTTGGCCGTGTTGGGTCTTCATTGCTGCGTGCGGGCTTTTTCTAGTTGCAGAGAGCGAGGTCTCCTCTAGTTGGACAGCACGGGCTTCTCTTCGTGGTGGCTTTTCTCTTGTTGCGGAACATGGGCTCTGGGCGCATGGGCTTCAGTATCGCTGCACGTGGGCTCCGTAGTTGGAGCTCATGACTCGGCAGCTGTGATGCGTGCACAGGCTTAGCTGCCCCGTGGCACATGGGGTCTCCCAGGACCTGGGGTCAGACCAGCGTCTGCTGCAGTGCGAGGTGGCTTCTTAACTGCTGGACACCAGGGAGGCCCTGCATTAATCTCCCTGCTGTTGCTTTTTGTTTATTGCTCTGGGGTTATATTTAGAGTGACAGTGCCTTTCTCTGAGCTGATGAGCCCTTGCTGTCCTGCACGAGGGCATCTCGCCTGCAGCATTGCAGGACAGCTGCCCGGGGAGCTCCCTCAGCATGGCCTCCTGGGCCCAGGCCTGCACAGCGGCCTCCTGCCCTGGGGCTCCTGTCTTCCTCTGATCTCTCACACGGTAAAACTAGCACCTTTCTCCACATCTTCCTATACAGGACACAGGCAGGTGTTCGCCCCAGCAGAGGAGAGCCAGACGTTTCTTCAGCTGACCGCTTTGTGTCAAGACCGCACCTTGGTGGGCATGAAGCTGTTGGAGAAGATTTCCTCTGTTCCCCACGGGGAGCTGTCTTGCAGTGAGTTGTTGGCCACCTTCTTAAATGTTTTGGGCCCGAGCAGGTCACTGAGAAGTCTTCCGTTTGGATCCTTGTTCCTTGTCTGGATCCCTCCTCCTCCACTACTGTTTATAAGTTCTTAGTAGAAAGCCATAAGTTCAGTGAAGAAAAGTTAGAAAATATATATGGAAATGCAGCCCAGAATTTAAAATCACACCAAAAAGTAACCTTTTCCCATTTGGTATATTTAGCTTATTTTATTCTTACATTACCCTGCAAAATGGCTGCTAGTGTCCCCGTTTTAGAAGAAGGAAACTGAAGCTTTAGAGAAGTTGATTAATTTATAACCTATTATGTGACACAGCTGCCATTTGAACACTGTCTGTGTGATTTCACAGCCTGCTCATTTTCAGTGTCGTTGGACTCATTCAGTAGTGTGTGTCCCTCTCATCTTTTTCTGTGCAAGTCCATAGGTTTTCATTTTTCTTTAATGGCATTATACTGTGGATACTACTTATAATTATGAATATGCTATCATTAATATCTTTCCATGACACTGACTATTCTAGGTAATTTTTAATGGTTACACAGTATTTCTCTTACATGTAATTTTAAAAGGTATACCCTATTATAGGACCTGCAGATTGCTTATAGTAGCTTCTGCTGGTTTAAACACTGTGACAGACCTGCTCACAGGCAGTCTGTGTGCACATCCATGATTACTTCTGTAAGAAAAATTCCTGATTCAGGAGTATGCCGTTTTTAATGCTTTCAGTTCACTCGCTCAGTCATGTCCGGCTCTTTGTGACCCCATGGACTGCAGCACGCCAGGCCTCCCTGTCCATCACCAACTCCCAGAGTTTACTGAAACTCATGTCAGTGATGCCATCCAGCCATCTCATCCTCTGTCATCCCCTTCTCCTCCTGCCCCAATCCCTCCCAGCTTCGGGATCTTTTCCAGTAAGTCAGCTCTTCGCATCAGGTGGCCAAAGTATTGGAGTTTCAGCTTCAGCATCAGTCCTTCCAGTGAACACCCAGGACTGATCTCCTTTAGGACGGACTTGTTGGATCTCCTTGCAGTCCAAGGGACTCTCAAGAGTCTTCAACACCACAGTTCAAAAGCATCAATTCTTCAATGGCACCCCACTCCAGTACTCTTGCCTGGAAAATCCCATGGACAGAGGAGCCTGGAAGGCTGCAGTCCGTGGGGTCGCTAAGAGTTGGGCACGACTGAGCGACTTCACTTTCACTTTTCACTTTCATGCATTGGAGAAGGAAATGGCAACCCACTCCAGTGCTCTTGCTTGGAGAATCCCAGGGAAAGAGGAGCCTGGTGGGCTGCTGTCTATGGGGTCGCACAGAGTCGGACACGACTGAAGCGACTTAGCAGCAGCAGCTTTCTTTATAGTCCAACTCTCACACCCATACACGACTACTGGAGAAACCGTAGCTTTGACTAGACAGACCTTTGTTGGTAAAGTAATGTCTATACACACACACACACACACACACATATATATATATATGTATGTGTATATATACACATAAAATATATATATTGCCAAATTTACTTCAGAAAAGAAAAATTCACTTCTCCCTCTTAAGCGGTGTTTGAGAGTATCATTTTCTGGGATGCATTGAAAGGGAAAGGGTTAGTCACTCAGTCGTGTTCGACAATTGACGAGCCCATGGACCGTAGCCCTCCAGGCTCCTCTGTCACGGGCTTCTCCGGGCAAGAACACTGGAGTGGGTTGCCACCGCTTCTCCAGGAGATCTTCCCAACCCAGGGATGGAACCTGGGTCTCCTGTATCTTAGGCAGATTCTTTATGTCTGAGCCACCAGGGAACATTATACTCTGCAAATCTGATAGACACACAAAAAAAGGCATCTTACTGATGTTTAGTGAACAAGTGAGATTTTAAGAGGTTGAACAGATTTATTTTTAAAATAACCTTCTGGGAATTCCCTGGCAGACCAGTGAATTTGCTTTCACTGCCGTAGGCCCACGTTCAGTCAGGGAACTAAGATCCTGCAGGCGGTACGGACAGCCAGAAAACAAGTACAAATTCTGCAGCTCCTGTCAGTCCAGTTCAGGAATATCTACTGAGTACTGACTGTGTGCCAGTTACTCTAAAAACCAGGACTATGGTGGACAGGTTAAACAGCAGTCCTGGAGCTCGCAGACTAGGGGTGTTGTACACAGTAAGCAGACCAATGGCGTCAAGGAGGGTTTGGAGAGGAAATGTGCAGACCAGGGCCTGAAGGACTAGGAGTGAGCAGGTCTGGGGCGCCCCGGGGGCGTGGGCCCTGTGCACACTTGGCACAGTGTGTGTCAAGGCTGGGAACCCCTCTTCTGGCTTCCAGCACCACAGATACTTTTCTCTTTCCCTTTTAGTTGTGTTCATAGTGATTGTGTGTAGTCATTTTAAATTTGTGTCATCAAATCTTAATTGGAAAAGTCCATAGAAGGACCAAGCATCAGATAGCACTTGATTAGGCCCTGACGCCCCACTGAGCTGCAGAGCATGCCCTCAGACTCACGTTGGCAGGCACTCCATCAGTCTGTGTGCGGGAAGAGTTTCTCCATCTTGAGAAAGCTGGGCGTCTTTGTCGTCACTGTTTTAGCCTTTTAGAAGCGCTGTCACTGTATGTGGACTCTCTTTGAGGAGAGTTAACCCTGTGCTATCACTGAGAGAAAAACAGACTTCGTCAAGGGGCTGTCCCAGAGCTAGAACTGGTGCAGCCGGGGATCTCAGGACTGCTGATAGCGCCTTCTCCAGAAGGCCCCATCACCCTCTGGCCAGGCGCAGAGCAAGACACCGGGTAGCCGGAGTGGACAGTCCTGTCTTAACATGTGCCCACCCTACCCAGCCACAGAGCTGCTGATCCTGGCTCATCACTGCTTCACGCTGACATGCCACATGGAGGGCATCACGCGTGTCCTGCAGGCCGCCCGGCTGCTCACCGACAACCACTTGGCCCCCAGTGAGGAGTACGGGCTGGTGGTAAGTCACCCCTGATGCCCATTCTGAGACCACCTTTGACAGGCAGGTGGGCTGGAGGCCGTCACCAAGCTGATGTCTCTTAGGGAATCTGCCCGTCTCAATACCGCTACCTACTTGGTAGCTGGCTGGGCAGCTCAACCCTCTGCTCCAGGTTTTGGTTTCTGTCAGAATCCAAGACAGCGCCAAAGGAACAGAAATCAGAGAGGATCGCTGCCATGCTCCAGGCTGTCGCACCCATTCACCCCAGGTTGTTCCCTTTTCCAGAGGGCTAAGACAGCAATCATTTTCCCCGCAAAACAAGGTTCAGACCCGCCTCTTGTATGTGAATTGAAAGGAGCTGACAAGTCAAGCGTCCCATACTTCCGCAAATTCTGTAGGCTTGAAACTGACCCAAGTGTCTGAGCAAGCCGTTGGGTGCTGTAATTAGGAGTGTGGGGACAGAAGGGTGCCTGCCCAGGAGGATGGTCCTTTAGCATGCGATAGTCATGTTTAGACAGCAGAGGAGGGGACAGGAGGGGCGGGGAGACAGGCAGGAGGAAAGGAGGGAAGCCTGGCAGCCTGGCCATTGACCCTGCTTCCTGCTGGAGCCTGGTATGTGAAAGCAGCCGAGCTGTTGAGGAGGGATCTGGCTCAGAGAACTCCAAGCAGTGCTGATGCAAGCTGCCTTCTCTCTCTGCAGGTGCGCCTCCTCACTGGCATCGGAAGGTACAATGAGATGACATACATATTTGATTTGCTGCATAAAAAGCACTACTTTGAAGTGCTCATGAGGAAGAAGCTGGACCCTGTAGGTGTACAGTGTTTTTGAGCTGCTGTTCTCCTGACACTCGGGAGTCTCAGGTTTTCTCAGAAATAATCCCAATCAGGGTGGACTTCTGGGATACGGAAGATGAGAACTAAGGACCTCCCTCAGACATACACCAAAACCAGTAGCTTAAGGTTCCAGAGCTCCAGCCAGGTCACAGATGTGCTGATAGATGCTGAATAATGAAGAACAAGTCTCCTCACTTACTGTCCCAAGGCCTGCTTTGGCAGGGGCAAAACCCCTCCCTCCCTGGATTGACCTGCTTGGACCCTTAGAGTGGAGAGTTTTCAAGGGACCATGAAAAAGTGTTCCTCAGAGCCGTTCAGACGTGGGTGCCAAGCTCTGGGCCTAGAAAGCTGTGGAGCTGCTAACAGTGACCAGGAAGGAGGCTGGGAAGCAAAGCCCTGACTCGCCAGGCCTTGGGCCTCTGGGTTCTTGTCTGTCCTTAGACAAGCTGTGTGTCTGAGGCGTGTCACCAGGCATACACTCTGAGAACCTGTTTCCAAGTCTCTCATTGGCTGATTGTTGTTTCCACCCATTTCACTTCCCGGGGAGTGCAGTGGTTTAGGACACTGCTTCCCATACAGGGGGCATGGGTTTGATCCCAGATTAGGGAACTAAGATCCCGCATGCTGTGTAGCAGGGCCAAACAATTTAAAACCTAGGTGCACTTTTGTTATCGGAGAACTTGGGCCGGCCGAGCAGGATTGAGAGACGTATTTTTCTGTGTGTTGTGTGGGTAGGAAGTAGCCTGCTTTTCTCAGTTAACAAGAAGCATTAAGAGAAGCAGAAAAACTCTCCTCAGTGTTGGACTGGTTTCGGGACAAACCAGTCCAGTTATAAGGAAAGGAGCAAGGGATACCTTTCAGGACTTTAAAAATTGTTTTTGAGGCATTTTTGTTTCTGCATTGAAGCATTTTTTTAATAACTTTGTTTCCAATTGTGAAAGTAATGCATATTTAAGACATTTGCTTACTTCAGCAGCACATACACTAAAAACTAGACTGATACAGAGATTAGCATGGCCCCTGCACAAGGGTGACACAGAAATTTGTGAAGGGTTCCATATTAAAAAGAAAAAAAAAAAACACTTGGGAAACAACACGGAAAACGCCTTGTGTGTCTAGCTGCTGTAGTCACTGCTAACAATCTGGTACAGGCCCTTTGTTTGCACATGTACCCACAAGCATGTGTACATGTATGTTTACACGTGTGTATACATGTATACATGTTTACATTTTTTACTAAACTTGTGTCATGCTGTGCAGATAGGGGATAGCCTGCATTTCTCAGTTGTCAAGTCAACATTGGTTTTAATGGCTACATTAGCCTTTTTTTGGCCATCTGGATCATTTCTAATTGTTTGGTATCATATATCCTTGTTATGTCCATCTTAGCACTTTCCTCTGCTTGCTTCTTGAGGGACAGATTTTAGAGTGGAATTGTGAAGGCTCATGCATGTATACATGTTGTTAAGGCTTTTCCTCTGACGGGTCTTACGGTTCACACTCCCAGCCGGCAGAGAGGATCTGCCCGTTTGCTTATGTTCAGGATAGCATAAACATATGTCTTCATTTGTGGCTCTCTTTTCCCTTTCCTTGCGAGTTTTTTGAGGAACTTTCAGAAGCAAAGGACTAGGTCAGTCCTCCCTGCTCTGCGGTGCCTGGTTGAGACCTTGGTATCCCTTTTTTTCTGGGCAGAGTGGCACCCTGAAGACGGCCCTGCTGGACTACATCAAGCGCTGCCGCCCTGGGGACAGCGAGAAGCACAACATGATCGCGCTGTGCTTCAGCATGTGCCGGGAGATCGGTGAAAACCACGAGGCAGCTGCCTGCATCCAACTGAAACTGATCGAGTCTCAGCCCTGGGGTAAGCAGAGGTCACAGCAGCACCCCCAGGGCAGTGCTGCTGGCCAGGGAAGGGTCTCAGGGCTAAGAACGCCAAGAAACCAGCAGACTAACACCCATCTCAGCCTCTTGACATTCATCCAGTGGGTCCCAGCGGGGCAGAAAGGAGGCGGAAGGAGGGTTGGAAGGCATTTACCCTTTGCATAGCCCGTGAGTCCAGAGGTGTCATCTGTCAGGAACCATTGTATGCGGAGGCTGTGGACGCCTGCCAGGAGGTTTCAGAGAGGAGTGAACTAGACCTGGCAGTGAATCCCGGTCTGGCGTGTGTAGAGGGAGGGAGTGCGCGAGTCTCACTTCACCTGAGAGAGACATACCTGCCTCCCTGTGGGCGCGAGCTGGGCTGTCTCTAGCCCATGCTGCTGCTGAGTGGGGAGAGAGTAGCCTGCTCTGGGAGCCAGACACAAGCACATTTGCTCCACTCCCTGCAGAGGACCGTGTCAAGGATGGGCAGCGACTGAAGCAGCTGCTGCTGAAGGCCCTGACTCTGATGCTGGACGCAGCAGAGAGTTATGCCAAGGTAATTGGGAGCCTTGGGGCTTGGTGTTGCAGGAGGAGTAAATTTGTTCCGCTGCTGGAGGGGTCATAGGGGAGACGTCACAAAGTCTTGATCTGGGCCTGCCTCCGCCCTTACCCCTCAGGACTCCTGCGTGCGCCAGGCCCTGCGCTGCCACCGGCTCACCAAGTTGATAACGCTGCAGATTCACTTTCTGAACACTGGCCAGAACACAAGGCTCGTCAACCTGAGCCGCCACAGGCTGATGGACTGTATCACAGCCCTGCCTCGGTTCTACCAGGTGAGCACAAAGCCCCGCCAGTACCGCCGGCCTCGTCTCTGCTGGTGTCCCTGTCACAGGGCCCTTCCCTGAAGGGCTCAGGTCGGCCAGCCCTGCCTCCGCTGTCTGACCCACCCAACTGCCTCTGCACAGTGGTGCTTCTCACCAGCATGCTATCTGGGCAGAGGCTGGAGACCAGCGAGACAGCATGGCTGTCCCCTTTCTCCACACCGTGAAGCCTTTGCACTTTGACAGTTGAGGTTCAGGGGAACATCCCTGCTCGTGGTCCCATGAGCACCTCTGAGCCCAACGTTTTCCAGAATGCGTGCACTTCTGGGTTAGCATCAAAAGCCAGGGCTTCGGGGAGGCCGGTTCCAACCCTTGAACAAGGAGGGATAGTTATCAGGGAATCAGCCCTTTCACTGAACAGAGCTGAGTGAGAAAAATACTCTTCATCAGCAGTTCTTTTAAGTCATTGTGAAGATTAGAAACACTGAAAGAAGGTACCTGGGGTGTCAGGGGAAGGGTAATATCAAACTTCTCACCAACCCTGGTAGACAGCCTTTATCGTCATCGCTGGCGGCCACACACGCTCCACGTGCAGTGTCGAGCTGCTTTCTGGGATCGTTTGCCTCCAATGGTGTCCTCCCCTCCCGTTCTTCCCCTCCACCCTTTTCAGGCTTCCATTGTGGCCGAGGCCTATGACTTTGTTCCTGACTGGGCTGAAATTCTGTATCAACAAGTGATTCTTAAAGGAGACTTTAATTACTTGGAAGAATTTAAGCAGCAAAGGTTATTAAGACCCAGTATATTTGAAGAGATTTCAATAAAGTAAGTACTAAAATGCCTCTGCTTTGATATCAGGCATGGGTAAGAATTTTATAGCTAAGTATAGGTATAACATGTCTAACTAACCCCTTGGCTCAAGATGGCAAAGAGAGGTCAAGAATATCCAGAGGGATAGGATCTTTTAACAGATTTATGCAGAGGAATGAGAATAGCTTTGCTTATGATGCTCTGTACCCAAAATGGGAGGAGAGCTACTCAGCTGGCCTGAGGTGCCAAAAACACTAAATATCAGAAGATCCCTTTGGAGCAGGAAATTAAGGCCAGCATTAAGATAGTTGTTTTTAATGAAATTTCATTGTTATCAAGCACTGACAGCAAGGGCTATACTAGTACCCTAATTACTAGTCTGATTTCCTAGAGTCAAGCAGGTTCTTTTCTATAGATAGCGATTTAAGTATCAGAGCTGATAGCCCTCACTCAAGATACAGTATCTTAAACCTGTACATTCTTGCCTCTCTCTTTAGATGTAAACATCATCAGCCTACAGAATTTGTTCTGAAAAACCTGAAGAAGTTACTCACATATTGTGAAGACATCTACTTGTATTACAAGCTGGCATACGAACACAAACTTTACGATGTCGTCAATGTGCTTCTGAAGGACCCTCAGACCGGCTGCTGTCTAAAGGACATGCTAGCCGGTTAAGTGGATTCAGGTGACACGGCCAGGGATTCCTAAGTGCCTGTCTTCTTGTGCTGAAACGAGGTACTTACAGATGTTTGTGGTCAGCCTAGAGAGAGATACACTGGGGATCTTTGATGTCTGATTGTAAAACACCAGGACTGACCATACCAGTCCTTTGTGAATAGTGGGTAAAAGAATGAGAAATTTTGAGAGGGAAATTCCTTTTCGAAAATGATTATGCATCTATATATCATTTCTGTACATACCAATATCTATATATTGGTATTAAGGGAAAAAGTTCCATCTTCCTCAGGATAGTTTTACTTTAGGAGCTGATACAGTATTTAGTAAAGAATAGCTGTGCCTGTAGATTCCAGTTTCAAAGGAATTTAATAATATTTACACAGTTGAGGAACAGATGATACATTTCCATTTGTTAGAAACTGATCTCTATTAATAAAATAGATTTTAAATTCAGTGTATGTCATTATTACTGCTAAGGAAATCTTAGCCCTTGGCTGCCTTGAAGCAGTCTTTATTGGCTGTAATTATTGCTGTAGAGTCACTGCATTCTGTAAATTCCTCAAGTCATTGGATGGCCCTATCTCCACTTGGTGGTCTACAGAGCTCTGATTGAGACTCCTACTCCTATGTAAGAGAAATTTTTAAAATACTTGCTCTGTCCCTGTTTTTGATTCCATGGCAGTTTCCAACAAAGACTCTAACCACAGATTTGGTTAAATTGATAACCAGAGTATATATAATAGAGAAGATCACCCAGTCTCTGCATACAGCCATCACCTGAGTTATAAGCTCAGTTACTCCAAAATAAATACTTCTAGGTATTTAATTAGGCCTTAGTAGCTAAGCAACCAAATAATTTCTCCAAATAAATAAGAGGACTGCAGCTCTATACCTTTGTTGCTATAGAGAGACACTATTAAGGACTCTGCAAATCACTTTTCTTCTAAAGCTACATCTACTCATCAAGCACTTACAAAGCTTTCTAAAAGTATATAGAGAACTCTAGTCCCAAGAGCTTTGTTCTATACTCTCCAAAAATATCTCTTGGGAGGTAACACAAAATTTAAGTCCTCACAATAGTGACTTTTATTAAATTAGTTGCTTTATAAAACATTGCAGATGTCATAATCGTTAACATAACAATTTACCAAACTGTAGTTAACGGGTGCAATTTGCTGAGCATGTTTTATAAAGGAAAGGAAATGCCAAAACCCTGTTAAAAGTTGTTGCACTGCAGCCTTGGAGAACAAAGGAAGATTTGTTACTCAGACACTTACATCAGGCAAATAAAACAGGTGAGGAGTTTCCCTCCCCCATCTGAAGCTCCGTCAGTAGAACAGCCCGATAAATAGAGACTAGACAGTCTATGCAGTCAAGAGATTCCACAACTCGTAATGCAACGATGGAGAGGTTTACCTTCTTCGGCTTCAAAGTTGGAGGGTTTTGGTCATTTAATTATCAAACTAGTGCTCTGCAGCCGCCGTATCTTCGCTGAGATCAGCAGTCTTCTCCACACTGTATTTTTAATATCCTCACGCTCAATCTTAAGACAAAGCAATTTTAATACTAGGTGCACACCACATGCCCTTGCAGCAGACCGCTTTTCTCGACAAGTTATGAAGTAGTTCAAGGAGGTATGGTTAAGGCTGTATTACTGAACGGTGCTGGTAAATACTACAGAACTTTTTCTGTCATGTTGCAACCTTTGTTTCCGATTTAGTGACTGCTGCTATGGAATCAGATAGCAACAATGACAACATTATTAGGTTTGTTTTTTAAAACTATGATTTAGTAGCAACAGAGATTCCCAATTTTAACCCCTTGGCAACAAGATCCAAGTTCCCTCATTTGCACATTAGCACCTAAGTGTCAAGGGATTAAATAACCAGCACAAAAGATACTGCACTTCTGATTGTAGCATTTGGCAGAACTGAAAAGAAAGGAAGTTGTGCTACATGTTGAAGGGATTGTGGGCAACAGAAAGAAGACGCCAGGAGAAGATAAGCGTCACATGAAGTCCTCGTAGTCCTGTGCGTATCCGCCGTCGTAACCGCCGTAGTCCGCCAGGTCGTCTTTCATGGTGGCCTTTAGTCCCCCTCCGGGAACCACACCTTTCTTCTTCTTTTTGGCTTTGCTCTGCTGAAGATAAGAGAGAGTTAGATCTTAAGACTTTATCTACTATGGGCATCTGTATTTGGTACAGCAACCCTCAAGAGTCAAAAAAAAAAGCTCTGGTTCCAGAAAAACCGAGTTCTCTGAGATTCCAGGACTAAGCCAGGGTAATTTCTATTTTTACTTTAGAAAAACATGAACATATCTATAAACAAAAGGATGATAATGGCACGTACACCACTGTCCTATTCCAGTATAAATGGGATTGGTGAACTCGTGGCTTCTCCTAACCAGCCTTGGTGAAAATACCATGTCTACACCCCAGTGTGTGTGTAACACGCACTTCCCACCCAACTCTTTTACCTTTTCTTGCTTCTGTTTTTCACTGCAGAGTACAGTCAGTGAATTGGTAATCTTTTTCAAGTCATCAATTTCCACTAAAAAAAAAAAAAGTAATTTTTAAGAATTTTAGAGAATAAGTAAAAAGGCAAAATACACATCCTTCACGGTGTCATGAGAAATCTAATTTGTCCATCATTAACTTCAGTAACTTTGTAAAAGGCTGTTAATGTCTCCTAACATGATAGAGAATCTTAAGTCTATGGCTAGGCTCACAAACCAGAACTGTTTAAAATGGCAAACCCAGCAACAAAACTTCATAATGATCTATAATCGCCAAGACACCACTGTTTAACCAGAAACTGGAAACATCTACAGCTCACAGCGCTCCCTACCATTCTTCCGTATCCAGTCTAAACACACAAAATAACCACGCCTTACGGAAATTACATATCCTTAGTTTTCAGAGGGGAGTATCTGAATCAATATGGAAGGCCAATCCTCGAAGCCACAGACGACAACTCCCCGACCCTTGAGGTCTCCATTTTCTAGCACAAGAATGAAAATGAAAACAGTAAGGATCTCAGGAGTCCAAGTGCCTGCCCTACCAGGAAATAAACTTGGCCAACGCATCCTTCCACCCCATTAAAATATAAAGCTGGAAACAGACACGAGTTTTTAGCTACCAAAAAAAGTGTTCAATTTTGGTTAGCACCTCTGAAACAGAACAAATAGTGTGTACAAAATAAAATGACAACTATGGGCATATCACTGACCAAGTTTAGAACCTTCCACTTAGTAATCATTTCCCAAAGAAAATCCACTTTAAAATTTCTGGGAAGAATTTCGTTCTCAGTCTTAAAAATAGCAAATACTAGCAAAACTAGTCCCTTCCACCTTGGTGCTGTACCGCCACTGGCTGTCACTCCCATACCCCGCGCCCCTGAAACGCACGCCTCTTCTGGGAGCAGGAAGCGAAGCCCATGGACCCAGAGACGCGTGGCAGCTCTTGCAGCTGGCTCCCTCCTCTATCAAGTGCAAGACACCCATCTGTGGCCTCAGTTGTAAAATTCTGTATGCTCTTCCCCAAAAGATACTTCCGTAGCTCCCTTCAATATAAAACAACACGCTGGTCTTTTATTAGCTGTCGTGCCAACAAGCACAGATGTCTCTCTGGGAAGCCATTGTAAAAACACTCAAAGCGTCCTCAAAAGACCACTTAATGTGTATTTGCAGAACAACATTCCTAAGCTACCTGCTAAAAAGCAAATCTTCAGTGTATTAGAACCTCCCCCACTTAAATCCATCCACAGGGGTCAGAGATGAGAATTACTTACATGAAATACAAACGTCTCGAACTAAGGCTTCCAAAAAATTGGCATAATATAGTGACTTTTCATATTGTGTAATTTTATCTTTTAGTAACTTTCCAAACTCTGTGAAGTCATCTCTTGAGGATGGGTTCATAGCATCTATCCCATAAACTGTATTATTAACACCTGTAGGGGAAAGGGGACACACAAACTATCAGATTTTTTAAAATTTAGAAAGAAGCCTATCATATCTAATAACCCTATTATTTCATTCTAAAACACAGGTTCTCAACCTGAGTCGACTGAACTCTTCGGACAGAATCCAAGTGGTCTGTACATAATTACTGTGTCACAGGTTATTCAGTATTTTGATCCCTATTCCAAAATAAATAGGTTTCCTTTGTAAGTAAAATCCTCTGTATTTTATGCATTTAAAAACAGTATGTTAAGAAGGGGACCATAGCCTTCACCTGGCCCAAAGGAGTCCCTGGCACAAAAGGGAAGCTCCAAAAGCACTTGTCCAAGAACAGCCTACAGCAAAGATTGAAGACAAAGGAAAAAAAGCAAACAAAGATGGTTCCTGTCAAAGTATCCAGCTAACTACAGAAGCTACGTAGGAGTAAACCATGTGTTAAATCCCAACAGAAAAATTAATCTAGCTTACAAGGAGTCTAGGCTATGAGACACGATGCTTCTGTATGTGCGCTGGGTGTGCTCAGTCGCGTCCAGCTCTTTGCAGCCTCATGAACACGGCGCCTTTTCTAAGAAAGAAGACTGGAGTGGGTTGACACTTCCTACCGCAGGGGATCCTCCCCACCGGGGGATCAAACCTGCATCTCTTGCGTCTACTGCACTGGCAGGCCAGTTCTTTTTAACACCAGCGTCACCTATTCCTCTATAATCAAGTCATTACTTGTTAACACCGATCCAGTACTTTAGTATTAGAAACACAACATTAAAATCCTATTACCCGAATGATCACCGCATGAATACATGTATTTGCTTTTAATCTATAACTGTGTATCCCATCTTAGAATGTATTACCACATAAACCCTTCTCTTTAATAAACACAGGGGTGGCTTTTACCATCCTATGAAGACAGGATAATGGGCACGTGCCCTCTGTCATGCGATGAGAGTGGGGGAGACATGTCAAGCGCTTGCCAGTACACAGAAGCATCCACAGCAACTCTTGAGATTGCTGAAGACTCGCTGAGAAGTTAGCTCACACCTCCAGTGAAAAGGAGAGTGATCACTACGGTCAGCCTGCTTGGTCCATTTTAAAGAAGGGACCAGGGGAGAGATCAAAATAACTAGATCCTTCTGGGTTTCATTTCAAGGTTATTTAACTGTTTCAACAGGATATTCTACTCTGAAAAAGTACTCAATAAGCAGAGACAGCAAGTAAATAAAATGAGAACTTTTAACTATTTTCTCTGACTTTGAATCTTCATCCTCTGTGCCACGTTAACTCCCCCTGGAACTCTCTAAACTTAAATTTACAGAATCCTGAACATACCTTTTACACTACCCTAACCGCAGCGGCAGGCACGGGACTTGGGAGTGGAAGTCCTCCGAGGGTAGGGCACGGTGAAGGCTAAGAAGGGGCAGAGCCTCAACCTCACCAAGGCCAGCACGCTCTTGCCTAAACTCTACCAGACTTAAGACAGTGACACGCCTACAGTCAAACGCTTAAATCTCAGAAAGTTATAGACACATTTCACCCAAATTTCATCCAGCGGATACATATACTTAAATCAGCAGTATACTTTATTTGGGTTCAATAACTTAATCATCTTTTATACAATACTCAAATTATTCAAAAATCTGAGCATGTATCTCACTCTACATTAAGTAATGAAACCTCAAATACAAAGAGATTAAGTTCTAATACCTAAATTATCATGTTTCTTCAAAAAAGACGTTTTCTGAATTTTCAAACTACTAAGACCTCCACAGTATTCACTTACAACTTCAATACTACACTGTTACCACACCCCCACTTACCAAAAGTCTCTTTTGCTAATTCAAGGTCAGACTCTTCCTGTAATTTCTTAAGCCGCAGTTTATCTGCTAATTGTTCTTCTGGTGTTAGCACTTTAGGTTCTTCAGGTTCTTCTAACTAA
Source organism: Bubalus bubalis (assembly GCF_019923935.1). Classification (NCBI taxonomy): domain Eukaryota; kingdom Metazoa; phylum Chordata; class Mammalia; order Artiodactyla; family Bovidae; genus Bubalus; species Bubalus bubalis. Next base: position 311,078 of record NC_059167.1, read on the forward strand.
AATGAAGTTTGAAAATAGCTGGTTATAATGAACGCAGTACATATCTATACTGTGTATAATTTTTTTTTCTAGACATATAAATAATAACATTCATAGTGTTTACTGTATTTCTATAGTAAATTCTTTTAGATATCCTAATGTTATAGGGAAAAAACCCAAGTCACAGATTAAGCAGCCTGCCCATGGTAACAGAAGGTTAACACAGGTGGTAATGTCAGAGAGTTAAGATTTGACGACTGGGTTTATTTCATGGTGATTTTTTTTTAATTAAGGAATTGAGACTGCAGACAAGTTGAAAATAGCTTTCTTATATTCTGACTAAAACTGTATACTGAAAAATCTTTTCTAGAGTAACTCTGGTAATATTTATCAAGTTTTAAAAATATTATTATATGCTTTAATAAAATAATTCCACTTTTAGATATTCCTCTTAAGAAACCAAAGATGCACACAAATATTTAACCAAAAGGAGGTCAAATGGGGTATTATTCATAATAATATCAAATAAATGTAGAGATGATCTAAATGTTCCACAACAGAATGGTTCAAGTATATGGCACATCCATAATAAATATTATATAGACATACAAAAAAATTTTTTTCAAAGAATTAGAAAAACATTTCCCCCTTATCTTTTTATTCCACTTCTTTGAGAGGTCAACTAATAGTCTAATTTATATCCTTTCTATATGCCATCATAAGTTTTTTTTTTTTTTTTAAACTTTACATAATTGTATTAGTTTTGCCAAATATCAAAATGAATCCGCCACAGGTATACATGTGTTCCCCATCCCTATCATAAGTTTCTATAACGAATATGTTACTAAGAGGAGATACCTTTGATAATAGTGGGGAAAAGGTGAAGGGAATTTGTGCCATTCACAAATCTCCATACCTGTGCAGTTTGAAGATTTTAATTCAAAAGGCCACTTCTGAGACAGCTCACATTTTGTTTCTCATGGAGAAGATTTTCCAGAAAAAGGGGACTATCTCCACTGTACTGACTGACCTGAACACCCTTGTTTCCTGCATCAAAACTGAGTATGTTTTAACAACACTTCACCTGAGATAAAATTAATGCACTGAGTGTAAGGTTTCTTTACTTTGGAGACTAATATCAAGATACAATAAAGTAAGTATAATGCTAAACTTCAATGACCAACTTCTTTGAGCTGTAAGAATCCATTCCTTGTTCTGAACAGATAAACATGCATGTAAGTGATCTCAGATACACAAATACAAGTTACTAAAAAGCATCTAAAACGTTCCTGACTGGGGGGAAACAAGACATTCTCACATACTGTTGGCCATGATAATTTGCTACTAAGAAGGAATCACAGCAGCTGATTCCAGGCCTAAGAGAGTTCACCAGAGGAGCTTATTGTGCCAGAGAACCAGGGACCTTTCACAGACTAGCAGGGCTCTGTGAAACAGAGGAAGACAGAACAACTTAGAGGGGCCCCACTGTCCAACGTTGGGACAATTTAAGCATTAAAAAAAAATAATCGCTATATCTAAATGAAATTCATAAAGACCTGTAAGTCCATAAATTTACTCAAAAAGAAAAAACCGAAACCCACAAAATCCTTCATTTTTCACCACTTAAAGTTACCACACTCCCTCCTTACTGTGAAAATTAGTACTTAAATGAATTAAGCTTTTATGCGTTCTAGTACAAACCATATCCAAAGTAACCAAACAGAAAAAAAGGGGGAAAAAGTCAGCCAATAAGAAAATGGAAGTCACAGAATGAAGTATCACCTTTCTGACACCTAAAGAAATAATTGGGCGATGATCATCAGGGACACTCCTAAAACTGGGCCAGCAGTAAAAAGGGATCTGTAATGTTACAGGAGAAGGGCCAGGTTGTCATCAACTTGACTCAGTAATCAATTTTAGCATCACTAATAATAGTACAGACATTATATGACCTGATGTGATGCAAGGTGCTTGCCTGAACAAAGCATATGCTGGGATATTCTGGGACAATTAAATGCACATAAACTGAATACAGACGATGTTTAAAAATGACTTACATTAGGAACGTAATTATATGAGACATAGCTTTGCTTTTTCAGAAATGCATACTGAAGTATTTAAAGGAAAAATGCAGAATGTTTGTTATTTATTGGATTATATTTTAGCAAAAAAAAAAAAAAAAACAGATGAAGCAAGTTGGCAAAATATTAACAACTGGTAAATTTAGGTGATTTGCATATGACCCATTATGCTATTTTCTTGAAATTTCTCTTAATAAAAAGTCAAGGGAATTCCCTGGTGGTCCAGTGGTTAGGCACTTTCACTGTGGAGTTGTTTCACCAGGTTAAAAATAAAGTAAGAAAGCTTGCTATGTATGATCTATGGTAAGATTTCCATGATTATTAACTAAAGCCAAGGTGAAAATAAAAAATGGGTGGAATATGACCATATAGTTGTATACAAATATATAAAGTCACCTTGGAGACATCGTAATACACCAGTATTTAAGTAAATACTTAAGTAAATATTTAAGTAAATACAGTATTTAATACACCAGTGTATAAGTAAATATACCAGTATTTACTTATAAAGGGAAAGAGAACAAATCTGTGAAGAGTTGGGAGCCCCTCTTAATACCATTTTGATTTCTGAATCACGTAAATGTGTTTTCTATTCAAAAAGTAAATGAACACAAAATTCCTGATCTTGCTCCAAATAATCAAAAACAACATTTATATAGTACATGGCAGAGAAATGGATGCTTTTTATATTTACTCAAAATGTACACTGCAAAAAAAAAGACTAATCACAGCGAGAGAGAACTGCAAGGCATTGAAAGAAATCCCTGACTGAGGTCACAGGACAATCCTGACTGCTTCCAAATGTCTGTGAAAATCTAAAAGGCATTCTAACACATAAAGCTTCTCGGTTTGGTTTTTGCAAAAACCACAAACTCCATTTGTTTGGGATCACCTTATCTGATGACATCCATGTATAGCCCTTACAAAGCCCTTTACACGCCCAGGTAGCACCTGCTGCTTGCTAAGGTCGTGCACCGCTGCTGACGGAGGATTCTACTGTGGAAAATAAACAGGACTTACTCTCTTTTTAATTTCTTCTTGCCTTTTCTTCTGCTGCCGTTCTTTCTCTTTTATTTTCTCTGCTATTTTTTTCTTTTCTGAAATTTTTACTTCTGCAAGTAAAGAAATGTTTTAATCATAGTTAATCTTAAATATTTTCTAGTTTATGAATGAGACAGACATGATACTTATAAACTTCAAGAGATCAAACCTCTCCCAGCTCCAATTTAGATGGTGATTTCCTGGAAAATAAGAATAGAAAAGTTCTGGGACTTCTTTCTCCTCTCTAATCTCACCCCTAAGATCCAAACACTTCCTTTCATGTTTCCCCACAGTCCTTTAGGTGGGACTTCGACCATTCAACTGTGATGCCTCATCCTCTAATCTGATTACATTTTAAAGAGAAAAAGAGAAAAGAGATGCAGGGAGAAGAGAATGAAACAGAAGGATGTTTGGTTTCTAAAAATAACCAAAATTTCCAAGTTTGCAGCATTTTGTTACTTGTCTTAACATAAGCATCAGAGTAAGATCTAAACCCCAAAACTGAGGAAACCCAATGGATCACCTGGTTTTACTTCTGCTTCTTCTTTTTTCTCATCTTCATCATCATCCCAGTTATCCTAAACAAAAGAAAACTCCATTAATACTTCTTACATGCTTACTCTTCCATGTGATCTTTATTATTCTAACACCAGAGAAACAAGTTCGCTGGGTTTTTTTTTTTCTTTTTCTTTTTTGGTGTTACATTAAATTTATAATTTTGGGAGAACTGACACAATGTTGAACTGCCCTAGCCAAGAAAAAGGGCTATCTTTTCCTTTGTTCAAGCCTACCTCGTATCTTTCAAAGAATTTTTTAAAGTTTCTCTTAAAAGGTTTTGCATATTTCTCATTAGGTTTATTCCTAAGTATTTTGTCTTCCCTGTTGCCACTGTAAACATTTTTTTTTCCATTTTCTGTCCTCTGACTTGTGGTTGTATCATACGAAAGCTACAGGGTTTGTATGTAACTTTATATCCTGCTACCGTATAAATGTAAATACATATATGTTGTGCTCAGCCGTGTCCGACTCTCTGTGACCCTACGGACTGCAGCCCACCAGGCTCCTCTGTCCATGGAATTTTCCATCAAGAATACTGGAGCGGGTTGCCATTTCCTACTGCAGGAGATTTTCCCAACCCAGGGATCAAACTCACGTCTCCTGTGTCTCCTGCATTAGCAGGCAGATAGATGCTTTACCACTGCACCACTTTGAAACCCAGGTACCTTACCAATTACGTGTATCACTTAAGTTAGTTCCATCACTGAGTCTCGGTGGTCTTCCAGGTATACAACCACATCATCCGCAAATGAGGCAGCTTTACTCCTTCGTCACCAATTTGTGTGGCTCCACAATTGATTTATCTTATCTAATCGCACTGGCAAAACCTCTAGTATAGTATGAAAGAACAGTGGCAGAGAAAATGGGGATCAAGTCCTTGTTCTTCTCTTAATGGAAATGCCTACAGTGTTTCCCCACGAAGTGTTATGTACCCCACCACATTTATGGAGTAAAATTTTAACTTTTCTTTTACTGCTCTGAATTCCAAGTCAAATAACCCTAGCCCTAACCCTAACCCTAAGCAAGGAGTTTTCTTCTAGAAGATGTATGCCTCCATTGTTTTTTCATTTAGATCTCTGATCCTTTCAAATGTTTTCTTCTCTACGATGGATCTGAGTGCGGATCTAATTTTATATTTTCCCAAATAGTTACCCAGTTGTCAAAGCACCATCTATTGAAAAGTCCACCTTTCTAATATCCTATAATAACTATAAATGGAGTATTATCTTTAAAAACTGTAAACCACTATGTTGGTTCCAAATTGGGAAAGCAAAACGTCAACGTTGTACATTGTCACCCTGTTTGTTTAACTCATATGCAGAGTACATCACGAGAAATGCCGGACTTGATGAAGCACAAGCTGGAATCAAGATTGCCGGGAGAAATATCAATAACCTCAGATATGCAGATGACACCACCCTTATGGCAGAAAGTGAGCCTCTTGATGAAAGTCAAAGAGGAGAGTGAAAAAGCTGGCTTAAAACTCAACATTCAAAAAACTAAGACCACGGCATCCAGTCCCAACACTTCATGGAAAACAGATGAGGAAACAATGGAAACAGTGACCGACTTTATTTTCTTGGGCTCCAAAATCACAGTAGATGGTGACTGCAGCCATGAAATTAAAAGACACTTGCTCCTTGGAAGAAAAGCTATGACCAACCTAGACAGCATATTAAAAAGCAGAGATATTATTTTGCCAACAAAGGTCCGTCTAGTCAAAGCTATGGTTTTTCCAGTAGTCACGTATGGATGTGAGAGTTGGACCACAAAGAAAGCTGAGCACTGAAGAACTGATGCTTTAGAACTGTGGTGCTGGAGAAGACTCAGAGTCCCTTGGACTGCAAGGAGATCCAACCAGTTAATCTTAAAGGAAATCAGTCCTGAATATTCACTGGAAGGATTGAATCTGAAGCTCCTCTAATACTTTGTCCACCTGATGCGAAGAACTGACTCATTGGAAAAGACCCTGATGCTGGGAAAGATTGAAGGTGGGAGGAGAAGGGGATGACAGAGGATGAGGTGGTTGGATGGCATCACCGACTAGATGGACATGAGTTTGAGTAAGCTTCAGGAGATGTTGATGGACAGGGAGGCCTGGCGTGCTGCAGTCCATGGGGTCGTAAAGAGTTGGACACGACAGAAGTGACTGACACTGTACACCTGAAACCTATAATACTGCAAATCAACTATACTTCAAAAAGCCCATCTTTGCCCCGTGATTTACCATATACTGTTTTCCTAGACTATTGCTCTATTTCTGCTTTCTATTCTATCCCACTGGTTTGTTGTCTCTTCATGTACCAGTACATACTGTTTTAATTAGAGGCTTTATAGTATGTTTTTAATGTAAGCTGGGGCTAATTCCCCCTTTTCGGGTTTTTTAGTGTTTTCCTGGCCATTCTTGCACGCTTGTTTCTCCATATGAACTTTTATATCAACTTGTCTAACTCCACAAAAAAGCTTCTCCATTAACAATTAAAACACAAGACCACCAAGCCAAAACTAATGGCCTCTCTTAAATAATTCACAGTAGTTTTAAAAGAAAAATTGAGCTGTCTTTATACTTACTTTCCCAAATGTAAAAGCATCCAACATTCTGGCTAATGGTTTTAATTATTTCAAGCAACATTTCACACAACATAACCCTGGCTAATGAATTAAATCTTTATAAAAATTTAAGCCCAATTTTTTAAAATTAAATTAAAAAAAAAAGAAAAAAGAGTTAAGCTCAGTACAATAGAGGAGTCAAGAGCTGATCCACAGCTTCATGGAACCAACTCCCTAACTTGGGCGGGCACTTTCAGGTGGCTCTGCAGTCTCTCTATGCCTAGCACACAGTCCCTGAGCTAAACATAAAACAACTATCAAACCATTTTTAAAGGGTCCACAGAATTTAGAAGGGTTAAGTTCAACAGAGAAAGACACAGTCCTGTGTTTAAATAGGGCTTTAACCTACAGGTAACCTGACCACTGTCTCAACCACCACCAGGCACCCTAGGACACGCCATCTGAAGCTTAGCCAGAGGATGACGGGCAAGGCAGGAGGCCCTGGCGCGGCCACAGGGGCAGGGCTGACGAATACGCCGCAGCTGCGACAGCAAGCTTCTGGCTTGTAACGCAAGAGGCCGTACATCTGCATCAGGCGAGGTGTCTGTAAATTAACCAAGCGCTGATTCTTAATAAAAATCTAAATCCAAAGAAATAAAAAATCCTGATCAAGGCTGCCATGGAGTGGGAAGAACTTTGAACAGAAGTATTTTTATAATCACTTTACCTTTGCAATTTAACCCATAGTTCATAGTTAACAACACAACAAAAGCAAACCAGCTAGTCACTGTTTGAACATCTAAGAGCTATAAATTAGATGGTAAATGTTCGTATCACCCTGCCGGTCTGTTTAAGTGCTTGCGTCAATACAGCATTGTACAAAAGGAACCAGAGAGCTAAACTAAAAGTTGACTACTACTAGAAGTTTTTGTCATTTTAATCTTCATAGAACATAAGAAAGCTGGGTTTGTGAGTGGTATGCTACTTAGATGGTTCTTAGATAAAAGAGCTACCTGCTGACTCCTGGGGGGTGTTTGTAGCTCCCTGCTAGCAACAGTGACAGGGACAGCGCGGCGGCAACAGGCTGCACTCACCGCGTGCTCGCGCTGCACTGAGCGCCGCGCTGAAGACTTTGTGTTTAATTTTGTTTTTAATCCTTTGGCCACGCTGCGCAGCTTGTGGAGTTTTAGTTCCCTGACCAGGGACTGAACCTGGGCCCGTGGCAGTGAGTCCCAACCACTGGCCTGCCAGGGAAGTCCCCGAAGGACTTCACACATGGTAACACCGTTAACCCTCACAAAAGTCTTGCAAGTAAAGTCGTGTTATCCCCACTGTAATATGCAGACACAAAGGCCCAGACGTAACTATCACACAATCTGAATGGAAAAATAATGAAGGAACCTGTTTTGAACAGGACAGAATTTCTTTACAGTGTCATATTAAACATCATTTCTTACCTGAATCTGAAGTATAAATGTCTGGGAACTAGGTCCCTCCACATCAAAATGTGTTCTTTCAATTAGTCCTGGAATGGAGTCCCCTGGAATTGCAGGGAATCCCATATCAAAGAGAAGGGTTATGGTACATACTAAGATACGCCCAGCTGCAACTATGTCAGATATTTATCTCAAATTGCCTGTGATGGAGTCTACTAATTTTAACAAATGAGTCTAGCAGCCTCTGGGAGCAGGAGCTCAAGAGTAGAGAGGCACAGCTGGAAATGAGCAGCCCCATCCCAGTAACCCCCACAGAGAAACAGCACAACGCAGCAGGGTTTGTTCAGTGCTGACGCTCCTCAGTCCCCTGTACCAGTGAAACCTCACCCCCCAGGTCACCGCTGTCCAGGGTCGCATCCACCCTGACTTTGCATCCCGCCTCTACCCCGCCCCTGGTTTCGCTATCGAAGAATAACCCTATCCAGACGGCGGCCACGCTGTCCCTTCAGCGCGAGTGTAACGAGGCCACCCGGATTTTCAGCACAGGAACGGTTTCAAAAACAGTGGCTCCCATCTCCAAGTCCTGGAAACAACTACGACATCCGCTCCTCAGCTCATAGACGGATCATGAAAGCGCCTCACCCCACAGCGCTGGGAAGAAGACGCTCCTTTCTTACAGGGGCAGTCACTCCTGTACTGAGGATGAGCCTGCTCCTTTCTTACAGGGGCAGTCACTCCTGTACTGAGGATGAGCCTGCTCCTTTCTTACAGGGGCAGTCACTCCTGTACTGAGGATAAGCCTGCTCCTTTCTTATAGGAGCAGTCACTCCTATACTGAGGATAAGCTCCTCCAGAAGGGAGCACAGTGACGTCAGAAAAAAACAGACTAGTCACACTTCCGAACAAATGTAATCCCCAAAGCTTTCCCCATGAACTTACAACAGTTTTTGCATCCTTAGTTATAAGAGGAAATGCGTAAAAGTAGAACGTTTAAAACTGCCCAATTTTCCCTAAACATCAAGACTTTGTAAATGCTGACAAAAAATTCAGATAAAATACAAGAAGGGTTCCTAGAGAAACAGCTAAAATTAATGGTTGTTTCTGGTTCAAGAGTTACCTATCAATATCCAATTAAATTCTTTAACCAATTATCACTGGTTAGTCAATAAATCTTTCAACTACAATAGCCAAAAGTATTTCTTTTATCTCTAAAAGTATTTCCAAGTATTTAAAGTATTAATATCTCCAATATTAACCAGGCTCTTCTAAAATGGCCAACTTCCTCAGAAGAGAAGCTGTTTATTAACTACCTGCTTATCTATACTTACGTTCTACAGATCAACACCCAGCACCATTTGAGCCATTTCTCTAAAAAACGGGTGTTTTTCAAGTTTAAAACCTGCTTCCCAACTAAATACAACTAAGAATTGAAAACATAACAGAAAGAATTTAAACCCTGGCTTCTTTTTATTTCTACTGATGCAGCCAGTAGTTGGCTAGCCTGTCATCTTATAATGCACAGCTACAGACTGCCACGTGCAATGAGAGGACACGTTGAGGGCTGAAACTGCTTCCAACTTAAGCAAGATGTATTTATAGATCATCCAACAGAAGTAGCTTCACATGAGCAGGAAAACTCTTCTGCCCCACAGCAGAAGCCCATTAACTAATATATACACCCCCTCCTTTTCTTCTTAAGCACAATAGTTTGGTTTAGATAAAGCATAATCTCTTGGAGCAAAAGAGTCTTTTACTGGGTATTCTGTAAGCTGTACCAATTCTGTTCTGAGAAACCTCAGAACTCTGTAGTGAGCTCCTGCCATGGCTAGACCTGACAACAAAGTTTAGTTTTTAAAATAAGCTCAAATGTTCTTCCATCACCTCACTACTTGCTTGTCTCTGAAAGCCAGGGTATCTCTCTCAATATATTCTACTTCACTTAATTCATTAAGCTTTTAACACACTACGATGGCTCAGCACTCTGCTGAATTCCATCTCAATACCGACCTGTCTCATATTTGGAAGTGTTATCAATCAATTCTACTTCAAATTCCTGGCTAAGCTAGATCAAGAACAAGACACTGAACACTGAACAAATGACCTATTTATTTTCAATGGTCCAGGACAGCAAATATATTAGGTAAATATTTTTCAGCAACAAACACACTTCCCAACTTAAAACTTACTAGTTTATAAAAAATTGTCAGGGTATTAAAATGATACAACTGATATTTTCTTCAAAATAATCTGGCTGGGTAAGGAGAGCAGTAAGACAGAATATAGAAAATAAAAGGTTGGTCATGGGTTAATAATTATTAAACTTTTCTTTCCACTTCTGTATATGTTTAGAATTTTTCATAAGACACGCACATGCACACACATACACCTTCCAGATATCCATTTCCTAGCAAAACGCCTACCTTCTGAAAACTTCCCAACAATCTCCCATGTCTTTGAAATATAATCCTCTACTTCAGAAGTGCTGTTTTCAATGCTTCAAAAATGTCCTTACTCTGGTATATTTAAACTATTAACTGGGATACGATCCTAACAGACAGCTGAATGGGCACAATAAGGCATGCAGTTTTCAACTAATCCAGTTCTCTAGGGTCTTTTAAAGACATTTTGTAATAACATTATAGAAGCAAATGTGTGAGATGCTTAATTACAGCCAGAAGTTTTCTCAAAACAAATTCTACCCCCTTTGAATAAATCTAGCTTCTATCTGTTTTAGTGAAATGGTGGGACTCTAGTAAAATGGAGTAAAAGTTGTATTGTTCCTGCTTGCAGTGGGTAGGTACTCACAGCAAGCAGAAAAAATGATCAACACAGCCTACACATCATTCCAGAAATGGAGAAGTCCAGATATATGCCAAGCAAACAATTCCTCCCTGCCTCTGCATTGATAGCAGGATAGGGTAGAAAGGGGAAATAAAGCTAATGTGAGAGGAAAGCATGCTCCCTGGTTCTCACCTTTTAAACTGGGAAGAAGCGCAGCCTTCCCCTCCACACCCCCCCCCCCCCCCCCCCCCCCCCCGCCCCAGTGAATAGGAACAATTCTAATTTCACCTAAATCCACTTCTGCCACTATCAGACTGCTATTTGAAAAGTCAAGGGCAGCAAAATGCTATGTCTACCGAAAGACATTAACCTATTGGAGCAAGTTACTGTAACAAAAGACCTTAGTTTTCCTTTCATTTCTCAGGATGTTACAAATGACATTAAGCCTATACTCTTAAAGGTTAAACACTAGATGCTGACACAGACTGAAGAACTTACTGTTTCTACCTACCTTACTTTTGAAGGACTTTTCAAAAATTCACATACTGTATTCTTTAAGGACTGTGATTATACAATCTCATGAAAACTAAACCTTGTTAACTGCTACTAGAATTCAGAAATTTGGTATTAATGTATTCCTTACTTTTTGAAAGTTCACTTTATGACACTTCACTTTTTCTAACAAAGCACCTCAGTACCTGCGTTCGCTAAGTGAAATCCAAAAACAATGTACAACGTTATGACAAGTGAAAACAGCATCTGTTTTTGCACTGAGCTGTTACAGTGGCAGTGAGCACCCTAAGCAGCAAGACTGGCACCATCAAGGCCAAGTTTATTCTCCACCAAGCTCCTCAGAGTCTACGCACCAAGCTGCGGGAGCTCTGACCTGTGTCTGTGAGCATGTGCGTTACCCTGACTGACGCTGTGCATTCGTTAGCAAGATGCGTCCTAAAGTAACTGCTTCTTTCAGCTTAGGAAAAGTCTGACAGGAATGCTCTAGTTTCAGAAAGCAGGGAAAACCTGCTCATTACCATTCAAGGTGACAAATTTCAACTCTAGATTCTGAGCAAAAACTTGCCTGACAACCATGGTCATTCCATTCAAAACAAAAAATACACAGTAAACACGCATTGTGGAGAGAACTTACTCCTACTGAGCTAAAGAAAGCACAAAATGTGGCACAAAAATGACCCCAGATACACGATCTAAACAGCCTAAGCGTATTTTCCACTAGCCAGAAAAATTAAGACTACATCTAGAAGCAAGAGAGAATTAACATTTACCCAGTGCCTACCAGGTGTCAGACAACTCTGCTTAATGCTTAATATACTAACTCCTTTAAAGTGCAAAATAATGCCTGAGATAGCTTCTGTAATGCTAATTGGGAAATGGGGGAGGGGGGTGATTACAAATCTGGTTTATGTTCACAAATAGGAATGGTCAAGACAACAACACAGATCCAGGTCTGCTGATCCTAAACTGCTAGGAACCAAACTACTCCAGGGACACCTTATCTTGGAAATCTCTGAGAAACTCGACAGAAATAAAGCAACATTTCAACATGGAAATAAAATGGGTAAGTTCAGCTTCCTACTACTCAAAGATCAACTTCAAAGTTTAAGAAATAGGCTATTTGTATAAATACAAACAAATTAAGCACTGGAGAGACAAGATAACCTTTATGTAACATTTACCTTTAAGTAAGATTTACAACTCCTAAACCTCCAAAATTAGTTACAAGTGGTCAGAATTCTATTTATCAGGATAGACACCACTTACACAATAATTTCAGTCGGGCTTCTTCGTATCAGTCTAGACTACTTCATTCAAACTTCATTTTCTGGTAATTCCTGATTCCCTAGTCGCTTCTCCCTTATTTCCAGTTTTCCTAACAGATGTCTTAACGCCTGAATCTACTATGCATAGCAGTCAAAGAACAAATCTGAACTAAAGGCTCAACACACAAAGCTGCCACCGTGCAGGGAGGTGACTGATATTCTGCAATGAGGGTGATAACACAATTCACTCCCATGTCTACACAACATGTAGATGAAACAAAAACGTAAACATCTTCACAATGGTGTTGCTTATTAATTAACCCCAAGGTCTGAAAAGCTCACATCATCCCTGAACCTCAGGCTGTTCAATGAATTGGACATCCACCTCATCAGGCAAAAGTAAAATCTAAACAAAAGCAGTATGGACACGAAGTTCCTAACGATTATCTAGCTTAAATTTTTTTTTTATCTCAAGCGGAAAGCTTTGTAGTAGGGTTTGTTGTCATGAGCTGGGTGTAGAAGTCAGTAGAATAAACCATTCACTAAATGAATCAAAACCACAGAAAACCATTTTCCAACTCATATTAAATTTTATCTTCACAGAAACAAAGATTTTGAGAACTTCGTTAATGAGAATCCTAACATTCTGCACTTGAGAGATTTGTAACTACTAGAAAAACAAAAACAAACGCAGCAGTCATACTGTCATCTGAAGCCATGTGAGTCCCCAGGAGGTCTCAAAAACAAACGAAATGTACAAAGCACAGGAAAAACAAAACAAACACTGGGCTCGCTCGCCTTCTCCAACCACGAAATCAGTATTTCCTTACGGGTTCCCGTGTAGATGAATAACCCACTCTATCAGCGCTCCATTTTTCTAGTCGCTGTGTAGACTAGCCAGGTTTCTGACCACTAAGGTAGCTATCTCAGTCCTCAGTTCATCTTTTTACCACACGTAGGGAGAAGGGGGTCTAAAAATGGGGTCTAAAAATTATTTCACTTGTGTGTGGGGGAAAAAAAGTGATGAAACTACACCACAATATTTCACACATTTAAAAGCTCTAACAAACTCTATCAGCGGGCCTTTGGGGCTGGAGACGAGCTACCAGCCCGAGGGACGCCTAAGCTCAAAAAGGCATAAGTGTTAGGAAACGCCCCATCTGGGATGAGCAAGGGGCCCCACCTTACCCTCCCTTTAGGGCTGCAGACGAGCTACCAGCACGAGGGACGCGTTACGAGACGCCCCATCTGGGAAGAGCCAGGGGCCGCGCGGTCGCCTCCCGGTCTCAGCCCCGCGCAGGGCGCACGTGGGCCGGCCCAGCCGCGGCTGTCACCGCCTGTCGCCGGCTGGCGGGGGGTCCAGGCAGGCGCGGACCCTCCAAGACGGGCTGGGGCCCGCCGCTCGCCAGGCAGGCTCGGCAGACCACGCAGCCCGCCTCCGGCCCTGTGGCCGGCGGACCGGGGGAACAGGGCACCGCCGGGCCCTGCGCTCGCGTCCCCACGCAGGCCCGGGCGGCGCCCCGGGCCCCGCGTCCGACCTTCCGCCCCAAGGCGGGCACCCCGGCCCACCCCGCGCGGACCCACCTTGACGTCCTCGTCCTCGTCCTCGCCCTCCCAGCGGTCCCCGCCGGCAGTGCCGCCGCCCCCCACCTTCCGCACCGGGTCTTCCACTGAGAACGTGTCCGCGTCTGCGGGAAGAGAGTCGCGTTAATGACCGTCTGGGGCCAGCGCCGGCCCGTCCCGGCCCGACCCCCGAGCTTCTCCTCACCCCAGGAGTCGGAGTCCCCTGCCGCCGCCGCCGCCGCCATATCGAGCCGGGCGTGAGCGTGTGTGAGGGAAGACCGGGGAGAGTTAGCGCGGCGGAGGTGAGTCACCGGATCCGCGCTCGTCGCCCGCGCGGGGAACGCTGGGACCGCGGCTGACTCAACGCTGAGGCCCCGCCCCCTCAGCGGCCGGAAGGGGCGTGGGGCGCGGCCGGAAGGGGCGTGGGGCGCGACGGGCGCGCGGGTTCTTCCGCGCTCCACTAGGCGCCTGAGGGGTTCGGTGGGCCAGTGCGGCAGAGAGGGGGGAGGGCCGGCCCACCTCGCGCGCCCCGGGAAGGAACAGGGAGGGCGGGGACCGTGGCGGCACCCTGTCTGGCGCTTAGCTGTCGCCTGCCCTCTCCCGTCCGCCCAGGCCACCCTGCGCCCGCCCCAAGCGGCGCGGCGCGCCCTCTGCTCGCGTGGACCCCGCCCCCGGGCGCGGGCGACAGCGGCAGACAGTCCGCACGCCGCGCCCAGCTGTGGGCGGCGGACTGGCCTCCACGTCCCCGGGGCGCGCTATGGCGCGCTGGACGAGATGGGCCTCTGGAACTCGAAGGGCGCAGGGCGCCGGGAGAAGCGAGAGGAGAGCAACGAGTTCCTGGCAGTCTCCCAGCCGAACAGCTCAGATTCAGCTCCGGGCACGTCTGCCGGCAGTGCGTCACGAAGGGATCGAAGGGAACCCCGGGGCCCGAGGACCTTCCCTTCTGTGAGCCCCCTGAACCCAGTACACGATTCATTCTTTCTCAGAATGATTTCGGAACTCAGTCAGCTAAACTTATCTGCTCTAGCCTTACCCTTAAGAAGCGCACAATCAAGCAGTAAAAACAGACACGTAAATGATTTCGATAGAGTGCAATGACTGCAACAAAGAGAAGCGCTGTGAGGCTAAATGCAGAAGGCTAACGCTAACCGCGGAGGGGAGCGGTAGGGTATTTGAAAGGTTTCCAGAAAGTGAGCGCTGCAGTAAGGCGTTTTAAAAACCCAGTGAAATTTGCTCTAGTGCGTTTCCGGTAGAAAGTACGCAGGTAGTCCCTGATATGACTGGCAACTGGAGATAAGCTGAACAGGTAAACTGATTTTAATAAAGGGCTTAAGACAGGCTATCAGGGAAGCACAGTAATGCTGAAGAAGCTGAAGTTGAACGGTTCTATGCAGATAACACCACCTTTATGGCAGAAAGTGAAGAGGAACTAAAAAGCATCTTGATGAAAGTGAAAGAGGAGAGTGGAAAAAGTTGGCTTAAAGCTCAACATTCAGAAAACTAAGATCATGACATCTGGTCCCATCACTTCATGACAAATACATGGGGAAACAGTGTCAGACTTTATTTTGGGGGGCTCCAAAATCACTGCAGATGGTGACTGCAGCCATGAAATTAAAAGACGCTTACTCCTTGGAAGGAAAGTTATGACCAACCTAGATAGCATATTCAAAGCAGAGACGTTACTTTCCCAACAAAGGTCCGTCTAGTCAAGACTATGGTTTTTCCAGTGGTCATGTATGGATGTGAGAGTTGGACTGTGAAGAAAGCTGAGCGCCGAAGAATTGATGCTTTTGAACTGTGGTGTTGGAGAAGACTCTTGAGAGTCCCTTGGACTGCAAGGAGATCCAACCAGTCCATTCTAAAGGAGACCAGTCCTGGGTGTTCTTTGGAAGAACTGATGCTGAAGCTGAAACTCCAATACTTTGGCCACCTCACGCAAAGAATTGACTCATTGGAAAAGACTCTGATGCTGGGAGGGATTGGGGGAAGGAGCAGAAGGGGACGACAGAGGGTGAGATGGCTGGATGGCATCACTGACTCGATGGACATGAGTTTGCGTGAACTCCAGGAATTGATGATGGACAGGGAGGCCTGGCATGCTGCAATTCATGGGGTCACAAAGAGTCAGACATGACTGAGGGACTGAACTGAACTGATGAAGACCTACAAGACCTAGAACTAACACCCAAAACACATGTGCTTTTCATTATAAGGGACTGGAATGCAAAAGTAGGAAGTCAAGAAACACCTGGAGTAACAGGCAAATTTGGCCTTGGAGTACAGGAGGAAGCAGGGCAAAGGCTAACAGAGTTTTCCCAAGAGAACGCACTGGTTGTAGCAAACACCCCCTTCCAACAACACAAGAGAAGACTGTACACATGGACATCACCAGATGGTCAACACCAAAATCAGATTGATTATATTCTCTGCAGCCAAAGATGGAGAAGCTCTATACAGTCAGCAAAAACAAGACCAGGAGCTGACTGTGGCTCAGATCATGAGCTCCCTATTGCCAAATTCAGACTTAAATCGAAGAAAGTAGGGAAAACCACTAGACCATTCAGGTATGACCTAAATCAAATCCCTTACAATTATACAGTGGAAGTGAGAAATAGATTTAAGGAACTAAATCTGATAGAGTGCCTGATGAACTATGGAATGAGGTTCGTGACATTGTACAGGAGACAGGGATCAAGGCCATCCCCAAGAAAAAGAAATGCAAAAAAGCAAAATCGCTGTCTGAGCAGGCCTTACAAATAGCTGTGAAAAGAAAAGAAGCAAAAAGCAAAGGAGAAAAGAAAGATATACCCATTTGAATGCAGAGTTCCAAAGAATAGCAAGGAGATAAAAAAAGCCTTCCTTAGTGATCAATGCAAAGAAATAGAGGAAAACAACAGAATGGGAAAGACTAGAGATCTCTTTAAGAAAATTAGACATACCAAGGGAACATTTCATGCAAAGATGGGCTCAATAAAGGACAGAAATGATACGGACTTAAAAGAAGCAGAAGATATTAAGAAGAGGTGGCAAGGATACACAGAAGAACTGTACAAAAAAGATCTTCGTGACCCAGATAATCACGATGGTGTGATCACTCACCTAGAGCCAGACATCCTGGAATGTGAAGTCAAGTGAGCCTTAGGAAGCATCACTACGAACAAAGCTAGTGGAGGTGATGGAATTCCAATTGAGCTATTTCAAATCCTGAAAGATGATGCTGTGAAAGTGCTGCACTCAATACGCCAGCAAATTTGGAAAACCCAGCAGTGGCCACAGGACTGGAAAAAGTCAGTTTTCATTCCAATCCCAAAGAAAGGCAATGCCAAAGAATGCTCAAACTGCTGCACAATTGCATTCATCTCACACGCTAGTAAAGTAATGCTCAAAATTCTCCAAGCCAGGCTTCAACAGTATGTTAACAATGAACTTCCAGATGTTCAAGCTGGTTTTAGAAAAGGCAGAGGAACCAGAGATCAAATTGCCAACATCTGGCATATCATCAAAAAAGCGAGAGTTCCAGTAAAACATCTATTTCTGCTTTATTGACTTATGACAAAGCCTTTGACTGTATGGATCAACACAAACTGGAAAATTCTTCACGAGATGGGAATACCAGACCACCTGACCTGCCTCTTGAGAAACTTGTATGCAGGTCAGCAAGCAACAGTTAGAACTGGACATGGAACAACAGACTGGTTCCAAATAGGAAAAGGAGTACATCAAGACTGTATATTTAACTTAATGTATTTAAATATAAATATATTAAATGACTATTATTTAAATAAGTTAACTTATTTAACTTATATGCAGCGTACATCATGAGAAATGCTGGGCTGGATGAAGCACAAGCTGGAATCAAGATTGCTGGGAGAAATAGCAGTAACATCAGATATACAGATGATACCCCCCTTATGGCAGAAAGCGAAGATGAACTAAAGAGCCTCTTGATGAAAGTGAAAGAGGAGAGTTAAAAAGTTGGCTTAAAGCCCAGCATTCAGAAAAGTAAAGATCATGGCATCCAGTCCCATCGCTTCATGGCAAATAGATGGGGAAAGAGTGGAAACAGCAGCAGTGATTTTTTTGGCTCCAAAATCATTGCGGGTGGTGACTGCATCCATGAAATTAAAAGACGCTTACTCCTTGGAAATAAAGTTATGACCAACCTAGGCAGCATATTAAAAAGCACGTGCGTTACTTTGCCAACAAAGGCCCATCTAGTCAAGGCTATGGTTTTTCCAGTAGTCATGTATGGATGTGAGAGTTGGGACTATAAAGAAAGGTGAAGGCCAGAGAAATGATGCTTTTGAACTGTGGTGCTGGAGAAGACTCCTGAGAGTCCTTTGGAGAGCAAGGAGATCCAACCAGTGCATCCTAAAGGAAGTCAGTCCTGAATATTCATTGAAGGACTGAAGCTCAAGCTCCTCCAATACTTTGACCACCTGATGGAATGAACTGACTCATTGAAAAAGACCCTGATGCTGGGAAAGATTGAAGGCGGGAGGAGAAGGGGACGACAGAGAATGAGATGGTTGGATGGCATCACCGACTCAATGGATGTGAGTTTGAGTAAACTCTGGGAGTTGGTGATGGACAGGGAGGCCTGGCGTGCTGCTGTTCTTGGGTTTGCAAAGAGTCGGACACGACTGAGGGACTGAAGATGGGCTAAGCTGCACTCTGCCCTTTTGGCCTTTGGGCTCCACTGCAGGATTTTCAGAGGCGTGCAGTTTCAGATATTTTTTGTTTTGTTTTTGCTGTTTCCTAGTTTGTTTCTGAATATGTAACACCTCCTTGGTACAACATTCAAGTTGTAGAAAGGTATATACAATCATCAGCCATTGTGTCTTTTTCTGGTGGCAACCATTGTTCCCCATTTCCTGTGTATCTTTTCATTTAATACTCTCCCAAAAATATTCTACAGTCCACTTACTCAAAGTTTGTTCTTGATCAGCAACACCTGAGAGCTCTCTGACCCGGTCCCAGATGACTATGTTAAAGTGTGAGAGGCAATGCTCCGCAGCCTTCCGTTTATAAAAAGGGGTTGAAGGAGGCAAGACAGAGGGCAAAGACTAGAATGTAAGGTCCCTAAGACACAACCTTTCATTCACAGTTATATCTCCAGCATTCGGCACAGTATCTAACATATAAGTAAATATTTTATGAATTGAGAATACAACCCTAAAGTAAGACAATGGCAACTGAGAGGCAGGAAGCAATCTGAAAGGTAGTTAACTGTCAGAATCAACAGGATTTAGTGGCTGTGATGATTAATTTTATGTGTCACTTTGGCTAGGTACTCAGTTTTTGGTCAAACACTAGTCTAATTATTGCTGTGAATGTATTTTTTGTTTGTAATTAACCTTTAAATCAGAGAATGAGATGGTTGGATGGCATCACTGACTCAATGGACATGAGTTTGAGTGGGCTCCGGGAGTTGGTGCTGGACAGGGAAGCCTGGCGTGCTGTGGTCCATGGGGTCGCAAAGAGTCGGACATGACTGACTGGGCTGACTTAACCTTTAAATCAACAAACTTTGAGTAAAACAGGTTACCCTCCATAAGGTGGATGGGTTTTATCCAATCAATTGAAGGCATTGAGGAAACACTGAGGAAAAAGGAATTCTGCCTGCAGACTGCGTTTGGACTCTGCAGCATCAGCTCTTCCTGGGGGCTCTAGCCTGTGGACTTTCTGTGCAGAATTGAGACTTGCCAGCTCCCACAATTACGTGAGCTAATTTCTCTCTGATTTTTTTTTTGCCACACCCCACAATTTGCACAATCTTAATGACCCCAACCAGGGATTGATCTGAGCCCTCAGCAGTGAAAGTTGGGCATGCTAACCACTGCACCGCCAGGAATTCTCTGTGAGCGTTTCTTAAAATGTTCTCTCCA
Organism: Bubalus bubalis; assembly: GCF_019923935.1. Lineage (NCBI taxonomy): Eukaryota > Metazoa > Chordata > Mammalia > Artiodactyla > Bovidae > Bubalus > Bubalus bubalis. The sequence continues at coordinate 330,736 of NC_059167.1, forward strand.
TAGAGACACATCCTGTTGGTTCTGTTTCTCTGAATGAACCCGATTAATACAGTGACAAACTGGATATGGAGGAGGAGGGGAAGGAATCAGTAGAGGATGATGCCTTTGGAGACTGGAGGAGTGGAAGTGACACCCACCTAGAGGTACTCAAGTCAAAAACCTGGGAGCTATCCTTGCATTCCTCCTCCCACTTACCTCTTAAATTCAGTCCATCACCAAGGTCTGCGATTTGCTTCCACTATTAATCTTGAACCCATTTAATTACCCCCATGTCTCTTGCTACCATCATAGTCCAAGCTTTCTCTAGACTCTTCTTCTATAATCTGCTTCCAGTGGGTTTTCCATCTTCTGCTCTTCCCTCTCCACAGCCCATTCACTACATACCGGGCAGTTTATTTTAAAAATCAAACATCGTACCCCTTCCTCCCCGTTGGAATCCCTTTAGTGGCTTCTTGGTGTTTGCTTGGGGTTTGAATTCACCTCCTTATGAAGGCCTACAAGGCTCTGCATAGTCTGACTCCTGCCTCCCACCAAGCCCCCTATGCCATTCTCTCTCACTAACATCATTGCTACTGGCCCTCTGAGGCTACCAAGCCTTGTCCTGTTTTTGGACTTTGTACTTGCTATATTCTACCTACAATGCTTTTTCCACACCTTTATACAGTTGGCTTTCCTTCCTCCTTCGAAGCTCTGTTACCTTTGCAGAACGTTCTTCCCTGCTCTCTCTCCAGCAAGGGGCCTCCCCAGTTACTCATCTCGTCACTCTGTTTTTGTCATAGCCTTTATCACAATTTCTAATGATCTTGTTTCCCTATTTAATATCTGTTTGGAGCACAGGGATCTTGTCTGTGTTCTTTGCTACTGTATTCACAGTGCCTGGCATGTAGTAAATGCTCCATAAATATTTCTGAAAATGCCTGAATGGTGTGGTTCTCAACATTAAGGAATGAGGATAGTTTTGGGCCACACAGATCTTGACAATCCTTTGAGGCATCCAAGTAGAAATGTGTAGTGTACATTTGGAACTGGAGTGGTCTGAACCTGTTTTAAGGAGAAATACTCAGCCAGCGCCTGGCTGTTTCAGATTGTCTCAGCAGAGATGTCAAACATGGGAGCAGAGAAGCCATACTGGATGTCCAACCTAGCTGAGCTGTCAAGTGATCCCATCCACAAGCACCATTTGTTTTGGCCGTGCAGCTTGTAGGATGTTAGTTCCCTGATGAAAAATTGAACTTGACACCCCTCCAGTGGACGCTCAGAATCCTAACCAGGGGATCACCAGGGAATTTCCAATCCACCACTATCATTTGAATGCAATCACGGAAGACCCCTGGGCCTCCCTGGTGGCTCAACAGTAAAGAATCTGTCTGAGATGCAGGAGACAAGGATCCCTGGGGCGAGCAGGTCCCCTGGAGGAGGAAATGGCAACCTACTCCAGTATTCTTGCCTGGAGAATCCCATGGACAGAGGAGCCTGGCGGGCTATAGCCCATGGGGTCACAAGAGACACACGACTGAGCACAAGCTGCTGCAGAAGACCCCAGGCAGGAGCTGTCAGCTGAGCCCAGTCAGCCCACAGACCTGTGAGAGAGATCTTAAGCTTCCTAAGTCTTGAGGTAAATCAAGTTTCCTAGAACTTTAGGATTTGGAACTCAAGACTCTCAGGCCTGGCAGTTGGTGGCAGATGACAACAGCCTGAGGGAAAGACCTCCTGCTGAAGTGGTGCTTGCCCATGCCACCTCACTTCCTCGCCTCCCCTGGAGGTCCAGTTGTCCAGCTCTTCCTTAAATGCCATGACGTATTCCAGTATCTTTCCAGTCAATTCCATTACTGGCCTCAGCTAACATTTTTAACAGGTACATCCTAGCAGTCTATCTGCAGGTGAGAGATCTTGAGCAGCTCAGGTCTGCCATACTTTTAAGTCTGTTTGGCACATCAGTTCAGTTCAGTTCAGTCGCGTCCGACTCTTTGCGACCCCACGAATCACAGCACTCCAGGCCTTGGAATGACAGCTTGAATAAATTTCTAGGCATTTTTCTCAAAAATCCACCCATCAGGCCATTGCTTTTCCTCATGAAAGGTAGCCTCAAAAGAAAATTAATAGAGCTGGGTCCCAAAGAAAGCTGCTTTTGTATTATATTACTAGTCAGCCCACACAGTGTAGCATAACCTGAACTAGAAAATAGTAAATAATTGGCTAAAACGGTGGCAGATTCAATCAAATACACCAAGGTGAAGACTCAGGAAAGCACCATCATTTCTGAAGTGGTAATGTAGTCATCTGTATTAACTTGCTTGAAGATGTTCTAAGACAATATATCTTCAATGTTAACAGAAATAAGGTGAGATATAGGGGATGGGAGACCAAAAAACAAGATTTTTCACAGTCCCCAGAAATAAGGCTAAGCCGCCCTGCAGACTTCTGGCAGACGCCCAGTAGAGATGAAGATGAGAGCGTCCAGTCACCTTGGTATTAGCCATTAGGATTCTCCTTAGTGCCACCCTTACCAAGCAGCCATCTGATTGTGATTTAGTTTCATAAGAAGGTAAATGAATGAAGTTGAGCCTAGAAATTAGTGCACCAAGTTAAAACTCATTTATAGGGACTTCCCTGGTTGTCCCAGTGGTTAAGACTCCACGCTTCTAATGCAGGAGGCTTGGGCTCAACCCCTGGTCAGGGAACTAAGACAACACACACTGTGTGCCCCGCCTTAAAAAACTTTATAAAATACCAAAATCACTGATTTGAGGTAGAAACTAATGACTTTCTCCATTTTTACCCTCCTTCCCTAAAGAGCCTTCCCATAACATGAAATCAACGACAGCATGTCTTTCAGCTCCTACACATCTTTTCTGTACTTTTTATACAGTGATATAAAATCAGAGTGCCTTTCTATTCGTCATTAACCTGGACAAGCCACACTCCTTCTAGAACTTTACCAATCTCTGGGCTCAGATTATCCATTTATGGTGCTAGCACCCAATACATTAACCATTTATCAAGGAGAAAGGAAATTGGTTGCATGGAGAATTTGGTCAACACCTGTATTTCTTCTAACTGGTCACCCATTCAATCTATTCCCTATTCAATCGCCAGTGGTCTTTCTAAAACAAACCTGATACACTCCCTTGCTTAACTTACCCCGACCCGAACCAAGCTTGGCTTAACATTCCATAAATGTTGCACAGGTACTTCAGCCAATCGAAGCCTGACTTCAGATTGTGCTGTTCGTGCTCTCCAAGTTGAGTCTTTTCCTTCACGTCCCTTTTCTCAACAATGTCAGTCTCCACTGCTGGACTGTTCCAGCTTGAGAGCAGTGTCAGGCTTGCTTTCTTCTGCCATCCAGAGCCTGGCACAGTAAGGCAGTATTTCTGCATTACCTTTACCGTCATCGGCAAGTCTAGTCAAAGGTACCTTCAAGGGTTGTCATACATCAAATATATTAAAGCTCATTATATGAGCTACTAAAAAAAGCTCTAGTTCATTTGGTTCATTAAGAGAATGCTAACTTTGCAAGTCATTTATATGAGCCTGCTACCCCAATTACTTACCAGACTTCTCAAACCATTTAATAATCGTTCTTTAATTTCCTCAGCATCCGTTTCTTCCTTCACACTCAGCGTCACTTTCATCAAACGCATCCGTAACACTCATGGGTGGCCTCCCCATCAGCACTGCTCCGGCTCTTTCCAGACTGTTTACTGCTCATGTGGCCCCACCCCCACAAACTGTTTATTTTGCACTGGGGTACAGCTGACTAGCAGTGTTGTTGAGTTTCAGGTGAACAGCAAAGGGACCAAGCCACATATATACATGTATCCAACCCACTCTGTTCCTTAGAGGCCACCCACCCGAAGGGAAAGCAATGTGAAAAAGCTGTGTAAACAAAGCACTATACAAATGTAAGTTGTTAGAGATTATCGTTTCTAGTGGCTGATAAAACATCACCAAAGAAAAGTGCTTCCATAAAAGTTTTATTTATCCCCACAACAACCCTGTGAGGTAGGGTGATCAGGGCATTTGAAGATGAGAAAACTAAATCTACATTACTTGTTCACGGCTATACTGCATAGTAAATATGTAGAAATTAAATCGAGTGTTTTAAATGTCCATGATTTATATCGATTCATGTGGAAAAAGGCAGAGAGAATACTAACTCCCCCCGACCTTAATGCCAAAAGGACACCGCCTTGAAAATCCCATTTCAAAAGATGAAAGTATATTTCATTGCTCATTTCTACAAAGATTTATAAAATAAAAAAATAGTGAAATATTTTACAGTTAATATATATAATGGTCTCATTCAGGGATATGTCCTTCAGCTGTGTATATGATCAACTACTTCAAGTGCTAGAAACGCAAACTCTTAAAAAGTATGAAAGACAATGATAATGAGCAGTAGCCTCAATCTTCTTTCTTCCTCCAAGTATCCTGAATAAGTTCCGTGAAATCTGGTAAAGTCCACCACAAGGAAACAGCTGGTGAACGTTCTCTTGTCGCCTACTCTCAAACCACTGCCACAGTGGGCAGCGACCGCCCCCATCTATTAGAATCATTTGGAGAGCTCTTAAAAAACACGGACCTCTCAGGCCCCACTCTAGACTCAGACAATTTTGCAGAGGTTAAGGCCTCAGGAATCTGTATTTCGAAAGCTCCACAGAGTGGCACAAATGAACAATCAGGTTTGGGAACCACTGATGTATTTTAAAATACTAATATCAAAACCATAAAGAAAGTATAAACCTCTTGCTCTCAACTCCCCTTTTTAAAAATTTCTCAAAATGCATTACAACCCTGGAATTCTGCCTCTGGTCAAGTAATTTTAATTCAAGATACAGAGAAACATTTTATAAAAATGTATCCTAGTGAGTTGAGACGTGGATTCCAATTATAATTTACGTAGCATTTAGATATAACGTACCGAGTTCTGTGGTTCTTACTCTGAAATTTCAAATTCTATTTTATACAGGTTCCTAGTAGGCTTTTAACTCAGGGGAAGACATGAAAAATAATGACATAATCAAGCACATAAGCACTGAAAAAAATATTATACTCAAAAATAGCTTCATGAGAGGAATAAGAAAGTGGATGAATGACAACCTAAGGCCTTTTGGCCCATACACTTTTGTTCCCAGTCCACTCTTCCCCTATAAGGGGAAATAAAATAAACATTCTTTCCTAGTTGCTTGGCATAGTTATTCGGTGGGTGACTATTAACACTAAGTTAATTTAGATACACAAGAGATTAAAAGAGATAACAAATAAATACCTAGGAAGACAAAGAGAATCCAGGTCAGAAAGCCCTAACTAGCTAACGACGCAGTACGTAACACCACCGTGTTAGTGCAGGCAAAGGAAGGCGCCAGTGTCCTTTACATCCCAGCTTTATGTGACTGACAGAAGACGTGCAAAAGATCTGGTCCTTATGAAGAAGTCTGTGCTTGCTGTAAAGATTTGTAGGAATAATGAAATGCGTTCTTCATTGATGAGATGAAGTCTCTGTTTTTCAGGGAAGTTGACTGAACAAAACAATGAAAAACAAACTTCTTTAGATGGTTAAATGAAAGAAATATCTAATTGAAAAAGTCATTGGCCAAAGATAACCTTTTTTTAAAAAAATGATTCTATGTTTAACCACCCCCCCCCCAAAGCCCCAAAACAAACAAACCAGGAAAACCAGAGAAATATAAAAAAACAATATACACATCCATTTTCACTAACAGTTACAAGAAAATAGCCATTTATAGAAGTTACAATGCTTTCAACAAATCCCCCTCCAAATTCTGGGAAATAAGATAAAGCCATTGGGTAAATAAATATACATACTAGCTAATATAAAACAATTTATGCTTTTAAATTGTTGTCAACTTTAAGACCCAAGGAGAAATACGGTGCTATAAATCTGATCAGGGCTACATATATTACATGGCGTTAAAAAACACAACTGATTAAAACATCCTAACAATAATACAAATATTTAAAAGAATGTCTTTAAAAGTCAGACATTTACCACTGGAAATATCACAATTATAATATGTACTTCAGAGTTGTAATGTGTATATAGGTCACTTTTTCTGTGTCATTATCAGGTACCCATCTCTCCTGCATTTACTATGGTCAGTTTCTACGAGTTCACGTTTCCTGTGTGAACTGAAGGGGCTGGGCACATCAATTCATAAACACCTCCATTTAACTAAACGGAAATGTTTAAGATAACATCTACCAACAGATAAAGGAAAGAAGGACTAATAAAACATGTTAAGGAGGAAGGAAGCTGGATAACAGTCTCTAACTTATTCTAAATTTTGTATTAATAACAAATTTAAAATTACTCAAATCAAATAATGAAAAAAATATATTAAATTGATATCAAGAAATTTTCTCAGGCCACAGAAAATTTTCCCTTAGCTTATTTCTTTACAGAACCTTGTTAGGCTTGACTCATTTGTCAGTTGACTTAAAGGAACTCTCCAGCAGGGGATCAAAAGCAGCTTTACCAATAAAAGGTGGTTAGAGCAGTTTTTACAGTGCCTGTCTGCACGATGGTTTATGCAGGTGCTTACATTTCCCTTCTAGTTCTGGGAAAGCCCATAGAGTATATGTACTTAATTGGTAAAGCTTTCAGCAATTATAATGTAAGCTGAAAGTTTAGATCTTATATAGGTTTTGCTGTTTGAACATAAAAAGGGAGCAAGGAGAAATGTAACCAGGTTCACAATTTTGAGCAAGAGCATATGTAAAGGTAACGTATGTACATTTTATTTCAAGAAAGACAGGAGACAAACAGCATAAAGATGCCCAGATGCCCTAAAGATAAATACATTTCAAAGATTCTCATTAAAATGAATCTGTATTGTTTTTTCCTGCAAGCAAAATACCTTTCTTTAAATTAAAAACAAACAAAAAAACCCCCAATATTCTGAATTGCAAATGTTTTTTTTTTTTTTTTGCAGAAAATCTGCCATGATTATTTTTTTAATGAATAAGGATTTTCCACAAAACAGGCTTGCTCTACATGCTAGATTTTTAAACAGTTCAGTGACACAATATGCTAACTACATACACAACAGATAATATAGTAAGAAAACACTCAACCTGATGAAAAGTTAAAATCTTCATTAATACACTGAAAATTGACATAACTCATGCCTTTAAAATCAAAAATACAAAAATTAAATGTTTTCCTAAAAAGATTTCCTTATTTTAAGGATTCATTTGAAAATGAAGCTGCATGTAATTTGTACAATAAGTTGTACAAGTAAACAGGTAATATACATAAAAAATTAAGTGACATACTCCTCAATTATCAGTTGTCCACCTTTAATTTCCAATACTGTACTTTCTTAACAAGCATACAAAATATCAAACTTCTCTTTAGAAAAAGTGCCGTTCTTTGACATCCTTTACACAAAAACAGTCTGAGCCTGTGGCATGTTAATGCAGTTGAGAGGCAAAGCATAACTAACTTTTACAAATTCTACCTCCATAAAAAGCCTCCCGTAAAAGAGATTACACGCCACTATAAAAATATCAACCTCTTGTGGTAGCTGCATCAGAGAACCAAGGCTTGAAGACTCTTTTCATACAGCATAGAAAACCACTGCGAGAGCGCGGACTGCACTGGGGGCCTGGAGTCTGCTGCGCACAGGGCCACGCACAGCTACTGCATGGTTCCGAGGGCCACGCACAGCTACTGCAAGGTTCCGAGACTGCTACACGGAGTTTAAACTGACTGTAACCGAGAGCATAACAGAGGTACGACCAGCCCATGCAAAGTAACTAAAAATACTGAATCACTGTGCTGAATACTTCATTCCTGGAGAAAACCAAAGGCATCAGTAACCAAATCAAGCCCAACAGGTGGCCCAATCCATCCTCCTCAAAGACTGGAGAGCACAGCGAGCTCTGAGGTATACCTTGTCCATCCCATCCGTGTGCCACTGCGAGACAGTACCGCTTGGAACACATGCCATCACAATGGTCTACATCTTTTGAATATTAAGTCATTCATATATTCTCATCTACCCAGTCTCTTGATTTCTGAAAAGATTTCACCTACAGTAGAATATTACAGAAACAAAATATAAATGCATGTTCTCTCTAAATGAAACTTACATGGACTAAAAGTAGAGGATATTTTTAAACAAATATACAATATGCAGGCAGACAAAGCAGGAAAACGGCCATTCAAATGTATAATAAAAAACTAAAAATTTACTATTTCCAGAAAACTATGAAGCGCCTCAACTAAAAGGAATGCATAATGAAATTCTAATCTATTAATAATACAGGTCAAAAATGTAAAAAGGTTATAAACCTTAACAGGAAAAATAAAACAACTTTTACTGGCCATTCCTGTTGAAATGAGAATTTTAAAGTAACAGAAAAGTGGCTACAAACCCACTTAGAGCACCAAACAGAGAGAAAATAAAAGTCCATTTTCATCTCTGTTATTATCATAAAATCCTGTGTGACTACAGGTCAAACTGCTGGTGGCAGAAACAGAATTCTTTATAAACTGCAGATGTCCTGTACATAAAAATTTCACTGGAGTTGCACTAGTTCTAAAGACGCTTCTGTTTTCGCCTACCTACTGTGTGTGTTCAATCGGAGAGAAAGTCTCTTTCTGTAACCCTTGATTATTATTGGGCACCAAGATAAGAAAAGCAAGACGGGGTACAAAAATGCAAAATTTCAACAGTAATGGCAATGTTTTTGTCTTAGTCCAAAAGGGTCCTGCATCCTCTCCCCCTTCAGTGATCTGACAAGTCTTTGTACTTAATCGGGGGGCAGCAAGTCATGCAAGCGAAACCGGTCTCTGATGTGCGGTCGAACGTCTTCATTCTGTTGGAGACAGACATTTTAAAAGCCACGAAACTTAAAAGACATGATGCTCACAGCATTATGAACATTCTGACTTTGCAGGGAAACTATGGCTATTTATTTTATAATTTACATCATTACTATTATTTTTGCCAAATACAAAGACACTACATAGAAGTAAACTTAAATTTAGATGCAAAAGAAAAGCTCGTCATTAATGCATCAATTTTGAAAGAACAGTGATGCAGGAAGAGATCAAACCAAAAGATAAAGCATTAAGCCACTGAAGTCTACTTTACACAGTAGTTTTAAATTTAATCCATGGATATAGCAGAAAAAATTCCCAGAATAAAATTTCAGTATCTTAAGCACTAATTCTAGACCTGAACTACAAAACCGATTTAACACAACCAGCTAGTGACTTGCCATAGGAAGTTCGGTGAAATTAAACAATGCATACAATTTTAAATACTGATAAACATAATATAATTTATAAGGCATAATCTTTTTCAACTTCTGCCCTAATCTCTCACCATGTTTACTTAAAACATCAGTACACATAAAACAACTGAAAAGATTTATTTCAATAGAGTTAAAGCAACAAAAAAAACCTAACAAAAAGATAAATGAAAAGATACACTTACCAGTTCTACTAGCTTCTCCAGAAATGGGATCAATTTTAGCAGTTCATTGTCATTTTTATCCATAAACCAGCTTTCTATAGGGATTCCATTAGATAGCTAAAATGATAAATAAGGAATTAACTCTTCTTTTCATTTACAGTCTGCCTAAGTTGGAAAAGCTATAAAAAGAAATAACAGATTTTAGTGAATATTAATCCATTAAGCTCCTTTAAGACAGGAACGCATCAGAGCTGACGCCTGCCACAGCCTTTGCCATCTTAATAGTGCCAGACACAGACGCGAAGGGAGAAACTGAAACCTAACTGGTTTTTCAGAGTAATTCTTAGTGTATATAAAATTTAACAAGAAATATTCATTAAAATAAGTTTTGCGTTAACGTTAACTAAAAACATTACTCATTAGAGAAATATTAGTCGATGCTAGGCATTTTGAATAAAGAAATACTGCCATTTTATTTATTTTTGTTTGGAATACTGCCATTTTAAACAGAGAGAGACATATGCACGACTGTGTCCCGATCACTGTTTCACTCCCAACAAGACAACCTGAAACACAGCAGGGACACAGCAAACCGACTCAGCGGTATTGCTCTGAAATCTGAAAACAAACTACAAACCGTATCTGTTTTATAGTAAATATTCTCTAGGATATTATATCTTTTAATATTTACACAGAACACTGCGTTTAAGATGGAGGGTAACTGAAATTATTTTATTTACAAACCAATTCTTAAAAACATTTAAAATGCAAGGAAATGAAAAGTAGTGACCTAAACTGAATGTATTTCAATACCATATGCCATCTTTCCCCCTTGTATTTATTCTCTTTTATGTTTTATTATGGACACTTTGAAGCACAGAAGTTGAGGGCAAGTCTTGTTTCATCTATACCCAACCCCCTTTCCACATCCCAATTCTGCACCGATTTATTCTGACGAAAATCTCAGTCGTATCTCATGAACATACTCAATGTAAAATCTATCTGGCAAAGATGGCCCGTCTCTCTATCTACGTATGTATCTGTCTGTCTGTTTATGCCGTGCTGCATGGCCTATGAGAGCCTAGCTCCCTGACCAGGGGTGGGACCCAGGCCCTCGGCAGTGAAAGTGCCAAGTCCTCAACACTGGACTGCCACAGAACTCAACTAGAGTTGAATTTATATGTCTAAGAAACATTGACAAAGGGTACAAATATATTGACAAAATAGTCTAAGATTTCAAAAGGTCAAATTACACAGACCAGAAGAACACGGTCTAATTCTCAAATTTATTTACAATTAAAATTACTGATTTAACAATGGATAAGAATGCTATTGGAGCTTCCCTAGTGGCCCAGTGGTAAAGAATCTGCCTGCAATGCAGGAGACATGGGTTCAAACCCTGGGCTGGGAACATCCCCTGGAGGAGGAAATGGCAACCCACCTCATTATTCTTGCCTGGAAAATCCCATGGACAGAGGAGCCTGGTGGGCTACAGTCCATAGGGTTGCAAGAGAGACACGATTTAGCAACTAAACAACAACAAGAAGAATGCTATCAAATGGTATGTATCTTACAGTCCCTTCTTAGGGTTTTACTATTTCAAATTTACATGTATGTTGTACTTCATTTAAAAGAAAAATTTCCACAAGGAATATACTAATTTGGCACTTCTAATTCTAAGATGACACTAAACAGGGAAATCCCGCCAGTGAAAACCCTGCTGCCCTACCACACTGTCTGGCAGCGTTCGTCTGAGTTTGTTTAGCAGCCTTCTTCCTACCTGATATGCAAAGGCTTGCGGTGAGTTGTCAATTATTATAGTTTTTGAAAGATCTCTTCCAAGGATATTTAAGTCCTTTATATAGTTTCCTTGTACACAGACACAATGTTCACGGAAAAGCCGGTGCCTAAACATAAAAGTAAAAACAAATTAACTAAAAGATAAAGTATCTGTAAAAAGCACAACACATAGTGAAACATATACAATGCACACACCACAGGCTTTACAATTAAGCCTTGTCATTTTCTCTCACAAAGGAAATTCAATTACAAGTGTGGGCCTAGGCTTCGGGCTACGGTCTTATAAAAAGTCTTAGCAATTATTGAAACCTTACAACCAAATATTACCATGTCTTAAAGAACTTTGGTTTATCCCAAAATTTTATATTAAATGATAAAGAGGGATGAAAAACTCTGTAAATTGTTTTTGTAATTTATTTACCCAGGAGAGCTCAGTTCAGATGCAGCATCTGGTTGTCATCGAGGTCCTGCTTTTTAACCAATTTTCCAGATGGATGACTGAGGCACAAGGAGGTCAAGTGACTTGCCCAAGGTCACACAGTAAGTCAGCGGTTAGCCCCGCAATGGGACCCAGGGTCCTCCCGGCTCCCAGTCCTTTGCTCTAACCAGAAGACCACACCGCCTCCCTAGCCCTGCACATGCCAGAATAGAAAACATGAGAAGGGATGCTTCTGTGTTGGCATAAAAAAAAAAAGTTTTCAGTTTCTCTTATAGATTTTGAGGAAAGGTGCAGAGGCCAAAACATTCCATCATTTCAACTTTTCCCAAACACCCGTGCTTTAACTGTGTGCGTGATTTGAAAAAACAAGGATTGAATGAAAGGATGAATTCAGATTTAAGTGTAACAAAATTGATCTTTCACCAGTGAAAACTGAAAAACGTTATATCATTTTAAAACGAAAGCTATTAAGTTTTGTAATATTTATATACTTGTAATATTTATATAATCTCTAGCACTCAAAATATATTAGTTTCTGAATATTACTAATAACTGGTACAGATTATCTTGAAACACACTACTTGCATACATTAATAATTTGGTAGTTTGGCTTCCTTGTGTATTAATCCCACTATACAATTTTTAAGGAGCTAGGACTTACGCATTCATAATATTTTTAATTCTCAGATTTTAAGAAAGCAGCATTTTCTACCAACAAAATCTGTCATAGGTCTAAGAACAACCAGTAACTGGTATTTTAATTGGTGCCAATGATAATGGAAAAGAGGAAGAATCTTAAAACCAGACAAAACGTAATAGTATAAACAGTTTTTTCTAATGATTATCTACGTCTGAAAGGTTTAAAGACAGTCCTACTTTGAAAATATAAGGCTAGAGAAAAGAATTTAAGTCCTGGTTGGACCTAAATAAGATCCTACATTTTATCTGTATAAACATCCAGATAAGAGGAAATTGGAGGCAGGTACAGTGGGTACCTCCAAGTCACACTGATAACTTCTCCAATAGCAGCAATTCACCAGACACAGGGGACAGCTAGCTGAGTATGTATATGGAGACTAATGATTATTTTAATTCAATTATAAACTCCTCCCAGTTAGCAGGAATCTGAGGGCTGCTGCTGCTAAGTCGCTTCAGTCGTGTCCGACTCTGGGCGACCTCATAGACGGCAGCCCACCAGGCTCCCCTGTCCCTGGGATTCCCCAGGCAAGAACACTGGAGTGGGTTGCCATTTCCTTCTCCAATGCATGAAAGTGAAAAGTGAAAGTGAAGTCGCCCAGTCGTGTCCAACTCTTAGCGACCCCACGGACTGCAGCCCACCAGGCTCCTCCGTCCATGGGATTTTCCAGGCAAGAGTACTGGAGTGGGTTGCCATTGCCTTCTCCAATCTGAGGGTTAGTAGCACATATTTGCAATTTTAAAAAGAAATTACTTTTGCTAGTCATCGAATTAGCATTCAGACTCATGGGATTTTCTGAATCGACCTTGTCACCAACACAGATAACGCCCTATAGCACTCTTAGTGTGTTCAATACACAGTTCAAGAAGTTTTTCCTGTTTTAAAGTTTTTCAAAATACAACTCGATGAAACAAATTTAAACTCCCAAAGGCGTAGGTTCTATAAAACTAGTTTAAAAGAGAGCTTTCAACTTGTAACATCACAACTGCATGACTGTGACTTGTCCCCTGGTAAAATGAAAGCTCCACAAGAGAAGGGCTCTGCCGCTCACTGCCCCCTGGAGCACCAGAGGTGCTGAACAGAAATCTTCAGAAGGACTGAGGTCATCAGAGCAAAATCACTCGTGTGCTTTTATTATCAGGTAAAATGAGCATACATTATAATATACTTTTATGAAAATAAAATACCATTTTCTTTTGTGTGTCTGAAGCTTGTTTATACGGAAGATAAAATGGAAACTGACTAAACGACAAATTTTGATACTTTAAATTTTTCTTTAAAAAAAGAGGGAAAAGTCTCCTAAATGTGGGCATTAGGAAAAGCCTTTCACTATAGTTGAAACCACTCAATAATAAAGGTACTACTGACAGGAGAAATTAAGTTTAGGGTTTTCCACTCTAAGACAATACGTGAGGAAATATTCAAGAAAACGAACACCCAGCCACCAAAGCTTTCAGGAGGCTTTTCCTGCATCTCTCACTCGGCTCTTGATCAAAACTCAAAGATTAACTCCTATACTTCAGGGGATGCAGCAAGACTGAGGAGTCTTGGTATCTCACTTCAGTTGACAGAAGTAAAGAAACTAATTTTCAAATTGTGTTAAATTACTGAAAACACTCCCACCTAACCAGTAATACACTGCATCTGCTGGCTTAGGACACACACACAAGGAACTGAGTCCAGATCAGAATCACCTGAGTGACTAAACCAACTGCAGTTTCCAATTAGACTCGAGTAACATTTTCTTTCCATGGAAGATTTGAAAAAAACCAAGAGTTTAATTTGATCTTTTTTGTTGAAATTAACTTTCATTTCTAGGTCATTAAAAAGATGACATAACATGCATTATCTCAGAGGCATTAAGTGAAAACATCATGCACAGTGAAAAATTCCACATACCCCCAATTTCCCCCCAATCCCAAAGTGAGGATACAGATGTACAAGTGAATAAACACATTTGATCTTTGTGTCCATTAAAGAACGTCTGTCTGGAGTTTAATTAGGAACTCTTAAAGAGTTTGGGGGCTTAAAAGAAAAAAAATCACTTATTTTCACCATCTAACACAACAAATCTCTATAAATGCAGCCAACTAAAAATGGCCATCAAAATTAAATAGAATCATAGTAATTCCATAGTTCAGTGTGACAGACATTTCCACTATTTCTTAATTAAATTTACCTGACCAGTTGCTTTTTAGGGTCTAGTATGTTCAGTAACTTGTCTGCATACACCTTCTTAGAAGCAGTAAAAAGAATGATCTACAAATTCAGGGGAAAAGAAGTAATCATTATACATGATCTAAATATGGGTACTGTATTGAATAAAATAAAAATACTTAAATAATTAACTTAAGTATGTTTACCTCATACATCTGAGACATTCGTTCCAGGAACTCCCTGAAGAATGGTCTTAATCTCACGTAAACCTGAAAAAAACACAAAGATGGGCTTCAGAAAATAAAAATATGAAACAGAAACAACTTATTTATAAGATATGTTCTAACTTTGAATACAATTTAAAAGTTCATATGAATAAAAAAGTTTACTAAGTACCAGTTGACCAAATATATTTCACATACCAAAAATCACTTAAAACAATCTTTTGGTAGGATAATAGTAATTGCTGGTGATCATTTCACTTTTCAATACTCAAATAGCAGCATATAATAGACCTTCATGGAATGTAATTTTAATAAACAGTTAAACTAAGAATGGCAGGTTGCCCTCTGAGATTCTGATCCACCAATCAGCTCCATCTTCCAGCCAGGGAGCATCCATCCAATTATCAGGCAGGCTGTGTGTCCACCTCTAGCTGACCTGTCTCAATGACCTTCCTCAATGATCACTCAGAATTTCTTCTCACCTGCTTAAGAATACCTTTATTTTCAATTTCTATTAAGGTAAATAATGTTTAAGAAGGAGATGTCTGGATTGGTGGGTTTAACTAACAAGAATGTTTCAGAAATCAAGCTTGTTCTACACGTACTGATTCAGATGTGGTATCTAAATTAGCACTACTGGGCTACCTGAGATTGAAAATATAATAATCAAACACACCAGTTATCAAAACCAACTGACAGTATCAGGACAGACTGCAGTAACCAAAGAACTGACTCTAAATATTATTGTCTTACTTCTGTCTGTCTTTCTGCCTATATTTAACGCAGCTCTTGTAATATACTCAAGAAGCACAGAAATATAAGTCATGAACAAGCACTAAAAACTGATTTACAAAAGACTTTAACGCCTTTAAATTATATTTATTTTGTGACAAAAAGTTTTTACAAAGAAAAGTTTGTACTTCACTCAAAGGTGATTGTTAAAGTCAAAAAAGCACGAAAGACAAACACACAGAGCATCCTCGCGCCCGACTCCCTGGGCGCAGTGGCTGTGGGGCAACACGGTCAGAGCCTAGGCCTCCTCGCATTCAACCGCGTCATCAGTACACGTCTCAACCAAAATGACCTGGTGATAGAAATCTAGTTCTGGGAATGTTTCAGAGCAGAACAGGGAAATCAGGCAAAGGACTTTAGAAGGAAGGGACTGTGTACTAACAGTCTTTGTAATTTCTAAAGCCCAAACAGTGTAAGAGAAAGCCAAATATATAGTAAATATATGATAAAAAATCTGTTAAATAAATTTAATAATAAACAGATTTAGGCAAATAAAACTGCCTTAAGCAATATAAACAAAACTGAGAAGGAAAGGCAAGACCACATACTGCAGGACAGCTACACAGCTACAGACGCGAAGGCCAACCACTGAATTTCCTTAAGAGCTGATCACTGCGGAAGACAGATCTCAGACAACTATTAATATGTTAATAATATCACCCTATTCCCACTTACAGGCTAGAATAATAAGTCCAAGTGTGTGTGAGTCACTCAGTCGTGTCTGACCCTTGTGACCCATGGACTGTAGCCCACCAGCCCTCCTCTGTCTGTGGGATTCTCCAGGCAAGAATACTGGAGTGGGTTGCCATTCCCTTCTCCAGGGGATCTTCCTGACCCAGAGACTGAACTCATGTCTACTGCACTGCAGGCAGGTTCTTATATTCTTTATATTCTTCTGCAGTCTGAGTTACCAGGGGAGCCCAGCATAATCAAGATTTACTCATTTCTAATCCTGTTACAAGGCAGCTGATCTCAGTAGCTTTGACTAATCAAAAATGAAGTCAGTCACACACTCCCACCACTAGCAAATAAAAAAATCATTAGTATCCAATCCCTATCCTTTAGGATGAGATACAAAATTTTTAACTAGATTTGCACTTCTAATAAATTTTAACATCTACATCCTAAAATATTTGGTATAGTTGGGTAGTTTTCAACACACTTTATTTGATAATCCAAGTAACTGACAGATTTAGATATACTACTACCTTAACTGACAAAATCAATTTTTATTCATTATGGAACACTTCAAAATATATTTGTAATAGTTAAGGGAAAAACTATCAATTCAGTCGATACTTTTTTTCAGTCAACCTTATCTCATGGAAGATGATAAACCATGAACCATCACAGAGCCCTCTGTTTGCTGCTAAGCAGCAGTTAAATGCATTTAACAACCAAAAATACTTCATTTCTGCATGTGTATAAATGCTTCCATTTGCTTTCAATATCCCTATCACTTGCTCATACTGTAAATTAAAATAAGCAGGGCCTCTACAATTTGGGGTTTGTCTCCTCTGAAACCTAAAGTACTTCCACTGTAGAGGAACACTTCCATTTAAACAGCATTATCTAAGCACAGTCAGTGGCCACTGTTCAAAGGGGACGCGTCCCACCGCTTGCACTTGGGGATTAGGCAAAACTGGCTTCACTATGATTCTACGACGCTGACTATGCTGAGAAATGTAACACACATCTTAGAATCTGACATTACTTTCATTATGTGCCTGTTTACTGGGGATGAAGGCAGCGCTGAGATGGGGGAACAGAGCACGAGAGTGTTTTCTTACCACGAGAATAGAAACTGTTCACTGTAGACGTTCCTACTCTCAGAGCAGACTCACTGTTTGAAACACAGGAAGGTGTTTCAGGATTAAAAGACATAAGCAGAAACAGACGGTTAGGGAAAAAGGTGTTGAAAGGCACACAGCAGCAGCGAGCAGGGATGGGATGGGACCACGTGAGGCTCTGTCATTTGCGAAAAGGCAAAAATCTCAGGAAGAAAAATAGAAACCGAGTCACAAGGCCGGCAGGACCTAAGTCATTCGGATGGACATACTGAAGCAGAAATATACAGAAGTCAGGAAGCACTAAGCACTGCCCAGCAGGAGAGCAGAAGAGCCGTACGGGATGCACAGTCGACGCACTACACCCTCTACTGTGTTGGGTCAGAGAGACACAGCCGTGCGGAGGCATGCCACGCCCTGACGCTCCAGAATCGATTCCACACATGCCCTTTTCTTCTCCTAACCGTCTCATAACAAAGATTCCCGTCCCGAGCTACTTACTTCCTATTTTCTACATTCTTCCACTACTTAGTATTTCAGAAATCATCCTCCTTTACACTTGCAACTCTTCAAAATCATTTAGTCACCCAAATGTAAGACTAGGCCGTAAGTTTCATTTCAGGCTGGTGTATATGTGCTCCTTTAACTATATAGCAATTATTCTAGGTACAGAACAAATAGTTTTAATCACTAAACCAAATATATTTTGAAAAGTTAAAGTCTTAATGCATAATGCTATAATAATGAACAATTATTATATAAGAACAGCATACACAAAGACATGTCTTAAATAAGACTGTCTACTACCCAAAGATGTTCATGCTATGAAATGTTTATTATATAAAACTTTTGTACATTTCTTACTCATGACTCAATTTATTTTGGAACTGGAAGTCTGTACCTTTAATTCCCCTCACTTGTTTCATTATATGTTCACGCTGTAAACTTTTAAAACAAAATCTACTGGAATAATATCTGTAAAAATAATGATAACTAATCTTGTGTGATATATTGTGAAGTGATTTTACCAAAACTTAGACGATATCTGACAGTCAGCCTATACTTTCTTTACTACTAAGACAAGAGAATGTTCTGTAACTGTGCATATAAGATGCTGCTCCTGCTGTTGCTGCTAAGTCGCTTCAGTCGTGTCTGACTGTGCGACCCCATAGATGGCAGCCCACCAGGCTCCCCCATCCCTGGGATTCTCCAGGCAAGAACAGTGGAGTGGGTTGCCATTTCCTTCTCCAATGCATAAAAGTGAAAAGTGCAAGTGAAGTCGCTCAGTCGTGTCTGACTCTTCGTGACCCCATGGACTGCAGCCCACCAGGCTCCTCCATCCATGGGATTTTCCAGGCAAGAGTACTGGACTGAGGTGCCATTGCCTTCTCTGAAGATGATGCTAATAGGTTATAAATGGTTAACAGAAATAGATTTAATAAAAAGTCATTAAAATAGCTATCCAGTTACAAATTGACTATATTTTGTGAAAGTCTATCTAAATTCAAATTTATGTCTAAGTGTGCAATGTCAGTTATATATACTGATTTCTGTAACTAAACCACTATGTTAGTTATCTAGGTGACTTTATGAGCATGACCAAAAAAAGCAAGGGGACACCCAACAATCTCAATTTGCAGGCAAAACTGGAAAAAAAATTCTTACATGTAGATCTTTTTAGGAAAAGTACTTCTAGTTTTAAGCACAGATAATATGACCCTAACATGTTTTGAAAAAAAGTATCTTTTAATATTTTTTCCATGAAATCCTTTGAACTTATTGCTACACTGTTGCAGGAAGGAAAAGAAAAGATCAAATTCGGTGGTATTTACCCACTTAAGAGTATGGCACCTTTAAATAAAAAGATGATTGGTGGATGCTACTTATTTAATCAGCAGTAAGAATTTAAAACAACAGAAAACCAAGAACACTTGAAGAAGGTAAAGAGTTCAGCACACATACACCAGTATATACCACAGGGATATAAGAGGCTCTGCCAATTTTTTTAAACCTTCTGTACACCTCAGTTTCTTCATCTATAAAATCGGTATAATAACAGTACCTACATAAGGCTACTGTAGTAAATAAGTTAATACATATAAAGCACCTAGAACACTACCAGCACATCGAGACCCTCAACAGGAATTATTACTATCCACGTGATTATTTAAAAGTTATCAGCCATAAGGAGAATACCTGGAAAGAGCAGGATTTTATGGGGGTAGGACCGGGCAACCACACTCAAAAGAGAAAGCTCTATCTTTACTTGTAGAAGAGGTAAAGTAAGTCAACAGATTACTTAATTATTAAACTTGGTTAACATTGTCTTTGCATCAATACCAGATCATAGAGACAAAACCCAAATCTTTTCCATAGAAAGAGGGTTGCTCAGATACACCCTGTGGAGGAGGCCTCAACTTCATAATCCATAGGTGATTTAAAAGTCATCTTTTGCTTCACACAGTTTCAATAAAAGGCAGATTGCTGCTGGGGATAGTATCTGTAGGTGGATCAATCTGAGAATGAATAGGTAAATACTGAAACATCATAACCAATACAAATGAAACTCTCAAACTAAAACCTTCTGTAAAATCTTACACTGTATTAAACAGAAATAAATTTGAAAAGGTATTTTCTTATGGAGTCCAAACGGGATAAAATGTTTCATGTATTCATACAGAAGGTATATTAAAAATTAGCAATGAAGCATACTTTTCAAGTCATGGCCATTTACATACATACACACACACACATACACAAAAACACACATACAATTTTTCAATTTGAGTATGTATGTACACATATTTGTGTATGTGTGTGCATATATATATATATATATATTTATGGTTTAATGTGTTTCTTAAAATCAAGTTTACTGACTTTAAAAGCAAAAAAAAAAAAAAAAACAAAACCCAAAAGCCCACAAAGCCTTCAAAACCAAATTCTAAATTCTTAAGTCTCCAATTTAATATGTTTAATAGTCAACTGTCACCTCTCCTAAAGTTGCAAAATATTTTCAGCTACTGAACAAGAATTTTCTGTGTATTTTTAAATGAACTACTTCTAATTTTAAGATACATTTATAAGGAATACAAAAGCCATGATGAAAAAATTAGTACCAATGACTGACTATACTTACTAGTAAGGATGGAAAAATTATTTTAAATGCTGACTTACAACTCATTATCAAAAATATTATTCCCTATCAGATATAAAATATTACTTTCATCCTCAAGACTGTGTCCATGGCCCCAGATGTTTTAGGGAACAAGTATACATACTACTTTTAGATAATAAAATTATGCTTTATGAATGTCAAAACAAAATGCCTCCTGTTCAGTATCAATTTAAGTCAGAGCATGAGGGGAGGAAAAGCTTGATTAAGTATCTACTAACAGAACTCTTCATTTAAACAATTGCTTTTTTTCTTCATCAAGCAAAAATGCTGACTTTTCTAGGAAAGATTGCAGAAAAGAGAGAGATGCCACCGACCTTCTACTTCTATTTTTCTGTAGTATAAAATATTTGAAATCCTTACAAAAATTATCCTAGGCTGTAAGCCTCCCAGAAAACAAACTACAATAAAGAGGAAGAGGCTGAGCTTTGCTAAACATGGGGTTTCCCACCCACCTTTCCCCCCAACTCTTCCCATAAAAGCAACCTCTACTATTAAAACAAAGCATACTTTAGCAAGTAGCTCCCTATAGGATCCTATCTCTCCTTGAGTGCTTACCACAATCTGATTTCTGGACAGCTGACCCAAAGTTTGTTGATTTTACTGATCTTCAGAAAGCCACTGACTGGCTAAAGTCTTATTGGTGAACAGAGTCAAAAATCAGATGCCCCTGCCATACTTTACAGAATGAGGAGTTGGACAACACAGTTACGTTTGGTGGCACTGTGGTGAAACATATGAGGCATCTTCTTTTTGTCTTCAATTAGCCACGTTTGGGCTGGGTAGCTCTATTACATCTTCAAAAAACTGAGCTCCAGTTCTTGATGGAGACAGAGGAAGGTCATTGAGGAGGTGGTTCAGCTCAAGAGCTAAGTGAAAAATCTGTCTTTTGATTCAGTCCTGCTTGTGGATAGAAGTCATCTTCTGGATGGAAGAGGGAGTGAGATGACCTAGAGTCTTGAATTGGTGGATCTGCAGGAACAGAAACTAAATACAGTGGAGACCTCTTAACTGAGTAACACCACGAGACGGATTTCCTGACAATGTGTCAATATAAGCTAAATATAAAAACGAAAACATGTGCATTGGAACTGATCATGCACTTGGTTTTCCAGATAGCAAATGCATTTGTACCATTCTACGAATAAATATGTTTTCCAGTATCTAACTGTAAAACAATTCATGGAAAAACTATCAATTAAGGGAAAAGAAAAAATACATTCAAACAAAAAAATCTATCAACTTTGCCTTAGTGAATGCCACACCCTCACTTTAAACACTCAGTTACTCTTTCAAATGACTTTTTCACAAACTATAATCTGTCTAATCTATATAGTGTCAGTGGTAACATATATCAAAATTTTCATTTGAGTTGCATCTTTTAGGTTTATCCCCTAGAGAAATGGAAATTCAAATACACTCCAGGTACTACATTGAGGCTTGAATAATCTATCTCTTCATTATTCTAAGTCTTGCATTAACTAAGCTGATCCCTACTTATCAATCAAAAGAAGTAAGGCAATCTTTAAACATTGAGTAGTGACCACCTTAAAATTTCCCTCAAACTTTCATCTGCAAAAACCTTAGAAAGTCTGTAATCAGACTTTAGTCTGATTATATAGTGGATATATAGTGGATCTAATTCTAAATCTCTCTATATATTAACAAGAATTTTGGTGAACATCTGATTACTTACTTCCATTTAGAATTTGAATATGTAAATTTACTGCATATACTCTCATAATTATTAGACCAAGGGTCAGCAAACTATGGCCTTTGAGCCAAATCCAGATCATCACTTATTTTTGTTAAGTAAAGTTTTACTGGAATGCAGTCAGGCTTATTCATTATGCGCTATCTAGGACTACTTTCATGCTACAATGGCAGAAAAAGTAGTTGTAACACAGACTGCAAAACCTAAAATAGCAACAACTGGCCCTTTATAGGAAAGTCTGCCAACTCCTGATACAGACAATTATTAAAACATACAGAAGACAAATTACATTTTAAATTGTTCTGAGAGAGAACAGCAAACAGAATTAGATACAGTTCTACCTCAACAAACTTACCATAAAAAGAAAGCAAAAGTAACAGAAGTCCCAAGAGGACACTTTATCTGGCTTTGAGTCAGATGAAGAATTCTGATCCTATCTTAACATTACCATTTTATGTTAAAGCATATATATGTAAATGCTATGGAACTGACATATCCAAGAGTATACAGATAAATGCCATGAAACTGTTCCCTTAAAAATGGTTAATTTTATGTTGTGAATTTAAATCTCAACCAATTATTTTTTAAGAGTATATACAGTCTTTTACAGACGTCTCCCTTTAAGCGGGCCACATTACACTGCAGTTGTTAAACATGTAAGTTCCATCTTACCTAATACTGTGGTTTCTCCAAAATCTCTTAGATCATCCCAGACCCTTGTGTATATGTCTTCTTTGCCAGTAGATGGAGACAACACCACTGAAAGTTTAAAAGACATCATTCCCTGTTTAAAGGGAGCTTGCTGGTCTGAAAACTGGGGGAACCCTAACCCAAGATTTCCGCAAAGTTATTTTTAAAAAGTAGACAGAATGGCTGTGCCAACACCAGAAACCTAATATTAACTATGGACATCCTCAACAACTTACTGAAAGGGAACTAAATTCTGTACATGATGTAGTAACTAAATCATATTAAAATGCAGTCATCTCTGTAACTTAGATTCAAACTTCCTGCTCATTTTTCCTGACTTAGGCTAGACCATTTAGTTTTCCTGTTTCAGAAAGCAGAACTCAGATATACAAGAAGGAGTTCTTTGAATTCCACAGAGGTAGATGCAGTACATATGAAGATTATTTTTAAAGTATTATATGCACTGCTAAAAGCCTTTTATTCAAAATAAGACAACTATCCGGATCCACAGGAAATAATAAGGATTTTACATAGAAGAAAACTAAAGAAGAAATGGTGAAAGCAGTAAGAAAAAAAATTCAACTTTATGGTCACACTGAAAAGAAATCCTCGTGAAAGAAAAATCAAACTTATCCACTCTCCAAGTTTTTTATTTCACTACTAAAAATTATGGAAACAGACAAACCAACTGTAAGAAATAAATTTCAAATCTGGAAAGCTTAAGAAATCACATCAAAGTAATTTGTATTTTTCAGTAATAGCTTTCTTTTCCAAACTCAAAGATTGAAAGCCATTGTTTTTAAGGGCAATTTTGAACATAAAAACAAGGTTATCAAGCTAAAAACAGAGAACGTATTGCTATACTATTTATATTTGCCACAAGATTCCTGTCTCTGAAGCACACTAAACAAGAACAACCTATTTGGCAGAAAATGTCTTTAGAAAAAGATTTACCTTAAATAACATCCAGTTATTAAAAATCTTAAAATTCCTTATTTTTATGTATATTTTGTTCATCCTCTGATCATATATCAGAACTAAAATCAGTTTACATAAAAGGGAAATAAATACAATCCAGGTATTACCATACCTACAATTCCTTTCTAGGTTAAACTAGAACTGACAATAACCACTTAAATAAATCTTCTTAAGACTAACTGTAAAGTAGATCCTGAACCACAAACTAACTCTAAAATCATATGATTCCTAAGATCTAATAACTATCACATGCCAAGAACTCTACACCAATATCCCGCCTATTAAGAGCACATAAGCAACCGTAAGCACCTCCTCACCGCTCCTTGTAAACGTGCTGTGACTTCACTCAGTTAGCCCTTGGGTGGGCTTCTATCTGCCAGACAACAAGGTTCTGGACCCCCTGCCAACTTTTCAAAAACTGGGATACAAGGCAATGCTGGTAACAACGCCCAGGACAGAAAGGCGCTTTGTAGTTTTCAAAATGTATTCACACATATTAATTCAAATTTTATGACAGGAAAATCTCTAACAAAGTAAGAACTATGGTCAACAGGTAATTCGCAGTGATATTTGTACCTGATATTTGTATTTTGCACTGTTTGCTGTCCATCGACACAAATGAGGGAGATACACTTTAATTTTTTGAAGTAAAAGCAGAGTAACTAGGAGTAACCGGAAGAGTGTCCTGGAATTCCAAATTAAAATAAACTAGATTTACTACACTGCAACCTACAGACCACATTACTACAAAAGGCAATAAAAATGACCAACAAGGAAGCTTTCTTCATATGAACTGCGTTTTGGAAAAACAACAACAATAATGCCAGATGTTAACCTTGCAAAGTTCTTGGAGACCTAAGGTGTCAGTGTTCCTGCCTCCACCTGCTGGCAAACAGGTTATGAAATTAGTAGAAATCAATGGGTAGAAAAAGTTCCCATTTTTCTGGTAACAATGTTTAAATGTAGCCCTTTAGCATCATGCTACCTTGTGTTACTAAATCATTAAAATAGAGATGAAATCCATTGGGAATAAACATCTTAAACTTTAGCCAAAAAAAAAAAAAAAAATATATATATATATATATATATTTACAAAGGATTTCTTGGTTCAGAATATCTAACAGGCCAAAATTCAAGTTAAAAAGTTTTAATTACCTGATAAATGACATCTTGGAAAAGGACTGGGAAAGTAAGTGCTGCGTCTTCCAGCTCATTTAAACTACAGTGTACTAGTGTTTCATCCTTAAATAAAAAGCACATATTGAATGAACTGAGATACTGAGACGTTTCAAATGATAATTGTATGTATTCATGATCACCAAAAACATTTATTAAAGCACCCTTTCATACATGACTTTCATGTTTATAACACCTTCCTGTGCGTGCATGGCACAGTAGTCAGGGACAGGTTTTCTAAGCCACTGGTTCTCCGGTGATGGCCACTAGGACAGCATGTGGCACTGGCGTTATCTGGGGACCACCAGTGAGAAATGAAAGATCCCCAGCTCTTCTGATAACTCAAATTCAGCAAGGAGCAGAGAGCGTAGCTCAGCAGTCTGTGCTCCAGTAAGTCTTTCAGGGGTTAGGGTGATCGGGCGAGTCTGAGAATCACTGTTCTCAGTCCTGCAATTGCCCACTTTCTGTTAAACCACATATATACTTTCTTCTTCTTATTATTTTTACAACTCAGCAACAGAAGTTTAGCATCTAATTATTTAAAAATATATATCTATAGCTCCTTATCTGTAAACTAAATTAGCAGTTAATCAAGACTTCTCATCTTTGATTACCAAACCCTCTTTTCTCATTGTGAGGAAAGGAAAGTGAGGATCATTCATCTAAGGTATGTGCAAATATCTGTATTTCTCAAATCCTGAAGGAAAAACAAGAGGGCTTCCACTTGCAGAAACTGACACACTTTATGCTTAAAATGAATTAAAATGAGATACAAATGCTCACACCTTATGAATTCCACGTTTTATTAGCTGCAGTGTTTCTTTGAACCTAAAGTTAAACTCAGTAGAGGCAAAGAGCAAAAAATACTCTAGATATGCCTCATTTTCTTTTAATAGCATATCAGAGTACACAAATTAAGATATTCTCTTAGTATCTTTTAAAAAGGTATTCTCTTAAAAAAAAAAAAGGTATTCTCTTTCCTATAATTGAATCATAACTAATTCTACTTCTTCATCTATAGCCTATCTAAATTTTGATCACTCTTCTTTATATACTTCTGTAAAATTACTCATTTATGCTCACCAATTCTTATCTTTCCTTCTCTTTTTACCCTTCATATTGGTTTAAAAATATTACGGCCAAGCTTGCTATCATGATATCAACTACTAACATAAAAATCTAGCGAAATCTTTTTCAGTTTCTCCACTAACTTGCATATCAAATCTTAATTACTCACAATCAGTTTCAATACTCTTCTTTCTTTTTTCCTCCTTAACCCTCTAATACACGTTAAATACTTAGGACTTCTGGATACCTAGCTTCTCTCTTTGGCTAGGCAAAGGCTAAGGTGCTGAACTCTCAGAACTGTCCATGTTAGTCAAGATTTAAAAGAATAACCTTTTCATAAGATAAGAAACAATGAGAACTAAACTACATCTCCAATTATAGGTTACTAGTAACAAAGACTAAATAGTAAAATGTTTTCCAACACTACTTAATGAATTGCTAATATCAAGAAATTGCTGGCAGATATAAATAATGGTGACTATATATTAAATTTGGTTAGGAAAAGGTAAGAGATATTCAGTTTTCAAAGCTCTCTTGGTACCCTAAAATATAAATTTAAAATCACACCAAGAAAGCATACTAAAGGTCTTATTAGTCAACATTAAGAAGTCATGCTTTTGAGAGTCTATTAATAAAGTTATTGGTATGAGATAATATGCAAAAAAAAAAAAAAAAAAAGGAAAAGGAGTATGGTCTTGCATAAGGTTAACTCATCAAGACCCAGGTCCTCAGGGGGACATGACTGTGGTTTCCCTAAACTGAAATCTAGGCATGAAATTATAATTAACTGGAAGATTAAAAAACAAAACAAAAGGTATAGGAGTGTTGGAAAAATAATTGAATTTAAATAGCAAAGTAGCAACAGGGTGGGGAGAGAAAAAAAGAAGCCTAATTTATTTTCAAAAGGTACTGGATACCAATGCAATGGGAGGAGGCCCTGGCATTAGATGGCGCTTAAAGGAAAACCATTTCAGAGCACCTAAGACACGCTATTACAGTCAATGTGTGTGTAAGGCGGCTCACTCTCTTGGATTCTTTTAGATATTTTGGGCTAATATTTTTTTTTTTTTATTTTTTTTTATTTTTAAACTTTACATAACTGTATTAGTTTGGGCTAATATTTTTTAAAAAGAATTTAACTCCTTTATTTTTCCTAACTCTAGAAACAATATACTTACCAAGTCTAAAACTAGGGAGAATTCTGGTGTGCTTCTTGTCTTCAATGGAAGAGCGGGCTTCCTATTTAGTTGTTCTTCTGTCAGTGGTGGAACATGTTTGATGAAATAATAGCTATAAATCAAATTTTAAGAAAATTTCAACATTTCTATTTTCTGTAAATATAAAACATCTTATTAAACTCAGCCCATCTTTAAGTTTTTAATTAAATAATATATATTTAACCTAGTAAACCAAAATTATAAAACATGTAAGTAAAACTGAAAATTAGTATTTCAGTAACTCAGTAGAAGTATTAATACCTACAGGTAAGATGCTCCTTGCACTATACCATTCAGCCACCCCTGTACACATGTACTTTCTTTCTGTCCCAAGAGGAAAAGGAAAAAATAAAAACTCACGGGTCAAATACTTCCCAGTCTTCTTCATAGGTGGCCTCTGCGTGGGCGGATGAATATCCACTATCTGGTGTTACTGGTGCTATTTAATAAAGGGAAAAATAAAATGATGCTTTTACTCAATGCTTCCATGAAGTATACATATTTACTGCTTTTATTAAGACTGTCCTGAAGCCCTGTGCATTTTAGGTTAAAGATAAGACAGAAATAATTTGTAATTATTATTACAAATATATATTATTATTACTATTATATAACATATAATAATATATATTATATAAATATAATATATAAATAATATATAATAAGTTATATATAATTATTATTGTGTAATTATTATTACAAATTATAACAAATTATTATTAATAATTTAAAAGTAACTTGATTGACACAGAGATCTAACTCTGGATCCAAAGGAAAAAAATACCATTATAGACAAAGTGGCAAGCTGTATCATGGCTAACAAAATTTAAATCCCTAACAACTAAGAGAAAATTTACTACTTATTATTAGGCAACTACATGCCACAAGATTTCCATTTCTAACTGAATGATGTTTGTATGTGTAAGAAGAATTTCATGGTGCTCTTATAGCAGTAATACTTCACAAAGTACACTGTACGTACAGGCAGTCAATATATACGCTGGGATTTCCCTGCTGGTGCAGGGGTTAGGAATCTGCTTTTCAATGCAGGAAATGCAGGTTCAATCCCTGGTCAGGGAACTAACATCTTGCAACTATTAAGCCTGTGCGCCGCAACTAAGAACCGACACAGCCAAAAATTAAACATTAATATGTGTATGTGTGTGCTGAAAAAAGACTCGAAGGTAGTTTCAACTTAAGATCCATGAACAGTCTTTAAAGAGGTCCACAAACCCCTAAAGACTTATACAGGATCTCAAGGGTTAGGAAACGATGCTCTACATAGAAATCAGCGCTTTAGGTGACCCATTATTCTACTTCTCACTTACAAGTAATTTAAAAATAATCAAGGAAAAATTCTACAAAATGCAATCAATTGACAGAGCTTCAGAAATTACGTTGAGAATTTTCTAATATTTATAACTTAAATTCAGTGAGAGGACAAAGATGACCTACAAGCTAAACAGGTAATGTCTCAAAGATGAAAGTTTAAGGTGGGCTAGAGACTGAGTGTTTTTGTTTCCCCAAAATTCATGTACTGAAATCTAATCCTCAAAGCGATGGTGTCTGGAGATGGAGTCTTTGGGAAGTCATCAGGTCATGAGAGTGGAGCCCTCGTGGACGAGATCAATGACCTTAAAAAGAGACACCCCAAAGAGCTCACACAGCTTCTGGCAGATGAGGACACAGCAAGAAGACGGCTGTCGATGAACCAGAAAGCAGATCTTAACCAGACACTGAACCTGTTGGGGTTTTGGTCTTAGATTTCCTAAACTCCTGAACTATGAGATATATTTGTTGTTTATATGTCACCTAGTCTAATGGTAGTCTGTTATTACAATAGCCTGAAAGAACTAATGGGCCGCAACAGAAATTGCTGTGAGCTACCCTACAGGAATGGAATGGTGGTGGTCGAGTCACTAAGTCGTGTCCGACTCTCGCGACCCCATAGGCTGCATGCAGCCTTCTAGGCCCCTCTGTCCATGGGATCCTCCAGGCAAGAACAGTGGAGTGGCTGTCATGTCCTTCTCCAGGGGATCTTACCGACCTAGGAATCAACCTGGGTCGCCTGCATCACAGGCAGGTTCTTAACCGACTGAGCTATGAGGGAAGCCCCAGGAATGGAATACTTGTGGATAATAGCCTTTCAGGACAAAAACTTGCCTTTTTTTTTTTTAAACTATTTTCATGTATTAATACCTTCTCAGAGTCAATACAGTGTGTATGCTCAATAAATGACAACAGATGTAAGGCAGAATTTTGTTCATCTCCAACAACTTTATGCCAGTTAATGGTTCATAAGCACAAAGGGACGAAAAGGAAAACACATCTTCTACCACTTTACTGCTTCAAGTTCTTATTACCCGCAGAAAAAGGGGGAGAGGAAGTATTCATAGTATTCGAACACCTCATGCTAAAGCATTTTTCACATTTCACCTCAGTCTCCAAAGCTCTAAATTATTATTGCCATTTTAAAGCTAATAAAACCACCTCAGAGAGCTCAGGTTATCTAAAGTCACACAGCTACGTAAATGGTGCAGCCAGCCTCCTTCCTTCTTGTTCTCTTTGGCGACCTTCCTGAAGCTGAGGGAAAGCCACACTTTTGTCACTCATGCTCATCTTTTAAGGTCAGCAGGACTTTCACTTGTTTTCCTCTCCTGATCCTCCCAAAGGAACTGCAACGTGCCACCTCCACATTTCGCTCATTTACTTGTAACAGCACTCATCACACTGTATAGTAATTTTTGTGTATACCTGGCTCATCTATTAAATCATATACTCTTCAGGGTCAATGAGCATATCTTATTCATCTTTATAAACAGTGTCCATCACAAAAAGCAGGTGTTCAATTATACAAGTGTTAGAGGAACAAATAATGAATGGGAAATGGAGTAAATCTTACTATTCCCCGCTAGAAACTGAAGTTTTAGAAATCCCTTCTCTGTCGCCATAGTTGTCAGAAAAAATAGGTACAAAGGTTAATAAAGAACCACAAAAACAGAAAAATTTCAAACAAAAAGTCAAGAGCCTTGGCTTCAGTCCGTATCTTATCATTCACAAGCCTGTAACACGGGGGAAAGCAATCAGCATTAAATGACGGGTCAACATTAAGTTCATTTACAAGTCTTATCCACCCAGGAATAAATTATGTGCATAATTCATGCTGATTTGCTTGTTAAGTTCAGTATTACTCTTAAGTTAGGTAATAAATGCTGACCCCACATGGTTCTATATTTCCAACTGGCTCAGGGACCTACCAGTTATGGTAGGC
Source organism: Bubalus bubalis (assembly GCF_019923935.1). Taxonomy (NCBI): domain Eukaryota; kingdom Metazoa; phylum Chordata; class Mammalia; order Artiodactyla; family Bovidae; genus Bubalus; species Bubalus bubalis. The sequence continues at coordinate 361,367 of NC_059167.1, forward strand.
CTTTCAAAGGATCCAGACTGGGCTGCAAAGTCTGTATACAGAGAGACCCGAGAACAGAAGTTTCTTCTTTGGGGATGTTATCCATATATGAAACAAATCTGAAGGTATGAGATTACCTCTACACAGGGACTTCAGATCTTAAGTAAAACTCATGCATTTATAATAAATATGTTCATAAACGTAAGCATATTATTTTGTTAGCTGCGTTAGATTTAGATTGGTACAAATAATTAAACTGTAAGTGATTAAAATGGTAAAATAACCTTTAAAAAATTCAATTTCAAAATGATTTGGGAGGAAACACTTTATTTCCAATTTTAATTTTATTAATTTCAAGGAAGAAAAATTTATGCATTTAATCTGCCTATTTAAGAAAAAATATGAAGTACTGCATTTTTACCAACTATTTATGAAAATGTATAAGAAAAAAAATATTTTTCACCTGTAAGGGGTGGTATATCACGATTAACTGCTTCCTCTGCTTCTTCTAAACCATTGTTTACTGATGGCCTCCCCTGAACCGCTTGATCTGAGTAGGCTGCCCCATTAGCTGACGCAGCAGTGCTGGTAGCGATCTCGCCCACCGGCTCCATATCAAGCTGCTTCACTATCTCCTCAGCTTCCACAGCCTGTCCTGGGGAATCGGATCCTGATGTTCCTGAAATTATGATTCAGTGTACATCAATCATGACTTAACAGCTCGTAGTGGGAGAGGAAAGACAGAGACAAATTTAAAATGAGTAATAAATAAGCTTTAGAGACATAATGCACAGTATAGTGAATATAGACAACACTACTGAAATCATCAAACCTGCTAAGAGATTAGAAGTCAATTAATCCAACCACTAAAAAAATAATTATATAACATAATAGCACATGCTAATCATCACTATGATGATCATAGTTCAGTTCAGTTGCTCAGTCGTGTCCGACTCTTTGTGACCCCATGAACCGCAGCACGCCAGGCCTCCCTGTCCATCACCAGCTCCCGGAGTTTACCCAAACTCATGTCCATCGAGTCGGTGATGCCATCCAACCATCTCATCCTCTGTCGTCCCCTTCTCCTCCTGCCCTCAATCTTTCTCGGCATCAGGGTCTTTCCCAATGAGTCAACTCTTCACATCAGGTGGCCGAAGTACTGGAGTTTCAGCTTCAACATCAGTCCTTCCAATGAACACCCAGGACTGGTCTCCTTTAGGATGGACTGGTTGGATCTTCTTGCAGTCCAAGGGACTCTCAAGAGTCTTCTCCAACACCACAGTTCAAAAGCATCAATTCTTCGGCGCTCAGCTTTATGGTCCAACTCTCACATCCATACATGACTACTGGAAAAACCATAGCCTTGACTAGATGGATCTTTATCAGCAAAGTAATATCTCTGCCTTTTAATATGCTGTCTAAGGTTAGTCATAGCTTTTCTTCCAAGGAGCAAGCGTCTTTTAATTTTATGGCTACAGTCACCATCTGCAGTGATTTGGGAGCCCCCCAAAATAAAGTCTCTCACTGTTTCCATTGTTTCCCCATCTACTTGCCATGAAGTGATGGGACCGGATGCCATGATCTTAGTTTTCTGAATGTTGAGTTTTAAGCTAGCTGATTGTGTAATCAGCTGATGATCACAGGACAATATATAAATTATAAGATCAACACATTGTACAACTTTAAATTTTCACAATGTTATATGTCAGACATATTTAATAAAAATAAAAATTCATCAATATTTAGAAAAACTAACTGGAACAGAAACAAAGCCAAGGACACCATCATTCAGGGAGTCTTCACTAGACATTTCAAGCAATAAGGAATGAAGACTATTATAAGCTAGAGTGGTATTTGTGAACAGTTTTTCTTAAGAGTAGCTTAAGCTATTTCAAATAGCTTAGAAATACCCATTTATAGTTAAATGAGTCAATTCAGAACTTTAAAATATTTTTTATTGATATAATTAACTGATTTAATACTTATATAATGAAATATGATTACCAACTGAGCATTAGCTAAAACCTCTATCCTGCCACATAATTATTTCTTTTTTGTGGTAAGAACATTCACAGTCTAGTCTCTTAGCAACTTCGAAGTATCAATATATACTGTTGACTTCTGAACAACACAGGGGCTGGAGGCACTGAACCCCATGCAGTCAGAAGCTGAGAAGAACCTTACAGTGAGCCCTGTGCGTCCAGTTCCTGACCCTCAGGTTCAACCAACCAGACTGTGTACTCCTGTAGTCTTATACTGAAACAATCCCTGTATAAGTGGACCTATCCAGTTCAAACCCATGTTGTTCCAGGGTCAAGTGTAATACAGTACTGCTGACCACAGAACTTCTTTTCATTAAAGTAAGTGTTGTTTATTAAGGGCCTACTACATGTTGGGCAATACACACATACACACTTTTCCACTATCCTCAAACAGCTTCTGATTTTTTTAAACTAGAGATAGTTCTCTAAAAATGAGTCAACTGTTTCCGTAACCATAAGAACCTTTTTATTCCAAGGTACAGGAACAATTTCTCAACAAGATTCCACCTCGTTAACAAAGAAGTCAATTTCCTCGTTACATTCATCCATCACTGAGATGAACCTGCTGCCCAATCTTTCTCCCACTATGGAGTGACCCCCCCCCACCTCTCCATTTCTTTCTGGAATCCTCCAAATATCATTTTCAACAACAAAATCAACCTCCAGTAACTCTCAACTTTCTCACAGAATATTCTTTCTCCCTCCACTGCCTTAATTTTAACCTCTTTCAAAAAAAATGTCTCTCTTCCTATTACCCTTCCCTGAAAGCTGTTTACTGTCTCACACTTGTTCCTCAATCAGAACTCATTTATCTCCACTGCTGCTGCCAGATCACTGGGTTTCCCTAATGTGTAAAAATGTTTGCTCCCCTGCGACTGATGCCACCTGACTACCCAATTCTTCTCTTATCCCCCGTGCTGTCACCTACCACCTACTGCCAGCATCCTCTTAATCACAGGGCAATTTAACACCTGGCTACTGCTCTATTAAATACCTATAGAGTTGTTATTACAGGAGATGTCAGTGACTCATCCAATAACCAGCCTCAAAGGTCTTGCCCTCTTCGGCTCTATCGACCCTTGTTAGGCTCTTTAGTAGTTATTACCATGGCCACAGCCTGGACACTATCATTGAGAAACCATTCCCCTCTGAAACCTAAAATTCAAATAATTAATCTCCTACAACAACCTCCTAATCTTCTAATTAGTGTCTCTCTCATGTATTTCTATTACATGTGATCTTCATGTCTGATAAAAACCAGTCTCTTTATCCAAAAGCACCTCTCAGTGGCTTCCTCCCCACCCGCCTCACCTAGTTAGCCTTCACGCTGCATCATTTAAACCACTCTCACGCCAGCAGCCTCTGTCCTTGCTTCCTTGTCTTTCCACTGTCATTCACCATAGAAATCCCTCTTGAATCAATCTGACAGATTTCTCAGGCACTAGACCCAGCCTGGGATAGGCAACAATACAATTATAAATAAATTTTAAAAAGAAATGTCTAGGTATATTGGGTTAAAGTTAAAGGTAGGGTTTTTTGGGGGGTGGTTTTTATCTTTTGGCTGCACCGTGAGGTATGCGGAATTTTAGTTTCCCAACCAGAGATCAAACCCATGTCCTCTGCTTCAGAAGCATGGAATCATACCACTGGACTGCCAGGGAAGTCCCTAAATGTAGTTTTTTTGTTTTGTTTCTAGTCTAAGACTTCACAGTCCTTTAACGTGCTAATACATTTTTCTGCCCGTACAGTATCTTGATTTTATAGTGTACCTTGTGCCTTTTAAAAACTGCTTTATCATCCAGAAACATAATTCAAATGAGAATTTAAATAATCAGGCAACAAGTATTTAATGGCTATTTCCCATGAGCCGAATAATACATCAAACAACACGGTAGATGCAAAAATAAAGACACTACCTCTTACCCTCAAATAATTTCATGTATGAAATTAGATACTAATACCAGAAAAGATAGGACATCAGAAAATATGTGAAAAATACGTTGAGAAGGCCATTTTTTTGCCAAGGCATTATACAATGGAAATCTTAAATTCATTTGAATTAGGGTAGTTTTACTGTTTGTCTAAACTGAGGATTCTTAGAGGTGGGAAAAAAACCAAGCAAATGATAATAAAAATAAATTGTATTACAAAAAATAACCTGGTCTCAACCCACTTATTCAACAAATTCTACTTTACTGATCTCTAGAATACAGAAAATGCTTCTCAGTTCTCTCCTGTACACACTCTCTAAGATGCAGAAGTCATTCTAACACATAAAAAATAATACTTTCCATTCAGCCCTAAGTTTATCATCTATCTTTTCAGCTAGTTAAAGCAGAGCTCATTAAGTTACACAAAATTAAACATAACCTACATTTATTTCAGTCACTACAAAAAATAAAGTACATTTTAGAAACTGTGTATATTTAATGAAGCTGAAAACAAACATAAGATGCTAACAAAAGTATGCCAAAAAAAAAAAAAAATAGACCTTTTAAAAAACCAGGAAAACAATTTTTAAGCCCAAATTATGGTTAATGATTTATATTTACCATTTTTATTTGCTGGTGAAAAAAAGTTGAAGACAGGAGAAAATATGGTCCCCAACAATGTAGTCCTTGGAGGACTGCCAGAGGAAGGGTTATCTTCCAATTTTCCATTTTGTTTTACATGTTGATTTGTCATTTCATAACTACCAGCTTCTAAGAAAGAAACAAAAGAAAAAAGTTGCAATCTAGAAAACATAACTTTCACAAACGTGTTCTAAACCATTCATTAAGAAACTTTTTCCCTCAAAATAATGAAAATTGATTAACATTAATTTTTAAAACCTTATTGTTTAAAGAAATCTTGAGGTAAATCACTTGCAAATCAAATGATCTTTACAGTAAGTTTATTTATAATGCTTTGTAAATGTTAAATTTACTGAGTTTTTACAAAGCAGATTTATATCTGGAATTATATAGTCTGGAAGTCTTAAATTCAACATTGTTTAAAAGAAAATGAAATAAACTCTTTGTAAGTAAAGCAAGCAAGTTACAATACAAAAAACATAAATGTAAGATTCTGCCTTGGCTTATTTGCATTTTGGGATGCTGCCTACTTCACAAAATTTACCCTCTATGTCTAACAAATAACAGCTAAAACATAGAGGCAACCAGTTTCACTGAAGCTACATGCACAGAACGAGACTACACATGCAGCAGCGTGACACGCTCCTACGGACACGGCAGCACCACTGCAGAGCGCCAGGAAGAGCGCCAGGAAGAGCAGCCAGTTTTTCCCTAAGTTTCTTATAAATAAAAAACTGAATGGGTTTTGGGAAAACATAAGTTGGAAATGTTTAAATAAATCATCCTCAACCCTCCACAACTTGACCACATTTCTTTTCTTCTTTCTTTGCTAGAGAACTGTTGACTTGTGTATCCCTTTTCTCCCTGATGGTCAATTCTAGAGATACATCACTGCATTAAGAGGACAGAAGTTGAGAAAAAAAAAAATCATAAAAAAAAGAGGGAAGAGACTGAGGAATTATTACTACTGTTGTGTTTAAAATCGCATTGGTTAAAAGGCAGCACTCCATGCTCTAAAGTGCTATTCACGCTTTCTCTGCTTGTCCATCTTGGTCCACTCCTTTTTGATGCTGAGGAGCTTGTCAGCTCCTCAAAGGTACTGACCTAGAAGAGGGCTTATCAACACTACTGGCTCCGGGCTGGGTAACTCTGTGTTACGGGATGTCCTGTGCGCTGCGTGGCGTTTAGCAGTGCCCCGACCTTCCTGCTAGATGCAAGAAGCAACCTCTCCACAGGCTGGGGCAAACCCAAAGGCCTCCAGACACTGAAAAATGCCCACTGGCGGACAGAGACACTCCTGCTTGAGAAACACTGACCTGAGAGCTCCAAGCCGCCTCTGAGCTTTGAAATGTCATAATCCAGAAACAAATTCTTTATACACATTTCAAAAAATTTATTATATCATTCATAACATATTATATATAACATATATTATTCATAATTATTCATAATAAAAATTATTACTGCTTTAAGAAATTTCATATATATTTTCCTGCCAAACAGTATAAAGCTAGTTGCTCTGCCTTTAACTGTCACTTTAACTCATCAAAGTAGATGTATATTAGGAAGGTAAATTTCTATTTACTTCATGCTATTCATACTTAATACAAAGATTATAAAAAGGCAGAAATTGCTCAAAGTAGATTTTTTTAAAACACAGAAAAAACATATCAGTGATCTCTGCTTAAAAGCAACAGGTAAACATTAACAAACCTCCATTTACTTGACTTTTCCGTCTTACTCGAGATATCTGTTTGTTAGGCTTTTCTCCTGCTCTTGGTGTTGATGTGATCAAATTATTATCTATATCACGTTCAATTCTACTCCGTTTTGAAGGATTTTCTCTCTCTTCCTTAAGATATAAGAGGAAAAAACATGCATTGAACAGAGTCATTCTGCTGGATAAGTTACATTTTTTTGGGCCACTCTACGCAGCTTACTGGGTCTTAGTTCCCCAATCAGGGACTGAACCTAGGCCACAGTGATGCAAGCGCCAAGTCCTAACCACTGGGCCACCAGGGAATTCTCTACACGTCACACTCTTTTAAAACGATAAAATATGTTCACTACATTATTTACAACAGCCAATGTTATCTGTTATCAACTGATGGACACTTAGGTTGTGTCCATATCTTGGCTATTATAAATAATGCAGTGAATATAGATGCATGTACACAAACAATGGAATATTATTCAGCCATAAAAAAAATGAACTCCTGTCACTAGTGACAACATGGATGAACCTAACAGGCATTTCATGAAGTAAAAAAAGTCAGACAGAGAAAGACATATACCATATGATCTCACTTACATGTGGAATTAAAAACCAAAACAAATAAAAAACACCAAGCTCACAGAGGGCAGACTGGTGGTTGCCAGAGACAGGGGGATGGGGATGAAGGAGTGGATGACGAGTATCATCAAAGGGTGCAAAGGGCCATAACACGCTACGAGCAGGGCGCACCGCACAGCGTGGTGACTGCACGTGCATTCCGCACTGCGCACGGAGAGCTGCGTTACACACATGACTTAGAGTCAGAAAATAAAATAAATTTAAAAAAAGGAGTAAAGCTTAAAAGTTTTGATCACAAGAAAAATTCTGTAACCAAGAATGGTGACAGATATTAATTCGACTTATTGTGGTGATCATTTTGCAATATATAAAAATACTGAGTCAGGCTATATGCCTGAAGCTAATATATGTCACTTCTCTCAGATTTTTAAGAAGATAAAATATGTTGTAAAATGCTTTATTCTCTTTTTTTCGTATCAAGGAGAAACAAACAGAAATACCTAACAACAGAAGAAAACAGAAAAAAATCTGACAAGAGTCATGAAAGTATTCATTAATGTCATTATACTACACAAACACCTCACAATTACTCAAAAGAACAGGGGTCATTTCCTCGAGTGAACCCCACTGGAATCTGCTGGCATATTACGTATAACCAAAAATGACATAAAAATAACAGGGCTTGTCCACTGCTAACCATCTAATGCCAACCTCAACCTTCAAAAGGTCCCAATCAACACTAAGAAGTCTATTCTTTAACAAAGTTCTCTATTAGTTTCCTTATGTGGGGGGCAAATCCACATTACCAGTTTACACTATTTTGCAATACAGAGTTACGATCAGATCAGATCAGTCGCTCAGTCGTGTCCAACTCTTTGCGACCCCATGAATCACAGCACGCCAGGCCTCCCTGTCCATCACCAACTCCCGGAGTTCACTCAGACTCACGTCCATCGAGTCAGTGATGCCATCCAGCCATCTCATCCTCTGTCGTCCCCTTCTCCTCCTACCCCCAATCCCTCCCAGCATCAGAGTCTTTTCCAATGAGTCAACTCTTCGCATGAGGTGGCCAAAGTACTGGAGTTTCAGCTTTAGCATCATTCCTTCCAAAGAAATCCCAGGGCTGATCTCCTTCAGAATGGACTGGTTGGCTCTCCTTGCAATCCAAGGGACTCTCAAGAGTCTTCTCCACAGAGTTATGATAGTTTGACTTAAAGATTTTCTGACTTTTACAAGTCAGAATGTGAAAGCAACGGTGCTTTGGAGTCTGTTTTTTCCCCCGGAGTCTGTTTTGGAGTCTGTTTTTTCCCCTGGCCAGCAACATGCAGGCACTCCGCTCTCACGTGATGCCGGGCTACAGCCAGCCACTTGATCACGATCACTCACAACATTCTGTATCCATACAGCCATTTTCACTTTCAGTACAGTATTCAATAAGTTAAATAAGATATTCAACACTTAAAAAGTGTTACAAGCATGTTAAAGGTAGGCTAGGATAAGCTATGATGTCAGGCAGCTGCTGCTAAGTCGCTTCAGTCGTGTCCGACTCTGTGCGACCCTATAGACGGCAGCCCACCAGGCTCCCCCGTCCCTGGGATTCTTCAGGCAAGAACACTGGAGTGGGTTGCCATTTCCTTCTCCGATGCAGGAAAGTGAAAAGTGCAAGTGAAGTCACTCAGTCGTGTCCGACTCTTAGCGACCCCATGGACTGCAGCCCACCAGGCTCCTCCGTCCATGGATTTTCCAGGCAAGAGCACTGGAGTGGGTGCCATCGCCTTCTCCGGATGTCAGGCAGGGTAAGTGCATTAAGTGCATTTTCAGCTTACATTTTCAATTTACAATGGGTTTATCAGGACATGACCCTACCATAAATTAAGGAAGATCTGTATTACTGACTGAAATAGTATACTCCATGCAATAACCTGCATTTTTTCCATCTGTACCTCCATTTTTTGGTCATTAGTACAATTCTTCCAGTCATCTCCTACATGAGCAATTTTCTTACATTACTGCAATACTGGCCTCTAATTTCTTGCTGTTTCAATGAAAGTACCTGAAATCTTCTGTTAAGGATTAGATTTTTCCACAGCAAATAATAATATACTATTGTGCATTTTCTAAAAGTTGAATATTATTTTACTGTCTCTGAAACAAACTTTGGTATTGCAAATAGCCAAAATTACAATTCCACAATTCCCTATCTGGATCAAAATGAAAAAAGATAATACTGCTAATATCACTCAATACAGAATTTTACTTTTCTCACCAGTTTCTCTAATTTTAGGTAAGTTCACCAAGACAATCTCCTTAGCACAAAGTAATGTGCCAGTGTTCCACAATGTAATTCCTCCACTGTTTACTATTCCCCTGCACTTAAAAATGACGACCAGGAAGCCTCAAATCCGAAACACTGGATCTTCATTACAGAGGGGCTCTTATCATCAAGTCCTCAAGAAAGAAATAATGCTGCAAAGCCTTATTACACTTACTACTCTAAGCTCCAGCATTTTCTTGAAGAAGTCTCTTAGTACATCTGCTATAATGTAAATACATACATGCATTCCTGGAAAATTTTCACTCTGCAACCCTAAAAATAACAAGGTTTATGGGGAAAAATGGGTCCATGAGGGTAGAGAAGGGTACATGGGAGGCAGATCAGCCAAAGCCCCTGAAAATCTGTAACCACAGCACTAAGAAAACCAATGATGGGGACTTCCAGAAATGACCTGGACGCCCCAGGTAAGCAGCTATGAGCAGCTACAATGCTACCTCAGAGTTTAATAAAAGGGATTTAAAACAGAAGTAAAAAGAAAGGTTTATGGGAGCCGAAAGTGGAGCTTTAAGGCAGGAAGACTGCAAACACGGACACGAAAGGAAATGCAAACCGCCAGATGAGGAGAGGAGTCCATGACAGACCGGGCTGCGTCTCCAGGAGGAGCCCCTGATACAGGGCACTAGTTTTAATTAAAAACTGGGTGTAGGATAAAATTCCACCACCATTATACAGGATTCCCTTGTCCAGTTTAGAAAAAATCATACATACACCAAAACCCACTCATGTTATATTGAAACTATCTCCCTATTTAACAATATATATCAACATTAACGTATAAGAGCTAACAAGCATCCCCGGCAGCTCAGTGGTAAAGAATCCACCTGCAACGAAGGAGATGAGAGTTCGATCCCTGGGTCAGGAAGATCCCCTGGAGAAGGAAATGGCAACTCACACCAGGATTCTTGCCTGGGAAATCCCACGGACAGAGGAGCCTGGTGGGCTACAGTCCATGGGGTTGCAAAAGAGCCGGACACGACTGAGTGACTAAACAACAGCACATAAGCTAACTGTTAGTGTGGAGGTACCACACACACAGCAGAAACAGCTATACTGTGGTCAGTTGAGAATACATTCAAATACTTCAGTTTACATCTCTAAAGAGAAATAGAAAACTATTAAGATCAGGGTTAAACTTCTGCAGTCACTGACAATAATATTCTATTCTTCAGAATAAAGCATTTAAACGTCTGATGAAGCTCCAATTCTGAAATCTGTCACCAAATCCTCATCTTTCTTAAACACTCATGTATATAATTTGGGGGCATTTTTGGATATAGGATGCATTTTAGAAGAGGAACTAGGAAAAATAACATTTCTACATTACTGTACAGGTTATTTAAAATAATTTTAATAACCCTACAATGTCTTCTTTGGAATCTGCATTTTTCAAAGCTGCCTCTAAGACATGCTTTTAAGGGGAAAGCTTGGGAAGGCAGCATTCTTAAATCTCTGAATCCCAAAGGAAATACAGAGAACTAAAGAAGCAACAAAAACCCAACAGCACATTTATAACAAAACCAGGAAACAAGGTTTCTCCCCCAAACTCCAAGCAGATGAGGACAAACCAACAGCTGTAATACTGAAGGAATCATCTTTATCAGTGCTGGAGAAAGCAAAGCAATGCAACACAGAACGGGACCCATCTGAGGCCAGGAGAAGCCACCCCAAACTGCTAACAGGGTAGGTATTCAGTGGAGAGCACGGCAGGCCAGTCTGACGACAGCAGATGAAACGGGGCAGAGGACGCTGCTGCTCAATCCAATAGCAAAGGGATCCACAACTGAAATGGGAGCAGTATAGCTCCTAGGAACTCTTGACACTGACCAACTATAGCTCTCTTCAGAACAGAGCTGCATATGAAGGGAAACTGCTAGGAATGGAATCGAAATTTCATTGCAGAAAAAGGCACAACAGAAAAGCAAAGAAAAGTTCCAGATAAACAATGAATAGGGATAAAGAAGGCTTCCTAGGTGGCTCAGTGGTAAAGAATCCACCTGCCAAGCAAGAGACTCAGGTTCAATCCCTGGATCAGGAAGATCCCCTGGAAAAGGAAATGGCAACCCACTCCAGTATTCTTGCCTGGAGAATTCCATGGACAGAGGAGCCTGGCAGGCTACAGTCCATGGGGTTGCAAAAGAGTCAGACACAACTTATCAACTAAACAAAAATAAACAGGGATAAACATACAGCAAAACTCGAAATGCAATCACTGTATTTTTAACACTATTCAAAAACAACAAAATTGATTAGAAAAGATACCCTGAACCATACAATCTTCTAAAAATTTAGAAAAACTCATGTAAGAATGAGAGAAAAGAAAGCATAGATCTGAAATTCCACACAAAATCATTGTAATAAAATGTTGCTTAGTAGCTAAGTCTGTCCTTCTCTTTTGCAACTCCGTGGACTGTAGCTGCCAGACTCCTCTGTCCACGGGATTTCCCAGGCAAGAATATTGGAGTGAGTTGCCATTTCCTTCTCCAGGGACATTCGCAACCCAGGGATCCAACCTGTGTCTCCTGCATTTGCAGGCAGATTCTTTACCACTGAGGTACCTGGGAAGCCCATAATAAAACACAGGAGAAGTAAAAGAAAGCATCTCAGAAAAATACGCGTGAGAGCGCCTTCCCTGGCTGTCCAGTGGTTAAGATTGCACGTTTCCACTGTGAGGGGGGGGCTGATCCCTGGGCAAGAAAGAAACTAAGAGCCCTGTGGTGCAAACTCCCCAAAAATGCATTGAGAGCAGATTAAAATTAGACCTTTATTTCAAAAAAGACAAACAACATTAACAAAGTGATATGACACATACATCAGAGTTAGAAACAATTCACGAATGAAAAGACAGAACAAAATAGAAATAAAAGAGAAAAATATTTTAGAAATAAAGACTAGGATAGACATAAAAGTTAGTCAATAGGATAGACTATGTGCCTTTATGAGAATTAGAAGGTAAAATTGAGGGGAGGGGAGTTTAAGACATCAAAATGTAACAAATACTGAGGAAGATCCGACAGACAGAAAACAGTAAGTGGTCCCTGAGCAGGAAGCCAGAGCCAAGAACAAGGCAGAAGAATGAGCATCGTGAAGTTTTCCTCAAATGAAACATCTGAAATTACATACTCAAAGAGTACACAGGCCTTGTTTTTTTTTTTGGTATGTGCGACAGCTTCACAGTCTTCAAAGTCCCCACCAGGGACTGAACCCAGGGCTTCCGACAGGGAGAGCTCAGAGTTCTAACCTAACCACTGGGCTGCCAGGGGGCTCTGAGAGTGCGCTATCGGACCACAGCCTTCAACCCAGAAAAACGACAAGACAGACCCTAAACTTACCACAATTTAAAGAAAAAAAATCCTTTGGAGAACAAGGAAAAATGTTCGTTTAAGAACAGAAAATTAGACTGTCATCAAACTTTGAAAGCAGTGCGTTTAATGCTGGAAGAAAATGGAATAACACTTTTAAAAATCAAGAAGAGAAACTGTGAGACAAGGATATCATATGCAGTAAAAGTAGTTTTAAAGCACAGAACTCAGAATATTGTTTCTGTGTCTGCTTCATGTGGCATCTACCAAAAAATGACTACAGACAACAACCAGAGGACTGGGGAAAGCATTAAACACGATGAACGCACACAGGACCTGTGCAAGATGAACGAGGGTCAGAGATCCCGTGTAATGGCTACAGGCTCAGAATATATACACGACAGTAAAAACTGGTAAGAGATATATAAATTTTAAAATGTTCACTTTAAAGACATTCTGAGAAAAGCTGACAGAATTCATTTTTAGCTGGTAAGAAATAACAAATGAAGTTATCTAGGCATAAAAGAAATAATACCAGATGGGATTCTAAATCTGCAATAAGGAATGGATACCACTAAGGGCAAACATGAGTAAATTCAAAAGATCTTTGTGTTCAATAGTTCTAATATGGTCTTTCTAGCTGTCTTCAACACTGATACCTGCTACAATCTCTGCAGCCTCATTATAATCCAATAAAGTATTCTGAAGTCTCAGAGCTGCTTCTCTCTCTCTCTCTACATATATATATGGAAACACAATAAAGGTACTCTCATTGCTTTGCAATATTATTAAATTTGGTCTTTAAAATCTACTCTAAAGTTATTTTAGAATTTAGTAATTCTTTAAATAAAATTTATAATTAAGAATGGATTATTGGATTGAAAAAGGGAGCTGGGTGATCTGTGATTTCAATCCACCACTCCTAGTGATGAAACTGACATAGAATTCTATAGCTCGTGAAAGGAGGAAATGTACTCCAAGGGAACTAAATACAACTGTAAATTATAAATGAAAATAAGATAAAGTTAGTGTCCCTTTGGCTTCAAAATTGTCTTATGCAACAGAACATATTCAAATAGAATTATAGTGCCAATTCAGTTGCACTGTCGTTTGAGAACAATCATTCAGTTTTTAAAAAAGAAACAATATTTTAGATGTACAGGATGAAATCTTTAAAAGCCAAAATAGTTACAGCCTTTCAAACTTAAATTGCAAAACCCAATGAGGTGTCTCAGAAACAAAGTTTGTTATATTGCTTTGGCTGAAAAAAGGTATATACTTATGAGAGACTTACAAACTCTTACACAGTAGGTAGTGCTGAAAACCTACTAAGTCAGTAAAAGAAACAAGCAGAGACTTTCCTGGTGGTCCAGTGATTAAGAGTCCACCTGCCAATGCAGGAGACTGGTTCGATACTGATCCGGGAAGATCCCATGTGCCGTGGAGCAACTAAGCTCCTCTGCCACAACAACTGAGCTCTAGAGCCTGTGCTCTACAAGAGGAGAAGCCGCCGCAATGAGAAGCCCAAGAACGGCAACAGAGACTGGCCCCTCCTGCCACAACCAGAGAAAGCCTGCGTGCAGCACCGTCAAACATAGACAGACAGACCAGCAGGCAAGTAAGAAATAAAGAAACAGACGTTTCCACTTTCTAGTGATAAAGTAAATCACTGGGAGACTTAACTGTAAACACAGAAAATGAGCTAACACTGGTATGTGACTTGTACTTGTCTGCTGCTGCTGCTGCTAAGTCGCTTCGGTCGTGTCCGCCTCTGTGCGACCCCACAGACGGCAGCCCACCAGGCTCCCCCATCCCTGGGATTCTCCAGGCAAGAACACTGGAGTGGGTTGCCATTTCCTTCTCCAATGTGTGAGAGTGAAAAGTGAAAGGGAAAAAAAATTAAAAAAAAAAAAAAAAAAAGTGAAAGGGAAGTCGCTCAGTCGTGTCCGACCCTTCTCAACCCCATGGACTGCAGCACACCAGGCTCCTCAATCCATGGGATTTTCCAGGCAAGAGTGCTGGAGTGGGGTGCCATTGCCTTCTCCGTATGTGACACTCATATCAACTAACCATCAAAGATCTTCTTTACCATGAATGCATGGTAACAAACACAAGTGAATTAATTTTTTGCATCTCAGTTTATCCTGGAATAACTTGTGTCAATGTCTGTGATGACTATTTTGTGATGCAAAATAAAAAAAAAGGTTTATGATTACTGCCACCTCAGCACAAATCAAAACGTGGACACACAAAGTTACTGTATTTTTCACAGCCATTCACTTGCATGGGGGGAAAAAGCTATACTTAAGAATGTCCCTGATGAAGCTGTAAAATTAATTAAATCTCAACCCTTAAATATGTGTTAAACTCTATATGACAAGATGGGAAGCACACAAACGCCTCTGCTGCACACTGTGCTTCCACAGTTGTCTTGAGGAAAAGCATCTGACTGTTGAGTTGTAAGCTAAATTAGATCACTTTTTTGATCGCTTCTCGGCCTTTTGGCTAAGATCAAGTGTAGATCACTTTTTCTGATAGAAAACTACCTTTACTTGAAGTAGTTTATTTTCTGAAAAATGAACAAAGCAACTCAAGAAAAAACTAATACATTTTGTTGCCGACGATAAAATTTGAGCATTCAGCTAAAAACTGGGATTTTAGGAAACCTGGACAATGCATTGTAAGACTCAAGAGTTTCCCAATATTGTTCTATTGAGATCAGTGGGGTTGTTCAGAAATGTGATTTCTAAACATTAAATAAATAATGAAATATGTCAATGTGGATACATATGTGGAAGATTTACATAATAAAGCAAACCATTATTTTCCCAACCAAAAAAACAGTACATGATGTTACAAAATCAGATGTAGGTAAAAAGATTCATTCCAAGTGCAAGACAGACCAATAAAAAGATCACTGTAGAGCTTTCTTTCAAAGTCAATATTGGGACAAGAACTTAAGATATCACACCACTTGTCAAGTTTTGGTATAAAATCTGCAATTATCTAAAAAGTATATTAAAAAACTCTTCCGTTTTCTAAATACATGTATAATTTTCTTTTTGTGTGTCAATGATAACCACAAACTACGTTCTTTGAAGCGACCGTTAAAGAGGTCTATAGGGCTTCCTTGGTGGTCCAGTGGTTTAAGAAACTTGCCTTGCAATGTGAGGGACACCTGTTCGATCCCTGGTTGCAAAGCACCACAGCTGATGAGCCCGAGCCCTAAAGCCCACAAAGTGCGACTACTGAAGCCCTCGCGCCTGAGCCTGGAGCCTGTGCTCAAAAGAGGAAGCCCCTGAGCCTAGAGCCTGTGCTCCTCAACAGAGGAAGCCCCGCAGTGAGGAGCCCACACACAACTAGAGGGTGGCCCGCACGTCGCAGCCAGAGGAGGCCCCTGCACATCAATGACGAGCCAGCATAGCCGGAAGTAAACCTTAAAAGAGAGAAAATATTAAAGGAAAAAGAGGTTTATAAAACTGTAAATATTGTCCTGTTTCCCACTAATTCCCTTTTTCTTTAGAAAATAGTTAAAATATTAACTGTACTAACATCAACATGTAATGGGTTTAGAATTAAAATTTTTATATTTTCAAAATTCCTCAGTTAGTATCTAATGAGATATAGATAGATATTACCCCCATAAACAAAAAGTTCTTTAGGGTTTCTAATAATTTATAAGATGGTAAAGGATCCTAAGATTGAAAAGTTTAAGAACCACTTGCTTAAGAGGGACCACTAATGAATTCACAAGACAAAATGTAAAAATTCACTCCCAAAAAATGGGGAGAAAATTTGAGCTGGAAGGGAGAGCTGACAAGTGGCAGTCAAAGGGTACAGAGTTTCTTTAGGGGAGGATATAAATGGTTTAAAATTAACTGTGGTAATGACTGCATAACTCTGTGCATATATTAAAGCCTACTGAATCTATACCTTAATTGGGTGAGTTTTAGGCCATGTGAATCATATCTCCATAATGTTATACTATATGTATCTATCATATAATCCAACAATATCAATCTTAGTTATTCACCCAGGTTTAACTTAAACAAATGTCCACACATGGATTCAAAACAGAAACATTCACAGCAACTTCGTTCACAACAGCCAAAACCCAGAAATATCTCAAGTGGATAACAAGTCACGGTATGTGGTGCCAAGTCACTTCAGTCGTGTCCGTCGCTTTGCGATCCTATGGACAGCAGCCTGCCAGGCTCCTCTGTCCACGGGATTCTCCAGGCAAGAACACTGGAGTGGGTTGCCATGCCCTCCTCCAGGGGATCTTCCCGACCCAGGGACTGAACTTGCAGCATGTCTACTGCATTAGCAGGAAGGTTCTTTACCACTAGCACCACCTGGGAAGTCCTGTGATATGTGGTATACTCACACAATAGAAAACTGTTTGGGGCACAGGAGAGAGAAGGGATAAATTACAGATACATGCAGTAACACAAATGAATCCAAAAACTTTACGTTGAATGAAGGAAGCAAGACATGTTATATGCATAGGTAACTTTAAAGAAGATTTATACAATCTATAATAACAGAAGATCAATGGTTGTCTAGGATGATGCTGAGATGGTCCTCAATACTCCAAGGTTACTTTTTGGTCATGGGTGTATAGTATAATTCTGTTAAAATTCATGAAAACATATAATTTAAATCAGTGTGTCTTACTGTGTTTCATTATACCCCATAAAATTAATTGTTAAAAAGTCAATGGAGATAAAGTAGAATTCTAAAGATAACTAGTTCATCAAGAAGAAGGCAAGATGAAACAGAGTAAAAAATAACAAATGGGATAAATACAGAATAAATTACCAGATGGGAAACTAAAGCGTCTGCCTACAGTGCGGGAGACCCGGGTTCGATACCTGGGTCGGGAAGATCCCCTGGAGAAGGAAATGGCACCCTACTCCAGTATTCGTGCCTGGAAAATCCCATGGACGGAGGAGATTGGTTGGCTACTGTCCATGGGGTCGCAAAGAGTCGGACACGACTGAGCGACTTCACTATCACTCACTATTAATAACTACATTAAATGTAAACAGACTAAACAAGCCAATTTAAATACAAACACATAGGGTGGGAAAAGGTGTATCAGGCAAATGGTAAGAAAGAAAGCTGTGTGGTTTTATCAATATCAGGCCAAGTAAATCTCAAGGCAAACAGTATTACCAGAGATGAGAGACATTTCACAGTGGTGGAAACTTACACCCAACACTCACAAACATGTACGCCCCTAACAAGAGAGCTTCACAACACACACAGCGAGAACTGACAGAACGGAAGGTAGAGAGTTCATAATTAAGAGACGGAGACTTAAAATAAGACACAGAGTATTTGAATACTATCAAACTATCTGATTAACTGATACTTACAGAACTGTACTAATCAATTCCAGAATGTGCATATTTTTTTCAAACACATGGGACATTTACCAAAATAGTCCATATGTTAAAAAATATCAAAAGACACCAAAGAAGTGAAGTCATACAGTATATGTTCTTAGGTCACAATAATATTAAATTAGATATAAACAATTAAAAGATATCTAATAAATGCCCAAATATCTGATCTGAAAATTAAATAACGTATTTCTAAATAATCCATGGACCAAAAGATAATAAAAATACAGTCAGAATGTATGGGAAAGCAGTATTTTGAAACGCATAGCTGTAAATATTTGAATTAGAAAAAAACTGAAGTGTAGTATTACTGATCTAAGCAAGGGGCTGGGAAACTACAGTACAAACGCCAAGCCTAACACATTGTTTTTGTATGACCAGCAAACCAAAAGTAGTTTTTATATTTTAATATGGTGGTAGGGGGAGGTGGGAATCAAACAAATGACACTATTTTATGACTCATGAAAATTGCATGAAAATCAAATATCAACAACCAAAGTCATACTCATTCATTTATGCATTATCTACAATGGGAGAGTCGAGTAGTAACTGCAATTTCAGACAAGACAGTCTGCAAAGACTTAAATATTACTTATCTGAAATATTTACCGAAAAAGTTTACTAATTCCTAATCTAAGTTCTCGCTTGTATAAGCTGGAAAAGTAAGAGTAAACCAAACATAAAGTAAAAGGAAATATTAAAAATAACAAGTAGAAATCAAATAGACAGTGGAAAGAAAAGAGAAAATGTACAAAGGCAGATGTTGGTTCTTTGAAAAAGTAATAAAACTGATAAAGCTCCAGTTGCAAAGGGATCAAAACAAAAATAAATTGTTCACATCAGGAGTGAAAAGAAGAACATCATTATAGATCCTACAGAGATTATTAGGTTAAT
This sequence comes from Bubalus bubalis, assembly GCF_019923935.1. NCBI lineage: Eukaryota > Metazoa > Chordata > Mammalia > Artiodactyla > Bovidae > Bubalus > Bubalus bubalis. Next base: position 380,190 of record NC_059167.1, read on the forward strand.
AGAGAAATACTGCAAAGACTTTATATCTAATAACTTGACAACTTCAACGAATAGACAAATTCCCTGGAAAACACGTATGACCAAAATTCAAACAGAAATAGAAAAGCTAAAGAAATTCATATGTATTAAAGAAATCAAATTTATAGTAAAAAGTTATCACACAAAGAAACCCAAGTCACATTCCAAAAATCCCTCTCCAGAATTCACCACTGAATTCTACTAATAATTTAAGGTTGAGATAATACTTCGTCACTACAAGCTCTTTCAGAAACAGAGAAGCAGACGGACAGTTCCTGCGTCATGATCTGATGCATAACTCTGATCCCAGAATCTCAAAAGTATTACAATCAAAACTACAGACCAAACCCTCATGAGCACAGACACAAAACATCTTTAAGAACAACAACAAAACACGGCAGCAAATTGTATCCAGCCATACAAGTTTAATTTTCAGTTAAAAAAATTCATGTTCTACTCCACATTAAAAGAGGAAAATCTGAAGACCATCTCAATCCAATATAATAAAATCTTACAGCAAAGTAGGAACAGAAGGGAACTTCCTCAAACAGACAGAAGATAACTATGACAGACATACATACCTAATGTAAACAAACTCTCTTCCCTTAAGACCAGAAACAAGACAAATGTTTGCTTTTACCACTTCGACTAAATGTCCTAGAGGTCCTAACCAATGCAATAATGAAGAAAAAGAAATACAAGGTCTATAAATCAGAAAAGGAAATCATATCTGGTATATAATATGATTATATATGTATGAAACCCTATGAAATCTTAAAGACTAGAATGATTAAGTAAACCTAGCAATTTTACACAGTATCCCAGTCAACACAGAAAAATTAATTATATTTATATATATTAGCAACAAAGTAAAAACTTTAAATGTATTATATCATTTAAAACAGCACCATAAAACATCAAATACCTGAGAACAGAACTAATTAGTATGTGTAACAGCCTCACATTAGCACAAAAAAATTAAAAACACTTATATTAACACTGAGATATATCATGATCATGAACTGGCAGACTCAATACAGCTAAGACGTACAGTCTCACCAAATGATATATACATGTGATACAGTATTATAATCCCAGTAGGTTTTCTTTGGAGAAACAGACAAGCTAATTCTAAAATTGACATGTAAGTATAAGGGATCTAAAATAGTATTTAAAATGCTATCTTTTATCTCAGTATCTTAAATACAGTGGTGGTGTCTTTTTCAAAATCTGGATAGGGATTGGCAGCTAGTGTTTATTGAGTATCAGGTACTTTACAACCATCATTTGGTATTTTATAGATTAAAAAAAAACTTAGGCTCAATGAATTTAGATAACTTACAATGTTAATTATAACAATAATGACTACAATAAATAGCTTGCCCAAGATTAGAAAAATTAGAAGCAAGTATCACAGTCAATCAGCCGTCGCTGGGCACTACTGTGTGCCCCGTGTCATTCTCAGCGCTTCCAGTTAACACGCTCTTACAAACGCTTAAGCTTTCAAACCACATGACGTTGTTCCTAGCATCTCTGTATTACAGGAGAGGAAACTGAGGCACAGGAGAGTTAAATAACTCGGCCAGGGTTACACAGCTTTCACCAGCAACACTGGCACTGAAACCGATGCGCCTGGTTTCAGACCCTGAGCCCCTGACTGCTGTGCACGACTGCCTCTCCAACAAGGGGCGAGCTGGGATCTGACCCAGGTACAATTCGACTGTCTCAAAGCAGTCAGATGGTATCTTCATAGCATCACCTATCTTATGTAAGGACTGAAAATGTTCTTGATGAAAGAAACAAAGAATTGAGTCTTCCTATGCTACTGACTTGGTCATTTATTTATATTCTATCAAAGTTGAAGCTTATTTTGTCTAGGAAAAACCTTTACCCTCGTATTTTTTCATGAATCATCATCCTCTGTCTTCAGTTTTTCTGACTGGGTGACAGACTACTCTTATTTCTACAAGGGTCTTTTTTAAATCCAAGTTAGTTAGAAAATTTCTTACGCAGCCACTGGCTTCTTTGGTTCCTTTTCTTTCTCTTCTTTTGAACTTTTAAAATTATATGGTTAAAACGGAACTTTATAGACAGGTCTTGCTTTCTCTTTTGAAATGTCTTCTTTCTCGGGTGTCTGATATTGCTCTCATGCTTGTCTTATGACTCTGGCTTTTTGAAACTTGGTCTCTGAATATCAACCAGGCTTTCTGCTCTTCTTTACTGTTATGATTTCTAGTTTGAAGTAACAGTTGAAACTGGACATGGAACAACACATTGGTTCCAAATAGGAAAAGGAGTACATCAAGGCTGTATATTGTTACCCTGCTTATTTAACTTATATGCAGAGCACATCATGAGAAACACTGGGCTGGAGGAAGCACAAGCTGGAATCAAGGTTGCCGGGAGAAATATCAATAACCTCAGATATGCAGATGACACCACCCTTATGGCAGAAAGTGAAGAGGAACTAAAAAGCCTCTTGATGAACATGAAAGAGGAGAGTGAAAAAGTTGGCTTAAAGCTCAACATTCAGAAATCTAAGATCATGGCATCCAGTCCCATCACTTCATGGCAAACAGATGGAGAAACAGTGGAAACAGTGGCTGACTTTATTTCTGGGGGCTCCAAAATCACTGCAGATGGTGACTGCAGCCATGAAATTAAAAGACACTTACTCCTTGGAAGGAAAGTTATGACCAACCTAGACAGCATATTAAAAAGCAGAGACATTACTTTGCCAACAAAGGTCCATCTAGTCAAGGTTATGGTTTTTCCAGTGGTCATGTATGGATGTTAGAGTTGGACTATAAAGAAAGCTGAGTGCCAAAGAATTGATGCTTTTGAACTGTGGTGTTGGAGAAGACTCTTGAGAGTCCCTTGAACTGCAAGGAGATCCAACCAGTCCCTTCTAAAGGAAATCAGTCCTGGGTGTTTATTGGAAGGACTGATGTTGAAGTTGAAACTCCAATACTTTGGCCACCTGATGCGAGGAGCTGACTCATTTGAAAAGACCCTGATGCTTGGAAAGACTGAAGGCAGGAGGAGAAGGGCACGGCAGAGGATGAGATGGTTGGATGGCATCACCGACTCAATGGACATGAGTCTGGGTAAATTCCGGGAGTTGGTGATAGACAGGGAGGCCTGGCGTGCTGCAGTCCATGGGGTCGTAAAGAGTCGGACACAACTGAGCGACCGAACTGAACTCAACTTCTAGTTTCAACGGCTGCTGGTGTTCTTTCCAGTTTAGTATCACTGATCCATTTTTATTAACATTTTGCTAATAAGTTTTAATCTGTATTCTAGCTCTAACTTGATATAAAGATCATTAGAATACTTAGATAATTTAATAAACATATACTGTTCATTTAAGATGTGTATATTAGTTTACTATTAACATAAATACATAGTAAAACATATTATTAAGAAGAATAATGCATTATTAAGAAGATGGTTTAATAACAATTTAGATAAGAAAGAATTAACCATTAGAAGCCAGTATAAGCTTCCCAGGTGGCTCACTGGTAAAAAGTCTGCCTGCCAATGCAAGAGATGCAGGTTCGATCCCTAGGTTGGGATGATCCCACGGAAAGGGAAATGGCAACGTACTCCAGTATTCTTGCCCGGGAAATCCCATGGACAGAGAGTCTGGCGGGCTGTAGTCCATGGGGTTGCAAAGAGTCAACACAACTTAGCAAATAAGCAACACAACAGCATAACCTCATTAGGATAATAAATGACAAAATCATCTTTTAATTTACTTCTAACAAAAGGACAGTAGATGGGAAAAGAAAGAGTATACTCTGATTTCAGTAAGGCATTCAAATACTAATTATCACAATAATCTTACTGAATATAAGAATGAAATCTGGGATGAATTAAATGAATTTGTAGCTGTGGTGAAAACCTTGCTCAAAAATATTAATTAATGAATAAGATATTAGCTTGCAAACAGGTTTTTATTGGCCTCATCCACTAATGGATAGGCATTAATAACAAAATTTTAGTTTTCTGCTTAAAAAAAATAACTGACAACCCTGAGTGTTTTAACTGACACGGGCAAAAATCTGCTGACCAACAAAGAACGAAAACTACTAAATGAAAAAAAGAAAAGAAAGCATGAATAACATGAACAGAAGTCAGAAGACACAGGGAAGAAAGAAAAACAAAAAACCTATTTTCATTTCTGGTTGTTACCTTTCAGGAACAAGGTAACCAAGAAAAAGCTGACCAAGATGCTAACCTATTATCATATAATGCCATATAATGAAAATTAGAACTATTTAGCCAGGACAGTGACTGAGTGTTTGCACTTGTACAAGGAGAAAAAGAACATGTGAGGAAAGTCAAGGGTAGGTACACTTTCTTCAAGATGAGGAAGAACTTCACAATATTTAGAGCTGTTCAGAGAATGAACTTGACACAGTGATGTTCTCATCAACAGGGCTAAGGACAACCCAAAAGAAACTTAAAGATTCAGGAATTCTTGTTTCTGGAAGGAATTTCATCTTTTTTATACAATAATACTAGAGTACTTATAGGCCTATGTAAATTAACTCAAAGAAACTTTTAAAAATTATACTTAAAATTAGCAAAAGAAATCCATCATTACGAAAAAATAACATTTTACTTTTCTACTTACCCAAGTGACAAATTTACACTGTAAGAAACTTATTATATATAATAATCCGAAGTAAGAACACAATAGTAGTCAATAGTGATAATAAAATCAATGAAAAATGAATAATAACACTATTATTTACAGAGTGCACTAGAACTTCTCAAACTGCTTTTCCACCTGTTTGCCATCTAATCAGAAGACAACTCTGAGGCAGACAAGGCAGTTACTATGAGTCCCATTTTACTGTCTTCTTGAGGCTAAGAGGGGAAAATGACTTTCCTCAGAATTCAAGTTGGTCCACAGGATGAAGTATGAATCTAGAGCTTATGCCTCCTGGTTAGTGTCCCTTCTTTCTTTCTTTTGCCACATGGCCAGTGGGGTCTTAGTTCCCTGACCAGAAACTGAATCCAGGCGCACGGCAGTGGAGTGCCAAGGCTTAACCATGGACCTCCAGGGAATTCCCCATTCTTTCTTTAATAACTTTGTTCTCCCTTCAATGAATAAAACATTTTCATTGTACAACGGTTAGAATTTGGACAGATAAATCATCTTCCTAATTAGACAATGTATCAATATTAACAAGAAACTTTAACTTATGTTTGAAATGAATAAAAAAAAAGAAAAGAAATAACTCAAATAAATGACAAAGAAAAAATTTCTTTTACTTCCCATAATACTAAGCTGAAAAAACAGAAGGCTAACTGGATCAGTTAAGTAGAATACTGTTTTCTTGACCAACCATTAAATATTTTACATATAAATACTAAACACCAAAATGGAGGCACACTTCGTTAAATGGGGCTCTAGCAATATTAGATTTCTCATCTTTATAAGCTTACAGAACACAATCTAAGTTTCCTTTTCAATGATATAATTATCAGGTAAAACCATTACTTTGGGTGTGCTTCCTTTAATGAATTTTTTAATTGAAGACAACAAGCCGGTTTCATTCTTCGGTGGTTTTTCTCCTCCTGAAGGCAGGTTGTCATCAACTTCTGAGTATTTCCTCTTTGCTCTGGCAGTGCGTTGTGTTTGGATTTGATTTGATTGCTGAGAAGCTTTCCGTGTTCTCAGCCTCATCTTTTATGGGTGCCACATGTAAAACTGTAAAAGAAAAATAATACAGGTTATTAAAATTAAGCCTAGCGTACCCACGTGTGCCCAGTTTACCTAGGTTTGTAGAATCTTAGTTTCCCCGACGGGGATCAAAACCAGGCCCTCAGCAGGGACAGTGCAGAGTCCTAACCTCTAGAGCACCAGAGAATTCCCAAGAAACTAACTTTTTAATTGAAAGGCATAGTGCTTTGAATTTTATTACATTCTCCCAAATACCCTTCCCACAACTTCTGAAATATTACACCCTGTGATCTAATAGAGTGTGCACGTCCCTTTCAGAATACTGTAGTGCCTCCATTCTTGCTGACACTATCATTCATTTAATCACTCATTCATTCAACAAGTATTTATTGGGTAAGTAAGTACCTGGTAAAACAAGAGAGAGAAGGCTTTTACCCTCAGGAGATCACAATGTAGTGGAAAAAACCCTTAAGTTATTGAATGAATTAGTTCCAAGAACACAATTCTAATAATCAACAAGTACAAAAGTGTGACAAGATTGAATCAATCATTTTACAGGATTTGATCTTACAACATGTATCGATCCTTTAAAAACCAAACTCATCTGGCTCAAGCTGCCGGAGTAGAAGATGGTGATCGTCTTCTGCGAGAGCACCAAAACTCCAACTAGCCACTGAACAACCAAGGACAGGAGGACGCTGGAACCCACCAGAAAAAGACACCCCACGTCCAAAGACAAAGAAGCAGCCTCAGTGAGATGATGGGAGGGACACAATCACAATAAAATCAAATCCCATGCCCACCGGCTGGGTGACCCACAAACTGGAGAACAGTAATACCAAAGAAGTTCTCCCACTGTTGTAAAGGTTCTGAACCCCACGTCAGGCTTCCCAGCCTGGGGATCCGACAAAGGGACTGGGAATCCCCAGGGAATCTGGCTTTAAAGGCCAGCGGGATTTGTTTACAGGACTTCCACAGGACTGGGGGAAACAGAAGCTGTAGTCTTGGAGGGCACAAACACTCCTGCGCACACCAAGACCCAGAGGAAAGGAGCAGGACCCCACAGGAGACAGAGCAGAGACACCAACTGGCATCGAAGAGTCTCCTGTGGGTGTGGAGGTCGGCAGGGGCTCAGCACAGAGATGAGGTGCTGGCGGCAGCAGGTGGGGCAGGCCCCCTCGGCGTAAACCCTCTTGGAAGTCCCCATTAACCCTACCAACAGAGCCTGTAGAACCCAGGGCCAAATGACTACCAGCGAGGGAGTGAAACCCCACCCATCGGCAGATAACTGGGTTAAAGTTTTACTGAGCAAGGCCCTGCCCACCAGAGCAAGACCCAGTTTTTCCCACCACCAGTTCCTGCCTCTGCGTCTTCTCCATTAGAAGAAGTAAGAACCACAGTCCCACAGTGGCTCAAACAGAAACCACATTATTGAAATTTAATTAGGAAGAAAAAGCAGAAAGTTATGTCCCAGATGAAGGGACAAGATAAAACCCCAGAAAATCTAAATGAAGTGGAGATATGCAACTTTCCAGAAAAATAATTCAGGATAATCATAGTGAAGATGATCCAGGATCTTGGGAAAACAATTGAGAAGATGCAAGAAATATTTACCAAAGACCTGCAAGAACCAAAGAACAGAAGTGAACAGTACCCTAGAAGGAACAGGATAACTGAGGCAGAAGAACAGGTAAATGACTGCAGGACAGAAGAGTGGAAACCACTGCCACACAACATAATATAGGAAGAAGGCGGCAAAGAAAGAAGGCAGCCTAACAGACCTCTAGAACAACGTTCAACACAACATTCACATCACAGGGTCCCAGAAGGAGAAGAGAGAGAAAGGACCTGAAAAAACACCTCAAGAGATAATAGCTAAAAACTTCCCTAACATGGGAAAGGAAATAGTCAACCAAGTTCAGGAAGCACAGAGTCCCAGGCAGGATAAACCCAAGAAGAAACACAACAAGATGCATAATAACCAAACTGACAAAAGTTAAAGACAGAGATAAAATATTAAAAGTAACAATGGAAAAACGACAAATAACATACAAGGGAACTCCCATCAGGCTATCAGCTGATTTCTCAACAGTAACTCTAAAAGCCAGAAGGGGATGGCATGATATATTTAAAGTGATGAAAGGGAAGAACCTACAGCCAAGAATACTCTACCCAGCAAGACTCAGATTTGATGGAGAAATCAAAAGCTTTCCAGTCAAGCAAAAGCTAAGAGAATTCAGCACCATCAAACCACCTTTATAGCAAACGCTAAAGGAACGTCTCTGGACAGGAAACAAGAGAAGGAAAAGACCTACCTACAGAAAATAAACCCAAAACAATTAAGAAAACTGTAATAGGATCAAATGAACCAACCAAAAGACAGAGGCTGGCTGGGAGATGAAAACATGTGCATGCATGCACTTCCACTCACCACGTCACTCTGCTTGACCCCTCCCCCCATTGTTTGTAATTATTTTATACTGTTAATCATGTTCCCATTATGGCCTGCAATTGTAATTTTTATTTTTTGTCAGGCTGTTGATTGTGAAAACTGACAAATATCTTTTACTATCGTGATTATGTAACTATTACTCACTTAATACTACTGCATCATGATTGGTCAACAGAACAATGATAGAACTCTGTATCACCCAGAACTACTATTTAATAGAAACACCTGTAATCACTTTTTAAAATCCAGATGCATATCAGAATTATCTTGACATTTTTTGAAAAATACAAATGCCCAAGTATTGATTTTTTCCTCCAGAGCTCCAGACATGCTTCTAACGAGCAGCTGTGTTTAAAGCACCTGGACTGTATGATGATCTTTGATCTGGCCTGTTTCCCTTTCCCTATTTCATACTCAGTGTTCCCATTTCGGAGAAGGCAATGGCACCCCACTCCAGTACTCTTGCCTGGAAAATCCCATGGACGGAGGAGCCTGGTAGGCTGCAGTCCATGGGGTCGCTAAGAGTCGGACACGACTAAGCGACTTCACTTTCACTTTTCACTTTCACGCATCAGAGAAGGAAATGGCAACCCACTCCAGTGCTCTTGCCTGGAGAATCCCAGGGGCGGGGGAGCCTGGTGGGCTGCCGTCTATGGGGTCGCACAGAGTCAGACACGACTGAAGCGACTTAGCAGCAGCAGCAGTTCCCATTTCACTTAGTTTATGTTTTCCAATTTTTCCATCTCTCTTTTTTTTTATGTTCCTTCTCAACCTTTATCAAGCATAGTAGAAAAGCTTTGCACAGATATATATAAATAGTATATACAACACATGTATTTTAGAAACTTATGAATTTTTGCCTAACTAAAAACTTTATGACATTTTGACTCCACTTGTTTGATTTCGTATGAATAGAATGTTAAACTTCTAATTTAAAAAAAAAACAGATATGCATCAAGCAACAAAGGTCTATTGTACAGCACAGGGAACTACAGTCAGTAACTTGTGAAGTGAAGTAAAAGTCACTCAGTCATGTCTGACTCTTTGTGACCCAATGGACTATACAGTCCATGGAATTCTCCAGGCCAGGATACTGGCATGGGTAGCCTTTCCCTTCTCCAGGGGATCTTCCCAACCCAGAGATCGAACCCAGGTCTCCTGCACTGCAGGCTGATTCTTTACCAGCTGATCCACAAGGGAAGCCCAAGAATACTGGAGTGGGTAGCCTATCCCTTCTCCAGCAGATCTTCCTGACCCAGGAATTGAACCGGGGTCTCCTGCATTGCAGGCAGATTCTTTACCAACTGAGCCATCAGGAAGCCAACCTTTCAAAATCTCAGGTTATCTCCATTTGCACTTGCAATTCCTAGCCCCTTTCAGTGTTTTTCAGATGGCTACCACTGTTTCAGCGGCAAATCCAAACGGAAAACATCCAGGCACAGCATCATCCAATAGAACTTTCTGCAACGATGGAAATACTCTGCGTCTGCACTGTCCCATACGGCAGCCACTACACCTGGGTGAAAACCAAGTGCTTAACATGTAATTAGTGTGACTGAGGAACTGAAGTTTTAATTTCACTTAGTTTTTATTAATTTAATTTTAAATAGCCACCTGTGCCTAGTGGCTATCATATTAGAGAGTGCATGTCTAAGGGACGAATCTTGTAATAACCTATAATGGAAAATAATGTACATGAATAACTGAATCAGCAGCTGTGCACCGGGAACACGGTGGACCTACTGCGCCAGTGACACGTATAAAGGAAAAAGCTCATCACAAGGAAAATACGAGGGCATCAATCTGAACTCACTCATTTTACTGATGAGAAAGTTAATGACTGGCAAAGTTGTCCCAAGACTCAGTAGTCGAGAATATTCCCCGAATTAGAATCTGTTAAAGAGACGACTGAGAAAAGAGTGAAAACTACTATACTAAGAATTAAGAGATGTTACTTCTAATCCTACTTCAATCATCACTAAACTATAGCCCCTTAACTATTTTTTCCCCTTGAATACATCTTGAATGTATTCAAGATGAATACATTCATCTTGACGCTCAAAATGGAAATGGATTTAGAAAAGGCTGTAAAGTGCAGAGGACATACAACTACTCACAGCAGTGAGCGCAGTCCCAGAAAGGTCTGACCTGTTAGGCACGCTAAACTCCTAAAGGTACAGGAATTCTTGGCAAAGAGCAGGGTCTTACAGACAAATGAGGAAGCTGAAGAAGTGATGTCTTTAATAACCCAACACAATGTCCACAGAAGAAGAGTTAGGATGCCTCCCTTTTTTAAAATACAGAAAGTGCACACACGCACACACACAAAATCTATTTCAACCAAAAACCCAAACTCAAAGGCTTCACCAGAAGAGTACTAAAATATCTTTCCATTGTTTTTCATCACCAAATGGTGCTCAGTTTTTAAGTTGTCATCCCCAAATAAAATAAATATTGCCTTTTTTCCTAAAGAGTCAATGTGAACTTCTAAGGGATTTATTCAAGGCATGTATTACTTAAAAACTCTACAGTGTAAAAATTTTAATTTATTTGTTCTTCAGCACAGCACTCCTTAGAAAAGGAAAATTCCCATATAGCAAATGCATAGGGGAATTTTTCACAAAGAAAGTTGTTTGTATTTGATTTAAATTTTTAAAAATATTTTCAAAAATATCTGACTGAACCTATCTTAAATCCAGAATCATTCAAAAAAAATGAAATTCTGACATCACTGTTGGCCACCATGCTCACTGGTTTACGTACCGTCTATGGCACAGTATACTAAAAGCAGCCTAAGACAACATGCAAATGAAGGGACACAGTTGTGTACAAAGCAAACAAACAAGTGTTTAAAAGCAGTCAGTCCGTCCACGGGCTGTAGTCTGCAGACATGCACTAAGTGACTTTATAACCAAATTAGACTATTCTAAATTTTTCAATAGCAATGCTTCATGCCAGATGAAAAATGGAATAATATATTTAAAATAAAATAATCAAGGGAAGAACATACAAACCAAAGATTTTATATCCAACAGAAATAACTTGCAAAAATAATGGCTATGGACAAACTATTACCAATATGTAAGAATTCGGTGAATACTGTGCTCGGGGAATCCTTCCTGAAAAACTTAAATGAGCATTTCAGAAAACCAAATTGACTACAGGTATTCCTTTAGAACCAATGGTGATTGTCAAACATAAAACATATAGCTACAAACAGTTATCAAGCATGTAATAGCTATATTCTCTGACAACGTAAATGTAGATTCACTCAACCTTTTATAAGTGAGGGAGAGACTTCCCCAGTGGTTAGGACTCCACACTTCCACTGCAAGGGGCACCAATTTGATCCATGGTAGGGAAACCAGGATTCCACGTGCCACCCAGCACGGCCAAAACAGAAAGAAAGTAGGCAAGAGTGGGGAGAGCACTGCCAAAAAAAAGGTATATAGTGTTTCGGTAGTCATACATAGTATCTTCAAATCTTCCAATATTGGTACTGCTCCTCTGAAACTGCTGTGAGGGTAATTTATTAATATTTCGGTTTCTAAGCCCACATCTGTCATCTACCAGGTTCCTGAGAGCCAAGACATGGCACTGAGCAAAACAACAGGGAAGCAGGACGGAGAGCCAGAATACAGCCCCTCAGAGCCTGACCACGGCCAGCGAGAACGCCAACAAACCCTGTCCTCAAAAGCAACAGTACAACTGGACAAACAACAAAAACCACCGTTATCAGTTCACTTCAGGGGCGCAGTCGTGTCCGACCCTTTGCGACCACATGGACCGCAGCACGCCAGGCCTCCCTGTCCATCACCAACTCCTGCAGTTCACCCAAACTCATGTCCATTGAGTCGGTGATGCCATCCAACAATCTCATTCTCTGTCGTCCCCTTCTCTGCCTGCCTTTAATCCTTCCCAGAATTAGGGTCTTTTCAGATGAGTCAGCTCTTCCCATCAGGTGGCCACAGTATTGGAGTTTCAGCTTCAATATTAGTCCTTCCAATGAACACCCAGGACTGATCTCCTTTAGGATGGACTGGTTGGATCTCCTTGCAGTCCAAGGCACTCTCAATAGTCTTCTCTAACACCACAGTTCAAAAGCATCAATTCTTTGGCGGTCAGCTTTCTTCATAGTCCAACTCTCACATCCATACATGACTACTTGGAAAAACCATAGCCTTGACTATATGGACCTTTGTTGGCAAAGTAATGTCTCTGCTTTTTAATATGCTGTCCAGATAGGTCATAATTTTCCTTCCAAGGAGTAACTGTCTTTTAATTTCATGGCTGCAATCACCATCTGCAGTGATTCTGGAGCCAAAAAAAAAAATAGAGTCTGTCACTGTTTCCACTATTTCCTCATCTATTTGCCATGAAGTGATGGGACCTGGATGCCATGATCTTAGTTTTCTGAATGTTGAGCTTTAAGCCAACTTTTTCACTCTCTTCTTTCACTTTCATCAAGAGGCTCTTTAGTTCTTCTTCACTTTCTGCCATAAGGATGGTGTCATCTGCATATCTGAGGTTACTGATATCTCTTCCAGCAATCTTGATTCCAGCTTGTGCTTCTTCCAGCCCAGCGTTTCTCATGATGTACTCTGCATTTAAGTTAAATAAGTAGGGTGACAATATACAGCTTTGACACACTCCTTTTCCTATTTGGAACCAGTCTGTTGTTCCATGTCCAGTTCTAACTGTTGCTTCTTGACCTGCATATAGGTTTCTCAAGAGGCAGGTCAGGTGGTCTGGTATTCTCATCTCTTTCATCGTTTACCACAGTTTATTGTGATCCACACAGTCAAAGGCTTTGGCATAGTCAACAAAGCAGAAATAGATGTTTTTCTGGAACTCTCTTCCTTTTTCCATGATCCAGCGGATGTTGGCAATTTGATCTCTGGTTCCTCTGCTTTTCTAAAACCAGCGTGAACATCTGGAAGTTCACGGTTCACTATTATTGAAGCCTGGCTTGGAGAATTTTGAGCATTACTTTGCTAGCATGTGAGATGAGTGCAATTATGCAGTAGTTTGAGCATTCTTTGGCATTGCCTTTCTTAGGGATGGGAATGAAAACTGACCTTTTCCAGTCCTGTGGCCACTGCTGAGTTTTCCAGATTTGCTGGCATATTGAGTGCAGCACTTTCACAGCATCTTCTTTCAGGATTTGAAATAGCTCGGCTGGAATTCCATCATCTCCACTAGCTTAGTTCGTAGTGGTGCTTCCTAAGGCCCACTTGACTTCACATTCCAGGATGTCTGGCTCTAGGTGAGTGATCACACCATTGTGATTATCTTGGTCGTGAAGATCTTTTTTGTATAGTTCTGTGTATTCTTGCCACCTCTTCTTAGTACCTTCTGCTTCTGTTAGGTCCGTACGATTTCTGTCCTTTACTGAGCCCATCTTTGCATGAAATGTTCCCTTGGTATGTCTAATTTTCTTGAAGAGATCTCTAGTCTTTCCCATTTTGTTGTCCTCTATTTCTTTCAATTGATCACTGAGGAAGGCTTTCTTATCTCTCCTTGCTCTTCTTTGAAACTCTGCATTCAAATGACCATATCCTTCCTTTTCTCTTTTGCTTTTCACTGCTCTCCTTTTCACAGTTATTTGTAAGGCCTCTTCAGACAGCCATTTGGGTTTTGCATTTCTTTTTCTTGGGGATGGTCTTGATCCCTGTCTCCTGTACAGTGTCACGAACCTCAGTCCATAGTTCATCAGGCACTCTATCTATCAGATCTAGTCCCTTAAATCTATTTCTCACTTCCACTGTATAATCACAAGGGATCTGATTCAGGTCATACCTGAATGGTCTCGTGGTTTTCCCTACTTCCTTCAATTAAAGTCTGAATTTGGCAATAAGGAGTTAATGATCTGAGCCACAGTCAGCTCCCAGTCTTGTTTTTCCTGACTGTATAGAGCTTCTCCATCTTTGGCTTCAAAGAATATAATCAATCTGATTTCAGTGTTGACCATCTGGTGATGTCCATGTGTAGGGACTTCTCTTGTATTGTTGGAAGAGGGTGTTTGCTATGACCAGTGCCTTCTCTTGGCAAAACTCTGTTAGCCTTTGCCCTGCTTCATTCTGTACTCCAAGGCCAAATTTGCCTGTTACTCCAGGTGTTTCTTGATTTCCTACCTTTGCATTCCAGTCCCCTATAATGAAACAGACATCTTTTTTGGGTGTTAGTTCCAGAAGGTCTTGTAAGTCTTCATAAAACCGTTCAACTTCAGCTTCTTCAGCATTACTGTCAGGGCACAGACTTGGATTATCATGATATGGTTTGCCTTGGAAACGAACAGAGATCATTCTGTCGTTTTTGATTGCATCCAAGTACTGTATTTCGGACTCTTCTGTTGATTACGATGGCTACTCCATTTCTTCTAAGGGATTCTTTCCCACAGTAGTAGACCTGGGGAGTTCATCTTTCAGCGTCCTATCTTTTTGCCTTTTCATACTGTTCATATCATATCATACTGTTCATACCATATCAGCACTATGGAAATCAACCAAAAGCAAACGACAATCTGAGAGTACTTTAAAAAACATTCAACTATTAGTAAAAACACTGAAGTGTCTGAAAACAAAACAAAACATTGAGAGCCTGTGTCATTCTTGTTCGGGGCTGCTCCATTCTACACCCATCTGCAAGCACCCGAAGTCTGGCAGGCTGAGATGACTGGCAGCTTTGAGGTTACCATAAAAAAAGGCTCACATGATTGAGAGCAGTTGGACAATGACCACATTCTGGTGGTAGCATCAGTGTAAGTGACAATCCCGGTCTAAGTGATAACTTCTGTGGCAGAACTAGGCGGGCGAGACTTCCCCATCCTGAGCTCTGGGGCTGCTGGGACAATATTCCCGGCGGAGGCAGCACACACACGCAGCAGCTACAGAGGCGCCAGCTGCCACACTCTCCTGGCCAACTCTGCCGCTGTATGGAAGAACACAGGAGACACAAACTGAACCGGTGAAAAGAAGAGCTGGAAAAGACCTGCAAAAGGCCTGAACTTTGAATGTGCACCCCACACGAATCCACAGGTAAGAGACAGAAGCATTACTGCACAAGATGTTTAGGCATGATATTTGTTCAATCATTAGTTTACCATAAGGCAAAGCAGACACCAGAGTGTGCCTTAGCAAAGCTTCAAAATTAAAACAAAAATTAAAAAAAAAAAAACAACAAAAAAAAAACACCAACAACAAACTAAGCAAAGTCATCAGTAGCTATATCCTGCAGGAAGGCATATTCCACAGATTTTGCCTGTGGGAATTACAAAACAACCAACCTTCAGGGAAAAAATTCTGAATCCAGAGTGGCTGTCTGTTATCTAAGGGACTGGTTTTCAACAAAAAAGTATGAGACATGCAAAGCAAGAGGAAAAAAATGACCCAAACTTGGGGGGGGAGGGGGAAGCTGTGAATATGTATTATATGCCAGGCTTACAACAATCCAAGGAATGGATAAGTATTTAGTGTATGAAAGACAAAATTCACTCTTGATCCCTTACAAGTTTAAAATATTCTCTATTTCAACTGGACATATTTTTTATCTAAAACATATGTTGTTAGAAGTCTATACTATTGCTCAGTAGCTCAGTAGTGTACAACTCTTTGTAACCCCATGGAATTTTCCAGACAAGAATACTGGGGTGGGTTGCATTTCCTCCTCCATTTTATTCTGTTAACTCCCTACTAATATTCTCTGAAAAATCTGAGAACGTAATTTTTAATGGCCACATAATATTCCAACATTCAGATAAATGTTCTACAATTTATATGGCCACTGACCTATCAGAAAATTAAACTGTTCACAAATGTAATAACCTTATATACAAATTTCAGTCCAAATATCTGATTCTTAATTTCTTAGAAGGGAATTCATTAGGTCAAAAATTGTTAACATTTGGTAGCACTTCTAGAAATACTAGACTTCCCTGGTGGTGCAGATGGTAAAGCATCTGCCTACAATGTGGGAGACCCGGGTTCAATCCCTGGGTTGGGAAGATCCCCTGGAGAAGGGAATGGCAACCCACTCTAGTACTCTTGCCTGGAAAATCTAACAAAGTATTTTTTGGAAAGATGGTTTCAACCAGCAGGATACAAAGAATCTGACTAAATAAACATCAGAATTTATTTTTAATTTTCAAAATGTTGGCTAATTAAAAGTAAAAATATTTTAAATAATCATAACTAATAAAACTAAACATTTTAATTCTATTTATAGGTTACCAACATTTCACATTTTTTAAAATGCCTATGGATGCTCTTTTCTCATTTTTTTCCTAAGAATCTAAAATACTAAGGTTGAAAAAACCTTTGGTTCAACTGTCCCAACCAAAGCAGAAACCTCTTAGGTAGCATTCCTGTCTAAAGGTAATCTAGAATCTGCTAGAATGCTGAAAGAGACAGAGTTTACTGCATAATAATGCAAATACTAATAATATTAAATGAACTCTAAACAAAAAACCATTTTTAAACTGAGTAAATCCTGCAAATATGTACTGTCACTCTCCTCATTTAATAAATGTCTAAGAATTTAACTCTAGCAATTTGGTTAGCCATAATTTTCCCTGTTTTAAACATAAAGTTTAAAAATTATATAATCTTTTTTAGTTTGCCAATTAAGGCCTAATTTTGAGTTTAGATATTTGCAATATTTTTCCCCAACTCCCCAAAATAACAGAACTATATTTAATACTTTAAAATAAAGGTTTAAATGTCAATGCTTATCTGAATACAGAAACATAATCCAACCAAATATTACTACACAACCAAATATTACACAACTAAAGCACTGTGTAAAAACTACTGTGTTGGTTTTCTGGTAGGCTGACTTCGGAAGACCCAACCATCAACCTATTCTTTCCAAACATAAAGTAACTGCTTGAGCTACAGAAAAGGTTAAAGTGATATATAATGAATAGCTGTCCTTTAAAAAGTAGTACTCATTATTTCCATTTCATTTTTTTCATTATTTCCATTTTATGACAGAAAGAAAATAAGATGGAGACAATGGCAAAAGTGTGTTACTCTTCAGATAATTTCAATAAAAATAACCAGCAATGTAAAAATAGTCTATCATTAACAAAAATTTTAATTAAAAAATTATCAAATTTTTCAACTTGCTACATCCTGTTTTGTTTTTTACTTCTGCTCTTTTTCTAATAGTTATTCACAATGGGTAATTTTACTGCAAACAAAGGGTTAAGCAGGTTAAGAGAAAGAGGGGTTCTGGGAAAAGATAAGGGAAACTATAGAGGAGGTGCTGACCACAAGATAGTTTTGGGGGAATCAGTGTTTAGGTAAAAAAAAGTAATCTAGGGCCAGTTAAGAAATTAATCTCCTTCTTTAGTGCCAGTTTACCCAATTTGAACCCTTTCCTTTGGTTCAAACCAAAGAGAAAGCAAGGGAGTTATCCCAAGCAACTTGAGATCTAAGAAGTCATGGAATTACAAACTACAGCTTCCAGAAAAGAGAGCTCCCCTGACTAGTAATTGGAGTTTCACCTAAAGATTCATTTTTATGCATTAATAGGGTTCTGCCTATGGAAAGGAAAAAGCTGGGGAAAATGCCACGACCAGCATAACAAAAACTACAGAATTAAACTTTTCTTGAAGAGAGAGAGCTGAGGACCCAGGCCAACCAAACAAAGATACAAGACAAGACAAGCCCTTTCCAGGAGACAGGATATAAGCACTGGCTTACCTGTGGCAGAGCAAGCAGAGAGACAGTGGTGCCATAAAAGCAGGTAAAAAGAATTCATCTCGATTGTTAATACAAACTACTAAACGCGAAGTGCAGGCCAGCACAGGCCTATGGCACTCCTGGGAGCAGCAGACACGATGGGAACCCAGGCCCGTCTCCAGGCCCTCCACCAGAGACCACCACCAGGGCTCACCATGTGGGCGCACGAGGCTGGGCAGAGCTGAAGCCTGGAGCAGCCGGGGGCGCTCTGCCAGACCCTCCTTCTCTAAGGAACAAACACTGGAAGGCAGGAGGAGGGGCAGCAGGGGCAGTGCCCCACTAGGATGGGGCAGAGCGCAAGCAAAGCCCTCTACTGATCCCTCTGCACGACTGCAGGGGCAGGTCTCGGGGCCCGGATCTCAGACCACCTAAGGCAGGCTCTTCCAAACAAGATGTGTGAAGATACAAGGCCCAGTTTGGCATACCGGGGCAACATCACTGAGAGCCCACCAGCCCTGACACCCAGACACACAGAGCCTATCCAGGACTGAGACTGCATGAGGACAAAGACTTCCGGACTCCAACACCGTGTAACAAGCACCAACTGCACTTACCTCTGGGAAAGGGTTAGGGGCGCTTCGATTCCACAGAGCTACAGGCACGCAGGGAAAGCCAAAATCCGGGAGTCAATTGGGAAAACTAAGGAACACTTTCTCATACCTCCACTTCTAGCTTAAGGACAAAGTAACACTGGAGAAATCTGAGGCCAATGGTCACTTGAGGTATCCTATGAAACAACAAAACCAAAACTCAGCCTAATGAAACCCCCTAGACTGTGCCACAGGATATGCAATTTTCCAGGTATAAACACTAGTCAGTCTTTACTGTCCTATTTATAATATTCAGAATTCAATAAAATACTGCAAAACACACACTCGAAAAGAAGAAAATACCACCCACTGTCAAAAAGCAACAGAAAATCAATGAAGTTAAAAACAGAAAACTCAGTAAAACCAAAAGTTGGTTGTTTTTTTTAATCAATAAATTGATAAACCTCTAGCAAGAATGGGGAAAAAAAGAGAACACACAAATTATCAATACTGAGAATAGTTTAGTGAACACTACGACTACTACAATTTTATGCCCACACATTCAACAATTTAGATGAAATGCTCAAACCTCTAAAAAAAAAAAAAAGTACCACCAAAGCTCAAAGGTAACCTGATCAGCCCATATTTTAAAAAACTGAAATTGCAGAGAAAGTCTCAAAACAAAAAAAATTCCAGACCCAGACGGCTCTGACAGGCTGGGACCCAGGACCCTTTTGCTGTAGTACTCCAAAGCTTGCACCTGGACAAACCTCTCTTCCAGCAACAAAATTACAAAGAAACTGTTTGGGACTAAAAATAACTACCTGCCTGAGCAGTTGGGGCAAATTCTGGACAAAAGATACAAAGAGACCAAAAAACCCCAACAGCCACTTTTGAAGAGCCTGGAACAAAAGCAGGGAGTCCGGAGCAAAGGCAAGGCACTAAACATGCCCTCTGCACTCAACACCACCTAAGGGGTGGGCAAACCTCCTAAGCCACCTCTCTGGCCCTGGACACACCCTGCACTCACCCCATACAAGGAACAAGCCCGCTTCCCCACAGGGAGCAAGCCAACAAGGGAACCTGTTCCTTGGTCTCACTCCCATCTGTTGCAGCAGGGCCCCAATAAAGCCTTGCCTGAGTTTCTTACTTGACCTCTGGCCAATTTCTATCAATTGGGAAAGGTTAAGAGCTCTGGTTGACTTCAACTTCACTGAAGAATTCTACCAAAAAATTAAAAAAAAAAAAACCACAAACAAAAACCCAAACAAACCAATTCCCCCACACTAACCCCAGCAAAACCCAGATCTAATAAACAAAACTCCTCCAGAAAAAAGAAGGGAACAGTTTCCAACTTATTTTAAGAGGCCAACATTTCCTCATCATAACTAAAGACCATACATATTAATTGGGCCAAGTACCGCCAGAAATTACCTACATAATATCTGCAATAATCCAACTTCATTACCTTCACTTCAAAAAGTTCTACACATACATATACAGCCTGATGTTGGTAATTCTACCATTTACATTACAAATTAACCGTCTTCTAAGCGCTTTAGAGTTCCATTACTAAGTTAAATTCTCTATTATCATATAATAGATGAATAATGAAATAATACAAGTAAAGATTGGAAAATAAGCTGTTGTTCAAGGGTAAGTTGTGCCCAACTCTTTGCGACCCCATGGACTGCAACACACCAGGCTTCCCTGTCCTTCACCACATGCCAGAGTTTGCTCAAACTTATGTCCGTTGTGTCGATGATGCCATCCAACCATCTCATCCTCTGTCGTCCCCTTCTCCTCCTGCCCTCAACCTTTCTCAGCATCAGGGTCTTTTCCAACGAGCCAGCTCTTAGCATCAGCTGGCCAAAGTATTGCAGTTTCAGCATCAGTCCTTTCAACGAATATTCCAGGTTGAGTTCCTTTAGGATTGACTGGTTGATCTCCTTGCTGTCCAGGGGACTCTCAAAAGTCTTCTCCAGCATCACAATCCGAAAGCATCAGTTCTTCAGCACTCAGCTTTCTTTATGGTCCAACTCTCAAATCTGTAAATGACTACTGGAAAAACCAGAGCTTTGACTATCTGGACCTTTTTTGGCAAAGTGATACGCTGTCTAGGTTTGTCATAGCTTTCCTTCCAAAGAGCAAGTGTCTTTTAATTTCATGGCTGCAGTCACCATCCACAGTGATTCCGGAGCCCAAGAAAATCAAGTCTGTCACTGTTTGCATTTTTTCTCCATCTATTTGCCATGAAGTGATGGGACTAGATACCATGATCTTATTTTTTTGAGTGTTGAGTTTCAAGCCAGCTTTTTCCCTCTCCTCTTTCAGCCTCCTCAAGAGGCCCTTTAGTTCTATTTCACTTCCTGCCATTACCGTAGTATCATCTGCATATCTGAGGTTTTAGATACTTCTCCCAGTAATCTTGATTCCAGCTTGTGCTTCATCCAGCCCGGAATTTCGTATGATGTACTCTACATATAAGTTAAATAAACAGGGTCTCTAAATACAGTCTTGTCACACTCCTTTCCCAATTTTGAACTTGTCTGTTGTTCTATGTCTGATTCTAGGTGCACATAGGTTTCTCAGAAGACAGACAAGGTGGTCTGGTATCCTATCTCTTTTAAGAGTATTTCAGTCTGTTGTGATCCACGCAGTCAAGTTTTAGCATAGTCAATGAAGCAGAAGTAGATGTTTTTCTAGAATTCTCTTGCTTTCTCTATGATCCAACAAATGTTGGCAATTTGATTTCTGGTTCCTCTGCCTTTTCTAAATCCAGCTTGTACATCTGGAAGTTCTTGGTTCACATAGTGCTGAAGCCTAGCTTGAAGGATTTTGAGCACTACCTCGCTAGTATATGAAATGAATGCAGTTATACAGCAATTTGAACATTCTTTGGCATTGCCTTTCTTTGGGATTGAAACGAAAACTTGACCTTTTCCAATCCCGTGGTCACTGCTGAGTTTTCCAAATTTGCTTACATACTGAATGCAGCACTTATCTTTTAGGATTTTTAAATGAGTAGATCAGGGAAATAAATCTACCACTGAAACAGATACAATTTAAGTAGATTATATCACAAAACAAACATAGCAAGGAGTGGAACAACATTTCAAGCTTAAGAATTCATGACACTAGAGGGAAAAGTATAGAATAGAAAACATTTTCACTTTTTCAACATTTGAACCAGATCTCATTTCAGGAATAGAAAAAGTTGATTGTTCAGCAATGTAAAACAAGGCAATTAAGTCTGCTTTCTAAGTATCTGCAGTCTTTGGGGGTGGGGGTGGGGGCTCTTCCAAATTGCATCATTAATTCTTCTTCTAGCTTCTCTATCATCTTTAAAATTTCAGACTCTCATCTAACAGCTTTCTCAACATTTCCACTCTGCACCTCAAATTCAACTTACCGAAAGCTGAATTCACCTTTCCTATCTCACCCCTTTTCCTTTTGTATTTTTGCTACTCTATTCTTTGTTTTTTCTGCCACACTGTGTGACATGTGGGATCAAACCCACACCCCCTGCATTGGAAACACAGTCTTTACCACTGGACCACCAGGGAAGTCCCCCTACTCTATTCTTGATCACAAGTTATCTGCCTAATCAATCAAGCCAGAAGTCATCCTAAACACTTCATCATTCTTCTCTCCCTTGTCCCCTACAGTCAGTCACCAAATTCTGAGGATTCTACCTCTACAATATTTCTGTCTGTCCGCTTTAAATCCATCCTCTGCACTCCACAAATCTGCCTGTTCCTGCCCACCAACTCCCTTCAAAATAAAGACTGAACCCTAGCAATATATGTAAAGCCCTCCGAGAGCTACCTATCCACACCTGCCTTCACTGCCGTCCGCCGCCTCCCCCTTTGATCCAGTGATAAGTGTCCTGCACAGGCTGCTGCATCCCGCTTCTCCTTCTCTTACTTCACATTCCCTCCTTTCAGCTGATTCTTATTCTCATCATTTACAGCTCAGCCCAAGTATCATACACCCCAATAAGTAACCACCCCCACACGCGCATGCCTGTATAAACCCGCGACTATCTATCCGTAGCTCTTAAAACATCGTATTAAAATAATCTGTTTATGCATCTTTGACTGCACTCGATTTTAAGAGAGCTGAAGGCAGAGATCTTATAACTCCAACCACCTGGCAAACATAACAGCGCAATCTCTGTTGACTTGAATTGTAATTTTTTTTCATTTCCCTCAAAGAGACTACAGATTGGAGAAAAAACTGTATCACCGAAACACAAAATCCTCACTGCAGTAATCAATTCTTGCTCACAAAAAGGTCTACAAATAAAACTAAAAAGATCCCTTCCTCATAAGATTTCCTTCCTCTTAACTGACCCCAAGCAATACTGGATGCCAACAATTATGGTTGCAAATAGTCTTGTGTGGACAAGATTACAACAATGATATAAGCATAATCTCAGTTGATAATTTGCTACAGAGGTCTTAACTACACAAATTTCTATCAACAACAAAATAGTAATATTGTATTCGAAGGATTCTTAACCAATTATCTAACGCTAACCTAATGTGTGTTCTTTCAAACAAATTTTTGCTGAATAAAAGAAAAGGGAAACAAAAGTGGGCCAAAAGATATAAAAAAGAAAACTATTTAAAAGACCACAAATCAAATTTTAAAGGCAACAGTTTTGAGTTTCCCCATAAAATATAGGTATATGTAAGCTATAAACTGGCTATATAAAGAAACTATAATTGCAAAGTTCTGGAGTAGGCTCCTGAGTGAGTTACTAGAGGAATAGCCCCTGGACTGGTAGGCATCAGTCCTGAATCTACCACGTAAGCTGTAACACTGATTAGACATTGATTAAGACATGTAATCATTCTAGCAATCATTTCGTTTCCTCAACAGCAAAAGAAGTTATTGAACATCGTATCTATGGAATTTACTACATGTAAATTTTACCTTAAAAAACATCTGTCAAAACAGGAGATGAGTCATTAATCTGAGCTGTTTTTATTCTTCTATCACATACAACTCATCCAGAAGCACTCAAATTAAGACAAACATTTACTACACGTTAAAAAGTCTTCGGATGGTTCCTCATTAAGGAAACAAAGACTAGATGACCCCTTTGGTCTCCTCTAGGTACTCGATTACAAACAGCAGCACTACTCAATTTACACTTGAGAAAGAAAATGCTGAAAAAAAATCACTGCCTTAGTTACACCCCATGACAAAAGTATCAGCATCTGTTTTCACTGTCTCTTCCAGTTGTATAATCTTAAATTAACAGGTTCAGATACTACAACTGTCCACTTTTATTCTCCACTACCTTCCCAAGCCCTTCATTAAAAGATTCTACAGAAGGAAGAGATTTCCTAGTCTCTCCCACTTATCATCCAACAAAAGTCAAAAGTCAACCAGAGCAGGAAGATTAAGAAGTATTATATGAATCATCAACTTCAATAGGGAGATTCTTTTCATTGAGCCCTTCCCAACAAAGTGTGTGACAAAGTGGTCTTTTTAGGTTATTATTACTTGATATGTAATTTTCTGTTTTAAAACTATATAACATTATAGAATTCTTCAGAAACTACTAAATAAAAAACATAATAAAAAGCTGAAAAACATGGGGAAATGTACAAAAAATAAAGGAGCTGCTGAGTTAGGTTGATAAAATTAAGACTCTTTAAAGTTTTCTTCAATCAACAACCAAACTTTTTAAAAAATGCTTTCTCTAAAACCATCATCAATTTTTCTACAGAAACAAAACATATGGGTTGTTCGATTATTGATGAGTAAATGCTCAATGAAAATATAAACTATTTTTTAAAATATTTATTTATTTTGGGCTGTGTTGGGTGTTCATCGTGGCACATAGGATCTTCCGCCACTGGATACAGGCTTAGTTACTGGCGGCAAGTGGGATCTTAGCTGCCCGACCAGGGATGGAGCCTGAGCCTCCTGCACTGGAAGGCAGACGCCTAACCATTGGACCACCAGGGAAGTTCCTGACCTGATTTTTTAAAGATGGCATTATTCAGTTTGTTGATCACTAAGGCACAGCCACTGACATATGTGTTTTAAAATACGACTGGGGCTTCCCTGGTGGTACAGTGGATAAGAATCTGCCTGCCAATGCAGGGGACACAGGTTCGATCCCTGGTCCAGGAAGGTTCCACATGCCACAGAGCAACTAAGCCCATGCGCCACAACTAGGGAGCCCGTGTGTCCCAACTACTAAAGCCCGTGCGTCTACAGCCACGTTCTGCACCCAGAGAAGCCATCACAGTAAAAGCCCAGGCACGTCAACAGCAACTGCAGAAAGCCCCGGCACAGCCACGAAGACCCAGCGCAACTGAAGCTGGGGAAAGAGGACAAGGTGATGAAAAGGGAAAATGATTTTTAAACTAACGCTATTTCAGGACCCCAACTTAAAACTTTGTATATACTCCGCAGAAATACCATTAGGGCAAAAATCAGTATTTGTTATGTACAAAATGAGACAGCATGTACTTCTGCTGAGGACAGACTGGTACTTCTTTCACCTAAGCTTTAAGGAATAGCAATTTGAAGACTGTTGTAATTTTAACTACCTGCAACATAACTTACACATGTTGTAAAAAGAGCATTCTATTACACAGCATGAAGAGAATTCATACCAATAAAACTTTACAACAAGATGTGCTCTTCTAGAAAAAATACAAAATTATGAATTCCTAAGAACTGAGTACTACAATACTCATGAGAAAAGCACATGGGAAATCTGTCACTCCAGTCTATTACTTTTCATCATATTTCTATCCTTTCTATGGAATATACATATATTCCAACATATATAATGTTTTAAATTTACTAGAGTTACCTGCATACATGCAAGTTACAATGCACTTACTGGATACACTAACAAAGAAAATTTTGAAGAGTTACAAAGTAAAGTCAATTTTGGCAAAATTTTCCTAAAAGTACTTTTTAAGTAGTTCTCACCAAAATTGTGCAAGGGGAGGGATACAACTATTTATACTTTTTTAATAAAAACTTCTATTTAAAGAAAGTTTTAAATTTGTATTCAACTTACACTCAGGTCAGTAGAAATATGAAACTCTCAGACCACAGTAATTTGATAATAAGGAAAGAATCAGTGAGATGCTAGCAAATATAAAAATTAGTTTTTAACTAAAAATCTTTGAGTACCTGAAATAATTTCCTACTATTCATATTACTACCTACCAAAGAAAAATTAATCCTTATGACTGAGATAAACTGAAGACAAAAAGTTAAAACTTCCCTGATGGCTCACCTGCCAATGCAGGAGATCCAGATTCAATTCCTGGTCTGGGAAGACCCCACATGCTGTGGGGCAGCTAAGCCCATGGGCCCCAACTACTGAGCCCGTCACCCAAGAGCCCAGGCTCCACAACGAGAGAAGCCACCACGATGAGAAGCCCATGGACCGCAACTAGAGAGTAGCCCCCGCTCACCCCAACTAGAAAAAGCCTGCATCTTGCAACAAGGGCCCAGCACAGTCAAAAATAATATAAATAATTTTAAAGTTTTAAGAAGAGTGAATTTTTATCAAAATTACTAGTCAAAGATGAGGTATGATCATAATTCTCTAAGGGAAATATACTCTTGTTTGCTACTACTAAAAAACAGGATAAAACAAAACGGGAAAGATGAAAGGCAGAAGGAGAAGAGGGTGGCAGAGGATGAGATGGTTAGACAGCATCACTGACTCAATGAACATGAATCTGAGCAAACTCCAGGAGACGGTAAAGGGCAGGTGAACACGGGTGCTGTGATCATGGGGTCGCAAAGAGCGGGCCACGACCTGGCAACCGAACAACAAATATTACAAATGAGGAGGGAAAGCATGAGAGTTTGCAGTGTGATTACATTTTTCAAACAATTTTTATCAGTACATCAGAAAACTAAAGGATAATATTTTATAATTACCTTATTTAACAAAATACACTAAAGCAGGTACTTGTAAGGTCAGTAAGAAGTTAATCATTTTCAACTCAACAGGATAATCATACGTATTTGGGGAACATCAGGAAGAAAGCCATTATTACTGAAACATATAATCATAGTTTTTCTCAACTGAAAAGATACTTACTGGTTCTGTATATTTTTAACAAATATTACGCTCTTTTAACAAAATGTATTTTAAATTTCTACTTAAACAGTAACTGGTCAACATGAGAAACTTAAAATGTCATGTTATGATACTAACAGATTCTTAATCTCCCTTTCTTATTTATTTTTAGCAATGGCTCTGCTTTTTTAGTTTTCAATTTCTCCATATAGAAGTATTTATTCCAAAGAAAATATTCTTCCTAAACCATATATAAGCCACTATTACTAAATATAATCCCAATTATTTCTGAAGTATTCAAATGCCTTCTACTAGTACAATTTTATGTTTCTTTAATCAAAGTAATAAACACATTTCCTTGTTCTATGATTATTATGCTATTATGAAAACCTGACTGCTAGAACCTCAAGTCAAAGCACAGTTGATGATTCATGTTTTATCTAGACAAACTTCCTTTTCTATAATTTCTCAAAATGAATACAGGAGAGCCTACAATTACCACAAAACATGGGGTCACTAATAGAGTTAAATGGTCTACTGTGACCTTATTTTAAAGTTATATTAAAGACTTTTTAATGTAAATGTTTTACAACACTAATTTTTTTCCAATGGTATTTTAGTGTTTTCCTCCATTCTTTTCTAAAAATACCATAATAAATGGGGGACCTGCAGATGAGGTAAATAAAAGGGCCAGCCAAATCTAAAATCCATGCTTGTCCTTAAGGTCTCACAATTCTTCTTGGGACCACACTTAGTCTCACTCATTACTGTCCGACTCATAAGATTTTCAAAAGACCCCTAGAAGCCCAAGTTTCTCACCATAACCCTACTTCCACCACGGCCTTCTTCCTTAATGTTCCTACACACCACACCTTTCCTGATCATAGCTCACTTCTATGTTCCATTGCCTCTGAATCCTTGACTGTTTGTGGTATCAGCAAATTTCTTTGATAACTAATCTGTGCTAATACTGTCAATAAAAGGCAATAGTTTATAAAGCATCTCTTCCAGAGATTTGTAATTTTAAACAAAACACTGTAGTAAGAATTCCATAACACAAAGGAGAGACACAAAGTTTGGCATTGGCTATTCTCAAGTTAAACCTCACAGTCAACCACAGCATCTAGCTTTGCAAGTAAAAGTTAATGTGGGCATACATCAGTAGTGAATGTATGTCTGGCATAGATATGTCATAGCAAATGTAAAGTGGAAACTAAAAGTTGGATGGATTCATCTTAAGTCCCACCTCTGTTAAATCTTCTCATCTTCAAAGAGCAAATGACCCCTGCAGTCAATCCAGTTAAAATGGTCAGGTAAGCACCCAAAAGAATTACTTAGAGCATATCATATACGAGGTCTTCTCAGCACACCTGGTATTTATGACTAAAGTGTCTTTTCTAGTTTATGCATTCACAACAATTTGGTAAATTACAAATATAGTTAGATACGGTTTATTCCCAATTCTGACAAACCACTTTTTTCTTTATCACATTAATCCAAAACTCTATGAATGAGGTAATCTTATACCA
Organism: Bubalus bubalis; assembly: GCF_019923935.1. Classification (NCBI taxonomy): domain Eukaryota; kingdom Metazoa; phylum Chordata; class Mammalia; order Artiodactyla; family Bovidae; genus Bubalus; species Bubalus bubalis. Next base: position 408,234 of record NC_059167.1, read on the forward strand.
GGTCATTCAATCTGCAATTAATCCTATAGTTACAAGTCTGGAGTGTAGAACACCCTTTCTGAACAACAGATCGACGGTTTTTTTAAAAACCGGCCTTGGATGTATTCTGCGGTATAATAATCTCATGAAGAATCCTCTTGACCTAAAATCTCAAACATGGTATCAGCTAGATGAATTGAGGAAAGATAAAACACCCCTAATTCTGAATTTCTTAACCACGAAAAAAAGAGTAGCATTACTAGCTCAGATGGAATGTCCAAGAGATACTATGTAGAATACTATGAACATTATATTATAAACAAATATTAAAAACCGATTCTATTTGGTTTTTCTATGCAATCCTATTTAGAATTTCTGTACAGTTACAAGCCCACAAAGGTTAAGGACTACACCACTTAAGAACTTTCACAGCCTTTCAAACTATACTGAAAAGATTATTAAAAGAATTGAATGAATGAAGAGTAGAACAATTTGGAAGAGTTCTTGAAGACAAAGTCTACATACAATACACACTCACCTATCTGTAAAACAAACTTTATTTAAAACATTAATGCTTTATAAACTACAATAAAGGTCATTAAAGTGACCAGATAAAATCTACACTAGACCAATAATTTATTTTATATCCTTTTAAGTGACATATCTGGTCCTACTGTTTAAACAAACCGACTAAGCAACTATCCAATTGCCCTCACCTCCACTTCCCACCCCCTATTCTTTTTGCTTTGAAGGTAAGTATGAACTTCAACTGAATCCTAAAAGACTGCTTCACCTAGGAGCTACATTTTACCTTGACTTTCTTTATGACCTTGGGGGGAAATCTACCAAATGACAATTATAGTACCGTTTGTGTGTTCCTGCTTATTAATGAAATTCAATTCTAATATGCAAACAATAGTGAAATCTTTTAAACTGAACCTAGAGAGCTTAAAGCCTTTGAGTTACAAATATCAAATAATGGGTAATGTAAATCACATTTTTAAAATTTAATTTGACTAGTTAAAAAAATTACAAAGGCCCCAAATTCAACAAGATTGAAAAACAATTCTGAGAAACACCAACAGCCTCCTATTATTTCTCTTTAGAGACAACTGATTTGCAATGTGGAAAATAACAAGAAGGAATAAAAGTAGCTTTAACTAGCCATTTCCTTGCTTTGTAAGCATAACAGCTGGACAGCAAACGAAAACTTGGCAAAGAACGGGAAGACGGTATATAAAGAAACCTACAACCTGAAAATTACGAAGATAACCTATCTTTGAAGTCACTAATTGTATACATACGTTGGGCAGTAATCTTGGTATTGTCTTATTAGCATTGGAAAAGTAAATCCCTGCCTTGGAGGAACATCTAACTAAGTACATCTCAAGATCTTAGTGCAGTTTGCGAGCAGTATCTTGGTAGGTTTCCCTAAGGTACTCTAAAGTACTTAACATCCTTCATACATCCAGCCACCACAAGAGTGAGAAGTAAATAAACACGACTGACTTATGCAATTATTCATCACGGAATTCTAGTCAAGAGTGCAAAAGTAAGTATCTACACAGGCATTTACTACCCAAAGAAAGCGTAGAATGCTCCGTACAGTAAGATTCACCCTTAACTGGCCACTATAGAAACCAGAGGCCTTCACTCTGGATTTCAAAAAGTAACAATGTCAACTCCCCATTTTAACAGCAGACAAACAGTACTTCGTGAAATCTCTTCTTCCAGGTCCTCACAAGGTGAATCTAAAAACTGAGAGAGCGAGCAACGCCCCCTCTAAAGGCACCCTACCGTAAAGAATGAAATAACGAGAACATCAGACGGGTCCAGGTTAGATAAGCAGATCCAAGCCGATCCCCGGGAGGGACCACAGGTCTGGGGACTAGAGACGTGAGATCGGGGTGTGTGTGCGGGGGGAGCAAAGTGAAATCCAACCCCAGAAATCACAACACAGGCCGCAGCCTGAGAGCTGAAGCTGGCGGGAAGTGAGCTCCGCTCGGTCCCCGGGGGAGTGCAGAGGCGAGCGGCTCCACACCGCGGTCGGACGCGCGCCCACGGGGCATGCCTACCCAGGCGCCGGAGCCGCTGGCGAGCCCGGGCGCGAAGGGGAGGAGAGCCCGGCAGACGGCCCCGAAGAGGCGGCGGACTACGGCAGGGCGCAGCGGCAGCGTCTGGGCGAGGGGGATTACCTAACTGTGACGACAGAGAAGTGTCCCCGGGCTCCGGCGCCGGCCCCGGCTGAGCAGCGTGTGGTGTCTTTCCCGCTTCGCCCGCAGCAGCAACAGAACCAGCTCCTTCAGCCAGTCGCCATTTCCCGCCTACCGACCTGCGGCACCGCACGGACGGGGACCCGGATGGAACGCGGCTGCCCCGCGCAGGCGCCCTGCCTCCCCGCTCCCCCTCCCGCCGCGACCCCGCGCGCTGGGAGGGAAGGAATGCGGGCGGCTCCGGCGGAAAAAAAAAAAAAAAAAAAAAAAAAAACAGCCGGAAAAAAAAAAAAAAACACCCAAGAAACAACTTTACTTCCGTAAAGAGCGCTAGAGTTCCTGCGGCCGGAAGAAACTCAGGAGCCCGAGTTCCTGACGAAAACAGACGGCAGGGCCTCGGGGCCGGATGCAGCCACAAGGACAAAATCCGCCGGGCTCCGCCGGAGCGCGGGATGTTTGAGCGTGAGGGGCCTCCGTAGCGGCGGTCGCAGGGGGAGTAGGGAGTGGAGAGGCGGGGACCCGAGGACGGTTTCCCCCCGCGGCTAACGGAACCGCCTCAGCGCAGCGGGGGGCGCGCTCGGCTCGGGGGCGGGGCTCGGGCTGCGCCCCCTGGCGGCTGAGGCGCAGGCCCGGGCCGCGGCGGGCGGGGCCGGCCCGGCGCGCGGGGAGGCGGGGCGCGGACCGCTGCGGGGCCGCGTCCGGCCGGTCCCGGAAGGTCCTCTTTCCCGCGCGCCGCCTCGAGGGCGCAGCCGTCGTTCGGGGGTCACGTGAACCCACGCCTCGCGTGTCGGGCCATTCTGATAAAGGGCCTCCTCCTACCGCGGGCCCGGAGCAGAGGGCTGACAGACTCACGGCTGAGCGTGGACCCGTCCGGGGCGTCCAGTTCCAGTGGAGAGGCAGGAAACCGAGCGTGCTGGCGGGAGGAGCATGGTCTGTGCGTAAAACTCCGGGCCGCTCTCGTTATTCCGTCAAGAAGTATGTCCTGTAAACTCTGCATTTGTTAGCACCGTACCAGACGCAAGGGATGCGACGGGGAACAAGGCAGGCACTTCGAGAGTTCACAGTCTGTTGAAGAAGACCGACAAGGAAACAGAATTGAGATGCGTGGTGAAAAAATGACCACAATGAGTTCTTGACGGGTGTCGTAAGAGCACCGGGGAGACACGGGGTAGGAGGTCTGGAAAGGCTTTAAGACGACGTCTGAGTGACACGTGAAGAGCCGATGTAACGAAGGAAGAATACCTAAGTAAAGGAAACGAGATGGAAAAGTCCAAAGACGCGGTCGCATTGAGCACTTGGGGAGGTTGTTCTGTGCCACAGGGATACAGGAGTTGCCGGGAAGATGGTGAGAGGTAGGCGGAGAACCTTGTCAATCTGGTTGGTGCTGTTTCCAAGTGTGGAGCAGGTGGGTTGTCTTCTGAAAGCCTTAGATTCTACATATCATGTCTGTCAGAACTAAGGATTCATTTGGATCCTAAATCTTCCCGGTACCAGAATGCTCTGAATGCGACGTTTTTTGAGAGCGGTGATATACAGCGTGCAGAACTGGTAATACTCCACAATATAACAGATTCCTGAAAAACGAATTGAAAATCAACAAATAGTTGTTGATTATCTAGTGTGTACATGAAAAGCAACAGAATATAAGCAATTACCCCAATTGATTAATAAAATAACTATTACACCGAGTTAAAATTGGAAATATTTCTGAAACAATTTCAAGTAGTAATTATTTCATATTTTCACTCTTAAAACTTAAATATTGATACTATATGGTATTTACAAAGTTTTGTATATGCATTTTGATTCTCACAGCAGAGATAGGCAGGTGATATTAGTCCCTCCATTCTTTAGTTGAAAACACTGAAATTTTTTTTTAAAGCAAGGAAGAGAAAGGGAAAAACAGACACCATATCCAAAGATGATTGCAGTCAGCTAATAAGAAATACCATGAGGATCCAAGTACTCCTCCTACTCACTATACCATATCCTACTGTGTTCTGTGGCAGTATTACTATTGTTTAGATGTTAAGGTTAGAAAGGTTGATGGTAGTAAACCTAAATACTTTTGCAATTTATTTAACAATCAGTTTTATAATTTATTTGTTAACTTTTGTTAACATTTCAACATCATTTACATACAGTAGTCTCTTTTTACTGGCCCTTTTTCTGGAATATCTAAAGATCAAATGAGATTATGGTGTTTTTCTTTCTCCTTAAGTGGTACTTGTCAATGTCATTAAGCTTCAATACCAATACTGTTGAAGATTTTAGAATAAAAGTTTAAAATTTTGGACTTTTAAAAAATGTGAAGTATATTTAGATGCAAAGCATTAGCCACGGGAAAAAATGGAGAAAGCCAGTGGCGTGTATACTGTTTAAACTCGTCAAAACTATGTTATATGAAAACATTAATAAACTGACATGTTCACTAAGTTATGTAATACAAGTCTCTTGAATCTTCAACAGAGTCTTTCAGTAGATCCCTTATTCCAGAGTTTATGGAATATATATTTACCTTTTTAAAATGTGTGTGTTTGGCTGCATTGCATCTTAGTTGCAGCACATGGAATCTTTGTTGCATCACACAGGAGCTTTCACTGCTGCGACAGACTCTCCAGCCTGCGTTGTGCCACGCAGGTTCAGTCGTTGAGGCGCTTGGGTTAGGTGATCAACGTGCATGCAGGATCTTTGTTCCTTGACCAGGAATTGAACCCATGTCCCCTGCATCAGTAAGCGGATTCTTAACCACCAAGGTTAAGACTTCCTTGGACCACCAAGGAAGTCTTGAGCTATACATTTTAAGCCCCCTTAAGTGTGAGTGTATAACAGTAAATTTTATGATTTTTACTACAAGGAGCTAAAAACATATGTCCACACAAATACCTGCTCACAAATGTTTATACTAGCTTTATTCATAATTGCCAAAACTTGGGGCAACCTAGATGTCCTTCAGTAGGTAAATGTATAAAAAAAGCTGTGGTACATCCATAAAATGGAATCAAGCCATGAAAAGATACATGCTTAGTTGCTCAGTCTTGTCTGACTCTTTGTGACACCATGCACTGTAGCCCACCAAGCTCCTCGGGCCATGAGGATTCTCCAGGCTACAATACTGGAGTGGTTTGCCATGCCCTCCTCCAGGGGATCTTCCCAACCCAGCAATCAAACCCAGGTCTACCGCATTGTAGGTGAATTCTTACCATCTGAGCCACCGGGGAATCCCTGAAAAGGTTTCAGTTCAGTTAAGTCGTGTCCGACTCCTTGCGACCCCATGGACTGCAGCACGCCAGGCCTCCCTGTCCATCACCAACTCCTGGAGTTCACTCAAACTCATGTCCATTGAGTCGGTGATGCCATCCAACCATCTCATCCTCTGTCATCCCCTTCTCCTCCCGCCTTCAATCTTTCCCAGCATCACAGTCTTTTCAAATGAGTCAGCCCTTCACATCAGGCCAAAGTACTGAAGTTTCAGCTTCAACATCAGTCCTTCCAATGAACGTTCAGGACTGATCTCCTTTAGGATGGACTGGTTGGATCTCCTTGCAGTCCAAGGGACTCTCAAGAGTCTTCTCCAACACCAGAGTTCAAAAGCATCAATTCTTCGGCGCTCAGCTTTATGGTCCAACTCTCACATCCATACGTGACTACTGGAAAAACCATAGCCTTGACTAGATGGACCTTTGTTGGCAAAGTAATGTCTCAGCTTTTGAATATGCTATCTAGGTTGGTCATAACTTTCCTTCCAAGGAGTAAGCGTCTTAATGTCATGGCTGCAGTCACCTTCTGCAGTGATTTTGGAGCCCAAGAAAATAAAGTCTGCCACTGTTTCCCCATCTATTTGCCATGAAGTTATGGGACCAGATGCCAGGACCTTTGTTTTCTGAATGTTGAGCTTTAAGCCAACTTTTTCACTCTTCTCTTTCACTTTCATCAAGAGGCTGTTTAGTTCTTCACTATCTGCCATAAGGGTGGTGTCATCTGCATATCTGAGGTTATTAATATTTCTCCTGGCAATCTTGATTCCAGCTTGTGCTTCTTCCAGCCCAGCGTTTCTCATGATGTACTCTGCATATAAGTTAAAGAAGCACGGTGACAATATATAGCCTTAACGTACTCCTTTTCCTATTTGGAACCAGTCTGTTGTTCCATGTCCAGTTCTAACTTGCTTCCTGACCTGCATACAGATTTCTCAAGAGGCAGGTCAGGTGGTCCGGTATTCCCATCTCTTTCAGAATTTTCCACAGTTTATTGTGATCCACACAGTCAAAGGCTTTGGTGTAGTCAATAAAACAGAAATAGACGTTTTTCTGGAACTTTCTTGCTTTTTCGATGATCCAGTCAGTGGATATACCTGGAAAGGTTTGGGGGAATCTTAATGCATATTACTAAGTTAAAGAAACCAATCTGAAAAGGCTATATACTGTATGATTCCAATTATATGACATTACGGAAAACTCAAAACTTTGGAGACAGTAAAAAAGATATGTGATTTCCAGGAGTTTAGGGGTAAGGGAAGAATAAGTGCAACATAGGAATTTTTAGAGCTGTGAGTTTATTCTATATGATACTATAGTTGTGATTACATATCATTATACATTCGTCCAAACTCAGAATTTACAATACAAAGTGCGAATCCTAACATAAACTAAGGACTTTAGTTAATAATTATGTGTCAGTGTTGGTTTATCAATTGCAACAATTCTACACTGGTTCAGGGTGTTGATGGTGAGGAAAACTGTGTGTGTGTGTCTATGTATGTGTGTAGGAATAGGGTATATTGGGTCTCTGCTATGTTGTATTCAATTTTGCTATTGACCTGAAAGTTCCCTAAAAAGTAAAGTCTACTGTAAGTATGCTTGGGCATGAATACATAGATACACTCATTCAACTCTAAGTTTTATAAACTCTAAATACCAATCAAATATTTCCAGTGACAATTTAGTGTCCAAAACAAGATGTACTGTGAGTTTAAAATATACACTAGATTTCAGATTTAGTACAAAAGAATATAAAACATCTCAACATTCTCTACTGATTACATGTTGAAATGGTAATATTTTTGACATATTGGTTAAATATCAGAGTTTCACTTTTTTTTTTTTTTTTGACAGCTCCATGCAGCTTGTGGGATCTTAAGTTTCCTGACCAGGGATCAAACCTGGGCCCTTGGCAGTGAAGGCATGGAGTCCTAACCACTGCCAGGGAATTCCCTCAATTTTTTAAAGGAGGCTACTAGAAAATCTTTAAGTTACACAGGTAGCTTGCATTATATTTCTATTAAATAGTGTTGCACAGGATATTCACAGGGCTTGTTCTCACACTGCATCTTCAGAAAGGCCCTCCCTGGTTATCCTATTTGAAATAGCACTCTTCCATCAACATTTATTTATTCAGATCTAATTTTTCTCATAGCATTTATCACTGAGTATAGAAAATAGTTATTCCTCTGCCATGCAAGTTCCACGAAGGCACCAGCTATCGCTGTTGTATCCCTAGTACTCAAAACAGTTCTCTACTCAGGAAGGAGTTGAAAGAACGATCCGTGTTCTTTCATGATGGATTCTTTAGGCTTATGTGTTAAGGAGTGGGGTGGACAGCATCTTGAGGACTTAATAAACATTTGAAGAATGAATTCCAAATTCACATTTCAGGGTCTCAGCATTTCAGCCCTCCATTTCCAAATACAGAAAACTACATTTGTATGTCTTCAAGTTCATTCTGCTGCCACCTCCGATCTGCTATTTAACCTATCCAGTGATTTTTCATTTCAGTTATTGCACTTTGCAATTCTAGAATTCTCATTAGGTGTTTATTTAAACGTATTTATTTTTAATTTGAGGATAATCGCTTTACATTATTGTGTTGGCTTCTGCCCACATGAATCACCACGGGTATAATACACTGTTGCCTCCTTCCTGAGCCTCTGTCCCACCTCCCAGCCCACTCCACCCTTCTAGGTTGTCACGGAGTACCAGGCTGAACTCCGTATCACAGAGCAAGTCTCCACTGGCTCTCTAATATTACATATGGTAATGCGCATGTTTCCATGATACTCACTGCGTTCATCCCACCCTCTCCTTCTTGCCCTGTGTCCACAAGTCTGGTCTCTGTCTGCCGTCTCCAACGCTGCCCTGCAGATAGGTTCATCAGTGCCATCTTTCTAGATTCCATATATATGCGTTAATATACAATAGTTTTTCCCTTTCCGACTTCACTCTGTAATAGGCTCTATCATTAGGTTTTTATAGCTTTTGTTTCTGTGCTAAGATTCCCTGTTCACTCATATTTTCATTTAATCTTTGAACATATTTTTAACACCTGCATTAGCAAATAACAATATAACAACAGTAAAAGAGGCCATCTCAATTTTTCTAACTATGGATCACAATTTCTTTTGTCTTTGTATATACAGTAATTTTTTAAATTGAATACTGAGTACTGTGTATCTCTTGTAGAGATTCTGAATTCTGTTATCTCCTGAAAATTGATGATTCTTACTCTAGCCAGTACTTCAGTTCCTGGGTGGTCACCTTAAACTAGTGTAGGCTTGGCTTTATGCTTCATTAGTTCATATCTGTGGAAAGCAAGGAGGACTCAGGTCTCCACACTCTGACTCCCCTGCCAGTCGAGTCAGAGCATGTTAGGGCCGTCTGCAGTAGGTTTTACTCCGGGGTATGGTCTTCATACTCCTGAAGTACAGTCTTTCTAGTGTTTTAGCTGCTACACTGTTGTTAAGGAGCGTTCCACCTTCGGAGGCCCCGACCCCCAGGGTCCCTCAGCACTGTTTTTCTGCCAGCACTGCTTGACCTGGGGATCTCTGTTCCGTTCTCATCGCTGTCGCAACTGCTGTTCGGTTCAGTATCCGGTGGTCTTGCTGTGGTTATATACCCTGTCCTCAGGCATGGACTTGTGGGGACCCCTTTATGGATTTCTGAGGCCACCTCTCTAAATAGCTTCCTTCTCTGACGCCCCACCCCACAGATTCCAGCATCTCAGCTGCTCCCCACGTGATCTCCACCTTGGCTTGCACTCCAGCCTCTTTACACCTCAGGGAGCAGGGTGACTGTGGGGCTCAGCTGCTCAAGTTTCTCCTCTCTGAGAAGTTTCAGTTTTGTGCTACCTGAAAACAGGTGCTTAATGTATCAATATCTTGTCCAATTTTATAGTTGCTACTAATCCAGGAGGGCTAGGTAAGTTACTAAATCATAGCCAGAAGCAGAAGTCGGCCTTCCCTCAGAGTTTTTGCTGTGGATCTAAGGAAGGAGGAGCAGCGTCTCTCAGGGGGCAGAACTAAGAAACCCTGGCCTGCTGGAAACCTTGGCTGGAGCTTTGGGGTGGAGCTGGCCTGAGAGAATGACGAGCAAGTGGAGAGCAGCAGCAATGAGAGTGGACAAGCAGAGCGGCCAGCATCCGAGTCCCCGTTCTGTTGTCCTCAAGTCCAGGAGGCGTTTACCCTGTATGCATTTCCCCCCTCCAGCCCCGTCTTTTTTTCTGGGATAGTTGGTTTAATTTTCATCTAGAACCCTTAGTGAGGGGTATCTTTTAAAAGCAGTTAGATGTAGTCCAATTAGAATTGAATGTTAATGGCCCACATGTGATGTTAGGACTCAATAACCTAAACTCTGAAAATGAATTCATGTCACATTGTCTTATTGGAGCATATGGTAAAATATGTGAGAGACGTTTCCAAGGTCAGCCATTGTGGGAAGTGACTGCCTCATAAATATGTTGGGTTGTTTTTTTTTTTTTAATTCTCTACTCTCATATTCTAGCAAATTTCATTATAAGATGATACAAATGAGAAGTCAAAAAAGCATATAATCTTAAGACTTTTAAATAAAGAGATATGTTTGAGAAATGACTTTGCAGTCATATTCACATTTTCTCTGGAACCATTTTTTTCATGTATATTTTATATCTGCATTTTCTCTTTATTGGGACAGTAGCAAATAACCCCGGAGAAGGCAATGGCACCCCCACTCCAGTACTCTTGCCTGGAAAATCCCATGGATGGAGAAGCCTGGAAGGCTGCAGTCCACGGGGTCACTAAGAGTCGGACACGACTGGGCGACTTCACTTTCACTTTCCACTTTCATGCATTGGAGAAGGAAATGGCAACCCACTCCAGTGTTCTTGCCTAGAGAATCCCAGGGATGAGGGAGCCTGGTGGGCTGCCGTCTCTGGGGTCGCATAGAGCCGGACACGACCGAAGCGACTTAGCAGCAGCAGCAGCAGCAGCAAATAACCCGAACTTATGCGGTTCTCCCTATCTTACCCCTTCTATACTACTTTTAGCCTCATTTCTATTATCCTTGCTCATGAGACTCTAGCCTCACAACTACACTGTTTCAGTTACATGAAAATCTGATTATCTGGAACTTTATAGGCCTTGGAACTTTTTGTTTAATTTATAATGGAATTAATGTGTTGTATATGAATAAGAATCAGAAAAATAGGAAAACAAGTTTAATTTTTAATTTATTAGAACCCAGTAAGTGATGATTTTAAAAGCAGAGTTTCCATCAAATTAACACTGAATTCAGGGCAAAAATACATTTAAAAAACATAAACTGTAAGGCAGAAGTAAAACATTATAAAACCAGGATGTCTAATACAGACTGTAGAATGTCAGAATTTTAAGAGATTCACATAGTATTTTATAGCACTAAAATGTTAATACAGTCAGAAATATTATCAATTGATCCAATATTTCTCAGTTTATAAAACGTCTAGACTGCTGATTGAAGACGCTTTGCTGTGTGAGTAACAGCCACCATACGACCAAGTGACTGTTTCTATGACAAAGGAGCTAAGGCAGGAAGGTTCACGGTTTTCATTTGTGAAGGTTTTACAGTGTTTAAATATAAAGTGTTACTAGGAATATGTTTCAGATTCATCTTCCCACCCTAGCTTCCAAAAGGTACACATCACTTCCCTTTAATTCCATTTTAAAAAATGCTGTAAACTATCATTATAGGCCTGACTCTACTCACAGCAAAAGCATGAATTACTTACTTTGATAGGGTAGAAAAAACAATTTTAGTAAATCACTACATCTTTTCTTGGTTGCTAAATAATTTTAAACAGAGATCTAATAATTTTTACACCTCCAATAAGTGAACAACCTTTTTTTTTTAACCTCTGTAAGTTTGGATTTTGACTAGAACCTGAGTTATAGGGGGTAAAAGAAAAGCATCTCACATTCACGTGCAATTAACAGTAGCCCTTCTGAAAAACAGTTAAGTTTAAATTCTCATGATCAAAACCTTTTATTTAGGGGGTGGGGGATAAGATTTAAAAGTGCTTTCAATCAGAAAATAAGGATTAGCTAGCTTACATATTCTACTGAAGGGTGTCAAAAAAGACAAATGCATTTAAAATAATTTTTAAGTCTAGCAAATATGAGGTTTATGGGCTCTTAACTAACATATTAAGTAGATAGAAAGATTCTTCATCTTCATTACAAACTTTTCAGCTATTTTAATAAAACGGCTGTAGACCTCACTGTACTTCTGTTTATCTGTGCATTAATAAAAACCTGTTAAAACTGCTTATTTAATACTTCTGAAAAAGTCTAGTCAAATAAGGTCACTAAAACTACCAGAGAAGCTTTGAAATACTGACTGAAAATTCCTTTCAAGGTTGATTTAGCCTCTTTCGGAATCTGGCATTTAAATCATTAATATCTTCACCAACTTTAACTCTGAAAATATAAAAATTTTAGCCAGTAACAGTTATAGTTAAACAGTATTGATATTATGTGAAAAAATAAAAATAGAAAATAGATCATCAATCATGCATTTCACAATTTCATGAAGTAAGGTAAGTATAGCTCATAAATACTGTTGCGTCTTTGCAGGTTTTCTCCGCTCACATCAGGCCTCAGCTGAGAGCTTGTCCACCACACGCACTGGCACTCACGTGGAGTAGGAACAGGAGGGCTGATTTTGCACGTTGCTGCCCAGGGTTTGGCTTCAGGTGTCCCTCTCTTTTATGAAACTATTCTAGGTATAACTCCTTGAACAGCGTGAGTAAAGAGTGGACAGAACAGAACACCTGTTGGGCTAACAAGAATGTATTCGTGTATAAAAAGTTTTTCAGCTGAATAATCGTTCTCACTGTGGTTCTGCTATGTGCAACATATAAACTGTACAACCATTTTTCCTGTTTGTCTATTTGTGGAAAGAATTAGGCTCAATAAAATGTAAAATATACATTAGTTTGCTTTAAATGCAAAGATTAAAGTTTTTCTTACTTTGTTTTTGGCTCAACTGTAACATAACCCCAGAAGTCTCTGCTTTAATAATACAATATGAAAAGTTCACATATGTACATGGGTACATTCTTTCATTTAAATTTTTCCTTAAATCTATCTCACTGTATCTTTACAACTGATACAACTGATCTTTACAACAAAAGTCAAAATTGACAAAGTAGAAATGATTCCATTTTACAGCACTTTAGGTTATCTGAAGTTTTCCTTCACGGCTTAAAGGGCATCGTTGAAACGTTGCTTTCCATAGTCTGCAGGATCCATTTGAAGTTCTCGTTCTTCATCGTCTATAAGGAAAATAATCAGGTATCAAGAATATTATTTTTAAAATCACTTGCAAAAATCCAATCAAATAATATCTTTTTTTTCCCTTCAGCTTACTCCTTATCTTACACCTGGAAATAGTGTTCTGTTTCTTAAGATGCTTGGTTAATGAGTGAAAAGTCTGTAACTGTCTTAGAAGATCACTTAATTTTAACAAATCTTTTGATGATAGAGAAGAAAAAAGCAAAGGACGGGAAGAAAGGAAGGGAAAAGAGGGGAAGGGGACAGAGAGAAAGGAAGAAAGAAAGATGGGGAAAGAAGAAAGAGGATGAAAGAAAGAAGCAGAGCTAGACAGTGAGCAAAGCTGTAGGGTCCCGTAAGCACTGAGGAGTTGATCCTTCTATATGGATGTATTATTCCTATGTAGATGGAAGTCAGTCCTTTAACGCTTTGATGGAAATTGTTCTTTATACATTTTCATACCTTTAAAAAACAAACATTTTTTCTAATAATACAATTAATCCATAACCATCATGTAAAAATTAGAAAATAAAAGGAAAATTAAAGTTACTCATAACCCCCATATTTAATATTTTAGTGAATTTCTTTGCTCTTCTGCAAATAGCTTACCAGCAACTTGCAAAATGGAGTATATTAACTAAAAAAAAACTTTTCTTGACCAAAAAAGAGAGAAAAAACTATTATACAATATCACTAGACACTAACATCCTCAAAGTCACTTTTAGTAGCTATATTAAACGACTTCATATAGTGCTTCAGAGTTTGACTTATTTGGCTATTGTCAGGTTTTTCTAGGTCCTTGGCTATCACCTATCACGTCACTACTCTCAGCTTAACTAGCAATAACAATTCTTCCTTCTAGTTTTACAGTTATTTCTATCTTCAGGTTTTGAAATAAGACTGCTCAGAGTATTAAAATTAGTATTTTAATTAGAGCTTAAGAGGCTCTATATTTTTTAGTACATGGTTTTTAATGACATCTTTTGGCTCCTCCACAGCCTTAAAAATAACTTTCATTACCTTTTGGTTCAGTTACAATTACCCAATAGGTTAGTTTTTGACAGACTGAAAGTATTACTATCATAACTGGGAAATACAAATTTAAAGAAGGTTATATGTTGGATTCCAAATTCATATGTACACTGTAGCTGTCTCCACTCTGTTCTTTGCGGTTTGATAGTCCCTCTCCTCTCAGCTTCTCCAGCATCGTGTGTGGCGACGTTTTGCTCCGGAAGGATGCCCTGTGGCGTAGGTGCTGTGCATGTAATGTGCCAAGTAGTGTACCAAGCAGTGACTGCTCGGTCGTGTCCCGCTCTGCGACCCCATGCACTGCAGCCCCCCAGGCGCCTCTGTCCATGGGATTCTCCAGGCAAGAATACTGGAGTGGGGTGCCATTTCCTGCTCCCCAAGTAGTGTATGTACTATGTATTAACTTTCCATAATGACATGTTCTTATTTCTTCTTTACAGTTAGTCATTAACAATGCCAAACAAACCAACTTTCTCTCACCCTTCAATAACTTTCCGGTTAAATTTATAGAAATTCTCTTTTAGAAGTGTAAATTGATCTCATATTTTTAATACTGTAATTCAATAGAAATGATAACCCCAAATCTGTTATTTGCAAAGGCTGAAATTATATCCATAGTCACATTTGTATTTTAAAAATATACTAATCACTCTTATTAAAGAACTCTTTGTACTTTAAGAAATTATCTTGGTTTTGAAAGGGAAATAATCACAGGCACCTCTATGGAAAGCTCTCCTTAGGATCCATGTTATGGGAACTCGCTATGTGGCTATAAACACATCTTTCAGGACTTTAGTAACTAGACGAAGACAATCACCACAGAGCAGTGGGAAAAGCTACTCTATAAAGGAGAATTTCTAGCAAATTAACAGGAAAATTGTGACAAGGAAAAATGAGATTACCTTTGAGACTTTAAAATAAATAATTGTAAAGAGAAAACAAGAGCAAAGTTATGGGAATAGAAAAACTGAATTCTAGTCCTGGCTGAGGCATTTAACAAACTTGATCTTGTTCCTAAACCTCTTTAGACTTCTAATTACCTTCTTGGTAGAATAGGGATAACAACTATTTTTCCTACTTCAAAGTATATTAATGGATAGGAAGGCAGTCTTTACTTCTGAAAGTCCTGTGTAAACTTAAGGAGGAATCTGTTGGTTTTACCAATTTATGCTTTACAGCAAATTTTAATATGGTGTCTTCACACTGCTTTTCATAGTACTTCTGCTTGCCTTTTTCTTACACCGCGCTATCATCTACATGAACTAGAGTCCACTCCCAGTGTAGCTGTTCTAACCAGAATTCAAGTTCTACCAACAACTTCTTTGCATTTATCTATAAATACAACGAAATTACCTAACCAAATCTGATATAGGAGAACAGCCACTACATATAATTATATGGTCTAATATTTTATTTCATTTTATAAAGCAGCAAAATCTGTAAATAACTCAGCAACATAAAATGATTATTAAATATAAAGATATTTATAATTTATCAAATAATTTCTAAACTCGCTCTTGAGTCAAGAAAGGACCACCTCCAAAAAGCAAGCTCTACCAAGCAAGAATGCCTTGGGGAAGTAGGCAGTGAGGCTCCATTAAAATGTACAGGTTAATGCACAGGCCAAAGGGCAATTATCCTGTAAAGCATGCAAACCAGGGGAAAAAATTCTGTAATTGCTTTATTTTTTTTTAATTATTTTATTCAACAAACACTTATATAGTACTTACAGTATGAAAGATCCTATTCTAAGTGCTGAATAAATATTTAAATCATATAATCCACATAACAATTGTTGAGTTATGTAACTATATTTATCCCTGTTTTACAGTTGAGGATTGAGGCACAGAAGTATAGGTAATTCACAAGGTCACACAGCTAGTAAGTGGTGGAGCTGCGATTCAGAAGAAGTCTGGCTCCAGAATCCAGGGATTTGGGCCCTATGCTAGACTCCCCTCCATGGATTATACTCAGTGATATGCACTCCATATTCTATTTGGCAAACATGGAGCTTCTATAGGGTTAAAGATAAGAGTACAGGGAATTTGTAAACATCCATATCCTTATTATAATAAAAAATGACTTAAAAAAAAAAGATACATCCATCAGATGTGTAGTGTTTCCAGATTTCATCTTTTAGTTAACTTTTTCAGTGTTGTTTCATTGGGAAAAAATGTTTATAGCAATGTAAATTAAAAAATATTTCTCTCAGTCAGGATGCTTCAGGAAACCAGGAATTAAAAATCAAACCAGGACTGTAAATACAGGAAAAACAGGCTGCACTTAATTCTGCAGGAAACACTGCAGGCAGGACTGACCCAAATGACCAACGTGCATAAACAGGCATCAGTGAGAAATCTGGACTTAGTGAACGTGAAGGCCGTTCAGTCGTGTCCGACTCTTTGCGACCCCCATGGACTATACAGTCCATGGAATTCTCCAGGCCAGAATACTGGAGTGGGTAGCCGTTCCCTTCTCCAGGGGTCTTTCCAACCAAGGGATCGAACCCAGGTCTCCTGCACTGCAGGCGGATTCTTTACCAGTTGAGCCACAAGGGAAGCCCAAGAATACTGGCGTGGGTAGCCTATCCCTTCTCCAGGGAATCTTCCCAATCCAGGGATCAAACCCAGGTCTCCTGCACTGCAGGATAATTCTTTACCAGCTGAGCTAGAGATGCTGTCAAAGCCTGCATTTCATAATTAAGAATTTCAGAGACCAAAGTCGGTGTCCTTAGCTGAAGCTAGAACCTCAGTCCCACAGGTAGAATCTCTAATACAAGGGACCCAACAACAGCTTGAGGAAAAACAAAACAAAAAAACCCTGCTCCTAATCCTGTGGAGAATAGAGCAGACCCCTATGGACTCTGTGGGAGAGGGAGAGGGTGGGATGATTTGGGAGAATGGCATTGAAACATGTATAATATCATATATGAAATGAATCGCCAGTCCGGGTTTGATGCATGATACAGGATGCTCCGGGCTGGTGCACTGGGATGACCCAGAGGGATGGTACGGGGAGGGAGGTGGGAGGGGGGGTTTAGGATGGGGAACACGTGTACACCCATGGCGGATTCATGTTGATGTATGGCAAAACCAATACAATATTATAAAGTAAAAATAAATAAATAAAGCTAATCAAAAAAAAAAAAAAAAAAAGAAGAAGTGGCAGATGGAAGGAATCAGGAACTTTAACATTGAGGAGCACCACATCTGCTCTGGAACACCTACTTCTAGAAATAAACTTCCATGAAGTCAAAAAAAAATCAAGTGCAAGCTTCAATTTGTGACATCTCTGCCTGCAGAGTTTTGGTGGCCGCACAGTTTCCACTTTCGTTCCAGGGTTTGGGGAAAGATGTTGTTTTAGGCATGCTGAAATACGAAACACATTTGTCTCTAACACTTGTATATAGTGATTCCACCGTGAATGTGACCACAACATTTTAGAACTGAGAAGGACCACCTGTTTATTTTAGTTCAACACCCTTACATTGCGGATGAAGAAATGGTGGCCGAGAGAGTACAAAAGACCTGAAAAGCAACACACAGCCTGTCTCCTAGTCCTGCGGCTAATCGTTTTTTTCCCAGTCTACTGCCTGCTTTGGCTTCACGTGCAACCTAACCTGGGAACCCAACTATTGTTTCTACATAGACTCTATGAATAAATTATTCTAACTACTGTAATAATAATCATTTGAAGTGCATATTGTTGATAAGCCAGAGAAGAACCATAATTTTCCCTCCCCACGTTTTAGACAGTTAATACTATATCTCAAGAATCTCTGAAACATATTTTAAATTATCTGGGTTTCCAGTATATTCTTCTTTAGTCAGTTCACACAAACTTCTCCCTCTGTTTGCTGGAGCAGATGTCCTGCATCTCTCTGTCCCTGTGGTAAAGGGTCCCTGGGAAGCTGCCCTATGCTGCTGCGGCTCTCATCTAGTGAACCTCAAAACGGGGTAAAAAAAGCCAAATGGCAACCCCCTGCTCAAGTAAGATTCACGTGCAGATGAGGAAGCCCCTGAAACATAACCATCCCCTCCCTACTTAACTGCGGATATCACCTTAGGTCGTTTCCTCGTGTGCACTAGAATCAGTGGACTGATTTTCTGGTGAAGGGAAAGGCAGGGGTGGCACGAGGGCCCGGGAGCTAACGTGGAAGCGGTGTGAGGAGCAGCGGTGGGAGGGAGGAGAGCGGGGAGGCACTGGAGACAAACGCAGTGCGCACAAAAGGCAGCAAAGTGGCAAACGAGAGTCCTGCAGCCATCAGCAGCAAAGAGCCATCAACCTCCGGCAGCCAAAATGTAAGAGATGCTTTTCAATTATCATTGAAATAAATTGCACTAATAAAAACGTCAGAATTACCCAATGAGATGACAGAAGCTTCTATGAAAGAAAAATAGAGAATGTTTAAAGCTTAAACCAAGCAAGATTATAAGACCAGAGGTTAATGGGTTATTAACCTAGTCACAGTTGTAAGAATAAAGCTCGATGGGACAGGCGCAAAACGATCAGCTAACGAGATTTACCACGGCTCCTATGGGTGCTAAGGGCTATCTGGGGAGGGGGGTGAAAATGAAGGTAGAAAATGATGCAAACAAAATAGAAGGAAAAATAAATCAAAATTCCTGCCCTCCAAGAGCTTACAGTCTAATTAGTGATTATGATATACATGCATGAGAAAGCCTTAAAACAACATTATAATAATTGCAAATAAATATAATCCAAACAAATTACAAAAGCAATGAGAAAGAAATGGTAAGATTCATGAAAAATGGATGAGACTAGAAAAACGGATGAGTACAATTTTCTCAATGATACCAAAAAGTGTTTGAGAAGTTCTCATTAATATATCCTTATATAACTATAAATCTCTTTCTATTCCCAATAACCATTCTTCTAACACTAGAATGTACTATCAAAATAATGCCTAGGTGGAAGTCAGAGTCACTAGTTCCCCTTTTTCTATTAAAAATGTAACATTCTAGGACAACTATATTTTCTTGAGTTTTACAGAGATAATTCTTGTCAGGAACCGAAATAAAATTTAATTACTTTAAAAAGAGTTAAGAAAGAAATCAAGACAGGTTACATTGAAAAATACTTCATGCAATGTATTATAAAATTGAATACATCACACATTAAGTTCATAATTTTTATAAAGAGAAAAAGCTCCAGAAATACTACTAAATGATAAGCAGGCAGAAAGCAGGCCTAAGAACTTGCAATAAAGCAACATACTCTGATACGCATGCACGGGTAGGGTGCATGCACACAAGTGGGTTCTGGACTTTCACTAAGTTAAAAACTCAGAAGGAACACAGTTAACAGGGAAAATATGTTGAATCTGTGTATTAAACATAAAACAGACAAATCTTCACAAACTGTTAAGGATAAACTTTAAACCTCTCAGAAAAAATTTAAAAACAGACTTCCTCTGCTGAATCATTAGTGAAATAATCTTATCTTCAGTGTGGAAGAGAGCATTCCCTTTGTGGCTGTCTGGTCAAAATCTGTACCTAGAATGATGAAATGTTTTCAGATGAGAAATTGGAAAAGAATTATCTTCTTGGAGTATCTGCCTTAGGTAAAGTCTAGAGACAGTTTAAACAATTAATTTAGTGCTAAAATTTCTGAAGCGTTTGAGTTTCAAATTAACTATAGTCACTAAAACATGTAACATAATAACTAAAAATGAAAACAATTAAAATGATCTGTTTAAAGATCTGTAAATACAAATATCACAAAATGGTTTTCAAAATAGAATTGAAAAACTGCACAGAATACCTCTCTGTATGAAGATCGTACTGCTAATAAGTGGGGAAAATTCTACACAAATTCAACCAAAAATTGAGGAGGTGGGTGTCACGGTCACGGCGCGGAGGCCAGGCCCACGCTCACCTTGGACGTCTTCCTCTCCACCATCACCATCTTCTTCCTCATTGTAAGCCAGCTCAGCCTGCTTGTCTGCCTCATACTCACCTACGTTACCATCATCCCCATTATAATCCGCCAGTTTAGAGCCATGCTGCGGATCAACAGGGGATTCATTCTCATCAAAGAATCGGCCTGTGAAGTAGGCAGAGGATTAAATCAAGAGTGAAGAGAGAAGAAAAGAAGGGACCTATATTGGAGGTAGATCAGAAAGCAGACAAGTGAAACCTGGCAACTTTCAGGATACTGGTTATAAAAAAAAGATACATTTTCTGAAGGTTATTTAAGGTAAAAGGAAATAAGAATGAAGACCGAAAATAATTTTGAGAATTTCTCCTGTGTATTAATTGCAGTACTTGCTACTTAAGGTTTGAATGTTTTCTTAAAGAAAAGGGCACAATTTTCAAAACTATTTTCCTAATAACCAACAACTTTTCTGATAGAAGTATTTGTCTAACTTAACACTTTAGGAGGAAAATCAAAAATTTTATGAGTAGATATAATACATATATGAAACCTGTAGTCATTTATTGTTTTATAAAATATTACTTTCCAGGAATAATTTTGATAACTTTTCTTATCAGAACAAATGAGTACCATGTAGGCCTGTAGAAGCCATGCAGTTTCTTTTTGGAAAATAAGACACACTAACATACTGGTGGGCTGTCTTAAGTTTCTTCAGTAACAGTGACTCACCATGGCCATGGATTTCCAAGGAGGTACGGCAAAGAGTAAATTATCAGAATCCCTAGTAGTGTGTGTTTTGAAAAACATCCCAAGTAATTCTGATTTATTCTTTCTCATCTCCCAAACCAGACTTCTAAAAGTCAATGACAGAGGAAGCTTAAGAAAGTTGACCTACACAAGGCTATTATATTGCACACATTCATAGTAACTAGACTCAAGAAGAGCAATAGATATAACATGTACTGTAAAAAGCTATTCAATAAATGGACATCAAAAATAAAAATGTTATGCAAACTAAGATCTGACTCCCAAACACAAGTTAAACTCTGACATTAAATTTAAGTAGCATAAAAGTAAATTTTATTCCAATCCCCAAAATATGGATATCATTAACTTACTGATGATTTAAGATTTTTAGAAATTATAAAAACTCTGTGATAGGTTTAACATTTGGGGAATTATATTTTTAAAATTCACATTGCAATGAGACAAACTTCCTCTTCTTGGAAAGTAAGGTTAAGTTCAAACAGAAAGAATTACGGAGGTATTGGTCACTTCGACAGATGGCTCACCATGTCATCAGGCCAATATATTTCTAACTGCTGAATAGAGAGCCAATCAGAAAATTTCCAAAATACATAAACAGCTTCTATAACTCAATACCAAAACCACAAACAACCTGATTAAAAAATGGACTGAATAAACATTTTTCCGAAGACATACAGATGGCCAACAGGCACATGAAGAGATGCTCAATAGTGCTAATTAGGGAAATGCAAATCAAAACCACAATGAGGTATCATCTCACACTGATCAGAATGGCTATCATAAAAAGCCTATAAATAATAAAGGCTGGAAAGGCTGTGGAGAAAAAGGGATCCTTGCACACTGCTGACAGGACTGTAGATTGGTGCAGCCACCATGGAAGTTCCATAAACAACTAAAAACAGAACGACCACATGATCCAGCAGTTTCACTCTTGGGTGCGTATCTGAGGAAAATGCAAACACTGAGTCAAAAAGATATATGGAGCCTAATGTTCATAGCAGTATTATTTACAGTAGTCATGATATGGAAGCAACCTAAGTGTCCGTCAAAGGATAAATGGATAAAGAAGATGTGGTGTATATATAAGATATATACTTAACTATAAAAAAGAAGGGATTTTTGCCATTTGCGACAACATGGATGGACCTGGAGGACATTGTGCTTCGTGAAATAAGTCAGAGAAAGATACATACTCTATGTTATCACTTATATGTGGAATCTAAGAATCAAAACAAACTAAAGAACACAAGAGAACAGAAACAGACTCACAGACACAGAGAACAAATGAGTGGTCACCAGAGGGGAGCGCGGAGGGGAGTACAAGACAGGAGGTTAAGAAGTACGGACTGTTACGTGTACAGTGAATAAGCCACGAGAGTATACTGTCCAACACAGGGAATACAGCCAACGTTTTGTAATAATTTTAAATGGAGTATAAACTGTAAAAATTTTGAATCACCATGTTGTACATGTGAAAATAATATAATACTGTAACAGCTATACAGCAAATAAAAAGAGTCAATCAATTTTTCTTTTAACTAAACACAGTTAAAGAACAAATCATACTCATAGGTTTTTGAGGGGAGCAGTTTACAGCAGGAAACTGAAGTAAAGGGGGCTACCAGGAGAGCACAGACAATCATCTTAAATCTATTCCAGAATAGAGCTGGGCATATACAAAAAACACGTACGCTGATCAAAAGAGAGGGAGAGAAAATAGATGGATATACAAGAGTTAAGAAGGAAAAAAGAGTATCATGAGAAACGACGCTCTTTGTGAGAAAGACAACCTGTCTTCTAATGGAAGTGATGCAAAAAAGAAAAATCTGGTATCTATTATTATCTCTTTCTCTAATGATAAAATAAAAGATGCCAACCTAAGAAGGAAAAAAGAGAGATTTACAGAAAACTATATTTTGTTTTTCTTAATATGTAATATTATGGACAAAATGCCTGGAGCAGTTAACTCATCTTTATGTAATGTGAAATTGCTGTTTTAAATACATAAACATTTTAACCTGGTAGTTACCAAGTGAGTTTCTCAAGGTACACAGTTTCCTCCAAGAAAATATTTTCATTTTTTAATCAGAATTATGAAATAGAGACCAAAAATTAGTCTAAAAGGTTATTGCAAAATATGATTAATTTAACTAATATTATCAAACATGGCATATTAATCAAAGGATTGGTCAACCTGCTCCTATTATAATATTCCAACAGAATAATTCACAAAGTTTCTTCTCTCTTTTTATTTTAAAGGTGTGTGATGTTCTGACTGGCTTGAATTCACTCATAAACTTTTCATACTACAACCGCAGTAACACTCAAGAGATAATAAGAAAATTAACAAGAATGTATGACCACAATAGTAATTCATGTTATCATATATACCGTACGATAAACAACGAGAGGGAAAAAAACAGAGTTAAGGACATAAACTCGCTACTTGCCAGTCAAGTGAAAGTGAAGTCGCTCAGTGTGTCTGACTTTTAGCCGCCCCACGGACTGTAGCCCACCAGGCTCCTCTGTCCATGGGATTCTCCAGGCAAGAGTACTGGAGTGGGATGCCACTGCCTTCTCCATATAAATGTATTAATTTGTATAAATTATATAATTATCGGGCAATATACTTACAAAAAGTTATACAAGAAGAAATCAATGTGACTTAAGAGCTAGAAAGGAAGGTTTCAAAAAAAAGAGGCCATCAGGCTTCTCTAGTGTAATGGTTATCATGTTCACCTCGAAAGAGGCAAATACATTATACTGTGACAGGAAGAAAGAAAGGAGCATTCAAATAAGAATGAAGACAGAGTATTCAAGAGACAGTAAAGAGACTAATTTGACTGGATTTAAATTAGAAAGTACAGGAAGTTTGGATAAGCAAATTGGGAATAATTATGGAAGACCTGTAAAGTCAGAGATTTTAAGAGGCTTCCTATACCTATCTCATGGTACATTCCAAAGAAAGTCTTGTCTTCAGGACTGGTTCTTGCCTTGATTCTGGGAGATAACTTCTGAGCCCTTGAGCCATGCTATACCAGTTTGATTGGACAAATTTATCCTAACAAAATGATTTATGGTGAATGTTTGTTTTTGCGAGGTGGAAATTTTTTTAAAAAATAACTTACAAAAATCTTAAAAAGTTTCTTTTAAAAATTTTCACTTTATATGTTTACTGCTGACATATAGAAATGCAATTAACTTTTAATCCCATATCTAATAACTTTGCTAAATATATTTATTTAATAATTTACATACTGTTTTTGTATTTTCTACATATAAAATCATCTTAATATTGGCTTATCAGTTTTATTTCTTCCTTTCTCATCTCTGTACTGTTTATTTTCCTTTCTTGTACTTTGTTTTGTTGAGCAGGACCTACTGTGAAAAGCTGGACAGAAGTGACGACTGGTTACCCTCGTCTTCTGGATTTCAGAGGCAAGCTTCTGACAATTCACCCTTAAGTATGATGTTTGTGACAGGATCTTGGCAGATACTCCATCAGGTTAAGGAAATCACCTTCTAATCCTAGTTGGCTTAGAGCTTGCTGTTTTTCACAAATACCTGCTGAATTTCCTTAATACTTTGGCCACCTGATGTGAAGAGCTGACTCATCTGAAAAGACCCTGATGCTGGGAAAGATTGAGGGCAGGAGGAGAAGGGGACAACACAGGATGAGATGGTTGGATGGCATCACCGACTCGATGGAGATGAGTCTGAGTGAACTCTGGGAGTTGGTGATGCACAGGGAGACCTGGCGTGCTTCGATTCATGGGGTCGCAAAGAATCGGACACGACTGAGCCACTGAACTGAAGTGAACTGAACTGAATGGTCTGTTAGGAAACTGTTCACCAAAACCACCCACCGTGGCCAGGCATGGTGATAACAGCTGGACGAGCAGTCTCACTACCAGAAGGTCCAATAACCGAAGACTAACCGGAAGATTTGGGGAGCGGCCAAGAGAAGGGAGGTGACACCAGTTTGTAATATGTCCTGCCAAACTTCCAGAAACCCTCCTGCTAGAAACCAGCTTGACTGAAAGATGCACGTGCCATCAGGAAAGGCCCTGGATCAGACCAAATATGGCCATGGGCAAGATCATTAGCCAGAAATAACTAGAAAGCTAACAGTACCACCTGAAACCTGAGACTATGAACCACGTGGCACAGCACTTCTCCTGGGCTCCCTTACCCTGCTGCTCTGCTTGAGCTCGTCTTTCCAATAAATCCTTATTTGAATGCTCCTTTCTTTCTTTCTGTCACACTATAATATATTTGACTCTTTCGAGGTGAACATGATAACCATTACACTAGAGAAACCTGATGGCCTCTTTTTTTGAAACCTTCCTTTCTAGCTCTTAACTCACATTGATTTCCTCTTTTGCCTTGTCAGTACCTGCATCTTCTCAGACCATCTGTTTCCAAGTGCTAGACACAAGCTCAGGCTTCCCAGGTGGTGCCAGTGGTAAAGCTCCTCCCTGCCAAAGCGGGAGACATTAGAGACGCAGGTCTGATCTCTGGGCGGGGAAGATCCCCTGGAGGAGAGCATGGCAACCCACTCCAGTGTTCTTGCCTGGACAAAAGAGCCTGGGGGGTCACAAACAGTCAAGACATGACTGAAGCGACTTACCACAGCACAGCATATTCCAAAGAGATCAAATAATCCACTAGTGGTTAAAAAAAAAAAAACACGTGGAAATTTAGTAGTATATATATGGCCAAATAAGATAGATGATTTTCTATAAAAGAAATGATTCTCATAAGTCAAGATGGATATGCTTGAATATACACAAATAAAAACCTGCTGTGTTAAATTCAGCTAAGTTGTAGGATACAAGATCAACAAACAAAAATCAGTCATAACTGGAGAACTGTGGAGGAAAGGGAGCCCTTATGCACTCCTGGTAGGAAAGTAAACCAGCGCTACCACTATGGTTTCATAGAGAAAGCATTATGGAGGGTCCTCAAAAATTTAAAAAAAATATCCTATGATCCAGCAATTCCATTTTGGGTATTTATCTGAAGAAAATGAAAACACAAACTTGAAAAGATACATGCACCTCCATGCTACATTAGCATTATTTACAAGAGCCAAGACACGGGGACAACCTAAGTGTCCACGGGTGAATGAATGGATAAAGAGAGTGTGGCATATATGTGTGATGAAGTATTATTCAGCCATAAAGAAGCATGAAATTTTGTCATCTGCAACAACATGACTGAACCCTGATGCCTTTATGCCAAGTGGATCAGTGCTGCTGCTGCTGCTGCTCCGTCGCGTCAGTCGTGTCCGCCTCTGTGCGACCCCACAGACGGCAGCCCACCAGGCTCCCCCGCCCCTGGGATTCTCCAGGCAAGAATACTGGAGTGGGTTGCCATTTCCTTCTCCAGTTCATGACAGTGAAAAGTGAAAATGAAGTCGCTCAGTTGTGTCCAACTCTTAGCAACCCCATGGACTGTAGCCCACCAGGCTCCTCCATCCACGGGATTTTCCAGGCAAGAGTAAGTACCACATAATCTCAGTAAGTACCATATATAATCAGTAAGTACCATATAATCTTTCTTCTATGTAGAATCTAAAAAAAAAAGTAAAACAAACAAAAATAAAAATCATAATACAAAAAGAATAGATTGATAGTTGGCAGAGGCTGGGGTGGGGACATAGGAGAAATGGCTGAAGGCAGGACAAAAGCAAAAACAAAAAATGTATTTGATGTAAAATACTCATAAAATTTTTGAATCATATTCAAAATATTGACTTAAGTATGTTTATATATGTTAATAAGTATGTTTATATACATTAATATATATGACATAGGTATATTTTATAGTATATTTAAAAACAATGATTCATACCTATTATTCTAAAAGAGTGAAAATAAAATAAATTCTAAATCTTTGAAATGAACCCAAATATTAGCATATTTGTAGAAATTTGCATTAAAAATTTTAAAACCAAAAGCCAAAGGAAAAAAAAAATCAGTCATATTTCTATGCATTAACAATAAACAATCTGAAAAGGAAATTAAGAGGAGAACTTGATTTACAGTAACATAAAAAAGAATACAATGCTTAGGAATAAATTTAACCAAGGAGGCACAAGATTTGTCACTGAAAACTACAAAAATTGCTGAAAAAAATTAAGATACCCTAAATTAATGGAAAGACATCCTATCTTCATGGATTAATAGACCTAATATTGTTCAGAAGACAATCCTCCCCAGAGCAATCTACAGATTTCATACAATTCCTATTAAAATCCTAACTCTCTTTAGTAGAAATAAACAAGCAGATCCTAAAATTCAGATGGAATTGTCAGAGATTCCAAAAGTCAGAATAATCTTATAATGAAGGGCAAAGTTGGAAAACTCACACTTCCCAATTTCAGAACTTGCTACAAAGTGACAGTGATCACAAGAGTGTGCTGGCAGCTGGGATCAGTGGGACGGAACTGAAGTCCAGAAGAAACCCACACGTGTCATCAGCTGATTTTTGACAAGAACGCCAAGACTGCTCAATGGAGAAAGACGGTCTCTTCAACAAGTAGTGCTGGGATACCCGTATACAGAGTATACCTGGATCCTTACCTCACACCATATATAAATATTAACTTAAAATACATCAAAAAACCTACATATGAAAGCGGAAACTAGTGCTGTGGTGACCGTTTTGCAATGTGTACAAACGTTGAATCATTATGTTGTACGCCTGAAACTAACAGAATATGGTAAATCAACTGTACCTCAAGTTAGAAACAAGACCAAAAACTATAAAGTCCTTAGAAGAAAACATGACCTGTGATTTGGCAAAGATTTCTTAGACATGACACCAAAAGCATGAACCACAAAAGAAAAATAGATGTATTGGACCCCATCAAAATTAGCACCTCGTGCACTGCAGGACTATCAAAGTGTGAAAAGACAAACACTAGAATGGGCAAAAGCATTTGCACATCATATATCTGATAAAGGATCTAGTATCCAGAATATATAAATAATGCTTAAAACTCAACAGCAACGAAAACAACCCAATTTTAAAATAGGCAAAGGACTTGAATAGACATTTCTCCAAAGAGGGTACATAAATGGCCACCAAATATATGAAAAGGTGATCACTGTCACCAGTCACTAGGGAAATGCAAATGAAAGTCCCAGTGAGATACGACTGCACACATGCTAGGACGGCAACAGTGAAAACAACCATAATGGAAGATATTAAGTGCTGACAAGGACGTCGAGAAACTGGCCTCTCGCGCATTGCTGAGGAACTGTAAATGGTGCAGCTGCCGTGGAAAACGGTTTGGCACTTCCTCATAAAGCTCAGCATAGAGTGACTGATAGCCCAGCGATTCTACACCTATGTATATAACAACACTTTGAGAAATGGAAAACGAGTGTTCAACAAAAACTTGTAAATAAATGTTCAGAGCAACACTAGTCACAACAGCCAAAACATGGGAACAATCCAAATGCCCATCTATGGGTGATGGACAAACAGACTGTATTCATACAACCGAATGACAGCCAGCCGTCAGAGGAATAAAGGTTCACATGACTGAGCCTTGAAAACATTATGCTAAGAAAAACAAGCCAGACAAAAAAGGCTACATACTGCATGATTGCATTTACATGAAATATCCAGGATAGGTGAATCCACAGTCAGAAATAAGGTCAGTCGTTGCCAAGGACGGTGGGTGTCAGCAAATGGGGAGTGACTGTGTAATGGGCGCAGGCTCTCTTCTGTATCAATGAGCACTTTCTGGAACTAGAAAGCAGTCATGATGACTGTACAACTTTACGAACGTACTAAATACCACTGAACTGTGCACTTTGGTGAATTTTCAGATCAGATCAGTTGCTCAGCCGTGTCCGACTCTTTGTGATCCCATGAATCACAGCACGCCAGGCCTCCCTGTCCATCACCAACTCCCGGAGTTCACTCAGACTCATGTCCATCGAGTCAGTGATGCCATCCAGCCATCTCATCCTCTGTCGTCCCCTTCTCCTGCCCCCAATCCCTCCCAGCATCAGAGTCTTTTCCAATGAGTCAACTCTTCTCATGAGGCGGCCAAAGTACTGGAGTTTCAGCTTTAGCATCATTCCTTCCAAAAAAATCCCAGGGCTGATCTTCAGAATGAACCGGTTGGATCTCCTTGCAGTCCAAGGGACTCTCAAGAGTCTTCTCCAGCACCACAGTTCAAAAGCATCAATTCTTCGGCGCTCAGCTTTCTTCACAGTCCAACTCTCACATCCATACATGACCACTGGAAAAACCATAGCCTTGACTAGACGGACCTTTGTTGGCAAAGTCATGTCTCTGCTTTTGAATATGCTATCTAGGTTGGTCATAACTTTCCTTCCAAGGAGTAAGCGTCTTTAATTTCATGGCTGCAGTCACCATCTGCAGTCATTTTGGAGCCCAGAAAAATAAAGTCTGACACTGTTTCCACTGTTTCCCCATCTATTTCCCATGAAGTGGTGGGACCGGATGTCATGATCTTCGTTTTCTGAATGAAAGCCAACTTTTTCACTCTCCACTTTCACTTTCATCAAGAGGCTTTTTAGTTCCTCTTCATTTTCTGCCATAAGGGTGGTGTCATCTGCATATCTGAGGTCATTGATATTTCTCCCAGCAATCTTGATTCCAGCTTGTGTTTCTTCCAGTCCAGCACTTCTCATGATGTACTCTGCATATAAGTTAAATAAACAGGGTGACAATATACAGCCTTGACGTACTTCTTTTCCTATTTGGAACCAGTCTGTTGTTCCATGTCCAGTTCTAACTGTTGCTTCCTGACCTGCATACAAATTTCTCAAGAGGCAGGTCAGGTGGTCTGGTATTCCCATCTCTTTCGGAATTTCCCACAGTTTATTGTGATCCACACAGTCAAAGGCTTTGGCATAGTCAATAAAGCAGAAATAGATGTTTTTCTCAAACTCTCTTGCTTTTTCCATGATCCAGTGGATATTGGCAATTTGATCTCTGGTTCCTCTGCCTTTTCTAAAACCAGCTTGAATATCAGGAAGTTCACGGTTCACATATTTGTGAAGCCTGGCTTGGAGAATTTTGAGCATCACTTTACTAGCGTGTGAGATGAGTGCAATTGTGTGGTAGTTGGAGCATTCTTTGCCATTGCCTTTCTTTGGGATTGGAATGAAAACTGACCTTTTCCAGTCCTGTGGCCACTGATGAGTTTTCCAAATTTGCTGGCATATTGAGTGCAGCACTTTCACAGCGTCATCTTTCAGGATTTGGAATAGCTCAACTGGAATTCCATCATCTCCACTAGCTTTGTTTGTAGTGATGCTTCCTAAGGCCCACTTGACTTCACATTCCAGGATGTCTGGCTCTAGGTCAGTGAGCACACCATCATGATTACCTGGGTAAACATCTCTAGTGACACTGTGAAACTGTTATAGAGAACAATCTGGCAATTTGTAACAGGAGCTATAAAGTTAGTCAAGTACTTTGCAAATTCAGTCAGGAGATTATACTTATAAAAGAACACTCAGAGTAGAAGCAGGAAATAATTTGAAATAAAAGATAATCATAGTCATGACTGCTAACGTAAGACACTATGAAATAATTTAAACAATCAATTAAAGAGCAGAGCTAGATGAACTATTATTATTACCTAAATACAATGGAATATATGTATATATCTTTATGTGTGTGTGTATGTGTATATATATATTTTAATGACAACTACATAGCCATTTAATAAGTTAAAACGCATGTAAGAAATAATGTCAAAGTAAATCACAAAACAGTGCTCACACTGATTTCAACTCTCTCTGTATATATTGAAAAGAATTCAGAATAAGATTTTAAAACTCTTTTAAAAAGAAATTGTAGGGAATTCCCTGGCAGTCCAGAGGTTAGGACTCTGTGCTTCCACTGCAGGGGGCATGGGATGGGCATGGGTTTGATCCCTGGTCGGCGAACTAGGAACCTGCATGCCACATAACATGGCCAAGAAAAAAACTTGTAGAAAGTAGTAATTTTCCAGTCACATCTACCCAAAGACTGGTTGGGAGGTAAGAGAGTGATAACAATTTTTACAGAATAAACTATAAGTAGAAGAAAATCTTAGGTGATCAAATTAAGATATTTTATCTTAGTAAGATTCTGACCTTACCATACACATCTTTTTGTTGAGCTAAAAAGTTTTGAAGCCAATCCTCCAACAAGATTTGAAGGAAATATTTTTTCACTGTATTTAAAATATTAGCCATATCCTTGTAAACAAAAACATTTTTTACATAATATTTCAGTCAAGATACATGGATAGGCTTTAAAACATCAAGGAAGGAAAATCAATTAAGTGTAGATAAACTATATGTTCATATAGATGCAGAAATATGAATAATTGTCATAAGACCAATTTTAAAATGTAACACTGTGCAGATCTCACCATACAAACAACCCCTGTACAAGTAAACGCCTACACACTGCTCTGAAGAGCTGTTGCCATGGAAACCATCCTTAAAAGTAAACAAAAGCAAACTGGAGCTCTCGGACATTCTGTCCATTCAGAAGTTGAAGGGAGGAAGGTTTAAACAGCAGAGGCAGTGAAAAGTACAGTTTAAGAGAGCTGGCCAGTTCCTAATTCTGTCAACTACCAAAATGTTTTCTTCTACAACTTGAAAATCTACCAATTAGAGAATTATGCAAATAAACAGGTATTTTCCACTTATCATAATCACTATCTCTGAAACAATTAAGCAGTCAAACCTTATTACCCAGTACTATGAATCTGTTCCATTTTTTTTTCAATTCCCTCCTAAAACCTAAATGAAGCAAATCGCAACTGGAAGGAATGGAAAAGCAAGCAGCATTGAGCCTTCTACCACACAGTCTTTATTACTTCCAGAACCCATTTTTCAAATCTCGATCTTCCCTCTCTTCTAATCAAAGTTTCATTTACTAGCTTAACAAAATATTATCTTTTCTCACTTCTCAAAAAATTTGCACATTCGTAAGAACTGAAAGCATTTTAAAAAATCAACTCACCTAAATTTATTTTTAATGGAGAACAAAAGAAGCTTTTGAATGTGTTCTTTAGAATATGTAAAACCTACTTTTCTTTAAAATTTTACCACCATTATACTTTCTCTTTATATGTGTAAAACTTTACTATACGTTCATTTGTTAGAGATTATAATAATGAAGATGCAAATTGAGCCTTGTAAATAAATATATTTAAAGAAATCTTTTCAGCATAATACTTATCAACTGATTCTTACTTTGCTTCAATTTATGGAAATCACCAGCTTGATCCTTGGTAGCCTGCTTTAGAACTTCTGCTTGAATTCTGGGTTCACTCTCCAAGTTAGGGCCTGGAATTAAACGCTGAAGAGGATTGGAAGGATTCTGTTTTGAAGTTCTAGAGTTTCCATTGTGGTTTATATGAGAATCTAAGGCAAAAATAATCAAATTAAGGTCATATTTTGCATAAAAGTTTCATAAGACCTACTTGAGAAAAGTAAGACACTGTTATCTGATACTGGGTTAGCAGGTAGCTTTTTTTTTTTTAAGCTTTATTTTATTTCTTTAATCAAAGCTTATAACCAATGTGATTTTAGTTGTGTGATGTTTACTGACCATTCCCAGGTAGATATCTTAAGTGCTGATTATAAACTCATTCGCCAACTGTATACGTTGTTTCTCAGTCACTCACTCTCTGAGACCTCAGGGACCAATGGAAAGGCAGCGATATCTCTATCTTCCCTCCAAATTCCAAATCGCTGTCAGAAATCTCCAAAATCCATAAGGCTTTTAGAATTTCTATTCTCAACGCCATTCTCATCTACACAGTGACACAACTCCTGATTCTTATTAGCATCTCCTGGATATATCTTCTCTTTCCTTCACTTCTCTTTTTAACTCATCAAATAATTGATTTAGATCTTTATTACAATGAATTTTATTCATATCAATTCTCATTTTAGGGGAACATTCCTATAAAACTGAGTAAGTATTCAGTAGAAAACAAATAGAAAAGTAGAGAGCAGGGAGCGGAATATAGATGGATCTCTTAACTTTTAGAAGGCCTCTGGGAGATACACTTGAACACATTCTGAAGAAGGTAAATACATACACAGCAGTAGTACTGAAAGGGAAGGTAGTCCAGAGTGGCACAACAAATAATTCTTCTGCTCTTAATAGTCCATTAGACAAAGTTAATTTTATAATGATTTCTCCCTGAGCTTTTATCAGTCATTTGACAATACATAATGTTAACTAGAAGAATGAATGATACTTCACTGTGCTCCTGAATGACATGTTTTATTCCCTATATAACAATATGTAACCAGTACACTGATTTTTAAATGGAATTTTAAGAATAAGACTTCATACCTGGAACCATATTTGGGGAGAGAGGTTGTCCAGTTGGAAGATGGGAGATTACTTGATGACTTTCATATTGAGAAAAGGAAACAGGGGGTTTCTTTAAAGCTAAAAGAAAAAAAAAAGAGAGATCCATATTATTCCCAGTAATATTATGGTTTATAAAACCAACCACCATGAATCTATTTACACTGCATTAATCCTATGATGCTTATTCTAATTTTGTAATCCTTATAGTTGGTATATTAACAATTTATGGTTACTAATTGGAATATTGTACCATCCATAACAGATTTTGGTGATCAATAAATCTGACCAGAATACAAGACAGGAATTCTGTCTTGTTCACCACTACATTCTCAATACCTAGAATAGTGCCTGGCATATAACAGGAGCTCAATTAAAATTTGATGAATGAATAAATGAGTCTCTCCAGATACAGTGAAAACTTGTTGGGATTCTCTTCTCCTGTAAGAAATGAAGGCAACAGGCAAACAGGTTAATTTTCACTCATTGCACCACAACCTTGGGCAGCTTAACGTGACAGAAAGGCAGAGAACAAGATGAAAACTACAGAGAAGGGAAACAGATAAAGAGGGGAGAACTGAAAGTCATCTATGAACGCCCAGACGTTCAAGCTGGACTTAGAAAAGGCAGAGGAACCAGAGACCAAATTGCCAACATCTATTGGATCATTGAGAAAGCAAGAGAGTTCCAAAAAAACCAGCTACTTCTGCTTATTGACTACACCAAAGCCTTTGACTGTGTAGATCACAATAAAGTGTGGAAAATTCTGAAAGAGATGGGAATACCAGACCACCTGACCTGCCTCCTGAGAAAGCTGTACGCAGTTCAAGAAGCAACAGTTAGAACTGGACATGGAACAACAGACTGGTTCCAAATTGGGAAAGGAGTACATCAAGGCTGTATATTGTCACCCTGCTTATTTAACTTCTATGCTGAGTACATCATGTGAAATGCTGGGCTGCATGAAGCACAAGCTGGAATCAAGACTGTTGGGAGAAATATCAATAACCTCAGATATGCAGATGACACCACCCTTATAGCAGAAAGCGAAGAAATAGAGCCTCTTGATGAAAGTGAAAGAGGAGAGTGAAAAAGTTGGCTTAAAACTCAACATTCAGAAAACTAAGATCATGGCATCTGGTCCCATCACTTGATGGAAAACAGATGGGGAAACAGTGGAAACAGTGACAGACTTTATTTTCTTGGGCTCCAAAATCACTGCAGATGGTGAGTGCAGCCATGAAATTAAAAGACGCTTGCTCCTTGGAAGGAAAGTTATGACCAAGCTAGACAGCATATTAAAAAGCAGAGACATTACTTTGCCGACAAAGGTCTGTCTAGTCAAAGCTATGGTTTTTCCAGTAGTCATGTATGGATGTGAGAGTTAGACCATAAAGAAGGCTGCGTGCCGAAGAATTGATGCTTTTGAACTGTGGTGTTGGAGAAGACTCTTAAAAGTCCCTTGGATTGCAAGGAGATCAAACCAGTCAATCCTAAAGGAAATCAGTCCTGAATGTTTATTGGAGGAACTGATGTTGAAGCCAAAACTCCAATACTTTGGCCACCTGATGCAAAGAACTGACTCATTGGAAAAGACACTGATGCTGGGAAAGACTGAAGGTGGGAAGAGAAGGGGACGACAGAGGATGAGATGGTTGGATGGCATCACCAACTCAATGGTCATGAGTTTGGGTAAACTCCGGGAGCTGGTGATGGACACGGAGTCCTGGCATGCTGTAGTCCATGGGATCGCAAAGAGTCGGACACAACTGAGAGACTGAACTGAACTGATCTATAAGATACAGTTATGGCCCATTTTATTCTTCTAAAACTTTGGTGTGGCAGATATGATGCTTCATGACCCTATTTCATTATATTTTTCCTAGGCATAGAGGAAGATTAGCCTTCCTTATGGTTACGGGCCATGAAACTGGGTTCCAGTCATGATAATGTAAGTGAAATTGAATGTGCCTCTTCTAAGTGTGCCAATAAAATCTCCTGTGTAAATCAACTACAATCTCTCTTCCCTTCTGCCACAAATTCGGAGGCCACCTATGAAAATGGTGGCATCAAATAATGTAAGGAGACATAGCTTGGAGGAGAGCTGCAACGAGAGTCATCCAACCTGCATCAGACTGCAAAGTGCGCATTTACATAAACAAAACTTTACTGCTTTAAGCAACTGCAATTTGGACATTATTTGTTAATACACCACAGCCTTGTCAATCCCATCTAGTATGCTTGGGTTATTTTTATAATCCTCAAAGTTTGTTTCAGTGACTATATTTCATCATTTTTTTCATTATTTATTGTGTATTTATTATTATATAGATTTCCAAATTTAAAGGCCCAAGAAGCTTAAAATGCACCCTAATACAGCAACCCATTCAAAGTTACAGAAAGCTGAGGTTTTCTGTATCTCACTGGGTGCCCTTTCCTTGTTAGTATTCCCAGCTGCAATGCTCAACACCCACATCTGTACATAAGGCAACTGAGCAGCCGACATCTTTAAAGAGCAGTACTTTGAAGGCCTAACAACACAATTTTGACTTGCTAACTGCTTCTGAGGACACTAAGCATCTAGTAGATATACTGGAAGGAGGAGTCAGTCACAATCTACAAATTTGTTGATCACTGTTGGACCCTAGCTGGCCTCAGTACTATATAAACCAAAAGACAAAAGAGGGTACTTTCAAGATTAAACAAGAAGTGATCATACATGTTACATGTTCTTAGGTTATGTAATAATCCCTCCTGCTCAAGAACAAGCTGACTCTTTGGAGGAGAAACTATGCAAATTTAGATAGGTAGAAAGAGCTGGATTACAAAGAGCCTTTACATATGGATTTGATGCCTGGTTGGGCAACTATGCGGTGCAGCGCAGCCCAAAAACAAGACCCAACCTTTATACAGCGTCCCCATCCGGAAGTGTTCAGAACCTGTAGACAGGCGTACCTGCTGCTACTGCCAGCTGAGCCCCACACCACTGCAGTAAAGCGACCACAGCGATAAAGCGAGTCACATGCATTGTTTGGTTTCGTAGGACGTATAAAAGGTATGTTTACATGATACAGTAGTCTATTAAGTGGACAGTGGTGTTATGTCTAAAAAATCAATGTACACACCTTAATTTTATTTATTTTTGTTGGCATTTTATTTTTTTAAATTTTTTAAAAAAATTTATTTATTTACACACCTTAATTTTAAAACACTTCATTGCTAAAAAACATTAACCGTTATCTGAGCCTTGAGCAAGTTGTAATCTTTTTGCTGGTACAGGGTTTGAAATATTGCAAGAGGTACCAAAATGCAACACAGAGACATGAAGTGAGCAAATGCTGCTGGGAAAATGGCACTCACAGATTTGCTTGACACAGGGTTGCCACAAACGTTCAATTTGTAAAAAACACAATCTGTGAAGTGCAATAAAGCTAAGCACACTAAAACATGGTTTGTCTGTACTAGAAACCACACAGTCATCCCTCGGTATCCGTGGGGGACTAGCTCAGGACACCCCTACCCCACACTCAAGTCCCTGAGTTCTCTTTATCCACGGCCCTCTCTCGAGGGTTCACACGACCAGAGTGTAGACAGCACACAACCCGGGCCAGGGCGGCTCCATCGGCGCGGAGTCCGAGGACACAGCTGTGGTCCTATGGAGCCTTGTAAGTGTGACGCGAATACTACATTTCCACAAAAGTTCAGAAAAGTAGAGAAGCAGGAAGAGATGTAAAATGAGCTGCAATTCCCCCACTTAAAGATAAGCACTGCTACCCTTTCAAGATTACCTGTTTTGTTTTTTCCTGTCCATTACACAATATATCTTAAAATTATGATACTATCATGTATACTATTTTATAATCTGGTTGTTTAATATTTTATACATATTTTTCTGTGCCATCTCAATTTCTTCTATAACATTCCTAAATGGTATCATAGTACTGAATCAAAACTTCCAACGTCACAGGTTTGACTTGAAAGGTCTGGGTCAAGGACTGCCCCAGTACGCCACAGCGCCAGCTGCATCGGTAAGCTAACTGGTGGACAGACTTTTTACTACTGAGGAAAAAGTAATGTCGTTCTGTAAATACTTTGGGTTCTATGCTTTTGCTTTGACTTTTTTTACTCTCCTAGAAAAGTTCCTTCAAAAAAAAAAAATTCTAGTCTTGCTTTTTTTAGGGGAAAGGTGATTTATTCACACCCAAGACAAGATAGAGGCTTTCCCAGGAGCCAAAACTAATAGCTACAGTTAGTGGTACCAAAAAAAAAGTGAAGATCCAAAAAATTACTAGTGGACCTGGACCACTAATCTTGCTCTGCAGTTTTATATATAGTTCTTCAGATATTTTTTCTACACATATACAAGTATCTAATTTTAATCACAAAAATGAGATTCTATTGTACTTGCTCCCTTGTAACCTGCTTTTTTTCATGAAAAAAAAAAAAAAATCATAGCTATATTGGGAATTCCCTGGCAGCCCAGTAGCCAGGACTCCACGCTTTCACTGCCGAGGGCCCAGGTTCAATCCCTGGTTGGGGAACTAAGATCCCACAAGCTACACAGTATGGCCAAAAACAATCATAGTTATATGTTAATTAAAACTAGTCAACATCATTTTTTTTAGGACTATATACCAAATTTTATGGATAGAACACATTTAATGACCTAATAAGCTTATCTGAAACATTTATATGGTTTTAAATTTATCATGATAAATAATTTTATGGTGAGCATTCTTGTATTTTATGGTGAGCATTCTTGGAACTAGATAGAGTAAATTCTTAGCTTCCCTGGTGGCTCAGAGGATAAAGCGTCTGCCTGCAATACAGGAGACCCAGGTTCAATCCCTGGATTGGGAAGATCCCCTGGAGAAGGAAATGGCAACCCACTCTGGTATTTTTGATTGGAAAATCCCACGGATGGAGCAGCCTGGTGGGCTGTGGTCCATGGGGTCACAAAGAGTCGGACGCGACTGAGTGAGCTCACCCCACTAGGCACTAGTGGTGCCTATGTGCACTTCTTTAAAAATAAGAAAAACTAAATAAATGTGAGCTTGAAACAAATGTGAGCTGAAGTATGGGGAAAAAATCAGACACGGAAAGACTGAAAAGAATTACATACAATACTAAGGTTATTTGTACATTACGATCCTTGGAGAAGGGAACGGCTACCCACTCCAGTATTCTGGCCTGGAGAATTCCACGGACTGTGTGGTATGGGGTTGCAGAGTCAGACACGACTGAGCAACTTTTACTTCACCTCATATATGACGATACATTTTACCCAGGACCTCTCCACAGGGGACCACTAGGAGCCGGGGGGGTACAGAAGGCACAGAGCACTCCTGCCGCCAGGCAATGTCATTACCACACTGCTAGATGCACATCGCTGAGAAAGCCGCTATCAAGGAAAATTCCCAAGGATAAACAGAAAGCAAAGAGGAACTGAACAGCCTCTTGATGAAAGTGAAAGACGAGAGTGGAAAAAGTTGGCTTAATACTCAGCATTCAAAGAGCTAAGATCATGGCACCCAGTCCCTTCACTTCATGGCAAAGAGGAGGAAACAGTGGAAATGGCGACTGACTATTTCTGGGCTCCAAAGTCACTGCAGACGGTGACGGCAGCCATGGAGCTAAGACGCTGCTCCTTGGAAGGGAAGCTATGACCAACCTACACAGCATATTCAAAAGCACAGACATTACTCTGCCCGCAAAGGTCCGTCTAGTCAAAGCTATGGTTTTTCCAGTAGTCACGTATGGATGTGAAAGTTGGACTATAAAGAAGACTGAGCACCAAAGAATTGATGCTTTTGAACTGTGGTGTTGGAAAAGACTCTCGAGAGTCCCTTGGACTGCAGGGAGATCAAACCAGTCCATCCTAAAGGAAATCAGTCCTGGGTGTTTATTGGAGGGACTGATGCTGAGGCTGAAGTTCTAATATTTTGACCACCTGATTTGAAGAGCTGACTCACTGCAAAAGACCCTGATGCTGGGAAGTACTGAAGGCAGGAGGAGAAGGGGACAACAGAGGATGAGATGGTTGGATGGCATCACCGACTCAATGGAGATGAGTTTAAGCAAACTCCAGGAGATGGTGAAGGGAGGGGAGCCTGGCATGCTGCAGTCCATGGGGTCACAAAGAGTCAGACATGACTGAGTGACTGAACAACATAAAAATGATAAAACTTGTTTAACCGTAAAGACAGGATACAAAGCCCCTAGAGCAGATAGCTTTTATCCTACCACTATGATACGGGGTTTTGTACTTTTTTTAATAAAGGAGAGCTATTGATTTGGAAATTTAATCATTCAACAATAGTTATTAAGTGTCTACTATATGCAGGGTTTCCCTGGTGGTTCAGTGGTAGAGAATCCCCCTACCAATGCAGAAGATGCAGGTTCAATCCCTGGGTTAGGAAGATCCCCTGGAGAAGGAAATGGCAACCCACTTCAGTATTCTTGCCTGGGAAATCCCATGGACAGAGGACCCTGGATGGCTACAGTCCATGGGGTTGTAGAAGAGTTGGAATGACTTAGCGGTGGACAAAACAGACCAAGTTATAAAACAACAAATGAATTAATAAGTATCTATAGCATATAATGCAAATGTCAGAGTAAAAATGTTAATCATGAAGTAAAATAGGGACATGTGATAAAGGGATATGTAATGACGACCCTATATGCAAGGCAGCAAAAGACACACAGATGCAAAGAACAGACTTCTGGACTCTGTGAGAGATGGCGAGGGTGCGATGATCTGAGAGAAAGCACTGAAACATGTATATTACCATGTGCAAAATCGATGACCAGTGCAAGTTCTGTGCCTGAAGCAGGACACTCAAAGCCGGCGCTCTGGACAACCCAGTGAGACGGGGTGCGGAGGGGCGGGGGGAGGCGTTCAGGACGGGGGACCCGTGCACCTGTGGGTGATTCACATCAACGTACGACCAAAACCACCACAATGCGGTAAAGTAATTAGCCTCCAATTAAAATAAATTCATTAATTTTTTAAAAAAAGGGTAGTGGATGTTCTATTTTAGATGCTTGGTCAGGGGAGGCATTTCTGAAGACCTCTTTGGGCAGAGGTGGGAGTGAAATGTGAAGACTATCTCAGGCAGAGACCAGCAAGTACAGAGGTCCTGAGACAGAAGCATGTGCAGCAGCTCTGAGGAAACGCAGGGAAAGCCCTGAGAGGAAAGCACAGCAACGAAGGCAGAGAGGAGAGCAGGGCCCGCATCCGAGCCCAGAACAGTAAACAAACGTCAGATAGGGGAGCAGGGGGCTGAGGGCTGGGATGAAACTGGCAATTTCAAAGGAAGCAACAGCACCACTACTTATGACAAGAGCAGCTCCCACTTTCTGAAAGCTTAGTGTGAACCAGGCTCTAACCTCATGTCGCTCTCGGAGCCACGTGAGGCAGGTAGTGCCTTTCACAGATGAGGGATGGAAACTCAGGACAGCAGAGATGAGACACACCTCCTACTTGACTTAAAAATTCAAAGCAGTCATTTCTGGAGAACCTGGCTGATAAGCTTACCAAGTAAGTAAGTGAAGTCACTCAGTCGTGTCCAACTCTTTGCGACCCCATGGACTGTAGCCCACCAGGCTTCTCTGTCCATGGGGTTCTCCAGGCAAGAATCCTGGAGTGAGTTGCCATTTCCTTCTCCAGGGGATCTTCCCGACCCAGGGATCGAACCCAGGTCTCCCGCATTGCAGGCAGACACTTTAACCTCTGAGCCACCAGGGAAGCCCAAATAGGAATAGGAAAAAAAAAAATTAACAGGAAGTTTAGGGTTAATCCTCCTCGACTTCTCTGCTAGCTCTCAGCTGCAGCCTCTACTCGGAGAGTCAACAAGAAACTGGCTTTGCTTTCCACTCTCATTTTCTTATTTCAACGGCAGAGCAACAGTCGTTCTCGTCTCCTGACTGACAGGCTTCACAGGCCAGTGCCTGTGACCCCGCAGAAGGAAGGGCACTGGGAAGCAGCGGGGCTCAGCTCTAGCAACGCACAGTTCTACAGCTATCACCCTGACACGGGCGTCCAGCGGGCTCAGGGGTAGAGAATCTGCCTAACAGTGCAGAAGACGCGAGCTGGATGCCTGGGTTGGGAAGATCCCCGGGAGAAGGAAATGGCAACCCGCTCCAGGATTCTTGCCTGGGAAATCCCATGGACAGAAGAGCCTGGTGGGCTACAGTCCATGGAGTTGCAAAAGAGTTGGACATGACTTAGCAACTAATACAACAACCCTGAATATACTGAATACAGGGATGGTACCCAGGAAGTCATATCTATTAATAGTTCCAAAGGTGGTTCTGTTGCACAACTAAGAGAATAAAAGACAGCATAAAAAGTATGGGCTCTGGAGTTAGACCAGGGTTCAAATCATGGCTCTATAATTTATTAACTGTAAGACTCAAGTGCCTAGTTTCTTAAAGCTTGAGGTTTCATCTGAAAAAAAGGAATAATGCTATTTGCCCTACATGATTAAAGTGAAGGATAAGTCAGAATATTTGCTAGTATATCATGACAGATGCCTAGAAAACAGTAGGTGTTCAACATATACTAAGTATTTAGAATTGTCAAAGTTAAGCTTTATCATTAAAATGAAAAAAGAATTCGAGATTGAGGTTGAAGGAAACAAAAACATTTAAATGTAAAACTATCAGCCCTAACCAAATTATTGACCTGCTGATTAGATAGCTTGCTTACACTTAGGAATCCTGATGAATGTTTACTTACAGTAATGTTTTTGGAACTTCATGAAACTCTGATCAATAATTACCCATTAAAATAGTAATTCTGAAGCATGAACATTAAATACAAAACACTGATGTAACATCCTTATCTTGTTCTGTGTACATGAACAGATATAACATGCCTGTAACTGCTCAAATATTGGCCACTGAGGCCATCTCAGCCCTCTAAGAAACATACGTACATGTCTACAGAGACTAATAAAATGATGTTCTCATATGGCTCTGTAGACCTGGCCTATGAACTGAAATTCTTTCACACTGAAAAATCCATTTATACAATTTTAAAAAGTAATATGAATTTCAATCTCAAAAACGACAGAATGATCTCTGTTCGTTTCCAAGGCAAATCATTCAATATCACGGTAATCCAAGTCTATGCCCCGACCAGTAACGCTGAAGAAGCTGAAGTTGAACAGCTCTATGAAGACCTACAAGACTTTTTAGAAATAACACCCAAAAAAGATGTCCTTTTCATTACAGGGGACTGGAGTGCAAAAGTAGGAAGTCAAGAAACACCTGGAGTAACAGGCAAATTTGGCCTTGGACTACAGAATGAAGCAGGGCAAAGACTAATAGAGTTCTGCCAAGAGAATGCACTGGTCATAGCAAGCACCCTCTTCCAACAACACAAGAGAAGACTCTACACATGGACATCACCAGATGGTAAACACCAAAATCAGATTGATTACAGTCAGACAAAGATGGAGAAGCTCTATACAGTCAGCAAAAACAAGACCAGGAGCTGACTGTGGCTCAGATCATATACTCCTTATCGCCAAATTCAGACTTTAACTGAAGAAAGTAGCAAAAACCACTAGACCATTCAGGTATGACCTAAATCAAATCCCTTATGACTATACAGTGGAAGTGATAAATAGATTTAAGGGGCTAGATCTAACAGACAGAGTGCCTGATGAACTATGGATGGAGGTTCATGACATTGTACAGGAGACAAGGATCAAGACCAGTCCCATGAAAAATAGATGCAAAAAGCAAAATGGCTGTCTGAGGAAGCCTTACAAATAGCTGTGAAAAGAAGAAAAGCAAAAAGCAAAGGAGAAAAGGAAAGATATACCCATTTGAATGCAGAGTTCCAAAGAATAGCAAGAAGAGATAAGAAAGCCTTCCTCAGCGATCAGTGCAAAGAAATAGAGGAAAATAACAGAATGGGAAAGACTAGAGATCTCTTCAGGAAAATTAGAGATACCAAGGGAACATTTCATGCAAAGATGGGCTCGATCAAGGACAGAAATGGTATGGACCTAACAGAAGCAGAAGATATTAAGAAGAGGTGGCAAGAATACACAGAAGAACTGTACAAAAAAGATCTTCATGACCCAGATAATCACGATGGTGTGATCACTGACCTAGAGCCAGACATCCTGGAATGTGAAGTCAAGTGGGCCTTAGGAACCATCACTACGAACAAAGCTAGTGGAGGTGATGGAATTCCAGTAGAGCCATTTCAAATCCCGAAAGATGATGCTCTGAAAGTGCTGCACTCAATATGCCAGCAAATTTGGAAAACTCAGTAGTGGCCACAGGACTGGAAAAGGTCAGTTTTCACTCCAATCCCAAAGAAAGGCAATGCCAAAGAATGCTCAAACTACCACACAATTGCACTCATCTCACACACTAGTAAAGTGATGCTTAAAATTCTCCAAGCCAGGCTTCAGCAATACATGAACTGTGAACTTCCAGATGTTCAAGCTGGTTTTAGAAAAGCAGAGGAACCAGAGATCAAATTGCCAACATCCACTGGATCATGGAAAAAGCAAGAGAGTTCCAGAAAAACATCTATTTCTGCTTTATTGACTATGCCAAAGCCTTTGACTGTGTGGATCACAATAAACTGTGGGAAATTCTGAAAGAGATGGGAATACCAGACCACTTGACCTGCCTCTTGAGAAATCTGTATGCAGGTCAGGAAGCAACAGTTAGAATTGGACATAGAACAATAGACTGGTTCCAAAGAGGAAAAGGAGTACGTCAAGGCTGTATATCGTCACCCTGCTTATTTAACTTCTATGCAGAGTACATCATGAGAAACACTGGGCTGGAAGAAGCACAAGCTGGAATCAAGATTGCCGGGAGAAATATCAATAACCTCAGATATGCAGATGACACCACCCTTAGGGCAGAAAGTGAAGAGGAACTAAATAGCCTCTTGATGAAAGTGAAAAAGGATGGTGAAAAAGTTGGCTTAAAGCTCAACATTCAGAAAACTAAGATCATGGCATCCAGTCCCATCAATTCATGGCAAATAGATGGGGAAACAGTGGAAACAGTGTCAGACTTTATTTTTTGGGGCTCCAAAATCACTGCAGATGGTGACTGCGGCCATGAAATTAAAAGATGCTTACTCCTTGGAAGGAAAGTTATGACCAACCAAGACAGCATATTAAAAAGCAGAGACATCACTTTGTCAACAAAGGTCCATCTAGTCAAGGCTATGGTCATGTATGGATGTGAGAGTTGGGACTATAAAGACAGCTGAGTGCAGAAGAATTGATGCTTTTGAATTGTGGTGTTGGAGAAGACTCTTGAGAGTCCCTTGGACTGCAAGGAGAGCCAACCAGCCCATCCTAAAGGAGATCAGTCCTGGGTGTTCATTGGAAGGACTGATGTTGAAGCTGAACTCCAATACTTTGGCCACCTGATGCAAAGATCTGACTCATTGGAAAAGACCCTGATGCTGGGAAAGATTGAGGGCAGGAGGAGAAGAGGACGACAGAGGATGAGATGGTTGGATGCCATCACTGACTCAATGGACGTGGGTTTGGGTGGACTCCGGAAGTTGGTGATGGACAGGGAGGTCTGGTGTGCTGCGGTTCATGGGGTCGCAAAGAGTCAGACACGATTGAGCCACTGAACTGAACTGAATATGAATTTCTACTGCTACC
This sequence comes from Bubalus bubalis, assembly GCF_019923935.1. Classification (NCBI taxonomy): domain Eukaryota; kingdom Metazoa; phylum Chordata; class Mammalia; order Artiodactyla; family Bovidae; genus Bubalus; species Bubalus bubalis. Next base: position 452,720 of record NC_059167.1, read on the forward strand.
CATGAGATAATAACTAATATTGGACTTATCCTCTCTCACATCCTGAACAATTCTTAATATAGACAAAATAGACAAGCCTACTGTTTTCAGGCACTGGACAACCAGCAGCATAAAACCAATCCTTGAAAGAAGGGATATACATGAGGTGAACAGTCTCAGTAAGCAGAGGAGGCAAACTGGGTTGCTGAGGTGGCTGGAATTTGTAGGAAAAAACACTACAGAGAAAGGAGTGGTGAGTGGTGAGATGGGGACAGAAATCTGCAGGGATACTCCCCTTGGGTCTCTGACCAAGGCCTGGGCCGTGACTACACACTGTGAGACTCTATCGGACCTAACACACAGTGCCTGCTGCATGGTTGAGAGCTGAACAAAAACTAACAGAGGTCACGGAGTGCTTGGAGCCAACCGGATCTCTGAGCCAGCCACAGTGCAGGGTCTTCACTGAGCATCAGACACATTCAAATGAGATGCTACAAGTCCTACTTTCAAAGTAGAGATCACAGCTCAGAGTGAAAGGCCATGTCCTCAAATAACAAAATCAACATTTACCTGCCCTTCTTCTCCTCTCAAATATCACTGTAATGATCTCTTTTTTTTTTCATGCTTTTTAATATTCTAAAAATATTTATTTTTTAAATAGATATTTTATAAAATTACCTTATGAAATTTTGAAACCAACATTCAAAACGTTTTGTAAAAAGGTTATGTAAGGGAAAGACACCTTTCTATCGCTGCCCTCCGTCTTCCACAGAAACAAACCCAATTACCAGTTTCGATCAGCACTAACCAATAGGATTTTCTGCAGTGATGGAAATGTCCCATACCCACGCTGATACAATAGCCAGGAGCCATGGCGACTGTTAACTACTTGACACGTGGCCAGTATGACCGAGGAAGTGAAAGTATAGTTTCACTCAGTTTAAGTAAACTAAAACACATTCAGTCGTGTCCGACTCTTTGCGACCCCATGGACTGTAGCCCACCAGGCTTCTCTGTCCGTGGGATTCTCCAGGCAAGAATCTTGGAGTGGGTTGCCATTTCTGCTATCTTCTCCAGCAGCTCTTCCCAACCCAGGGATCGAACCCAGGTCTCCCGCATTGTGGGCAGACACTTTAACCCCTGAGCCACCAGGGAAGCCCGTTACTCAGTTTACTGAATTTAAACAGGTACATGTGATCAGCGGCTAGTGTATTGGGCAGTGCAGATCTAGAGAATCCTCTGACCACCAGCAGTCTTCTAGGTTGGCTACACAATACAGTCACTTATGAAGCTGCATCTCACATCAAATCACAATAAACGTCTCTGGAGTGGGACTCAGACGTCGGTCATTACTTTTTTTTACCTTACCATGATTCCAGTGTATGGCCAAGGTAGGAGTCTTCTGTTCTAGAAAATCACTTATTTTTTAAATAGAGTAGCTCTACCTAAAGTCTAGTCAAGGCTATGGTTTTTCCAGTGGTCATGTATGGATGTGAGAGCTGGACTGTGAAGAAAGCTGAGCGCCACAGAATGATGCTTCTGAACTGTGGTGTTGGAGAAGACTCTTGAGAGTCCCTTGGACTGCAAGGAGATCCAACCAGTCCATTCTGAAGGAGATCAGCCCTGAGATTTCTTTGGAAGGAATGATGCTAAAGCTGAAACTCCAGGACTTTGGCCACCTCATGCAAAGAGTTGACTCATTTGAAAAGACTCTGATGCTGGGAGGGATTGGGGGCAGGAGGAGAAGGGGACGACAGAGGATGAGATGGCTGGATGGCATCACTGACTTGATGGACGTGAGTCTGAGTGAACTCCAGGAGTTGGTGATGGACAGGGAGGCCTAGCGTGCTGCGATTCATGGGGTCGCAAAGAGTCGAACACGACTGAGCGACTGAACTGAACTGAACTGAACTGACAAATCTCAGCATAGTGTATCTTCTATGTATATAGTGTGTCTGGAGAATAGATATCTGGGAAATAGATATCATAGTGTATCTGGGGAAAAGAGACAGGACTGGGATCTGGAGGGGACAAAGGGAGGCTTCAATTTATCAGTTATGTCTTTTTCCTTTAACAATAATACCAATAACAGAAATATCTGAAACAAATGTGGCAAGATGTTACATTATTTTTTTGTTTTTTAATTTTTAGAGGCAGTGGATACTTGACTATTCATTATATTATTCTCTATGTTTTTCTGTATGTTTGAAACGTTTCTAAATCTAAACTACAAAACTCCTGTAAAATCTTGTGACTAGCTCCAAACCAACATGAAAACCAAACCAAGCCCATTAAGATCTGGCTCCCTGCCTCTGGAAGCTGAGAGGCTGGAGCAGCAGGACTCACGCTGAGCACAGGCGCACGCGATTTCCCCGGGGCCGCTGCAGCGCTGCATCTCAGGGCGGCTCAGCGGTGCTCTGCTGTAGGCTCCAGTGCAGCCCCGGCTATCGTGAACAAAACCGCCACGAACACCTAAGAGTCGGTTTTAATTTACAAGGATGTGCTCTTTTCTCCACTTCCTCTGTGGGATTATTGCTCTGTAGTCATTAGGGACTCCACATACACACCAGAACTTGTACTGGTATAAAGAATTATTACATAGATTACTTCAGGGAGAAAAGACAATACTCAGTAAAAGGAATGACAAGGAGATAAAAATATGTTTCTAACGATATAAACAATCACGGCGATAACAGTGGCCGCTGGGACTGATAACATGCAGCACAGGCTGCACACCAGGCACTACTCTTGGTGGTGGTGGTTTAGCTGCTCAGTCGTGTCTGACTCCCTGCAACCCCATGGGGCTGCAGCCGCCAGCCTCCTCCGTCTATGGGATTTCCCAGGCAAAAATACTGGAGTGGATTGCCATTTCCTTATGCAGGGGATCTTCCCAATCAAGGGATCGAACCTGTGTCTCCTGCTTGGCAGGGGGATTCTTTACCACCAAGCCTCTTGTGATGCTTTGCATTTAAACCTCACATCCACCCTATGAGGTTGAAACTGTTACAATCCTATCTCATTGATAAGGATAAGGGCAAATAAATGGTCACATGCCTTTGAAAAGACAGAGCCAAGGGTTTGAAGCCAGCAGTTTGACTCTAGAGATCACTGCCCTGCTGCTAAGCATATTCTGGAAATTCAACCATACACATTCATTGGGACCTTGGATGTGCAAGGCATGAGCATATTGCATGCTCAAGGCACAAAGACACAGCACGGCTTTCCTTTGTGTTTGCTCTGACGGACTGTACGGCTCAGAGTTTCTTTTCACCAGTGACTGTATTAAAACAGTCTTTATACTCAAAATACTTCCGTAAAAGCACCAATAGTCCAGAGATTCAAAATTAATCCAGAAGACTTCTGGTTCCTGGGTCTGCATATAAGGAGCTTAGAAGTTGCCACTCTATCCTAACAACAAGGAAACAGCTAAAACAGGCTGAAAAATCAACAGCTCTTCTGGGTCCATAAGAAAGAGGAAGACACAGGGCAAATTGTTACCATCATATAAGAGAGACAGGCAAATACAGGGAGTCTTGGCTTACAGGAGAGACTAATGAACAGAAACTGCCACAGAAGCCAGTGCCAGGGCAGGGAAACCTGAACTGTACCTGGTTAATTGCCAGAGGTTCAGTATGGATAGCTCAGAGTTAAAACTCTAGGGGGCCCAGTCACAGAGGGGGCTCCCACAAAGTTAGGGAATTTACTCCAGGAGTTCAAGTAGATTCCCAGGTAAATAGCAGAGAAAACCCCCTGAGGGTTGGGGGAGGGCAAAAGGAAACAAAGCATTCTGTTCCTAATAAAGTCTGCCCTTTGCAGAAACCAGTTAAACAGCACCTAACTTGCTGGGGCATTATCAGAGTCTAAGTGACCTACCGAAGGAAAATACCCAACTCTAGCTCCCTCGAGCCACCCTGTCCCACCTGAGAGGGGAAGGAAAAAACTGAGAAGCACTTGTGAAGTTCAGAATCCAGAGGCACAGGCTCACTGAAAGGCTGAAAGCCAACCGCAGAACTAGAGAGTGCGTCCCCTCCCCACAGCTCACCAGCAGGGCTGCACCCCTGGCGTGTGTGTCACGCTGAGGCATCAAGAAAACCCACAAGGCACACTGAAAGGCACAGAATGCTCTGGACAGAGAGTGAGCTTCAGAACAGACACGGCAGGAATGGCGGGGCTATCAGCCCGGGAACGCAAAAGAACTGCAACTACAAGGCTAAGAACTCTATCAGATAAAGTAGACAGCATGCAAGAATAGACGGGCAATCAAAGTACAGAGATAGAAATCCTAGAAAGAATAAAAAAGAAATACTAGAGATCAAAAACACTGTAACAGAGATGAAGAATGCCTCTGATGGGATTATTAGTAGACTGGACAAAACTGAGGAAAGAAGCTCTGAGTTAAAGGATTTATTGATAGCATCCTCAAAAACAGAAAAGCAAACAGGACAAAGACTGGAAAAAAACAGAACCAAATACCTAAGACAACTATAAAAAGTGTAACGTATGTGTAATGAGAATACCAGAAGGAGAAGAGAGAAAAGCACAGAAGAAATATCTGACATATAATGACAGAATTTCTGCCAAATTAATGTCAAACACCAAACTACAGATCCAGGAAGTTCAGAGAACACAGAGCAAGATAAATGCCCAAACAAACAAACAAAAAGACTACTTCACAGCATATCATTTTCAAATTACAGAAAATCAAAGATAAAGAAAAACTAACCCACTGGTGCACTTTGGTGGGAACATCAACTGGCACAGCCACGCGGGAAACAGTGGCAGCTTCTCAACACCAAGAACAGAGCCACCTGGCGACCCCGCAGAGCGCCCCAGGGCGGACACACAAGCAGCAGAAGCGCTGACGTGAAAAGAGACAGGCACCCTAGTGTTCACAGAGGCATTATTCACAAGCGCCAAGATGCAGAAGCAACCTAATGTCCAAAACCAGATGATAGATAGAGAAGATGTGGTGCACGTGCGCACGCGCACGCACACACACACACACACAGGAATACTACTTAGCCGTGAAAAAGAATGAACTTTTGTCATTTGCAGCAACATGTATGGACTTGGAGGGCATTATGCTAAATGAAGTCAGACAGAGAAAGATAAATATTGGATGATATCACTTACATGTGGAATATAAAAATTACAACAAACTAGTGACTAAAACAAAAAAGAAGCAGAGAAGCAGACTCATAGATACAGAGAACACTCTAGTGGTCACCAGTGGGGAGAGAGAAGAAAGGGGGGCATACAAGGGTAGGTGGGAAAAGATAGCTATTTTATGGGATTATATGCAATCATGTGTGTGAAACTTTTGAAAATTATAAAGCACTATAGAATTTAAAGAACCTTTCATTTAATTTTTAAAAAGTAAGCAAAATATAAAGAGATTAATCAACCTAAACCTCAGTGAATCTAGGACTAGGGTAAGTACTGCAAAAATTCAGAAGAATACATGGTCCTTGCCCTCAATATTTCTTTAACATCTAAGCCAGTGGTTCTAAAACATTGGCAAAGACCAAAACCACCTGGAGAGCTTGTTAAAATGCAGACTGTTCGGCTGCATTCCAAGAATTTCTTATGCTGCCGTCTGGAATGGGACCTAAGAATGTGTGTTTCTGTTAAATGAGTTCCTGGGTAAGGCTGGCACTGCGGGTTCAAGAACCAACTTTAGGGATCACTGGATCGCTTCATGGCCCGACCAAAAACACGCTCACCCTACTCCTTATTTATAAACTCGTGTTCTTGCTCTTGCCCTGAACTTTACTTGGAGCGAATACACTGTGAACTGGCAACTCAAAAGAATACAGATATAAAAGAATTTGAGAAGATGGCGAAACTATGCAAAGGAAAGGACTAACTGCTTTTGCCTTAAGAGTCAAACATATTTGAACTTTTTCTTGATGACTCAGAGTTATTGATCATGATAGTCATGCTGTGCTCAAGCTACTTATGTTTATTAAAAGTATAAGTGGTTTATTTCTTTCAAGCTAAATGTTCCTAGATTGCAGTGTTGTTGATATTCATTCATTCATTTGGACCTCAGACACTCAGCAATTTCAGCCACAAACAATGAGCTATAACTACAGAAATAATCACGGAGATTGAAAAGGAATGAAAACAGCGAAGAAGAACCAAAGATATGCTGTTACTTCCTATTTTTCATAATAAACTGGAGTCAGCATGGAAGGGTATCTATGATAGCTAAGAAACAAACATAGAAATGGTAAGAAAAACAGAGAGACGTGAAAAAAATTGCATGGGATTAGGACAGCAGCAGTTATACAGACCAAACAGAAAGAAAGAAGCAGACATATTAATGAAGAGACATACACTGAACAGAAGTGGCCATAAGAGAAGGAAAAAAAAGTGAATAAGCTACTTAAGTTGTAGGGTGATTAACTGAAAAGACATGCCAAGTCCTAAAAACCTATTTAAGGGTATTCTTCTGCCATATTAAAGCATACCAACAACACCACAATCTAGGAACATTTAGCCTGAAGGAAAGAAACCGCATATACTTTTAGTAAGCATAAGTAGCTTGAACATACAGCATAACTGTCATGAGCAATAACTCTTGAGTCATCAAGAAAAAGTTCAAATATGTTTGACTCTTCAGGCAAAAACAAGTATTTTATACACTTTAGCAAAATTTTCCATAAAAACTATATCCAAAACAATTATATTCCGGGAATTAATAGGTAGTTAGTTAACTGAAAATAGTGGTCCCCAAGATATATATGACTTTTCTCAGGTGTTACTCAAAAAAACAACAGTCACATGAAAAATAAGATGATTGCTTCAGTTAAAATCTAGTAACTTTTACTTACCAACAGGAACATCTTCAGCTTTTGCAAGGTCATTCTCTTCTATTCCAGGCATGCCTGCATCACCACCTCGTTTGATTTGTTCTGCTCAAGTAACAAAAACAAATTCTGTATTTTTCCTTACATACAATGAAGGAATGTAACAATCAGTTTGTAAAGCAACGGGCCACATCGAATGAGTATCTATAAATCTTTCTATGGACATAGCTCTAACTCTATAGACTTTTTATTTTTTTCTTCTCTGTTAAAGGATCCAAATTTGAAACAGATACCTAAACATAATGGAAGAAAAATCAAACAATATTCCTTATGACTGAAAATGTTCACTTCAAAGTGAGAAGAAGTCAATCCCCTCTTAACACAAAATAATAGTAATACCTTTCCCATGTGGAATATGATGGCTTGAGGGTTCTTCATTCTTGCCTGCCCCGTTCTCAGCAACTTCTGGAATGTTTTTAGGCACTGCATGATTGTCCGTATCCAATTCATTTCCACCTTTTGATTCAAACTTGTGGGCCTCTTGCTGTGAGATTAAGATTTGCTAACAGTAAGTATTTTTCAGCTCAAAATGTTAAACTATTGACACAACTAAATATTAGTTGTGTTAACTAAATATTCTGAAACAGTTCATTTTTTTTGAAACACATACCATGGGTCCAAATTCCAAATACTTAATATTTTGAAACAGTTCATTTTATTAACTAAATGTTAATATTTAGTTAATATTAACTAAATATTCTGAAATAGTTCATTTTTTTTACTAAATATTCTGAAATAAACTAAATATTCTGAAATACATACCATGAGTCCAAATTCCAAACACTTAAGAGATGTGGGATATAATATTATTTTTTTGTTCAGTTTTTATACCTAACATGAAGTCAAAGAATAAGTATTTTTTTTTTTAAGTCTCTAATTACAACAAATGGCCTCAAATGTTAGGCAGAGGTAATGCCCTTTGGCTATGCTGAGGGAGTGACTCTGTCAGAAGACAGTCTTGCTGAGCACTGGCTGCAGAGGCCTGGGGGGAGCATGGGTTCTGTACGGCATGTTTTAACCCAGCAGGAGAGCAGACAGCAGGAGGCCGGCACCCAGGTACCCCCTCAAGTGGGATCGATGGCTGTCGACACTGTCAGGTTCTTCTCCAAGCAGAAACAGCAAGGTGGAAAACAGGCAAAGTCTTCCCAGGTGCACCGGCCACTCAAGCACAGGAAGGATGGCAGAACAGTACGCAAGCCAGTGCTCCCTGTAACCTACCTCACCTGACCATATCGCCTTCTGGGAAACTTGAATCTTCAGTTTATGATTGCTGCTGCTGCTGCTGCTGCTGCTAAGTCGCTTCAGTCGTTTCCGACTCTATGTGACCCCATAGATGGCAGCCCACCAGGCTCCCCCGTCCCTGGGGTGTTCCAGGCAAGAACACTGGAGTGGGTTGCCATTTCCTTCTCCAATGCATGAAAGTGAAAAGTTGAAGTGAAGTGGTCAGTCGTGTTCGACTCTTCGCGACCGCATGGACTGCAGCCTATCAGGCTCCTCCGTCCATGGGATTTTCCAGGCAACAGTACTGGAGTGGGGTGCAGGTTATGATTAAGCCTGATTCAATCCTGTGGGTCCCAGTTTTCTCTTAACTGGTTGAGCTGTCTCACGGAAAACTGGGAGAGGGACGGAATCAAGTACACATGCTTGGGTTGCCATATTAATATTTAATGCATAATAATATTAGCATTAAATGCTTTGCCAACTCTAAAACGCTATGCAATGTAATCACTGGTAACATTATAAAAAACAACAGTACTACAAGATCTACAGGAACTCCAGAAACACAGGAGCCAAACGGTAAGAATTTGTCATAATAAAGAAGAACAGGCACTTTGACCATCAAGTGTAGGTATTCCAGTGTACCAGGCAATACTTCTGCCATGTCTCCTAGTTTGCAACTTGTTTTCAAGCCTGTCCTCTAGTACAGATAAATGAACAGTTTTAAGGAAACCAAAATAAAACTGAGGCTTAAAGAAGTTATATAGTTTGTTCAAGATTAGAAAGCTGGAGAAGAATGGAAAGGGATTCAAACCATCTTTCTTACTCCCACAGGATTTGGGAACTTGATAAGCTATAGCCAATTTTCAGAGCTTAACTGCTGATGTGTGAAATGATAAACTGAAATTTCTGAACATATCGGTATAAAGGCCAAAGGTGAGAAAATCTGTGAGGTACACAACCTAAGCCGTCCTGCATCTCTGTGCATTTTTGCTATAATGCCACATTATAAGGCAACTTCCATAGTAAGTACTCCACAGCTTTATGATATGGATAAAGCAAAGAAAGAAAACTTAAAAGTCAACAAACTACTCGTCCAAAATACTTCTCCGTTTAAAACAGTTAGCAAAGATATTGTCCTTTGATTCATTATTAATGCAATAGTTTTCTGTGAATGGACAATAATAAATACAATTAATAAAATAGGATGGGTTTCTAAATTCAATATTGTTGATTTGGTAAGGGGGCCACCTAGTTCTTTTTTAAATATAGTTTTTACTCTGAAATAATTTAAATTTATAGAAAAGTAATTACCAATCACTCAATTTCCCTTAGTGTTAACATCACATTAGCATGATACATTTGCAAAACTAAGAAAACAACATTAGTACATTATTAACTAAATTCCAGCCTTTATTTAGATTTCACTACTTTTTCCATTAAGGCCTTTTTCTGTTCCAGCATCCAATCCAGGATATTATACTGCATTTATTTAATTAATTTATTTACTTACATTTTTACTATATTACATTTAAATACTCAGGTCTTCTTAAGTCTCCTCTGTGCTCAGTCGTGTCCAACTTTTTGCGACCCCAGGGACTGTAACCTGCCAGGCGCCTCTGTCCAGGGGATTTCCCAAGTAAGTATACTGGAGTGGACTGCCATTTCCTTCTCCAGGGGATCTTCCCAACCCAGGGACAGAACCTGCATCTTCCATGTGTCCTGTGTTGGCAGGAGGATTCTCTGCCACTGAGCCACCTGGGAAACCCAAGTCTCCTCTGGTCTGTGACAGGTCATCTTCCTTTGTGATAGCATGAAAGCAGTAAACAAATGGCTGTGGCTGTGTTCTAATTAATTGTATCTCTAGACATTAAGATTTCAGTTTCTTACAGCTTTCCCATGTCATAGAATATTCTTTTGATTTTTTTAACCATTTTTAAAATGCAATAACCACTTTTTTTGGCTGATGGGCAGTACGGGAAAAAAAGGCAGGAGGTCGCAGTTAGTTTGCTGACCCCCTACTTAGAGTAATTTCTAAGACAGGCATGTACTTGGTTAAAAAAAAATCCCTGAACACACTTTATGCTTGTTTCTTATAGCTTATAATGGATTTGTTCCTATGAAAAACAACTCAGATTTCACAGAATCAAGTCGTGGTAGGTGAAGGGTAGGAACTGAGGATGAGGAGCAGAACGAGGCGCTGGTGTGTCATCCTAGAAAGACGTTCTCTTAAGAGAACTTAAGGTTAAGCACCTCCATTTCTCTCCACCTTGTTCCATTTAGGGCAGCATAAGGGCAAAGAATGGGACAGGATATTAGTTAATTAACAATATAAAAATAGGCTAAAATAGAAGAGCAGAAAGAGAGAACTACACTTGCCAGGAGAAAGGAAAAAGCTGATATATGTGCTTCTTGGGAGAAGAGAACAAACTTATCCCATTATTTATATGATGGGCTCATAATACCACAGTTCCATCAGCAAGCCTCTGGTCCTCTTCCTTTTGTGTTCTATGCTGCTCCTGCTGCTAAGTCACTTCAGTTGTGTCCGACTCTGTGAGACCCCATAGATGGCAGCCCACCAGGCTCCCCCATCCCTGGGATTCTCTAGGCAAGAACACTGGAGTGGGTTGCCATTTCCTTCTCCAATGCATGAAAGTGAAAAGTCAAAGTGAAGTCGCTCAGTCGTGTCCGACTCGTAGCAACCCCATGGACTACAGCCTACCAGGCTCCTCTGTCCATGGGATTTTCCGGGCAAGAGTACTGGAGTGGGGTGCCATTGCCTTCTCCATTTGTGTTCTATAGGGTTGGTCAAAAAGCTTGCTCAGGTTTTTCTGTTAAGATCTTACAGAAAAAGCGAACAAACTTTTGGCCAAACCACTGCTATGCCCCTCTGCGCACGCAGGGTCCCGGCAGTGTCTGCTGGCTGCCCCGGGGCCTCAGCCCCACTAAGGCAGCTCACTTGTGCCTGCCATCTCCCCGTAACCTACCCCATGTCTCTGCAAGGAAGGCTGAAGACAGACAGCAGCTGTTTCACTTTATGGGTAAAAAAAAGATGCCCTCAATATCATGTTGCAAAATGGTGAAAAAACAGAGCACGAAAACCTGGTTTCCTGAGCTTCTAGTCCTTTAGGTGAGAGACTACCAGAGGCCAAGAAAAATACTTTTCACTATTCAATCTCTCTTTACTCTAAATCACAAGACTGTATACAAACTATAGCTAGTCAGACTAGACTACAGGGTGTGAAAAATGAATGTCCTCATGACTTGTAAATTTCAAATTCCTTCTATTTCTAGCAGGACTTCCATAATATTTATCTACTGGAACTGTATGACTTAAAAGAATCTGCCACCCCCAAAATATGAAAATAGTGGCTAGTATTTCATTTCTGTATTTTAAGAAAGGAATTAGAAACAACAAAGATTGATAAGTAAAAGTTTCTCAATTTTTTTTCCTATTTCTCAAAAGCGTAAAATACGAAGTAACTGATTTTTCAATAACATGATTATCCACTTACAAACTGAAAAATGAACAGCAAAAATTACTTTTAAAAGTCAGGCAAAAGTTATTTAGCTCAAAATTAGTTTTAAGAGCTGAGGTTATATTTTTGCAAATGTTTAATTTACTCAGTACTAAAGCCACTGAAGTCATTTTTAGAATTACATAGGCTAAAATACTTAAAAATATCATGTTTTATGACAAAAATACAAAATTTAACTTCTAAATTATAAGATTTATAACAAGAACATATTTTAAGTATTTTTAAAATTTACCTTTTGTTCCTGCAAAAACTGGTCTGCTAACTTTTTAATATTTTCTTCATGCTGAGCTCTTAACTCCTTGATCTGTTGTCCACACTGAAAACTAAATTAGAAAGTCATTCTTTTAGACTATACTATCTTGAGTTGATTCTCAAAGATGTTTAGAAGCTGAAAACATACATCTACATGGATAAAGCATTCAGTCAGCAGGAGAGTGGATAGGAGAGGACAAAGAGCAGGCATGAAAATAGCTCACAGTCAAAGTCCCTAAAATACCTGAATCTTTAATAGAGGACAAAAATATTGATAAAGCTAATTAAAAAACAGAAATTAGAAAGATGAATTTTTAAAAAGAAATTTTAAGCAGTTGCAGCAGATGAGTCATCAAACAGTACTGAGTTATCCAAAAAGTTCGTTTGGGTTTTTCTGTAAGATGTTATGAAAAACTCGAACTAACTTCTTAGCCAACCCAATACTTTCAACACAATAATAAAAGCCTAAACCATAAAAAGAGCAAGACCAGAAGAAACTAATAAAAAAGACAGAATGCAACCAGCAAGACAAAAGGTAAAGGCACAAACAGATAAAATTATGAATTTCAACTGGACAAGCAGGCAAAGAATAAAAAAAGATCATTCATGTAAAAAGAAACAAATAATAAATACATAGAAAAATGTTGCCTTCTACCATTTAAAATGCAAATTAAGCTTCCTATATGTATATATAGTACTTTCCTTATTCCTATACTAGTGAAATTAAGTTAGAATTATAAAAGTCAATGTTGGTGGGGCCACAGGGAAACATTTACAGTATAAATTAGTATAGTCATTTTACAAAGCAATTTTTATATATGTGATAAGATCAATAAACATTCTATCTCAGAAGTTCTGTATTTGAGAATATAATCAGTGAAATAACATAAGAGGAAAAAAAATCCTTTTGCACAAAGATTTTTGTAGTTGATAATCATAACAGTGACAAAAGGAAAACTCCTACAGTGGTCCAGCACTTGGGAGAGAGTAAACAAGCTGCAGCACACTAACATACTGGGATAATTTATTACCTCTAAGTACGTCAATCTTTAATCCTAAAGATATACAGAAAATTACTGAACACTATTAGATTAAAAGACATATATGTAGTAGATGCATATTGACAACCTACAAGAGTAAGATGTCAGAAATGGATAAACAGTTTAAAATATGTTGACTCTTTCTAATTTTTGGTATGCAGACCTAAAAAATACCTTTTACTCTAAAACTGATTTCTTACATGATTTTCTGTCTTACAATGTCTACAATGTCTTACAATGTCTACAAGGGTAGATTCAACGTGCCTTGTATGAGATATTTTCATGTTCTTCAAGCTATCAAAATAAAGTAGATTTCACAGACACATACAAAGACAATAGAAAAGGAATTTATTTATTTTTTTTAGAAAAGGAATTTAAAAGACTTAGTAAAATGAAAGAAGAGAAGAAAAACAGACTCCAGAAAGGAAGAAATGACTTGCCTGAATGCTGGACAAATATTCAAGATTCGTAAATACTTACTGCGTGCAGAGTCTTACCTCTCATATTCTAACCTCTTCACAAGGTAAGTATTGTTCTTCCTATAGTCTTGAAGTTGGTCTTCCTGTCGAAGAAACTCCTGACGAAGCTCAGCAAGTTGCTCTATCCACAAAACAGAAGCAAAACAAAAGCAAAGGAACGAAGTTTACGTACTCTGCTACTTCCTGTTAAGAAGGCATGGGATTTCTAAAATTATATACAGTTCTCTATTTATTCATACTCTCAAGAAGTTAAATTACATAACTAGTACCATATTTAACTGCCTTTCATCACATGTATGCACAATAAAATTTATTTTTACAACAAGACAGCCTCAGTGGCTTTCACATCAATCAGAAATATTTAAAAATTATACATCTTTACACATTATATAGACCATATGCTAAGTTGTGGAAACAGAACATGAAGAGCTGCCTATCTCTCTAAACCTAACTGCTTTACAAAAAGTAGGGGGGAAATCATATTTTTTAGATGTGTTGGCTATGGATGCAGAATTCATTTTAAAATCACATTTGATTCCCAACTTAGGTACCAATCTCTTTAGATCTGACTTCTAGTTCCGCTACTGAATTACATCCACATACACCAAAATTCCATTTCCAAAGCTTATACTCTCTGGACCAGAGCTAAAAGTTTTAGTTGTAATGAATAATATGAAATTTCAAACTGGATAGTAAATTAAAAGCTGAGCCAGATGCTCTTTTGTGAAATTTAATCTATAATCACTGGCCCCACATTTTCTAGAGTCACTCCATCTAATCCTACAAAAAAAAATTCAGCCAAGGAAGAGAAATGTCAGTTTCTTGAACAGAGGATAAAAAATTTGCCAACAGCCTTATCAGTTAAGCAAAAGCAGTAATTAAGAAAGTCTTAATTTTCATAAATGGGAACAGAGGTTTATTCTATATAAGCAACATCTACTTATTAAGACTAAAATATAATTTCTAACTATAATATGCCAATATTATAACATCTGCTTTTCACAGAAGGCTTAACAAATTAGTCTTGTTACTTTAAAGGCACCCAGAAATCCTTGTGATGTAAGTTGTTAAAAAGCAGGTATAAACATAAATTTATAGTATGAATATATCCATGTAAAAAAATAGACAAGAATAAAATTACATCAAAATGCTATCAGTGATTAAGCTTACTGGTGGGATTCTGAGCACATTTCTTTTCTCTATAACTTTTATTGTGGAATCATAACTACAGTAACAACAACAAATAAAAATGTTCAAGTTACATGAACGCTTGATGAGGTATATAAAGTTTAACAATACGCATGTAATAGCTATTGTATAGGATTAATAATCAAATATGAAATGTAAATGACTTACATAAAATGCTTGTAGTTGATAATTATGCTTGCCTATTCAAGCCACATTTTTTATTATTTTTAAAATTTTAATTGAGATATAACACTATGTGAGTTCAAGGCATACATGTTGATTTGATTCACTAACATATTGTAAAATGATTATCATCACATTAGCCAACACCTCCACTATCTCACATAATTACTACTTTGTTGTGTGTGGTGAGAACATTTAAGATCTACTCTTTCAGCAACTTCCAAGTATATAATACAGTATTGTTATAACACAATATTGTTAACTATAATCATCATAGATCACCAAACCGTACTCGTCTTGTAACTAACAGTTTGTACCCTTTAGCCAACGTCTCATTTTCCCCACACATCTCCCAAACCCTGGTAACCACCATTCTACTCCCTGTTTCTATGAGTTTAGTCAAGTCACAGTTTAAATTTCTCTACTTGCTCTATTAACTCTACAATATGCAAACATGGTTGATCTCTGTAGTTTTTCAGTCATTTCCCCTACCTCAGATAAAAGTAACAAATCTGAGGCCAGGGATCCATGAAACACATATTCAGCTTGTTAACTGCTCCCTGGTCCCACCTACTAAGAAGCAGAGGGCAAGAGGGAGCAGAACTCTGGCCTCAGCTATGGATGTTGATTCTAAAGAACAAAAAAGCCTCGTAGCTTATAGATAGACTTAGCCAGCAAAGATTCCAGAACTGAAAAGTTACTGCAATTAAAAAAAAAAAGTCAAACCAGTATAACCTCACAGTTACTAGGGTAATGGTTCTCAACTGCTGATCTACAGGAGCCCTTCAGGCTTCTTTTTCCTATACAGTAAACTCACTAAACAGCTAAGTTTACCTTCAGAATGAACATAAGGCATGTATGATTTCAAGATTTGAAATTGGTTCTCTGCTTCCCCAAAATGCTTCTCACTAACAGTGTTTGAAATATCTTTATCAGGAAATAAAGTCTTCCATTTTTAAATGGAGATAAAAGGCTTAAAATTCAATTGACAAAAAAATAAAACAGTATGAATTTCAGTGCATGTAAAATACCAGGTTCTAAGGGTATGGTTTTTCCAGTGGTCATGTATGGATGTGAAAGTTGGACTGTGAAGAAAGCTGAGCACCGAAGAACTGATGCTTTTGAACTGTGGTGTTGGATAAGACTCTTGAGAGTCCCTTGTACTGAAAGGAGATCCAACCAGTCCATACTAAAGGGCATCAGTCCTGGGTGTTCATTGGAAGGACTGATGTTGAAGCTGAAACTCCAATACTTTGGCCACCTGATGCAGAGAGCTGACTCATTTGAAAAGACCCTGAAGCTGGGAAAGTTTGAAGGCAGGAAGAGAAGGAGACAACAGAGGATGAGATGGTTGGATGGCATCACCGACTCAATGGACATGGGTTTGGGTGACTCCGGGAGTTGGTGATGGTCAGGGAGGCCTGGCGTGCTGTGGTCCATGGGGTCACAAAGAGTCGGACACGACTGAGCGACTGAACTGAACTGAACTGAACCTATTTGAATACAGGGCAAGGAATATAAAGCATGGAGCTGATTGGTGCTTTGAATAGTTAAAGACTTGAAAGGGGTAAAAGTGGAGCTGCCTGCGGGTCTGGTGGTTGGGGTTCTACAGTTTCACTGCTGTGGCCGGGTTCAGTCCCTGGTCAGGAAACTGATATCCCACAAGCCACACGGCAAGGCCAAAAAAGAGCGGGGGTGGGGTGGGGTATAAACAGATCAAAAAGCAAAAGTAAAGATAAAAGTTTTCTGTATCACAGTTTTACTTTCAGCTGATTTGAACCCAAAGATACTCTGTCTAGTAGGCTGCTCAAGGTCAGCACAGCAGAATGCTCCGCGTAACTTAGAGGGCGTCAGACCCAAGGCCGACTGTCCAGCCGAGCAATGACAGCAACAGCAGGGCATGCTGCAGAGGGCATGGCCATAATCCCTCAATTCAACTTCAAGAGATTAGGGATATGGTTGGGAAAGGGGTTGCCTAGGATGAGCTTTTACAGCCAAAAAAAAACCCTTACTTTTCAAACATTTTTATTTCAAATTTTCTTTCAATAATAGGCATAAAAAAAGGGAAGTTAGTCTAAATATATCAATGTATACTAGGATGTTAATTTTCTTTCTCAGGTGCTAAAAACAACTCCAATCTTTTTATTTCCAAGAAAATATTAATGACCATAAGGGTTTATTTTTTTTTTAAGAATCTGATGTGTATTAACTCCAATATATCTGACATTAATGTCAATGAAAACAGGCAAATGTGGATTGTACTGTCAACTTGTCAAGAAGTTAGTTTCAGTAGAAATAGTTCCTAAGGTGCAAAAGTCACATTAATGAAACTCAATCTCAGGAGTCCCAGCTTCAGTAACTGCACTAAAGCCAAAAGTTGCACAGTTATGAGCTCAAATCAAATCTTTTTTCTTTGCTAAAGTCTATCACCTAAATTTCAAAACATCTCAGGATCTACTTCAACTGTGGATACACACAGTGTAATAAAGATTTTTACTCAGTAACATGGGCTGTCATTTTCTCTGACATATACAAGGAAAAGCCATAGTCTATTACTATTTAGTAAGAAATCACTCTGACGACAAGCAGAATCAGCACTGGCAGGGCGCCGCCTTCTGCGCCATCCCGTGCACGCCTGTGAGCCAAAAAGAGGACAGCACGGCACAAACGCCACAGAGACAACTGTGGCCGCTGGGAAAGCGAGCTCCTAACAGAAAACCAAAGCTGTTCAAAATCGTAGACTGCACAACGTGAGCAGCCCCTGTGTTTGGGCTGTAATCCACCAAGGCTGCCTCCTAATGGTTTTGCTTGGTGAGGGACAAAGCTTGCATAAATTAGCCAGCGTAGGTTGGCTTCTTAAAGAGAGTGTTAACAATATATTACCTAATCCTACAGAGGTTCAAAATGGTTATAAAGAAAAATTTATGAAATCAGAGAGCAAGTACTACCCACATAGATAAATTTAGAGAAACTGCGTGCAAAGTTTTAAAATACGTAGTGTTGTAATCAAAGGGTATGAGGGAAAAGAGGGATGGTCCTTAGACCCCAAATTCCAAAGGCCAGGGATAGCGTGAAGTAACGCAAGCAGAGTATAGAGCTTGTTCTCTTTAACTATTATTTTTCATAAGAGCTTAGACATCTCCTATCACTTCACCAACCCCAAATATTCACTGGAAGGACTGATGCTGAAGCTGAAGCTCTTACTTTGGCCACCTGATGTGAAGAGCCGACTCAGTGGGAAAAGACCCTGATGCTGGGGAACACTGAAGGCAAAAGGAGAAGAGGGCGGCAGATGGTCAGCATCACTGGCTCAGCGGACATGCCTCTCAGCAAACTCCAGGAGACAGCGCAGGAGAGAGGAGCCTGCCGTGCCGCAGTCCACGGGGTCGTAAGGAGTCACACATGACTCAGCGACTGAATAACAACCACTTCATCAAAATGAAACAAAAAAAACTCTTCATCTATCTAATCTACCTCCAGGCTCCCTGGCTTCTGTTCCAAGCTTCTTTGTTCCCCGGGTATCTAAAATATTGAGCTTGGGGGACCTGCCCGAAGCATTCCCAGAACTGAATGGATTATTTCAGCAGGCTGGACACAGTACAGAGGGGTCACTCCTAACCCTTTCCCTGGTAATCTGACAGTCTCTGAAGCAACACCTCAATTTTCTTTAAAGATTCTTTTAACATTTCATTGTATGAAATCTGTCCACAGCACAAGAGTAAAATGCAGATCTCAAATTTTAACTTGTACTTATTATATATAAAACAACATTAAAATTTTTATTATCTATTAAGACAAAAGGAAACATGTTTTGCTTTGAGGAGCTTTGTTCAAAACTCTATTTCATTTAGCTATCTGACTTGAGGATTTCTTAAGTCTTCAGGATTTTAGACATTTAGTGAACTTTAATTTGTAAGTAAGTTTCTTACCCTTTAAATGATGTATGTCTGCCATCTGATATGATATGTTGTTCTGCAGTTTAACCTGAAAAAAAATTGTCTTAATTTTACTAAAGAATATGTAGTTTTGCTTATATTTACCTTTTCCCCCTCATATTCACTTTGAGCTTGATAATAAGTACAAAAGAAAAATATTTAAGTTACGTATGCCACATTTTCCAAAGAGAATTGTAAGTTCTGATTTTGTAATATTCATTTTAAAGTTGCATAAGAATATTAATTTAACTTAATATATAGTACGACATTGTTTGAAAGTTTGAGGTGAATATTGCTTTTTTGAAAAAAAAAAAAAAATCAGATTTTTTCCAAAATCTTACCAGAAGATTTTCAACTCTATATTAAGAAAAGAATTAATGCCAAGTCGGAAGTACGTGTTGTTCATCAAGCTCCCCCAAGAGGACAGATACCATTTTTATGCAGGACTCGCTGATGCAGTCCTTGTCCCCTGGAAGCCAGTACACAGGAGCGCTGGGAACTGAAAGTGAACCCAAAGCCTCAGACCAAGCCTTACCACTTAATTTAAAAACTAAGACAAGGAATGTCTTAGGATAACAAGCAAAGAACTACAGTGTCTCAGTTCTTGTTTAAACAGGTTTCAGCTAATTGTAAATCCAACTAAAGTTATCACTACAAACAGTTCTCTTGTCAATCTCAATAGTAACATTATTTTGAAAGGCACAGATTGATTTAAGTTGATCAAATGCAGTACCATGAGTGGCAAATGATTACACTAAAGACCACAAATCTCTAAAGAAAAAAATTTTTAATTTTTCATCTTGAAATAATTTTAGGTTCATAGGAAATTGCAAAGATAGTACAGAGAAGTCCCATATACCCTTCACACAATTTCCCCCAGTGGGTACATCTTATATAACTACACAACTTCAAAACCAGGAAACTGACATTGATACAACATGTACAGTTCTATGCTGTCTTATCACACGTATAGATTCATGTAAACACCATCAATACAAGATACAGAATTATGCTATCATTATATAAATATCTCCCTCATGCTATCCTTTACAGTCAAACCCATCCTCCTTCCACACTATTCCTGATCCCAGGTAACCGCTAATTTGTTCTCCATCTCTGTAATTTAATCATTTGAAGAATGTTAAATACAATCATAGGGAATGTGGCCTTTTGAGATTCTTTTCAGTCAGCATAAGGCACCTGGGCTTCCCGGGTGGCACTAGTGGGAAAGGACCTACCTGCCGACACAGGAGGTGTAAGAGACCGGGGTCGACCCTGGGTGGGAAGACTCTTCCTGGAGAGCCCCATGGACAGAGAAGCCTGGTGGGCTACAGTCGATGGGGTTGCAAAGAGTCGGACACAACTGAAGCAACTTAGCATACATCAACAGTTCATTCCTTTTTATTGCTGAATAATATTCCATGCTTGGTCACTCATTCATGTCCGACTCTTTGCAACCCCATGGACTATACAGTCCATGGAATTCTCCAGGCCAGAATACTGGAGTGGGTAGCCATTCCCTTCTCCAGGGGATCTTCCCAACCCAGGGATCAAACCCACGTCTCCTGCAGCTCCTATATTGCAGGTAGATTCTTTACTTCTGAGCCACCTGGGAGGTCCAAGTATTTACCAGCTGGCCCTTTATAGAAAAAGTTTCCAATCCCTAGTCTGAACTAACAGAATGAGGACAAGAGATAAATACATGTGAGAGAGATTAAAGGGGAACAACGAATAGTCTGACCAATTGATTAGACTGAGGAGTTAAAGAGGAAGCCTTAGGGTGATGTTTCGGTTTCTAGAGTGAGGGGACTAAGGTGAGCGAGACTGCAGTGCCCCACCACAGGGAGACACGGGGGAAGCAGGCTGGGATGGGAGGAAGACGTGGGGAGATGACGTTCTTCAGATCCAAACCCACTGAATTTGAAGCACTTGTGACACATCCAAGAAGAGATCTTTAATAGGAAGCGGGATATATTAGTTTGGAGTTGATCTGAGAGCTATGACCAACCTAGACACCATATTAAAAAGCAGAGACATTAATTTGTCAACAAAGGTCCGCCTAGCAAGGCTATGGTTTTTCCAGTGGTCATGTATGGATGTGAAAGTTGGACTGTGAAGAAAGCTGAGCGCCGAAGAATTGATGCTTTTGAACTGTGGTGTTGGAGAAGACTCTTGAGAGTCCCTAGAACTGCAAGGAGATCCAACCAGTCCATCCTAAAGGAAATCAGTCCTGAATATTCACTGGAAGGACTGATGCTGAAGATGAAGCCCTAATACTTTGGCCACCTAATGCAAAGAGCTGACTCATTTGAAAAGATGCTGATGCTGGGAAAGATTGAAGGGAGGAGGAGAAGGGGACGACAGAGGATGAGATGGCTGGATGGCATCACCGACTCGATGGACTGAGTTTAAGTAAACTCCAGGAGTTGGTGATGGACTGGACAGGGAGGCCTGGCATGCCGCAGTCCATGGGGTCGCAAACAGTTGGACTAGGCTGAACGACTGAACTGAACTGATGTGAGAGTTAATAGCATACTAATGGCAATTAAAACCACTGGAATGAGCTCACTGGAAAAGCTGCAAGAGGCAGCAGGAAAAGCTGACACCAGCAGCTGTGTGGTCTGCGATCGAAGGACTGCTCTCTAATAACTTCTAATTAGCCTCTATTTTCTTTCCCACTTCTTTTTCAGTAGCCCCTCTCCAATCTGTGATTTTGCTTTCTGTGGTTCCAGTTACCAGCAGTCAACTGTGGTCTGAAAATTCCAGAAAGAAACAATTCTTAAGTTTTAAATTGTGTGCTGTTATGAAGATGTCCTTTTCATTATAGGGGACTGAAATGCAAAAGTACGAAGTCAAGAAACACCTGGAGTAACAGGCAAATTTGGCTTTGGAATACGGAATGAAGCAGGGCAAAGACTAATAGAGTTTTGCCAAGAAAATGCATTGGTCCTAGCAAACACCCTCTTCCAACAACACAAGAGAAGACTCTATACATGGACATCACCAGGTGGTCAACACCAAAATCAGACTGATTATATTCTTTGCAGCCAAAGATGGAGAAGCTCTATTCAGTCAACAAAAACAAGACCGGGAGCTGACTGTGGCTCAGATCATGAACTCCTTATTGCCAAATTCAGAGTTAAATTGAAGAAAGTAGGGAAAACCACTAGACCATTCAGGTATGACCTAAATCAAATCCCTTATGATTATACAGTGGAAGTGAGAAATAGACTTAAGGGCCTAGATCTGATAGATAGAGTGCCTGATGAACTATGGAATGAGGTTTGTGACATTGTATAGGAGACAGGGATCAAGACCATCTCCATGGAAAAGAAAGGCAAAAAAGCAAAATGGCTGTCTGGGGAGGCCTTACAAATAGCTGTGAAAAGAAGAGAAGTGAAAAGCAAAGGAGAAAAGGAAAGATATAAGCATCTGAGTGTAGAGTTCCAAAGAATAGCAAGAAGAGATAAGAAAGCCTTCCTCAGTGATCAATGCAAAGAAATAGAGGAAAACAACAGAATGGGAATAACTAGGGATCTCTTCAAGAAAATTAATACCAAGGGAACATTTCATGCAAAGATGGGCTCGATCAAGGACAGAAATGGTATGGACCTAACAGAAGCAGAAGATATTAAGAGGTGGCAAGAATACACAGAAGAACTGTACAAAAAAGATCTTCATGACCCAGATAATCATGATGGTATGGCCACTTCACCTAGAGCCAGATATCCTGGAATGTGAAGTCAAGTGGGCCTTAGAAAGTATCTCTATAAACAAAGCTAGTGGAGGTGATGGAATTCCAGTGGAGCTACTTCAAATCCTGAAAGATGATACTGTGAAAGTGCTGCACTCAATATGCCAGCAAATTTGGAAAACTCAGTAGTGGCCACAGGACTGGAAAAGGTCAGTTTTCACTCCAATCCCAAAGAAAGGCAATGCCAAAGAATGCTCAAACTACCACACAATTGCACTCATCTCACACGCTACTAAAGTAATGCTCAAAATTCTCCAAGCCAGCCTTCAGCAATACATGAACCGTGAACTTCCAGATGTTCAAGCTGGTTTTAGAAAAGGCAGAGGAACCAGAGACCAAATTGCCAACATCCGCTGGATCATCGAAAAAGCAAGAGAGTTCCAGAAAAACATCTATTTCTGCTTTATTGACTATGCCAAAGCCTTTGACTATGTGGATCACAATAAACTGTGGAAAATTCTTCAAGAGATGGGAATACCAGACCACCTGACCTGCCTCTTGAGAAACTTGTATGCAGGTCAGGAAGCAACAGTTAGAAGTGGACATGGAACAACAGACTGGTTCCAAATAGGAAAAGGAGTACGTCAAGGCTGTATATTGTCACCCTGCTTATTTAACTTCTATGCAGAGTACATCATGAGAAACGCTGGGCTGGAAGAAGCACAAGCTGGAATCAAGACTGCCGGGAGAGATACTCTGGTTTCTCTTCAAAGCGTATAAATCTTTCACCTTTTACTAAAGATTGCCGGGAGAAATATCAATAACCTCAGATATGCAGATGACACCACCCTTATGGCAGAAAGTGAAGAGGAACTAAAAAGCCTCTTGATGAAGGTGAAAGAGGAGAGTGAAAAAGTTGGCTTAAAACTCAACATTCAGAAAACGAAGATCATGGCATCTGGTCCTATCACTTAATGGCAAATAGATGGGTAAACAGTGGAAACAGTGTCAGACTTTATTTTTGGGGCTCCAAAATCACTGCAGATGGTGACTGCAGCCATGAAATTAAAAGACGCTTACTCCTTGGAAGAAAAGTTATGACCAACCTAGATAGCATATTGAAAAGCAGAGACTTTACTTTGCCAACAAAGGTCTGTCTAGTCAAGGCTATGGTTTTTCCTGTGGTCATGTATGGATGTGAGACTTGGACCATGAAGAAAGCTGAGCGCCGGAGAATTGATGCTTTTGAACTGTAGTGTTGGGGAAGACTCTTGAGCGTCCCTTGGACTGCAAGGAGATCCAACCAGTCCATTCTGAAGGAGATCAGCCCTGGGATTTCTTTGGAAAGAATGATGCTAAAGCTGAAACTCCAGTACTTTGGCCACCTCATGCAAAGAGTTGACTCATTGGAAACGACTCTGATGCTGGGAGGGATTTGGGGGCAGGAGGAGAAGGGGACGACAGAGGATGAGATGGCTGGGTGGCATCACTGACTCGACGGACGTGAGTCTGAGTGAACTCCGGGAGTTGGTGATGGACAGGGAGGCCTGGCGTGCTGCGGTTCATGGGGTCACAAAGAGTCGGACACGACTGAGCGACTGAAACTGAATGAGTAACGTGGTGGAATCTGGGCTGACATGCTGTTTCTGCCTGGGACCCCTAACCATCGTCATCACCTGCTGCTAACAGCCAACTCACAGCACCACGGCTCGATGACCCAACTCACAGCACCACGGCTCGATGACCCAACTCACAGCACCACGGCTCGATGACCCAACTCACAGCACCACGGCTCGATGACCCAACTCACAGCACCACGGCTCGATGACCCAACTCACAGCACCACGGCTCGATGACCCAACTCACAGCACCACGGCTCGATGACCCAACTCACAGCACCACGGCTCGATGACCCAACTCACAGCACCACGGCTCGATGACCCAAGATCACCCAAAGCAAGTGCGTCTCCTCCTAACCTATCGCCAGAAGGTCAAGAGCAGCCTAACGCTAGGTCATTCATCTCATCTCATCTGATCATACAGGCATTTCATCATCTCACATCATCACAAGGTGAGTCAAGTAAGAGACATTCTGGGAGGGAGAGAACACATTCATATAACTCTGATTTCAGGATATTGTTGTAACTGTTCTATTTTATTATTACTGTTGCTAATTTCTTACTGGGCCTAATTTAGAAATTAAACTTTATCATAGGTATATATGTATGTAAAAACCTAAGTAAGTCTAGGGTTTAGGCTACCTGTGGTTTCAGGTATACAGTGGGGGTTCTAGGTATACATCCCCTGTGGATAAGGGGGGATTACTGTATTTTCATGATGCACTTTCCTTTTGCATTCTTTACCCTTCCAAAGAACACAGCTATCCTTTATTTTTGTTTATGTTTTCATTACTTTGTTTTTTAATTCATTTTTATGACGCTATTCCAGCTTCTCTGTACTCTCTTTTAAATTCTACTCTTGAAACAGCTAGAGAGATGCTATTTTTGAATACTAGCCTATGAGTGGCCTCAGCTTCCTGGACTGTCTCTTTTATATCCTAAAACTCTTAAAAAAATTTTAATAGAGAAGAGGAAGTTCAATCTATAGACTACGAAAGTACTAAAGGATATTATGAGCAGTGCTACTTTATTCTAATCAGTTTAATTTTCTCTTCAATCTTTTTAATTGAGGATGGAGATGCTGATCCCAACAGCTCATATATACAGTCCTCATATTTCAAAAGCTGCTCTGGAACAATTAAAGAGAAAACCACAGCTTGTCTAAATAAAAGCCTTTCTTAATTCAAATAGAATGAACTTATTTCCCACCTCATTCTTTGGCCGGGTAAAGATTTTCCAGTTAGCTTCTCAGACCCCCTTTACGGCACATCTCATGTTCTCTATTGTTCCTCTCAGTCTTTCCAGCAGGATTCTCACAAAAATCTTATATTCAGTATTTAGTATTAGCAGCAGGTACCAGTTCCCAATTTATCTCACTTCCTGTTAACACCAGTTCCATAGTGCTGCTTATCTCGCCTTCCATGTGCCTTTGAACAGAGCTGCCAAAGATCTACTCAGAGGTCTCTGGTAGATCATTAAACCCAGGAGTTCTCTTCCTTCTACTATCCTGGGTCTGCATAAAGGCTTCTCCCACTTGGTTTCTGATTTTTAATGTTTCCTTCAGTGTCTTCAATCTGTTTTTCTTTACTTTTATGCTTTTCATTAATCATTTCTGCATACAGATAGGTCTCTTTAGTCCTTTAACTTCTTTGGTTTTTAACCCTCAGGGAGCCTTCCCTTAATACTTCCACCACCTCCTCACCTTCAATAGGAAGTTGATTATTTCTCCTCATATTTTTAATTTTCTTGTGTTCCAACAGGAATTTGTTTATCTTTGAAATGATTCTATCAAAACCTCTCAGCTGTTGAGAAATTAATTTGAGTTCTCACTACTGCATGATTGGAAAAAAGGTATTTCACTTTGCCATATATTCTGTTGACCTGGCAATGCTATAAAATACAGATGGTCCTCTGCACCCACCATTTTATATAAAGAATTTGAGCATCCATCTCTGCACAGGGGCTTCTGGAACCAATCCCTTCGGTACTAGCGGACGACTTTTCTTTCTAAATATATTTTAGACCAGTAACAGTGTATAAACCTTAAGAAGGATTATTTAATTCTTATTTTATAAATGGATTCTCATTGTCTGGCTTCTTGGGTTCTTTCTGGTTACTTTCAGACTTTTCCCACAACATCGTTATTTACAATATGAAAGAAAGACACCAAATAATCATTTTCTTTTTTCAAATTTCTTTGGGGATGAGAGACAGATGTGTGTAGATAGACACACATGCACACA
Organism: Bubalus bubalis; assembly: GCF_019923935.1. Lineage (NCBI taxonomy): Eukaryota > Metazoa > Chordata > Mammalia > Artiodactyla > Bovidae > Bubalus > Bubalus bubalis. The sequence continues at coordinate 478,961 of NC_059167.1, forward strand.
TATATTGACAAACCCAGCCCCATCTCTTTGTCTAATTTACACCTATGGTCAGATAGACTCCAACCCAGATTTGAACACACCCTCCAGACTCCCTCAATGCTCAAAATGCCTTGCCTGGCTTCAGGGTCTACTGGGTCTTTTAAAAACAAAGCATTCCCTCAGTTCACAGGCAGTCGTATCTCTAACCAGAGTGTCACTTTGTCTCTTTCTGCCCTCAGGGTTTATCAGAAATGAGCATCCATGAGAACAGAAGCTGTCCCGTGGTGCATCCCCTGCCCATGTCTGGCGCACGGCCTGACCCCGGTGAAAACGGGAAGTGTCCGCTGAAAGCCTCCTTAGACTTCAGTGTTCCGTTTCTTTGCACTACATGTTTTCCTACCCTGAGTTGGACTTTATCCCTACTTGTGTAATTCTATTTATCCTTCAATGCTTCTGAACTCCCTCATTCATTTCCCTTGGTTAAGCTTCATGGCACCTCTCTCCTTCTGTAGTACTGGTGTGTCTGGCATTGGAGTGCATTTATAATAGGTTGTTTATCCATGCTCCCTTTGGCCTTTTCCATGTTAATCTCTCAAAATGTGTTCCCGATTCTTCCTAAGGCTTTTTCCCCTTCTTCTTCTTCTGAGGCATGTGTTCTCTATGTCTTTTTCCAGTAAGAATTATCTCCTCCTATTTTCTCATAGCCTTTCTTGCTCACCCCAGCTACTTCATCTATTTCCCTTTAACCTTTCTTCCTCCAATACCTAAAACTTAATCTTTATATTTCTACCATCTCCTGCTGAAGCTCTCTTAATGCCTCCCCATCCCACATGGCTACTCTGAATTAATTCTGGCAGCTGTTAACAGCTCACTTGCTCTGCTTTTCTTTTCATTCTGGGACCTTGAAAATGGCTCAGCTGTTTCACAGGCATAATGAATGTGCCTGCTTCACTTTCATTATGACCTGTTCTCAGGCAAATCAGCTCAACTATATGACCACTGATCCCAAAGGCTACAGACAATTGGCTTTTTAGAGATGTCATTTCTGGCTCCTTTTCCTTCACACTAGAACCATTTTTCCTGATTATATCTCATACTCAGATGATTTCTAGAAACAATTCTATCTTTAGTATTATAACTGCCAAACCTGATGCTCACAATCTCCTGGGGAGCTTTAAGAAAAACATACAATGACTCCCCTCCCCTACTTCACTCTCCCCTCCCCAACTCCAGTCTGACTCAGCAGCCTGGAGATGGGCCTCAGAATCTTTTTTTTTTTTTTTTAAGCTGAAGTGATTCTGATAAATAACCATATTCAGCAATTACTCATCTACAGTATGTCTTTGACTGGCACCTATATGAACTGGATCAAAATGGAAAATTATTCATAATAAGTACTAAATACTTATTCAGTGCCAGGCCTTGTGCTAAGCTAAATGCAGTAATACAAATATTATTGTGGTTAGTCCTCTGAGGCAGGTTCTGCATTTCACAGATGCATCACACAACTACAGTAGGTTCTGAGTATTCTTCCTTGTAGTCCCAAACCAAAGTCTGTATTCGTGACCACCATATATACACTAGATCAATAGTTAATAGGTATCTATAACCTTTTGATTTCTTATTCCTCATACATTGCACACATATAATTCAGTCAACATTCCAAACACATCTGCAACTTTTATTGATACTTGATCTCATGAAGCAAGTTTTAGTTTAAGCTATTTATTGATACTTGATCTCATGAAGCAAGTTTTAGTTTAAGCTATACTAAGTTACATTTTTAAAGAGAATAAGATAAGGTCTTTGGTCTTGGTTGGCTATAATGAATCATTACAAAGGTTTTTATTTACTCATTCTTTTTTTGATAAGTCATTTATAAAGCATTTACTGAGCATCCACTATGTGCTAGGCCTGAGGATATGCAGGATTTGGTTTTGGTCACAAAGAATCATTAAATTTTGTTTATTCATTCATTCTGTCAGGCAGTCTTAAGGAAAGCATTAACTGAACACCTGATAAGTGAACGACACCGTAGAAGGCCTAGAGATACAGCAATATATAAGAAATGGGACAGAGGTCTGGATAAAGGATAAACATTTTGGAGTCATGAGCATAACTGAAGTTTTCTGCACAGATATGATTACTTCAGAAAAGGACAGAATAAGAGAAGAGGATCTCAAATATAAAACTATGAACTTTATTTTATTTATTTATTTTTTTTAAACAATGAACTTTAATACTTAATAGGAGAGAAGCCAGCAAAGGAAACTGAGAGCCGAGAAGAGGAAAACAGGAGCGTCTGCGCCACGCAGGACCAGAGCGCAGTGCTGGGCAAAGACGTCGAGATATTAGGAGCAGGAGGAGAAAAATGCAGATGTGAGCAAAGGCAATTTTCTGTTCAAGAAATGTGACTGGGGAGGGCAAGAAAGACTCAAGTATATTTTAAGTGCTGAGGAACAAGTATAGATAAAAGGATTGAATGTAACAGGGAGACTGGATTAGTAATAGAAAAGGGTCTTTGAAAAATGTAAAGGAGACTGGATCCATAGAACAGGTGGAGAGGCTGGTCTTGGAGGAAGAATGAACCCTTTTGTATTCTAACAAGGAGGAAAGAGACATGGGTGGAGATGTAGGTATGCCTGCAGATTTGTTAGTGTGGTAGCTCCTGTTCAATTCTTGGTCAAGCAGGAAATAAGATTATCTGTTGAGGTCAAGGAGAAGAGGAATTTAAAGAGACTCAGGGTCTGAGGCCGAGAAGGCAATGGCACCCCACTCCAGTACTCTTGCCTGGAAAATTCCATGGGCGGAGGAGCCTGGTAGGCTGCAGTCCATGGGGTCGCGAAGAGTCGGACACGACTGAGCGATTTCACTTTCACTTTTTACTTTCATGCACTGGAGAAGGAAATGGCAGCCCACTCCAGTGTTCTTGCCTGGAGAATCCCAGGGACGGGGGAGCCTGGTGGGCTGCCATCTCTGGGGTCGCACAGAGTCGGACACGACTGAAGCGACTTAGCAGCAGCAGCAGCAGCAGCAGCAGCAGGGTCTGAGGAGGGCAGAAGTTTGAAAGTTGTTGGAATGAGTGTGTTGACTAGAGATACGTAATTTGTAAGGTGCTGCTGAAAACCCACCTGAGGTAGCTGATCATAAATTTCTATAAGTACCAGTCTGGTTATAAGAATTTCTCCAGCTGCACTTGAAGTAGACATGTTAAAAAAAAAATGGCAAGACACCAAAACAATAGACCATGGAATCTTAGCTGCATAGAGAGGAAAGGAAAGAATAAACAAGGATTCTGGAAAGGAAGAAAAAAGGATCAGCACTCTAGGTGAAACTGAAAAACAAGGATAGTTTGTTTGGCAGTTCTAATCTTTTTTTTTTTAATATATTCTCCCAAGAATACACGTATTTGAAGTTTATAAACTTTCAAGGATTTGAAATCTTATGTCAGGTTCATGTTAGAATGAAATAATAGTCAGGCTGTTTGTACTCACTAATGTAGGGTAATATTTCTAACTCTCATCCCAGGTACTTTGTAGGACTGCTCCTCCCCGATTCTTTCAAAACTGGGTCAAGGGGGGACAATGAGGGCTTTCCTGGAGGCTCAGACTGTAAAGAACCTGCCACAAGGCAGAGATCCGGGTGTGATCCCTGGGTCAGGAAGATCCCCTGAAGCAGTGGATGTCAACCCACTGCAGTATTCTTGACTGGAGAATGCCACGGACAGAGGAGCCTGGCGGGCTACAAGTCCACGGGGTCACAAAGAGTCGGACACAACTGAACCTGCAAGCATATAATGAAATGTGAGCAAAATGACAGGAATCACTTGCAGGCATAAGTAATTACAGGGAGCACAATTCACCACTCTCTCATTTTACCAAAGCCACCAACATTTCAGATGGTGGCTGCTCGATCCTCTAGGGCCCTAAAATGACAAAGACACAGGGCAATGCCTCCAGTCAACCCACAGAGGGCATGCCGAATATCAATTTTAAGCCACATCAGAGGGTGCCAAGGGCTTCCCAGCGAGCGCCAGCGGTAAAGAACCCGCCTGTGAAAGCAGGAGACATAAGAGACACTAGTTCGATCGCTGGATCGGGAAGATCCCCTGGAGGAGGGCATGGCAACCCACTCCAGTGTTCTTTCCTGGAGAAGCCCACGGACAGAGGAGCCTGGCGGGTGCAGTCCATGCTGTTGCAAAGAGTCAGACACGACTGAGCACAAGAGGGTGCAGATGACGGACTAAGAAAGGGAAGGAGAGAATGACAGGTGGGTAAGGAATGCAAGGCCGATTCGCAAGGCAGACCACACTGGAAAGTATGAGAGCAAGTCTCCTCCTTAACGTCAAGCCCATAAGGCATTTCCATTTGCACATTTCACTAATTTCTGAAACTTGAAATGTAAAAAAAAAAAAAAAAATTAGAGGTTTCTCGACAAGTTAGCACCCTTTCTCAACTTTCCCATTACTTTCAGGGGCTTCTTCATCCTTTGGCTCTCCTGCCTCTTATCTCTTCTCATCCTGTCCACCAGTCCATTAGTGCCTGTAACTATATGATACAAGCTAGCACCAAGTGCAGGGAATTCCCTGGTGGTCCCCTGGTTAAGATTCAGTGTTTTCACTGCCATGGGCCCATGTTCGATCCCTGGATGGGGAACTAAGATTCCATAAGCTGTGTGGTATGGCCAAACACAATAAATTAAATAAATACAAATTATCACCAAGGCCTGCCAGTTCTTCTGCCCTGTCTCTCAGATCTGACCCTTAACATATTCTATGTTCATGCCAACTACCTACAGGGACCATTTTCATATAGCTGCACTAGAACATAAGCTCAGCATTATTACTGCATAAATAAATGAAGATATCTAATCTATCATCTGTCTCTTCCCCATTTTATTTATTTCCTAACAGAAGCGAGAAACATCTTTGGAAAAACTTTGTTTTCCATCAAGTCTTTCCACTAGGCAAGATCCAACAATAGAATACTATTATTCCTAGTGTGTAGAATATAAAATTCTGCTACTGAAGATTTAATGCCTTCCACAAAGTGGATAACCACAAAGTGATAACTCTATCCAGTTATCAGAAATGGTCTCTTTGACACAGTCAAGTTAGTTTTAACCATCTATAATGACTAGATTTCTCTTTCCTATGTCCGTTTATATCAGCAGATAGTAGTAATGGGGGTCAGGAAAACTGTCTGGGTTCTGGATATATGGATTGTGAAGCTAAGCCAACAGAATTTGCTGATAAGCTGGAAGTAGGGGTGAGAAAGGAGGAGTCAAGAACAACTCCTAAGTTTCTGGTCTGATAAACAAAGGGGTCACCACTAACTTCTCTGGGAATGGCTGTGAGTAGATGTTCTGGGATTGGGAAAATACCAGGGCTTTGGCTTTGGACAGGTAAGTCCAAAACCCCAGCTGCACTCAACAGAAAATGAGTAGGGAGTTCAAGATGATATCAAGGGATATCAAGAGATATCAAGCCCAGAATTTAAGAGAACAGTTTGCTGTTGTTTAGTTGCTAAGGAGTATTCAACTCCTTGTAACTCCATGGACTGCAGCACACCAGGCTTCCCTGTCCCTCACTAGCTCCTGGAGTTTGCTCAAACTCATGACTCATTTGGTGATGTCATTCAACCCTCATTCTCTGTCACCCCCTTCTCTTCCTGCCTGCAATCTTTCCCAGCATCAGGGTCTTTTCCAATCAATCAGCTCATGGTATCAGGGGGCCAAACTACTGGAGCTTCAGCATCAGTCTTTCCAATGAATATTCAGGACTGATTTCCTTTAGGATGGACTGGTTAGATCTCCTTGCAGTTCAAGGGACTCTCAAGAGTCTTCTCCAGCACCACAGTTCGAAAGCCTCAATTCTTCAGTGCTCAGACTTCTTTAAATAGATAGTATATAGGTAGTATTTAAGTAAATGTCAATAGGAGCTCTCCAAGAGACTGAGTATAGATAAGGAAGATGTCACAGGACTAAGTCTTGGGGCATTTCCTTTGAGGAGAAAAAGGAAGAAAAAAAATGGAAAAGAAGGAATGGATAAAATGCAGAAGAAAAGCTTGATTTCCTGAAAGCCTAATTCAAAGAAGAGGAGGCGGGAGTGGCCAACTTATCCAATGCTGTTTATAGGTGAGCACGGTGATGACTATGAATCAACAAGCGGATCAAACAGCACTGAGCCACTGGCACCGTGGAGAGGGCACTGGTGCTACGGCAGGGGCAGAACCTGGCAAGAGAGGATCCAAGGGCAATATATCTAGGCTGTCTCCAGCATAGGCTGCCAGAAGAATTTACTTTCAACAGTAATCCTTCTACTTAGCAGGAGGCCAATAGGGTTTGAGCTCACTCTCTGTGAAAGTTATCTCATTATTTTCAAGTAAAAAAACTGATCACAGAATTAGTCCTTGGTCCTCTGACATGGATTTTTCCAGAAATAACTGTATTAGAAAGCTCACTTCAGTTCTTAGCACCTAGAGTGAGTACATCCTCAATTTTCTAAGGTTCCAATTTAAGAGAATTTTGTTCCGTTAATGAAGGGAATTTTTTCTATGTGCAATTAAATGTGGTTTAATTTTATGCCACTACAAGAAGTTTTATATTAAAGTTTTTTCTCATATTGAAAAAAACCAACTCATTTTCAGCTATAGACTGGGAAGAAGGGAAATGGAGAACGTTGTTGAGTAGGTATAGCATTTCAGGTCTACGAGATGAAAAAGTTCTAGGGATCTGTTGCACAACACGCAGCTAACACTGAAAGTGAAAGCCGCTCAGTCGTGTCCAGCTCTTTGCAACCCCCAGGACTGTAACCTGCCAGGTCTTTGTTCATGGGATTCCCCAGGCAAGAATACTGGGCAGCCATTCCCTTCTCCAGGGGATCTTCCCAACCCAGGGATTGAACCCAGGTCTCACGCATTGCCAGGGGATTCTTTACCATCTGAGCAACCAGCTAACATTACTATATAAAATGATTATGATGTAAATTTAATTAAATTTGATTAAAAATGATTAAGATGTAAATTTTACATTATGTGGGGTTTTAAAATCACAAGTAAAAAAATTCTTTTACAGACATCACATCCTGCTGGCAAATAAATCTAAAATAATAAATAACTGGAGGCACAGCAGATACCATAACAATATTTGAGGAGTAAAATGTGCTTTGTTTGTGGGAGGGGCACCATTTAAGGAAGTAAAACGTTACGAAACTTTTCTCACTAAGCTGTAAAATAGTTTCCCATTTTCCCTGCAGTTAAGGTAAGAGATGCTGTACAGCATTAGCGCAGCACACGCCACAGGAAGGGCTCATTTATAAGCAGATTATGTGCAAGCACAAACTACCTTGCAGAACTTGGTATGAAAGTTTACTTTATATTCTTTAGTCATACAGTCTTTCAAGGTTTTCCCCAGGTCTTTTTACTTGATTCTCTAGTAACTCTCTTTCATCCCTTGATTTTAGCTGCTCTTCTGTGGATCTTTCTTAAAACTTAAAATAACAGCAGCAAGAATAGAGAATAATAGATCTGAAAGGCTGATTAATTTGATATTTATCATGAAACTGTAAGGCAGACGGGGCCTGCACTTCCCATTTTATAGGGAAAGCTAAACTTTTTAAAAGTGATTTTCCTCTGATCTCATACCAAATGTTAAAACTAAAACCTAGGTCTTCTGATTTCCAATCCAGTATTTTTTCCACTATACCACAGTTACTTTCTCAGGTGGAGGATAATAAACAGCAGAGAATAAGAGATTAGTTTTGCAACTGGTCATAGTTAACCTTTTTAATGAATGATCTAGAAAACATTCACAGAGCAAAAAAATGAAGTTGGACCCTTACGCTGCACGATACAGGAAGATTAACTCAAATAGATCAAAAACCTAAATTTAAGAGCTAAAACTATAAAACTTTTAGAAGAAAACATAGGGGAAAACCTTTATGACCTTTGATTTGGTAACAGTTTTTTTAAATATGACACAAAAAGCACAGGCAACAAAAGAAATAAATAAATAAAAGTACACTTTATTAAAGCTCAATTTAATAAATTAAATTTTATTTATTAAACTTTTGTACATCACAGGACACTATCAACAGTGAGAAAACAGCCCACCAAGGGAGGAAATATTTTCAAGTCATTTATCTGACAAGGATTTACTATCTAGACTACATAAAGAATTCCTACAACTCAACAGAAAACGCTTCAAAAATGAGCAAAGGACTTGGACAGAGATTTCTCGGAAGAAGATAAAAATGGTCAAGAAACACATGAAAACAGATTAAACATCATTAGTTCTTAGAGAAAAGCAAATCAAAACCACAAATGGGATACTATGAGGATGGGCTATCATTTCAAAACAGGGCGTTGAATAACATGTGTTGACAAGGATATAGAGAAACTGGAACCCTTGTACATTGCTGGTAGGAGTCTAAAATGGTACAGCCACTGTGGAAAACAGTTTGGTGCTTTCTCAAAAAAGTAAACATAAGATTACCATATGAGCCAGCAATTCCACTTCTAGGTATATACCCAAAAGAACAGAAAATAGAGATTCAAAGACAGACTTATATATGAGTGTTCAAAGGAGTATTAATCACAGTAGTTAAAAGGTAGAAACAACTCAAGCCAGAAGAATGGATAAAGAGAATGTGGTATACACATACAATGGAATGTATTAAGTCCTAAAGAGGAATGAAGTTCAGATACATGCTACAACACAGATAAACCTTGAAAGCATTATGTCAGTGAAATAAGCCATACACAAAGGACAAATGCAGTATTATTCCACTCATATGAAGAATCGAGAATAGACAAATTCATGGAGACAAAAAACGAGAATACAGGGTACCAGGGTTTGGGAGAGGTGGACAGTTATTGCTTAATGAGTAAGGAATTTTTGCTTAGGATGGTGAAAAGTTCTGGAAACAGTGGTGATGGTCATACAACACTGTGAATGTACTCAATGCCAAAAAATTGTAAACTTAAACATGGTTAAAACAGTAAATTTCATGTTATGTAAATTTTACCACAATAAAAAAATTAATAATGAAGAGTCCGGTCCTAAACAGCTTTATCTGCAGCCACAAATTCCCTTCCTTTCCCACCACATGTACCCAGCATTCCACTCTCCTACTGAACCGCCCTTAGAGGGACAACTCCCTTTCAAGCTTCCTGGCTTCACCGCGCTCACTGCTTTCTAAGTCTGGCTGGTGAGCTACTCTTCATCCATGAGGACTCATCTTTAGCGAGTCCTTTCTTTCCTGACCTCCTGAAGCAGTTAAATCAATTGTTCCTCTATACTCTCAAATCCCTTTGTAGACAGTTCTGACGTGGCATTTAATCACGCATTATGGGTCATTTCTCGGTGTGTCTCCGCCATTAGATCAAGTTCCTTGAGGACGAGCACTGAATCTTATCTTTCTATTCCTAGCACCTAGTACATGGTAAACACACAACTTTCCCAAATAAGTGACTTATGTATACCATGTACTTTGATAAATCATAAAGCACTATATCAGGAAAAGAACTTATTTAGTTCTACCCTTTATGAACTTAAGTTATTAATAGTTTTCAGTTTATGAAACAAGTCCCTGATGATATGCAGTACATAAGACAAATGAATTTTTTCATTATGTTCCCATTAACTAATTCTAAGGTTTTCTTCTCTTCATATAAATGCTATTGAACCAGGAAAATATTTTTGAGTTTCTAACTAAACAAAATACTAATCTAGATGTATTATTACATGTTTCAAGGAAAAGATACATTCAATAAAGCCAAAAAGATAATGATTGATAATGACTGCCTTTACATAAGAATATTTCGATTATGTCTTCCAGAAAAGTAGTGTAATCAGATATGTGGATAATACCGCTGGTAGCCCAGCATATATAAAGACATGCTTTAAGAGCCACAGCAAATTGCTGAATCAATCACCAAATATTTACTGAGTCCACACGTAGGGCATAGTACCAAATATGTTAGGTGCTTACAAAATTTAGACTAGATTATTTTCAGAGTCAAGAAATTCACAATATAAAATTGGAAGACATGAAAAAATAGATCCAGCATAAATGTACAGATATGATTTATACACTCAACATTCATTAACCAGGTATAAACTAGGTACTTAAAACATATACAGATTAAGAAACATGGACTCTGCTCAAGAATTAAGTAATGTCATGCCAGGAACTGTGGGAATACAAAGATGAACAAAACACATAAGCCCTATCTGGACCACAATCAAGTTATGGAGAGGTAATCCTAAGTAGGTAATTACAGCAATTAACACTGATAACTCTTCCTCCAAACTCTCCCCTTGGCGAACACACCACCACACCAGGCAGCCTTTTCTTTTCCTCTCTTCCTGCTGTCGGTCATTCAAACCTGCTTCTCCTCTGCTGTGCCCTGCCACGCTGCAAAGCTCCATCTTACACATTCATCTCACTCTATAACCTAGGCCATTCCTATGATTTCAACAACCAAAATCTTTTCCTAGGTTGTCCTTTCTACTGAATTCCAAAAGGGCATTTTCAACTACCTACTAAATATTTCAGATTCCTCAAACTCGACTTAAACTTGCACTCCTCTCAAACTAACTTCTCATCTCGTTCCTGCCTCAGGTCACAGCGCCACCATCAGCATCGCCAGCGCCATGGGATTCATCTTTGCCTCCCCAATCGCACACCAAACGCATCACAAACTCGTGTTAATTCTACTTCTCTCCGCTTCTCTGTCTTAATGGCCCAGTGCTTCTCCATCACGGGGCCGCTAGCATTTGCAGTAGAGCAGCCCTTCGTTGGGAGAAGGCGATGGCACCCACTCCAGCACTCTGGCCTGGGGAATCCCATGGACGGAGGAGCCTGGTGGGCTGCAGTCCATGGGGTCGCCGAGAGTCACTGGGCGACTTCACTTGCACTTCTCAGTTTCATGCATTGGAGAAGGAAATGGCAACCCACTCCAGTGTTCTCGCCTGGAGAATCCCAGGGACAGGGGAGCGTCATGGGCTGCCATCTGTGGGGTCGCACAGAGTCGGACACGACTGAAGCAACTTAGCAGCAGCAGCAGCAGCCCTTCATTGTCGGGACTCTGCTCTGCAATACAGAGCTCCTACCATTCCTGGCTCTACACCTAAACCCATTACCACTCCCCAGCCACCAATACTAACGAAAATGCCTCCTGAGGCTGGTAAGCACAGAATTACACAATGTGCTTAGTTGAAGACTCCATTATCCTCCAACTGTACTACTGGAAAAAAGTTTTTAAATAAAAACCTATATTTATTTTTCCTGTATCTACTTTTTCACCTCTCTAATCACTTCTCTATTCTGCAGCCAGAGGTTTTAAGCTCTGTCTGCTAAAGTAACTCCTCTATTTAAAGTCCTTCCATGCTTCCAATTGTAGGAGAAAGCATTTAGTCTCTTGCCATTAAATACAATGTTAGCTGTGGGGTTTTGATAGAGACCTCTGATGAATATGAGGAAGTTTCCTTCTATTGCTCCTTTGCTGAGAGTTTTTATCATGAATGTGTGCTCAACTTTGTTAAATACTCTCTCTGCAAGGATATTCAATGTCACTACTTCTATTTAACATTATACTGGAGGTCCAAGCCAGAACAGTATGGGGAAGAAACATAAAAAGCAACCAACTGGAAAGGGGGGAAAACTGTCTTTATTTGCAGATGACATGACCTTGTCCAGAAATAATTTTAAAGAATCTACTGGAAAAACCACTACTACTGAGTTCTAATGGCTCTTTGTAGAATCCTTAGAACTCCTGAGATGCCATTAGTGCTAGAACTAAGTCCTAGAGCAGGGAGACAATCAACGTACAAAAATTAATAGCTCTATTTATACACCTGCAAAGAAGAAGTGGAAAATGGAATAAGCACAATTCCATTTTTTATAGCATCAAATACATGAAATACTTGGGGATAAATGTAATAAAATATGTGAGTCTTGAACACGTGAAAAGTGTCCAATGTGCTGCAGGAACACAGAGAAGATCTACAACACAGAGACACTGCGTGTTCGTGGACTGCAGTAATCAATACGGTGAAGATTCAGTTCACTCCAAATTGATTTACAGAGACTGATTATGGGTTGAGTTGTATTCCCTAAAAGGTTACGTTGAAGTCCTAGCAGCCGCCGCCCCCAGTACTGTGACTGTGCCCTTACCCGGAAACCATGCGTTGCAGATGTCATCAAGATGTAGGCATGCTGAATTAGGGTAGGCCTTAATCCAGTGTGGGCTTCCCAGGTGGTGCCAATGATAAAGAATCTGCCTGCTAATGCGGCAGACATAAGAAACATGGGTTCATTTCCTGGGTCATGAAGATCCCCAGAGGAGGGCATGGCAGCCCACTCCAGTACTCTTGCCTGGAGAATCCCATGGACAGAGGAGCCTGGCGGCCACAGTCCATGAAGTCTCAGAGTCGAACACAAACAACCAAAGTGGCTCAGCACAGAGCACACACGTGCAATCCTCGATTAATGCAAAATAACTAGTCCTTGTAAGAAAATAAAACAGAACTAGGAAGAGAACTCCACATGAAGAGACGGAGATACACAAGCATGTTGGGAAGACAACCATGGAAGACGGTGACAGAGACTGAAGTTACGCTGCCTTAAGCCAAAGAACACTTGAGGTTATCAAAAGCTAGAAGAATCTTCCCCTAGAGGCTCCAGTGGAAGCACAGTCTTGCCAAAACCTTAATTCTGGACGTCTACTCTCCAAAACCGCAAGACAATCAAGTTCTGTTTTTAAGCTATCCAGTTTGTGGTTCTTTGTTATAGCAGCCCTAAGAAACTAATACACACAGTGACTACTCAAAAGTTATTTGATGTGTTGGCAAGATAACTGTTCTTATATAATAATACATAATTTTGCTCTCTCTATATAATTTTATATATTTTAAAACTATATATAGGTACATAATGTGTGGCAATGCAGTTTAGTGGAAAGGATTTATGGAATCAAGCAGATCTGAGTTTAGGATTCTGCCATTTTCTCACCTAATCCTGTTTCTTCAACCATAAAATGAGAAGAATTATTGGAAATACATAAAAGCCTGTCTACTACAGACTGACATTTAATGTTAGTTCCTTTATTTCCTGTACTGGAAGAGTTAACCTTGAAGAGTTTTTTTTCCTTTTGCCGTGCCACGTGGCTTGTGGGGGTCTTAGCTCCCCATCCAGGGATGGCATCTGTGTTCCCTTCAGCGGAAGCGTGGAGTCCTAACAACGGGGAAGTCTCTGATCTTACAGTAAAACCGAAATATTTTAATTGACAAAAATATATTGATCACACAATGTACTCTGTACTACAAAGATCTTAGACACATGTCCCCGCATTTCTTTCATCTTCCTTTCTTATTTCCTTATTTCTCTGCTTCTTCTTGCTCACATGATAAGGGTCAGAGTAATCTCAGGAGGTTCCATGAAGATCAGAAAACTGATTCTTGAAAAATGTTGGTTACAATTTAAACAGAGAAAAACCTAAAGGAACATTCAAGGAGATTCCTTCCACCCACCCCAGAGAGGAAAGAAACGATTCATATAATGTGGTGATGCGGTATATGTCCTCTAATACAACAGGAAATACTTGAACTGTAACTTCATTACGCAAGGAACGATGTTTGTGAATGAAGACCACAGGTTTCCGCATTTTGGCTTCCTTGTAAGAGAATTAACGTTCCATTTGACTGAAGTTTGTGCTCCTCTTGGCACAGGCAAGGCAGGCAGTAATTTTAGTTTCTCATGATGCTTTAAGTTTCTCTAAAGTGTTTCCCTTTTTCTGTTCAACTTCAGTGATTCCCACTACTCTGCCTTCCCGCTCACAGATCCTTTCCTCTGTATCATCGAATCTACTGCTGATTCCTTCTAGTGTGTTTTTCATTTCAGTTATTGTATTCTTCATCTGGTTCTTTTTTTATATTTTCTCACTCTTTGTTAAGAACTTCTAGCTTCTCACTCTGCTCGTTCAATCTTCTCCCGAGTTCTCTGAACGTCTTTACACTCGTTACCTTGAACCCTATACTGGGCAGGTTGCCCATCTCCACTTCACTGAGCTCTTTTGGGGTTTTATCTTGCTCCTTCATTTGGAAGATACTCGTCTGTTGCCTCATTTTGCCTAATTTACTGTTTTTATTTCTAAGTATCTGGTAGGTTGGTTTCATTTCCCAACCTTGGAAAAGTGGGCTTCTGGAGATGTCCTCTGCATCCCAGCAGGACACTGCCCTCCGGTCATCAGAGCCATGTGCTCGAGGGGAGCCCCCTGTCCGGGCCATGCGGGTCGTGGTAGTGGTCTACTGGGGGCCGTCTGACAGGTGCGGCTGGCCCCAGTCCCATCGGTTGCCAGGCCATTCCTTGTGTGGAGGCTGCTGGCCCCTGGTTGGTGAGGCTGAGGGCCCTGGGACCCGAGGGCTGGTGCTGGCCCGCTGCTGGGTGGGGCTGGACACCGGGGTAGCTAGCTAAGGGGCTGAAGGTGGTGCTGGCCTGCTGGGAGGTAAGTCTGGGGCCCAAGAGGTCCCTGGGGCTAGTGATAACCTGCTGGCAGGCTGAGCAGGGTTCCCAGGGCTCTGACTGTAGGGCCCTGGGGGTCTTGGGGCTGGTGGTGGCCTGATGCTCGGCAGGGCTGGGGCTCCGGGACTGGTGCTGGCCTGTTGGTAGGTGGGCTGGGTCCTGCTACCGGGGGCTGCACTGACACCATTCTCCATCCGATACATCTATTCTAAACATGTCTTCCAACCCATGACTTGCTTTTTCTTTCATTTTTTTAAAAAAATAGTGCATTTTGAAGAACAAAGCTTTTAATTTCGATAATCACATTTATCTATTTTTCTCTTTATGGTTCATGCTTTTTATGTCCTCAAAAACCCACACAAATCCAAAGTCACATATATTTTCTCCTGTGTTGTCGTCTAGAAAATCTATAGCTTTACCTTTTACGTTTAGGTCCATGAGCCAAGTTAATTTTATTTGTTTATGTTCTGAAGTAGCACAAGTTATATACCACCACCACCCACCCCACCACCATAAAGATATCCAGTTGCTTTAATATCTTTTGTTGAAAAGACTTCCCTTTCCTCATTAAACTGCCTTGGCACTTTTGCCAAAAATTAATCAACCATATATCTGTGGGTCCATTTGTGCACTCTGCTCCATCCCAGTGATTTATATGCCCATTCTTTTCAATAACTCCACAGTCTTGATTACTGTATCTATATAGTATTACATTACTATATACAAGCCTTGAAATCAGGGAGTATAAGCTCTCCTACTTTGTTCTTTGAAAAATTGTTTTGGCTAGTCTAGGTTATTTGTATTTCCATACATTTCGGTACCAGCTTGTCAGTTTCTACAAAAAAAAATAAAATAACCTTCAAAAGTCTGCCAGAGTTTTTAGTGAATCTAATATCAGTTTCCTAGAGCCATTATAGCAAAGTATCAGTATTCTTGCCTGGGAAAACCGAAGGTCAGAGGAGCCTGGGGGACTACAGTCCTATAGTCCACAGTCCTGGGGTCGAAAAAGAGTTGGACACACCTTAGCAACTAAACACCAACAAAATAAACCACAGGCCCAATGACTGAAACAACCAAAAATATTCTCGCAGTTCTGCAGTCTAGAAGTCCAAAAATGAGTTGTCTATAGGACCGTGTTCTCTATTTGAAGGCCCTAAAGGAGGATTCTTCTTTGCCCTTTTCTTAGCTTCTCGTGGCTGCTGACAATCCTCGGCATTCCTTGGCTTATAAATGCATCACTCTAGTCAAGGCCTCCATCTACATGGGGCCTTCTTCCCTGTGTCTCTCTACGTATCCAAATTTCCTCTTCTTATAAGGACATAAGAAACTGGATTAGAGTCCACTCTAACCCTATAACCTGTAACACTTTGTATCAGCACTAATGACTATCAAGAACTCATTGGGAAAAAATTTTAAATATGGTCCTTCCTCGAGTAACTTAAAAATTGTGTTGAGAAGACAAAGTTAACATTTAGGAAGCTATCAGTGAAAAATGAAAAACAAAATAATTTAGAGTGCTTCAAACAATAAATGTTAACTGTGTATAAAAAAAGCACGCGCCAGGTCAGAAGTCAGAGGGCTTCATGGTCGACGTACCGAAAGGCTGGTGTAACAGAAAAGAGGCGAGAGGCTAAGAGTCCGGCAACAGGAGCAGAAGTGCAGGAGCAGGGACTGACACAGAAAGGCAGGCGAGGAGACAAAGGTGAGCAAAGCAGCACATCTGCAACAGTCCAGGTCAGGAGACAGCGGGACAAAGTCGCAGAGGCCTCCATGGAGGCCGTAAAGGCTGGACAGCAGAGGTCTGATTTGACACAGGGAGCGACACCACTACCCCAGAAGTCAGGCAGGAGGCAGAGCTGGTTTGCTCAAGAGGGCAGGACGCACTGAAAGAAACAGAGCTCGGGGCAAGGAGGCTGGTGAGGGAGCTCCTGCTTCCTTTCCAATCAGTTCTCTATTCTGCAACCAGGGTGATTTTTTTTAAAATTCAATTTGACCAAGTATCTCCTCTGCATGTTGAATCACTGAGTCTGAGATGCTCAAGGAATCAAAGATGATACCAAAATGTCTAACCCCAGTCTCAATAATGGCTGCATGAGCGTTACAGGGACCAGGAAGGCAGGAAAGGGATGCAGTCTGGGAAGGAGGCATTAGCTCTGTATGGTTTATGAATAATTTGAGGTGGCAATTAAATGACAGCTAGAATTTGGCCAGGTTATGATGGGGAAGGCAAAGGCAGGAATATTCATGTGTAGAGTGTTAGAAAAACTGCACAAGGCTGCTCTTCAAATTCCAGAGGCAGGCATCAGTGGAGGAGGAAATGGCAACCCACTCCAGTATTCTTGTCTGGGAAATGCTATGGATGGAGGAGCCTGGTGGACCACAGTCCATGGGGTCACAAAGAGTCGGACCCTTTGTGACTAAACAACAAAAAAAAGGCAGGTGTTGGGGAGTCAGCTGAGACAGGCATGAGAGGAGTCAACTAGGCCTGTTCAGAAAAGGACCAGGAAAGGTGGCAAGGGTGGAGTCAGACAGCGGGGCAAAGGGCAAGGCAGGCCGGCTAGAGCTGGGACCGGATCTTAAGCAGGAACACGGACGGAATCCCATCCTGGAAAGAAGGCCGGTCAGAAATAAGGAAGCAGTTGTGGAATAATAGCTAACGTAACACTAAACATTTTTTTTTAACAATATGGTATGTTCAAAGCATATAAATGACTTTATCCATTGAAACTTCACAAGAATGAGAGAGGTGACCATTACTGTCCTCATTTTACAGATGTGGAACGAAGGCTTGCCCAAGGTTCCACACACATTAAATGGCAGAGCCAGGACTTGAGATCACGGTGAGTGCAAGTCGCTCAGCCGTGTCCGACTCTTTCGACCCCAGGGACTATACAGTAGAATTCTCCAGGCCAGAATACTGGAGTGGGCAGCCTTTCCCTTCTCCAGGGGATCTTCCCCACCCAGGAATCGAACCAGGGTCTCTGGGCATTGCAGGCGGATCCTTTACCAACTGAGCCATCAGGGAAGCTCTGAGATCATGGTAGTGAACCCTTATTCCGTGCCATGGTTTTTACATATATGCATTTGGTATGTGTATGAGCACTGTGTACATACACACACAATGAGGTTATTTTGGGGGGAAAAAAAGAAATATGTTTCCCACCCTCCTTTCTGGCACATGACCTTTTCTCTGTTCAAGTAGATGTACATACCGCCTCAAGGAGGATGGTAAAGGGAAAAGAGGGCAGTCATTTTCGGCTTCAAACCTCAAAACTGATTCTTTTTTTTTAATCCATTTATAACAAAACAACGGTTTTGGGAAGGACTTTTCCTATATTCAAACAGCTCTGATTTATCAAGCGCTTGCCTTGGCCCACCATAAATGGTACAAGGTACAGGCAGGAAGAATTCAAGTTAGGATAGGAGAAATAACCCCACCCAGGAAATGGGGGAAAGGGTCTTTCTCACAGAAAGGGGAAAGAAAAGGCAGCGTGTGTGTCAGATTCCCTCTTGGCATGGGCTGAACTGTGTTCCCGCAAACCCACACACTGAAGTCTCAACACCCAGTACCTCAGAATGTGACCTATTTGGAAACAAGGTCTTTAAAGAGGTAAGTAAGTTAAATGAGGCCATTGGGGTGGCCCTAATCCAACACTACTGGTGCCCTTATAAGAGAAAGAACCCAGAGAGGCAGGAACGCAGAAGGAAAGCACGTGACGACAGGGCAGCAAGAAGGCGGCCCTCCGCCAGCCAAGGAGAGAGGCTCCAAAGAAACAGCCTGCCGGTACGTCAGCCTTGGACTTCTAGACTCCAGGACCAGCAGGACACGAATTTCTGCTGTTTTTACCCAGCCAGTGTGTGGGATTTTGTACGGCAGCTGTAGACAACTAACACACCCCTCTAGACTGAAACCCGTTAGGGAGGAAGGTTTAAAAAAAAACAAAAAAACAAGGTAAATATGGGGGGAATCCCAGAGAAGTGGAGCTTGTTTCTCACTTCCAAGGACAATTTCAGGCTCCCTTAAAGAATTTCTGTGTTCTTATGCTTTCTGGAGGGAAGGGACAGTGAGGGAGTGTGGGAAGGACATGCACACACTGCCATGTTTGAAACGGATAACCAACAAGGACCTGCTGTAGAGCACAGGAAACTGCTCAGTGTTCTGTGGCAGCCTGGACAGGAGGGGTCTGAGGAAGAATGGGCACACGCACGCGTAGGGCCCCTCACTGCCCACCTGAGACTATCACAGCGCTGCTAATCGGCTACACCTCGGTACAAAATGAAGAGTTCGAAGTGTAGGGAAAAAGAATTTCTGTGTTCTAAGAGCCCCGGTAACAAACTGAAAATGAGAGGACAGAATGATAAATTGGAAGATATCCAACGTCACCCTCCTGATACCTGTAGAGCAGGGATTTCAAGATTTCCAAAGTGAGTCTGACGTAGCAATGAGTATACCTCACACCTAGACTTTGGTCTCCAATACCATTTTCCAATAAAAGGACCTACGGCTCTGTGGAGAAGGATTCTAGGCCTGGGGCAGGAAGTACACAAGAAAGTCAGAGCATCTTGCAGTGACAGAAGCTAAGGAAGGGGCCTGTGACAACCATGGGGTATTATGCCCCGAGGCAAATGAAAGAGCTCCCAACGGCCGAAGCTGAAACACTCTGAGCAACGCCATAAATAGAGTAGCAGCGGATTATAAATTAAAGTATAAAATAAATATCCATGAGTTCATACTGATATGAATAAATAACTGAATGATAAATAAGGGAGAAAAGACTAAGGTCCATGCAGAAAAACTGCAAGTAATTTACATAGACACTCTGCCCTTAAAGAGACAGAACACAACTCCCAAGTCATTAAGCATTGGCTGTACATAGCAACCTCCTTTCAAAAGAGTACAGCACAGAAAAGGAAGAAAAAAATGCATTCTTTTCCTTTACGGTAACTTTACAGTGAAGAGACCTGACAAACACTACCTCAAGCCAGGCGATCAAGGTCAGCACTGAGCGGGAAGTCACTTTGAGAGACACCCTGATATGATGAGAAAGGCGCTTTCCTCGGCAGTCTTCCTCCCCCAAACCATAACCTGAGTCTAATCCTGAGAAAAGCATCAAACAAATGCCAACACAGTGGCATTCTACAAAACCCTCACCAGTAATCCTCAAAACTGCCAAGATCAGGGCTTCCCTAGCGGCTCAGTGGTAAAGAAGCCGCCTGCCCATGCAGGAGACATAGATCTGATCCCTGATCTGGGAACATCCCACATGCCACAGAGCAACTAAGCCTGAGCTCTAGAGCCTGGGAGCCACACCTGCTGAGCCCACACACCCGGAGCCCACACACCCGGAGCCCAGGCTCCACAATAAGAGAAGCCGCTGCAACGAGAAGTCTGAGCACTGCAGTTAGAGAGAAGCCCCCACTCGCTGCGACTGGAGAAAAGCTCATGGAACAACGAAGACCCAGCACAGCCAAAAATAATAAAAATTATGGAAAAAAGCAAAAACTGTCGAGATCATAAAAAACAAAGTCTGAAAAAACTGTCACGGCTACAAGAAGCCTATAGAGACATGACAACTAAATGTAATGTGGAATCTTAGAGGGGATCCTGGAACAGAAAAAGGGCATTAGGGAAAAACTGAGAAAATATAAACTATGGACTTCAGTTATTATTAATGCATCAATTGTGGTTGCTCAGTCACTCGATTGTGTCCAACTCTTTGCCGCCCCATGGACTGCAGCACACCAGGCTCCCCTGTCCTTCACCATCTCCTAGAGTTTACTCAAACTCATGTCCATTGAATAGGTGATGCCATCCAACCATCTCATCCTCTGTCGTCCCCTTCTCCTCCTGCCTTCAGTATTTCCCAGCATCAGGGTCTTTTGCAGTGAGTCAGCTCTTCAAATCAGGTGGTCAAAGTATTGGAGCTTCAGCCTCAACATCAGTTCCTCCAATAAATATTCCGGACTGATCTCCTTGCAGTCCAAGGGACTCTCAAGAGTCTTCTCTAGCACCACAGTTCAAAAGCATCAATTCTTCGGCGGTCAGCCTTCTTTATGGTCCAACTCTCACATCCATACATGACTACTGGAAAAACCATAGCTTTGACTAGATGGACCTTTGTCAGCAAAGTGATGCCTCTGCTTTTAATATGCTGTTTAGGTTTCTCATAGCTTTTATTCCAAGGAACAAGTGTCTTTTAATTTCATGGCTGCAGTCTCTGTCTGCAGTGATTTTGGAGCCCAAGAAAATAAAGTCTGTCACTGTTTCCATTGTTTCCCCATCTATTTGCCATGAAGTGATGGGACCCGATGCCATGATTTTTTAATGCATCAGTAGGGGTTGATTAATTATGACAAATGTGCCATTTAATAACAGGAAAAACTAGGTGTGGCGTATGAAGAAACTGTCTGTACTATCTTTGCAATAATCCCATAGACCTTAAATGTTCTAAAATAACTTTTTTTTAAAAAAAGGGTAACTTGAACAATCAATAACCTCAGATATGCAGATGACACCACCCTTATGGCAGAAAGCAAAGAAGAACTAAAGAGCTTCTTGATGAAAGTGAAAGAGGAGAGTGAAGAAGTTGGCTTAAAGCTCAACATTCACAAAACTGAGATCATGGCATCTGGTCCCATCCCAACACCTGATCTGAAGAACCAACTCATTTGGAAAAGACCTTGATGCTAGGAAAGATTGAAGGCGGGAGGAGAAGGGGAGGACATCACTGACTCAATGGACATGAGTTTGAGTAGGCTCCAGGAGTTGGTGATGGACAGGGAGGCCTGGTGTGCTGCAGTGCATGGGGTCACAGGGAGTCAAACACGACTGAGCGACTGAACTGAACTGAACTTGAAAAAAGGCTGCCTTACCAAAACTCCCTACACACACATCACACCTAAGGCAGCTATTTCATCAGGGCAAAGGGAGTTTTGGCTGGGAACATCCATGGAGTGGGCAAGGGTATATAGGGAGGTGATGCCACCTAAGGATCCTGATCTCCAAAAGACTGTGAAGCAAGTACCGACTGAGTCAGGCATCCAAACACCACTATTGATCTTAAGACAAAGTCCTTGCTGCTGCTGCTAAGGCGCTTCAGTCATGTCCGACTCTGTGCGACCCCATAGACGGCAGCCCACCAGGCTCCCCCGTCCCTGGGATTCTCAAGGCAAGAACACCGGAGTGGATTGCCATTTCCTTCTCCAATGCATGAAAGTGAAAAGTGAACGTGAAGTCACTCAGTCGTGTCCAACTCTTAGCGACCCCATGGACTGCAGCCCACCGGGCTCCTCCGTCCATGGGATTTTCCAGGCGATTTTCCAGGCAAGAGTCTGGAGTGGGGTGCCTGTCCACAGTGCCCTGGGGACACAGAAGATCTAACCTGCATCTCAGACGTGACTGTGGCAGTGAGAACCTTGACAGTCGGGATGCCTTAGACAGGCTGTAGCTGAGGGACGCGCAACGTGACTGGCTTACACAATAGCGATTTTTAAAACTTTATTTATTTATTTTTGGCTGTGCTGGGTCTTCAGTGCTGCTCTGGCCTTTCTCTAGTGGCGGGGGCCACTTTCCCATTGCAGTGCTCGGGCTTCTCACTGTGCCAGCTTCTCCTGCTGCGGAGCACAGGCTCTGGGTGCACCTAGAGGTCTCAGGAGCTGCAGCACATGGTCTCGGTAGTTGCCCCTCCTGGGCTCCAGAAGACAGGCTCAGTAGTTGTGGTTGCACGGGCTTCGTTTCTCCGAAGTATGTGGGATGTTCCCAGGTCATGGACTGAACCCCTGTCTCCTGCATTGGCAGGCAGACTGTCTACCACTGAGGCACCAGGGAAGCAGGGAAGCCCCAGGACTGTTTCTTTATTTTACATAACAAGTCCAATAAACTATTGTAACACTCCATTCTACCAACTTCAGTGCCTCAGCCATTTCTTAGCTAACTTTTCTGGCACTCTGGTTACCCTGATTTCAGGTATCACGTAGTGAAGCAATGACATCTGGCAGAAGAGACCAACCACTTCTTCAAGTGTGATCCTCTGAAGAGTACTGCTCAGATACTTTGTAGCATGTCCCTGAATGTGAGTTTGTCCGATGCTTTTTTATGATTAGACTGGAGATTTTTGATTTGGGGGAAGAATATCACTGAGGTGCAAGTACTACTCTTTTAAGGAGCAAGGAAGCTTCCCCTCGCAATTCACTAGCCAGCCCCTTCCTAAACCAAGCACTGGGAATAATGAAATTACCAGAATCGGTTCAGACCAATCAGGACACAGCCCTGAGTCATCAGGAAGGATGTATACCAAACCAAGGGGCACAAACGACCGCTGCAGCGTCAGCGCCAGTGTGCACTATGGGCAAAAGTCCTGAAGGGCAGAGCGCCCTTACTCTAAAGAGACTGCACCAACACGAATAAACACTGAAGCAGGTCTAGTTTTAAAAGCAAGACACTTTTAATTGTCAATTTATTTGTTTCTCCAACATTATCACCATCCAGAAGGATTTTAGATCATTTACACATGATAAATCTCTCTTCTCAGCTCTTGAGGGAGTAGCAGGAATAAAGGACACACCTCTAAAAGACAAATTTCATCTTCAGCTCATCTAGATACCTAGGGCAACATTTTCCAAACTAGTGTGCTTTGCTACATTCTTCTGTACCATGGTAACAAGTAGGCCATGAAAATAGTAATCTGTGATCAAATTAACTGATAGAGACTAAGTTAAACAAAATTAAACAGACTTCTTTACTAACACATCTCTCAGAGCCTTTATATGCTAGCAAGATTAGGATATACTACTTACACTGTTTAACATTTTCCTCCAGAAAAGAAGGTTTTCCTTTTTTGTCCTGACCATCTATGAGCAATTTCTAGGACAGTATTCTGTTTAACACCACCTTGAGAAATACTGCTGTAAGGGGAAAGCAAAGACTCAAGAATATAGTTTATTATTATTAGACATTTGGCGGGGGGAATCAGCGAAAAATAAGTACGCTGAAGAAGGTAGGAAGCAAATCCAGAGAATTCAATGATAAAGAAGTGAGAAAGGAGACAGTTCCCAAAATGTTAGAGACCATCAATTATTGAGAAATTGAACAGAATAAGAATAAAAATGCTTTTTGATTTGACCAGGAAGACTGCCATTTGTGACCTTCAAGACAATAGCTTCAGAAAAGAGGAGGAAAGAAGGATGGTATACAGAATAAAAAAAATTAGAATGGGGATGAAAAAAGAAATGCATGAAACATTTACAGACCACCAATAACTAGAGTTTAGCAGTGAAAGTAAAAACAAAGACACTGGTTGATTGGGAGAATGGAGTATATGGAAGAATACAAAAAATTTTAGAACAGCGAACACCTACATGTGGTTGAAAGTAAAAGTGAAAACCTACGGAAAGAAACTGATAATCACAGTCCAGTAGATGGAAGAAATGGAAGCCAGAGTATAAATGACTAGAAAAGACTTATCTTTCTTTCCAGATGGTAGAGAACTTGAATAGTAATGCCTAACCATTCAAGTCTGACGATCTCCTTTTAACACTCCAAAATTTCATGGATATCTGTTTATTCCACCCCAGAGAACTTTTCAGTCTATAGAGTTCAGTATGTAGTGTAAGTTTGCTGATCTGTTGCTCCTCTCAGAAGCTATGCTGTGGAGAAGGGTAGGCTACTGAGAAGCACTCACCTCAAGTGCTTCTGTGGGCCTCAATCCTCATGAGATAAGAAACAAAGTAGTGGCTGGTGACAATAAGGAAATTGGGAGCTCAGGAGATTTTAATTTATAATGATTATCTATAAATAATTGACATACAAAATAAAAACTTATAATGGGAACACACACTGACACACAAAAACACTGTGAAGATTACCAAAAGAGGGTCCAAAAGAAAGGTATCTATTGTGCTTATCCCATCCAGAAATTTCCACAGGTCTGGTATATCAACAAAAACTGCATAGGTATAAGTTAATAATATAGTTCCCAGTATACTGGTGAGAACAAAGACTACTCAGCACCGGTCTAGTTACAGTCTAGCTTTAAACTTTCACAATTTAAACTTAGTATGGCTTTCCAACAACTAACCCTAAAAGTTAAGCATACAAAATTGTACTTTTATTTCCTTTCAAGATCAATTAGGACAATGACATGAGATTCTGTTGCTTAGAATGTTATTTTTAGAGTCTATCTTTTGGGTTAATTTCACTAACAATTCAAACTGAGTACATAATTTTGGATTATCTATGTCCAAGTCACAAGTGTGGCTCACATATGCCTCCACAGCCCACCTATAAAAATATTTTGATCACAAAAAAAGGCTGTAATTCTGATTCTTTAACTGCTTAATACATAGCCCTATAGAGATTTAAGAGAAGTTAGACTGCTTAAAAAATATATAGTGATCGCCATAAGTAGATGGGTTAGAGGAGGCCACATTGTTTAAATAAAGAAATTAATAATGATCAGTGAGCATGGAATAAAGGATAGGGCAACAATGCTCACACCAAATCCGGCAGTCTCCAGCCCTGTGTATCCGCAGACGTAAGGCGGCCGGCCACATAGACCGGCCAGATCATCACGACTGCCAGCTCAGCAGCCCAGCGTGGGGAAAAGGCGGCATCCACGGAGAGGCCACCCTTGAGAACCAAACACTTACAGTTTCGTCTGGCAGGGACCGGAAAACGTGGCCGTGGCGAACCAGTTCAAGTCTGACAGAAACAGGGTTGTTAGCGGCAAAGGGAGCCTCCAAGGCTGCGACTCTGGAAGGCACAGGCAGCCACGGCCGCGCAAACGCCCCCGCCACGGAGCTGAAGGCAACTACGGGGGCTGGCGGAGGCGGCTTCGTGCTTACCTTGTCATCTTCGCATCTCTTCCCCAGGCCCTCCCGGGCCTGCAGCCGGCTGCTAAGGCGGCCGTAATCGGCCTCCTTCTGGTCAATCTGTTTCTTGTGCGAGTCCACCAAGAGCAGGAGGTCCGAATTGCGCTTCTCCAGGCGCCCGCGGGCCACCTCGGTGCGCTGGACCTGGCCCTGCAGCTCCGCCACCTCCTCCTGCAGCAGGACGTGGCGTGAGGAGATGCTCCAGTAATTGAAGGCGAGCACCGCGATCACCACCAGCAGGACCGCCAGAACCAGGGAGGGCAGGCGGCCGGCCCGCCGGTTCGCCCCGAAGCCCACCATGGGGCCGAAGCAGGCCGCGCCCGGGAGCCTCGGCGCCGACACCTGCGGGCAGACGCTCAGGCCGCAGCTGAGGAGTTGCCCGGGGGACGCGGCCCCAGGGCCGGCGGACGCGGGAGGCCGGCCGACGCGCCCGCCCGCGAGCCGGAGAAGGGGGCGGGGCCGCCAGCCGCAGGCCCCTCCCCGCCCCCCCCCTCAAAGCCGGCCGAGGCGCGTTCCCTAGGCTTTCCTCCAGACCCTGCACCAGCGGGGCGGAACCCGGAGAAGCCGGCGCCCGCACCGCAGGCCGCGCACCTCAGGGTTAGGAGGCGGGGAAAGAAGCCAGAAGGGGTGGGCTTAATTCTGGCCCCGCCCACCGGCTTGTCCGGGTCGCCACGGGAGCCAGTTCCTAGTTTCCGTCGACGCCTCCTCCTCTCGCGAGAAACTGGGCTTATCTCGCTGCCCGCAGTCTTGTCTCGCGAGGGTTATCTCTGTGCAGTGTGTGGTCGTTTTGGCTGTCTGGGTGAGCTCTTGTACTTGAACCGGAATCCCTTCGGCTTTTACCTGGTCAGTACCCTTGACCCATGGTCAAGGCCCTCCGAGTTTTCGGTTTTGAGGACGTCTGAGGCTGCGACCGCTATGTAGGGAAAACTTGGGTGAGCTGCGGGCAGAAGGGGCGACAAGAAGGATCTTGTACTTGCTTCAGTCGATTTTCTCGCTTGTGCCGACATTGTGAAGAGAAAACCACCACCAAAAGAAAACGACCATGAAATAGCAGTGTCCCAAATATTACGGGGATAAGCAAGAAGAACTAGAACTAAGCTTTTTGACTGAAAGGGGTGGTGCCAGCCTGGTTTCCAAGGTTACTGCTTTCACACTGAGGGAAAGAACTTCAGAAAGGGTGAGCTTTTAGAAACTGTCCCTAAACTCGCCGCTGCTTTTGCCTCGAGCTAGGCTTCCAAGTAGAAAGTCCAGAAGCTGCTCGCAATGAATAATAACTCTTGCTGTTACTGATAGCAAGCACATTCTAGGAGAGAAATAATAGCTCTCTTACAAATTGGTTCTGCATGCTTTGTTGTATAGTCGCCAATTCATGTCCCATTCTTTGGGACCCCATGGACTGTAGCCCTCCAGGCTCCTCTGTCCATGGAATTTTCCAGGCAAGAATATTGGGAGTGGGTTGCCATCTCCTTCTGCAGGGAACCTTCCTGACCCAGGGATTGAACCAGTATCCCCTGCATTGGCAGACAGATGCTTTATCGTTTGGGTCACAAGGGAAACCCTTTTCCATGTTATCCTCTCAGCAGCACAGTTTCAGGGATGAGGAATCGAAAACACAAAGGTGTCCCAGAAACTTTCTCAAAGTCCCGTATCTTGAGCCAGAATTAGGCTTGAATTCGGATCATTGGTGTCTAATATCATTTTTTTTACGTTATAATAGGCTTCCAGGCTAACTGTTGCTATATGTTCAGCTTTAATTAAAGGGATGCAGAACAAGCGCCTAATTTTTGTTTTTTCTGCATATTTACTTTGCCCTTGCATGAAAGTTTTAAGTTATTGGCTCTGTCCTGTTTAAGGAGAAGGTGGTGCTGATTTATTTTTTTCAGACCTCAGGATCAAGAACATACATGAGCATAAAACCCCCCAAATGCAAAAACTCTGGTATTTTCATTGAGATCAGAGTGGTATGATTCTGATGCAGGAAGACTTGTCATAGAATAATTATTCTGTGCTTCCTATCCATTTAAAAAATAAAGTTACCTGCCTAATAGTTGTAGAGTAGACTGGAAAAACTATTGAACCGTCAAAGAGTGATGATTTCTCTCCCACAGATACAAAAACTAAAAACACCAAAATTATTAATATTTACTTCACATCAAGCTTGAGTCCTTTGCTCTGGTTTCATAAGATCCAAGAAAGGACAACCTCGAAGGACAACCATACTTTGGCAAAAAAAAACCAAGACAAAAATGGGAAATTCTTGATTATAATGGATTCACCTATTCTTTCCTCAATTGCGTATTGGCCTTGCTTTGCTTAGCCTAGCAATTGAAAATTAATCTGTAAAGTGATGTTAACTGCTTAAGATGTTAGTCTTTCTTTATAGAAAGTGTTTTCATTTTTATATGAGATTCTGGCATGTAAAAAGTATGTTATTACTTTCACATTCACATACCTTTTTTCATCAGGTGCTTAACTCTTTGCTAGATGTGGAAGTAACTTGCCCAGAGTCATACATCTAGTAAGTGGCAGGGCTGAAGCTGGAAAACCAATCCTCTTTCCACCCATCCCTCAGGTAAAAAAACTGTTTTAATAATCTGCTTTGATGGTTACCCCTTCAAGCTCTTCTCCCCATTAAAGAGCCCAAACCAGGTGTCATCCAGACAGCGTATAAGTGCTGTATTGAGTGCTTCCAGGTGGCTCAGGGATAGAAATCCTTGTGCGTTGCAGGAGATGAAGGTTGGATCCCTGGGTCAAGCAGATGCCCTGAAGAAGAAAATGGCCACCCAGGCCAATATTCTTGCCTGGAGAATTACATGGACAGAGGAGCCTGGCAGGCTACAGTCCATGGGGGTTGCAAAAGAATACATCTGACAAAGTGGCTCTTGTTATGGGAATCGCTTGGCTCCCAGGAAGAAGGAAGGCTATTTCATGTTCTCTCTTTTCCCGTGTCTCACGGTCAAGCCATTCATCTTCAAAAGTAGGAGCTTCCCTAAAACTAGAGCTCTCAAGTCAGGAGTCATTACATTTCTCCAAATAAGCTCATAAAGTTAGTCCTGTAAAGGCTTCTATGTACTTTTTGGATCCTCTAGATAGTCTTGACCACAATTGGGACTATTTGAAATTGGGACCGAGACTGAGGCAACCACTTCTAGAAGGGTGCCCTGATTTTCAGCCTGTTCAGTTGGGAGCACCAGATACAGGGGCAAAGTAAGAGCACAGGAGGCAGCTGAAGTTTTTACATCCAAATCTGCACCCTTAGGACACAAGTCTGGCATGTCTCACAGAGCACCACATAGGGCACTTCTGCCCATTTCTCTTGTTTTCTACAAAACTGGTCTAGTTGTAAAACAGTGTCATAATTAAGACCCTTCAACCGGCCAGTGTCCCCCATCTTCCAAAGGCTACTGTGCCATTCAGTGTCACAGAAGAAGATCAGGCGTCTTTTTAAATTCTGCAGATCAGAGTTGTCCCAGTGTTTTAAAATGCATTTTAAAGGAGTGGTTCTAGAACTGTTAGCTCCCATCTGTAAGGAGAAAAAAGTGGCATCCACAGCCATGGCTTTTGTCCACTGCAGGCGTCCCTCCCTGCTCTAGATGGGGATGTAGACAGACTCTCCACCGAAGCTTTCCTTCCCTGGTCGGACTTAGTCTGTCCCTTACCGACGCAGGTACCGTAATCGTCCCTCCTGGTTCTACCACCGAGGCGGGGTGGAGATGCACCAGGCATAGACCTGATGGCATCCCAGGTTGATTTCTAGTTTCTTAGCACAGAGAACTTTGTTTGATTTGTCCTTTTCTCTGATGCCACCCAGGGCGGAGCAGAGTAGCTTTCCCGTCCCAAGCTAGGACTTCTAGGGGAAGTGTCCATCTTACATGTGCCTGTGCACATTCCTGAGTACGGTCCTGACCACAGGAGAAGTGGTGAGTCATAAAGGGATGAGCAGCAACTAAGATGTCCCTTCTGAGCGTCACCATGCCAGTATAAGTGATAGCAAAAGAGATGGTGAGGGGCTGGCCAGTGAGGAAAAAAGCGATTTTGTCCTGAAGTTATTAGGGCCAGTTCTTCCAATTCACTCCCACAGATTCCACAGAAAGACTATCTAAGGAGTTGGGACAAAAGCCATTGGAGAGCCTTCTCTGGTCCACTGAGAGCTAGCGTTACCAAAGGAAGAAGCCTGCTGTATTTCCTGAGTAAGCTTTAACCTGAGAGATTCTCCTGGAGCTAGAGCTCCATCTAGCTTCCGACTCCTAGCAAGGCTCTGCACTTCCTGACTATCAATCCAAGTTTGGGACCTAAGTTAACAGTACACAGTAACAGCACAGATCACAAGTCTCTTGAAAGTCTATGATCTGACAGTTTAGGTTAGTAGTTCTGACTCTTTTAGTAAAAGAAAAGAAGAAAAAGTATAAGGAAGCAAAAACAAGCTTATAAATAGGGTAATCATAAGGTTTATCTCATATGGTCATTGTGTGAGTTAAATGAGTTAATACATCAGTGCTTAGAACAGGCACTTAGCACATATTCAGTAAATGTAGCCACTACTGTGCCCACTTTGGCAACACACATACTAAAATTGGAACAATGCAGAGATTAGCCTGGCCTCTGTGCAAGAATGACACGTAAATTCATGAACCATTCCATAATTTTCTGTAGACACATGGATGGACCTAGAGACAGAGTGAAGTAAGAAAGAGAAAAACAAATACCATATATTAATGCATATATGAGGAGTCTATAAAAATGATATAGATGATCTTATTTGCAAAGCGGAAGTAGAAACACAGACATAGGGAACAAATGTATGGATATCACAAGGGAAAGGAGGGGTGGGAGCAATCAGGAGATTGGGATTGACATACATACATTATTGACAGTATGTATAAAATAGATAACTAATGAGAATGTACAGTAGAGCACAGGGAACTCTACTTGATACTCTGGTGACTTAAATGCAAGGAAAGTCAAAAAAGGGGATATATGCATATGTATAGCTAGTTAACTGCTGTACAGTAGAAACTAACAACCTTGTAAAGCAGCTATAACCCATAAAAATTAATGAGAATACTGTTGCCACTCCTGTTGCTATCACTGTGGCAGTGGTTTTCAGTTTGTCGTGGGGCAGGAATGAATCTTTGTTCACTAATGTCTGTCTATATATTTAATAAATAATTTCTGTATAATCTCACCACTTCTGAGGTGCTATGGTGCTGAATAAAATAAAAACTTATTTATGGTCAGGATGGGGAACACATGTACACCATGGCTGATTCATGTGAATGTATGGCAAAAACCACCACATATTGTAAAGTACTTAGCCTCCAATTAGAATTTTAAAAAAACTTATTTAAAATTACTAGTGAGAGTCAGACACGACTGAAGTGACTTAGCAGCATAACCTTTTCCATTATGTATTTTCTTAATCAGTGAACACGAAACATACAATTACTATCACATGAGTATAAACTATCTGTACAGATTCTGACATCATAAAAGATGTTCTTAGAGTCAAAATATTGGTAAACTTAAACCTGAAGGGCAGTGGTTTTAGTAAGACTGCAACCCAGCATCTACCACCCTTTCCATCCTCATTTTTTCCCTATATCCTATGCCCTTGTTGCTAAGTCACTTCAGTCGTGTCCGACTCTATGCAACCCCATAGACGGCAGCCCACCAGGCTCCCCCGTCCCTGGGATTCTCCAGGCAAGAATACTGGAGTGGGTCGCCATTTCCTTCTTCAATGCATGAAAGTGAAAAGTGAAAGTGAAGTCGCTCAGTCGTGTCCGACTCTTAGTGACCCCATGGACTTCAGCCTACCAGGCTCCTCCGTCCATAGGATTTTCCAGGCAAGAGTACTGGAGTGGGGTGCCATTGCCTTCTCCGATCCTATGCCCTAGCTCTAAGAATATCCTGTTTTTCAAGCTATATCATGTCTCTAACCCTTTGTTTGACTATTTCATATTGGAACGCTTCCCCAACTTACTTTCTTTTTTCATTAACATTTATTGATAAATTTCTCCATTATTAATAATAGTAATACAAATCTCTCAGACACCCATATGATCACAATTATATTATTACTATAATTGTTGATTGAGAAAATACTCATTTGAAAATTTTATTATGAAGTGAGTAATCTAAATGAAAATAATTTTTTTATTGAAGTATAGTTGATTCATAACATTGCATTAGTTTAAGGTATTTCAAATCCTGAAAGATGATGCTGTGAAAGTGCTGCACTCAAAGATGATGCTGTGAAAGTGCTGCACTCAATATGCCAGCAAATTTGGAAAACTCAGCAGTGGCCACAGGACTGGAAAAGGTCAGTTTTCATTTCAATCCCAAAGAAAGGTAATGCCAAAGAATGCTCAAACTACCATACAATTGCACTCATCTCACACGCTAGTAAACTAATGCTTAAAATTCTGCAAGCCAGGCTTCAGCAGTACGTGAACTGTGAAATTCCATATGTTCAAGCTGGTTTTAGAAAAGGTAGAGAAACCAGAGATCAAATTGCCAACATCCGCTGGATCATCGAAAAAGCAAGAGAGTTCCAGAAAAATATCTATTTCTGCTTTATTGACTATGCTAAAGCCTTTGACTGTGTGGATCACAATAAACTGTGGAAAATTCTGAAAGAGATAGGAATACCAGACCACCTGACCTGCCTCTTAAGAAACCTGTATGCAGGTCAGGAAGCAACAGTTAGAACTGGCCATGAAACAACAGACTGGTTCCAAATAGGAAAAGGAGTACATCAAGGCTGTATATTGTCACCCTTCTTATTTAACTTATATGCAGAGTACATCATGAGACATGCTGGGCTGGAAGAAGCACAAGCTGGAATCAAGATTGCTGGGAGAAATATCAATAACCTCAGATATGCAGATGACACTACCCTTATGGCAGAAAAGAAAGAGGAACTAAAAAGCCTCTTGATGAAAATGAAATAGGAGAGTGAAAAAGTTGGCTTAAAGCTTAGCATTCAGAAAGCTAAGATCATGGCATCAGTCCCATCACTTCATGGAAAATAGATGGGGAAACAGTAGAAATAGTGTCAGACTTTATTTTTTGGGGCTCCAAAATGACTGCAGACGGTGACTGCAGCCATGAAATTAAAAGACGCTTACTCCTTGGAAGGAAAGTTATGACCAACCTAGACAGCATATTCAGAAGCAGAGACATTACTTTGCCCACAAAGGTCTGTCTAGTCAAGGCTATGGTTTTTCCAGTGGTCATGTATGGATATGAGAGTTGGACTATGAAGAAAGCTGAGTGCCGAAGAATTGATGCTTTTGAACTGTGGTGTTGGAGAAGACTCTTGAGCGTCCCTTGGACTGCAAGGAGATCCAACCAGTCATTCTAAAGGAGATCAGTCCTGGATATTCATTGGAAGGACTGATACTGAAACTGAAACTCTAATACTTTGGCCACCTCATGCGAAGAGTTGACTCATTGGAAAAGACCCTGATGCTGGGAGGGATTGGGGGCAGGAAGAGAAGGGGACGCCAGAGGATGAGATGGCTGGATGGCATCACCGACTCAATGGACATGAGTTTGAGTGAACTCCCGGAGTTGGTGATGGACAGGGAGGCCTGGCGTGCTGCGATTCATGGGGTCACAAAGAGTCGGACATGACTGAGCCACTGAACTGAATTGAACTGAAGGTATACAGCAACGTGATTCAGTTATATGTATTTTTCAGATTATATTATGTTACAGGTTATTACAAGATATTGAATGTAATTCCCTGTGTTATACAGTAAATCCTTGTTGCTTATCTATTTGATGTATAGAAGTTTGTATCTATTAATCCCATGCTCCTAATTTGTTTCTCCTTCCCTCTCCCTTTGGCAACCCTAAGTTTGCTTTCTGTGTTTATGAGTCTGTTTGTTTTGTATATAGATTCATTTGTATTGTTTTTTAGATTCCATGTATAAATGATATCACATAGTATTTGTCTTTGTCGGACTTCAGTTCAGTTCAGTCGCTCAGTCGTGTCTGACTCTGCGACCCCATGAATCGCAGCACGCCAGGCCTCCCTGTCCATCACCAACTCCCGGAGTTCACTCAGACTTACGTCCATCGAGTCAGTGATGCCATCCAGCCATCTCATCCTCTGGCGTCCCCTTCTCCTCCTGCCCCCAATCCCTCCCAGCATCAGAGTCTTTTCCAATGAGTCAACTCTTCACATGAGGTGGCCAAAGTACTGGAGCTTCAGCTTTAGCATCATTCCTTCCAAAGAAATCCCAGGGCTGATCTCCTTCAGAATGGACTGGTTGGATCTCCTTGCAGTCCAAGGGACGCTCAAGAGTCTTCTCCAACACCACAGTTCAAAAGCATCAATTCTTCAGTGCTGAGCCTTCTTCACAGTCCAACTCTCACATCCATACATGACCACTGGAAAAACCATAGCCTTGACTAGACAGACCTTTGTGGGCAAAGTAATGTCTCTGCTTCTGAATATGCTGTCTAGGTTGGTCATAACTTTCCTTCCAAGGAGTAAGCGTCTTTTAATTTCATGGCTGCAGTCACCATCTGCAGTGATTTTGGAGCCCAGAAAAATAAAGTCTGACACTGTGTCCACTGTTTCCCCATCTATTTGCCATTAAGTGATGGGACCGGATGCCATGATCTTCGTTTTCTGAATGTTGAGCTTTAAGCCAACTTTTTCACTCTCCTCTTTCACCTTCATCAAGAGGCTTTTTAGTTCCTCTTCACTTTCTGCCATAAGGGTGGTGTCTGACTTACTTCACTATAATATTCCCTAGGTCCATCCATGTTTCTGCAAATGGCAATATTTCATTTTTTATGCTGAGTAATATTCCATTGTATATACATATATACATACCAGGGGCTTCCCAGGTAGCGCTAATAGTAAAGAACTCGCTTGCCAATGCAGGAGACATAAGAGACACGGGTTTGATCCCCAGATTTGGAAGATCCCCTAGAAGAGGGCATGGAAACCCCTTCCAGTATTCTCGCCTGGAGAATGTCATGGACAGAGGAGCCTGGCGGGCTCCAGTCCATGGGGTTGCAAAGAATCAGACACGATTTACCTGGGCCTGGAACAGTGGCCAGGGTGCGCAGTGTCCACTCATCTCGCTCGCTTTGGCCCCGCAGCGGCAGAGGGCCACTGTTGGCCTGGCATGCGTGCTAAGTCACGTCTGACTCTTTGCGACCCCATGGACTGTAGCCCTCTAGGCTCCTCTGTCCATGGGATTCTCCAGGAAAGAATACTGGAGTGGGTCACCATGCTCCCCTCCAGGGAATCTTCCTGACCCAGGGATTGAACCCATGTCTCCTGTGTCTCCTGCAATGGCAGGTGGGTTCTTTACCACTAGCGCCATCTGGGAGGCCCGGCAGAACTTTTCAAAGCCCGGAGCAAGGGACCTGGGCAGAAGCACCATACTAGCTGGCTGGATCCTTGGGTTTGCTGAGAAAAGGGAAGAATGTAGTCTATTCCTTTTTGTAGAGCCTTTATAATTCAACTTTTAATTGAAGCATAACACACACAGAAAAATGCACCTACGTGTACAGCTTAATGAACTTTCATAAGATGAACAGACCCGTGGAAGCAGCATCCTGGCCAAGACACAGAGTATTACCAGCATCCCAGAGCCTCCCCTGCCATGCCCCTTCCAGTTATCCCCTCCACACCCCCCATGAGAGGCACCACTACCATAACTTCTAAAACCACAGATTACATTTGCCTGTTCTCCATGCGTTTTCATCCTGTGAATCATACAGTATGTGTCTTTTAAGGCTACGTTTCTTTGTTCACCACTGATACGTTGTATACTCCTTGTTCAGTCGCTCAGTTGTGTTCAACTGTTTGTAACCCCATGGACTGCAGCACGCCAGGCCTCCCTGTCCATCACCAACTCCCGGGGTTTACTCAGACTCATGTCCATCGAGTCCGTGATGCCATCTAACCTTCTCATCCTCTGTCGTCCCCTTCTCTTGCTAGCTTCAATCTTTCCCAGCATCAGGGTCTTTTCCAATGAGTCAACTCTTTGCATCAGGTAGCCAAAGTACTGGAGTTTCAGCCTCAGTATCAGTCCTTCCAATGAACACCAGGACTGGTCTACTTTAGGATGGACTGGTTGGATCTCCTTGCAGTCCAAGGGACTCTCAAGAGTCTTCTCCAACACCACAGTTCAAAAGCATCAATTCTTCGGCACTCAGCTTTCTTCACAGTCCAACTCTCACATTCATACATCCCACTGGAAAAACCATAGCCTTAACTAGACGGACCTTTGTTGGCAAAGTAATGTCTCTGCTTTTGATTATGCTGTCTAGGTTGGTCATAACTTTCCTTCCAAGGAGTAAGCATCTTGGCTTACAAGATGGCTGCAATCACCATCTACAGTGATTTTTTTTTTTTTTTTTTAGTGTTTCATTTGATATTTATTAGATAAAAAGATCTCAGGACTTGGTCTTTTGAGTGTTGAATACAGAAGTCAATTTCTCTTCTCAAACTTTAAGTCAAACAGTAGAGAGGGAGGTTCAAAATACACAGAAATATTCCAGGAAAGCAGCTCTCTGGAAGTAATCCTGCCCTTTTAGCAATTGCAGATTTCTCTGGTATAAATACTCCTGCTGCTGCTGCTGCTGCTAAGTCACATCAGTCGTGTCCGACTCTGTGAGACCCCATAGACGGCAGCCCACCAGGCTCCCCCATCCCTGGGATTCTCCAGGCAAGAACACTGGAGTGGGTTGCCATTTCCTTCTCCAATGCGTGAAAGTGAAAAGTGAAAGAGAAGTCGCTCAGCCGCGTCCGACTCGTAGCGACCCCATGGACTGCAGCCTACCAGGCTCCTCCATCCATGGAATTTTCCAGGCACGAGTACTGGAGTGGCTTGCCATTGCCTTCTCCACATCTACAGTGATTTTGAAGCCCAAAAAAATTAAGTCTGACACTATTTCCACTGCTTCCCTATTTCCCATGAAGTGATGGGACAGATGCCTTGATCTTAGTTTTCTGAATGTTGAGCTTTAAGCCAACTTTTCACTCTCCTTATCTCACTGCTTTTATCTCAAACTATTGCTGACGGATGTCAGAATCCTTTCCAGCATAGGGTTTTTACAAATGGTGCCATGGAGAACACTTTAGTACGTGCGTTTTGGGCACACACATCCTGGTGCTGTTTGGCACACACCTACAATTGTAGGAAATATACTTGCTCAGCTTTAGTAGATACTGCTAAGCAGCAGTGATCTGACCAGGGTTCTTGGCCTTCCCCAGTCAACAGAAATTGATGAGGTCAGGCCAAGACATTCAGGCAAAGCTGTATTGGGGTTCCTGTGGCTGCAGGAGGGAGCAAAGACAAGTAATGGGTCCCTTTGCTTGCTCCCTGAGGCCGGGTGAGCTGGTTCCTCGTATGGGGTGAGGGTGGGGGTGTGTCCAGGGGTCAGCAGTACGGTGGCTTCATTGTTTTGCCCACCTCTTTATGGTGTTGAGTGCAGGGGGCATGTGAAGTACCCTGCTTTTGCTCCCGACACAAAATTTTTGCTCCCAGCTTTTTAGAAGTGGCAGTTGGGTTTTTCGTCTTCTTTCTATTTTTTGCCCAGAATTTGCCCCAGCTGCACATGCACACAGTTGTTTTTAGTCCCATGTAGTTTCTTTGCATCTGGCTGCTTGAGGAGACGTTTGTCCAGGTGCAAGCAGTCCAGCATCAGGCACTCTATCAGATCTAGGCCCTTAAATCTATTTCTCACTTCCACTGTATAATCATAAGGGATTTGATTTAGGTCATACCTGAATGGTCTAGTGGTTTCCCCTACTTTCTTCAATTTAAGTCTGAATTTGGCAATAAGGAGTTCATGATCTGAGCCACAGTCAGCTCCTGGTCTTGTTTTTGCTGACTGTATAGAGCTTCTCCATCTTTGGCTGCAAAGAATATAATCAGTCTGATTTCGGTGTTGACCATCTGGTGATGTCCATGTATAGAGTCTTCTCTTGTGTTGTTGGAAGAGGGTGTTTGTTATGACCAGTGCATTTTCTTGGTAAAACTCTATTAGCCTTTGCCCTGCTTCATTCTGTATTCTAAGGCCAAATTTGCCTGTTACTCCAGGTGTTTCTTGACATCCTACTTTTGCATTCCAGTCCCCTATAATGAAAAGGACATCTTTTTTGGGTGTTAGTTCTAAAAG
The DNA here is from genome assembly GCF_019923935.1 of Bubalus bubalis. Classification (NCBI taxonomy): domain Eukaryota; kingdom Metazoa; phylum Chordata; class Mammalia; order Artiodactyla; family Bovidae; genus Bubalus; species Bubalus bubalis. Next base: position 516,486 of record NC_059167.1, read on the forward strand.
GTCGTATAGGTCTTCATAGAACTGTTCAACTTGAGCTTCTTCAGCGTTACTGGTTGGGGCATAGACTTGGATTACTGTGATATTGAATGGTTTGCCTTGGAAATGAACAGAGATCATTCTGTCGTTTTTGAGATTGCATCCAAGTACTGCATTTCGGACTCTCTTGTTGACCATGATGGCCACTCCATTTCTTCTGAGGGATTCCTGCCTGCAGTAGTAGATATCATGGTCATCTGAGTTAAATTCACCCATTCCAGTCCATTTCAGTTCGCTGATTCCTAGAATGTCGACATTCACTCTTGCCATCTCTTGTTTGACCACTTCCAATTTGCCTTGATTCATGGACCTGACATTCCAGGTTCCTATGCAATATTGCTCTTTACAGCATCGGACCTTGCTTCTATCACCAGTCACATCCACAGCTGGGTATTCTTTTTGCTTTGGCTCCATCCCTTCATTCTTTCTGGAGTTATTTCTCCACTGATCTCCAATAGGATATTGGGCACCTACTGACCTGGGGAGTTTCTCTTTCAGTATACTATCATTTTGCCTTTTCATACTGTTCATGGGGTTCTCAAGGCAAGAATACTGAAGTGGTTTGCCATTCCCTTCTCTAGTGGACCGCATTCTGTCAGATCTCTCCACCATGACCTGCCCATCTTGGGTTGCCCCACGGGCATGGCTTAGTTTCATTGAGTTAGACAAGGCTGTGGTCCTAGTGTGATTAGATTGACTAGTTTTCTGTGAGTATGGTTTCAGTGTGTTTGCCCTCTGATGCTCTCTTGCAACACCTACCGTCTTACTTGGGTTCTCTTACCTTGGGCGTGGGGTATCTCTTCACGGCTGCTCCAGCAAAACGCAGCCATTGCTCCTTACCTTGGACGAGGGGTATCTCCTCACTGCCGCCCTTCCTGACCTTCAATGTGGGATAGCTCCTCTAGGCCCTCCTGCGTCCGCGCAGCCACGGCTCCTTGGACGTGGGGTTGCTCCTCCTGCCCGCCGCCCTTGGCTTTGGGTGTAGGGGCGTGGGGTAGCTCCTCCCGGCTGTCGCCCCGTCCTCGGACGCGGGGTAACTCCTCTTGGCCGCCCCCACCCTCCCCCCCGACCTCAGAGGCAGGGTAGCTCCTCTCGGCAGTTCCTGCGCCATCGCAGGCTGGTACTCTCGGCCGCTGCCCCTGACCTTGGGCGTGGGGTAACTCCTCTTGGCCGCCGCCTTTCGGGCATGGGGTCCTCCCAGCTTCTGCCCCCGACCTCGGACGTGGGGTGGCTCCTCTTGGCAGTGCTTAGCGCGCCCGTCGCAGCCACCTGTGCTTTGTACAGGAGACAGGGATCAAGACCTGACATTGTACAGGAGACAGGGATCAAGACCATCCCCGTGGAAAAGAAATGCAAAAAAGCAAAATGGCTGTCTGGGGAGGCCTTACAAATAGCTGTGAAAAGAAGAGAAGCGAAAAGCAAAGGAGAAAAGGAAAGATATAAATATCTGAATGCAGAGTTCCAAAGAATATCAAGAAGAGATAAGAAAGCCTTCTTCAACCATCAATGCAAAGAAATAGAGGAAAACAACAGAATGGGAATGACTAGGGATCTCTTCAAGAAAATCAGAGATACCAAAGGAACATTTCATGCAAAGATGGGCTCGATAAAGGACAGAAATGGTACGGACCTAACAGAATCAGAAGATATTAAGAAGAGACGGCAAGAATACACAGAAGAATTGTACAAAAGAGTTCTTCACGACCCAGATAATCACAATGGTGTGATCACTGACCTAGAGCCAGACATCCTGGAATGTGAAGTCAAGTGAGCCTTAGAAAGCATCACTACGAACAAAGCTAGTGGAGGTGATGGAATTCCAGTTGAGCTATTCCAAATCCTGAAAGATGATGCTATGAAAGTGCTATACTCAATATGCCAGCAAATTTGGAAAACTCAGTAGTGGCCACAGGACTGGAAAAGGTCAGTTTTCATTCCAATCCCAAAGAAAGACAATGCCAAAGAATGCTCAAACTACTGCACAATTGCACTCATCTCACATGCTACTAAAGTAATGCTCAAAATTCTCCAAGCCAGGCTTCAGCAATATGTGAACCGTGAACTTCCTGATGTTCAAGCTGGTTTTAGAAAAGGGAGAGGAACCAGAGATCAAATTGCCAACATCCACTGGATCATGGAAAAAGCAAGAGAGTTCCAGAAAAACATCTATTTCTGCTTTATTGACTATGCCAAAGCCTTTGACTGTGTGGATCACAATAAACTGTGGGAAATTCTGAAAGAGATGGGAATACCAGACCACCTGACCTGCCTCTTGAGAAATTTGTATGCAGGTCAAGAAGCAACAGTTAGAACTGGACATGGAACAACAGACTGGTTCCAAATAGGAAAAGGAGTTCATCAAGGCTGTATATTGCCACCCTCTTTATTTAACTTATATGCAGAGTACATCATGAGAAGTGCTGGACTGGAAGAAACACAAGCTGGAATCAAGATTGCCAGGAGAAATATCAATAACCTCAGATATGCAGATGACACCACCCTTATGGCAGAAAGTGAAGAGGAACTAAAAAGCCTCTTGATGAAGGTGAAAGTGGAGAGTGCAAAAGTTGGCTTAAAGCTCAACATTCAGAAAACAAAGATCATGGCATCCGGTCCCATCACTTCACGGGAAATAGATGGGGAAACAGTGGCTGACTTTATTTTTCTGGGCTCCAAAATCACTGCAGATGGTGACTGCAGCCATGAAATTAAAAGACGCTTACTCCTTGGAAGGAAAGTTATGACCAACCTCGATAGCATATTCAAAAGCAGAGACATTACTTTGCCCACAAAGGTCCATCTAGTCAAGGCTATGGTTTTTCCTGTGGTCATGTATGGATGTGAGAGTTGGACTGTGAAGAAGGCTCAGCACTGAAGAATTGATGCTTTTGAACTGTGGTGTTGGAGAAGACTCTTGAGAGTCCCTTGGACTGCAAGGAGATCCAACCAGTCCATTCTGAAGGAGATCAGCCCTGGGATTTCTTTGGAAGGAGTGATGCTAAAGCTGAAACTCCAGTACTTTGGCCACCTCATGCGAAGAGTTGACTCAGTGGAAAAGACTCTGATGCTGGGAGGGATTGGGGGCAAGAGGAGAAGGGGACGCCAGAGGATGAGATGGCTGGATGGCATCACTGACTCGATGGACGTGAGTCTGAGTGAACTCCAGGAGTTGGTGATGGACAGGGAGGCCTGGCGTGCTGCGATTCATGGGGTCGCAAAGAGTCGGACACCACTGAGCGACTGATCTGATCTGATCTGATCTGAAGCAGTCCAGCACTCCAGCACAGGGTCCCAGGTCCCAGCCTGTCTCGGTTTTACTGATTGACATTCCCACCAGGGGCGTGTAAGTTCCTGGTTGCTCCGTATCCTCTTCAGCACTTAGTATTGCCTGCCTTTTTCATTCCAGCCTTTCCAGTGGCATCAAATGGTGATTTTAATTTGCATTGCCCTGATGAGTAATGCAAATGAGTGCCTTTTTGTATTTTTTTTTTTTTTTTTTTTGGCCCACTTGGGTATCCTTTATGGGAAAGAGATGGTTCACATTTTTTGTCTGGGCAGGTTCTTAAGTGAGCGGGCTCATGAAGCCTTGACTTCCTCCAAAGAGACAGTCTTAGGGGAAGATCGCCCCACCATGCCTACTACGTGCAGGCCACATTCTCCTCTGGGGACAACCAGCCCATCTCTGGAATGGGAAGTCCTTTGGTTCTGGAGGCAAACAAACTGGGTTTGAATCCCAATTCTGCCTCTGACCAGTATAATGACCCTGGGCTTGGTTTTGCCATGGATTAGATGGCAGTAATCATACCTACCTCAAAGAGAACTCCGTGAGTCCTTTCCTATACATAAATTACATAAACACACAGGGCTTCAGAAAGTAGGGGTTGGAGTTAGATTCATTCAGCAAATCTTGTGAAGACATTTAAAATTATTGTATAGGGATTTCCCTGGGGGTCCAGTGGGTCCAGTGCAGGGGGTGCAGGTTCAATCCCTACTCAGGGAACTAAGATCCCACATGCCACATGGCACGGCCAATACAATAAAATAGAGTACCGAAGGAGCTTCCCTGGTGGCTCAGATGGTAAAGAACTGCCTGCAATGCGGGAGACCTGGGTTTGATCCCTGGGTTGGGAAGATCCCCTGAGGAAGAGAATGGCTATCCACTCCAGTATTCTTGCCTGGAGAATCCCATGGACAGAGGAGCCTGGCGGGCTACAGCCCATAGGGTTGCACAGAGTCAGACACGACTGAGTGACTAGTACATTTTCAAGGTACAGTAGAAATATTTAATGATATTAAAAGAAGTTTGGGATGTATCATTAAAGGAATATTACTAGCTAAGAAAATAGTAGTCTCAGCATATTCTCCTTTTTAAAGATAAGAGAAAGAACTGGAAGGAAATACATCTTCATGTTCATCACGGTTATCTCCACTGACAAGATTGTGGGTGATTTTAATTTTCTTTTTTGTGCTTTCCTTAATATGCTAAAAATTATGCAATAAACAGGTATCAATGTGTAACTGGAGGAAAAACAAACAAAAAAAGTTATGTTTCTCAAAAAAGGCTATTTCCTTTAAAAAGATCACCCCAAAGAAAAACATAATTGTGCTCTTGGAGAGGGAATCTTGGTGACAAATCCCCTAAATGCCTGACGTGCTCTAGCAGCGTGTGCACATTTCTTTCTGCAGGAGAATTTATCAGTTAGTATTTTCTGAATGCTTATTATATGCCAGACTCTCTGTGTTAAGAAATTTATGTGTGGACTCATCTGTACTTTATACAAGAAGTGAGTAAAGCTCAGAGAGAGGGAGGGATTCTCCCAGGGTCACACAGCTGGTGTGTGGAGGGGTCATGCCTCAGACAGGTGACCCCTGAGTCCCTCTCAGGTCACCGCTGGGCTGTGGGCATGCGCCCCCCCCCCCTCACACTCACACACACACACACACACGGGTCCACCACCACCTCGGGCACCTTCCTCCTCGGGGATGGAGTCATGAGGCAGATGCAGTCTTCTGCAGGGAGTCTGGGACCGGCTCCCACTCTGACAGCCTGGAACTCATTACTTCAAAGCCTGCAGTGCCTGCCAATGCTACAGACTTTCCAAAGGAGGACAAGGACACCCCCTGCTGCCGAAAGCCCAAGAAAGCTGGCTGCATGGCTCGAGCAAGCCCAGCGTGTTCCAAAAATAATCTAGAGTGAGTGGAAGGGAATTCAGCCAGCCTGGAGGCCTCCCAGCCCCTAGCCACCCCTTTCTTACCTCTGAAGCCTGTTTCCAGAGCAAACTGGATGACTACCATAAATCACGAGGTAAATAAATGCACACGAAGCTTCTCTGTTTCCTTTTTAATTAAGTGAATTTCTGAAGGCTTGGTGTTTTGGTTTTGTTCACCTCGACTGCCAGTCACAGTGAGTCCCTGCATCGTCCCCGTCAGTAACAGGACATGGAACACAGGTCTCCACGATGCCCTTTGGGAGGGGCCGTGGACACGCGAGGCAGGGGTGCTCAGGTCTGCCCTCTCGAGCTCCATCTAAGGTCAAAACAGCCTTTTCTTTGCAGAGAGGAATGAAATGAGTCCTCTGGGTCCTTTTACCCAAAGAACAATGTTTTCCTTTATTTTTTGAATTTAATAACAAGAGAGAGAAAAATGGAAGAAGCAAAAGCCTTGAAACATTCCTAATTTGATTTAAACCCTTGGGAGACATAGTCCCAAGCTGGAGAGCTCTCGCTGGCCCATAGAAACAGCCGCTTTTCTCATGGAGAATCTGCCATAGGTGGCGGCTAATGTGGGTCCAGCACCACATCAGCTCCATGGGCAAGGTTCTGTGGTTACTTTCTAGCAGGGGAGGCTTAGAGAGGTCAGACGGTCTGCCCCCAGAGGCGGCCAGTAAGGAGCAACGCTGTTCCCTTGGCCCCCCTCCTCCAGGCTCCAGTGGGTGGAGGTCGACCTGGTGAAGTTGCTGTTTGTTGGCCCGTCATGTCAGAGGAGGGCTGGGGTCCACTGTTACGCGCTGACTCTAAAGCAGCTTCCCGGTGCTCACACCTGAGCCCCTCCACCACGAGGCGGGTCTGGGCCACGTGACTCGCGTTGCTAGTGGGACGTTAGGAGGTGTGATGCAAGCAGAGGCTGGACACGTGCTTATGCATTAGGGTTTGTTCTCCTGGAATGTCTCCCATGGAGGCCTGAGCTACTCTGAAAAGAATTCTGGCCTCCACTGCTGGAGAGGCTTCCTAGAGAGAGGAATGCCAGGCTGGTCCCAGCCATGTCAGTGGACACTCCAGACGGGAGATGCCAGCTTGGTGGGCTAGCCCAGGAGACACCATGTGTAGCAGAGGAACCACGCCGCTGAGCCCAGCCTCAGTGTAGATTATGAGAATTACGGTTGAAGCCACCAAGTTTGGGGGTGCTTTGATAGGCAACAATAGGTTCTGTTGGCCCAAAAATAGCAACAGAGGACAGATATGTCCATAAACAATGAACATTGTCCCACTTTAGTATTTTAATCTGTATTGCTTGCGGTTCCACCCTAACCAGAAACGTCTTTTTTTTTTTTTTTTTTTCATTTTTAAGGCCTTTATTGAGTTTGTTACAATATTGCTTCGGTTTTATGTTTTGCTTTTTTGACCGAGAGGCTCGTGGGATCTTAGCTTCCTGACCAGATATCGAACCTGCGTCCCCTGACATTGCAAGGCAGATTCTTAAGCACTGGACCACCTGGGACGTCTCACCATTATAATCATTTTAGAAGTATGGTTCAGGAGCATTGCATGCATGCTAAGTCACTTTAGTCGTGTACGACTCTTTGCGACCCCCTCATGGACTGTAGCCCACCAGGCTCCTCTGTCCATGGGTTCTCCAGGCAAGAATACTGGAGTGGGTTGCCATTTCCTTCTCCAGGGAGAAACGTCTTTCTTATTGTGAAACTTTGCTGGGACTTAGGTTGGAGGAAACGTCTGTTTTCCAGCTGCTGCTGGAGCCTTTGGAGCCTCAAGTGTCGCTCCTGGCAGAGGGAAGACCAGTCCACATGGGGAGATGTGGTCTCAGTCAAAACTAAACTAAAATGTAGCCTAATCTGGGGAAACCTCTCCCAGGAGGGAAAGCTTATCATCAGAGGCCATGGGGGTTCTTTCTTCCCGTGGATCTGTGGGCCCCGAGCAGAGCTGGGTGGTACAAGACTTCACACCTGAGTCTGGTCCAAGGTATCAGCTCCTTCTAGAAAGTTAAGCAGTGACCAAGGAGAATCTCCTTCTGCTTTGACTTTCTGTCTCCCAGTTGGAAGCTGGGAGTCTTGAGAGTTCCTGGGAACGGACATGGCTGGTGTTTCCAGGGAATTTTTTTTAACACTTAGCACCACTAACCCCTACTCATGATGGGCATATTTCTGATGTTTGGTTTCTTTTGTAGAATCAAACTATGGCGGAGGGAAGGCAGGATTTCAGGTGGACTGTGAAGGTTGTTATGCAGTCCCTGAATGGGCCACGGAGGACCCGAGGCATGGACAGAGAGGAACAGAGGAGAGCCCACCGCTCCCCGGAAGGGACAGAGCCAGCATCAGGACCACTGCGCAGCCCGCCCAGGGCTGCCCCTGGCGCTGCTCTGGGATGGCAGCTGTCTGCAGCAAGTCCCCCCCTACGTTATCCCCTCATATCTCAGGAGAAACTCCTGACACTTCAAGAGCTTTGCTTGTACCCTTGGCCTGAACTGGAATGTCCTCCCTGCCTCTCTCCAGAAGGCCTTTCTGTTCCTCAGAATGGGTTTGGAATCTCCTGCCTGCACGAAGCATGCACAGGCTCTCGCTACTGCTGCCGGGCTCCTTGCCGCCGAGCGCTCTGCAGCCACCAGCTCCGGCCTGCAGGCGCAATTGGCCACATGTTCTACTCGCCTCTGAGTCCTGCTTTTCTCTCCCAGGGAGACCCCCAAGTGCTGAGAGCACAAAACTACACTTTAGGACTCTTCCTCTCGGCCCGAAGTGCTTATCACAGCCTGAGCACACAGCACACACCAAACGTACTTATGAGAAACTGAAATTAACAGGCTGGATTTCCTGTCCACACATGACTTCTGTTATTTAGATCTGGGCCTAGAAAGCAGAGATTTTACATTTTCCTCTTTATATCCCCTTCTCACCACTGCTATAGACATAGTGTTTTACACAGATTTTTTGGTGAATGAATACATACTGTAAATTTAAAAATAGATAGTCTCAAAGCTCCAGGAAATGATGCTCCAAAAGTAATTCTACAGATTGACTTCTTATGCCCTGGAAAGAGGTGTCAATGTGTCAGCAAAATTTAGGGCCAGACAGCTACACTGTGTTGGCCTCCAAGGCACAGCCCATGTCTTCCTCATATAATTATGCCACATGCCTAGCATAGCATCTGGCACAAAAGTGAGTTGATAGGTGTTTGCTGAATGACTGACTGCAGAATGGATGAAAGTAGAATTCAAGAGCAGTGTCCCTAGTGAAGGTTTTGTATAAGCTTGATTTCCCACAATTCTTTTTATCTATAGAGAAGAACCCAATAGAATTCCAAATCCCCAGAGTTGTTTTCAACTCTAACCTCCCAGATAGAAGATCATGTAAAGTCCATTGCCATTTTCATGAAGATTTCAAGATTTTATAAAATCTCTAACAAACAAAATATAAAAAATACTGCCTTGGAAGGTGGTGCTGTTCAGTCGCTCAGTCGTGTCCAACTCTTTGCGACCCCATGGACTGCAGTATGCCAGGCCTTCCTGTCCGTCACCAACTCCCAGAGTTTACTCAAACTCATGTTCATTGAGTCAGTGATGCCATCCAACCATCTCATCCTCTGTCGTCCCCTTCTCCTCCTGCCTTCAATCTTTCCCAGCATCCAGGTCTTTTCAAATGAGTTGGCTCTTTGCATCATGTGGCCAAAGTATTGGAGCTTCAGCTTCAGCACCAGTCCTTCCAAAGAATATTCAGGGTTGATTTCCTTTAGAATTGGCTGGTTGGATCTCCTTGCAGTCCAAGGGACTCTCAAGAGTCTCCAGCACCACAGTTCGAAAGCATCAATTGTTCAGTGCTCACCCTTCTTTGGAGAAGGCAATGGCACCCCACTCCAGTACTCTTGCCTGGAAAATCCCATGGACAGAGGAGCCTGGTGGGCTGCAGTCTATGGGGTCGCTAAGAGTCGGGCATGACTTTCACTTTCACTTTTCACTTTCATGCATTGGAGAAGGAAATGGCAACCCACTCCAGTGTTCTTGCCTAGAGAATCCCAGGGACGGGGGAGCCTGGTGGGCTGCCGTCTATGGGGTCACACAGAGTCGGACATGACTGAAGCGACTTAGCAGCAGCAGCAGCACCCTTCTTTATGGTCCAACTCTCACATCCGTCCATGACTACTGGGAAAACCATAGCCTTGACTGGATGGACCTTTGTTGGCAAAGTGATGTAGAGATGTATTTAAGCTTACAGCAGGTGCTTTAATAGCTGTAAGAACAACATGCTGTGAGCGCACAGAGGAGAGAACAGTCGGTCCCTGTGGGCTGGGGTTGGGTGCTGGGAGGGTCAGGTGAGGTTGGTCTTCACACCCTCGTTAAAGACACAGGGGCTTAATGCAGCTGCTTTGGCAGGTCAAGCCTGTATTTGCCTGCTGGACTGAGAGAGCCCGCCTGGACCTGGCAGGCCTGACCTCTTAGCCAAGCAGCCAACGTACCAGCTAAGGCCCTGACGTCTGTGGTTCCCTGAGGTCCCTGTCGGGGGGATGGTTAGCACCTCGGCCAGGCACTCAGCAAAGTGTCCTCTTAAAAGACAGAACCATTCAGTAATCATGTGGGAACAGCAGCCGGATCCCTGTGATAACCGACCTCACTTCACATCTGGAGAGCGAATGGAGTTTACCCAAACCCAGTGGAATGAGACACCCGACACGTGTCTGTTACCCTTCACCCCATCATTGGTCTATAAGGCAGCAGGTGCAAGCTCAATATTGTTTTGCAAATAAATTGTAGCCAGGAGACCCAAATCTGAGGGTCACTGCCTTTCCTTTTTTTTTTAATTTATTGTTTTAACATAGATTTCAGTGGCTCTGGGTAATTCCTATAATAACATTACTTTCCTAGCCTGGAGACAGATGAGTGCAGTTAGAAATCCTGCCCTGTGCAATGCATGCTGGGAGCGTGCCGAGCACTTGAATGCCACGGGCCAAGCAGCTGGGAGGGAGAGGAGGCCAAGAACCACACCCTGCAGGTTCATTCCTTCAGAAGCAGGGGCCAAACAGAGAAACGAAGTACATGCCCATCGACGGCTGCCAAAGAGATGCCCTCAGTACACCATCCAGATCCAGAGAGCACCCAGTCATAAAGTGCCAACAGCCGCTGCAGCCGCACAGAGAGGCCACTGTGGGCCCGGCTCTGCGCCAGGCCAGTCACCCTCGCTGGCTTATGACCGTCGGTGCTGCCTCCCAGAGAACACAATCCCACTACAAACAAGGGAATGGGCTCAGAGCAATCACAGAACTTACCTAAAGCCCCATAAATAGGAAGTGGCAGTGCACGAATTCAAAAGCAAGTCTAAGTGCATGCCTACCTGATCAATATCTGCTATCTATATCTATGCATCTATGTTCACCTCCCATCCATCCGCTCATATACCTGTCCGTCATCTATCCCGTGGTGTTAATAGGAGTCACATCCTCAGAGACTCAGGAACAGCAATGACCTTCTCCGTCTTCCCCACAAGGTGACTCTGGGGTCAGAGTTTAAGCATGTTTCTTTGTGGACTTGTCCCTGAACTCAGGCTTCTCGGGACCTGCGGTGAACTCACTGCTGAGTGGTCCAGGCACTCTGCTGCCTAGCAAGGTCTTACTCTAGAAATGAGGCAGGATGGGACCCAACCAGTGAGCCATGGTCAGGCTCCAAGAAGCCATCTTTTTGTGACTTTCTGTGAGAGCTCTCGTTTCTCTTTCATGAATAACAAACCATCAAATCCACAAATATCATTCCCCAGCATGGAATACATGGGGCGGGAAGATGGACAATCAATTCCTAGCAGAATCTGACATACTCAAAGCCCCAGTACAAATATGTCTCATCCATGCCTATCACAGATGACTGAAATTCTACTGTTAGAAAATCATTTCTCTGCTTTACCCAAGCAATCCAATTCTGCAATATAACCTTCAGATGTGTTTAAAAAGTGGATGGGATAATAACGGCATGTGGCAGCACTATTTGTAATAAAACAATTTAGAGACAAGAGAGGATGATTAAATACATGGAGGACTGGTTAAACAGAGGAATAGCTAAACTGTGTTACATCCATACCATGCATAGATAATATGCAACGATTAAAAGAATGAGCCTACTGATGTTGAAGCTGAAACTCCAATACTTTGGCCACCTGATGTGGACAGCTAACTCATGTGAAAAGACCCTGATGCTAGGAAAGATTGAGGGCAGGAGGAGAAGGGGACAAGAGAGGATGAGATGGTTGGATGGCATCACCAATACAATGGACATGGGTTTGGGTGGACTCTGAGAGTTGGTGATGGACAGGGAGGTCTGGCGTACTGCGGTTCATGGGGTCACAAAGAGTCGGACACGACTGAGCGACTGAACTGAAATGAACTCTATACACAATGAAACAATCTCCCAAAGCTGTAAAATGAACAACGCAAGATGAAGAATTCCATGTTGAATAACACCCATACAATGGGTCAGTTCAAACGCACGGAGACCCGCTCTGGAAGGATGGAGACCCGCTCTGGAAGGATGGAGACCTTTGGTGTCAGCGGTGGCTGCAGAGAGGGAAATTGGGTGCATGGGGGCCTGAGCAGGATCAGTGGCTGCCACAATTTCTGCCAATGGCGCCGTCTGGAGCTGAGCCACGAGGTGGTCCTGGTGGAACGAGGGCTCTGCAACGTTGACGAGCACAACATGTATTATGTAATAGAAAATGAAATTTAAATTTAAACATATGTTAGGAAGGTAGAATGAGGTCATTATGATAAAATACATTATTCCTTATACTTCTGAGGGTTTGGGTCATTTATTTTTTTCATTCATTCAGGAAATACTGATTTAGTCCCAACCAGTGGGGTATGCTGAGTACACAGAGGTGAGTAAAAGAGATCTTACTCCTACGTGAAAGTCATGTATGCTTGGGAGTGTGCATACCATCAGCTGTCACTCACTGAGCGCCTGCTGGGAGCCCAGGGCCCAGCAACAGGCACGGTGGCCCAGAGCACAGTTGGGGGCTGACCGTCTGGAGGCTGAGCCCACCTCTACTCTTAAGAGGGGATCACTAACCCTCTGTGCCTATTTTCTCATCTGTAAACAGGGACTAATAACAGTTTGTTCCTCACTGAGTTGTGGTGAGGATGAAATTAGCTGACACTTGTCAGGTTCTTAGAACAATTCCTGGCTGGGCTCACCGTGCCCGCATCCTGTGTGTTTATTACTCCCTGCCCAGCCCAGCATGCTACAGATACAGCGGCAATGAGACAGCCCCAGCCCACGCGCACAGAGGGTTTACCATCCCTGGAGGCAGATATTAAACACATAATTACCATTGTGTCTGTCTCCCAGGGAGAGACAGAAAAATAAATAGGTAACTATCACCCCACGTGCTGAGCACTCCTGGGCCATAGGACTGCAGGTGGAGGAGGAAAAACGCTGAGTCTAAAGGCAGAGTCGGGTCTCAGTAGCAGAAGGTGGGGGAAAGGGTGCCCCAGGCCAGGGCACAGCTGAGCAAAAGCAGGCAGGCCTGCGGAGGGAACGAGCTTCCGGGTCAGAGTGTGTGATGCAAGGGAGGGGGAGCTGGGAGTGGGGAGGGCAAGCAGAGGCCGGCTAGGGAAGGGATCGGGAAGGGATCTGGGTTCATCCCCAGAGCAATGGGAACCCACAAAGGCGTTCAGCAACTCGGTAAGACTTGCCCTTTACGAAGACCGTGCTGACCGCAGGCAGCACATGACCTGCAGGGCGGCAAACTTGGAAGCAGGCAGACGAGAGAGGCCGCCAGGTCAGAGAGAGGAGCATCGAGAAAGTCTCCCTCCCAGAAGAGAACCTTGCAGGGGAGAGAATGCTTAACACCCCGTGTGCCTCCCGTGCTCCGCGGAGGCTGCTCCTGTGAAGGGCGAGGGATCGCGCACACAGGAGAGGCTTTGTCAGGCCAGGCCTCTGGGTCTGCTTCTCTCCTCGCTGTGTCTCCAGTGCCAGCAGCAGGGCCTGGCACACCGTCTGCACCCAGTAGGGGATCACCGTCTTGGAGGCGGCGCCGGCAGAGCGCACAGGACGCACAGGGCCACTGAGACGGCGCAGCCAGGGAGGCAGGGGACAAACCACGTGGCTCAGCAGCCGGACAGGTGAGCACTTCAAGAAGCGATTTGCGGCCACGAAGTTCAAGGAGGATAAACCCTTCCTGGGCGGTCCAGTCATTAAGAATCTGCCTTCCAATACAGGGGACACCGGTTCGATCCCTGGTCAGGGAACTAAGATCCCACACGCCGCGGGGCACCTAAGCCCGAACGCTGCAGTTACTGAGCCTGCGCTCTGGAGCCGGTGCACCCCAGCTGGAGAAGGCTCTTGCTGAAACTAGAGGCCTGCTTGCCATAACAGAGTCCCAGCACAGCCAAAGAGAAGACAGGGAGGATACATCCAAAAGGCATCCATCAGATTTTGTAACTGCTACCATGACGATGTTGTCATAGCTCTGTCAGCCAACAAGCTCAGGGAGCATCACATACACACAGATTGTATTTAGGGCCTGACCTTGAGGGGTGCAGACACAGTGGAAGACACCCCATTTTCTTGATGTCCACAGGCTAGTCAGGAAGACCTCGTTATTCACAGCATAGGCACGTCACAGTGTTACAAAACTACATTTCTGGTTTCGGGAGCTCTCCCCTGGATCACTTCCCTGGAGTCCTATATCTTGATAATGAAGGCATGGAACAAACAGGCCTTGTCTTCACTCATTAATTCCTGAGGTGGGAGTTGCTCAGTGTTTGCCAAGAGAGTTGCTTAAATACAACTGCAAATTTGCAAAATAGATGTTGCCATAAGGAAGAAGCATCCTAGCTGTATAAATATTTCATAAAAATTTTTCATTACAACAGAGACAAAAGACTGGGGACGCTGGCAGTCACAATTAGTATTGTCTAACAGGGCAGATACGAGTCCACCCAATATGCAAAGGACTGTTAATAACAACAAGTATCAATACTTTGAACCAAAGTCTGTAGTGGTCCCTTTTACTTCTTCCTCCTAAACAATTCAGTGCCAAAGGCATCAGGTGGAGCAGAGAGGTGGGCGTTCACGGTGGGGCTGGAGGGCAGGAGGCCATGGAGGCCCAAAGCGGGGTCAGAGCCCCAGGGACAAGGAGGACCTACGCAGGGGGGTGGCCTGACCTCTGCTGTCACCAGCTGACCAGGTAAGGGGCGGACTCCTCAGAGGGCTGAGGAGCGGCAGCCTGGCATGTGGCATCAGAGCATTAGAACATCTCCATAGGAATGAGCACATCTACTGTCCAGATCGTGGATCCTAAATACCAATTTCCATTAAAATGTGGGACTTCCCTTGTGGCTCAGTAGCTAAGAATCTGCCTGCCAATCCTGGGGACACAGGTTCGATCCCCTGTCTGGGAAGATTACACATGCTATGGAGTAACTAAGCCCCTTCACACGACTGCTGAAACCCACACAACCCTACAGTCAGCAAGCCGCAGTTACTGAAGCCCATGTGCCCAGAGCCTGTGCTCTGCAACCAGAGAAGCCACTGCGGTGAGAAGCTCGTACAGCTAGAGAGGAGCCCCTGCTCTCCATAATGGAGAAAGGCCACACGCCGCAAAGAAGACCCGACACGGCCAAAATAAACAAACACGGCGATGTGCGCAGGTCAGAATGGGGCCTTTTGAAGGAGGTTGCCACTTTCCTCATTACCTTCACCTTTTCAGTTCAGTCAGTTCAGTCGCTCAGTCCTGTCCGCACGCCAGGCCTCCCTGTCCATCACCAGCTCCCGGAGTTTACGCAAACTCATGCCCATTGAGTCAGTGATGCCATCCAGCCATCTCATCCTCTGTTGTCCCCTTCTCTCCTGCCTTCAATCTCTCCCAGCATCAGGGTCTTTTCCAATGAGTCAGCTCTTCGCATCAGGTGGCCAAAGGATTGGAGTTTCAGCTTCAGCATCAGTTCTTCCAATGAAGATCCAGCACTGATCTCCTTTAGGATGGACTGGTTGGATCTCCTTGCAGTCCAAGAAACTCTCAAGAGTCTTCTCCAACACCATAGTTCAAAAGCATCAATTCTTCGGTGCTCAGCTTTCTTTATAGTCCAACTCTCACATCCATACATGACCACTGGAAAAACCATAGCCTTGACTAGACGGAGCTTTATTGGCGAAGTGATATCTCTGCTTTTTAACATGCTATCTAGATTTATCATAGCTTTTCTTCCAAGAAGCAAGTGTCTTTTTATTTCATGACTTCAGTCACCATCAGCAGTGATTCTGCAGCCCTCGAATATAAAATCTGCTAGTGTTTCCACTTTTTCCACATAGTCAATTTCTATTGACTGAGGAAGGCCAAGAGCTCTGGTTGGTAACACAGAGGTAGGGGTATGGGGGAATGGGGAATTAGTGCTTAATGGGGACGGATTTTAAGACAGGGATGAAGAAGAAGACCTGGAGGGGGATGGTGGGGACGGTTGTACAACGTGTGTGTGTGTGCACACTGTCACTGAACTGCACACGTAAAGCTGGATAAGATGGTAAGTTTTGTGTTATACATATATTTTCCCACAATAAAAATTTTAAATTAAAAAAGGAAACCAATTGTTAAGTTACATTCACTTTAAATGTTTAGTTTCAAACTGTCGGTGGGAAGAGTGACACCAGCATTTATGTGTCTTGAATTAAATATCAAACAGCCTCTAACCCAGGCTTCCTGCTCCAGCACCATAGGGAGAATCTTGTCTCGGAAAGGAAGGCTTCTGTGTTTGTTTCACATGGCCAAACATTAACTTTATGACTCTGTGAAAATTTGGGAATACTCTTTCTGCCAAACCTGACTGTGAATGTCCATTCTTAGAGAGTTTTAGAAGATCTGAGAGCCTTGGTCTTCAAAGCAAACCTTCTTGTAGTTACTAAGCCAAATAAAGCAATCCAACCCAGGGGCAGAACTCCAAGGAATGACAGTGCTGTGGGTGAGAAAGGCAAGCCCGTCTGTTTCATAGTTTGCTTGGCCTGAAAAACTAGAACAAGCATGTTTGCTTATTTAGTTCAAAGACTCTGCAGTGCACGGTCACACCAAATTCCTGTAGCCACGAAACACGACACAGGGGTCCAGAGGCGGTTTACATGCATGAGGCTACGAACAGCGAGTGTGGAGTCACATGATTTCACAGATGAGTCCAGGGATAAACCAGGAAGTTGCTTTAATGTCTGGCTACACTTTCACCGCACAGCTCCACCAATGGCATGACCTACAAGCCTACTTCAAGGCTCGCTAGCTGGAAGAGCAGAAGGCTCCATGCATGTCCACTGCTTAGGAAAGGACTGGCCGAGTGATAATGACCTGACCCTCTGCCTGCATCCATAGAAGATATGCTGAGCTAAACAGCCAAGCTTTTTGATTCACTGGAGCTCAGCCTCTTCACGTCAAGCCCCAGATATGCCAGGACAGACACTGCTTTAGAGCCTTCCGATGCTATGATTTTCTCCTTGTTTTGTTTGGCCACCCTACATGGCATGGGGGATCTTAGTTCCCTGACCAGAGATCGAACCTGTGCTCCCTGCTTTGCGAGTACAGAGTCTCAATCGCTGGACAACCAGCAAGTCCCCCAGTGTGATGATTTTCATAATCTGTAACTACCTAGGCAGTAATTCATGAGTTGATGGTGGTATGACTATCAATTTTCCTAAATTCCTTTGTTAAGAGTATGTGTGTGTTTCTTTAATTGAGAGTAAAATTAACTTGAATTGGTCATTACTTAGAATGACGCGTCTCAGAAGTATACTTTAGTCCAGAATTACACTCATGCTGCCCTGAAGGATGAATGCCATCTGACAGTGTAAATGCATGGAAACAAACATATAAAAGAGCCCTACTGCAGAAGTAAGCACGCCGAGACAAATATAACATTTGTCCTTTAAACTTAATCCTCTTATGCCAGGTCTAATATAAGACAGTTTGGTTTAAAGGGCATGTGTACATATGGGTTATATTTCAGAAGACGCATAAGTGATCTAACTCCAAACAAGAACAAGCTGGGTTCCAAAAGGTTCGTTTACATGCATCTGTAGACAGCGATGGGCTTCCCCCGTGGCTCGGTGGTGAAGAAGCGCCTGCAATGCAGAAGCCGGAGACTGGGGTTAGATTCTTGGATCGGGAAGATCCCCTGGAGAAGGGGATGCAACCTTCCCCAGTACTCTTGCCTGGAGAACCCCATGGACAGAGGAACCCGGTGGGCTACAGTCCACGGAGTTGCAAAGAGTTGGACACGACTGAAGCAAACTGGCAAGTGCTTCACAGACAGCGATGCCGAGGTGGTCAGAGGACGCTATGGGATGGCTCAACCCGATGTTTCAAAGGGCGTTTCAGCGCATCCAGAGAAGCCAAGCCTGGGCCTGCGTCTGAGCTGCCCCGGGGGAGGGTTCACGGGCTGAAGGCACGACCTGTGACGTCAGTACTCCCTCCCTGCTCTGCTTTCCCATTGAGACCCTCTGAGGTTTCATTTTCTGAGTATCCCTGGCCACCAAATGTCTGGGATTCGATCCCAGTTGTAAAAGCTCTTTATTACCATTGTGTAAAGCCAGGCACTGTTCCCCGCCCCGTCAGTGGGCACTGGAACCTTGGCGGTGCTACTTTAGAGGTCACTATTGGCCCAGAGTATAGTTTAGAAGCCACGACTGGCTCCAGGAGTTGGTGATGGACAGGGAAGCCTGGTGTGCTGCAGTCCATGGGGCCCCAAAGAGTCCCACACGACTGAGGGACTGGACTGAACTGACTGATTAGCCCAGAGTGCTTCCCAGGTGGCAGAGTTGGTAAAGAATCTGCCTGCCAATGCAGGATGCATGGGTTCGATCCCTGTGTCAGGAAGATCCCCTGGAGCAGGAAGTGGCAACCCACTCCAGTATTCTTGCCCAGAGAATCCCTTGGACAGAGGAGTCTGGTGGGCTACAATCCATGGGTTTGCAAAGAGTCAGACACAACTGAGTAACTGAGTGCACACAGCTGGCCCAGATGAAAGCCAGGGCTCCATTAGAAGTCCCTGCGTCGACTCAGAGGGAGGCCCCTGGGCAGCCTTGAAGGGCGGCGTGCAGTCAGCCCAGACAATCATGGGGAGAATGCTGGAAGCCTCCCAGGGCCACCCTAACGCAGAGTCTGCCCTTGGCCACAAGGGTGGCGGGCAGAACCTGTCCTTCAGGGTCCTGCCCTGAGCTGCCACAAGAAGACAGCGAGGCCGACTGCGGTGTTTCCATGGGAACGCTGTGGGGTGTGCTTGTCTATTTCCATGGAACCTGTCACCATGGCACCTACTCGATCTGAAAAACAGGCTAAAAGCAGAACATACAGGAAAGCAGGGAGTCACCCCCCTGCAGCCCCCTTCTCCCTCTACCATCTGAGCCACTAGGGAAGCCATAGGTACAGCCTAGAGATGAACAGTTTTCATTTGTCAGCCATACCCTAATGAGGATGAAAAGGTAATGCAGATCAAGTGTTCAGCTGTGCATGTTAAATAAGCGGGTGGGAGCCAGCCTGTAGGTGCAGCTGACACGGAGTAGCTACGGAAAGCAGGCCAGGTGCTCTGCTGCCGGGCCGGGAGCCTCCCCCGTCGGCCCTGCCTCCCAGCGTCTTAGTTTCCCGAGTCAATCGATTTCATTTGTGTTTAAACCAGTTTCAGTTGGATTTCCTATAACATGAGGATTAAAAAACAAATTCCTGGAACATTACTTCCTCTCTACTAGTTTCAGACCCTTACCTCATTAGAGCTCAATTCCAAAGCTAGGTCTTGGAGGAAGTTCACCTAGTTCTATTTCACCCTTTATCTCCAGCCCCTGCGCACTGTCTGTGGGGTGGTGATCACATATACGCCCCGAACTATAAAAGCCTGTGAGACTGGTGGTGTCTCCACTTGTCCAAAGAGGAAGCTGAGGTCCAAAAAGGGCAACACATTCAGTAATGGACAATAAGATCAGGACCAGAAATGATTCAGCTCTGTATGGTCTATAAACTATTAATAAGTTCTGGGTTCTTTTTCTAAACAGTCAATTCTTCAGTACCCTAGTTGGATTATAAATCTCTTAAGTCCAAGGCTAGTTTTCCTTCTGTTGTAACACTTGCGATGTGTTTGTTACCAAATGGTCAGGGAACCTCCTGCAGCCTGGAACACACTGGGCTCAGGGGCCCGACAATACCCGGAGGTCTGCTGAGTACTTTAAAAAGTGCCGGGCACCGAGCTAAGGGCTTGACATATGTAATCTCATTTTTAAAAAATGGTTCATTGTATTTACGTTATTCTTGGACCCACAGGCAAGTGGCCTTTGGCCAAGGCCTGTGAGTGCAGCCTCTTAGGATTGGAATAGAGTCTCTATTCCGAGGGACAGACACAGAGGGCGGGTCCCCAACAGGGGCAGAGGGCAAGGCGGGAAGGCCAAGGACTCTGGCGTTGACCCCTGGTTCTACTTCTTGTGATCTGAGTGGTGTTAGGCAAGTTACTTTGAGTTTTGGGGTTCTGTTTTGTCACTTGTCAAATGAAGATATAACCCCAACACCTCTCTGGGTTGCTGGAAGATTAAATCACATCACACACCCAGCACAATGGTTGGCATAGTTTTGCTTTTTCCCTATTATGTTTCTTCCCGATGAGCACTTTCAGCCACCTGCCCCACCCCACCCCCACCCCAGCTCTGAGGACGGTGGCCAAGCCCACCCAGGAGCCACAGAGATAAAGAAATTCAAGAGAACACTGGCTTCCAGGGGTGGGGGGAGTTTCCATCCCGTTCTTTGCCAAACATAGATTTGCTGCTAGAAAGCCAGGGCGCGCCCAGGAATGGTTGTAGCCCAGGCTGCTTGGTTCCACTGCGAATTCATTGTGGTTGGATTATAACGAAGGCGTTTTCCTTTTGTCTCTGCCTAGTGAGCCACAAACAGTTCCAGATCCGCCTCATTAAAGAAAGGAAAGGGGGTTTGCTGGGAGGCTCGGTACACATTTTCAATGAAGACGTGCGGTCGTTCTTCAGAGCAGCCAAGCTCCCCTTCGATGTGGCATGTCACCACATAGCCAGTGTCCACTCAGCACAGGTAACTTACACCTCTCTAGGTAAACTTGAGGGAGCAGCATTTCTCTGGGGCTTAGCTGAGGGACAGGAAGAGATTCCTTTCCATTTTATCCCCTCTTCTCATCTGCTCTTTTACCCAAAGAATATGGGTAGGCCAGCATTTCTATGTACCCAAGAATGCCACTTCTCGTGTTGAATAGTTAGATCCTCCACTGGAAGCAGTTCAGTTCCTATTTATGGGAGGCAGTGCTCTCAAAGTGCAGATGTTTGGGACACCAGTATCAGTACCCTGGAGTGCATGCAAATGTCTGGCTCCATAGTTTTCCTCTGAATTAGGCTCACTATGAAAGACCGAGAACCTTTGTTGTCGTTCAGTTGCTAGGTTGTGTCTGACTCTTTGTGACCCATGGGCTGCAGCACGCCAGGCCTCCCTGCCCATCACCAACTCCTGGAGTTCACTCAAACTCGTGTCCATCGAGTCAGTGATGCCATCCAGCCATCTCTTCCTCTGTTGCTCCCTTCTCCTCCCACCTTCAATCTTTCCCAAAAATCAGGGTCTTTTCCAGTGAGTTGGTTCCTTGCATCAGGTGGCCAAAGTATTGGAGCTTTAGTGTCAATCAGCTCTTCCAAAGACTATTCAGGGTTGCTTTCCTTTAGGATTGACTGGTTTAATCTCCTTGCTACCCAAGGGATGCTCAAGAGTCTTCCCCAGCACCCCAGTTCAAAAACAATTCTTCAGACCTCAGCCTTCTTTATGGTCCAACTCTCACATCTGTACGTGACTACTGAGAACCTTAGGTAGCAGTTAAGAACATGGGTTTTAGACTCAGATATACGGACTAACTCTGAGCTCCAGCTCTACCGCCTACTGACAATGCACCTTGGGCAGAGTAGTCAGCCTCGCTGGGTCTTAGTTTCATCACCTGTACAAAGGGAGTGCACGACAGTCAGAGGCCATGGAGCTCATGTGGTTGTTATAAGGGTGAAATGAAATAACACATATTTAGCAATAATTGGCATATAGGATAGGAAATATGCACTGTGATAACTCTTCCAAAAGTCTTAGGACCCTGTGAAAAATGATAAACTTACATCACAACCAGTGTGAGGGTCTCTGCTTGTGTTTTCTATCGGTGCAAGTTTTGAAAAGTCTACAGATCAGCAACCAGACCTGATGGTGTTTATTATGAGCCGTGAGGTTGCCACCAGGACTCTCCTCTGAGCCTCGACAACGGGACAGCCAGGAGGGGGCAGCAAAAGAGAGCCAGAGACGAACTCTGTAGCCATTAGAATCTCGGTGCTGACAAGTCAGGAGCATTTACTTGGCATGTCCAGGCTGGTACTAATTTCGAAAGATACCAAGTCCGGTAGATGCAGTCTAGCATCTGATAGCATCAGCAATTGCAATCAGCATATTGATCACATGCTGAGTGAGTGTATATTAGCCCTGCGGGTGGTGGCTGTCTATCTGACTCCTGGTTTTCATAGATTATTTACTTTAGGCAGTCACACAAGCATGGCTTTATTGTAGAAAACAACAAAGCTTAATTGCAATGTAGATGTTAGGAGATAGTATAAACCAAGGGTTGGCAAATATTTTGGTATAGCCTGTGAGTTAAGAATGGTTTTCGTAGTTTTCAGTTCAGTTCAGTTCAGTCGCTCAGTCCTGTCCGACTCTTTGCAACCCCATGGACCACAGCACACCAGGCCTCCCTGTCCATCACCAACTCCCGGAGTCCACTCAAACTCATGTCCTTTGAGTCGGTGATGCCATCCAACCATCTCATCCTGTGTCACCCCCTTCCCCTCTTGCCTTCAATCTTTCCCAACATCTCCCAACGTTTATATTTTTAAACGTTGTTAAAAAGAAGGAGGGGGAGCGGAAATAATAACAAAATGATAGTTAATTTTATGCATCAACCTGGTGCACAGTACCGAGATAGTGGGTTAAACATTATTTCTGGGTGTGTCTGTGAGGGCGTTTCCAGATGAGATCAGTGTTTGAACTGACAGACCGAGTGAGGCAGGCTGCCTTCCCCAGTGTGAAAGAGCATCGCCCAATCCACTGACGGCCTGAACAGAGCGGACAGGCAGAGGCAGGCAGGCTCTGCTCTCTGCCCAGCTGCCTGAGCTGGGGCCGTGGCTTTCTCCTGGCCTCTGGCGAGGACCCACCCATCAGTGTTCCTGGTTCTCAAGCCTGCAGACGGGCTGGAACCACACCACCGGCTTTGCTGGGCCTCCAGCTAACTGATGGCAGACTGGTGCTGCTCCGCCTCCATAATCCCACAAGTCAATTCCACGTGTCGATGCATGTGTATATCCCCCCTGGAGAAGGAAATGGCAGGCTGCTCCAGTGTTCTTGCCTGGAGAATCCCATGGACAGAGAAGTCGGGCAGGCTCCAGTCCATGGGATCGCAAGAGTCGGACACTGCTGAGCGACTAAACCACCACATACACGTGTACAGATATCCTGTTGGCTGTGTTTCTCTGGAGAACCACGACTAATACAGAGACGTACGTGTTGCCCAAAGCCCACAGTGTTCACTATCATCCTGTACATAAAAGTCTGTTGAGCCCTCATCCAGCCTACTCAGGAGCTGGCTACTCAGCACGTGGTCTGAACATAATTCAAAATCATGGTCCATCAAAATGCAAATCCTCATATGTTGCTGATGTGTTCCCAAGTTAACAAAAGTCACCAATCTACTATACTTACTTAGTCAGGAGACCAAGTTTATCAGGGTCAAAGAAACCCTCAGAACCAAAACAAAACAAGGGCAACACCGCACAGGAGAGTGACAGGCTAGTCTGAGTTATGAATACAGATGCCAGAACCCCAAACTGAGCATCAGCACACTGAAGCCAGCAGTGTGCCTGAGTAGTTAACATGTCCTGACCGAGTTGGGGTTATGCCAGGAGCGTAAGGCTGGCTTAGTGTTAGAAAAGTGGTTAATAGAATTCATCATATTACCAGATTGAAGGCAAAACACTTAACACCTCAATAAAATTAGGAAAAAATAGTATTTATCATCCATTAAAAATTTTAAGAACTCAGTTACTTTAAACTAGAACTTGATAAAGAACATCTAGCAAGAAAAGACAAGAAGGACAAAAAACTTACATCATACCTAATGGTGAAATGTTGAAAGCACTCCCTTTAAGAGCTGAGACAAGACTCAAGAGGTCCCATTAACACCACATTATTCCAGCCTGTGTAGCAAAACAAGAAAAAGCAAGCAAATGAAAATGTGTAAGGATTGGACAGGAAGGGAAAAAACTTGCAGATCTTGTGACTGTCAGCATGGAAAACCCAACATTATTTGGAAATAAAATTATTAAAATTAGAGAATTCAAGAAATTTTCTAGGTATTAATACAAAAACCACTGTGAAAAGTAAATTGTATTCCTATTCACCAGTAACTGCTAAAAACATAATTTTAAAAGATAACCCCTATAATAGCATGCTTGTGCTGTGCTTAGTCGCTCAGTCGTGTCCAACTCTGTGTGACCCATGGCCTGTAGCCCGCCAGGCTCCTCTGTCCATGGGGATTCTCCAGGCAAGAATACTGGAGTGGGTTGCCATGCCCTCCTCCAGAGGATCTTCCTAATGAACTTGTGTCTCCTGTGTCTCCTGAATCTCAGGCGGATTCTTCCTGACCCAGGGATTGACCCCAGGTCTCCCCGCATTGCAGACAGATTCTTTACCGTCTGAGCCACCAAGGAAGCCCAAGAATACTGGAGTGGATAGCCCATCCCTTCTCCAGGGGAACTTTCTTACCCAGGAATCAAACTGGGGTCCCCTGCATTGTAGGCAGATTCTTTACCAGCTGAGCTACCAGGGAAGCCCATAATAGCATGAACAAATACCAGATATCCAGGAGTAATCCAACCAAACATGTGAAAGCCTTTTCTAGAGAAAAACTTTACTGCAAGTTTTTAAAAAAAAGACAAACAAATGTTCATGACAGGAAGATTTGATCCTGTGAATACATCATTTCTCTCCAAACTGAAGTATATATTCTAGGCAATTCCAATCAGACTCCTAACAAGATTTTTTAAAAGGAACTCAACAAGCTGATTATTTGGAAGAGCAAAGATCCAAGAAACACCAAGTCACATTTAAAGAAGAACAACAGACGCGCGCACACGTGTGTTTGTGTGTGGGGGGTGGTGGTGCAGGGGACATTTCCTTTCCCAGATATCAAAACATATTCTATTACCATAGTAACTAAGATTGGACAAACTCCCAAAACCCAACAACAACAAAAAACAAAAAGTCCAATTAGAAAATGGGCAAATGACTTGAATGGACATTTTCTCAAAGAAGATACACAAATGGTCTGTAAGTACATGAAAAGATACCCAATATCACTGATCATTACAGCAATGCAAATAAAACCACAGTGAGACAACACTTCATACCTAGTAGGATGGCTATTTTTTTTAAAGAAAAAATAAAACACCAGATATATAACAAGCATTAACAAAGACATGGAGAAACTGGAACCTATGTTCCTTGCTGGTGGGAATGTAAAATGGTGTAACTTCTGTTAAAATAGTATAATAGTTTCTCAAAAAATCAGACATTGAACTACTGAACATATACCCCAAAAGAATGAAAAGCAGAAACTCAAACAGATATTTGTGCATGCATGTTTACAGCAGCTTTATCCACAATAGCCAAAAGGTGGAAGCAAACCAAATGTCTATCAATTGATGTTGTTGTCGTTCAGTCCCTAAGTGGTGTTCAACTCTGCAACCCCTTGGTCTGCAGCACCCCAGGCTTGCCTGTCCTTCACCATCTCCCACAGCTCACTCAAACTCACGTCCATCGAGTCAGTGATGCCATCCAACCATCTCATCCTCTGTTGTCCCCTTCTCCTCCTGCCTTCAATCTTTCCCAGCATCAGGGTCTTTTTCTAAGAGTCAGCTCTTCTCATCAGGTGGCCAAAGTATTGGAGCTTCAGCTTCAGCATCAGTCCTTCCAAAGAATATTCAGGATTGACTTATTTTAGGATTGACTGACTTGATGTTGCAGTCCAAGGGACTCCCAAGAGTCTTCTCCAGCACAATTTGAAAGCATCGATTCTTTGGCGCTCAGCCTTCTTTATGATCCAACTCTCACATCCATCAGATCAGATCAGTCGCTCAGTGGTGTCCGATTCTTTGCGACCCCATGAATCGAAGCACACCAGGCCTCCCTGTCCATCACCAACTCCTGGAGTTCACTCAGACTCACGTCCATTGAGTCAGTGATGCCATCCAGCCATCTCATCCTCTGGCGTCCCCTTCTCCTCTTGCCCCCAATCCCTCCCAGCATCAGAGTCTTTTCCAATGAGTCAACTCTTCACATGAGGTGGCCAAAGTACTGGAGTGTCAGCTTTAGCATCATTCCTTCCAAAGAAATCCCAGGGCTGATCTCCTTTAGAATGGACTGGTTGGATCTCCTTGCAGTCCAAGGGACGCTCAAGAGTCTTCTCCAGCACCACAGTTCAAAAGCATCAATTCTTCGGTGCTCAGCCTTCTTCACAGTCCAACTCTCACATCCATACATGACCACTGGAAAAACCATAGCCTTGACTAGACGGACCTTTGTTGGCAAAGTCATGTCTCTGCTTTTCAATATGCTATCTAGGTTGGTCATAACTTTCTTTCCAAGGAGTAAGCGTCTTTTAATTTCATGGCTGCAGTCACCATCTGCAGTGATTTGGGAGCCCAGAAAAATAAAGTCTGACACTGTTTCCATTGTTTCCCCATCTGTTTCCCATGAAGTGATGGGACCGGATGCCATGATCTTCGTTTTCTGAATGTTGAGCTTTAAGCCAACTTTTTCACTCTCCACTTTCACCTTCATCAAGAGGCTTTTTAGTTCCTCTTCACTTTCTGCCATAAGGGTGGTGTCATCTGCATATCTGAGGTTATTGAGATTTCTCCCGGCAATCTTGATTCCAGCTTGCGTTTCTTCCAGTCCAGCGTTTCTCATGATGTACTCTGCATAGAAGTTAAATAAGCAGGGTGACAATATACAGCCTTGACGTACTCCTTTTCCCATTTGGAACCAGTCTGTTGTTCCATGTCCAGTTCTGTTGCTTCCTGACCTGCATACAAATTTCTCAAGAGGCAGATCAGATGGTCTGGTATTCCCATCTCTTTCAGAATTTTCCACAGTTCATTGTGATCTACACAGTCAAAGGCTTTGGCATAGTCAATAAAGCAGAAATAGATGTTTTTCTCGAACTCTCTTGCTTTTTCTATGATCCAGCAGATGTTGGCAATTTGATCTCTGGTTCCTCTGCCTTTTCTAAAGCCAGCTTGAACATCAGGAAGTTCACGGTTCACATATTGCTGAAGCCCGGCTTGGAGAATTTTGAGCATTACTTTAGTAGCGTGTGAGATGAGTGCAACTGTGTGGTAGTTTGAGCATTCTTTGGCATTGCCTTTCTTTAGGATTGGAATGAAAACTGACCTTTTCCAGTCCTGTGGCCACTGCTGAGTTTTCCAAATTTGCTGGCATATTGAGTGCAGCACTTTCACAGCATCATCTTTCAGGATTTGGAATAGCTCAACTGGAATTCCATCACCTCCACTAGCTTTGTTCGTAGTGATGCTTTCTAAGGCCCACTTGACTTCACATTCCAGGATGTCTGGCTCTAGGTCAGTGATCACATCATAGGTGATGCAACATAAATGAACCTTGAAGACATTATGCTAAGTGCAATAAGCCAGACACAAAAGGACAAA
Organism: Bubalus bubalis; assembly: GCF_019923935.1. NCBI lineage: Eukaryota > Metazoa > Chordata > Mammalia > Artiodactyla > Bovidae > Bubalus > Bubalus bubalis. The sequence goes on from NC_059167.1 coordinate 543,504, forward strand.
TACGATGTGATGCCACTTAAATGAAGTACCTGGAACAGTCCAATCTGTAAAGGCAGAAGTAGAATACTGGGGGGATTTCCCTGATGGTCAGGTGGCTAAGAATCTGTGCTCCCAATGAAGAGGGCCCAGGTTGAACCCCTGGGTTAGGGAACTAGACACCACATGCCACAGCTACAGATTCTGCATGCTGACTAAAAAGAACCCACATGCCGCGACTAAAAAATAAACCTGCATGGTGCAATGGAGATGAAAGAGCCCGCAAGGCACAACTGAGACCCGACATAGCTAAATACATGATAGATACTTAAAAAAATTAAAGTAGAATGGTGGTTAGCAGGGCCTAGAGGGAGGGAAGAATGAGGTGTTATTATTTTAAAGGACAGGGTTTCAATTGGGATGCTGAAAAAGTTCTGGAGATGGATGGTGGCGATCGTTATGCAACAGTGTGAATGTACTTAATGCCACTGAAGTGTACTCTTAAACATGGTTAAGATGGTAAATTTTATGTATATTTGACCACAATAAAAAAGATTGAGTGATAGTGAGCAGGAATAAGCAACCTTATCAGTAGGGTAGTACAGACAGTGTGTGTGTGTGTGTGTGTGTGCACGTGTGCGCGCGTGCTCAGTCATGTCTGACTCTTTGTAACCACGTGGACTGTAGCCCGCCAGGCTCCTCTGTCCATGGGATTCTCCAGGCAAGAATACCAAAGTGGGTTGCCATTTCCTTCTCCAGGGGATCTTCCTAACGAATATACGTCTCCTGTGTCTCCTGAATTGCAGGTGAATTCTTTACCGATGAGCCATGGGGGAAGCCCTCAGATTAGCAGGACTCAAATGTGATCTGTACACTGGTTACCATTTCTGAATTCCTTGTCTTGGGCCCACGATCAGTACAGAAGTGGACAGCAAGCATTTAGAAACTTTCGTAACAATTTTGCAAAGTGAGTTTATGCCTATTGAATCTAATAATAAATAACTGAGGCTGTCATTTTATGCATATTTTCAATTTTATCTTTTAGTAATTAATTTGTACTATATCTACAAAAATACTGATCTGCAATGGATTAGAGGAAACACGAGTTCAGTTCAGCGAGGAAACACTCATATTAGAGCTCGCTATCTGACAGAGGACGCTGCAGGAAGTGAGGGGAGGATAAAAATGGAGGTCAATCATTCATATGAATCAAATCCAGGTAGATTAATCGCTTAAATATGAAAAATAAATACTACATATAAAGAATAAAATGAGAAAATTTTTAGAACACATAAAAAATAATTATTTTTGTGACCTCAAGTTGGGAAAATTTTCTTTGACAAAGTACATTTGACATGAAAATTAAGAACTTCTATTGAAAAGTCACCATAAATGCAAAGACAATCCCAAATTGCAAATAAATATCTGAACATATGAAAACTACGTTATGGGACTTCCCTGGTGGTACAGTAGGTAAGAATCCCACAGCCAATGCTGGGGACACAGGTCTGATCCCTGGTTTGGGAAGATCACACCTGCCGAGGAGCGACTAAGCCTGTGGGCCACACCAACTGAGCCCGTGAGATGCGACTTCTGAAGCCTGCACGCCTAGAGCCCGTTCTCTGCAATGAGAGAAGCTCCCGCAACGAGAAGCCTGCTCACCACAACTAGAGAAAGCCTGGGTGCACCAATGAAGACCCAGCACAGGTAAAAATAAATCAATTTTTTGAAAAAGCAGATGATCCTTATAAAAAAAAAAAAACTAATATAGGGTTATAATCCAGACTATATAAGTAGTTCTTATGAATCAACAGAAAAATACCAACAGCTCATTAGAAAATAGAGGAAAGACCTACACAGGTATTTCATAGTAGAGGTAAAAAAACAGGTCTGTAAACATGAGGAGATTCTTCAACAGTTATCAAACAAATGCAAATTAAAACTGTAATGAGACACAGACCATACCTATTGGAACGACAAAAATGAAAGCCGACAAGAACGAGCTCAAAACACTATCATCAATTGCCAGTGGAAATGTAGATGGGAAGATAATTAGTAATATCCAGTATAGCTGGAGTAGAGTAGAAGATGTGAGCACGTTTGAACAGAGGTTCCAGTCAGGTATGTACTTTTTTTTTTTTTAATTTTTTTTTTTAAATTTTATTTTATTTTTAAACTTTACATAACTGTATTAGTTTTGCCAAATATCAAAATGAATCTGCCACAGGTATACATGTGTTCCCCATCCTGAACCCTCCTCCCTCCTCCCTCCCCATTCCATCCCTCTGGGTCGTCCCAGTGCACCAGCCCCAAGCATCCAGTATTGTGCATCGAACCTGGACTGGCAACTCATTTCATACATGATATTTTTCATGTTTCAATGCCATTCTCCCAAATCTTCCTGCCCTCTCCCTCTCCCACAGAGTCCATAAGACTGTTCTATACATCAGTGTCTCTTTTGCTGTCTCATACACAGGGTTATTGTTACCATCTTTCTAAATTCCATATATATGCGTTAGTATACTGTATTGGTGTTTTTCTTTCTGGCTTACTTCACTCTGTATAATAGGCTCCAGTTTCATCCACCTCATTAGAACTGATTCAAATGTATTCTTTTTAATGGCTGAATAATACTCCATTGTGTATATGTACCACAGCTTGCTTATCCATTCATCTGCTGATGGACATCTAGGTTGCTTCCATGTCCTGGCTATTATAAACAGTGCTGCGATGAACATTGGGGTACACGTGTCTCTTTCCCTTCTGGTTTCCTCAGTGTGTATGCCCAGCAGTGGGATTGCTGGATCATAAGGCAGGTCTATTTCCAGTTTTTTAAGGAATCTCCACACTGTTCTCCATAGTGGCTGTACTAGTTTGCATTCCCACCAACAGTGTAAGAGGGTTCCCTTTTCTCCACACCCTCTCCAGCATTTATTGCTTGTAGACTTTTGGATCGCAGCCATTCTGACTGGTGTGAAATGGTATCTCATAGTGGTTTTGATTTGCATTTCTCTGATAATGAGTGATGTTGAGCATCTTTTCATGTGTTTGTTAGCCATCTGTATGTCTTCTTTGGAGAAATGTCTATTTAGTTCTTTGGCCCATTTTTTGATTGGGTCATTGATTTTTCTGGAGTTGAGCTGTAGGAGTTGCTTGTATATTCTCGAGATTAGTTGTTTGTCAGTTGCTTCATTTGCTATTATCTTCTCCCATTCTGAAGGCTGTCTTTTCACCTTGCTAATAGTTTCCTTTGATGTGCAGAAGCTTTTAAGGTTAATTAGGTCCCATTTGTTTATTTTTGCTTTTATTTCCAATATTCTGGGAGGTGGGTCATAGAGGATCCTGCTGTGATGTATGTCAGAGAGTGTTTTGCCTATGTTCTCCTCTAGGAGTTTTATAGTTTCTGGTCTTACGTTGAGATCTTTAATCCATTTTGAGTTTATTTTTGTGTATGGTGTTAGAAAGTGTTCTAGTTTCATTCTTTTACAAGTGGTTGACCAGAGTTCCCAGCACCACTTGTTAAAGAGATTGTCTTTAATCCATTGTATATTCTTGCCTCCTTTGTCAAAGATAAGGTGTCCATATGTGTGTGGATTTATCTCTGGGCTTTCTATTTTGTTCCATTGATCTATATTTCTGTCTTTGTGCCAGTACCATACTGTCTTGATAACTGTGGCTTTGTAGTAGAGCCTGGGGTATGTACTCTTAAGAGTAGAATTAATGCATGCAACGTGGGCTAATGATATACTGGATGGTTACACAGCAGTGAAGAGAGAACTGCAGCTCCTCACATCAACAGAAGTGACTCTCCAAAGCACAATGTTGAATAAAAGAAGTCACAGAAGAATATATATTATATTCTTAAATATAGCATTAAAAATAGGTATCTGTATTCTGCCAAATCAAACACTACACTGCTTAGAGATTTAAGCGTGTTGTGTGCACACGTGCACACGTGTGTGTGTGTGTTTGCAGAAAAACTCTAAAGAAAAGCTTGGGATGATGAACACAGAACTCTGTAGTTTCCCTCTGATAGAAGGACACGTGACCAGGGAGGCGCGTTTAGAGGTTTCTAAGAAACTGACACCGTTCTACGTCTTACCTTCCGTGGTGGGGACGCAGGTGTTTCTTTTTCTGCTCTTAAGCCGACCTTACGGGTTATGTGTATGTGTGATATATTGCACAATTTTTAAAAAAGCAAAGGAAAGGATAAAAAGCTTCTCCGTGATGGCTGAGAACGGGTCAAAATGAGAACAGGGCTGAATCCCCTGAGGCTGAAGGCAGAGGCGAGGCAGGCTGCGAGGTCCTGACTAACAGGGAAATGCAAATCAAGAGCCTGTGCAGAGACCTGCCCCTCAACACTGATTTTTGTCTCCCCAGAACTTTCTGCCTTTCAGAAACTACCTTTCCCCCATCTCGGAGGGCTGTCGTTCCTGCGGCATCACCAGTCACATCAACTGTGGGCCTCAGGCTCACACAATTAACTGTGGCTCAGGCCAGCTAATTCGAGTATTTCTACTTCTCTGGCCTCAGCAGCTCATTACAGGCATTAGCAGAGGTCGCAAGCCAGCCCCAGTCAGAGCCATTCCTGCCCTTCTGTTGGAACAACCAAGAAAGAAGTGGTTCTACTACATGTGAGTGGACGCCCGGTCCTTCTAGGCCCCGTGAAAATGAGCTTGAAAACAGAGCTGCACGGAGAGCAAAGCAGAAAGGAGAACTGTGCTCAGTCACTCAGTCCCATCCGACTCTTTGCAACCCCCTGGACTGAGCCCCACCAGGCTCCTCAGTCCGTGGGATTCTCCAGACAAGAATACTGGAGTGGGTTGCCATTCCCTTCTCCAGGGGATCTTGCAGTCCCAGGAATCGAAGCAAGGTCTCCTGCCTTTCAGACCAGGGAAGCCCAAAAGGAGGACTAGAGAATCACAGAAGGACAAAAATAGGGGAGTAAGAGAGAGCGAGCAAGTCCTCACTGAGTGTCTGGATCTAGACATTCCTGATTCCCATTAAGTAGAGAGTTGCAGATCCAAGCACAAGCAAACGGGTCCTAAGCAGCATAGAATTTTGTACCAGGAGCAGGATTTTGGAAATTGGCTGTACTGGGTTGGAGAGCAGGGCAGTGTGAAGCCTCCCCTCTGACCAGGACGTCAGCTGCATCTGTAAAGTGAAGCGAAGTTGGTAAACTCTCTCCAGTTGAATCTGGTGAGGTTGGAAATTTAGAGGACCTGTTTTCTTTCTTTTCTTAAAGTCAGGTTTCTGGAGCATGTTGGCAATTTCTCCAATCTTTAGTGAGGTTCTATAGGAAAAGATACACTGAGTCTCAGCTGGGCCTTTCTGAAAGTGGGGAAAGGGAAAACCAAAGCCTCTTCCTGCTTGGGGCCAGAAATTCAACTGAGCTGAGGGTGAGAAAACAATTTTTTTAGGATTGCAACAGTCAGGCTCCTGCCCTAGGCTGACGCTTGTGCAAGCACGGGCTGGAGAAGGAAAACGCAGAGGGGGCTGGGAGAGGAGCCCTGGGGAGCTTCTCCCTCCAGCTGCCCTGCAGGCACTCCCTGCCCACAGGAAGCATCTGTGCCCTGGTGGCCCAGCCTGAGGGCGCGGGGCCTCCCCCAGCTCAGCCCAGCATGTCCAGGGCAGAGGCCGAGCGGACGAAGTTGGAAGGAGAGCTGGGCAAGGGCAGGGCACAGAGGCGTCTGTCAGGAGACAGACGTGGTGAGGTCAGGCTCCCCATTCCAGAGCGAGGCCCGTCTGGGTTCTGGCTCTGGGTGCAGCTCGTGAAATCATTAGGACAGTAACTTCCCAGCGATTGTCTAAGAGCTTAGAGAGTCAAACTGCCAGAGACATCTCAGTCTTGCAACCACGGCACAAGACTGCTCAATCGCTGGGGTCAGACCCAGACTTCTGGACTGACGTCCTCAGACAGTGAGTGGCCTGGTAGAGTCTACAGTTTCCAGAAAGGACGTTCTCTCTGATCCACCAAGGAGGGCCATGGACGCGGGAGAGTCTCCCAGCGACAGAGCCCCAGGCGGCCCTGGCGGACGGAGGCGCGCACATGCTTCAGGAGATCTGCTTCGGCTCCCTGCCAGTGCTCTTCTGCAGGACACTGGGGACTGCCTGCAGGGTGCCGGGTCCCCTTCTCCCCTTTACTAAAAGCAGGTGGTTTTTATTCCAGGTATCTTACTTTCCTCCGCTATTAAATGCCGGGGGTGTTTAAAATGATCATTTAGCTGTCAGTTAACAGACTATGAAGAGCAGCACTCAGACCTGATCCAGGAGATTGTATATCCGCTGGCTTGCCTTTTATGTGAGCAACCTGCTCCAGGATGGGGACGGGGGTCGGGTGCATTTCTGAAATTGTTCGTATGGGAAAAGAGTATGGATGGATGCTGGCAAGTCAAGGAGCGGAGCCGAGTGGACATCTATTACTCCTTCTGCCCTGTAAAGGGTTGAGTTATGTCTCTGTGTGTGTGCCTGGTCGCTCAGTCATGCCCGACTCTGTGCGGCCCCGTGGACTGTAGCCCACCAGGCTCCTCTGTCCATGGAATCCTCCAGGCAAGAATGCTGGAGTGGGTTGCACGCCCTCCTCCAGGAAATTATGCCTCGACTCCTCTCCAAAGATTTGTTCAAGTCCTAACAACCAGTACTTGCGAATGTGATCCTATTTGGAAAAAGGATCTTTACAGATGTAATTAAGCAAAGGATCTCAAGATGAGATCATTATGGATTAATCCACTGGGTCCTGAATCCAATGACAGGTGTCCTTATAAGAGGAGACAAAAGAGACAGAACAGGAGAATCACAGAAGGGATGGTCTTGTGGAGATGGAGGCAGGGATTGGAGTGACTAGCAGCTAGAAGCCAAGGATGGCCTGTGGCCAAAGACGCTGGAGGGCTCCCCAGGCGGCTCAGCGGTAAAGAATCCTCCTGCATGGCAGGAGATGCCAGTCCACCCCTGGGTCAGGAGGTCCCCTGGAGGAGGGCATGGCAACCCTCTTCAGCATTCTTTCCTGGGAAATCCTATGGACAGAGGAGCCTGGGGGCAGGGGGCGGGTTGTACAGTCCATGGGTCACAAAGAGTCAGACATGACCTAGCACGTAAAGACGGAGAAGGAAATGGCAACCCGCTCCAGTACTCTTGCCTGGAAAATCCCATGGGCGGGGGACCCTGGTGGGCTGCAGTCCATGGGGTCTCGAAGAGTTGGACTCGACTGAGCGCCTTCACTTTCACTTTTCACTTTTATGCATTGGAGGAGGAAATGGCAACCCACTCCAGTGTTCTTACCTGGAGAATCCCAGGGATGGGGGAGCCTGGTGGGCTGCCATCTATGGGGTAGCACAGAGTCGGACACGACTGAAGCGACTTAGCAGCAGCAACAGCAGCAAGTAAAGAACGACAACAAAGGAGCTGGAAGAGGTAAGGAGGAATTACGTCCTTAGGCTTCAGAAGGAGTGTGGCCCTGCTGATGCCTATATTTAGAACTTCTGCCCTTCAGGACTGTGAGAGGATGTATTTCTGCTGTTTTTAGCCGCCCCTTTTGTGGTGAATTGTTGCAGCAGCTGGAAGAGACTAACATGAGCCCAGACAGTTGGAGACTGTCTCTGACTTGGTGGGGCTGTCAATCACCATCTCAGACCTAGGTGACCAACCAATATACCCCAACACCATGATTGGAGTGTTTGGTTTGAGACGGTCACTGCAATGGACTGAATATTTCTATGTCCCCAAAATTCATGTATTGAAATCCTAACCCTAATATGTTGCTGTTAGAAGGCAGGGCCTCGGGGAGCTTATTCGGGCATGGGAGTGGAGCCCTCGTGAATCAATCAGCGCCCTGATAAGACCCTAGAGAACTCTCCTTCCCCTTCTCTCATGTGAGGACATAGCGATAAGACAGCCATTTACAAGCTGGGAGCTGGGCTTTCATCAGATACCAAGTCTGCCGGCGCCTTGATCTTGGACTTCCCCATCTCCAGAACTGTGAGAAGTAAATGTTTACTGTTTAAGCCACCTCGTCTGTGCTATTTTTGTTTTAGTGGTGCCAACAGACTAAGACAGTCCCAGGAGAGAGCTGGCTCGTGAAAGAGCCAACAGAGAAGGAAGCAGACGCAGGGATGTAAGGGAGAGCCGGGCCTCAAGGATGTCCGCTCTGGACCCACAAAGAACCATGTTTAAACACAGATCTCCCTCTAGACGTCTGAGTCAGTACATTCATCTCTTTTGCAGAAGTCCGTCTGAGTCCGAGTTGTCACTTGCAAACCTCCCGGGTCCCGACACGCACTCTGTCGGGTGTCAGGTCCCAGCAGACATTCTCAGCCATGGTGGAGCCCAGGCCCGGAGGAGAAGCAGAGGTCCCGGAGGTGATGGGGTAAGGCTTCTCGGGGTCTGGGCCACTGGACCTGCCTCGGTCCACCGAGCTGGACAGACAGCCAGTTGCCTTATTGGACATGACTCAGCATTGCAGACTGTATTGGGAAGCAAGCGCATTTCAAGTACAGTAAGTAACACTACGTCGTATTAATAACACACAAGGCCGTCTTCTGCAAAACAGAAGCTTTGCTTCTGCTTGACCACAGCATCAGAGTGAGGTACAACCAGCCCTTCTGGGACACCGTAGGTTCCCTGGCCGACCTCCCTCACCTTCCGGCAGCACTTTGTCCAGCCTCAGGGTACTCCTGGCTGAGGAAAGCCAGGCTGTTGGCAGAAAGTCGAATCCGCCTCAAATCAATACGCAGCTACCCGCACCAGGACCCCAGTTCCAACCTTGGGCCTTGAGTCCCGCTGTATGTGAACCCTGAGTCAAATGCAATCACACGTGAGTGCAGGACCCCGGAGTCCAGAGGAAGCAGCTGTGAGAAGGGCCCTGGCGCGTCCCTTTGCTTGACCCCCGGGAGCGAGCTAGTCAGGGCCGCTGTTGCGTCCTGGGTCAGCTGGATGTGCCGTTCCTGAACGTCTGATTATTAAAGCCAAATGATGTCTCTATTTAAAAATCAGACACACCCAGAAGAGTTTTTACAAGGCACCTTCACTTAATGTACTGGGCTTTATAAGAGTTAAAGGTTTCTGAAAAAACGGTGGGTTGGGACTTCCCTGAAGGTCCAGTTTGGGAAGCTGCCTCCAGGGCAGAGGGTGTGGGTTTGATCCCTGGGTGGGGAAGTGCTGCAGGGTAACAATTCACAGCGGCTGAGTCCAGGTGCCTCAGCCCACTGCCGCAGGAGAGAAGCCCGCCCACTGCCGCAGGAGACCCAGAGGGCCACAACTAGGACAGGATGCAGCCATAAATGAATTCATTAATTTAAAAAATTGATGCTGGGAGGGGTTTGGGGCAGGAGGAGAAAGGGACGACAGAGGATGAGATGGCTGGATGGCATCACCAACTCGATGAACCTGAGGCTGAGTGAACTCCAGGAGTTGGTGATGGACAGGGAGGCCTTTCGTGCTGCGATTCATGGGGTCGCAAAGAGTCGGACACGACTGAGCGACTGAACTGGACTGAATTAAAAAAAAAAAAACAGATGGGCTTCTTTGGCCATTTATAGAGCACCACGCTTAAGCCTCGGCACCGCCAGCGTGGAGAGAGGTTCGCGACACTGTGATGGCGGGAGCAGGCAGTTATAGTCTGGAGGTGCCGCACGAGCTGATTTGACAGCTGGGAGTTAGCCCCAGGCGGGAGGGAGGAGGAATCACCGAAGCAACTCCCTGTCCGAGCGTTTGGGGAGCACTGAGGAGCGGGAGGGGGCTCTGAGCAGACAGCCCTGGCAGGACGGCCCAGGGAGCCCTGCTCGGACCCTGGATGAAGTTCGCACTCCTTCAGGCATCACGGCACCCTTCCCGATCCACTTCTTGTCCACCTGCCCAGCTCCTCTCCACGTTCACTCCCCGGGGGCCAGCCACTCCGGCTGCTGCTGTCACGCCTCCGACACACCTCTGCTCCCAGAAAGAGGGAGTCAGAGCAGCGAGGAAAAGCGCTGTCCGGACCTGGAGTGTGGCTCTCTCTAGTGACTTCAGTCTGGGCACTGATCCTGAGAACAGAAGGCAGATTGCAACGGGTGATGGAGGGCGGCCCAGCCAGCCAGGCAGCGCAGATGATTCTTTCAAGAAGGTTCGCCACGACGGGCGAGAGAAAGGGAAATTGAAGAGAGAGGTTAGAAGTCTGGGATCAAGAACGGGGTATTTATTTTTCAGGCTGGAGAGACTGAACACGTACCTCTGAGAAGTCTTGGTGGAGAAGAGGCTGAGGGTGGGAGAGAAACGACCGGAGGCTCCAGGGCTACAAGGGGAAGCGGCTGTGGGCTGGGGCACAGCCCTCACTTGGCACGGGGGAGGAGAGGAAGAGCAGGGGATGCGTTGGTGGTTGAGCAGGAGGACTTCGAGAGGTTCTTGGGACCTTAATCCTGCTCAGTTTTATCAATGGACGAGGTGGGTTCTCCATCAATGGCAATGACAGTGAAGTGGAAGTTCAGAAGGGTTGGGGGGCTGCCCTGGGGACTCGGTGGTGAAGAATCTGCCTACCAGTGCAGGAGACTCAGGATCGATGCCTGGTTGGGAGGCGCTCACGTGCTCGGAGCAGCCGAGTCCATCCATGGGTCATGACTACTGAGCCTGTGCTCTGTGGCCGGGAGCCACGACTGCTGACGCCCGAGCGCCCCAGAGCCTGTGCTCCGCAATCAGAGCAGCCGCTGCAGTGAAAGGCCTCACACAAGTGGAGCGTGGGCCCCCTTGCCGAAACCAGAGAAAAGCCTGGGCAGCAACAAAGACTCAGAACAACAAAAACGAATAAATTAAGTAAATTTAAAAGATTATTTTAAAAAAGAAGAAGCATTGATGGGGGGCTTCCCTGGTGGTCCAGTGGCTAAGACTCAAAGCTCCCAATGCAGGGGGCCTGGGTTTGATCCCTGGCCAGGGAACTAGAGCCTGCATGCTGCAACCAAGCTGCCACACTGCAACAACCACAGAGCACAAGGGTCCCGAGCACCGCAGCTAACACCTGCCTGGCACCAGCCAAATAAATAAACAATAAACAAGTCCTAAAAAGGAGAAGGGTTAATGAAAGAGAACAGTCAGGAGGAGATGCCAGTGGCAACGGACAGGGAAGGACCTAGGGGTATCTGGAAGGGTTTCCTTGAGCCCCAGGAAGGCAACGGCCCAGAAAGTCATGGTCGAGCAATTCCACCAGCAGCAGTCAGCACCCCAGTCAGCACCCCGGGGAGGAGCACAGCAGAAACGTCCTATGAGTGGGGTTCGGCCGGGTGGAAGGACAAGTGGACAAGAGTGGTTAGAGAGTGATGCCGGCTAGAGACAGACAATAACCACCACAGTCAAACAAGCTGACCCCTGAGGCAGCAACAGTCACCAGCTCAGGTGTTTAGCAGAGGGATCACAGTCTCTTCCGTGTAGACCAGATGCTCTTCAACAAGAAAGGGCCTGGGGGGCAGACAGAGTAATGATGGAAAAGCAGGATTTTTAGACTCAGACAGATGTGGGTCTTTACTATTTCTCTCTCTGAGCTCAACATTTTTGTCTATGAAGCATGAAATCCTTTATATTAATCCTTTGCAGAGATTAGAAGGATTAAACACAATGATTAGTGAGAGCAGCTCAGTCATGTCCAACTCTTCGTGACCCCGTGGACTATACAGTCCATGGGATTCTCCAGGCCAGAACACTGGAGTGGGCAGCCTTTCCCTTCTCTAGGGGATCTTCCCCACCCAGGTCTCCAGCATCGCGGGTGGATTCTTTACCAGCTGAGCCACCGGGGAAGCCCTGAGTAATTCTTAGGTTGTGAACCCCAATAGCTGCCTTGTTGTTTACTGTTCCAACTTCTGCTTCTCGTAGGTGCCTGGCACATAGTAGGCCCTCAACAAATACAAATTTCCTTCTTCATCTCTTAGGCAGAACTCATCACTGCACCTTCTCCGGCCCTGGAGTAAGCTCCCCTGAACAAGCGGCCGTCCCTGCCTTGACCTGTCCAATCTCAGCTACTTGCAGTAATGAGAATGGGACGTTGACCCCTACTTCCTTTCATCAAGCCACGCTGTTCCTTAGCTTTGACTTCAGGGACGTATACATCATGACGGTTGAACTCTAAGATCACAGAGGTTCAGGACCACGTGGCTGCCCATCCGTCCACCCAACAAGTGACCTGGCTTCTTTATCACAGCTTTGTGGGCTCACAGATAATTCCTGATGTGGTGGGAATATGGTTCCCTCATCAACACATGCAAAGATAGACTTCTGGGGAATGGAAGGCATACAGGTACCCTTCCTTAACCAGCCACCAGAGACCCGAGGTCCAAGGGATAGTGACTCTCTAGAGACAAGGGAATATGAAATTTGCTTAGCATATTGAGAAAGTTATCAAAAAATCCAGAAGGAAAAAACATTTAAAACAGAGCCCAGTGCCACTCTTGCTGGGAGATATGGGCAGCGAAGGAACAGGTTGTTGCCCAATTCAGGGCCCAGTCGGTCTGATCAGCCTGCTGGACAGCATCTCAGTGTCAACAGAGGTATTTATCTGAAATATGGAGCCAAGAGCCACCTGTGAATTTTGCTAAAGAAACTCACAAGTAAAGCAGGCATCCAGTAGATAAGATACAGAGCACCAATAGGCTGAGAAACGGGCAGACAGAGACGACGTCAATGACTTCAAATTCAGAGCATGCATCTCTGGCAACACGGCAGAGAGATGGTGAACTAGTCTCAATTTCCACTCTCCCTTTCTTCCTTTTAACAGGAGAATAAGTTTTAGTTGAGCATATTTAGTTGGCCCAGTCACAGGATATGTTTCCCAGAACTCACCTGCAACTTCAGGGCCCAAGCTCTGGTCAATTGGAGGACACGAACAACCTCTGAGCAATGGCCTTTAGAAGGTGGTTGGGAGTTTCCTGGTGGTCCAGTGGGTGGGACTCCCCAACTTCACGGCTGGGGGTGCAGGTTCAACCCCTGGTCAGGGAACTGAGATCCCACATGCCAGCAGCATGGCCAAAATAAATAAATAAATAACCAAAGTAATTATTAAAAAGAGAAGGGGCTGTTGGCTGTCCACCACCTTTCCTCCTCTTTCTCTAGGTGGGAGCAGGAGGGGGACGTGAAGCTGAGCCAGCTTTGGGGGTGCAGAAGAGGGCTTTGTGGGGGATGGGGAACAATGTGATGGAGGGAGCCTGGGCTCCTGAAGGACCCTGCGGAGCAGAGCTGTTCACCTGTCCTGGACTGACTAGGCTCCTCTTAGCTATGAGGTGAAGGAGAAATACATTTCTATCCTTTATGGGGTCTTTTTGTTACAACTTAGCCTGTACCCCAAATAATATGGAGCATTTCCCAAAGGAACAGATAGCGATCATTTTGTACTGATAGTAATACTTATTGGGGGTTTCCCTGATGGCTTAGCAGGTAAAGAATCTACCTGCAATATAGGAGCCTCAGGAGATGCAGCTTCGATCCCTGGGCCGGGAAGATCCCCTGGAGAAGGGAATACAGCCCACTTCAGTATTCTTGCCTGGAGAATCCCGTGGACAGAGGAGCCTGGCGGGCTACAGTCCGTGGGGTCACAGAGTCAGACACGACAGCACGTGGCACACATGCTTATTGAAAGTTCACTGTATGCCAGGTGTTGGTCTAAATGCTTCCTGTGCATCACCACACTTAATGCACACAACACTCCCTGGATGCAGGTCATCATCATCTCAGAGAAAAGCAAGCACAGGTAGACCGAGCACTTTGTCCAAAGCCTCATGGCTATTGAGCGGCTAAGACAGCAGTCACACACGTACTCTGGATGGAGATCAGAGCCTCACAGCTATGCTTTTCATGAGTCCACACAAAGGACTCAGCTTAGGGTTCCAGAGAACTGTGCCCATATTTCTTCAAAATCACTGCAGGACCAAGGGAAGTCATTTAGCTTCTTGGCTAGTTGATTTCTCCAAGGGAGCATAGGAAGGAGACCCCAGCTACCTGACCTCACGCAGCTGCTGGAAGAATAAAATGAATTCACGTGGGTTCAAGAAACGCTGTGCAAGCTATAAACTGTGGCATAAAGGAAATATCGCCTTAAGGCAGGCTGGGAAATCCTTAAAACCAAAATAAGAAAATGCACTGAAAAAAATTCTTTAATGCAAATACCATCTAGCAATTTGGCACATCGCCTGGAAAGGCTGCAAAATCTGTTCAGGAGAAAGGTATGTTTGGTTTTGTGCAGCTGTTATCCTCAGATGAAAGACGGGGAGATTAACTGAAGTTAAGAGAAAGCTGGCACACCCGTGTGCCTGGCATGTGTGTGCATGAACAGACACATGTACACACAGACACGCACACACACTCACAGGCTCTCGATAGAAGAGAACCACCATCATCAAGAGCAGGAGCAGCAGCGATCTGCAGTGTCCATGGGGAGCGGGCGCGGAAGCTGGGGCGTGGGGCGGGGAAGGCAGGACGCCGGCAGCGTGAGCGGGGACTGCGGCGAGCAGGCAGCTCCAGCTCCAGCAGCCCAGCTGCAGCGGGGCTGGCACCCCAGAACTCTCAGGTCACGTGTGACATTCTTCCATTTTCTAAAGATGCTCAGGTTTACAAATAAAACACGCCATGGGCCAGGCACTGCTGTCCTGGGATCAAGCCCTGCGGCGGGAAGTCACATCTGACAGGTTGAGATGTTTCACTTTGTACGAGCCTCAGTCTGCCCTCAGCCATCCCCCCGCCCGGGACCACTGCCTCCTCCTTCTGCCCTTGTTCACCCCACCCTCGGGGAGCCCGCCTTCCCTCTGCTCTGTGCTCTTGGAGCGCGCCGTCCCTTCCTTCTCCCTTGTACCCGGTTATCTTGAAAATAGCTTCCCTCCTCTGCCTGCCAATCAATGCCGCCATTCTTCTTTCTGCCAACATTATCTCAACCTGCTACCTGCCCCCAGCAAGTGGCTGTGTTGGCGCGCCACATAAGGTGGGCTACGTCAGGCTCTCGAGCGTCCAGAGAAGGGGGCACAGGCAGTGCTGGGGGGCGCTCCACAGTCGCAGGCTCTGTCTCTGGTGTGCGGTCGGAAGCCCAGCACGGGGTCACCTGCACATGTGGTCCTGGCCCCGTGGAGACCCCGCCAAGGGGCGCGGCCGGGATAGGGCTCCGGCTCCCGCCCGTCTGCTTGCTTTCCCAAAGGGCCTCGCCCGCGTCCCACGGGTGCCCAGGAAACCGGCGGGCTGACTGCCCTGTCTGCTGTACCCCCTGCCACCCCCTGGCCCCGACCTGGGACTGTGACTGTTAACTTCACGCCTCATCACCAGCCTGTGGCCCGAAGGCCAGCAGTGACCCCAACAGGCTTCAGTCTGTGCTCTCACGGGACTGGGGGTCCTCTCGGCCCCGACCTGACCAGGGGGACGGGGGGCCCAGGCTCACCCCCAGGTCCGTCAGGCATCAGGAGCAACCTGCCGAGGGTGGCGGAGCCCAGCTTTCCAGAGAAGAACAGATTGGGGTCCCCCCGGTGGACTTTCAGGGAATTCTGTGCCCTGCTGATTGGCTTTGCCTGGGGCAGCCCCTGGAGACCCTCGGCTCCGGGTGGCAGCAGTGGGCGTGCGGACATTGCCTGGGGCAGCGGGGCTGTGCCGTGTCCTGCGCCCTCCTGACCTCCTGTTTGCTTGGCACGGCAGGATGAGGGCTACCAACAGTTCCTCTCTTTGTTTCCACCGACTTGCAAACTGTATGCTTCCCTCAGAAAAGGCACAAAGGCCCCCTTTCTTCTGCTTGCCTGTGCCATGGGCTGCTCTGCAGGGCTGGGGTCGGAAGCCCAGGCCAGCCCCAGCACAGACCGCCCATGAGCAGCCTCTGCTCGGGGCTGGGCACCCCCGGTGGCCCCCCAGGCCGGCATCCAGCCCCGGGTCTTAAAGTCTCAGAGCCCGCAGTTGCTGGGTGGGTGCTGCAGGCTTGGGTCCAGTTTCCCTGGAGGAGTTAGCCTGCCCTCCCTGGAAACAGGGATACATGGTGCAGGAGCTCCAGGGAGTTTGGACAAGTTCTGATGCCCCAGAAATCCTTGTTTCTTTAATTGAAATATAATTGATATTACCATATTGTGTTAGTTTTAGGTATACTGCAGAGTGATTCAGTTACATATATATATATATTTTTTTTTTTCAGATTATTTTCCATTACAGTTATTACGAGATATTGACTATAGTCCCCGTGCATACGGTAAACCCTTGTTGCTCACCTCCTCCATGTATGGGAGCTTGTGTCTGTTAACCCCATGCTCCTCATTCACTGCCTCCTTCTTTCCCCTTTGGTAACCAAAGTTTTGCTTTCTATGTCTGTGAGTCTGTTTCTTTTTGTATATAGATTCATTTGTATAATTTTTTTGGATTCCACATACAAGTGATATCATAGTATTTGTCTTCCTCACTTACTTCATGGTCTTATTTACTTCACTGTCTGACTTACTTCACTTAGTCTGATAATCTCTAGGTCCATCCACATTGCTGAAAATGGTAGTATTTCAGTCCTTTCATGGCTGAGTGATATTCCATTGTATATATGTGCCCCATTTTCTTAAACCAATTGTCTGCTGATGGCCCCAGAGATTCTGATGTAATTGATCTGGGAGTGCAAGATGGGCACCAAGGATTTTCAAAACCACCCAGGAGAATCTAACGTACGGCCGGCTTGGGGAATCACCATCCGTGCTTCTGAGATGTCAGTGAGAATCACTTGGGGAGCCTGTGAAAATACAGGCTTTGATCCAGAAGTCTGGGTTTGGGCTAAGGGTCCACATTTCTATCAAGCTCCCAGGAGATGTGGTTGCTTCTGCTGCATGGACCTCATGGAATAGCCTGGACCACACGGAATAGCCTGGACCTCGTGGAATAGCCTGGACTACATGAAATAGCCTGGACCTCGCGGAATAGCCTGGACCTCGTGGAATAGCCTGGACTACATGAAATAGCCTGGACCTCACGGAATAGCCTGGACCTCGTGGAATAGCCTGGACCTTGTGGAACAGCCTAGACCACGCGGAATAGCCTGGACCACGTGGAATAGCCCGGACTATGCGGAATAGCCTGGACCTCGTGGAATAGCCTGGACCTTGTGGAATAGCCTGGACCACGCGGAATAGCCTGGACCACGTGGAATAGCCTGGACCTCGTGGAATAGCCTGGACCTCGCGGAATAGCCTGGGTGGCTGTTGGGTCTGCATCCTGCCACCCCCGCTTGGAGGCCTTGGTGAGTTTCTCTCCAGGCCTCTGTCTCGCTGTCACTCATCTTGGTCAGCTGCTGTGAGGACTAATGAGAGAGGAAGCCTGAGGCACAGAGCTGCACCTTGCACTCAGAGAGCGTCCTGCAGACGTCGGCTCCTGTGGTTTTCCAGTAGAGGCCTTCTGCAAGGGAAGGACAGGATTTCTTTCTTCTGATCTGCCCATTTCCTACTTCAAAGCCATCAGGACTTCTCTTTTGCCCCAGGATGAAGCCCAAACACCATACAAGGACCCTCCCCAAAAGGCCCTGGCCCACACCTGTGGCTTCACTTTTCCTGCCTTTCAGGAGTCTCAGCACCCCCACCTCCAACGACAGGTCACCCAGCTAAGCCCACTGCAGTGCTTCTCTTCCAGATGCAAGCCTGGCCCCTCTGCAGCCCTCTCCTTGGCACAGGTGTGACTTACTCCGCAGACTTCCCTGGCTCCCGAGTACAGGTGGGGGCCCCCTCTGTGTCCCCCAGACCACCATGCTTTTCCTCACCAAACCCCCAACCCTTAGGTACTGTCAGTAGCAAAAAGCTTTTTAAATATCTTTTTTTTTTTTTGAAGTGGACCATTTTTAAAGTCTTTATTGAATTTGTTAAAATACCGTTTCTGTTTTATGTTTTATTTTTTTGGCCATGAGGCGTGTGGGATCTTAGTTCCTGGATCAGGAATCAAGCCCACATCTCCCACGTTGGAAGTTAAAGTCTTAACCACTGGACCAACAGAGAAGTCCCAGTGGTGATTTAAACACATGTCTCTCACCTCTAGTGGTTGAAAGTTCAGGGAGGGCTGAGCTCACTGCTGTGTTCAATAATATTGGAATGAGTATGAATGAGTGAGTGACTAAGTGAATGAGTTTAAAGGAAAAGTCTCTTTGACTATAGAGTCAGAAACCCTGCGTCATGCAGCCCCATCCATCCAGGGTGCGATCTCCGACCAGCTCTGCAAAGGTCCATACATAACCAGCTATCCACGCTTCCCCCTCGCCAGCCCCTAGCTTATTCCAGCCCTGGTCCAGGTTGCCCTGTTGGATATCCTAGTTCCAGAGAACAAAATAAAGGAAATCAAAGGTGTTGTTCAATTGGTCGTAAGTCACAGAGGAGATCCCATCTATGATGTTAAAGGTTATTAGACAAAAGTCAATGGAAACAACCTGTGTCCAACAACAGACGAACGGGCACAGAACAAGCGGCATCAACGTCAATAGAATCCTATTTCGCCATAAAAAGAAATGACTTTCTGATACGGGCCACAGTGTGGACGAAGCTTGAGTGCACTGTGCCACGTGAAATAAGCCGATCGCAAAAGGACAGCTCTCGTCTAATTCTGCTTGTATGCTGCTGCTGCTGCTAAGTCGCTTCAGTCGTGTCTGCCTCTTAGCGACCCCATGGACTGCAGCCCACCAGGCTCCTCCGGCCATGGGATTTTCCAGGCAAGAGTGCTGGAGTGGGGTGCCATCGCCTTCTCCGCTGCTTGTATGAGACACCTAGAATTGGCCAATTCATAGAGACAGTAGAATAGCAGATACCAGGGGCTGGGGCAGAGAAGGACGGGGAGACACTGTCCAGTGTACGGAGCTTCTGTTCAGGATGATGAGAACATCTAGGGGGACATCCCTGATGGTCCAGTAGTTAAGGCTTTGCTTTCGAAGCAGAGGGTGCAGGTTTGATCCCTGGCTGGGGAGCCAAGATCCCACATGCCTGGTGAAAAATCCAAAAATAAAGCAAGCAATATTGAAAAAAATTCAATATAGACTTTAAAAATGGTCCCCAAGAACAAAAAAAAAAAACATTATGGGGACTTTCTTGGTGGTCCAGTGGCTAAGACTCTGAATTTCCAATGCAGAAACCAGATTCCACATGCTACAACAAAGACCCTGCACAGACAAACAAAATAAACACTTAACAAAAATAAACATGTTCTGGAAAGGGATAGTGGTGAAGAAGTGACAGAGTTCCATGATGGTTTCCCTGTGGTCACGTATGGATGTGAGAGTTAGACCATAAAGAAGGCTGAGCACCGAAGAATTGAGGCTTTTGAACTGTGGTGTTGGAGAAGACTCTTGAGAGTCCCTTGGACTGCAAGGAGATCCAACCAGTCCATTCTGAAGGAGATCAACCCTGAATATTCATTGGAAGGACTGATGCTGAAGCTGAAGCTTCAATACTTTACCAAGAGCTGACTCCTTGGAAAAGACCCTGATGCTGGGAAAGACTGAAGGCGGGAGGAGGAGGGGACGGTAGAGGATGAGATGGTTAGATAGCATCACTGACTCAGTGGACATGAATCTGGACAAATTCTGGGAGATAGGAAAGGACAGGGAAGCCTGGCGTGCTAAAGTCCATGGGGTCACAAAGAGTCAGACACAACTTAGCGACTGAACAACAAAAGGGGTGAAGGTTGAACAACATTATGAATAAGCTTGATGCCGATGCGTTTCACACTGAAAAATGGCTGCTGCTGCTGCTGCTAAGTCACTTCAGTCGTGTCCGACTCTATGTGACCCCATGGACTGCAGCCCACCAGGCTCCCCCGTCCCTGGGATTCTCCAGGAAAGAACACTGGAGTGGGGTGCCGTTGGCTGACACGGTAAATTTTAGATTATGTCTTTTTTATCACAGGCACACACACAAACTACTGGGGACTTTATCCATGGCAACACCCTAACCTACACCCCAAAGGGGATGATGTTCATAAAGAAGCAGAGATTCAGGGCCAGAAACACATCCTGGCCTTTTCATTTTCCTGGAGGCTTAAGGCTGACATACAGAGCCCCAGAAGGTTAAACTGTGTGGCTGACCAGAGGGGCAAGGAATGCCAGATATTTGCAGCTGGATTTTCAGTGGGTGAGATCCAGGCAAAACTGCTAAAGGAGAGAAATATTACAGCATTCAGAGCATGCTTTGGAAAAGAAGCAATTGCTTGTGTCAAAAGAATTTAGAAGTATAATCAGCTATTGTTTGCAATTGCTTAGCTAAAATGAGGCCCTCTCAAAAAAAAAAATTTTTTTTTAACCTAGGTAACTATTGTATGCCAGGTAATTGTAGCTATTTAAAAGTTAATGGCAAAAAAAAAAAAAAAAAAAAGTTAAGAAAAGGGAAGGCAACTGAAGGGATTCAGTGGGTGATCAAAATTGGAATCTAAGATGCTTTTCCTAAAGAGACACCTCAACCTGAATGTGATGTGAAGCTTCCAGAAATGGTTGCCTCTGAGAGAGGCAAGGCTGAGGGATTAGGCCTCTGGTTGGAATCAAGATTTCTGCAAATCATTGAAGATCAAAGCCATTTTCTGTTTTAGTTCCATCAAGCTGGAGTCTCCAGGCCCTGCCTGGAAGGAGAAATTAGCAGCCAGCCTCCTCAGCATCGGGAGCTTCCCTGGTGGCTCAGCTGGTAAAGAATCTGCCTGCCGTGCAGGAGACCCCGGTTTGATTCAGGGATAGGCTACCCACTCCACTATTGTTAGGCTTCCCCGGTGGCTCAGCTGGTAAAGAATCTGCCCACAATGTGAGAGACCTGGGTTCAATCCCTGGGTTGGGAAGATCCCCTGGTGAAGGGATAGGGTACCCACTGCAGTATTCTGGCCTCGAGAATTCCATGGACTGTATAGTCCATGGGGTCACAAAGAGCCCTACACGACCAAGCAACTTTCACTTTCATCCTCAGCATCATTTTGCTTGTTTTCACACCAGCACAAGAAAGTTTAAGTCAGGGCAGGAAAAACGCAGGGGTTTGTGTGCTGGGTCCATAAAGGTAGCTGGGAAGGACCTGGATTCCGGCTTCACTGTTCAGACAGGTTGTCCACCCAGTCCTCCGCCTTTTCAGGGGTCACACACCTTCCCCTTTCGGCAAAGTGCGCTTGCACCGCTGACCTTCTCCAGTCTGCTCCTGTCTCGCCAAAGGAAAGGAGGGAGGCAGATTACTGAGCATTACAACCTGACCACACCTGGGGGTGAAGCGTCCAGAGCGAGCCACATGAAGGCAGCCAGGCCTTAGAGCCCCTGAGGGTCCCGGGAGGCACCGAGTAACAGCCTTCATCCTCTCCCTCATCTTCAGACCTCAGATCAAGCTTCATTTGCTCCAGACATCCCCTGACCCCCCAGACCAAGCCAGCACCTCGGTTATAAATTCTGAGAGCTGCCAAGCTTTTCCTTCAGAGCACACGTTACTTTAGGGAATTCTAAGTCCACAGAATTATTTGATCATCTGACTCTTCCACTGGACCTTAGGCTGCATGAGAGCAGCAAACATGCCCGTTCTGCCCGCTGCCGTGCACCCTGTGCCAAACAAAGTGACTGGCACACGGAATCGCAGATGCTCAGGAAACACTCGTTGAATGAATGAATCGAGGGAACCAGAGGGGTTGGGAAGGGGCTTCTGAAATATTTCATTGAGCTCCTGAGAATTAAACTTGCTCCAGTGTTTATTCCATGTTATCCCACAGTTATGTTAATAATAGATACCATTTCCAACCATACCAGTAATTACAGTAACCATTTACTGAGTTCCTACTGTGCGCCATGTACTCGGTTTATGTAATTCAGGGGTTCGTCTCATTCGATGCAGACAGCCGCGCCTGACGTAGACACTATTATTATTCCCATATCAGGGAGGAGAAACTGAAACTCTGAGGGGTTGGCTAAGTGTCTTGCCTGTGGCCATACAGACAGCAAGTGCCTAAGCAGGGATTTGACTGTTGCTGGGTGCTTTATACATAAAACTGCATTTCATCCTCATGGAAACTCCAGGGGGAACTGAGGCTCAGAGAGGTTAAGAACCCCGCATGAAGTGACACAGCTGGAAGTCACAGTCAGGCTCCAAATCAGGCTCTGATTCCAAAAGACGGCTCTCTTCAAGGCTTAATGACAATTTGATTTTTGGAAAGTGATTAAATGAAGTTCAGATGACTGAGCCAGCAGGGTGAATCAAAAGGAGAAATCCGATTCCACCGAACCAAAGCTAGAACTTCCTGCTGAGGGGGCGGGCGCCGCACTCCAGCTCGGTGTCCCCCGCACATTCCCGCTGCCCCGTCTGCCTCTGTCTCAGGAAATCACCTCTCCTCTGAGCTCCCCTGTCCTGCAGCCGCGACTTCAGACGGAAACGTCTGGGACCGAAGCCTCGGCAGGGGAGGCTTTCCTGTGACGCCCTGCCGCCGATCTCCCCGCCTTCCCGCGGCTCGGCGGGCGCTCGGCCAGCCTCCCCCTCCGCGGTGCCGGCCCGCGCCGCTGGAAGCTCCTGGAAGGCTCGGGAAGCAGAGCGGCTCTTGAGGCCCAACTGCGCGCGGAGCCGCGGAAATCACGGCGCTGTGGGAACGGCCGGCCGGGGCCTCTGCCAGCTCGGCTGAGCTACGGCGCGAGGGGCCAGTGGCTTTCCGAGTGTTCAGAAGCACATTTCTCAGCCGCAAGCAATGCCATTGTCACGGGAGCACTTCCTGTTTTGCACAAATCACCCGTATTAAAACCAGAAAGAGGCAAGAGGCTGGCACCCACGATGCCCGCAGTTGTTTGGGAAACGCCGGCCCCGGGGCGGTCTCAGGCCGGCAGGGGCCAGGAAGGGCCCGGCCCCGCTTCTCCCCGCTGCCCTCCACCGCGGCCGCAGCCTCACTGCCCTTCCCCGGCGGGCCCTGAGGCCCCGCGCTCTCCCCGCGCTTCCGCGCCCACAGTCCCCAGGTGGTAGTTCGGTCACATCACCTATTTGCTCCAGACCCTGCAGTGGCCGCGCCACAGACCACGGAGGAAATTCTGAAGACCTGGCCGGCACCCAGAGCCCTCCTCAGTGACCGTGACCCCATTTACTCGGACTCCGCTTCCGGGGCTGAAACCAGGGTGGGACCAACGCAAGATGTAAAAGGGCGCCAGGTGACTCAGGAACTAAGTACTGATTTTTTCAAAAATAAAAAAATGATGCAAAAAATCCACGATGAGCAAAACACCAAAACTTCACATAAAGATGAAAATTTAAAATTTCACCTGCACTTTTCGCGCGGCCTCACGGCCTGCTCCGTGTCTCCCTCCGCTCCCCTCCTCCAGCTCCTCTCTCAGTCTGCTTGGCTTTTTCATAGCAGGTGCTTCAGATGATAAAGCTTCTGCCTGCAATGCGGAAGGCCTGGGTTTGATCCCTGGGTCAGGAAGATCCCCTGAAGGAGGAAATGGCAACCCACTCGAGTATTCTTGCCTGGAGAATCCCATGGACAGAGGAACCTGGCGGGCTACAGTCCATGGGGTCACAATGAGTTGGACACGACTAAGTGACTAACGCTTTCACTTTCATCACCACCTGATGTTCCATTCAGTTTATTTCTCTCCAGTTATTGCACTAGAATCTAAGC
The DNA here is from genome assembly GCF_019923935.1 of Bubalus bubalis. Lineage (NCBI taxonomy): Eukaryota > Metazoa > Chordata > Mammalia > Artiodactyla > Bovidae > Bubalus > Bubalus bubalis. The sequence goes on from NC_059167.1 coordinate 567,003, forward strand.
TTCATAAGAGCAGGGCCTGATGTCTGTTTGTTCATGGCCGAGTTCCAGAGCCTGGTATGTGGCACAGACTCAACTCACATTGGTACAATTGAAGCACTTCAGTCTAACTCTTATGTACATCCTCACTATAAAAAGCAGGTAAATGCAGTTTTTTATTTAGGATGAAACAATTATATACATTCAAATTTATATAATTACTGAGAAAGGCAGTCAGAGGAAATATTTGTTTGGCTTGAACATAAAAATTTGAAAACTGGTATTATGGATACTTGTGGGAATCAGATAGCACCTTGCAGTATCTTTATTTCACTTTATATTTGCATTTTCTGTGATTCCACAAACTCAAGAGAATCTAGATTCATTAAGATAAGCAGTTGCTATCTGTAACTATATAAAAAAGACACCCAGCCATTACATGAGTGAATTATATGTCCAGTAAGCTGTTAAACAAACTGAAACAAAATAGTTCTTCTTGCAAGTCTTATTTAGATAAACGTAGCTTTCCTTTGTTAAAAGAAATGGAAGGCGAAGCTTCATCACAGCCTGGACAAAAAATTTATCAACCTGAATGAAAGCTTTACATATTGATATTACCATTTAAATTTTTTAATTATAATTTAAAATACACTTCAAAATAGAAATTTGAATATTGAAACATTACACGGTACACTTGAAACTAATATAATCTTATATGCCAGTTATATCTAAATTTTTTAAAAAGGAATCCTTTCTTGCACCATAAATCCCCCGTCTTAGTACGGTGCCTGGCACACAGTTCATCCTCAGATGGTGTTCTTTTATTTGTTTTGCTTTAATTTGACTGAACTGAACACTGGTCTCAATTTGATCTGGTAAGTCTTCAGTATCTGTTTTTAAGCTCTCTGATAAAAAGTTAAAAAAAATGCAATTTTTATGACTTAGAGTCATAAGTAAAAATAGTAATAGCTAACATGAATTAAACTCTCTGTCGTGCATGTATTTGGATTTCCTCATTTAGCTATTACAACCCTGAGCAGGAAAGTGCTATTTTTATCAGCCCCATGTGACTGAAGAAGAAACTGAGGCTGCCAAGGAATAGAAAAGAAATGGTTGCTGTGGACCCTAGTTGGAAGGCTGAGAGCTGGTACTCCCGTTAGACAGACTCCAGAGTCAGCTTGGCAACGATCTGAGCTGCTGGGTGAAGAAAGGCCAGGACTGAGTCAGATAGCAAGGATGGGGCATGAGTGGCCCACAGCACAGGGGCAGAGCAAGAGCGAGAGGAGTCTGGGAGCCCAGAGGACCCCGTGTGATCGGCCCGTAAGACAGTCTCTCACACGTGGCGTCGCGGGAGCGCCTGGTGACTTTGACAAGAAGAGGCCCTCAGGCAGGTTTCTCAGCTGCTGCACACTGACATTGGCTGAGAGGTTCTGTGTTGCAGGGGGCTGTCCCAGGCCCTGCAGAACGCTCTGTGGCAGCCACAGCCCCCATCTGCTAGATGCCCCTCCCCTGGGTAGTGACAACCAAGAATGTTTCCAGACACTGACACGTGTCTCCTCAGGAAAAAAGTGCTCCTGGTTGGGAACTCCTGCTTTGAGAATGGTGGGGGCAGAAGGCACTGAAGTAATTAGAGGAGATAATGGGAGGGGAGGGGGCGAGAACCAGAGTGGGGTCGGGGCTGCAGGTGGTGGGCAGGGCCAGGGAGACGCTTGCTGCTTTAAAACTCATATCTATATATATATGGGATATAGCTGTATCTATATCAATGTATGCGTTCGCTAAGTCACTTTAGTCATGTCCAACTCTGTGTGACCCTATGGACCATAGCCCACCAGTCTTCTCTGTCCACGGAATTCTCTAGGCAGGAATCCTGGAGTGCACTGCCATGCCCTCCTCCAGCGATCTTCCCGACCCAGGGATCGAACTCGCATCTCTTAGTCTCCTGCACTGGCAGGTGGATTCCTTACCACTAGCGCCACCTGGGAAGTCCCATATTAATGTATGTATAAATATACATTCATATACACACACACACATATATATAAGAAAGTTTAAACTCATTATGTATGTATGTGTGTATATATATATTTCTGTATATACATATGCATATATATATATAGGTTGATGGCATGGATCCAGGAGAGTGAAAATCTCGTGGATGAAGGAGAGAGACAGAGAGAATAGTAGATGTGATTTTCTGGGACAAGCATGAAAGGAATAGAATCCAGATCACAAGTTGCAGGGTTTGCCTTGGAAAGGAGTAGAGACACTCCAGCCTTCGGAGCAGACAGAGGCCTGCTGCCCAAGCAGCCGTAGGAAGGTGTGTGCATTTGGGTGGGCAGAGGATGAGGGGAAGCAGCTCAAGGGAGGCAGGGAGCGTGCTGGGCGCGGTGTGAGCGCGTCTGCAGTCTGAGGCCAGGAATCTGAGATGAAGCCAGCTGCGTGGTGTCAGGATTTTCTGCAGAAGTCGTCTGTGGGGGACAGCACGGAGCGGGCGGGCGCAGGAACAGGGTGGTTCTTCCTCCACTGCAGGGAAGGCTGGGAGAGTCTGTGCACCTGCAGACCAAGAGCTCGGGCGCGGAGCGGCTTCTCTTGCCCAGCCGCAGAGAAGTGGTTTATTTTGACTTGACTCAAGAATGCTTCAATGAGCCAACTTTACAATTTGCGTGGCATTTGGAATCTCCCTAAGTTCTTAGGATGTTACTGCCTTGCCAGAGGGTGGGTGGTTTTCAACATCCTGGTGGAAATGTATCATTGTGACATGTGATATGAACATCAGAAACATTGACTTTCGGGGGATCCCACGGTGACAGCTGACCAAGCTACTGCCAAGAAGCATCCTAACATCTAACGAGGTTCTCAAACGTGAGTGTGCATCGGAATCTCTGCGAGGGCTTTAAATTAGATGGCTGGGGACTTCCCTGGTGGTCCAGTGGTTAGGACTCCACATTCCCTGTGCAGGGGACCCGGGTTCCATCTCTGGTCAGAGAACCAGTTCCCACATGCTGCAATTGAAGATCCTGTGTCCTGCAGCTAAGACTGGGGCAGCTAAATAACCAGTTAAACAGATATTTTAAAAACCCACAGATTACTGGGCCCACCTCCAGAGCTTCCGACTCCCTAGGCCCAGGGAACTTGCATTTCTGAGCTTCCAGCGGATGCGGAGACTGCTGGCTCCAGCGCCACACTTTGTGCCCACTGGGCTCCCCCCGTGGCTCAGCGGTAAAGAAGCCACCTGCCAATGCAGGAGACTCAAGAGACATGGGTTCAAACCCTGGGTTGGGAAGATTCCCCTGGAGAAGGAAATGGCAACCCACTCCAGTGTTCTTGCCTGGAGAATCCCAGGGACCGGGAGCCTCCAGTCCCTAGGGTCGCAGAGTCGGACAGGACTGCGCACGCGCACTAGAGGAAGAAGACAGGCGTTGGTGTTAAACCTGTGAGTTAAATCCTGGCCCCATCCGGCTGTGGAAGCCTGGGCAGGTTACGTCACTGCTCACGTGTAAAATGGGAACCGTGCTGTACACACTGAGAGCTTGTTTTGAAAACTGGACAGAAATCACGTCAAGTCCAAGGCTCCAAGGAGGCCCTCGGGAAAGGCAAGCAGCAGCTATTTTTTATCAGCCTTCTGACACACCTCCACAGCACATCAGACACCCAAGACAAGCAGAGACTGGGCCTCAGGAGTCGGAGAAGGTGACTGACTCGGTAATCTGTCCACCCTCTCTTCCTCCTCTTCTGAAAATCCAGGCACCAAAATAACCCCAAACACCCACCAATGACTCCCAGGGATGACATTTCCAAGTGGAGGAGATAACTGATCACTTTCACATTCTGTAATATTTTAAGTACATTATCTTTAAAATCTAGGTCAGGTGGGGAATGAACTCGGGTTGATAGAATGCTAGATCTGAGAAGAGACTTCCAGACCGTCTCCTTTCCAGGTGAAGGTGAGGAACCCGAGCCCCTTCAGAGAGGAGTGCAAGTCGTGGGTGCCGACGAAGCCGGTGGGCTGCACAGCGCCCTGGGCTCGTCTCCGCGGCCTTTGCCCCCCGGAGAAGAGGGCAGAAAGCAGCAGTAAGACCCCGGCTCACACAGCCCAAACGCTGGGAGAATCTTAGGCTTATCAGGGAAGGATGTGTGTTAGAGTACATTTGGAAACACTGAGGCCACACCCCATCGCCTCCCTCCTCAGTTCACTTTTTCTCTTTCCTAAGTCAGAAGGTAGATTGGTTCCTTTGCCTTAATTCCATGTTTGGGGCTGTGTTCATCCTTGTTGCTGTGTGTGGGCTCTCTAGATGTGGTTTTCTGTGGCATGCGGGCTCTTAGTTCCCCAACCAGGGATCGAACCCGTGTCCCCTGCATTGGAAGGTGGATTCTTAGCCACTGGACCACCAGGGCCGCCCCCTACTCCCCATTTTCCTTTATTCGCCTCTCACATTACACCCCACATGCAGAAGGCACTTGTTTGGGGCCCACGATAGAACAGACGACTTTTACTTTTATTAAACTTATAAAGATGAATAAGCCAAAAACCTGTTTGCATTAAATTTTGTCTTATTCCATTTTCTCTGATCCCAAACAGCCAGTGTTTTCAGAAACCTGTTGTTTGCCAAGCATTCTTGAGTTGCTGCTGTGTTACAGACGAGGCTCTCTGCTGCTCGTCAACGAGCTCGTACTGAGCACAGCTGGTGTCCGGGGCCACCGGGCCACACGGGCCGTTTGATGACCACAAGCTGGGTGCTCTCCCTGCCCTGGAGAATGTCCAAGCTGCCTTCTAAGTAATTATGTCTTTTCAGCAAGAGGACAGGCATAGTCAGGGTAAGACAGCTGGAGTTGGCTCGTTCAAGCTTACAGGAACTGATTGATCAGTTTTCAGGGATCTCGTGTGCCAGTAGTTAAACACCGCCATTATTAAAATTAAATTATATATGTGTACCACTATTTCTGCATCCATTCATCTGTCGGTGGGCATCTAGGTTGCTTCCATGTCCTAGCTATTGTACGGAGTGCTGCCGTGAACACTGGGAGGGGGCTTCAGGAGGGAGGGTTCGTTTGTATGCCTGCGGCTGATTTGTGCTGACGTGCGGCAGAGGCTGATGCGCTACGGTAGACCAATTGTCCTCCAGTGATTGTATTTTGTTCTACGCATCTAAATATTGTACAGTTATAATCTTTAAAAAATAAAATTACATATACTTACAATTAAACAAATTACATCAAGGACAAAGGTGGTACATAGTCAAAGTTCATCACTTCCTAATCATTTTATGATGAAAACATCTACAGGTTTGAGGCTGTTTCTTTTTTAGGTTAACTCGTGAAACCAGAAATTGTGAGTTAATCTCAGAGTGTTTCCCAGGTAGCATGCTCTGTGCCAGTCCAGAAACGTATCCGATTTTCGGAGGATGAGCTCAGTAAAACAGTCACTTGACCATTGCTAACCCTTCCCTTCCCCGTGGGCCGGTTGGTTTCCCAGAAGGAGTAAGGAGGCAAATTCCCCCGTAAGCGAAGGTGTCATCAGAGCCGGCCCCAGGCTGAAGCTGTAAGCTGTGATCCTGGTGGCTGAGGAATTCAGAGACACGAGCCAGAGGGAGTGCCCACCCCAGCAGAGCCCTCAGGCTGGAGACCCAGAGCTTTCCAAGGGCAGACAGGATTCTCAGGGGCGCTGTACTCAGTCCCCAGGCACTTCTGAGAAAGCCCAGACCACTGAGGGAGCACAGCCTGGACGCTGACTGGGGGTCCCAGGGGAAGGGAGCGAGGGGCTCACTCTTCAGGTTTCAACAGTGCGCTGCCCCACTGCTTCCACGCGCTCCTCGTGCAGTTTAGCTAGAAGGCATGGTGAAGACCTCACTGTCTCACAGTGTGCTCGCCACCCGCCTATCACCAAGCTGTAATGGATTGTATTTATAGGTGTGTAGAAAGAACACAGGCCTCCCAGGCAGAACTAGTGGTAAAGAACCCACCTGCCAATGCAGGAGACATAAGAGACGTGGGTTCGATCCCTGGATCAGGAAGATGCCCTGGAGGAGGAAAAGGCAACCCACTCCAGTGTTCTTGCCTGGAGAATCCCATGGACAGAGGAGCCTGGCGGCTATAGTCTATAGCGTCGCAAAGAGTTGGACACGACTGAGGCACCTTAGCACGCACCAGCATATCAAGCATCTGAAATCCCCATCATTTCTCTGAGTTATGACGTTATCTCCGGATGGCTCAGGTGAGGCTCTTGTGGGGAGGGCCTGAGTGCAGCAGGACAGCCATGCCTGCGGATACAGTGGCCCGGGTCAGGGTCTCAGGCCAGCAAGAGTCTAGGCTCTGAGGCAGAGCCGGATCCTGCATCCATGGGCCACTGGGACCTGAGGTTTGGGTTGCAGAGGCAGTGACAGTTCTAGGTTATGAAGATAAGAGGACGTGGGACTTGCCTGGTGGTCCACTGGCTAAGAGTCTGCACCCCAACTCAGGGGCCCAGGTTCCATCCCTGGTCAGGGAACTGGATCCTGCACGACACACTGAAGACCTAGTGCAGACAAATGGAAAATGAATAAGTAAATATTAAGAAAAAAGAGAAGAGGATATGTTTGGGGGAAACATGGGCCCAGATGAGAAGCTGGGGAGGGCAGTGTGAATCAATGGCGGGGGGGGTCCCACTGATGAGATCCAGAAAGGAAAGGGCCCAGCATGTGAGGAAATATCGGGGTGCATTTGCTCCCCCACCCCGCCCCGGTCCCTTCAGCCCCCAGTTTCTGCCATCTCCACACCTGCCCTTCCCACTCTACGAATAATTGCCAGGCTTTGTTCTTTGCCTTTATTCTCCAGCTGTTGCCATATTTCTGAACTGAGTAAAGCCTCTCTTTTGAAATCCACAAAAGAAAATGATTGAACCCTGTGTATTTTTGATGAGAGGCTTGATTTCATTAGGAAAAAAAAAGATAACTCCCTGGAGAAAGAAAGAGTGTGGAGTGTGTCTAACAGTCCGTTTCCTTCATGCGGAGAGAGGGCCGCGAGCCCACTCTTGCCTTGTCCCGGGGAGGGGAGGCTAGGCATGCTCTGGTGAGCTCAGCCCACAGGACCTGAGAAGCAGCCCACCTCCTCCTCTCCCCGCAGGAAACAGCATTTCCCACCCGCGTTTCTTGGAGGCTCCTCTGGCAGCAGTGGATGGATTGCTTAGGAAGGCAGGCCCACCAAGGAATGACATCTGCTCTTGGCTGCCCAGTGAGCACATGTACTGGGTGCCGTCAGGGCCAAGGCCATCCTGAAAGGACTGGAGGGGATCTCGTGGGGCCATCGGGGAAGGGAGGGGGGCGTGGGGGAGGGGGAGGGGAGGGGAAAAGGTGACTTGAGTTTTGTGAGACGAGACGTGACCAGCGATGGAGGCTCAGAGTGAGGGGGTTTCATTCACTACAACTTGTGGTGGGTGCTTTTACAAAATTACACATCCTTTATATCACGCCCAGATGACAGCCCAGTCTCCTGAGATCACGGCTTGAGCTCTCACTACCAGCCTGAAGAAATTCCAAAGCACTCTCAACTGTGTCTGTAAGCTTCCAAACGGCTCTTTCCAAATGGTCGCTCCCATGTCTGGGATCCTGGTCATGGGCTGTTGCTTCTACTTTTTAAAATTGTAGAAAAGGTGGCTCAGCAGTAAAGAATCCACCTGCCCGTGCAGGAGACCCGGGCTCAATCCCTGGGTTGGGAAGATGCCCTGGAGAAGGAAATGGCAGCCCACTCCAGTGTTCATCCCTGGGAAATTCCATGGACAGAGGAGCCTGGCTACAGTCCCTAGGGTCGCAAAGAGTCAGAAATGACTCAGTGACTAGACAACAACAACAAAACATTCATAGCGTAAAATTTACCATTCTTAAGGTTTATAACTTCAGTGGCATTAAGTGTAGGCAGGGTCGTTCAACCACCAGCACTGCCTAGTTTCAGACCTCGCCATCACTCCAAATGAAAACTTTGTCGTTATTAAGAAGCACTTCACATACACACTGCTAAATATAAAGTAAGTGAGCAACAAGGACCTAATGTATAGCGTAGGGAACTCTACTCAACGTCTTGAATAACCTCTCCTGGAAAAGAATCGGAGAAAAAATAGATGTGCATGTATAACCAAATCACTTTGCTGTACAGTTGAAACTAACACAGCATTGTGGATCAACTGTACTTCAATAGCAGCAAGAAAAGCACTTCATCCCCCTCCTCGTAGCACCTGGCCAACGCCGGTCTGTGCTCTGTCTCCACAGATGTGCCTCTGCTGGCTGTTTCACGTGAGTGGAAACGCGCGCTGCGGCCTTCCGTGCCTGGCTTCTTCCACTTAGCGTCTTACTGCGAGGTCCCTCCTGTTGTAGCATGGCCTTCCTTCCTTTTTATGGCTGAGTAATCTTCCACTGCACAGAGAGAGCACATTTTGTTTATGGGCAGTTGCCGCTTTAAATTTCATCTGCCCAAACGCAAAGCTCGGCCCCTTTCCGCATTTCCAAACAACCCCACTCACAGTCTCCTCGTGGGACTAAAGCCGGTTCACAGCATTCTGTGAAGGTTAAATCATGCACAGTAGATAAAGTGACCAAAGGCACCCAGCAATTAGTGCTCAATAGCATGTTATTAATATTATCATCATGACCATATGAATTCCTCTAAGCTCTTTTCTGTTGTATCCAGCCATTTGTTTTACAAAATACCTTTAATGCTATCGGGGCTTCACGGCAGCACAGAGAAGATGCCTGGGTTAGGTACTTGCAAGGACTGTGTAGAACACATGCCTCAGAGGCTCCCAACCTGGGTGCCATGAAGCCATGGGGTCTGTGCTACAGAGTCACAGCCAGGAGTTTCTGAGCTGTATCTGCTGCAAGCATTCTCCAGCACTCAGTGGCCACTCACTCTCCCGAACAGGTAGGCGTGGCTGTTTCTCAAATGTGTGTAGTTGTTGGAATGAACAAAAAGTTCAGTTCAGTTCAGTTCAGTTCAGTTCTCAGTCATGTCTGACTCTTTGCAACCCCATGGACCGCAGCACGCCAGACTTCCCTGTCCATCACCAGATCCCGGAGTTTACTCAAACCCACGTCCATTGAGTTGGTGATGCCATCCAACCATCTCATCCTCTGTCATCCCCTTTTCCTCCCGCCTTCAATCTTTCCCAGCATCAGAGTCTTTTCAAATGAGTCAGCTCTTCGCATCAGGCGGCCAAAGTATTAGAGTTTGAGCTTCAGCATCAGTCTTTCCAATGGATATTCAGGACTGATTTCCTTTGGGATGGACTGGTTGGATCTCCTTGCAGTCCAGGGGATTCTCTTGAGTCTTCTCCAACACTACAGTTCAAAGGCATCAATTCTTTGGCGCTCAGCTTTCTTTATAGTCCAACTGTCATATCCATACATGACTACTGGAAAAACCATAGCTTTGACTAGACAAATATTTGTTGGGAAAGTAATGTCTCTGCTTTTTAATATGCTGTCTAGGTTGGTCTTAGCTTTTCTTCCAAGGAGCAAGTATCTTTTAATTTCATGGCTCCAGTCACCATCTGCAGTGATTTTGGAGCCCCCCCAAAATAAAGTCTGTCACTGTTTCCATTGCTTCCTCATCTATTTGCCATGAAGTGATGGGACCGATGCCTTGATCTTAGTTTTCTGAATGTTGAGTTTTAAGGCAACTTTTTCAGTCTCCTCTTTCACTTTCATCAAGAGGCGAAACAAAAGGTAGGTCATGCAAAAGCCTTTCCTCATCCTGTGTCTTCCTGACCTAACAATACTCAGCACATCACTCCCTTCATGTGGCACTGTTCATAGTGGAGAAGATTAGAAACCATTGACAGCAAAGCTAACAGAAGCCAAAGCGTTTCATCTCAGTGTGGAAATCGAACCATTAACAAGAGTTTATGGAATTCATACAGTGAGTTTGGTCCTATCCTAAGCACCACGATGGGGGAGTGGGGATATGAACGCACAGAAGGCATTTTCTGTAGCTGAGAAACTACTGGATCTGGGAAGATTAGACCTGTGGGCCAGTGTAGCCGTAAAGAGTGTCCACACCAGGGCTCCCTGGCAGTCCAGTGGTCGAGCCTGCTTTGCAGTGTAGGGGACATGGGTTCAATCCCTGGTCCTGAAGATCCCGCATGCCGTGGAGGAACTAAGCACGTGTGCCAGGACTCCTGAGCCTGGGCGCCGCCGCAAGGGGAGCCGCCGAAGGGAGAAGACCCCACACTGCAGCTGGAGTAGCTCCCACTGGCCACGGCCAGAGAAGGCCCTCGGGCAGCAACAAGACCCCACTGAAGCCAAAATTGGCTAAATAATTAAATAAAATTATTTAAAAAAATGTGTCCACATGAAATTGATCATTAAATTAGTCACATGGATAATAAATGAAATCAATGTGGACAGAAGTCCTCAGGAAAGCTTCAAGGAAGAGTCTGTCTTGAAGGTTAGCAAGTTAGAAAGGGGCAGGGGACTCCAGGCAGGTAGAGGCAGGAATGAATGAGGAGGGCAGGATGACGGCTATCGACCTGCCTGGCAGCCAGAGTGCAGGTCCCCCGCATTGCAGGTGGATTCTTTACCAGCTGAGCCATAGGGGAAGCCCTTGACTTGGGAGACATGGTCGTCGGTCAGAGGACAGGGCAGCAGAGTTGCAAGGGCGCCTGATGGGGCCAAAGCCACTCAAGCTTCAGAGCAGAAGAGCGTTGAATGAAAGCTGTGTCCAAGGAAACTCAGCCTGGCTGAGGCCAGAGAGCCTGGAGCCCGGGGACGCAAGGGCATTTACTCCACTCTGCAGCCACTACAGGGGCCCCACCCAGGATGGAACAGAGGTCTAAACTGAGAGCGGTCTCTCACGACAGAAGCTGGGTGTCTTTATCTTCTGCCCTGGAAATGCAAATCTGAATTGTCCAGGCAGGCTGTGGACCTTTGCCAAGTTGTCAGAACTTTATGCAGGATTTCCAGGTTCAGGAAAAGGCCTCTGCCCTCTGGAAATGGACAAGCGGACTGGAAATTTACCAAGCCGGTTTAACAGATGTCTTCCCACACTCAATACTCCTTAAAGCAAAAGCCCTTTGTGTGGAAAAGTCCACACTGGCCCCACCTTCCTCCCAGGCTTGTTGAGGCAAAGGGTAGAGGACTAAGACGCTGGGCCGCTTAGCGAAGCCGGAGTCACTGGTGTGACTACACCAGAGGGCGCAGCCGCGGGGCTCAGCTGCACCAGTCCCTGACAGCCCGCCCTCCGTGACCCTGGAAGATGGGCGCACACCCCCAGCGCGTACACTCCTGGGATTCTGGTGGGGACAGCCTGGCTCCATCAGGAGGGCATGGGCACCTCCCGGGATCTCCCTCATGCCCACTGTCCCCGAGGGCTGACCTAGGCAATTCCCCAGTGACAGCAGACGTGGTCTCAGGGCTGAGTCATGCACCCAGTACCCGCGGACTCTCTGCAGTCAACAGCCCTGCCGGTGGCTCCCTGTCTCCTAATTAGGACAGGCCTCCCCCAGAGCCCAGGCAGGAGCCGCCGCCTGCCCTTCAGGACCTCCTCGCCACCCTCGGCTCGGACGAGAAGTCAGAGCTGATGGTCCAAGGAAGCTGGGAGGCAAGGTTTCAGAAGGGCAAGGCAGGTGGTGGCTCAGGGGACGGCAGCATCCGAAACGGAGGGCCGAGGCCTGGGGAGGACTGCGTGGTCTCCCGCCGGCTCCTGCCCCTCAGCATCTGCGGTCACGGGAACCGGGGTCCAGAGGGAGTTTGTGGTCTTTCCCAGGACCCACGGCTCGGGCAGAACCAGTCTAGTTCCTGATCTGCGAGGTCCCCTACCCCCACAAGTGATTTCAGAAGGCGCTGGACTTAGAGCTTCCCTCTCCAAGCTGAGTGAGTGCTGTCCGCAGCGGGGAGGGAGGAAGAGCCTCTGGGGGCCCCCATCTCCACGGCCCCCCTGCACCCCCGGGGGGACTCCCGCCTTCACCGATTGGTGGGCATGAGCAGGATGAGCAGAGTCCCCGGGTTACACCTGTCATTCCCCTCAGTTCCCATGATGGGGTGTCATTCACCAGGGGTGGGGGTGGCCCTGGAGATGAGGGGTTCGGAGGGCGGGGGTCCCAGAGTGCACGTGACCTTGGATGAGGAGCCCCTGCCTGGGTGTGCGCCCACATGCGTGTGTCTGTATTCACGGGGCTGAGGTCCACTGTGACCACGGTGACCCCGTGGAGCAGGCCTGCCCCCCGTCCCGGGCGACCCTCCCCTGTGCGCCGGACGTGCAGTCTGCCTCGGAGGGGCCCTGCCCCAAGTGCCCACGTGCCCGAGGCGCTGCCCGCTGGCCACAGCGGGGACACAAGCCCCTGGGGCTCCAGCCGCCCTGGTTTTCTCTGGAGCGGCAGAGTCACCGCAGCTCCCAGGGACCCGCAAGGCGCTGGGGTTGTGGGCTTGTTGTGGAAGGAGACCCCCCACAGGGAAGAAATGCACCCTAAAAGCAATGGGCTGGGGCTCAGAAGGAGACCAGACTGTCATTTTATGAAGTGCCTGCCCACTCCACGGGGTCGCAAAGAGTCGGACATGACTGAGCAACTGAACTGAACTGAACCCCACCCAAGTCAGTCGGAACACAACGCCCAGATTGTGTTTCTGCACTTTTTGCGGATCTTTTACTGTGAATTCCTCGTGGGCAGGGTCCCTGTTTCCTGCTTTGCTGGAGCCCTGGAGCTGGGAGCAGCACTCGGCGCACACGCACATCCCTGGGTCATTACCAGCAGCTCCCAGCGGGGCCTGGCCTCCCTGGCTTCCCGCTCGCCGTCTCCTCCCAGGCCCCTCGTTTGCCCACCTCCTCCTCGTCCTTGGAAGCCACTCAGTGGTCCCCTCTACCCAGGTCGCCCCCTTGGACCACCAGGCTGGGTCAGAGGCTCTGCCTGAGCTGGCAGGAGGCACGGGTCTCATTGCGGGTACAGGTCTCCCCACTCTGGGTAGGCGGCATCTGCAGGCCAGCACAGATCAATAAACACTTTCTGAATGGATGAAGATGATTTTGTAAGCAATGTTCCAGGCGCAGATCAGATGAATGAGACACCGACCAAGTCCCTTGAACTTCTTTGGGGCGTAACCTTCTTGACCCGTGAAAAGGACTCAGGTAACAAGACCGGCTTGTGTTAACACTGTTGCAAATTGCTGGAGCCCCTCAGCGCCTCTGACTTTCAAAGGTGGCTCCCAGGAACTGCAGCCCCCTCTGGGTATGGCCCTGCCCGGGACCCTGGGACCAATCCTGCCCCTGGTCATGGGGAATTGAAGGAAGCCTAGGTTTATGACTTGTTTAAAAAATGTTTACTGAGGGGGACTTCCCTGGTGACCCAGTGGTTAAAAACCCACTTTGCAACGCAGGGGACGTGGGTTCAGCCCCGGCTGGGAGCTAAGCTCTCACAGGCCACGGAGAGCTGAGAGCAGGGGCTGCAGCCGCTGAGCCCGCACTGCGCCGCTGGGGCGTCCACACGGCGCACGGAAGACCCGCGTGCGGCGGCTGGCACCCAGCGCAGCCCAGTAGATGCTGCAAGACGTTCGCTGAGTTCTACAAACTGAATGTTTGTGCCCTACCTCACCCCTGGATTCATAAGTTGGAGACTGTGCTGCGGGGAAATAACCAGGAGGTTGGGCCCCTGGTCTGACGTGATCAGTGTCCTCACAAGAAGAGAGCTTTCCGCCTCTCTCTCCAGCATGTGGGACACTGCAGAAAGCAGCCACTGCAAGCCAGGAGCGGAGCCCCCACCCGATCCCAGACCTGCTGGCACCCTGGTCTCAGACTTCCAGCTTCAGAAAGGAGAGAAAATAAGCGTCTGGGTTTTTGGCCGTACCACATGGCAGATGGGCTCTCAGTTCCCCAACCGAGGACTGAGCCAGTGGCCCCTGCTCTGGAAGGAAGCGCGGGCTCGGAGCCACCCCCGGGACTGCCAGGGGAACCCCAGAAAAGAAATGTCTATTGTTTAATCCATCTACTGTGGCGCTCTGCTACGACAGCCTGGGTTGACTAGGATTCTGAGTGCCTTGCCCTCATGCGCCCTACAGTCTGATGGAAATCTGAACCAGTACAAAGTAATGACCCATCAGAGCTGTGGACACGCTCTATGGGGCTTCAGGGGTGGGCAGTTCGCTCTGTGCTGAAGAGGAGAAAGGTGGGCAGCGGTCACAGGAGTGGCCTTGGACCTGGCCTGTGGAGAGGACTGGGAGGTCGGGAAGGCGCATCCACCCGGGGAGACACAGAGGAGGGCGATCCGTGGCCCATCTGGGAGAAAGATCTACTCACGCCTCTCTCGACTTTTAAAGGCCGCACCCTCACCTCCTCGATAAACACAGAACCTCAGGCCCTCCCTACATAGTACTTGATAGGAAAAATGAAGTATTTTGAGTACGGAACAGAGCAAAGCTGGTGGGAAAACCATTGCTTTGCTTTCAGTCTGAGCTTCCCCTCTCACCCCCAATTCCAAGGTAACTCCAGGGGTGCCCCTTCTCTTCCACCACACCGGAAATCAGCCCGTAGATTTGCAGGGAGGGGAATGAAGGTGGGTTATAAACGGGGGAGCAGCAGGGTGCGGCGCGGGAGGGACCCTGGGCAGCAGACAGCCGTGGGGATCCTGCAGTTGTCTCAGGAGCTGAACGCTGGGGCAGCGGCGAGGGAGGGCGGAGAGGCAGAGGTGGTTATAGCCGGGGGGAAAAACGGAGGGCGGCGGGCTCGGCCCTGAGGGGTGAGGGGTGCAGGGCTCGGCGCTCGTCCAGCACGTGGCATCAGCTCCCTGCGCGCCCGCAGACTGTGCTGAGCAGCGGGGACACACGCAGGAAGCGGAGGGGAGCGCCCTGCTTCGTGGAGTGTGCACTCCAGAGGGGGAGACGGGCCGTAAGCAAGCAAGCAAGTGTATGAACATGATCATGTCAGACAGTGGCTCAGGCGAGGCAGACGATCGAGAGGTGAGGAGATGCAGTGAGGTGCTGGGGCGGGTGGAGGAGGGCTCGGGGTCGTGGCAGTGATTCCTAGAAATGACAGCTGAGCTGCACCCCGAGTGGAAGCAAGCCAGGGGAAGACCTGGAGACAGGCAGGTAGCAACACATATTTCTCACATATTAAAGCGGAACACACACAGACAAACATGGCTGGCACTCCCGTGCTTTTGACGACATAAAAGCAAGGAAGCATTTCCGTTCCTCGGGCAGGAACGTCCAGGAACGTGTGGTATGTAGCACCGCTCCTTCCACTCTTGCTTGCCCACAGTAGGGTATCCGGGTGGGGCCTGGACGCTCACTGTGTTCCGGTCCTTCTCTTTTTGCTTTGTACGGGTGAGGCAGACCACAAGCCTGCGTGTGGTGAAGGTGTTAATGTGCTTGGGGTAGCCCCCGAGGAAGGCCCTCTGCCCTGTTCTGCTCCTCACGCGGAGGTTTGGTCGAAAGCGGGGGCAGGGCGGGCAAAGCCTGCTGATCTTTTCAAATAAGCACAACCCGTCCCTCTAACCGACCCACTGAAGGCCTGTGCTGGGGACAAAGAAGCCTATACTGAACACGAACTTCCCTGGGCTCCCCCAAGTATGTCAGAAATAAACATAGGAGAAAAACACTAGGAGAAATTATTCCAAAATAGTAGCAGAGGCTGCCCTTGGATGGCTGGATACAAGGTTATTTCCCCCCACTTCTTTATTACTTCTCTGTACTAGCCAGTGTTCTTCAGAGAACATGCTTTACTTTGAAGACCAAATCCCCGAACCCCCAAATGTTGAAGCCCCAGAACTTCAGTGGGGCCCAGTTCTTGCTTATTTAGGGCTGTCACACCCTCCAGGGTGTAGCTGACCTCCTTTCCTAACAACTGCTACTCGAATCCTAGCCGTTGAGGTCAATCTAGTGTTTTCAAAAAGAGGCATCTGTTTCTTGGCAGAAAGGCAGACTGACCAGTTCAGGGAATGAATGGATGAAAAGGATTGTCAGAGAAAAGGACTCAGAGGAAGAGACCCACAGGGCTGGCAGGGGTTGGTGGGAGACAGGGCAAGCTGTTTCATTCTCCCCACTGCGGCCTCACCATAAAAAATTAGGTTCTAAAATGCTTGTTTTCATGTTCAGGATAAAAGCAGACAACCAAGTCCCTTGAAAGTAAATGTAGGTCAGCGTTATTAAATTCAGTTTTCAAGGGGAACTGAATTTAATTGCTCATTAGCATATCCTTAAAGTAGCTTTTATTGACATTGATATTACCTTTAAAATTAGTTTAAACAAAATAAGCTTAGTGTTTCAAGGCTCGCCAATGTTTACTGTAACCAGAAAGACACTAGAAACAGGCTCGGTTTGGCAGGATGTTACGAAAAAGAAATTTATTTTACTCTGCCATCTGTAATTTCCCAGCTCCGGGGGGGTCACACTGGTCCTGTGGCCTAGCGCGTGACTTCCTCCCTGCCTGCAGCCTTGCTGGCTCCGGGTGTTTGCAAAAGCCTCAGGCTGCTCTGTTGCTCCTCTGCTTTTCCCTCAAGGCTGCCTTTCCCTGGAGTGCCTCCTCCACCCCTGCCTCCTCATCTTTCAATCCCAACCCAAGTGTCGCCCTCCCTACCCCTCCCTGCAGGCACTTGCCTGGTTTTTCCTCCATCAGGTTCTAAACCTAAAAAGGCTGACTGCCGAAGAATTGATGCTTTCAAACCCTGTGCTGGAGAAGACTCTTGAGAGTCCCTTGGACAGCAAGGAGATCAAACCAGTCCATCCTAAAGGGCATCAACCCTGAATATTCATTGGAAGGATTGATGCTGAAGCTTCAATACTTTGGCGCCGGAAGAGCTGACTCATTGGAAAAGCCTCTGATGCTGGGAAAGATTGAAGGTGGGAGAAGGGGACGACAGAGGATGAGATGGTTGGGTGGCATCATCGACTCTATGGAGATGAGTTTGAGGGAACTCCGGGAGTTGGTGATGGACAGGGAGGCCTGGCGTGCTGCAGTCCATGGGTCGCAAAGAGTCGGACACGACTGAGCGACTAAGCACAGCACAGCGGTCATTTTTATTTTCTATCCAACTGGATTACCAGCATTCCTTGGACATTTTCTGGTTTCTCCTGAAAGGTCTTATGAAAAAGTAGAACAAGCAGGAATATAGAAGATCTGGGTTCAAATGTGGCTTCCTTCACCTTACAGTTGTATGCTTTTGGGCAACTGATTTAATCTCTCTGGCTCAGTTTCCCCCGCTGGATGTAAACTGGTTTTCAAGTCTCAACATGCTACGGGCAGAGACAGAGTCACCAGTTTCCCTAGTGTTCGCCCCTACCTTCTCAAATAGGGCCCTTGTTGTTGCTGCTGTTCAGTCGCTAAGTTGTATCCGACTCTGCAACCCATGGACTGCAGCATGCCAGGGCTCCCTGTCCATCACCAACTCCTGGAGTTCACCCAAACTCATGTCCATTGAATCAGTGATGCCATCCAATCATCTCATCCTCTGCAGTCCCCTTCTCCTGTCTTCAATCTTTCCCAGCATCAGGGTCTTTTCCAGTGAGTTGGCTCTTTGCATCAGGTGGCCAAAGTATTTCCTATCAAAACTTCCCTCAGCAGCTTCTGGGGTCATGCTGGGCACCCCCATTGTCTAGCCAGGCACCATGGCCTCTCACTGATGCCCTGGGTCCAGATCCCACCCGTGATCAGAGTGGTTTGGTCAGTCGTCTGGATGACCTGGGAGGGAGATCGCCTTGTCCCATCCACAGTTCACTGTTAGCCGAGCGCCAAAGCCGTCCACGTCTGGCCCCATATGGAAGCGCGTTTCTGGTAAAACGAATCCTCTCACGTCAGCCTCCGCCCTGTAGAGTTCAGGGAGGACATCACTGGGGGCCAAGCCAGAAAATGCCTCAAGGCTCCAGCCAGGAGACCAGCGTCAGAACTGCTCAGCTTCTCAGATGACCCTGACATTCTTATCAGGGAAATCTCTTTGTGCCTGGCTGGGCTGCTGCTTCTCCTGGGATCTGCACTCCCAAAGGCTCTTTAGCTGGCCCTGAAAACAGTCCTCTGTTGAGACGATCCAGCCCATTAACTCTGATTTGTGGTAAGACCTCCCCCTGCCCTGGCCCCACGACAAGTCCCAGGGTCAAGAATAAAATCAATGACTCAACTCAACTTTTGTTTGCATTAAAGGACATCTTAAACTCAAGCTCACAGAACTCGGCTTCCACTGACACATAGAGCTGAGCTCCTCCTGGATTTCATTCCACGGTGACCTGGTTCTTCTCACTTGAGATGACAGTCATGAACGGGGACAACATCCCCACATGAAGTCTTCTCGGAAAACACGCACCAGTGGCTTCTGGGATTTTCCCAAGTGCAGGTGTGCGAGGGTTAGGCAGCGTCTGTGGCGTCCACTTCCCCTCGAAGGTGGCAGCTGTGCCTGCCGCAGTGAGCAGCCAGCCCCGCACAGCTGTGCCGCAGGGTTCAAAGTCACGCTCCCGTCTGGTTTCAGCTGGCTTGCCTGGGAGAAGCGGGTACGCCCTCGGTCCAGGTTAGTACCACCACATCTGTGCCGTTGCCATTCCCCAGTGCGAATCACTCTGCAAACGAACTCATAATAGCTGCACAATCCTGCATCATAAAAACATGATTTATTTAACCATTCTATTGTTAAGCAAATACGTCATTTTCAAAGAGTTTGCTCTTATAAAAATTGCTTCTATCGTATTTGCACAGGAACCTTCCTTTGAACCATTCAGTATGAAATGTACACAGGAATCAGGAAACAGTGATAAAGCCGACCCTGCCTGGGGAGGAGGCCATAATCCCTCAACTGAAAGAAACTTAGAGGTTCCTGCTCTTCAGACAGTGCAGTTGAATTAGAACTCTGGTGTAACCTCGAAGCCACAGGTCTCCATCGGTTTCCCAAGAGATCGTATGGCCTAAAGGGGGTTTTTCTGACCAGCACATAAATGGAGTTCCTGAAAACTAACGAGGATCCATGTCTTCTGGAATTGTTTCCTCAGGTCATCCTGGGAGGATGACGGAGTCAGGAGAGAGGAGTCATCACCACATACCCGGGCTCACCTCCTGTCTTAGTGTTTCTTCATATTTTAGGTGTCTTGTTATTTAAATATGTTTAATGAAACAAAATAAACTGCAGTCCATTGCACCAGATGGAATGACATCAACCCCAAAATGACTGGCAGGCAATTTCACCACAGAGTGACCTTGGGATATTTCTAAGGCTTATTTCCAGTCCCTACCTGGTACCTACTATTCGAATACATCCTTAATTTCTCCAGCAGAGGCGATAGTTTATTTGCAGTCACAATGCCACCCCCCTGCACATTACTTCACTTGGTTCTTGGAACAATACTATGAAGTACAAAAACTGTTTTTGTTATCTCAGTTTTATAGAGGCAGAAGCTCTGGCTCAATGATGTTAAATGGTTTCTGGGCCACGTCCCAGGCTCCAGGAAGGCCTCTGGCTAAGCCTGCCCCTTGTCACTAGTCCTCGGGGTTTGGGAACTCGGCCCCACCTCCCACCCCCTTCGCCAATGCCCATATCAAGTGTTCATGAACCTTTCTGCTGTGCTGTGGGCTCTGTCATCCAAAAGGAGGAAGATTCCTTTGAGCAAAATGACTCGAGAAAAAAAAAGGAGAGAAAGTAGCTGGCTTGGGCTCTAAGAGAGGCCGTGGGGCTGCGAGCATTGAGGAGTGGGAGCTGCGGCTGGGCCAGCCCCCTGGCGCACCCGGGCTCAGAGGAGGCCCGGCGCCCGCGTGCTCTGAGGTGGCCTCTGTGACCCGCGGGGCCCTGGCCGGCTCTCACTTTCTGCTCCTTCCAGACGTTGTTTCAGGTTTTCTCTCCAAGTGTGATGTTGGTCACTGCAGCTGGTCCACAGTCACAGCTGAATTATTTGCCAACATTTTACCTCATTTCCCAATAATACCTATAACTCAGTAATCTGAATTGTGATGTTTCTTGGAAAATTGGAAGGTGAAGCTAAGGCTGGCGAGCATGCTTGTGTGGCAGCAACTGGCTGCAGCTGAGGAGTGGCCGCCACCTCGAACAAGGTGTGGGTCCCCCTCCGCCCCCGCCTACTTTATTTCTCTAGCTTATGTTAAGCATTTGAGCTGGCAACCTTCGAAGAAACAAATATGCTCCTCAGATACTATAAGCACTTAACAGCGAACAAATCTATCACGTCTGTTGAAAAACAGGCCCAGGTTTCTCATCCTCTTTCTTTCCTTTAGATATTTATCTAGCGGCACAGGACCTTGCTTGGCGCCTGTGGGATCTAGTTCCCTAATCAGGGATGGAACCCAGGTCCCCCACGTGGGGAGCTCAGAGTCTTAGCCGCTGGACCGCCAGGGAAGTTCCTCTCTTCCTTCCTGATCGACCCTAACCACACAGTTGCTAGGATGCTGTTGTGAGTCCAGGGACCTCGGCTTTGGAATTCCAGAGAGGGTTTGAGTTCAGGCTCTGCATTCATTAGCTCTGTGACACCAGGGAAGAAAAAGTCAGGGTCTGGATGCGTGCAACTAACCACAGAGGCACAGGAGGCTCGGGCCGCAGTCTGGAGCGCACACAGGAGAAGAAGAGGGCAGTTAACTGAGAGTCTGCATATGGAACATGGTCCTACCATCTCACCCCACCCCTCAAGTAAGGACTCTAGCACCCAGGAAAGTAGTCAGACTCCACGCTCAAAAAAAAAAAAAAAAAAAAAGGATCTCCCTGTGGTAGGGAATCTGCCCACTAATGCAGGAGATGCAGGTTCAATCCCTGGTCCGGGAAGATACCACAGGCCCAAGGGCAAAGAACTGCACCTCAACCAATGGGCTTATGCTCTGGAGCCATGCTCTGCAAAGAGCAGCCCTGCTGCAACAGAGACCCAGCACAGCCAGAAGTGAGTAAAAATAAACATTAACAAAAAGTATCTGCAGAGTGGGGAGTCGGCACAACCTAGTGCTCAGCCCCCAGGCACCCATGCCTTCCTTCCGGCCAGTCAGCCCAGCACACAGAGCTCCTAGTCATGTTTCTGGGCTTCACTTTTAATTAGAGATGGACAATGAAGAGTCTCTGGGTGCTTCAAGAGAAGACTTACAATAAAAGAGAGAGACTAAAGTAAATGGGAAAAAAAACCCCAGGCCTGGAGGAAATAGTTATTTTGAGGAAGAGAACCCAAAGTAAAAGCAAACTAAATGAAAATGGTCCAATTAATTTATTCAGAAAGACTCAAGAAGAGATTTCATCCATAAAAGAAGAATAGGATGCTCTGACAAAGGACACAAGATCAGCTCTTCTAAGTTAAAAACACAACAGAGTTATAAAACGATCAACACAAAATTTGGAAGATAAAAAAATTATGGCACTCTGTCTGAAAGTAGAACCAAAAAGCAAAGAGAATTTTTAAAAAGTGGAAAATAATATGTAGAAAATAGAGAAGTTTTAACATCCAATTAATAGTAGACATAGAAAGAGAGAGGAAGAAGTAGCAGTGGAGAGGACAGTGTCAGGGAAATGGCACGAGAGGTGTGCAGCACCGGCGGCCACACGGCTCTGGACAGGGCGTCCACCGAGGGGCAAATGCAGAGTCTGAAAAAAGACCCACCCAGTCACATGCTCTGATTTTAAATACCAAAGAAAAAGAGAACAATTAAAAAACTTGCAATTAAAAAAAAGGTAATTGATAGAGGAGTGAAAGTAATAATGAAAATAAAACAGACTTCTCATTAGCAGCACTGAATGTTAGAAGGTAAGAGTGTGGGGGATTCCCTGGTGGTCCAGTGGTATGACTCCACGCTTCCACTGTCGAGGGTCTGGGTTCAATCCCTGGTTGGGGAACTAGGGTCCCATAAGCCACACAGTTGAGGGCAAAAAGAATAAAAGAGGCAAGAGTGTGATGCCTTCAGTAATCTGGAAGAAAATGATCTTCAGCCTACAGTGTTGTCCCAGCCAAACTGACACCCCAGTGGGAGTGCAGGATAAAGACCTTTTGGGATAAACAGGACCCCTCATACCTCATCTCTTAGGGAGCTGCAGGAAAAGAAAGGCATCATCTAAGAAATGGGGGAACGTGGATCTTAGAAAGCCTGGAAACCCATGGAGGCAACCATGGAGGAAAATCCCATCCCATCAGCTGTGCTGTCTGCTGCAGGAGGATATCCGGCCTCAGAGGGGAGGGCTTAAAAGCTCAACAGAATACCTGCTTGGATGAAATCGCTGGGGGAAAAAGAGCCATGGTAAAGAAAAATGTAACGAGATGAAAGAGAGGCAAATAGAAAATTCATGGGAAAAAACTGCATCATAAAAGCAAGGGCAAGCTTCATAAACATTCTGCTTCTTCAGAGAACAATATGTACTGAGTAACAATATAAATGCTATTAAGTGATTTTCATTTTTTAGGATTGGTTTGTGGGAGAGTTAGTTGTAATTAAGAGTAGAACGTATCTGTTCTTATCCTTAAAACTGTAAATGGCAGAAGTTGGGAGGTAGATGTGGAAGTGAAGTGTAGAGATGCTGTGACCTTCATCTTAGAAAGTGAGCAGTCAGGAGACACAACCCTCGTTAACGAAGCAGGAAATAAAGGCCTAACACTGGGTAACACAGGTAACCTATAGAAAAACAAAGGAGTCACATAATTGTACAAAGAGAAGGGGGTCCTGGTGAAAATGACCTGCTGCTGCTGCTGCTGCTAAGTCGCTTCAGTCGTGTCCAACTCTGTACGACCCCATAGACTGCAGCCCACCAAGCTCCCCTGTCCTTGGGGCTCTCCAGGCAAGAACACTGGAGTGGCTTGCCATTTTCTTCTCCAATGCATGAAAGCGAAAAGTGAAAGTCAAGTCGCTCAGTCATGTCTGACTCTTAGCGACCCCATGGACTGCAGCCTACCAGGAATCCTGCGTCCATGGGATTTTCCAGGCAAGAGTACTGGAGTGGGGTGCCATCGCCTTCTCCGAAAAATGACCCAAATCTCTATTTATCATAAGGAAAAAAATAATATATGAAACCAATCATAGTGACACAAGCATATTATTTACAGCTATAGAGATAACCCCAGAAGAAGTATCTTAAAGAGCTTAAATGATTGTTTCCGAGGGATGGAACTGGGAGAAAAAGATTGGGTGGGGCGGAGTATTTTCTGGTTCTTGTCTACCTGGCCTCCCACCATGCTGCTTTCCTACCCACCACCCTGTGTGTTCCTAATCCCTCCCCTTCACCTCCAGCTTCCTGACTCAGACGTGTCTATTTATCCATGTAAAACCAAATTTTTGTTTGTTGTTTTCAAGTCAACTGGTGCAAAAGGCATAATCTGATCCAATGCCTCCACAAACATCTAATCCCAAACTGGAGTCTTCTGGCCATCGTACAAAACGGTCCATTTCTCACAGCTCATGTGGGCTTCCAGAGGTCCCCTGAGCTCTGCAGATGCAAAGGAAGGCCTGCAACAGAGTGAGCATGGCATGGGGATGGCTGGGGCTGAGGATGGGGACTCCGACTCTATGTCTGGCGTGGAGAAAAACGTGCACTACTTTCATTTGTTTTGTTTCGCTTTTTAATAGGGAGTATAGCTGCTTTGGGTTCCCCAGGTGGCTCAGTGGTAAGGAATCCCTCCGCCAATGCAGGACATGCAGGTTCGATCCCTGAGTCTGGAAGATCCCCTGGAGGAGGAAATGGCAACCGGCTCCAGTATTCTTGTGCGGAAAATCCCATGGACAGAGGAGCCTGGCGGGCTACAGTCCACGGGGTCACAGAGAGACAGATTTGACTGAGTGTGCACACAGACGCATGCATAGCTGCTTTAAAATGCTGTGTTGGTTTTGGCTGTACAGTGAACTGAATCAGCTGTAAGTATATACATATATATCCCCTTCCTCTTGGACCTCTCTCCCACCCCGCATCCCCGATTCCATCCATCCAGGTCACCGCTGAGCACCAAGCTGAGCTCCCTGCAGGACCCGAGCGATGTTCTACACAAGGCAGTGACACCAGTTTCTTTCTCACTGAGCAACAGATGACCACAGACCAGCAGCAGCTATTCCCTTATGGTTCTGCAGGTCAGCACTTGCCAGATCACATGGGTTAGGGTCTCACAAGGCTGAAATCAAGGTGCAGGCCAAGCTGGGCTTCTGCCCAGGGGCTCCGGCAAAACACCTACTTCAGAGTTCATTCACGCTATGGGCAGAGCTCAGGTCCTTGCAGTCCGAGGGCCTGCTTTTCTTGGTTGTGGTTGGCAAGCGTTGCTATCAGCTCCGGGAGGCTGATTCAAGGCAGGGCCTTTCCAGGTGCCCATCTCCATCTTAAAGCCAGCATCAGGGTACCTATTGGTATTGAGGCCTTTTCATGCTTTGAATCTTGTCTCTTCTGCTACCAGCTAGAGAACACTCCCAGCATTTCCGTGCTCACACAACTAGGTTAGGCCCACCCTGCTCATTTCCCAAAGTTAAAGTTGACTGATTAGTAACTGTAATCACACCTGTGAAACCCTTTCTTGCCACGTAACACACGCTAACCACGGGAGTCACGCCTGAGGACAAAGGCCCCAGGGCCGTTTTACTGTTCTACCACACTACTCGGAGTGTGACTATTACTTTTATATGTCATGTGTTTTCTGATAAAAATAATGCAAAAGTACAAAGAGGAAGTTTTTTTAAAAAAAAACATGCCCCAAATCTCACTTCCTAGAAACAGCCATCAACATTTGGAATATATTACCTCAACGGGTCTATGTGCTCAGAAATGGAGGAGAAAGAACAACAGACAGCACCGGGATTTTACCCTGCAAATTACTTTTAAGTAAAATGATGAAAATTAATTTTCTAAAAAAAAAACTGAAATAAAAGGGAAGGAATTGCTGAACTTCGGCTAAATGTTTCTGAACCACATTCTTGAAGTATCCCCTTGAAAGATAAGAAACATTAATATAAAAACCACCAAGAAGTTGGAATCATGCTTGCTTAAAAGGCTGCAGTTCATGCATTCCATTTTCTAGAGTGACTATTTCCTTGCCATTACAAATGACTGAACTTACATACTTATAAGTTCTCCTACTGCCTTTTGTCACATTTTTTTAGGTATATAGTTATTTTTACACTGTAAGAGTTTGTAAAATTTACATTTTTCCCTTAACCTTCAACCCCATAGCTGTTGAAACAACTCCACATTTAAAACCATTCAAAACTCATCTTCAGCAGTTTTTTCTCTATCCTCAGTTCTCGATTTGTTTTGATTCATTTTTTCGGTTAACTGGGTTTAAGTATAAAGAACTTTCAAGAATGTGCAATGCCTGAGTCTTTACTGTGCAAGAATGACTGCCAATAGGCTTTATACTTAAAGGAGGACTTGGCAGAATATGAAATTCATGAGTCACATCCTTACTCTCCTGACTTTTGTAGGCTTGCTTTGTTGTCATTTAACAGGTGTTGCTTTTGATTTTTTTAACCTGACATGTGCAGCCGCTGATCACTCGGTGACACAGTGTGAGCTGTCTACGTGCTGACTCAGTCCTTCCTTCCAGTTAAATTTCTTCTATTGCTCCATTTATTCTGAGTGCTTCTCCAGGCATGCCAATTATTCATAGATTGGGTCTCCACTGTTTATTTTCTGTAACTATCAAGTTTCTGAATAATGTAAAACACTTCTCTGTCCTTTCTCATATTGTTCTACTGTGCTTTTACTTGTTCATTTTATTTTTGGTTGATTCTAAAGCGGCTTTCCACTCTTTGCTTTCTTGAGTTCTGCCACTTGGTTTTATCCTCTTTAGTTGCTATATAATTCCTTATTTGTACCTCAGAACCTCCTCTTTGGGACTTCTAAAAAATTCTGTAATTTCTCCAATGAGATGGAGAAGTACTGGTTAAAGAATAGCATGGGACGGTACAGAATCTGCCTGCAACGTGGGAAATGCAGGTTCGATCCATGTGTTGGGAAGATCCCCTGGAGAAGGAAATGGTTACCCATTCCAGTACTCTTGCCTGGGAAATTCTATGGACAGAGTAGCCTGGTGGGCTACAGTCCATGGGGTCACAAGGAGTTGGACATGACTGAGTGACCAACACTTCTCAATAGCATGGGAAGAGGTAGAAGAAGGCCATAGAGACATTTGGTAGCTTTACTTTGGTGTGATTCCAAGTCTGTTCATTTCCTATCCATAAAGAATGTCTCTTGGGTCCTCAGGTTTGGGTGCTGTAGAGGTTCCTGAGACCCTCAGCAAGGCCCTCTTCATCTAGACTCTTGGCAATGATCTAGCAATTCCCTCTCCATTGCCTTCACCTTCTGGCCTCCAGGAGATTTCTTTGGCTTGGAGGCCAGGTCACATATAATAGAAATAAGTAAATGTCACCCTGGTTTCTCCTTAATGTCAACCTTCTGTGCTCTCATCCTGTTTCTGTTTCTGTAAGAATACTACCTGTTTATTGTGGGGCCCCTGGGTCTTGTTGAAAGAAAAGAAAGAAACTGAAGTCGCTCAGTAGTGTCCAACTCTTTGTGACCCCATGGACTATAGCCTACCAGGCTCCTCTGTCCATTGGATCTTGTTACTCAAATCTAAATTTCAGTCATTTGGGTACCACTTCTAAATTTTTGCCTCATCTGCATATCACCTCTGTTACAATAAACATTCTTTTTTGAACCAATTCCAAATTCTTACTTATTTAAAATGGAAGCATATCATTATCATAAATGAAAAGCCAGTATCACTGGCTGTAAATAGGAAGTAACTATTATAAGGCAATGAAAACACAGCAGACAGTAAGTTCTAGCTAGACACACTTGTCTGAGGTCTGCATTTTTCTAGTTAGAAAGAGAGATTAGTATAAATGAGAAATAAGTTAATGGCCTTTGGCACCAAACCAAGACTGTCTTCTTGATGTAATCACAAGTGAAACCTAGCTCCAAATGGATCACCTTTTCATTGCACTATTTGATATAATTCAATGACTCTCCATGTGTCTCCTAGACTTACCTCCTGTTCCCCCAGTAACAGAAGATCCCCCTTGCCTTTGGGAAATCCCACTCCAGTTCAAGGATTGATGATTTGGTCCCTTGGGAGTATGACACCAACACCTAAGAAAAGGTGTTTCCGGCTCAAGGCTGGAGGCAGTGTACGTTGGCTCTCCACATTTCACCAATTTCAGTGCAGAATTTTACAGTGTTTGGCAGGCACACTTCATGGTTTGTGGTTTGAGGTTTTGAGAGTTTCCTTGTTTCATTAAAAGTGGGGCTTTTTCTGTGTTTTTGCTTTGCTTTGCTGTTCATTGCTTCCGGATTTGGGGGGGTGTGTGTGAGCAGGAAGGGAGTGAAATGTCTTGGCTAACTTTAACTGGATCTGTTTGTGACGTGCATGCCTCTACGGCCTCTCCCAGCTGTGCACGGGTTGGCACAGGTCCACACAGTTGGATCTCAGACCCGATCCTCAGATTAAGTCAAGGGCTCCGTAGTGGCCTCATTTGAAGGGTTCAATATGGGACACCCAGAAGTAGAACGAGAAACTGTCTAAACGCTCTTCCCCCATCACAGGATTTCCTTCCTAGCTGTGACCTCCAGGTGTGTGTGGCTTCCCAACCTCCTTGCTGAGAACAGTGGCAACATATCCATCCTGTGGTGGATGGCTGACTTCTGAGAGTATGAACGTCACACTGCCTGACTCTGTCGGCCTCTGTGCCTACAGAGAGCCCCTTAAGTGTCCTGAGTCTATGTCACACAGGGAGGTTCTGACAGAGCCAAAAACAGAATCAAGAGGATGACAACGTCATTTTTTGTTTTTGTAAAGAGGTTCTTCCCAGATGGTGCAGTGGTTAAGAATCCACCTGCCCATGCAGGAGGTCCAAGAGACGTGGGTTTGATCCCTGGGTTGGGAAGATCCCCTGGAGAAGGAAATTGCAAGCCACTCTAGTGTTCTTGCCTGGAAACATCCATGGACAGAGGATCCTGGCGGGGTACAGCCCATGGGGTCGTAAAGGGGTGAGGTGGTGAGATTGGAGATTCCCAGTTCTTACAAAGTCAAAGATGACGAGCTTGCAGCTCACACTGCGTGAAAACGGGCTCGCTGGGTCTTGAGGGCTTACACAAGGCAGGCTCTCCGCCGCCGCTGTGCTTCAGCCCTCCCCAGAGCCCCGTCTAAGGGCAAGAGGCCCGCACGGCAGGATGCCATGAACGCAGGCCCACAAGACGACGGGCTGAGCGGGGAGCCCCGTTCCAGCACCGAGTACCAGCAAGCCTGGCGGAAGGCCATTCCTAGGGGGAGCAATCCTATTTTCAAGCTTATTCCTCTGTCACTCTTCCCAGCCTTGGCAGAAACCTGACTTTCTCCTGGATGCCCTGTCCTTCCCAGCCCTGTCGTGCACAGATCTGCTTTCCCTACTTGTCCATCTCTCAGGGCAGGAGGGAGAGCTACACCCAGAGCCCTGTCCACCCTCTCACTCCTCCTCAACACGCTTCCTCCTTGGACTCCAACCATCCGCTCACCATGTGTGTACGCTTGGTCGCTCAGTTGTGTCTGACTCTACGACCCTATGGACTGTAGCCCACCAGGCTCCTCTGTCTATGGGATTTGCCAGGCGAGAATACTGGAGTGGGTTGCCATTTCCTCCTCTGGGGCATCTTCCAGACCCAGGGATTGAACCCGAGTCTCCTGTGTCTCCTGCACTGGCAGGTGGATTCCTTACCACTGAGCCGCCGGTGAAGCCTCTCACGTCACTGCCTCGTCAGGTAAGCCCCGCACACCCACTTTATTTGGCATTTTCAACCACTGACTTTTAATTTTCCTTCCTACTCTATCTAGCATCATCGCTACCTCTGAAAAGTTGCCATTGTTTCCAAACTTTAACTCATTCTTACTTACCATCCTCTACTCTAACGGTTGCAGGTTAGAGTTGCACATTGCAAAATTGGTTCTACATTATAATCATTCGGGAGCTTATAAAAAAAATAATAGTAAAGTCCAGGCTCTGCTTCAGACCAACTAATTCACACTTTTCAGGGATGGAAATACATATACATTTTTAAGTATCCCAGCTGACTCCAGTGTGCAGCCAAGACTGGGAAGTGCTGTCTCACTCGTCTCCATCAGCTCCGACTCCTGATCTAGACTCTGGGGTCCCAGGTGAGCAGTTCAGGGCTGGCTGCACTGCCCTCTCAACCAGCTTGGGCCCCAGGGCCACTCATCTCAACCAGGTTGTCGCCCAGCTGCCTATCTCCAAACCCCGCCTGAGCTGCCTGGGCTAGTCAGCTGTCACCCAAGCTGTCCCACAGTATCTGTTTTCTACAGAGACTGTTCCAAACTGTTTCCACTATCCTTAAATCCAAATCCATCTTATCCCGTCTCCCCTACCCCTCAGCACAGGGCTGGACTGTCTGAATTGTCTATCTGAAATTTTTGCTACGTGTGTGCACATTTGTATAGTTTTTAGCTATTTACAGGTGGGATCAGCTCACAGAGCCTATTCCTGCTTTACTGAGATTATATCCACAATTAGCGAGCCTTTTTATACCTACTCTTTATTTTTAAAATTTATTTATTTTTAATTGAAAGATAACTGCTTTATGGAATTTTGCTGTTTTCTGCCAAACGTCAGCACGAATCGGCCACAGTGTGCCTACTCTTTAGAGGCATGCTTCCTGCTTTCTCTTCCATTCACTTAACAAACATTCACTGAAAGCCTCTGCTGGGTTTCAGCGAATGTGAGATGCCAGGGACGCTGAGATGAGAGGACCGAGATGCCCTCACATCCACAAGCTGGTCCAGGCCTGCCTCTAGCCCCGCTTCCCTCTGCCTGCCACAGTGAGGGATGCGACACCTCCTCCCATCAAAGGCAAACCTCACAGAGAGCTCAGGCTCCAAACCCCGTCCACTCTTGGAGAGGTTTTCTTTATTGGTTCTCCAACCTCTCCTCCATGACCGTCCCACCACCATCCAAACATGTTCCAGTACTTTTCATCTTAAAATACAACTGAATAGAAAATTACCAACAGAATATCATAGTCATTTGCTGTAAGCAATGCCTACCAAAAGATGCTAAAATCAGTGGGCAGAAGTTTAAAGAGAAACTGGATATTTGCATAGTCTAAAAGTATCTCACTCGCCCTCCCAATATTTATTAATTACAACGGGAAAAGAATAACTTCAGAGAAATCTGGCAACACCACCCTTAACCAAGTGTTCAAGGGTGACGTCACAAGTAATAAGAATATAAAGTTCTTGTACCCCTGATTGGGCTTCCTTGGTGGCTCAGATGGTAAAGAATCTGTCAGCAATGCAGGAAACTCAAGTTCAATCCCTGGGTACCCCTGATATGATGAATTGACACAGCATGTCCACCTCGGTGGGGCTCTTGCCAAAAATGCACAACCTCAATTCAACTATAAACAAAACATCAGACAAATCCAAATGGAAGGACATACTGCAAAAATACGTAACCAGTAGTTTTCAAAACAGTCAAGGTCATGAAAGGCAAGAAAAGACTAAAGAGTCACTTGGACAGCAAGGAGATCCAACCAGTCCATCCTAAAGGAAATCAGTCCTGAATATTCATTGGAAGGACCGATACTGAAGCTGAAACTCCAATACTTTGGCCACTTGATGCGAAGAACTGACTCACTGGAAAAGACCCTGATGCTGGGAAAGATTGAAGGTGGGAGGAGAAGGGGATGGCAGAGGATTAGACGGTTAGTTGGCATCACCGACTCAATGGACATGAGCTTGAGTAAACTCCGGGAGTTGGTGATGGACAGGGAGGCTTGGCGTGCTGTAGTCCATGGGGTTGCAAAGAGTTGGACGTGGCTGAGCGACTGAACTGAACTGAACAGATTGGAGAAGACTAAAGAGCCAGGACCACCAAATGTAGTGTAGGAAAATGGATTGGATTCTGGCACATTGAAATTTAAATCTCACATAATCTTCCTATGTCATGGGTCCCTTCTTATTTTAGTTCTTTTTCAATCATTAAAAAATATGGAAACCATTTTTATGAAAAAAATGAAATCTGTAGAGTCTATAATGTATTTAACAATATTGTACCAAGGTTAATTCTCAGTTTTGACAGCTAAATTATAGTATGTAACATATTAACCTCAGGAAAAGCTAGATGGAGGGTATTTGGAAACTTTGTAATATATTTTTTTTTGCAAAGAAGTGAAAGTGAAAGTCGCTCAGTAGTGTCCGACTCTTTGTGACCCCATGGACTATACAGTCCATGGAATTCTCCAGGCCAGAATACTGGAGTGCTGTTCCTTTCTCAGGGGGATCTTCCACCCCAGGGATTGAACCCAGGTCTCCTGCACTGCAGGCCCCCGAGAATAACCAGAGTGGGTAGCCTATCCCTTCTCCAGCGGATCTTCCCGACAAGTGATTTGCAATGTAAAAATTATCTGAAACTAAAAAGTTAAAAAAACACAAATAAGCTCCCTGGACCCCACCAGCTAGGGCCTCCCTTCTTTATTTCCCTTCAGAAGCAGATTCCTTGAGAAACATGTTCCTCGTGCGCAGTTTCCGCTCCTTCACCTCCCACCTGCTTTACCAAAACTGCATAGGAAATTGTCACCAGTGGCACTCAAGCCGGCAAATTTATGAAAGCTTTCATCTACGTGACCACTCAGGGCATGGAACCCACCTGACCACTCCCTCCTTCTTGAAACACCTTGGCTTCCAAGATAGAAAACTTTCCGGGTTTTCCTTCTGCACTTCCGACTCAGCTTTTCAATGTCATTGTTGAAATTCCTAGACTTCAGTCCTGGGCTCCTCTTCTCTTTCCTTCACATTCTCTCCCCGCTTAATCTTATTGATGCCTCTGGCCTCAAATACCATCTACAGGTCAGTGATTCCTAAATTTCTACCTCTACCCTAGACCTCTCTGCAGAGATCCAGACTCATACAGACACATAGCTATGTACTATAGGCATTGAGTGTCTCAAACTCTTTTTATTAGAATTCTTTATTTTTTAAATTGTGGTAAAATACACCTAACATAAAATTTACCATTCTAACTATTTTAGGTGTACAGTTCAGTTGCACTAAGTACATTCACATTGTCGTGTAACCATCCCCACCTTCCATCTCCAGAACTCTTTTCATCTTGCAAAACTGAAGCTCTGTACCCACTCAACAATAACGTCCTAGTCCTCTCAGCGCAGCCTGGCAACCACGAGTCTACTTTCTGTCTCAGTGCCTCAGATAGATAGAGCCATGCGGCATTTGCTCTTCTGCGGCGGCTCACCTCCCTCGGCGGCGGCTCACCTCCCTCAGCGTAGCATCTTCAGGGCTCATGCATGCTGTAGCCTGTGTCAGAGTCTCCTTATCTTCATTCAGTTCAGTTCCGTTCAGTCGCTCAGTCGTGTCCGACTCCTTGTAGCCCCATGAATCGCAGCACGCCAGGCCTCCCTGTCCATCACCAACTCCCGGAGTTCACCCAGACTCACGTTCATCGAGTCGGTGATGCCATCCAGCCATCTCATCCTCTGTCGTCCCCTTCTCCTCCTGCCCCCAATCCCTCCCAGCATCAGAGTCTTTTCCAATGAGTCAACGCTTCGCATGAAGTGGCCAAAGTTCTGGAGTTTCAGCTTTAGCATCAGTCCTTCTAATGAACACCCAGGACTGATCTTAACTAATTTTTATTTGCAGTATGGTTGCTTTCAAAATTAAACTCAGTATTCTGTGTGCGATGTGCTTTTCCTTTAGTTCACCGCCCCCCACCTTACACAGTGCCACCTTTCTCTCCCATCCACGCAGTTGCACCTGCTAGAAACTTTGATGTCATTTCAGACATTCCTTCTATCCTCATCAATGAAATCAATCCTCCATGAAGTCTAAGATATGTACCTGGACGCCTTCCCTTTCTTTTCCGTATCCATAGCACCTGCTATCATCTTTCACCCCGACTACTGTGATAAATTCCTAACTGGTCTCCCTGTATCCCTCCTGCTCCCTTCAGCCCACTCTCCAAATACTAACCGCACAGTACCTTGTGGAAATACTTCCTCAACTCTATCATTCCCCCTTTTGACTTCACATAGGAAAAACTCCCAAATTATCAATAGGCTTGCCACAAACTTTACCATCAAGTCTCTTTCTGCCTCCTTCACCTCATCTCTTGCTTACCATGTTAAGCCAGCCCCATTTGCTTCTCTCAAGCTCTAGAATACAACTGGCTCTTTGTCAGTCTCAGAACTTTGCATCTGCATCTTCCTTAGAGTTCTCTCCCCGCAGCAATTCCCTTCTGAAATTGTCAGGGTAGGTTGGCTTCTGCTTTGGTAGCAAACAACCCCATCATCTCAATAGGTGATGCCTAAAAAGATTTCCTTATTGCTCACATCTCAGTCTGATGGAGGTCAGGACGGCTCTTCTTCACGTGGAGACTCAGGGGTTCCGGGCTGGTCTAAATTGTGGAATGCCCACAGTTCAGTTGCTGTGTAAAGAGAACAGAGCATGAACGACTCTGGATGGGGCCAGGCCTGGAATGGCACACATCATATCTGCCCACACCCCACTGGCAAGATCATAGTCACATGACCCTAGCCTAACTGCAAAGGGGAAAAAACACACTTTTCCTGTGTGTCTAGGAAGAGGAAACGAGATTGGTGAGCATCAGGCCAGTCTCTGCCACATCCTGGTTAAAATCTACTCATCTTTAAAGAATCAGTTTAAAAGATACTTCCTTATACAGGCCTCCAAGCTCCTCTAACCTAAATAGGTCCCCCCAATGTCCTCTATTGTAGCATGCTATAATTTTCCTTTATAGCATGATTGAATTGGAAAGTTTACATTCCTTTAAGTGATCATTTAATGCTCATTTCCATTTTGAGACTATCTGCTCTATAAGAGCAAAGACTACATCTGTTTGGCTCCCCTTGTGTCTCTAGCATCCATCACAAAACTTGGTTCATAACTGGCATAAAAGTCGCTGAGTGAACAAATGAACAATTGCACACAGTCATTTCCTTGCTCCAGAGAGCATACTACTTGTGGAAGAGAAAGACAAGTAAGTAGACAGTCCTGGTTTAGTGGGAGGAATGTTCCATGCAGGTAAGCCCAGGAACTGAGGCAACCACCCGAACGAGCTCCTGCAGCATCTTGGCTTCTTTTCAATGGCACTTTAAGCCACAAGTCTGCAAACTATGGCCTGCAGGCAAATCTGATTTCCTACCTGTTTTGTTTTTAATGGCCCAAGAGCCAAGAATTGTTTTTATATTTTTGGATGTTTGAAAAGAATTAAAAGAATATATAATCATGTGAAGATTATGTAGATTTACTTACAGTGTCCATAAAGTTCCATTGGAACACAGTCACATCCATTAGTGTGCTTGTTTCTGGCTGCTTTCACACTGAAAGAGCAGAGATGAACAGCTGTGAAAGAGACTGTGGCCAGCAAAGCCTAAAATAACTATTTACTATTTGGCTCTTTATAGAAAAAGTTTGCTGACCTCCTAATCTAATTCCTGCTTGGTTTAAAAATCCACTTTTATGCGAATGCTATCTAAGTGTCCATCTTTAATTCCTTCCTTTTCCCATTCTCATGCCCACGGCCAGAAATCCTGGTAAGCTCGAACCTTGCGACAGTATTCTTGCTGTGCCACATTTCTCCTCCTCCCTCAGGCTATCTTCTCACTACGACCGAAGCTAACATCCAAGAGAAGAGCTCTGACATCACCGATACTCCCTGTGGTTCCTCATCCTGTCCTAAACAAAATCTGTACTGCCTAATATTGGAGTCAAGATTCTCCATTATCTTGCCAAGGCTTATCTTTTCAACTATGTTCCTAACATCATATCTCCACCCAGCATTAGCAGTCATGACCCACCCCTGTCTTCTCTACTTCCAAGCCTAGCTCACAGTTACTATCTCTGTATGAAATATCTGCAGCTGGTGCTTCTATTTCATCCATGCTTTAAGTCGGTTATCTCAAGTGCCTCAGTGCCCTAAAAGCTGTCCTCAGCTCCTCTACTGAGAACAATTATTGGCATCTGTGCAATTCTCTAGGGTTGTATAACTGTTTTATTTCAAATCCTGCTTTAAAGTTTCCTGTGTATACACACAGATTGTTTCTCATGTCCTACTGAAAGCTGCTAAGAGGCAGGATTTGTATTCTATTTTATTAATTTATGTAGCCTTTTGGCGCCTGAAAAGAAAAAGTGTTAGTCGCTCAGTCGTGTTGGGGACTTTGTGCAACCCCACGGCTGTGGCCCGCCAGACTCCTCTGTCCATGGTATTCTCATGCATGAATACTGGAGTGGGTTGCCATGCCCTTCTCCAGGCGGATCTTCCTGACCCAGGGAATGAACCCAGGTCTCCTGCATTGCAGACAGATTCTTTACCATCTGAACGAGTACAAAATGAAAATGTTTATCCACTGCAAAAGTCCTCAAGGAGAGCTGGGATTGTGAATTTTTGAAATGTCTAAGAACTATCTGTACTCAAGCACGAACTCCACTTTACTTTGTTTAGGACTCACTAGGACGAGCAACATCTTTTAGAGACATACCGTCGTCCAGCAGGCGCACACCTTGGAATGCTTGGGGCCTTGAGGTTCGAACACCTGCAAACGCGAGCGTGAGAGGCGCTTGCTTCCAGGCTCCTCCTTTGTCCATGGTGATTGGCGGACCAAACCGTCCAATCAGCCCTCCCCGCCTCTTTCGGCAACAGCCAATCACAGGCCCCGAGCGCCTCCAGACTACTAGACTGTTTACTAACAACAGATCGGAGCTGGGGGATAAGGGGCGTGGCCGTCCTGGGAATGTCGGGGACGGGAAGGCTCCGACCGCGCGTGCGCAGCAGCGCAGGTGGGCGGAGCAAAAGCCAGGCTCACCAATCGGATTGCTCGCGCTCCTCCCTCGCCTGCCGCCCGCCGAGCAACAACAGTTCGAGCCGCGGGGCGGGGCGGCTCGCCTCGCGTCAGAAAGCGCTGCCCAACGGGGCCCGGCGCTGGCGGCAGCGCGCGGCCCGCGCCCAATCGGCGACGGCGACTCGCAAGGCCGCCGACCCTGCTGGCTGTGGGCGGGGCGGCTCCGGGGGAGGCGGGGAGCGGGGCGGAGTGGCTGCGCGGTACTAGCGGCGCCCGCCGAGGGGAGGCGGCGGGAGCGGGAAAGCGGCTCGCCCCGGCGTCCGGGCAGCCGAGCGGCCGCGCCCCGGCTCCAGGGGCCGCGGCGGGAGCTGAGGGGCCGGGCGCCCCGGAGCAGCCCGCGGGCTCGGGCGAGGGGAAGATGGAGGAGAAGGGCGGCAGCGGCGGGGACGCCGGCGGAGAGCAGCTCCGCGTCGTGAAGCACGAGCTGCGGACGGGTGAGCGGCCCGCCCCCTGCCGGCCGGGCTCGGCGCGGGGGTGCGCGGGGCGGGGCGGGGCGGGGGTCCCGGGGGCCCCCGGCGGCTGGCCCGAAGTTTCCCGGGAGTGAGCGGCGGGCCGGGCTAGGGCCGCGGCACTGCCTGACCCAGGTGTGTTCGCGCCCCGTCCCGCCCGGGGACGCACCTGCCCCTCACGCGTCTGTGAGGCGCGCCTTGCTCGCTGTGGGGGGAGCGACGCTTAGCTCGGAGCGCGGCTCCCCCGCTCTCGCCTCCCTGGAAGCTCCTGAGGTGCCGGCGTCCTGGGCGCGGGGAAGGGGCGGCTGTCCGCCGGCCGTGTGGAGTCCAGCCTCAGAGCTGCAGGCACTGAGGGCTTTACGAGCCATCACAGTGAAGTACCGTACTTGGCCTTGAGTCTCTTTCAAAGGTCTTTTGAGGAGGCTCAGTAAATTCAAAGCTCCAGGTAAACCCGGCTGATGAGCCCCCTTACGGCGCTCACGCGCTGATTTTGGGGTCTCTCCAGTCGACTCAGGCTTTATACTTGTTACTTTATTCCTTGTGGGTCTGGGATGTTCCTTATGGGAAACGCTTCTTCAGACTAATCAGTATAGAATGGGTTTATATTTGTGGAGTCCAGTTCCCTGTTAGAGATCCTTTTTCATTTCCGAACAGATAATTTTAACGAGTTGTTCATTATTTACTATTAAATATTTCTGTGAGTGTTAAGAATTTTGATTCAGCTTCTTTGGCATCTTGGGATATTCTTTTATTGTGTAGGGACAGAGCTTATGTAGGTTTCAGGTTGTGTGCCTAGCACACCTTGTTATAATTTTGAACAGATTGCAAAGTTATATCTGTCACTTGTTCTTTAAGTTTTTGTTATTGCTGCTTGGCATTGAGCGCCAGTGTGATGACTTAAGAGGGGTGTCAAATGCATGCTTACTTATTTCAACATTAACATTGGCTTAAAAGTTTTTTTTGGGGGGGTCAATATGAGTTTGTTATGTATCTTGAGCCAGTTACTCCATAATTTTTTGGAGTTCCTAATGTAACTTGTGTGGACTTGTTTGGTTTGATTTTCCTCTCTCAGCTTAACAGACAACTGATGTTTTCAAAGGGCTATTCAATACTTTATTCCATAAGCATTTCTTTTGTATTAATGTCTGATTTGGGCCAGGCTCAGTGTCAGGCGCTTTTTGGTGTGGAGATTTTGAATTTCTTTTTCTTTTCTTACGTAACGATTCACTGATTCATATATGTAGACTCGTGCTGTACAGCAAAAGCTGCTTGAAGTCATGTGTCCTCAGCCACTGACCATGGTGCAGTAAGCAGCTTTTTGCTGAATGACCAAGGAGCAACCTGCTTGATTAGTAGTCAACCAACTGCTCACTTTCTGGGTTTTGCAAACAATGCTAGTTTTGTAGAAAACAATGAGTACTGCTTTATTTTCCCTTCTCTACTAACTATGTGAATCATCAGCTTCAAGTTTGCATTTTTAGAGATTTTTCTGATAGATGGTGAAATTATACTGAATTCATTAGTACTGTTAACTGTCAAAGGAACAGAACAGTCACTTTGATTTATTGCTGAACACTGAAACAACTGACCGGATACGGTGGTCAAAAACACTTAAAATACAACTTGAGAGATTCAGTCATCTTCAGCCAGCTGGGCTCCTGTCAGCATACGCGGCTGTAAAAGGCGCTGCAGTAACTTGATCTGACGTGGTACCTTGCTTCCCAAGATGTGGACACACATATAGTCATATCAGGTCAGCAGTCGGTGATTCCTCGATTGTGCTCAACACTGTATTGTCTGCTGTAGGATGAACAAAAAGGCAATACAAGTTACGTGGAAAGACACGGACAGGGTCCCAGTGGTGTAGACCAAGTAGCATAGCGTGCCTGGATGTGGAATCGAATGGGAAAAACTGTGTGCTCAGTTGTGCCGACTCTTTGGGACCCCATGGACTGTAGCCCACCAGGCTCCTCTGTCCATGGGATTTTCCAGGCAAGAATACTGAGAGTGGGTTGCCATTTCCTCCTCCAGGGGATCTTCCTGACCCGGATCAAACTCAAGTCTCCTGCGACTCCTGCACTGCAGGCAGATTCTAGACTTTGTTCTAAATCCAAGCTCTGCCAGTTACTAGCTGTGTAGACTTGGGCAGGTCACTTCACTCTTTCAGACTCACTTCTCTCACCTACAGAATATGAAAACTGAAGGAGACTGTTGGAAAAGTGCTAAGCAGTTTGCTTGGTGCATAATAGCTCTCAGGAGCTGTTGGTTCGTGTAGGTCTGAAGATCACCCAGTAACAGCATCTTTTCTTGGAGCGTGCAGGTTACTCCAGCGCCAGGGTCCTCATTCGGCGCTTGCCCTGTGCTGTGCTGCTCCGCTGTCATCTCTTTCTGCGTATGTCTTGCCTTCTGAAGCCGAGTGTAAACCCCCGTGATCCCCACCGCTTAGCAGTCTGTATGTGTCTCTTCAACAGCATTTAACACACAGAGCTGTAATAATTTACTTGTCTATGCTGGACTGTAAGGTGCTGCCATGTCCTTTATCCATTTTCAGCCCCTGGCATATAGTAAGTACTCAAATGTTGGGTGAATTCACTGCGTGCATGAAAATCCAGGACAAAATCTAAGTTTATTGTAGTCCCAGTATCTTGTAGATGTTAGGTGGTTGATTAGTGGATACCAGTGACCATGAAAGCTAAAAATGAAGAGAAAGGGATTGATTAGATCAGTTAAATGCACATTTCTTGACACTCTGTTTTCTAGGCCAAATGGTGCTAATGACACAAAAGAGAAAATATCTTGGCCTCTGCTGGCTGGGGAGGAGGCAATGTAAACCAGTAGTTAGGGTATATTGTCAGACTATAAGAGAAGGGTGCACAGAGTGTAAAGATAGCAAAGATGAAGTTTAGGGATTTTAGGTTTCAAATAATCAAATCTAACTGTCGAACAACAGCAGCAAAATGGATTATTATTGGAAGGATATTGGGTTATCTGATTTATTCCATATTTCATTACCTCTTATGTACTGAGTTCCACATTATATACTGGGGTTGCAGGACATGTGTGGTCTTCCCCCGAAATGACAGGGTTGCATCAGACATCGCTGGAACCAGGGACTGGTGTCGTCTCTGTTGTCTCCACCTTGAATCTTCGCTTGTCTCTGTGACGGCCTCCTTCGTTTTCCCACATGGACAGGAACTCAGCTGCTGACAGACCCTGACTTTTAGGTCTTACAGCTCTGGGTACTAGATCAGCTTTAGGTATGCAAATCTTGGGGAAGGACTTTAGTAGCCTGGCTTTGGTCAGCTGCCTACTTTCGGATTGTTCAGCTAAGGCCAGAGAGTGGCATCCTGTTCTGCTAGCATGAGAACTACTCTGGAGAACCTACAGATGGGGGTGAGACCAGACTCTTAAAAGAGGACGGATTGGTGGGTACACATTTCCTTAGATGTCCGTCATTAGGAGAGAGAGCCTCACGCTGAGGATAGAGTCAGGAGACGGGTATTAGTTATCTGTTGCTGTGCAGTAAATGATCGCAAACTTAGTGACTTAAAGCACCGTGGTTCCTGCGGCTCAGGAATTCAGGAGTTGCTTAGCCTGGTGGTGTTGACTCAGGGTCTCTCATGAGGTTGTAGTCAAGGTTTTGGCCAGGACTGCATTCACCTGAAGACTTGTCTGGGGCAGGAGATGCCCTTTCAAGACAGCTTACTCGCGTGTTGTGGGCAGGACGCTTCAGGTCCTCGCTCTGTGGCCCTCCGTGCAGCTGCCTGAGTGTCCTGCTGGCGTGACAGCCGGCTCCCCTGGGACAGGTGATCGAAGGGAAGACTGGTGTGGAAGCTGCAGTGTCTTCGTTGTTGTTAAACAGCTTTTTTTGAGATACAGTTTACATACTATAAAGTCTACTTGTTTTTAGTGTACAATTCAATCATTTTAAGTATATTTATAGTTATACAGCCATCACCACAATCTAATTTTAGAACTTTCCATCACTCTAAAAAGAAACTTCTTACCCATTTTTATCGGTCACTCCACATTCTCACCACCCATTCCTCAGTCCTGGGCATCTGCTAATTCTGCTTTTTGTCTGTGTATTTGCCTAGGGACATTTTATATTATGGAACGTCATAAAATGTGGTCTTTTTTTTTTTTTTTAATGTGTATTTGCTTCTATTTGGCTGTGTTGGATCTTCGTAGCTGCTCCATCTTTCCTCTAGTTGCGGAGAGCATGGGCTTCTGGTTGCAGTGCCTTCTTTTGTTGCAGAGCTCTGGTTCTAGGGCATGCGGGCTCAGAGGTTGCGGCTCCCAGGCTCTAACGGACAGGCTCAGGGGTTGTGGCAAGTGGGCTTGTGGCCTTGTGGCAATAGGACCTTCCTGGACCAGGGATCAAGCCGTGTCCTCTGAGCTGGCAGGCGGAATCTTAGCCACTGGACCACTAGGGTCGCCTGGTGTGTGATCTTTTATGACTAGTTTCTTTCACTAAACGTGATGTTTTCAAGATCCATCAATTTCTAGTGTGTGTCAGCACTTCATTTTTTAAATTGACAGATAATATTCCATTGTATGGATATACCGTGTTTTGTTTGTCCATTCATCACTTGATCGACATTTGGGTTGTTCCGACCTTTTGGCCATTGTGAATAATGCTGCTATGTACATTTGTGTACAAAGTTTTCTTGGGTAGATATTAAGAGTAAACTTACTGGATCACGGGGTAAGTCTATGTTAAACTGTTGAGTTTTTCAGCGTGGCTTCACTGTTCTCTAGTCCCGCCATCAACGAACAAAGGTTCTGATTTCTCCACACCCTCGCCAGCACTTGTTTCTCTCTTTGCTTGTAGCCATTCCCGTGAGTATGGAGTGGTGTCTCCCTGTAGTTTTGATTTGTGTTTCCTGATGACTAATGATGTTGGCCATCGTTTCATGTGCTTATGAGTGCTTTGTATATGTTTGGAGAGATGTCTGTCCAGATCCTTTGCCCATTTTTAAATTGGTTAATTTATTATTGAGATACAGATTCTTTATGTTTTGTAGATATAGATCCCTTATTAGTATAGTTTGAAATATTTTCTCCCAGTTTATAGGAGAAAATTATCTTTTTGTGATAACCTTAGAGGTAGTACAGTTTCTTAATTTTGGTGAAATCCAACTTTTTTACTTTGTTTCTTGTGCTTTTGGTGTTGTATCTAAAAAATCATTGACTAATTTAAGGTTACAAAGGGTTTTATGATTTTAGCTATTATATTTAGATTTCTGATCTATTTGTTGAAAGGCTGTTCTTTTCCATTTTATTTTCTCGGCACCCTTGTCAAAAATTAATCAACTGTCGATGTATGGATTTCTTTTTAGGCTCTCCATTTAGTTCAGATGATTTTTTGTGTCTGTTCTTAAGCCATCACCACACTGTCTTGACGACTATAACTGTTTGCTAAGTTTTGAAATCGGAAATGGTCAGTTTTCCAACCTTGTTCTTTTTCAGAATTATTTTGGCTATTTTGGGTCCCTTGAGTTTCCATATGAATTTAAGAATTAGCTTGTCAATTTCCATAAAGAAGCCAACAGTAATTCTGGTAGGGATTGCCTGGAATCTGTAGATCAATTTTGGGAGTATTGCCACCTTAGCCGGAGAAGGCGATGGCACCCCACTCCAGTACTCTTGCCTGGAAAATCCCATGGACGGAGGAGCCTGGTGGGCTGCAGTCCATGGGGTCGCTAAGAGTCGGACACGACTGAGCGACTCCACGTTCACTTTTCACTTTCATGCATTGGAGAAGGAAATGGCAACCCACTCCAGTGTTCTTGCCTGGAGAATCCCAGGGATGGGGGAGCCTGGTGGGCTGCTGTCTATGGGGTCGCATAGAGTCGGACACGACTGAAGCGACTTAGCAGCAGCAGCCACCTTAGCATATTAAATCTTGTGATCCATGAACATGAAATGTTTTTCCATTCATTTAGATCTTCTTTCATTGTTTTTTTAACAACATTTTATAGTTTTCAGAGTGTATATTTACACTTCTTTTGTTAAATTTATTCCCACATACTTTATTCTTTTTTGTGCTACTGTAAAAATTATTTTCTTAGTTTAAGTTTTGGATTGTTCACTGAAAACATATAGAGATACAACTTATTTTTATTAATCTTGTATCCTGCGACGTTGCTAAGCTAGTATATTAGCTTTAGTCTTTCACCATTAAGTATGAAGTTAGCTGTGGGATTTTCATAGATACTTTTTGTCAGATTGAGGAAATTCTCTTCTTTTCCTAGTTTGGGTGTGTTTTTCCTCTTTCCCAAGGTAGCTTTAAAACAATTTTTTTTTTTTAATGAACTTTTATTGGAGTATAGTTACTTTACAGTGTTCTGTGTTTGGGTATTTTTAATCATGAAAAGGCATCTTTTTTTGCATTTATGGAGATAATCATGTGTTTTTATTTTGTTTTATCAAGGTGTATTATATTAATTTTGGGGTGTTAAGCCAGCCTTGTATTCCTGGGATAAATCCCACTTGGTTAATGTGTATAATTCTTTTTATGTACCACACTGGATTCAGTTTGCTAGTGTTTTGTAGAGGATTTTTGTGTCTATATTCACAAGAGGTATTTGTCTCTGTGTGTGTGTGTGTGTGTGAGAGAAAGAGAGCGCGATGTCTCTCTCTGGTTTCCCCAAAATGTGTTTGATTGATTTCTGCCACCCATTAAAGATTTTACCTATTTGGTTGCTGTCATTCATACTTAGAGCCTTCTAAGAAAGGCTAAGAGAGGTCGAGTAAA
Source organism: Bubalus bubalis (assembly GCF_019923935.1). NCBI lineage: Eukaryota > Metazoa > Chordata > Mammalia > Artiodactyla > Bovidae > Bubalus > Bubalus bubalis. Next base: position 609,919 of record NC_059167.1, read on the forward strand.
AGTGTTCTATGGAATTTCTATGGAAATGTTGGTATAGACAAAAGTCAGGAGTGGTGATTTACTTTAAAAGATAATTCTGTTTTGCCAGAGGATCCATGATTGAATCCCATTGAAAAATAATTCTCTGATGCTCTTTAAATATGTCTCCATTTATAATGATTTAATTTATACTTAGCTTTGTAGGAACATAATGATTATCTACAACAAGATACTTTAAAAAATTTGACAGTCTTGGTTATCTGTGAGAACAGTGCGGCTCTTCTTTCTGTATTATACGTGTGTAGCTGTATATTGTGTTTGTGTATCCATATATTTTTTATAGTATTCCCCCCCCCTTTTTTTTTTAGTTTCCTCACCTTAAGAAGGGTAGGCATAACTTGTGTTCTATCTTTAGCTTTATAGGGATACATTGGGAAGGTCAAAAGTATAAATAGGATATTGATAGTACCCTAACTTAATTCCCTGGAGCTTAGACCTTAAAAGAAAATCTTAAGTTCTTAAGTTTCTATCACAAGTTTTAGAGATTAAGAAAATGATCTATTTGGGCAAAGGAAGTGGAATCTCAGCCCTTAAGTCTGGGGGGATTCCAGTGTATTTTGTATTTTCGGTCCATAGTCAGGGAAAACCTTCTTAGGTGGCAAGTCAGCTGTTGTATAAGACCTGCCATTAACCTCTATACTGCAAAGCAAAAAAGAATCCTGAAACCTCAGATTCCTGGAGACACAAGTGATCTGGTGGGCGGGATTGAATTCCTCCCCTGAAAAAGAAGCTGATGCTTGGCAAAAATTCCTCTGGGGGACATCTGGCATGGTAACATCATGTGTTGACTGAAGTGTCACAATTAAACACGCTTTTGAGAGATGTCAACCCCAAACTGCAGTGGGAGGGAGGGGTCGTCACAGCTTTCTCCTTTGAGCTCCTGGAACAATTTTCAGAGCTTGGTGCACCTCAGAGGTAGAAGCGCTCCTGCATTGCTCTTGTTTTCAGGGAAGACGCTGCTGCTGCTGCTGCTAAGTCGCGTCAGTCGTGTCCGACTCTGTGCAACCCCATAGACGGCAGCGCGCCAGGCTCCCCCGTCCCTGGGATTCTCCAGGCAAGAACACTGGAGTGGGTTGCCATTTTCTTCTCCAATGCAGGAAAGCGAAAAGTGAAAATGAAGTCGCTCAGTCGTGTCCGACTCTTCGAGACCCCACGGACTGCAGCCTACCAGGCTCCTGCATCCATGGGATTTTCCAGGCAAGAGTGCTGGAGTGGGTGCCATCGCCTTATCCTCAGGGCACATGAGTTGAGTCTAAAGGAGAACCGCATGCTTGCCATGTTTGTCTGTCACAGCGCCCCTCTGGGTTCAGCTGTAGCTGTTCTTCCAAAAATCAAGGAAGTTCTCTGGACTTTATACTACCTAAAGTTTTGAGTGAGCTGGCTGGCTCACTTTTTTTTTTTTAAATACTCAGTAGGCATCCTGCCCCGTGGCAGCAGGAGAATAGGGAGGTAAAGTTCCCAGATTTTAGCCCAGGACTCGGTATTGCAATTTTTAAATTTCACACTCAGGTTTTGGTGTAGGTGTGCCTCTTTTTATATAATTAGTGTGTTCCTGACAAAAAAAATTGTGTAAATAATATTTTTATATATCAAATTCTTTGGAAGATAGGTGAACTTAGTACTTAAAATAATTCTTTTTAAGTACTAAAATAGTACTTAAAATGATTAACTCTTGAAATTAAAGAAAACACTTTTGAGTTTTCCATTTGTGGCTTTACTGTGCCTATGTAAATTTGGTCTTATAATGTTATTTTTCTGACACCATCACTACAATGTGTAAATTGCCAGTAGCTGCAAACAAGTAAATTGATGGAGTCTTGTGTGGTAGACTGAGTTAATACACCTCCTCCCCCTAACCTGTAAATATGGTTCCTCACATGACAAAGAGACCTTGCAGACTTAAGGGTGGGGAATTCTGACATGGGCGCAGTGTAAGCAGAGGTCCTTGTGAGAGGGAAGTAGGTGGATCCGAGAGAAGGTGTTACACGAGTGGAAACAGACGGGGAGGAGGAGGTGCAACAGTGGCAGCAGAAATTGGAGCGACGCCCCTGCTGGAGAGGGGCCCCGAGCCGAGGAGCAGCGGGCTCTCACGGCGGAGGACAGCCAGGCCCCTGGCCTGCCCAAGAGGAGTGCAGCTCTGTTACTTGTCTGCTCTGTGGAACCCAGCCTGAGACTTCTGAGCTCTAGAACTATAATAAGACACATGTATGTTGGCAGTGGCACCCCACTCCAGTACTCTTGCCTGGAAAATCCCATGGACGGAGGAGCCTGGTGGGCTGCAGTCCATGGGGTCGCTAGGAGTTGGACACGACTGAGCAGCTTCACTTTCAATTTTCACTTTCATGCGTTGGAGAAGGAAATGGCAACCCACTCCAGTGTTCTTGCCTGGAGAATCCCAGGGACGGGGGAGCCTGGTGGGCTGCCATCTATGGGGTCGCACAGAGTTGGACATGACTGAAGCGACTTAGCAGCAACTTAGCAGCATGTTGTTCATAAACCATGAAGTTTATGTAATCTTTTACAGCAGCAATAGGAAACCAACACATCTTGCTTAAGACTGGATGAACCAAGAGATAATTTTGCCCCAGGCTTGGGTAACTGAGTAGGATAACAGTGTGAAGCAATCAGTCATTTAAACAACCATTTAGTAGAAACTGGTAACAAATGTCTGCTGCTTAGAAGAAATAGGATGGTGTTCTTTCTAGGGAATCTCCAAGACATTCCTTTCTGATCTTAGTACGCAGCCTGGCTGAGCTGCTGTGACCAGCGGTTCTGGTTTTCATAGGAATGCTGTGAGGTAGACCCCCGGGGCAGGCCTCTTGTACCAAGTTGGTGGCTAGAAAGCGTCACGTCTCAGGGCTACACCACGTACACCTGTGGCCTAGCGTGCACCTTGAGGCCTCTTCCTGGCGTCATCTTCTGCCCTCAGCCTTTCTTCCTTCCTTACACTTTAGTTAATTTCAATAATTTGTCCTAAGTCTTTTCTAGACCAAGCAGGAATTAGGTAAATATCTCATTAAATAAATGCATTTATATACAAACCATGAATAATACAGACAGTGTGGAAAGACGTTTGACTTTCTATCCAGGATTTTGTTTCTTAAATCTTTGTCATGTGGTGTTCGTGCTATTTTTATCTTTCTCCTAAGAGGGAAAAAGTAGGTCTCTGATTAATTAATGGCATTTTAGAGTTTTTAAAAAGTATATAGTGAGAAATCAGTAAAATTGAGGCATACTTTAAGAAACAAATTTTATTGGCAAAATGATGGAGGTTGTACACAGGCCTCTCTTTTCTGTGTTAGTGGAATATCCCCTCAGTAATGGGAAAATTCAGGCCACTGAAGCAGTCTGTCCTCTAACCACATCAATACTGGATTGGAATGACATGTTTTTCCTATAGAAAAAAACTATTTAAAACATGTAATAAGGAAATGTTGTTCTTCATATCTAAATGAATGATGTTGCATTGAAAGGATGTGAGCACTGAATCTCAGAAGTGGATCTGCACTAGCCCTTCCCCGTGAATGTGCCCCTGTTTTTCCTTTATACCAATGTCCTTGTTTGTAAGGAAACATCATAATTGGCTAGAGTAGGACAGATCTAACGGGTACACACAAATCAAACACATAACTGATGTAATTTTGTCATTGTATAAATTGGGCAAAAGAGCCATGGTTCGATTCATCTATTAAGGACTTGTTGATTCTTGTGTGTCTGGCACTGTAACAGATGCTGGATTTTTGCAGGGAACAAATTAGACACGGCTTCTCCCCTCGTTGAACACATCTAAAGAGAAAGAGCCCTTCGTAACCACACAGTTGACCATAGGATTGCAGTTGTGATAGGCCGTGGGGTCGTGCAGACGCTGTGAGAGAGTCTGAGGGTGGCCGGCCTCCGGAGGAAATGGGGGAGCATCTGTATGGCGGAGTGTCCGCCAGCCCTGCTGTCGTGGGGTGCCGTGTTGGGGGCGGGCAGCGAGGTGTTTCTGCCAGAGGCAGCGGCAGATGGTCCTGGAGCGGGGAGGGCTTGCAGCCCAGGTACCGGATGGGAGGCCTTTGTGGCCCGAGCTTGTGTCCAAGCAGGAGAGCCGCAGGAAATGCGCTGAGAAGGTAGCCTAGCCGGTGGGCGGGCTCTGTGGGTTGTTCAGGTGTCACCCTGCGTGCAGGGTGAAGCTGCTGAAGGATTTTTCAGAGATTAGTTTTGCACTGTTAAAAAAACGGCTTCCTCGTGTGAGGGGCATGGTAGGAAAGAGTGTCTGAGGGGAGACCAGTTCGGAGGCTCTTGTGGAAGTTCAGGTGCAAATACAAGTTGGGATTGGGTAACGATTAGAAATTAAGAATTGTGAAAGTATTTGAGATATATTTAGCAGAATATATCAGCGGAACTTGGTGTGGTAGTGATATGAGATTTTCGGGCTGGAACAAACATATGTTTGAAGGTACGGTTTGTTCAGATGGTGTATTAATTTTCAGTTGCTGCATGACAAATTACCACAAACTTAGTGGCTTGTAATAGACTTGTTCATTAGCTTACAGTTGGGTAGGTTAGAATTCTCCACGGCAAGGTTAACGTCAAGATGGTAGGCAGATGGGACTTCCCAGTGGTGCAGTGGTTACGACTCCGCCTTCTCATGCAGGGGGTGCAGGTCCAGTCCCTGGTTCAGGGGCTGAGATCCCACATGCCTCGCTGCCAAAAATACTAAAACAGAACAGAAGCAATAGTATAACGAATTCAATAAAGAGTTCAGAAATGGCCCACATCAGAAATCGTAAAAGAAAAAGATGGTAGCCAGCCAGAGTTCTTGTCTGGCGGCTCTGGGAAGAAATGCACTTGGAAGCTCGTTGCCATGGCCAGCAGACTCTCCTCCCAACGTCTTCAGTCTGCGGCCGCAGCGTCCTCAGTGGCGCCAGTGGGGCCTCTGTCGGCTGCAGAGGCCGTCTGCACCCACTCACCTGGCCCCCCGTCTTCAGGCCTCTGAGCTGGTGACATGCTTCCCAGCTCCTGCGCTCTGACGTCCGGATCTTCTGTCATCTCTAGGCTTTGTGTAATTAGGTCCAACCTACCTGAACAATCTTCCTATCGTGAGATCAACTGATTTGGTGAGCAGCAAAATCCCTGTCTCCCAAGAGTGGCGTCTCCTCGTGCTCAGGTGCTCGGCAGGGGCCGCACAGAGGCCATGGAGGCCACCTTGGACGGAGGCCGCGTTGGGATTCTTCCTTAGAGCTCACAGAAGGTGAGCCAGGGGTGATGCCCATGGGGTGGGCAGAAAGGATAGAACCCAGATGTGTACAGATCAAAGCTTGAGACGCCTCTGACATACTCTAGTAGACACACGTGGTGATAGCATCGTGGGTGATGAACGCTTGCTGTGTGCTGCCGAGCTGGTGCTTGTATCAACTCATTTAGTCCACGCGGTAACCTTATGAAGTCAGTACCATTTTTATTATTCCAATTTTACAGATGGGGAAACTGAGTCTCTTAGAGAGGTCACTGACTTGCTCAGGATTACCCAGGAAGTAAATATAAAAATTAGTTTTGAAACCTGAGTGGTCTGGCCTCCCAGGCTCACCTGAACTGTTGTGCTTTCTTTCATCAGTGGGATGTGGGCCTGGAGCTCAGCGAAGGTGTCTGGGCTGCAGGTGAAAATTCTAGCATCACTGGGATGTAGATGGCTTTGGAAGCCCAGTTGAGGATGAGATCATCTCAGGAAAGCTTGTAGAACGGAGAGAAGAAGGGGACTCAGAACTGAGCTTCGAAGAACTCTAGAATTTAGACGATGGGTAAGAAAGGAGTAGCTAAGAAGGAATGCAAAGGAGGAACGGCCGGGAGCGGGTGGGGGTGGGAGAGGCCTCGGAGAGCTGTGATGCCGGGAAAGCAAGGAGAGAAGGTGCTTCAGAGGGCCTGTCAGAGCCGACTGAGCAGCTGATGACCTTATCAAGAGCAATTTTAGTGGAGGTTTGAGGGGGAGGCCAGATTGCAATGGACTGAGGAGTGGATGCAAGTGAGTACTTACAAAAATTACTTTTTTTACATGTACAACACTGCTTTTTTTATTGATTTAATTTATATTTGGCAGTGCTGGCTGGGCTTTCCCTCGATGCACAGGCTTCTAGAGCACGGGCTCAGCAGCTGTGAGGCACAGGCTTCACTTCTCCGTCACACATGGGCTCTGCCCGGGCCGGGATCACACCTGTGTCCCCTCATTGGCAGGCGGATTCTTATCCACTGTGCCGCCAGGGAAGTCTGCAAGTGGAAACTTTGAAGAGGCTTGGTTCCAGAGGGGATTAAAGAGAGAGACTTTGCCAGGGGTTCCGCTGGGGCAGGGCAGCTATGTTTTGTTATTTTAAGAGGAGTGATGCTAGAATACGTTTAGTGTGAGTCCATTATAGGGAGAAAGAGAGAGAGCACTACTGAAGATACACAGAAAGAGGGGATAACTGAAGGCATTGAGAAGGCCCGTTGCTTCTTTTTTTTTGAACACAATTTCTTTCTTTATTTGGCAGTGCTGGGTCTCAGTCGCAGCACCCACGGTCTCTGTTGCAGCACACGGGGTCTTCAGTTTCCATGTGTGGGCTCTAGTTCCCTGACCAGGGATTGACCCTGCGCCCCCTGCTCTGGGAGCACAGTCTTAGCCACTGAACCACCAGGGAAGCGCCCTCATCGCTTATGTTATGATGAGAAGTGGGAACGGATACAGATTCTTTTATAGATTTGGTGGCAGGAAGATATGGGAGTTTCCAGGCCATGCTTTTTTTCCCCCCTTCTCTATGAATTGTGAAGGGCAGTTCTTTATTCAAGAAGAGAAAAATAGTTTTATTGTTTTAAAAATTGTTCTTCTGGTCTTTAAAAATTCTTAGATATGGAGAACCATGCAAAAAGTAGACAGAATTCACACGCTTCAGATGGAAGTTTATAGGAGAGCGTTGCAGAAGGACATACAGACAGGTGAAGGACGTACAGAGAGGCTTTGGATGCGGCCAGACGCGCTCTGTGCTCTCCACAGAGGTCGTTCTCTGGACGTGGTTTCTGGATCATGCCAAAATTCTTCGTAAGCATAATGTTCTTCTTATTTTTGAAGTGTTATATTTAGTTCCGTTCTTCTAAGTTAAATTTATTTGGTACATGTATTGGGGGAAAAAAGGCTGTTTGTTACTGCTTTACGAGCATTTGTTTTCTTATTGACTCAGTTTTCACATTGGCTCCATCATGTAATTCCAGAATCAGCTGGATAAGTAAACACTGCTGTTTTAGACACTGAAAGCACAGTGAGTCTTGAGGGTAAGTGACCCCGGCAATAAGAGAAAAGTGGGCAGCATTGTTTTAAAGTACACAGATATTAAATATAACTTTGTTCTGCCTCCAGCAGAATGTTGTCCAGAGAGATGGTTTGAGGGCCAACCACAAATCTAAACAGCCTCAGAACAGCTTACCACCTGGCGCTTAAAAGGAACCTAGTGTGCTGGCTCTTCAGCTTAGCCGCTGGCTCTCACGTCGTCCCCGGGATCAGACTACTCGACTCTGCAGACGAGGGGTCAAGATGTTTAGGTTTCAGGGTTTTGTACATGCTGGACACCCCCAGATTTAGAGTTTATCTTGTAAATTGTTGTATAAATAATTTATTTCCCCTTAACAAAAAGGAGAACAAGAACCGAAATAGAGAGCGCGCTTTCTCACTGCATGCAGCTGTCACCTTTTGACTGAAGCTAAATTAGTCCAAGAAGCTTATGTTTCTGCAGCGTTGAGTAAGAAAAGGCAAGGTTTTACAAGAAAAGTTCTGTTACAACTTCGTTGGTCTGGTCGCAGTAAAATAGATGCTAAATCTGTACTTCCCAGTTGGTAGATTAAGAACAGACCCAGGCGTATTAAATAAGGATGATTGAGTCATGTGGCGCTCTCACACCTCTGTTTGAGATATTCCACTTCCTCAGAGAATTTGCCCCATTTTCCCCACTTTCCCTGGTCTTCAGGCTCCTCTTCCCACATAGTTGAACCATCTTATCAGGGGAAAAAAGTTCCTCTGTGGCCCTCTAGTTTTTGCTGTCTTTACCTTTCCCGCCGGATGTTGAAAGAGCAGTTTATACCAGCTGTTGCTGCAGCTTATCTCCTGTTCGTCTTCGATGCCCCAGAAGCGCGCGCTGCAGCTACTCACGTCCCCCTGTTCTCCTCATCTGGGAAGAGCTTCCGTTTAATCCTCCTCGGCCCATTAGGGCCGTCGGCACACGAGTGTGGGCTCGCTGTGGCCTTGCTCTCCCCGGTCCCGCCCATCCCTGACCACCTCGCCGCCCTCTCCCCCTGGCCTCCTCTGCTTGCCCCTTAAATGTTGGTAATCTGCCATCAGCCCTCTTTCTTCTAACTCTGCACGGTCTTTCTGGGAAATCAAGTATCACAGCTTGAACTACCATCTGAGTCTCTCTCTTCCGCTTGGATCTCTTTCTGGGGTTCCTTACCAGTTACTCCCAAGTACCCGCCGAGCGAGAGGCAGCTGGGCAGCCCTCGGGGCCCACTCAAGCTCAGCTCGAAGGCTGCCTCTTCCTCCAGAGCTGGCCGTGGTTTATTTAGGGACATTTCCCACCTGCCCGGACCCCAGCTAGATGCATCCTGGACGTCCTCTGCCTTGGGTCCTGCCCACCTACCGGTTCCTTCCCCCAGTGTGTCAGCTCTGTCTCTGAAAGGGCGCCTTCGTTTCTGGCTCAGCGTTGCCACTGCCGGGATCTTAGTTCAGTGTCTGACCGAAGGTGATGGCCGTCGTTTACCGAGCTTTCTGTGTTGGGTCCTTTGCTGAGCGTCTTGCGCGTCTCATTTGGCTCTCACACTGTGTGTGTGGTTGGGACCGTGTCTGGCCTCTCTGGCCCTCTCGCTCCCATTGTCTGCCCCTCGCTGGAGTCCAGTGTAGCGGTGAAAAACAGTTCCTGTGGGCCTCGATGCCCTTTGAGTTGGTGGCGCCTAATTTCAGGCACGGATGCTGCACATTTTCAGTTTCTGCCCCAGGCTTCTGACTCCTGCTCACGTTTCAGCAGCCTGGTGGGAGCTGGCTGGGTGAGCATGCAGATCCCAGAGGTGAGAGGCGGAGTGCCCCGCCGGGCAGCCCGCGCCAGAGCGGGCGGAGCTGATGTCACAGGCGCCCGTGTGCTCGGGAGCCCCGGCGTGTCTCTGGGACTCCACTTTCTCGGCTTCTCCCCGTTCGCGTCCATTCTTCCTTCCAGCGGCCTGCCCGGCTGTCCTTAGGCCCAGCTCCACGTGCAGGCGCAGCAGGCTCACACGGACTGTTTGCTTCTCAAAGCTGTGCGAGGTCAGCCCCCCGTGTAAACTCCTTACTCTTTACGGTTCAGGGGTCAGCCTCTCCTGCACACCCTTGGTAGGTGTTCAGAATTGAGGTCCAGGCCCCGTGAGCAGAGAGCCCTCAGATGGGGCATCGAGTGCAGGAGCCTGAGAATGTCGTGCCCAGGAGCCCGCGTCCTCGGGACAGGCAGGCAGGGAGCAGCCTGCTCGCCCAGAGCTCGTGCGCTGGTCCCTCTGAGGTGGACGCCTCTCATACTGTCCCCGGAACAGAAGCTAGACACACTCGTGGTATGGTCTACTCAGGGAGAGGACACTCAGGCAGGTAGCCCGGGGCCTGGCTAGTGTGCACCCGTGGGGGTGGTGGGGGGGTGCCGGGGGGCTGGGGATCTTGAAGGGGTTGGAGTGGGCGTGGCAGAGTAGTAAGGCTAGAGAGGGGAGAATTCACTAACCTGGGTGCTCTGGTCACAATTCAGGACTTAACATCCTGGCAGCCTCCTCCTAACATGCTTCTGGGATGGTTCTAGGAGTCTGGATGTGACTGTGACCTACAAAGAGTAGGTAAATAAGCAGGAACTGCCTTGGCAGAGTATTGAGACCAGAAGTCTCAGAGAAGAGCGTGTTGGAGTGGATTTATTCTATGAGGCTGGAGAACACACTTTTTGACTTTTGGATCCTTCAGTTCAGTTCAGTCACTCAGTTGTGTCCGACTCTTTGCAGTCCCATGAATTGCAGCACGCCAGGCCTCCCTGTCCATCACCAACTCCCAGAGTTCACTCAAACTCATGTCCATCGAGTCGGTAATGCCATCCAGCCATCTCATCCTCTGTCGTCCCCTTCTCCTCCTGCCCCCAGTCCCTCCCAGTATCAGGGTCTTTTCCAGTGAGTCAACTCTTCGCATGAGGTGGCCACAGTACTGGAGTTTCAGCTTTAGCATCATTTCCTTCCAAAGAACACCCAGGACTGATCTCCTTTAGAATGGACTGGTTGGATCTCCTTGCAGTCCAAGGGACTCTCAAGAGTCTTCTCCAGCACCACAGTTCAAAAGCATCAATTCTTTGGTGCTCAGCTTTCTTCACAGTCCAACTCTCACATCCATACATGACTACTGGAAAAACCATAGCCTTGACTAGACAGACCTTTGTTGGCAAAGTCATGTCTTTGCTTTTGAATATGCTATCTAGGTTGGTCATAACTTTCCTTCCAAGGAGCGTCTTTTAATTTCATGGCTGCAATCACCATCTGCAGTGATTTTGGAGCCCAGAAAAATAAAGTCTGACACTGTTTCCACTGTTTCCCCATCTATTTCCCTGGAAGTGATGGGACCGGATGCCATGATCTTCGTTTTCTGAATGTTGAGCTTTAAGCCAACTTTTTCACTCTCCTCTTTCACTTTCATCAAGAGGCTTTTTAGTTCCTCTTCACTTTCTGCCCTAAGGGTGGTGTCATCTGCATATCTGAGGTTATTGATATTTCTCCTGGCAATCTTGATTCCAGCTTGTGCTTCTTCCAGCCCAGAGTTTCTCATGATGTACTCTGCATATAAGTTAAATAAGCAGGGTGACAATATACAGCCTTGATGTACTCCTTTTCCTATTTGGAACCAGTCTGTTGTTCCATGTCCAGTTCTAACTGTTGCTTCCTGACCTGCATATAGGTTTCTCAAGAGGCAGGTCAGGTGGTCTGGTATTCCCATCTCTTTCAGAATTGTCCACAGTTTATTGTGATCCACACAGTCAAAGGCTTTGGCATAGTCAATAAAGCAGAAATAGATGTTTTTCTGGAACTCTCTTGCTTTTTCGATGATCCAGCAGATGTTGGCAATTTGGTCTCTGGTTCTTCTGCCTTTTCTAAAACCAGCTTGAACATCTGGAAGTTCACAGTTCACGTATTGCTGAAGGCTGGCTTGGAGAATTTTGAGCATTACTTTACTAGTGTGTGAGATGAGTGCAATTGTGCGGTAGTTTGAGCATTCTTTGGCATTGTCTTTCTTTGGGATTGGAATGAAAACTGCCCTTTTCTAGTCCTGTGGCCACTGCTGAGTTTTCCAAATTTGCTGGCATATTGAGTGCAGCACTTTCACAGCATCATCTTTCAGGATTTGAAGTAGCTCCACTGGAATTCCATCACCTCCACTAGCTTTGTTCATAGTGATGCTTTCTAAGGCTCACTTGACTTCACATTCCAGGATGTCTGGCTCTAGGTGAGTGATCACACCATCGTGATTATCTTGGTCATGAAGAGCTTTTTTGTACAATTCTTCTGTGTATTCTTGCCACCTCTTCTTAATATCTTCTGCTTCTGTTAGGTCCATACCATTTCTGTCCTTGATCGAGCCCATCTTTGCATGAAATGTTCCCTTGGTATCTCTAATTTTCTTGAAGAGATCTCTAGTCTTTCCCATTCTGTCGTTTTCCTCTCTTTCTTTGCATTGATCGCTGAGGAAGGCTTTCTTATCTCTTCTTGCTATTCTTTGGAACTCTGCATTCAGATGTTTATATCTTTCCTTTTCTCCTTTGCTGCTGCTGCTGCTGCTAAGTCGCTTCAGTCGTGTCCGACTCTGTGCGACCCCATAGACAGCAGCCCACCAGGCTTCCCCGTCCCTGGGATTCTCCAGGCAAGAACACTGGAGTGGGTTGCCATTTCCTTCTCCAATGCAGGAAAGTGAAACGTGAAAGGGAAGTTGCTCAGTCATGTCCGACTCTTAGCGACCCCATGGACTTCAGCCTTCCAGGCTTCTCCATCCATGGGATTTTCCAGGCAAAGAGTACTGGAGTGGGGTGCCATTGCCTTTTTCTCCTTTAGAAGGGTCCAAACAAAGCGTCTCATTCTCTCGGGTAATTCAGAATGCCCAGGTGAGAGGAAACTGCCTGAGTGTCATAGGAGAGCCTCCATGGACCTGGGTTTCCTTGTATCCATGAAAACGGGGGGCTCTGGTAGAACACGAGCCACACAGTGTCACCGTGTAACAGTGTCACAGGGCGAGGTGGGTGTAATTACCACCGGGGGCCAGAGTGGCATTCAGGGTGCCCTGGCTCACCCAGCCCTGGGATGGAGCAGAGTGATGGACCGCCCACCATGACGGCATTGGCCTTGTGTGATACAGGCCGTCGTCTCTGAGGGAGCTCCGCCTTCGGCTGCCTTGCCCTGCTGGGCAGTTGCTGCTGCAGACGCCTCTTTAGTTCCGTTCCCTAGATGGGCAGCAGCAGGAACACTCCCAGTTAGCCCTCAAGCTCAGAGTAAAGTCTCCCCTGCCACTGTTAGGCAGCAGCCGCGCTAGCTCCTTCTTGAAGACCCAGTGACCCATTTACTTATTCTCCAGCTTCACTGGGATGTAGCTGCCGAATAACATGGTGTGTGTTCCAGGTGCGCACGTGACGATTCAATCCGCATGTCGCCATTCGGTGGCCGATTTAACGGCAGCAGGAGGCGTCTGAGCGTCCCGTCAGCGGCCCTTGAAGCATCCCTGCACAGCCTCTCCCGGCTCTCCTGTCCCGGCCTTGACTGCCTTCACTGGGCAGGGTCTGCCTCAGCGTGCCCCCGTTTCCTCTAGTATGCATCGCTTCCTTTTGGCTCCAAGGCTTCTCCAGGGTCCACCCTGCGGGAGATACAAGTAGGAGGGCACCACAGCTGCTTTAGCCGGAAGTTAGTGCTCCCCGAGGCGGCCCTAACCGAAGAAGGGGGCAGGACCCCGAGGAGAAGCGCTTCTCCCGGCTTTGCACAGAAGGGGCCCAGTGCTTTCCAGTCGTCCCTGAGTTTTGGCGCCACGGAACTCAGTCGCCCAGTGGTGGAGAGCGCGTCCGTGTCCGTGTCCCCCTGGTGGTGAGTGTGCCCATGTCTGTGTCCCCGTGGCGGTGAGCGTGTCTGTGTCCCTACAGTGGTAAGCGTGTCAGTATCCCCGCACTGGTGAGCATGTCCGTGTCCCGGCAGTGGTGAGCTTGTCAATGTCAGTGTCCCCATGGTGGTGAGCATGTCAGTGTCTCTGCCTGGTGAGCGTGTCAGCATCCCCATGGTGGTGAGTGTGTCAGTGTCCGTGTCCCTGCAGTGGTGTGTCAGTGTTCTCATGGCGGTGAGCATGTCAATGTCAGTGTCTCTGCGATGGTGAGCATGTCAGCATCCCCGTGGTGATGAGTGTGTCAGTGTCCGTGTCCCCATGGTGGTGAGCGTGTCAGGACGGTCGGCTTGCCTTGTCCTGCCCCTTCCCGGTCTCAGCCTTTTAGCTCCGTTTCTTCTCCTTCTGATGACATGGCCTGTTGACAGGTCTTTGCAGATGCTCTCCTTTTTGGAGGCGCTTAGGGTCAGACACCCACTCCAGTGTTCTTGCCTGGAGCATCCCAGGGATGGGGGAGCCTGGTGGGTTGCTGTCTATGGGGTCGCACAGAGTCGGACACAACTGAAGCGACTTAGCAGCAGCAGCAGCAGCAGCAGGGTCAGATAAGTGCAGCTGTTTTGTTGGGGTGTGTGTGTCTGTGTGTCTAGCCAGCCATCGGTCTACCTACCTGTTCATCTGTCCATCCGTCCACCCAGTCCCAGAATGGTAAAGATAGTTGCCCAGCTCAGCTCTGGTCAGTGGTGGAGCTGGAGTTCTGAGTTCATCTGAAGCCAGAGCAGGTCTCTTCTCCCTTGATGTACCGCCTTTCCCCTCTGCAGATGCCATCAGTGGGCCTCAGGGGGCTTGTCCAGCCTCCTCCTGAGGGAGCTAGCCCCCCTGCCAGCACGCAGAGGTCTTTGAGAGACCCCTGTCTACGGCGTGCCGGGAGCGCGCCCGGCCCTTAGAGAAACCCCCGTCTGCAGGGTCCTGGGAGCGCGCCCAGCCCTTAGAGAGACCCCTATCTGCAGGGTCCCGGGAGCGTGCCCGGGCCTTAGAGAGACCCCTGTCTGCAGGGTGCCGGGAGCGCGCCCAGCCCTTAGAGAGACCCCCGTCTGCAGGGTGCCGGGAGTGTGCCCCCCTCTGCAGTGAGCCCTCCTTTCCCTGTACCTCACTCTGGGGGCGCTCCCCTCACAGTCTGTTACGGAAAGTGTTTCGTTTTTGCTTCTTTTCTGAGTTCAATAACCTCTTGTTGCCTTTGATCCTTTTTTGGTTGTTTGCTCATTTCTGTTCTTCGTTTTTGTGTTTCTGCTTCAGTACTTTTTTTTCCTCCTCATATCTCGAATACTTGTGTGAAGATTTTAAATTCAGTTCAGAGTGTTGTGTTACTGTTTTCTTCAGCTTTGTGGCTTTTCTTTTGGAGGGGGACGGGTTCGTCAGTGGCGATGCTTTTATTAGCAGTTTCTGATTTTGTTTTAAACAGTGGTTTTCTGTGTCCGTGGCCTGCTTTTTGCATTTTTGCATATCTGCTCACCCCTTCTTAGAGAATTCCATAGTTCCGCCCTCCGCGCTTGTTGGGAGGTGCTGGGGCGGGGAGGGTGTGCCTGTTCTCTGGTGCGACCCTCGCCTTCCCTCCTCTCGGTCCTTTCCCTTGACTGCCAGTTTCCTAGGCGCCTCCCCTTCCCCCGTTGGTCTGTCCTCCGGAGCTGTGCGTGCCTGATTTCCATCGGATCCACTGGCTCTTGAGCCTCTTTCCGAGCCGGCCCTTGCAAAGTGTGCAGCATTCCAGTCTTATCCTTGGGCCTTTCTGGGCATGCTTCTGCTTTGTCTCCCCCTGCTCTTTTTCAGTGGCTCTCAAGTGTCCCTCCCTGTCTTTAAACCTGCAGACTTTCTGTGGGGTTGGTGGGAACTGTGCTCAATGGGGTCCGTTTTTCGGTCACCGGTCATTGGAAGCTTGTAGAGTTCTGTCTCCTGCTACTGCTCCAGGTGTGGGTCATGTGTGGTTTCACTCCGTCTTTGTTGGTTTTATGGTGCTGTGTATTTTGTTTATTTCTTTCTGTGGACTGTTTTTAAAGTCTTTTTGAATTTGTTGCAGTCTTGCTTCCCTTCTGTGTGTTGGCGTTCTGGCTGCCAGGCCTGTGGGCTCCTGGCTGCACAGCCAGGGTCACACCTGCACTGCTCGCGCTGGAAGGCCGAGTCCTGGCCGCTGGACCGCGAGGGAGGGCCCTGTTTTGTCTTCTTTGTTTATTTACTTTTGAGGGTATATGAGAAAATTTGGAATCTGGTGCCTTCATTCCCCTTAACCCAGAAGTTTCTCCGTTCTTTACAGACTCAGCTCAGGCTCCACCACCTTCTCTTCCTTGACGTTTTCTGGTTCCCAGGCTCTGGTATTGCTGCTTCCTTGTGTTCCTGACCTTCCGCCTCTCTAATTGCACGTGTTTTATTGCATTGCAATTATATACTTGTCTCCCCTCCCCCATCAAATTTTGACTGTCTCTTGGCAGCAAACCTTTTATTTCTTTTTTGTGATACATAGTGGCACCCACTAATTGGATTAATTTACTTAAAACAGACTAGAAGCACAGTCAGTGGATGGAAGTCAGCTCTATCCACTACGAATAATGTGAATATTTTTGGATCATAGTGAACTTCAGTTTTAAAAGAAGATAAGTAAAAAACTATGAATAATGATCAGGTTTATATCATAATCAGTTCAGTCGCTCAGTCATGTGTGACTCTTTGTGACCCCGTGGACTACAGCACGCCAGGCCTCCCTGTCCATCACCAACTTCCAGAGGTTGCTCAAACTCATGTCCATCAAGTCAGTGATGCCATCCAACCTTCTCATCCTCTGTCATCATAATACTAAAGTTTAAGATAATAACATTACCACTTTTTCCCACAGAGCTTAGAATGTTAATTGATTGACTTTTGAAAATAGAAATATCTTTAATAAATACTTTTTCTAATATTGCTGAATAGTTAAAAGTCTAGAATCTGAAATGATTCATGGTTTCTTTTTTTAAAAAAAGAATATCTATGAAAAGATTCTGCAAAATTACTGGGTTTTAAAATTTTTTAATTTTTTTAAATTGTGAAACTATGATAGTACATTTATAGGAGGCTTGGAAAATACAGAACAAGATTCCATATAGTTCAACTATGCTATGCTATGCTATGCTATGCTAAGTCACCTCAGTCGTGTCCGACTCTGTGTGACCCCATAGACGGCAGCCACCAGGCTCCCCCGTCCCTGGGATTCTCCAGGCAAGAACACTGGAGTGGGCTGCCAGTTCCTTCTCCAATGCAGGAAAGTGAAAAGTGAAAGCGAAGTCGCTCAGTTGTGTCCAACTCTTAGCGACCCCATGGACTGCAGCCTATCAGGCTCCTCCATCCATGGGATTTTCCAGGCAAGAGTACTGGAGTGGAGTGCCATTGCCTTCTCCGAGTTCAACTATATATTACCATTATTTCTTTAAGTATATAAGTTAAGATTTTTACTTGGAGTTTCAATATCGAACTCTCAAAAATTAGTAAAATGAATATACAGAGAAGTAGAAGAATATAGTTGACCCCAAATTACAGTTTTTAATGTATCATTTTAATGTTCAAGTGACTTTCTACCTTTTTGCTATACAAGATGTGTTTGGGTGCCATGTGGCTGAAATTCCACATACCAGCGGAAAAGACAAAATTGGATTCTTAAGTGCACAGCGCTGGGTTACCTGACTGAGTTTGGAAATAGGAGTGTCAAAATTCATCTTCTGCTCAGTTTTTAGCACCGTGTAAAGATCTTGCTTTTGCTTTAAAAAAAAATTATTTATTTTTAATTGAGGGATAATTTATCTGTGCTTTTTTTGAATTGGTTTTGAAATAAAGAATTTGACAATATGGATGTACATCCTTAAGAAAACTAGGTATGTGAAAATGAAGACCCTTTACCTAATAATTAGTAAGTATTCTATTGATGCAAGTTTGTTCTTTTTTCCTGTCCAACTGTAAACATTTTTATAATGAGGGCTATTTCTTCTCAGACCAAGAGGTCCACTTAACCCATTTGTTCTACATTTGGTATTATCGGCCATGATTATTAGATACAAAAATCAAGTAGGATTTTGAAGATTTAAAAAGAGATCTATAGGACTGCATTGTAGGAATTCCAAACAACCCCTATCTCATTCAGAATTCTCTATAGAGAGGTGTTGTAAACAGGCATAGTGCATCGGCTCACTCATGTACAGGTCAGATGGGAAATTTGCCTCTGTAAATGAGTTTGTTCAGAAAGTGGATTTGTTGGTTTTTATATTCTGAAATTAAAAAGGAAAAAAGACAAAGGGAACATAATGGATAGTCATCTGATATTTGTGTGCCATAAGGAATAGTATTCTTTCCGGTGTTTTTTTTAATTGCAAGATCATTTTCTTTAGTTCTTCTAATTGTGTGATAATTTTTGAATTGTGCTAGTCTGTATTTTGACTATGTATTTGCTCTTTTCAAAAGAAATGGTATGCAAGCCACATGGCACTAGAACTATGGAGTACTTTCTTTGGAAACATTTTGGTTTCAGGTGGACATTACAAGAAGACATTTGACCCTACTATTCTTAGCAATGTTCCCTGTAAGCCATTCAAAAGATTGTGAGCGCAGATACGGAGAACAAACCAGTGGTTCCCAGTGGAAAGAGGGACGGGGAGGGGCAGGAGATGGATATCAGCTTAAGAGGCACAAACTACTGTGTATAAAATACATAAGCTGCAAGGGCGTATTGTGCAGCACAGTGCATGTATTAGTAGTATTTAATAACAAGCGAACCTGGAGTATAATCTAGAAAATTTTGAATCACTGTGTTGTGCACTCTAAATTAAATCAATTATGCCTTAATTAAAAAATGTAAATAAATAAATATCCATCTTATTAAAAATTTTTTTTAAAGATTTGTGAGCAGACCACTTCGATCTTGAGGCTGGTCCTGAGACTTCTATGCTTTAACTCAGTTGTGATCACTGTTAGCAGTGGTATGAGTTCGGTGGGTGTTTTACCTGTATGTTCTGTTAAACCGCCAGCGATCCTGTGTGTGCCGCAGACTGAGAGGAGACCAGGGTTAGGGGCTTCGCGCTAGCTCACACGTCTTGCAGGTGGCAAAACTGGCTGAGAACCTAGATATTTGCACTCCAGCAACTGCCCTGCCTAAATCTTTGTGTCTTTATGACTGATTTTTCACCCTGCCTGAGAAGAGCGTGCCTTGATGTACTCATTTCTTTATTTCCCATCGTGGGGGTGGAAGGACAAGGGCGATGATGGTGAGGGTTGTTTTCAGGAACTGTCGGATTCTGTAGTTGTTAAAGAGGCCAGTTTTAAAAGCACGGGTCTTTTTCTGGGGTGTGTGGAGAGCAGACACTCGTGAACCTGCCCGCTAGTGCTATCTGATCTTACTATTTTGTGATGTTGGGTTCGTATCTGGTTTTCTTTTTTTAATGTATGTATCATTTGTTTATTTGCCTACTTAGCTGTGCCAGGTCTTAGTTGAGGCACGAGGGATCTCTGTCTTCCTTGTGGCGTGAAGGGTCTTCAGTGCAGCGTGCGGGCCTTTAGCCGAGCCGCGCGTACTCTGGCATGCCGCGTGTTGGCGCTCCTGCCCCCACTGGGACCGCACCCCGGCTCCCTGCACTGGGAGTGTGGGGTCTCAGCCCCTCGACCACTAGGAAGCCCCCATGTCTGTCTTTTTCAAGAAGTTGTTAACTGCTGCTGCTGCTAAGTCACTTCAGTCGTGTCCGACTCTGTGTGACCCCATAGACGTCAGCCCATGAGGCTCTCCCGTCCCTGGGATTCTCCAGGCAAGAGCACTGGAGTGGGTTGCCATTTCCTTCTCCAGTGCAGGAAAGTGAAAAGTGAGAGTGAAGTCGCTCAGTCGTGTCCGACTCTACGCGACCCCATGGACTGCAGCCCACCAGTCTCCTCCGTCCATGGGATTTTCCAGGCAAGAGTACTGGAGTGGGTTGCCATTGCTTTCTCCGAAGTTGTTACTAGTTCAGTTGAAACCTTATGTAACCATTATCCTGAATGTAGTTTTTGTCATCCCAGTTGTGTTTTTATACTTTTACAACGTAAGCATATGTGCATAAATTACAGTGCATAATAATATTTTGCGTGTCTTTCTCTTTACGTGTGTGGTGCGGTCAGTCTCTGTCGTGTCCAACTCATTGTGATCCTGCGGGCCATAGCCCACCAGGCTCCTCTGTCCATGGGATTTTCCCAGCAAGAATGCTGGAGTGGGTTGCCGTTTCCTCTTCGAGGGATCTCTTTACATAAATACGACATCATATAATATACACATCCTTAGCAAACATACGCAGGCCTATTATGTGTATCCTTCATTGCTGCATTAAAAGTGAGAGTTGTTTGTATGGCCATCTATAACTTTTATCAATTTATTTTTGTTACTCTATGATGTTCCACTGTATGATTGTATCATAATGTCTTTATTCATTGTCCTGTTAATGGATATTCAGCGTTTTAATTTTTTCTGTCATGCAGCAATCTTGTCTGTGGCATTGTTTATGTGTCCACTTACATATGTGCAAGAGTTTCTCTATAGTGTATACCTAGGAATAGAATCACTGCTCTGTGGGTCTGCACAGCTTTTCTTTTATTCAGTGTTGCCAAACTGCTTTCCAGATTGATTGTACTGGCTCATAGTCCCACCAGCAGGACGCGAGAGTTCACTTTACTTGTCGCCTCTTGGTTTTACATTTTTAAATTGATTTGATGGGGGTAAAATAGTCTCTCTTTTTGCAGTGTCATTTCCCTGAATACTGATAGGCTTAATAGAATTCTTGAAAAATGTAAATAAAAATGAGGCAAAACAAAAATATATAAGATTTGTTGACCATTTGGTTTCCCTCTTTTGTGAAACTGCCCTGTCATTTACCACCTTACTTAAAAATTTTTTTTTTAATTGGATTGCTTTTCTTTGTTTGAAAGGAGCCCATTTCCTGTGATTACATGCTCTGTGTCCCTAACTTCTTAGACAGCATTTTGGATATAATTTAACCCTTTTAAAAATGACTGAACAACATTATTGTGCTGTTTAGATAGCAGTGCAGAAGGTATGTGAGACTGTTGGTGATCTGGTCCTCAGTGGCTGGACTGCTGTGCCTTTTAGAATTACTGTTTACTTTTGTAAGCACTTTCTTTTTCTTCCCTCGCTTCTTTTCTTCTCTTGTTTCCCTTCTTGATGCTTCCAGTGCATTTCGTCGCTCCTCTGCTGTCTGGTTTTAGATAAAATTATCTGGGTGAGGTTCCAAGAATTGTGTTGTCTTTGGGAAGTGAATGTGCTGTGATGAGCTGCTTTCTTCATATCTGGGGAGGCCCCTGAGGTTAGTCCCAGTTGTATGTGGGCTTGGACTTGGACTCTGGGTGAGTGCATGTGCTGAACAGTGACTTCTGGGTTAGTGTGAGCAAGGCTCTGTCTTAGCAGAAATGATAAGCTTTTGAGACTGGCATGTATTACTGTAAATCCACATGAAAAAATTATCTTTTAAAATTCTAGATTACAACTTTTCAGAGTAAAATTTTTTTTCTCTTTTGGGTTTCTCAGTGTTGCTAGAACAGTATGGAAATCTTTCAGACGTTTATGTGTTTGGTTGGGCCTCTACTCCAGTACTCTTGCCTGGAAAATCCCATGGATGGAGGAGCCTGGTAGGCTGCAGTCCATGGGGTCGCTAAGAGTCGGACACGACTGAGCAACTTCACTTTCACTTTTCACTTTCATGCATTGGAGAAGGAAATGGCAACCCACTCCAGTGTTCTTGCCTGGAGAATCCCAGGGACGGGGGAGCCTGGTGGGCTGCCGTCTATGGGGTTGCACAGAGTTGGACACGATTGAAGCGACTTAGCAGTAGCAGCCACTGTGCTTAACATTGCTTGTTAAGGTTTTAATGTTCCCACTGGCTAGTCTGAAACATTTTTTTATTCCCCTGTTGCTTTGGCATTAAAATTCTATGAGGACAGAGATTCTGTCTGTTCCTCACAATTGAATCTGATCACCTAGAGTAGTCTGGAACATGATAGATACTCAGATATTTGAGGGAATGCACAGTGGAGTGAATTCCACTGTCTTTATTTTTTTTAGTAGCAAGCCCAGTTAGTTGACTTAAAAAGATTAATAAGATTATTTTATATTTGTTTCAATTACTTTCTTTCTGCCTCAAATTATCTGCCTGTTTTTGTCTTTTCTGGGTTTTTTTTTTTTTTTTTTTTTGTACTGTGTTAAAGGATGAATCTGATCCCTGTGTGGTTAAAAACATTATTTAAACTATGGACTAGACTAGAAACTGTAAAAGTGCATGTAGAGCATCAGGAATAATGCTACAGCAGTCATCCGGGAATCTCTCTTTCTATCACAGATACTGGGTTGGCCAAAAAGTCTGTTTGGGTTTTCATAAGATGTTGCAGAAAAAACCTGAAGGAACATTTTGGCCAACTCAATACAGTATCTTCCCCAAGGTCACAAGTCTGGTAGTTCATGTGGTTGAGATTAGAAAACAGGTCTTTTTAGCTCAGGAGCACTTGCTTTACTTGAAACTTCTCAGTACTTTCCCTTCATATTTGCTTGTACTATTTCTCTTTTTTAAATTGAAGTACAGTTGCTTTACACTGTTGTGATAGGTTCAGGTGTACAGCATAGGATTCAGTCATTTTTACAGTTTATGTTCCTTCATAGGTGACTCTGAGATTCTAGGACATACTTTCCTGTGCTCTGCGGTGTATCCTCACTGCGTATCTGCTTTATACACAGTAGTCTGTATCTGTTCGTGTTGGTGTTGTTTAGTCACTAAGTCACGTCTGACTCGTCGAGACCTCATGGACTTAGCCCACAGCTCCTCTGACCACGGGATGTCCCAGGCAAGGGTTCTGGAGGGGTTGCCGTGTCCTTCCCCTGGGCGCCTTCCTGACCGGGGTCAAGTCTGTGTCTCCCTCGTTGGCAGGCGGATTTTTTGCTGCTGAGCCACCAGGGAAGCCCGTATCAGTTAATCCCATACTCTTAATTTGTCCCTCCTTCCTTCCCTTGCTCCTTCGGTGACGGCGAGTTTGTTTTCCTCATCTGTAGAGTCTGTTTCTGTTTTGTGTGGTAGTTCTTTATTTTTTTTTGTTTTGTGTGGTAGTTCTTTAATGTGGAAGGGACATTTTTGTTAAAACTCGCTCAGTTCTGCAGGCCCCATGGCAGCCCGTGGAAGCTGTCCCGTGTGTTTCGGCTAGACGTAATCTCTCCTTCCTCTGACGTCCCCACATTTCGACAGCGGTGCGTTTTACTGGGTGTTATGGTTCTTCTTTGGCAAAGTTTACTCTGTTAGATAATAAGCTTTGGGGGAGTTGTTTTCTTCGTCTTGGTTTCCTAGTGCCTATCATAATTAGCATGAGAAGACTGGTTCCCAGGTCCTCTTATAATAACTGGTAAGAGAAGACTCAGCGTCAGTGGTTTAAGTAAAGAAGGTTGAAAAGAAGACCGCATGTGGCGAGGCCTCCCCGCGCCCCTGGGCGTCCAGGCTCCTGCTGGCTGCTCCGCTGGCCTCAGCGTGTGACCTCTGTGCTCTGTGCTGACGTCGACCGTCCAGACTCAGACAGGAATGTGGGGCAAGAGGAAGAGACTTTCCGTCTGCGAGGTGTTTGCTTCCTATGCAGGATTTGAAATCCTCCTCAGGAGACATTTTTGTGTGTTTTTGGCTTTGGCTATGCAGCGTCACGTGGCCATCCTTTTGCAAGGGCGGCTGTGAAATGGAATATGTATTCTCAGCCTCTCAAGACAAGGGAAATGGTGATTGAGAATGGTGGTGAGTAGACCTGTATATAGTATCTGCCATAAAGAGGACTTGATGAATACTCTTTATTTAATTTGAAAAATTTTATCAAAAGTAATCCATGTATGTACTTAGTCAGATAATACTACAAAGTAAGATCCGCAGCCCCTGACCCTCGTCTGCAGTTCCATCTCTAGTTTCTGCTTTCTTCTATTGTAACATGGTCTGCCAATTGAGAAATGGCACTGTGCAGCTCTTCAGTCGGCAGTTTTAGACCTCCTTTATTTATTTGTTCACCTGTTTAACAGGCTTCCCTGGTGGCTCAGGTGGTAAAGAATCTGCCTGCAATGCAGGAGACCCGCATTCTATCCCTGGGTCAGGAAGATCCCCTGGATAAGGAAATGACAGCCCGCTCCAGTATTCTTACCTAAAGAATCCCATGGACAGAGGAGCCTTGTGGGCTGCAGTCCATGGGTTAGCAAAGAGTCGGACCCGACTAAGCGACCAACACTTTCATTTTCACTTAATGAAGTTACAGTTCTGGTTGAATCCATATTCAGTCTTTAATTGCTGTCTAAATATTCATAGCTGAGCCAAGTATTTGTTTTTTGTTTTTGTTTCCTTCTTTGTATAAATTTTTTCCCCAGAGTTAAATTACCCCAGTCTTTCCATTCAGTTACTTTTCTTTGAGTCTCTGAGTGCCCCCACCCGTTTTAGCAGCTCTGTGAATTCCTTTTCCGTGTGATTTTCTGTAGATGAGACAACCCTTTTTCCTGGAGACTTTTCTTCTGAGCCCTCTGTCCTCATCCATGTGGACTAGTTACTCTCAGCTACTGTGTGATTGTCGTTGTGGGACTTCCCTTCACTGTCATCTTGAGACTGATGTGCTTAATCCTTTTTTTCCCTAGATCTTGTGGCTTTACCTTAAAGATTTTTTTGATCTTCAGATGTCTTGATTATGTTCTCATATGTGTGATAGCATTACTTGTTTACCTTACTGTTTGGGAGCATGTTTTTATTTTGGAAGACGAGGATGTAGGAGCACTTGCACTCTCTTGAATTTGGAAATCAGTAGATGACTTCCTTCCAGTGACTCTTAGCAGCGGTTAGTGCCCATTGTGCACTTCCTGTCTGTGTTGTTTAGTTGCTCGGTCGTGTCTGACTCTTTTGAGACTTCATGGACTGTAGCCTGCCAGGCTCCTCTGTCCATGGAATTCTCCAGGCAGGAATACTGGAGTGGGCTGCCATTTCCTTCTCCAGGGAATATTTGTGACCCGGGAGAACGAACCTGCATCTCCTGCATTGCAGGTGGATTCTGTACCACTGAGCCGCCAGGGAAACCCTGCGTGGCATCATTCTAAGTGGTATACATTCATGTCTTGTTTACTCTGTACAGTATCTCATTTGAACCAAACACTGCGTTTCCTAAGGATTTTGAATTTTTTTAACCCTTTTTATCCCCAGAGCAGATCCTGTAGGGCCAGTACTGTTAATGTCCTCACTTTACAGATGTAGGTACAGGGGTACAGAGAGAGAAGTTAGGCAGCTTGTCTGAGAATGCACAGCTGGAGATGGTGCCTGGATTCTAACCTACACAGTGAAATTCTAGGCCACTGCTGTTCTAGGTAGCTCTATGCAGTGCCTACGTGTAATTAGAACTGGTTAGATATTTGTAGAACAAACATTTTAAAGTACACTCTGGGTTTTCATTTTTTAAATTAAAATGTATTTTAAAAGATATACTTTCTTGCTTAGCTGTTGACTACTTCTTTTCTTTGTGAAATTTTAATATTTTTTATTTTCCCATTATTTTCAGAGACAATTTCAATATAATAAATGAGGACAGCTTCATAAAGTGGAAACCTACTTTTTAAAAGCTAGTATGTTTTAGCCATATTTTAATGGTTATAGAAAATGGAAGGCAATAATAAAGCAAATAATGGGAAAACAAAATTGAATTTTTTATGTCATTTCCCATGAGGAACATATGGGTGTTCAATTTTTTATTCTTGTAATATTCCTTTAAAAGGTCCTCTTACAGGCATACAACAAAGAACAAGTAAGTCTTTTCTACGGTTAATCTTTCACTATGGATGTCCTTGAATTTTTAAAAAATGATTATGCTTATCAGTGTACTGTTGTTCAGATACTGTAGCTACTTTAAAACTTGCCCTTTTATCTTCCAGGTGTATAAGCCAAGTTAGAGAGCTGTGATAAGTACAAGTTAGACACATACCCTACTTTGTATTTACCACCCCATCAGCTGTGCTGATGTTTTCATGCTAAGACAGAAGGTAAATTAACAACATCTAAATATATATTTGAACTTCCCTGATGGCTCAGCCTTGTAAAAAATCCACCTGCAGTGTGGGAGACCTGATTTACAGAAACATCTGAGTATATAAACATAAGCCTAAGTGTGCACATATTTGTTGTTCCTTTTATTAATAAAAATCCAGGCTTTCCTTGTGGCTCAGATGGTAATCTGCCTGCAGTGTGCCAGACCAGATTTGATCCCTGGGTCAGGAAGACCCCCTGGAAAAGGGAATGGCTACCCACCCCAGTATTTTTGCCTGAAGAATTCCATGGACAGAGGAGCATGATGGGCTACAGTCCATGGGGTTGCAAAGAGTCAAACATGATTGAGTGACTAACACTTTTACTTACTAAAATCCGGGCCGATTCTGTTCATAAGGGTATTATGGACACAGTCATCTTCCATAATTTAAAGTTGGCAATAACTTGCTTTGGCCACAGCTAAGTTTGTTTGATGAGAGCTCTAATTAAGGCATTTTAGTTGCTGTCATTTAGCCAACTAAAATATTGCATATATTTGACAGATCTTATTTAGATTTACTACCTGTTATTTGAATTTCATTAGAATGTGATTTCTTTGATTTTAATATTGAGTCAATCTAGTTTTCACATGCTAAGAAGTACATTTGCTTATTGCAGTTAGCAGAAATATTTAGGAATATTTCAGGTTTAAGATGAAGCTTCTGTTACACAGATTTCTGGTTCTCCTCTGGCACAAGGTAGGTCCATTTGTGCTTGGGTAGAATCATTTGACTAGTTTTGGCCAACAAAATTGATCAGCGGTTCCGTGTAAGGCATTTAACTTGTGCATTTAACTGCCAGTGTGACGCCCTTCAAATTCTTTATCCCTCTGTTTCCTCAGCTCTTGGTACTTTGGACAGTGGTTTCTCTGTGATGCTGGGCACTGTAATAAAGAAGAGGTGGAACAGAACCCTGGGCGACCCACAATGGCCATGCAGGAGAAGTGAGAAACTGTTGTTTTCAGCCACTAGGGTGATACGTTGCTGTGATATAATTTAGATGATTGAGTGATAAAATTTACTTTAGGGAAAGTCTTACCTCAGAAAATTTTAAGACTGTGAAGCAGCAAATAATCCATCACTTTTTAAGATAGAAAGGGTAGTGGCATTTAACTTTCCATTGCCCGTCAGGTGGAGGTGGGGTTGAAGGGTTTTAAACTTATGTAACATCCTCTGAGAGACTTGCAGACCAAGCTGGAAACTTTGTTTGCCTTGAGGATTTTTTGTTGTTTTTTTTGGAAACTCCAGAAATGATACTTTTAACAGTGAACAAGAATAGATATTCTCTGTCTGGTAATGACAGTTGCCTGATTCCAAATCTCCATATACCCCCCCTCCACCCCTGCCAACCCCCATATCAGCAAGAAGCTCAAATAGAACGACCTGTGACTGCACCTCCAACTTTGCTGGGAGGTGGAGAAGCTGTCATCCTCAGGCTGGACGAAGCAGCGCGTCCCAGTGGAGCGCCTGTTGCCGCAGTCCCGAGGGGATGGAGTGGGGGAAGGCCATCTGGAGAGACTCTTGAAAGAGAAAGACAGAGGAACAGAAAACAGACAAAACACAGGCCACAGGTAGCCCTCAGAAAGAGAAGGTGTCAACAGCATGTGCAAAAATACTGCTTTGCACCGAGACTTGATAGGCCCTGGCTCTGGCTTAGGAAAAGGGCTTGAAAGTGAGCAGGATCAGAAGGGCAGTGTTAAAGAAGCTTTGCTTCTAGAGGAGAATAAATATGGAAAGGTTAGTCACCTTGGGAATGTGGCCAGGGAAGAGAAAAAAGAAACGGAGAAAATTACAGATCTTGCGGAAGCAAAAGTTGCCCACAGTGCCTCCCCATCAGCCACGAAACAGAGTGATCCTCACTAAGGTGACTGAGGAAACCTGTACCTCACATGCACAGGAGCAGAAAAAAGGAATACAGAGCTTCTGTGAAAATAAAACAATGCAAATTCATGTTCCAGGTGGTGCAGAGTCTCCCCTGAATCCACATTATGCAGAAGGAAAGCTGGAATGAGTGCTCCCAACTGAGGAAATATCTTTAGAAAAGCAGCAGGGGGACTCCCCGGTGGTCCAGTGGCTACCATTCCTGCTTCCACTGCATGGGGCCAGCTTCGGCCCCCGACTGGGGGAACTAAGATCCCACATGCCGCACAGCATAGCCAAAAAAAAGAAGCCTTGGTAATGTTGAAAAAATACCTTGAATCAAATATTCAAAAATTAAGAAAGAAATGGACCAGAAAACAGGATGAAGTGCAGTGAGAGTTGATTGAACTCAGGGGGAAAAATGAAGAAAAAGACAGAATCATGTCAGAAATGAAGACTAAATAACCAAGTCCTGAAGGAAGAATAGATCAAAATGAAAATTTATTAAGTATTAAAGAAAAGCAAGGAAGCAAATTTTTTCCAGTTAGATACAGAAAGAAAAAGAGGCCTGAGGGAAAGTAGTTGACGTGAAAGACAAAGTTGTCACGTGTACAACTGGCGTTCTTAAAGGTAAAACTAAACCATCTAAGAAATATAATTCCAAAAATAAAAGCAGACTTGAGTCTACACATGGAAATGACCACTGGGTACTGGGAAAAACTAATCAGCTCTGAGACATATCCTAGTAATGCTATTACACTTTAAAGAGACATGCTCAGAGCTTCCGTCCAAAAGATGAACTAAATCGTACAATGGCAGAAGTATTAGCTGCTGTCAGGCTTCTCAAAAGTGGCATCAGGGCAGCACTGGAGCGACTTTTTTCACTTTTAAAGGAGCTTAAGGAAAGAAGGTGTGAGTCAAGAATTATATTCAGCTTTAAGATTAAAACTACAGAAAAGTTTTGAGTATTCAAGAACTCAGAAAGTACCTTACATAGGAAGTCTTCCTGAGGAATGTGCTGGACAGTGAGTTTCATCTAAAGAGGTGGAAAAAGCTCTGAATAATGAGCACTTAGTATTTAGTTACAGAGCTCAGACTGAATAAAAAATGGGAGCCACGGATAGAATGGTTTGTAAGCCTTAAATTACATTGTTTATGTAACTACTTGTAATTTATATTGCATAAGTAGGCTTAGACCATAAGTATGTATACATGTTTGTTCCCAATTTTAGATTCGATTTCAATTTTACTTACGGTCACAGTAAAAATACAGTTCTTTGAGCTGTAGCAGAACTCAGAACCCCTCACACCGTGGAAACATTCTCCAATCCCAGCCTTTACTTCCAGTCGTAAAAGGTGGTAGGAAAGTGGTATAGGACCTGATTCCTTAAATTTCTTAGCCTCTTTTCTGCTTCAGCTGCCACCAGGTATCCTGTAGTTGCTGACATCCTGATACTTATTGGAGGACACAGGGAGGTGAGTTCTCAGGTTGTTTGAGGACAGGTGGCTTAGTGATGGCATGTCAATCATCTGGGGACATGGGCATTGTTGATGTGCTTCCCATTCCATCCGTTCAACGCTGTAACATTTGGGTTTCATCATTCAGAGTTAGATCGTTACTCTTGTACTTCCTGTAAATTGACTATATGCTTTTTAGTTCATTTGTGGTGACTTAAACTAGCTTTTGAACTGTGGTGTTAGAGAAGACTCATGAGAGTCCCTTGGACTGCAAGGAGATCCAACCAGTCCATTCTAAAGGAAATCAGTCCTGAATATTCACTGGAAGGACTGATGCTGAAGCTGAAGCTTCAATACTTTGGCCACCTGATGTGAAGAACAGACTCGTTGGAAAAGACCCTGAGGCTGGGAAAGATTGAAGGCGGAAGGAGAAGGGGACAACAGAGGATAAGATGGTTGGATGGTATCACTGACTCAATGGACATGAGTTTGAGCAAGCTTCGGGAGTTGGTGATGGACAGGGAGGCCTGGCATGCTGCAGTCCATGGGGTCGCAAAGAGATGGACACGACTGAGCGACTGAACTGACTGACTGAAACTAGTGAATAAGAAATAAGCTCAAATAATTTCACACACAAATAATTCTTGCAGTCGGAGATTGTAAGGAAATGATCATACACCAGTTGAATGAAGAATCCCTGGCAATATTTTGAAACACACATGTCACAGATGTGTAAAACATGTCTTTGTACAGTATAAGTTCTTATACAATGCAAGTATTTGCATAGCAGATTTAAGTATGTGTGTGCATAGCTATATATAAAATGATATAAGCATTTATTTCCTAGTTCTGTCCATGAAAGAGCCTAGAAGGCAAGATATGCTGAGCACAACTGACACCCAGTCTTGGTTTCTAATACCATTTCCCATTAAAAGGAATCAAGGCCAATTAAGAGAAAGCAAGGAAGTGCTTAGAAAGGAAAGAGAGAAAATGAAGGAGTTCTGTCTGAAGGGTAAAGAAGCCAGCCTGAAGCTGTTTCCACTGACCAAATGTGGGTCAACAGGGCAAGAATGAATTTTAACTCATTGAAAAAAAGGTAATCCATGAAGAGTCTGGTGATAGATAGGAAGAAGGGAGGATTCTTCTCAGTCTGGTGCTGACTGATAAGTGTGGAAGGAGTGGAAGGGTGAAAAATTATTATTTTGTAATGACGATAGTATACAGGTCAGGAAGCAACAGTTAGAACTGGACATGGAACAGACTGGTTCCAAATAGGATAAGGAGTACGTCAAGGCTGTATATTGTCACCCTGCTTATTTAACTTATATGCAGAGTTCATCATGAGAAACGCTGGGCTGGAAGAAGCACAAGCTGGAATCAAGATGGCCAGGAGAAATATCAATAACTTCAAATATGCAGATGACACCATCCTTATGGCAGAAAGTAAAGAAGAACTAAAGAGCCTCTTGATGAAAGTGAGAGAGGAGAGTGAAAAAGTTGGCTTAAAGCTCAACATTCAGAAAACGAAGATCATGGCATCCGGTCCCATCACTTCACGGCAGATAGATGGGGAAACAGTGTCAGACTTTATTTTTCTGGGCTCCAAAATCACTGCAGATGGTGATTGCAGCCATGAAATTAAAAGACGCTTGCTCCTTAGAACAAAAGCTAAGACCAACCTAGACAGCATATTAAAAAACAGAGACATTACTTTGCCAACAAAGGTCCGTCTAGTCAAGGCTATGGTTTTTCCAGTAGTCATGTATGGATGTGAGAGTTGGACCATAAAGAAAGCTGAGTGCCAAAGAATTGATGCTTTTGAACTGTGGTGTTGGAGAAGACTCTTGAGAGTCCCTTGGACTGCAAGGAGATCCAACCAGTCCATCCTAAAGGAGATCAGTCCTGGGTGTTCATTGGAAGGACTGATGTTGAAGCTGAACTCCAATACTTTGGCCACCTGATGCAAAGATCTGACTCATTGGAAAAGACCCTGATGCTGGGAAAGATTGAGGGCAGGAGGAGAAGAGGACGACAGAGGATGAGATGGTTGGATGGCATCACTGACTCGATGGACGTGAGTTTAAGCAAGCTCCGGGAGCTGGTGATGGACAGGGAGGCCTGGCGTGCTGCCCTCCATGGGGTTGCAAAGAGCAGACATGACTAAGCGGCTGAGCTGAACTGAACTGAGGGCACCTTAATGCCCCAACCGGTGCCTGCATAATGGAGGAGCTGGCAGCTCCTTGACTAAGTGAGCACACGAACGTCACCAGTGAGCAGCCGGCTGACCTCACGTCTTCCGGTCGTGACACCTGAGAAGCACACATGATTTAAGTAGTGTTCTAGTTGTCACACAGGACTTGAATCATGAGGAACTGTTAGTCAAACAGAAGGTTCTACTTAAACAAACACCTCTGTTCTTCAAAAAACGTCAGTTATAAAAGACAAAGGTTGAGGACATCTTCAAGATTAAAGATTAAATGAGATTAAAAGAGATAAATACAATATGTGATTATAAACTGGACTTTGTATGCAAGAAAAAAATGCTATTAAAGGATGTGTTAGGGTTCTCCAAGAAACAGAGCCAATAGAGTATTGTATACACAGAGAAAGAGATTTATCATAAGCAATTGGCTCATGTGACGTGGAGGCAAATCTAAAGTCCACAGGGTAGGCCAGCAGGCTTGACATCCAGAAGAGGCTCTGTTCCGATCAGAGAATTCTCTCTTCCTTACGGGAGGCTGGTCTGTTTTGTTCTATTTGGGCTTTCAATTGATTGAATAAGACCCATCCGCATTATGGAGGGCAGTCTGCTTTACTCAAAGCCCATAGATTGAAATGTTAATCAAAAACATCTTCATAGAGACACCCAGAATAACGTCCGAATGGCCAAATATCTGGACGTCAGTATGCATCTCCTTAAACCATACTTAAACCCCAAATAAAAACAATAGCAAGGTCATACTTGCAGCTACTATTTTACAACTATCCTGTGTACGATGCAAAACACAATCAACCTTTCCTTAGAAGAGGATTCACAGTTCCTGAGTGGTGTTTATTCTACTCCTTGTCACCCTGTAACTTAAATACTGTGAAATAAATTTAATACATCATGTTATATAAAGGGGTTAAGAGGGAAGAGAATAAAGATACTTGTTTTATACACACACACTTCCCCACAAACATATTATTAGTAGGGGAACAAAACAAGGAAGAAACAGCATATTACTAATCACAGAACAAAACAAGACTGACGATTACAGTCTTCCTTTCTGTAGCTGGTCACGTGGCCTCATCACCACTGCCTTCAGCCATGTCCCAGAAAGGAGTTGCAGTGCTTTTGTGGCTGTCTGTATGGCACAGAGCCGTCTAAAGCAGGCCCGAGTCTCGTCTTCTCTGTCTGCCGGTCTTAGGGGCTCCTCGTGGGCCACTGCTGCAGGCTGAGAGAGGGGGCGGTGGAGTAGGAGGGGCTCGGGCGTGTGAGCCGCCTCCGCACAGAGCGGAGCTGCGCCTTCAGCACCTGCTCAGTCCCAGTCGCACGCTTGTCACTTCCTTCTGATGATGGAGTGTTGCCGTGCGCTCGTAACTTTATGGAGAACAAACTGCTTTACCCAGAGTTCACCGATTTAAACAGTAATCTTATCCCACAGCACCATCACAGACAGACTTAGAAGAGTGTTTGACTTAATATCTGGGCACTCTGTGGTCCAGGCAAGTTGACACGTAAAATTAGCCATCACAAAGGACATCAAACGGTTGACACATCAGAAAAGGGACCATGCGTGCATGCTCAGTCACTCAGTCATGTCTGACTCTTTTATGACCCTATGGACTCACTGCAGCCCGACAGGCTCCCCTGTTCGTGGGCTTCTCCAGGCAAGAATACTGGAATGGAGAGCCATTTCCTCCTCCAGTGGATCTTCCCAACCCAGGTATTGAACCCATGTCTCCAACGTTAGTAGGTGATCTTTACCCCTGAGCCATCTGGGAAGCCCAAATGGACTGTAGATTATTTTATCAATATCAAACTTTCTGAATTTGATAACTATACTGAGGTTACTTAAGAGAATTTTTGGGAAAAGCACTCTGAACTACTAGGGTTTCCCTGGTGGCTCAGACAGTAAAGAATCTGCCTACAGTACGGGTGACCTGAGTTTTATCCTTGGGTTTGGAAGATCCCTTGGAGGAGGGCATGGCAACCCGCTCCAGTATTCTTGCCTGGAGAATCTGGTGGACAGAGGAGCCTGGTGGGCCACAGCCCATGGGGGTCACAGAGAGTCGGACATGAGTGAGCGACTAACACTTATACTTTTCATTCTGAACTGCTAAAGGGTAGGATGCATGTTGTGTGCAAACGACTCTGAAGTAGATCATAAGTAATGTGTGTGTGTGTATGAATGTATGAGTAAGACAGAAGACAAATGTAGCAGAATGTTAAAAATTAATGATTATGAATATGGGAATTGGCTGTTTTTGCAGCTTTGGATTTTGAAACCACTTTAAAATAAAAAGAAAAATTTAAATGATAGGGTACATTATTAAGAGGCACAGACAATCTGTACCTTTTTCATGGCAACGTAATTGTGCTCATAATTGCTCACCTTGGCATCAGGAAAATGGGATACCCACTTCATCTTTGAAACAAAAAGAGGGGACGCAGGGGCGCACCTGCTCTCGAGCTGTGGTGTCTATGAGTCCCTCTAGAGCCCTCCGGGACCTCTCTTCCACATCACAGAAGTGGGGTCAGAGCATGGCTGCGTAGAAGAAAACACAGTGAAAGCTGAAATGGAGAGAGGCTGGGCCAAGGCAGGATGACTTTAGTTTCTTTGATCTCCAGCATTCATGGCATTAAATTAGATAGTTCATCATGAATTAAAATTAACACTTTTAGAAGGTGGGATTGTGCTTGAAAAACGAGTTGGCAGCAGCCCTGTGAAAGTTTATAGCTGTAAGCACAGATTCCTGCAGTCTGATACGTGATTCACGGCTGCCGCATTTTAAGTGCTAATGGAAACGAGATTGGCACTCTTAGCATGTAGTCTGGAAAATAGAAAAAGGAAAGGGTGTTGATAAAGTCCTTTCTCACAATAGAATTAAATGCAGAGATGACAGTAGACTTCGTCAAAGATGCAGAAGCTTGATACAGCCAGCAGAAACAAGACCGGGAGCCGACTGTGGCTCAGATCATGAGCTCCTTATCCCCAAATTCAGACTGAAATTGAAGAAGGTAGGGGAAACCATTAGATCATTCAGGTATGACCTAAATCAAATCCCTTACGATTATACAGTGGAAGTGAGAAATAGATTCAGGGTATTAGATCTGATAGAGTGCCAGAAGAACTATGGACGGAGGTTCATGACATTGTACAGGAGGCAGGGATCAAGACCATCCCCAAGAAAAAGAAATGCAAAAAGGGAAAATGGCTGTCTGAGGAGGCCTTACAAATAGCTGTGAAGAGAAGAGAAGCTAAAGGCAAAGGAGAAAAGGAAAGATAAACCCATTTGAATACAGAGTTCCAGAGAATAGCAAGGAGAGATAAGAAAGCCTTCCTCAGTGATCAGTGCAAAGCAATAGAGGAAAACAATAGAATGGGAAGGACTAGAGATCACGTCAAGAAAATTAGAGATACCAAGGGAACATTTCATGCAAAGATGGGCACAATAAAGGACAGAAATGGCATGGACCTAACAGAAGCAGAAGATACTAAGAAGAGGTGGCAAGAATACACAGAAGAACTATACAAAAAAGATCTTCATGACCCAGATAATCATGATGGTGTGATTATTCACCTAGAGCCAGACATCCTGGAATGTGAAGTCAAGTGAGCCTTAGGAAGCATCACTACAAACAAAGCTAATGGAGGTGATAGAATTCAGCTGAGCTGTTTCAAATCCTAAAAGATGATGCTGTGAAAGTGCTGCACTCAGTATGCCAACAAATTTGGAAAACTCAGCAGTGGCCACAGGACTGGAAAAGGTCAGTTTTCATTCCAATTCCAAAGAAAGGCAATGCCACAGAATGCTCAAACTACCGCACAATTGCACTCATCTCACACGCTAGTAAAGTAATGCTAAAAATTCACCAAGCCAGGTTTCAACAGTACATGAACCATGAACTTCCAGATGTTCAAGCTGGATTTAGAAAAGGCAGAGGAACCAGAGATCAAATTGCCAACATCTGTTGCATCATCGAAAAAGCAAGAGAGTTCCAGAAAAACATCTCTTTCTGCTTTATTGACTACACCAAAGCCTTTGACTGTGTGGATCACAGTAAACTGTGGAAAATTCTTGAAGTGATGAGAACACCCGACCACCTGACCTGCCTCCTGAGAAATCTGTATGCAGGTCAAGAAGCAACGGTTAGAACTGGACATGGAACAACAGACTGGTTCCAAATCGGGAAAGGAGTATGTCAAGGCTGTATATTGTCACCCTACTTATTTAACTTGTATGCAAAGTACATCATGAGAAACGCTGGGCTGGATGAAGCACAAGCTGAAATCAAGATTGCCGGGAGAAATATCAATAACCTCAGATATGCAGATGACACCACCCTTACGGCAGAAAGTGAAGAAGAACTAAAGAGCCTCTTGATGAAAGTGAGAGAGGAGAGTGAAAAAGTTGGCTTAAAGCTCAACATTCAGAAAACGAAGATCATGGCATTCAGTCCCATCACTTCATGGCAAATAGGTGGGGAAACAGTGGCAGACTTTATTTGGTTCCAAATATTGGTTTGGAATATTGGTTCCAAATATTTGGTTCCAATTTATTGTTCCAAAATCACTGCAGATGGTGACTGCAGCCATGGAATTAAAAGACGCTTACTCCTTGGAAGGAAAATTATGACCAACCTAGACAGCATATTCAAAAGCAGAGACATTACTTTGTCAACAAAGGTCTGTCTAGTCAAGGCTATGGTTTTTCCAGTGGTCATGTATGGATGTGAGAGTTGGACTGTGAAGAAAGCTGAGCACCAAAGAATTGATGCTTTTGAACTGTGGTGTTGGAGAAGACTCTTGAGAGTCCCTTGGACTGCAAGGAGATCCAACCAGTCCACCCTAAAGGAGATCAGTCCTGGGTGTTCTTTGGAAGGAGTGATGCTAAAGCTGAAACTCCAGTACTCTGGCCACCGGATGCTAAGAGCTGACTCATTAGAAGAGACCCTGAGGCTGGGAAAGATTGAGGGCAGCAGGAGAAGGGGACGACAGAGGATGAGATGGCTGGATGGCATCACTGACTCAGTGGATGTGCGTTTGGGTGGACTCCGGGAGTTGGTGGTGGACAGGGAGGCCTGGCGTGCTGTGGTGCACGGGGTCTGCAGGTCCCCACACAGGGCATGTTCTCCGCCTTCTGGTAGGCTGTGTGCTGCCCTTCCGTGCCTGGCCTCCGCGGACGTTGAGCTGGGGAGGTGCTTCCTCAGGCTCTTCTCCCTGCTTCTTTCTACCCTGCTGTTGCTGGCACCCTGGGCTGCTCCACCTGTCCGAGTGGCCCCCCGGACCCTGTGCTCCTTGATTTCAGAGTGGGTCTGCTCGCCAGGGCTTTGTACAGGATCGGCTCCAAGTAAGCCTTCAGAGTGTTTCTTCAGTTAGCAGACTGTGAGATCCCCTGGAGCAGGGCATGGCAACCCACTCCAGTGTTCTTGCCTGAAGCATCCCATGGACAGAAGAGCCTGGCATGGGGTCACAAAGAGCCGGACACGACTGAAGCGACTTAGGACGCACGGTCTCAGAGAGAACGGCGCCTACGTGACAGCCTTGAATAAGCAAGGAGAAGAGACAGGTCTTGCGGCCACAGTGGACACCAGCGCCCCTGGTATGGCAGTGAGTGCCCTGAGGTCGCCTTCTGGTCGGGCCCTCCAGGGCTGTGAGTCCGGGTGTTAACCGGCACTGAGGGGTTCAGAGTGGAGGAAGCCGCTTGATAAGAAACAAGGGACCAGATCTGCTGGTTTCGTTCCTGATGAGGAAGGAGGGAGAAAAGGAGAGAAGTCAGAAAGCTGATGTGAGACCAGGAAACAGGTGAGATGACAGCCTCCCGAGGGGTGGAGGGTGGGATCCAGGGTGTTCCCGCTTCCAGTTCCCTGTCTGTCGCTGCCATGCTTGCTGCCCTCTGCCTTCCCCAAAGTCTTCGCTCAAGTCTCTTGCGCTGAGGAAGGCTTTTTGCGTGTGTTTGGATTTTGTTTTTGTCTTCTGTTCCCTGGTGGCTCAGATGGTAAAGCATCTGCCCACAATGCGGGAGACCTGGGTTCAGTCCCTGGGTCGGGAAGATCTTCTGGAGAAGGAAATGGCAACCCACTCCTGTATTCTTGCCTGGAAAATCCCATGGATGTAGGAGCCTGGTGGGCTGCAGTCCATGGGGTCTCAAAGAATCAGACACGACTGAGCGACTTCACTTTCACTTTTGTCTCTTATAAAATGCAGAGAAGGACCCAAACTGTGCTTGGTTGGTTGCAGTACAGAACCGTGATGACCCTCAGTGCCTTGGAGGGAGCTGAGGGTGTCTGCTGAGGACCTCATGGAGCCCTGGGCTGGGGGGGCGTCTGACTTGCACAGGCTGAGGGTCTGCAGGACTCGGGCCCGTCAGTCTAGATTCTCTCAGGAGCTGGCTCCCTGCTGGTAACAGGGATCCGCCATATCAGCAAAAGAGCAGAAACGAACACAAAATGTGGCTAGCTAGTATTAGGATGGTGGGATTTCAGTCGTCCCATCCCTGAGCCTTTTTCTGTCACAGGTCCTAATAAAAGAAAAGTTTTAAAAAGAGGAAGGTGCCCACGATGTCGTGATGTGATCTTGCTCACACTGGCACTTGGAAATTAGAGATTAGTGTTGATGTGTTTACTACTGAAGGTGCTGGAAAGGGGAAGCTGAAACTAATTATTGAGGAATAGGGAATTGGGCCAGGTCTGAAACTCCTTTCTTTACCAAAAACAGGAACTTTTTCATTAACTTGTTAGTTTTTGTTTCTCTCTCTCTTTTAAATTGATGAGTTAATGTCTCAAGAAAAAAAAAATCGGTTAAGTATCTGAAAATTGGCAAAGTTTTGTGTTGACTGTGTTTAAAAGTTGTAGAAGTTGATAGTATTCTGTAGATCATAGATTTATAATAAATTATAGCTTCATTCTTTGTTTCATCTGCAATAGACTAGAAGTTTCTCTGCTTACTTTTGCATTCACAAGTAAATCTCAACGTTGTTTTTTATAATTGTTCTCTTTTCTTCTGAAATGAGAAAAAGTTGGAAAACCATTGACAGGGGCATGGTATACTACTGCTGTGTCTTGTATGTATGGCTGTTAATTAAGTGTTCCTTGTTGGGGCAGATAGGATTCAAGGTTGGGTCATCATGCTGCTGTGTGTTTTCTTCATTCTTCAATTTCGTGCACCTAGTTGTGGTTTTAATCACAGAAGATGATGTAAACCCCGCTGACATTTTACCAGCTTACAGCGGGCAATACAAATCAACAAGTGCGTGGAATACCTCTGTGTCCTTAATTAGTGCATTTTTCTTTTTGGGTTAAAGGTATCAAATGAGGATTGGTTTGCTTGGGGGAGCATGGAGTTAGGAAAAAGGGGAAGGTGGTGTGTTCTAATAGCTGAAGACAGAAAAGCTCAAGAGCGCAGCACAGCCAGCCTAAGGATAGGGAGTTCCTTCCTTGGGAACCTGGTGTTCCAAGCTGTTGAGTAGTTTCTTCACAGGAAAATGCTAGAGACCACTGCCCGATCGGGCACTGTTTTTTAGTTTTCATTTTGTCCAGTCTCTTTTTTCAGTCTGTCTTTGTTGTCCATTCTTTAAATATTTTAGTCCTTTTGATTGTCGTGTGCTGTGTTCAGTTGTGCCCAACTGTTTTGCCACCCTATGGACTACAGCTTGCCAGGCTCTGCCCGTGGGATCTTCCCAGCAAGAATACTGGGGTGGCTTGCCGTTTCGTCCTCCAGGGGATCTTCCTGACTGAACCTGCCTCTCTCACATCTCCTGCGTTGCAGGTGGACTCTTTCCCTCTGAGCCAGTGGAGAAGCCTTCAGATCCTTCTCCCTTGCTGTAGAGCTCACTTCATTGTCCGTTGTGTGTTTTAGCTGATTTCTGAGGCGTTTGACTCTTGTTTCAGGGCACTGC
The DNA here is from genome assembly GCF_019923935.1 of Bubalus bubalis. NCBI lineage: Eukaryota > Metazoa > Chordata > Mammalia > Artiodactyla > Bovidae > Bubalus > Bubalus bubalis. Next base: position 648,597 of record NC_059167.1, read on the forward strand.
TTCTCTGGCAGAGACCATCTGCGCCCATTAGAAAGGCTATACAGAATCCTTTTTCCAGCCACAGGGCCTGAACACGCCCTTGTCTTCACCTCTGTCCTTTGGTCCTTCTCTCTGGCCCTTTCTAACCAGCATCCCATTGTTTATCACTTTCTGAGGGATCTGCTCCCTAAAACACCTCCCAGCCTTTCTTGTATTCCCTTTGTCCTTGGGCTTTCTAGTTCATCTGCCTTCCAAGCTGGAAAAAAGTTTCATAGGATTCTTTCCCATTTCCTCAATTCCTTCCCTTTAATCTCCATTTCTTGAAAACTATCTGTATCCATTACTTTTCAGGATATTATTTTGTTTTCCCACCCCCACCTTTGTACCTTGACCTCCCTGTGTAGATTGGAGGCTCGATTTATTTAATTTATTCATACAACTTTCATTTATTCATACAGCGGGAACTCAGGATCACAGGGAAGAGATTCGTTGGGCTGGGTATTTGGGATGCGGGAGGTGCTGGGAAGTGTGGAACTTTCTAGAACTCTCAGGGAAGACTGTTGTCCCAGCCTCTGTGTGTGTGCTTCAACCCAGAAGCTCTCTGACTCCCAGGCCCTGTTGTTTAGGGGTCTTCATGGACGTTTCTGTACAGGCATGCTGGATTGAATAATGGCCGTTGGTGATTAACTCACTGTCCAGCCCCACTCCTCTCCCCTGGGGTGGGAAAGCGGGCAGAGGGGTAGGTCGAGAGTCCTTGGTGTCTGGCACCGCCCCCTCCCTCAGTAACTTACAAGAGACTCTTATCACTCTCAGGAGATTCCTAAGCTTTTAGGACTAAGACCAAATATATATATTTATCAGTGTATCACAGAGTGACTACCCTGATGATCAGTTTTCAGTTGACATTTGTCTTTCCTTGGATTCTACACATTGTTCGTTTTCTAGCCCTTTCTCTGGCCCTTTTTCTCCTTGTGTCTTAACTCTTGGTCATCATCAAGACTTGCACTCTTTTTGTGATCTCCTGAAGAGTTTTCTTCTTAAAACTTTAGCCCTTGTCCCCTTCTAAAAACCTTGGGCATTGTAGGGGAGGAAAGAAAAATACTTTTTTCTTCACTCTTCTGAATTCTCAACTTGGATTCCTGTAACAGAAGACAATTAACAACAGAAAAGTATATAAATTGATTTCATCTAAGTTTTATGTTACTTCGCGGCCTTCACGAGGAAATAAAGACTTAGAGAAATGGTTAAACCTGAGCTTTTTAATAATAGGTTTGATGAAAAATGGAGCCTCATGGGAAAAGGGTGTGGGTCGTGAACTGGGGGAAACTTGGCAGATCCTGTTTGTTCCGATTCCTCTCTCTGTCCCTGACTTGAAAGGGAAGGATGCTCCTTTCCTCTGGGTGTGGGGGGAGGGCGCCCTTGCACAGGAGGGTCTGTGGCTGACTTCAGGGGAAGGTCAGAGAGTCCTTGCATACGCTGTTTCTCAGATTCCTTCGGCTTAAAATACTCACTCTACCAAGGTACTGTGCTTTGGGGTAGCATGTCATGAACCCCATCCACGTGCTGTCTGTGCAGAGCTGCGGTTCCTTGTCTAGAGCTCCCCACATGATAGCCCTTGGGATGGCATGCCGTAACTTCAAAATCAGTGTTGAAACTCCAAGCCTCCCCTTCCAGCTTTCCCTTTTAACTTCCCCTTTCAGCAGGATGCTGTCAGTAGCTACCATCCACCACAGTTTCTTGTACTTTAGATACGGGGTCACTGGGGGAAGATGGAGCAGAAGTTCAGTTAGTGTATCTCTGAAAGTGGGGAGCCCTGTCCTGGTTGCTTTTGTAGTCTCAGCTCCCAAGTCAGGTGTTCAGCAGATGCTTCTTGAAGTGAGTATTTCAGTGATTCTTTATACACACACACACACACACACAATTTTATTTATTTGTTTTTGACTGTGCTGGGTCTTCCTTGCTGTGGGCTTTTCTCTAGTTACAGTGCGTGAGCGTCTCATTGCCGTGGTTTGTCTGGTTGTGGACCACGAGCACAAGGGCTTCAGGAGGTGTGGCTCCCAGGCTTAGTTGCTCTGAGACAGGGGGACCCTCCCAGACCAGGAGTTGAACCCACGTCTCCTGCACTGGCAGGTGGATTCTTTGCCACTGAGCCACCAGGGAAGCCCTGTCTCAGGGAGTCTTGGCTCCATTGTTTCCCCTCCTTTCAGTTTCTGTCCGTGCGTGGACTAGGTCCTCGTCAGCACTCATCTAGTCTGTTGCAGTGACCTCCCAGCTTTTTGCACTCATCCCCCTTGCTGTGTCCACACGGCAGCATGCTACTGCTGGGGTAATTCTCCTGAAGCCGTAGCTGCTGTTACTTGTGGATTCAGTAGTTTTGATTCAATTAAAACTAGTCTGGTATTCTAGGTTTGGAATCAGTTCATTTCTTGTATCTATTTTATGTCATGCTTTTACTGTTTTTCCCACATGTTAGCTATAAGAGCTAATATTCTCTGGTAGGAAAATACTTATTCCTACTTATGCTTTTGATCCAACCCTTCTGGTCTGAAATCTCCCAGCCATTCTCTCGTCTTGGCTAGTTTAAATCCTGTACTTGTTGGCTACAGACCTAACACTTGGTTCAGGTGTTAGGAAGCACTTGGTAAATGTTTCTTAAACGAGTGAATGAGGACCAGTAGTTCTCAATAAGGCTGTCTGGTAGCTTCACATGATGCTGATATTCCCTTTAATATCTACAGACTCTGTAGTCTTTTCTATTAAATTCCATTTTCACAGCTTATTGCAAATTTAATAAGTAATTCACTGAATAAAATCTAGTATATGAGTGCCTTAGTTGTATACCAAGAAACCTACTTGAAATGGCTTCAGAAGCATTGTTCTCTTTATTTCTACTGTAATTGTAAAAGTGCTTTTAAATTAAGCCTTTCACTTTAGCATAAGTGAATCATTGGATCTAATAAAATGATTTCAGCACACGCTCTGTGCAATTACATGTGTGCAGCTTAGCAGAAACTATGGCAACAGAATAAAAAAATGTGTTGTTACTGATTCTTTTCCTCCGTGAGAGTGGGATGTTCCAAGTTAAATATCTCACAACCTAAAAAAAAAAAAAATTATAGATTATGTGCTTTACAAATTACATTTGATAATAGAATTGCCTAGAAAGTTAAGAAGCATTTATCAACCGTTTGTGGCTAAAATCCTAGGAAAAAATGCCAAAGATTAATGATACTTATCTTTGAGTGGTGGGACTGTGGGAGATTTTCAGGGTCTCTTTAGGCCTATTTATACTGTTTGTTTTCTTAAACTTTGAATGTGGATTATTTTATAGTAAAAAACAAAAATGCTTTTTGAATTTGGGAGAAAAGACAATGATCTTTTTAGTCTTAATTTATTATTTTAAAAGTCACGTCAGTCATATTTTCCCACAGTGCACGTATCTGCATTAATATTATAGGAGAAGCTGGAGGAGTCCACTTACAGTGTAAAGAAGTATTTTATAGTCATTGTATAATATAAGATTTTTCCTTTAAGAAGTGTTCATCAGGCTTTTCTAAAGAGAGTTTTTGTATTAATTGAAATTTATTAGAGTTGCAGCAAACATATTTTGGAAAAATCCATTTACTTCTTATAAAGGGTTTAGTTAATAGGATTAAAAGTGATTTCCTAACGAATAAGAATAAGTTATAGGAGAATAACACTAATCAAGAAGGGAAGGATTTTCTCTTTATAAATTTACTTAGTTTATCTTCACTGAGTCATGCAGGACCTTTCATTGTGGTGCAGATTCCTTAGTTGTGGCACAAGGCAGGTGGGCTCTTAGTCCCCCACTGGGACTGAGACTGTGTCCCCTGCATTTATAAGGCAGATTCTTAACCCCTGGGCCACCAAGGAAGTCCCAGGAAGGGATTTTCAGTGGGAGAGTTCCGAATATTTTAATAAGAAAAAAAAATTAGTTAAAATTGCTTTGTGAAACATTAAAATTATTCACACCTGTCCTTTCTAAATGATTAATATTGTATTAATGTAAAAAATCTTCAAATTCTTTTGATGAGCTACCTAAACTGATTAATAATAGAGATAGGCCTAAAGTAGACCTTGAAAAGTTCAGAAATGTTTATTGTTTTAGTTGATGTTTGCTAATATTTAATAACTCATATGATGTGGGCCTCAAAATGGACTGCAAGGAGATCAAACCAGTCCATCCTAAAGGAAACCAGTCCTGAGTATTCATTGGAAGGACTGATGCTGAAGCTGAAACTCCAATACTTTGGCCACCTGATGCGAAGAACTGACTCATTGGAAAAGACCCTGATGCTGGGAAAGATTGAAGGCAGGAGGAGAAGGGGACGACAGAGGATGAGATGTTTGGATGGCATCACTGACTCGATGGACATGAGTTTGAGCAGGCTCCAGGAGTTGGTGATGGAGATGGAGGCCTAGCGTGCTGGGGTTCATGGGGTCGCAAAGAGTCAGACACAACTGAGAGACTGAACTGAGCTGAATAAGCAATGATATGATCATACTATGTGCCAACTAAGTAGCTCTAGACTACATTTTTAAAGTTTGTTGATATTGTTTGTTATTTTATGTATTTGTGAAGAGTTTCCATAGGCATTGTTTCTGTGGGAAGTTAATTCTTTTATATAGGATTTAGGAGCTGAGGATGAGATTTTGGTGCAATTAAGCTATTATAGCTGGAAATCCAGAAATGCCCAAAGTCTGCTCCGTCATATTACTCTTGCCCCTCAAGAGTCAGGAGGGAACTGTCTGCAAGGAACGTAGCTGGTGGGGCCCAGTACCACATTGTCTGTAAAAGCTGAGCGAGCTTCCGACGGGCCAGTGCAGAGCTCTTCTTAAAAGCGGCGTCGGCGCATGTAGTTTACCAGAGTGAGAACTCCTGCCTCCCTCCCACACCTGTCTAGTCATAATCTTGAGACCAGCACGCTGAGCTGTGAGCCCGCAGGTTTAGAAAGAGCACACAATGAGTGAACACCAGGTCCCAAGGGAACCTCCACATCCACTTAGTAACCATTATATACAGTGGAAGGAGGCATGCAAGAGAATGGCCTTCTCAAGAGATCAGGCCAGGCCAGAAGTTTGAGGCAAAAAAGAAAAAGAACAGGCCTTGGGTGGAGACTGTTCTTAACACAGAGACTCCACTTGCTACTGACTGTCCCCAGTCAGAGTTTTGGACTCCTGAATAATGAGTAGCTTCTTTGTATCTTCGGGAAGAGCTAGACAGAGAGTCGGGCAGAAGCTTGCCTGGCACAGGTAAAGGAGCTCCTGCAGCCACCATCTCCTTTCGTACATGAGGAAAGGCAACGGACGTTCTGTCTCTCTCAGGCACGGGTCTGTTTCTGGTGCTCTGGTCCCAGACATCCAGGCTGCTGCAGGTCACCTGACATGTCACTTTGGACTTTGCCGAGGCAGGTAGATGACTCAGAAATACAGGTTCCTTTAAGGGGCTGCTATTTATTGTGCCTCTAGGATGAAGTAAAATGTGTAAATATTTAAATCTTGTTCTAATGAATGTTAGTAGCATTGCTGGGAAGGTTGAGCTCTTGCTCTTAGGTTAACAATTAAGAGAAATGTAGTTTAGACTTTCATGCTCAAAGACTTCTGATTACAATGAAAAATAATACCAGAGAAATGAGAAACATTTATACTCTTAGACTCACATGCTTGAATATCTGTTTCTCATTGCTTGGGTTCTGTATAGCATCATATTTTTGTTTGCTTTTATCTGTTTTGTCATTAACACAGTGAAAAAAATCTTTTTAATTAACAGTAATCCCCAAAGCCTAAACGTGATAGAGCCTCCTGTAGATTTGCTTCCATATGTGTGCTCACTTACCGTGTCTAACAGATACGATGTAAAAGAAAGAATCATATGGGTATTAAGTTCATGATCCCTGAGATGGGCCTATTATATTGTATCACCTTTAAGATTTTATTTGCTCTTTGAAGTTAATTTCCAAGGGTAGTAGTTGAAGTGAAAAGCAGAAACTGCTATTTTATTTGAATGTTGACTTAGGAAGACCATTACTTCTTGTAATGTCAAAGACCACCTTCTAGAGAATTACTTTGCAGAAAGTAACTGTGAACACTGGACTTAATAGAAGAAGCAGTGTTTAAGGCACTTGAGAGTGGACAGGAGCAGGCTGTCAGGCACACAGTGGGAGGGGTGGGGAAGGCAGCAGCGCCTTTTCACCTGTAGTTTCAGGCTGAGCATAGGTCATATTCTTTGGACTCTGATGAAGAAACAGTGGTCTCTCTGGTCAGAGAAACTGGGAGGCTAAAGTCAGAGAAACCTTGGCCACTGAAGATAGTGGAGGAATCCCTAAAAGAGAGGAGCCTCAGCAGAGGGAGAGTCCTCAAATTTTGTGTACAAAACTTTGCGCATTTACTTCTGAAGCAAGCATGGATACAACAGCCTCAGAACAGCTTGCCTTAAATAATAGATCTGAAGTGGCCTGGAGCTGCCTTCTAAGAAACCGATTTGTAATTCAAGTCAGGCCAGGCAAAACCAAGATATTTGCCGGCTAAAGCAAAAGAAACTCTTGCTGGGGAAAAATAACAAGCTTAGAATTTTCACAAGTTAGCATTTAAGGGTTAATGTTGAGAGTACAATCAAAAATTATCCTACATAGGAGGGATCAAGGAAATGGAACATATCCCAAGAGGAAATAAAAACAACTGAATCCCAGCCTGAGATGCACGAGATATTGGCAGTAGCAGACAAGAATTTTAAAGCAGCTCTTAAAATATCCTCAATGAAATAAAGCAACATGTTCTCTGTGAGTGAAAAAATAAAAAATCTTATCTGATAAATAGAAACAATGAAAAAGAACCACATGGAATTTGTAGAAATGAAATGTTTGAAATGTAAAAATCTATTGGATGGATTTAACAGTTGAATAGAGATATCGGAAGGAAGTGAAAGTGGACTTGAAGATAGAACAATGGGAACTAATGTGAAGAACAGAGAAAACATTAGAAAAAAATGAATAGAGTCTCAGGGACCTCTTAGTATCAAACAATCAAACGTACGTGCAGTTGGAATCTTAAGAAAGTGAGGAGAGAGGAATGGGATAAAAAAAATTTCGAAAAAATTAAGGCAGAAACTTCTCAAATTGGATGAAAAACAGGAACTCAGAGATCTAAGATACTTGGTAGATGCCAGGCCAGATGAGCCCAAAGAAGGCCATAGCATGTCTGCAAGCAGCCTAAATGTCCATCAGCAGAAGAGTGGAGAAAGAAGATTTCGTGCATATTTATGATGGAGTATTACAGAGCCATAAAAAAGAATGAAATAATGCCATTTGCAGCAACATGATGGATCTAGAGATTTTTTCAGGCAGAGAAGTACAAATAGTATATGATACCACTTGTATGTGAAATCTAAGAAAATGGTACAAATAAAGTTACTTATAAAAGAGAAACAGTTACAGGTGTAGAAAAAACTTTTATGGTTACTAGGGGCAAGAGGGGGAGGGATAAATTGGGAGATTGGGATTGACATACACAGACTACCATATATAAAATAGATAACTAATAAGGACCTGGTGTATAGCACAGGGAACTCTATTCAGTACTCTGTAATGACCATTATGGGAAAAGAATCTTAGAAAAGAGTTGAGTTCAGTTCAGTTGCTCAGTCATGTCCGACTCTTTGTGACCCCATGGACTGCAGCATGCCAGGCTTCCCTGTCCATCACCAACTCCCGGACCTTGGTCAATCTCATGTCCATCGCATCGGTGATGCCATCCAACCATCTCATCCTCTGTCATCCCCTTCTTTTCCCACCTTCAGTCTCTCCCAGCATCAGGGTCTTTTCCAGTGAGTCAGTTCTTCGCATCAGGTGGACAAAGTATTGGAGCTTCAGTGTCAGTCCTTCTAATGAATATTCAGGACTAATTTCCTGTAGGATGGACTGGTTTGATCTTCTTGCAGTCCAAGGGACTCTCTTGAGTCTTTTCCAACACCACAGTTCAAAAGCATCAATTCTTCGGCTCTCAGCTTTCTTTACAGTCTGGCTCTCACATCCATACATGACTACTGGAAAAACCATAGCTTTGACTAGATGGACCTTTGTTGGCAAAGTAATGTTCCTGCTTTTGAATATGCTGTCTAGGTTTGTCCTAGCTTTTCTTCCAAGGAGCAAGCATCTTTTAATTTCATGGCTGCAGTCACCATCTGCAGTGATTTTGGAGCACAAAAAAATAAAGTCTCTCACTGTTTCCATTGTTTCCCCATCTGTTTGCCAAGAAGTGATGGGACCGGATGCCATGATCTTAGTTTTTATGTTGTGATTTAAGCCAACTTTTTCACTCTCTTCTTTCACTTTCATCAGGAGGCTCTTTAGTTCTTCTTTGCTTTCTGTCATAAGGTGGCGTCATCTGTATATCTGAGGTTATTGATATTTCTCCCAGCAGTCTTGATTCCAGCTTGTGCTTCTTCCAGCCCAGCTGGAAGTTTCTCATGATGTACTCTGCATATAAGTTACATAAGCAGGGTGACAATATACAGTCTTGATGTACTCCTTTCCCAATTTGGAACCAGTCCGTTGTTCCATGTCCACTTCTAACTGTTGTTTCTTGACCTGCATACAGATTTCTCAGGAGGTAGAAAAGAGTAGATATATGTATTTGTGTATTTGATTCACTTTTGGGTACAGCAGAAAGTAGCATAGCATTGCAAATTAACTATGTTCCAATAAAAATTAAAATAACATAAAAAAGGACACATCATGGCAAAACTGTTGAAAGCCAAAGATAAAAAGCAGTGTTGAAAGCAGTAAGAGAAAAGTCACATGTTTCAGACAGAGAAGCAATAATCCATGTAATGACTAACTTTTACTTTATAAACCAGAAGAGCAGAAGGACATGTTTAAAGTGCTGGAAGCAAAGGGAAAAAAGCCTGCAATGCAGTATTCTCTAACAAAGGAAAATACCCATCAAGAATGAAGATGAGTCTGGTGGTGATGATGGCACAGCCGTATGAACGCACTAAAAGCCACTGAATTGTATTCTTTAAAAGGGTGAATTTATGGTATGTTAATTATGTCTCAATAAAAATTTAAATCAAGGTAAAAGAATGTCTCTTTCAGATAAAGTAAAACTCAGAAAATTCATCACTGGCCCTACAAGAAATGTCAAAGGATGTTCTTCAAGGCTGAAGAAACATGGTACCAGATAGAATTTTGAATCCTTGAAAAAGAAACGTCATCAGAAACTATAAGTATCTGGAGAAGTACAGAAGTTATTCTTTATTTTTTATTATTCTTTATTTCTTTATAAATTATATAAGCAAAACTCATAACATTGTGAAGTTTATAACATACATGGAAGATATTATAAATCCTATATAATATGTAATGGCTATACCAGGAAGGATGTTGAAAAGTTTTTGTATTTCATGTGAAATGGCACTGTTTTCAATTGTCAGAGAAATGTGAAGAGTTAGAGATATGTACTCCTTAGAGCAATAACTACACAAATAATGCAGAGAAGTAAAGCTAAAATGTGAGTGTGAACATTGAAATTCTAAAAAACATTCAATAATTTTTTCAAAAGTCAGGAAAATAGAAAAATGGAACCATACAACAGAAGTGACAAGTTAAAAATTAATAATAAAGTGATAGACCCAAACCCAACCCTATCAGTAAGTGTATTAGATTGTGAGTAGATTAAACTGTTAACCCAGTAGTTTAGATGAAAATAAGTGTTATAGATTAAACACTCTAGTTAAAATCCTAGCAGGCTTTTTGGGGTAGAAATTGAAAACCTAATTCTAAAATTTATAAGAAAACACAGGACAGTCTTGAACATTGTCTAGACTGGAGGGTTTGTATTGCCTGGTTCAAGTCTTAGGGTGACCGAGGCAGCGAGCTACTAGCGCAAGCCTGCACGTGGAGCATCGGGCAGAACAGAGCGCTGAGATAAACCCACACTTAAAGGGCAAACTGAGTTTTGACAAGTGAACCAACATAAATCAACAGTAAAAAAAAAAGTTTGTTTTTTTTTAAATGGTACCAGAACAACTAGATATCTGTATGAGAAAAAACGAATCTTGAACTTTACCTCACATTAGACAAAAAAGTTAACTCAAATTGGATCATAGACTTAAATGTAAGAGCTAAAACTATTAAATTTCCAGAAGAACATTTTAAAGAACATCTTTGTGACATTGAGTAGGCAGAGATGTTTTAGAATCCAGAAAGCATAGACTATAAAAGAAAAAATTTACAACTTAATCAAAAGTTTTAAAATTCGCTCTTAAAAAGACACAGTTAAATAAAAAGCCAAACTATAGAATGGAGAATACCTTTGGAAAATGTGTGTCTGGCAAAACACTTTTACTTAAAATATGTAAAGAGCTCTTAACAACTCAACAGTTGGACAAATAGTGCTACAAAAAATGGGCAAAAGATTTGGACAATTCACAAACACAAAAAATACAAATGACCAGTATATCCATGAAAAGATATTCAACATGTCATGAAGAAAATGCAAATTAAAAGCATGTTAAGAATGTGGAAAATTTGAAAAATGTCAGTGTTAACAGCAACAAAAAAACCCTCTCGAAACTAATAAGCAGTTGCAGTTTTATTACAGTTTTAGGACGCAGGATTAATATACAACAGTCATCTGCTTCCTACCAGCAATAAACATGTCGGATTTGAAATTTAAAACAATGCCATTTAAATTTGCACACACACACCCCAAAATGAAACACTTAGGTATAAATCTAACAAAACATGTATGAGATCTATGTGAGGAAAACTACAAAACTGTTGAAGGATACCAAAGAAGAACTAAATAAATGGAGAGATAGTCTATGTTCATGGATAGTAAGACTCAATATTGTTGAGATATCAGTTCTTCCCAACTTGGTCTATAGATTCAGTGCTGCTGCTAAGCTGCTAAGTCACTTCAGCCGTGTCCGACTCTGTGCAACCCCATAGACAGCAGCACACCAGGCTCCGCCGTCCCTGGGATTCTCCAGGCAAGAACACTGGAGTGTGTTGCCATTTCCTTCTCCAGTTCATGAAAGTGAAAAGTGAAAGTGAAGTCGCTCAGTTGTGTCTGACTCTTCACGACCCCATGGACTGCAGCCCACCAGGCTCCTCCCTCCATGGGATTTTCCAGGCAAGAGTACTGGAGTGGGGTGCTATCGCCTTCTCCATTCAGATTCAGTGCAGTTGCTATCAAAATCCAAGTATACATTATTTTGTGTAGATCAGCAAACTGATTCTAAAGTTTCCGTGGTTAGGCAAAAGACCCAGAATAGCCAACACAATATTAAAAGAGAAGGACAGTCAAGAGACTGACAGGCACACTACTTTTAAGACTTACTGTCAAGCTTACAGTAAGCAAGACAGTGTGTTATTGAGGATGGAATAAGCAGATACAGCAATGGAACAGGCTGGAGAGCCCAGAAATAGACCTATATAGATACAGTCAAGTGATCTTTGACAGTGGAGTAAAGACAGTACGGTGGGGCAGTGATAGTCCTGGCAACAGATGATGCTGGAACAGCTGGACATCCAATGTGAAAATTGAATCTGGTGAGATACCTTACATCCTTCACAAAAATTAACTTCAAGTGTATTATAGACCTAAATGTAAAACAAAACTTTTTAGTCCTAGAAAATAACAGACAGCCTAGATGGCCTTGGGTGTGGTAATGGCTTTTAAGGTGCGACTCCAAAGGCATGATCTGTGAGAGCAAGAATTGACAAGCTGGACTTTATTAAAATTTTTAAAATTCAAAAATTTTGCTCTGCAAAAGACAGTGTCAAGAGATTGAGAAGACAAGTCACATACGGGAGGAAAATATATAGAAAAGATATTATCTGATAAGTGACTTATCTGAAATATACAGAAACCTCTCACAACTCAACAGTAAGAAAATAAACAACCTGATTTTTAACAATGGGCCAGTAACGTTGACAGACATCTCACTGATGAAAATACACCCATGGCAAATAAGCATATGAAAAGTTACATGTCATCATGTGTCATCAAGGAAATGCCAATTAAAACAACAGTGAGACAGCCATTGCACAATCACAGTGACCAAATCTCAGAACACCAGGAAAACCAAATGTTAGTGAAGATGTAAAGCAACAAGAACTCTCATTTGCTGTTGGTGTACATGCAGAGCTGATACAGCAGCTTTGGAAAACGGTTTGGTAATTACTTTTAATACGAAATGTACTTCTTCCCTGTGGGCGTGCCGTCTCCTGCCGAGCGTGGTGTTTCTTGGGTGACTGTGGCATTGCTGATGGAGCTGCTTGTTCTTTTCTAGTTTCACGTTGGCTCATTTTAACACACGGAGGCACCTGCATTTGTTATAAGGCATATGCCGCCTATATTAGCTTCATGGTCTGAAGTGTTTAGCTATAAACAGATTCTTTAGTAAAACAAGTCTTTTGCCACTAAAGTGTTCTGAAGCGTATACCTTGGTGTTCAAAAGAAACACTCATTAAAGCAGCTTTTCATCTTCTGCGATCTACTCTTTAAACCTTTCATCCCCTGTACTTACTGACTGCATGTGCCAGGCCTCTGGAAATGAAGTGTGTTAAACTGAACCACCTTGATGGGAGTCCCTGTCCATACATCAAAGTGAAAGTGTTAGTCACTCAGTCGTGTCTGACTCTTTGTGACCCTGTGGGGTGTAGTCTGCCAGGCTCCTCTGCCCACGGGATTCTCCAGGCAAGAATATTGGGGTGGGTTGCCATTCTCTTCTCCAGGGGATCTTCCCGACCCAGAGATTGAATCCAGGTCTCCTGCACTGCAGGCAGATTCTTTACCATCTCTACCACCAGGGTTGTCTGTACATAGGACTTGTTTTTCAAAGAACAGTGTTTAGAGTAGCAGAATGATAAGCGTGTCCAGGCATGTTGTAAAGCCCTTGAAAAAGTAACTCAGGGCAAGTATTGTGAAAGGAAATGTGATGCTCAAGTCACATTCTGCTTTAAAAGTTGTAACAAATTCAGATGAATTAAAAAAAAAGAAAACTTGAAGGTAGGCTTACAGCATGACCCAGCAGTTGTGCTCCTTGATATGTTTACCCACAGGAGTTGAAGTCTGGTGTCTACACAGAAACCTGCACAGAGGATGTTTAGGGCAGTAACTGCTCTGAAGGACACTACACACTACATGGTGGATGCCTTTGTCCAAAGCCACAGAATGAACGTACACCAAGCATGCGCCCTAGTGTGAGCTGTGAACGCTGGGTAAAAACCCTGTTGCAGTTGCATCTGCTTGGGCCCCCGTGGAGGTTAAGACGGGACAGAGTAAAGCGTTTTGATGAGCTTCATCTCTGGTCATTACAGTGAATCCTTGACCTGGGTGAGCTCCCCTGGGCCACGGGGACTCGTCTCTAAAGCAGGTACTACCTCTAAGCTTGTTCACTGGAATCTGAGCATTCGTAATTAAGGAAAGGCCAGGAAAGATAAATTCCCAGAGAAGCTTAAGGTGGATAAAGTGTTATTATAAGCCTAGGGCTAAATGCTTTTCAAGCCCAGCATTGTTGGGTTTTTCTAGGTCCTGGGGCTTGAGGTATGAGGGAGGGAAGACCCTCTCCCAGGTTCCACCTTAGCTCACCAGGCGCACAAAGAGTAAATAAACTTGTCAGCAACTAAAGCCCAGAGAGGAGATTCTGAAGAGAACACACCTTGAAGCAAGCAGAGCTGACCTCCGCCTCGTGGGGAAGCTTTACCACAGTGATCACTCCTCCCCAGGTACAGAGGCATCTGTGCTGTTCGTTCATCTTGAGCTCTGTCAGTTCCTTTTCCCCCAGGATTGGAGATTGGCGAAGCCTTGAGCCCTCTTTGCAGGCAAAGTGTCAGGAACCAAAGAATAGAGTGAGTAGATTACGCGTGAAAACAGGCCTTCACAGCTTATCTGAACCATCTCTGTGAGAGATCAGGGTTTCCTGGATGGTATGCTTTGTAGAACCAAGTGTAATTAATCTATGACCTCTTCTGGTTTCCTATGAGAAAAATTCTGTGGTTAGTGAAAAAAGGCTGAAGTGACTGTGTATCAGAAGATAGTTCCTTATCGCCCTTAGTCCAGCTGCAAATATAGATATGGGAGAAATAGTATATGTTTTGCAGGAACGGGGACCCCTTCCAGGGCCCGAAACTAGGCTCTTGTCTAACACTTGAAAATGAATTGTCTGAGGAGACACATGTGCTGACCGTGCAAGAAATTTTATTGGGAAAGGGGCACCCAGGCGGAGAGCAGCAGGGTGAGGGGGCCCAGGAGGACCGCTCTGCCACATGGCTTGCAGGTTTTATGGTGATGGGGTTAGTTTCCGCGCGGTCTTTAGCCAATCATTCTGACTCCGAGTCCTTCCTGGTGGTACACGCCTTGTTCAGCCAAGATGGAGGCCAGGGAGAAGGATTCTGGGAGGTGGTCGGACATGTGGTGTCGCCTTTTGACCTTTCCCGAACGCTTCCAGTTGGTGGTGGCTTATTAGTTCCATGTTCCTTACCAGGACCTCCTGTAGTAAAACAACTCATGCAAATGGTTACTTTGGTGCCTGGCCAGGTTGGGGGTTTCAGTCGGTGTGCTTCCCCTAACATATGGACAGTGCTTTCAGAAAGCTGGGCCATTACACTTCTCCTTGTAAATAAAAGATGATGTCTAATAGAATCAGGAGTAGTAACTTTTAACATGTGACTCTTTAATAATGTCTTCAACTTCAAAATTTTTTTAGTAAAATAACAGAACTTAACAAGAAGGCAATGGCACTCCACTCCAGTACTCTTGCCTGGAAAATCCCATGGACGGAGGAGCCTGGTGGGCTGCAGTCCATGGGGTTGCGAAGAGTCAGACACGACTGAGCGACTTCGCTTTCACTTTTCACTTTCATGCATTGGAGAAGGAAGTGGCAACCCACTCCAGTGTTCTTGCCTGGAGAATCCCAGGGACTGGGGATCCTGGTGGGCTGCCGTCTATGGGGTCGCACAGAGTCGGTCACGATTGAAGTGACTTAGCAGCAGCAGCAACATTCAGTTACAGCAATAAATAACAGAACTTTTATTGTTCATTTAGAGCCAACTCATTATTTCAGAAGTGATGGTTTCCTGTGAGCTTGCTTTTTCTATAGTCTGTGTGACATACTACAGGAGGGTATGCTATTTTTTTGTATTGATTTTAAGATACTACCTGTATTTTGGGTATTCATTTTAGATTTATACTGAAGCCAGTGCGAACTTGAGGCATGGACCATGTACACTGATTTGTTCTCACTATGAAAGTATGCGTTAATAGTCAAACTCTTAGGAACCGAAAATGGGATGGCGGTTTCTGGAAGTTTGGAAGAGAGGGAGAAGAGTCATTGTTCAATGAAATTTGTTTTGCACAGTGAAAAAATTCTAGAGCTCTGTTGTCAACCGTGTACCTAGAGGTAATACAATAGTACTGTGTTGTATGCTTAAAAATGGTTAAGATGGTAAACTTTGTTCTGTGGTTAATTGTGACCACAATTTAAAATATTTTTTTTAAGTTAATGCATTTTGTTAACCTTTGGAAAGATGCTGAAATTGCTTTTCCCTCTGAAACTTTTAATTCTAGTAAAAGTTCTTAGTCTAATTAAAAAAAAAATTATAGTCACAAAAGTGAAAGTTGTTCAGTCATGTCCAACTCTTTGTGACCCCATGGACTATAGTCCATGGATTCTCCAGGCCAGAATACTGGAGTGGGTAGCCTTTCCCTTCTCCAGGGGATCTTCCCAACCCAGGGATTGAACCCAGGTCTTCTGCATTGCAGGCGAATTCTTTATCAGCTGAGCCACCAGGGAAGTCCAGTAGTCCAAAGCATAAGTTTATTTACAAACACTAATAGTCTTAGTTGAACACAGCGAATACTGTGTGAATTAAGCTCACAGAATCATCACAAGGCCCTGCTTTTATCATTTGCCATTTTATTATGAACATTTTCAAATATAATGCAGAGAATTTGACAGAATTGTATGTTGAGCACCCTTTTACTCACTATCTAGATTCTGCAGTCAGCGTTTTGTTGTACCTTCTTCATCACACGTGTGCGTGCTCAGTCACATCTGGTTCTTTGCGACCCCATGGACTGTATCCCACGAGGCTTCTCGGTCCATGGGATTCCCCAGGCAAGAACAGTGGAGTGGGTTGCCATGCCCTCCACCAGGGGATCTTCCTGACCCAGGAATCAAACCTGCGTCTCCTGCATTGCAGGTGAATTCTCTGTCACTGAGCCACTGGGAAGCCCTTCTTTATCACGTATCTGTCCATACCTGTATTCTCCCATCAATCCATCTTTTTAAAAATACGTTTGAACGTAAATTGCAGGCACCAATATGCTTTGAGGGCAGGCATTTTTTATTATTCCCCATTTTACACTAGAGGGATCTGAAACACAGAAAAGTTAAGTAATTTGTTTAAGATTACAGAGCTTTTAAGCGGTAGAACTAGGATTTGAACTAAGCCTTTCTTAATCATGTCTTTCTAATCTGCTGGTTCACACAGTATGGATAGGTATTACCATAAAAAGTAACTTGTGGTCCAATAAATTTGACAGATGTAAGTATCTCAGTCTTGAAGATCCACATGCATATTTTCATGGTGTAGTATCTGTGAGGTTTGGCATTAAAGAAACTTGTGAAACTTTAAGCTGACTATTTCCAGATTCATTCAGCCTGAGCACTTCTCCCCACCTTCCCCCAACATCACACTTCTTAACTTCTCGTAGAGTGGGACCAGAATTCAGTGGGGTACGCTGGAAGATACTCATTATAAGGTATCCTCATTTTGTTTATTCCAGAATGTGTTTTTGAAGAGTTTTTGTTTTTCAGCATAGTTCTAGAGTTTTGGACTGGCAGAGGTCTTAGGCTTCACTGAGATCAGCGCTTGCACATCAGGGGCAAGGGAGCTGGGGCCCAGCGGGTCAGGCGCTGCTGTAGGCTGCCTGTGCGTTTGGGGCAGAAGTGGGCGTGGAGCACAGCCTGGAGCCTTGGAGGGGCTTTTGCAGACGGTAAATGTTGAATAAATGAATGCATCTTCTGAATCTGTCCAGTTTTCTTTTTGCATATCTACATACTACAATTTGTGTTCATTTTCAGTTTATTCGGTCAGTAGAAAGTCATATAGCACTTTATGGTTAACCTTCGATACAAATGATATATAGTAACAAAATTCTAAAAAAAAGTTGTAATATATGAGATACAGAAAATCACATGAAGCATAGCTGTGCTGTTTAACAAATAGTGATCAAGTGAATGCTTATTTAACGTTCCAAGAAATGAAACACTGCGGTACATCAGAAGCCCCGTGGACTGTCTCCTGTTACTCATCCCCTTAATTGTTTATTTTTTCTCTTTCTTTTTTTAGCTAATTTAACAGGACATGCAGAGAAGGTGGGGATTGAAAATTTTGAGCTCCTGAAGGTCTTAGGAACTGGAGGTAAGTCTTTAAGTTAATTCTTTTTTTTAAGAGAAAAAAAAAAAAAAAAGCACTTGATACCCCTATGACAAAGGATTGACATCCCCAACACAGAAATCATTAAAATTTTAAAACAATAAGGAATCCGTTAGGAGAACTGTCAGAGAATGTCAACAGAGCATTCCTAGAAGAAATACACGGTATGGATGACCTTATTTGCAAAAAGAAATAGAGACTCAGATGTAGAGAAAAAAACGTATGGACGCCAAAGGGGGAAAGAGGGCGTGGTGAGATGCATTGGGATGGGCAAGTGTATACCATTGGCACTGTGTGTAAAGCAGGTAACTCCTGAGAGCCTACCGTGTAGCTGAGGGAACCTACGCAGTGCTCCATGGTGAGCTAAAGGGGAAGGGACTCCAAAGAAGAGGGGATGTGTGTATACGTATGCCTGATTCACTTTATAGTAGAAACTAAATTGAAAAAGAGAAGAAATACAAAAGGCAAAATTTAAAAGAATTGGTAAGGATCAAGAAAAAAAAAAAAATCTCTCTTACCCTGCTGTTGGGAGTGTAGATGAATTCAGTTTTTACACAAGACATAATATTTTATAAAACCACTAACATTTATGGAGAGTTTGTTACTTGCCAAGTACTCTGTGAAGTGTGGTTTATACTGATTGATTCATTCAGTCCACACTCAACTTTATTGATAGCCCATGCTCATCACTTTTAAAAATGAAAAACTCAAGACTCTTCAGAAACCTAACAATATGAATTTGCTTAAATGACCATGTACCTGTATGTTCTATTATCTGTACAATAGGATAGAAGTGATCTGTATTTACTAAAGTTTTTAAAGCTCTCCATAATATAGTAAATTTGAAAAAAGACTATAGAAGAGAACGTATAATATACCATTTCCATAATATAAAAATTGTGTGACTGAATATCTACATGTAAATATACAGAAAAATTTCTGATCCGTGCATCAAAATGATGAGAGAGTGGCTGTCCCTGGGTGGGAGATGTTTCTTGGTTTTCTGATTTCTCCTTCTGCCTTCAGGACTTTTACTATCACTGTCCTTGCTCATCTGAAGTCAGGGCCTCTCGGGCATGTGACCTGTGCAGGTGCAGAGGTCCCTACACTAGAAGAGCCTCGTGTTTGATTTCATGCTCTACTTTCACCCTTCTGAAATTCTAAATAATCTGTGAACAAGGCATCCCACATTTTCATTTTGCACTGAACCTGCTAATTACATGGCTAGTCTTGTCAGCATGTAAATTTATCTAATCAGAATCCCAGAAGGAGCAAATAGAGTGGGCAGAGGTAAATATCCAAAGAGACGATAGCTGAGCATTTTCTAGGATTGATTAAGTATGTGAATTTGTAAATTTAGGAAGCAGAAAATCTCAGACAAGTATTACTATAAAGGAATTCTTACATAGATACATGAGAGAAACTGATGAACGCCAGAGACAGAGAAACACCCTAAAGACTGCCGGGGAGGGAAGACTTACTTTTGGAGAAACAGCGACTGGATGAACAAATGACTTTTCAGCAGCAACCACGTGAGCACCGTAGCCGTGTGGACGAGTGTCCAAACAGTCCCCAGAGGAATAACTGTCAATTTAGAACTGGGTTCCCAGCAAAGCTGTTTTACAGAAGTAAGGGCAAAATAGACATTTTCAGACTTAAGAAAGCTGAGTGTGTTTTCCACCAAGGCATCCTCACTAAAAGATACAATTTTAGGGAGAAGGAAAGTGATCTCAGGAGAGATTCCGAGATGCAAAAACTGTTGGTGAATAAAGATCTAAACAGTGTTGACTGCGTAAAACCATGGTCAAAATGTCTTAATTTGTAGGGTTAACAACCAGAAAACTGAAATATTGAACAAAAATGGCACATAATTTGGGAAGTGATAGGAATTTAGTGGTCTGAGGTAGTGTTTCTCCAATTTTTACATGCACATGAATCTTGAAATGTGTAAAACACCAAATTGATTGAAAAAAGAATAGAAAGCCTGAATAGTCCTTTAATCCTTGAAGAAACTGGTCAGTGAGTAAAAATCCTCGTGCTGGGAAAACACTTGGTACAGTTTTTATATTTGTTCACTTCTGTGTGGCTGCTGTGGGTCTTCACTGCTCTCTCCAGTTGCAGCAGGTGGGCTCCTCTCGGATGCAGGCCATTGGCCTCCTGTTGCCGAGCGCAGGCTCTGGTGCTGAGGCTTAGTGGTGGGGTGCACAGGCCAGGTTGCTCTGTGGCACGTGGGAATCTTCCCAGACCAGGAGTGGACCCCTGTCTCCAGCACAGGCTGGCAGATCCTTAGCCACTGGACCATCAGGGAGTCACCTGGTGGTTTCTAAAGTGAGTTCTGCCAAACACTCAAGGCACAGATAATGCTGACCTTTCACAAATTCAGAGAACAGAAACAATGGAATTATTTCTTCCAACTCATTGTATAAGGCTAGCATTACCTTGATTCCAAAAACACACAGAGTATGAAGGCCAGATTTTAAAACAAACTTTGGATGGATTTTCTTTCAACATATTTAGCACTTTGTCTCATTATTTACCTCAGTTTTTTGGAGCAACTTGACCATAGACAGGTCTTTAAGATGATTCTGCAAAGGTGAGAAAGGAGCTCAGTGTCCTGCTTTACTTGCGCTTGCACTTGATGCTTCTTCCTGTTACTGGGCTTCCCTTTTGTCAGCTGACGGTATCCTGCTCTTGGGAGAAGATGGAATCACTGCTAAGTGTCGTTGTAGGTATTTCTGTATTTAAAATCACAGTTTTGATGACTAAATGGCGTAGGTGGAAACTTTTATTATGATTATAATAAAATCTCAATTTTTATTCAAAAATTTTACCACTGATCTTTCAGTTTCATTACCTTTTTAAGATAAATTTTCCCCAGAACTACTTAGGATAATAGAAAAGCCTCCTCAGATGCTTTTAATGTGTCCTGTCAGGCTTTCTTTGGAAGTGGAACTGAGAACTCTTCTGATGATTTAATTTTTATGTACTTTGAACCAGAAAAAATTCTATTCATTCAGTATCTTGAAGACTTCATGGAATATTGGAAAATGAAAGAGTTACTTTTTGATCTCATATTTAAATACATGTGATATTTATGGGGGAAAAAAAAAACAAAAAAAACCAAACTTTTATTTAGAGTATTGATTTCTGTTTTCAGCTTTCTTATTTCTTTTGATCTATTGCTAATCTCCTGATCAGTTTCCTAAGCTAGAAACTTGCAAATAATACTTGATCCTTCTCTATTTTGACTTTTTTATTTCTTATTTCTCACAAAAATCCTGTAATTTTTCTTTGAACATGACCCTTGGATTTACCTTTTGCCCTGACTTGTATTACCTTAAACATGGATTGTTGATAAGATTTTTTATTTTAAACTGGACTTTCTGCAAGTTCTCTCTCCCATTTTATGCATTTTATACATATCCTGTTATAAATAATATGCAGCCTCATTAAAATTCAACATTATTGTGCTATTCTTCTGTTTCAGAACTTTTAGTGCCTTTTTTTCTAGTTAATTATTCACGTCCAAATTCTTTTCTTGCTTTCAGGCTTAGCTCTGTTTTCCCTTGTCTTTTTCTCCAGTTACCCCGATATTCCACCTACTTACAAGTCTGGTTGGTTTTTACTCCCCTACAGTTCTGTGTCTCTCCCATCCCTGAGGCCCCGCGTTATCTCCTTCCCCACCGTCATACTTTTCCCACCTGCGCAGTAGCTTCCTTCTCTGAACTGTGGCCCTCGAAGTCCTTGGTAGGGAACATGGTCCTGAGCAGTTCTCTGCATTTTGTTCGCAGCTTCTGTTTTTCTTCTGGATTGTGGACTCTTAAGGTCGTCTTTGTATGTGTTTCCAACCCTGTTGCCCTGCTCCCTCCCCACAGTTGGTAACTGTAGAGTTTCGCAATAGTCTAATAATTCCGCAGTTCCTGTGTGTCGTCTGGAGATTGGTGCTTCCAGATTCAGGAAGTATCTTTGTTTCATGATGAAATTTTGGACTGCTTGTGGGAGTAGTGGTTCTAGTTTTTCTTTTTACCTTTCCTGCTGCCTTCCTTTTGACCATTCTGCTCCACCCAAGTATAGAAGAAAGTCTTTAAATGGACCACTGAGCATTGTTAGTCATTCTGGTGTTTAATGAAGTGGAGCATGTATTCTTTTTGAATTTTCTTTATTCATCATGGTTGATCTGTATTTCAGAGATTTTTTTTGTCATTATAGCAAAAAAGGATAAATTTTGTCATGTAACTATAAAGGGTGCATTTGAGTCGATTTCTAATTGTGGTGCATTCATAGTTGTGAGGTACTTGGCTATCAACAATAACTTGGAAGACTCAGGTTTGAATCTTGACCTGACCGTTGCCCACTTACGTTCCTTGGGTAAATCACATGAACTCTGTGAGCCTAGGTCCCTATCGGCCAAAGTTAATGGTACCGATACCACAATGTCGTTACAACATCAGTGAGACAATCGATATGAATCGCCAATTGCTAGATAACTGCCAGTTATGATTATTTATTCAACAGGGGATTCTACTGTAAAGCTGTACCCTAAATTAGAAAAACAATTATTTAGGACTTCTTCGTAAGGACAGATTATTAGTTCTTTCTTGCAGTCACTTTGTTAGCATATCTGGGAGTAATTCCAACTAAAGTTATATTTCTAATACTAAAAATCTAACAACAAATATTTCATAAATGTTATTGGTAGTTGAAATTTTATTAGCATTTCTAAAGAGTTGATTTGTGTATTGGGGGTACATGTACTTACTTGCTTAAGTCGTGTCCGACTCTTTGAGCCCCATGGACTATAGCCCTCCAGGCTCCTCTGCTCATAGAATTTTCCAGCAAGAATACTGAAATAGAGTGCCATTTCCCACTCCAGGGGATCTTCTCAACCCAGGGATTGAACCCATGTTTCTTGTGTCTCCTTAAAAATAACATGCCAAATGAAGATTGTGTTTCTTTGTTTTCTTCTTTAACTTTTCAAACGTTCTAGGTTCTGAACAACCTTCTGTATGTTAGGTTAACAGTCTTATGTTAAAATATGCATGTGTGTTCAGTTGCTCAGTCATGTCCGACTCTTTGCGACCCTATCAACTGTAGCCAACCAGGCTCCTCTGTCCAAGGAATTTTCCGGGCAAGAATACTGGAGTGGTTGCTATTTCGTACTCCATGGGATCTTCCTGACCCAGGGATCGAACCTGAGTCTCTTTCGTCTCCTGGATTGGCAGGCAGAGTCTTTGCCACTGCACTACCTGGGAAGCCCCAAAATATGCATTAAAATATGCATAAAATGAGTAATAAAACATCTAGATTGCCTGATACATAGTAAATGCTATATAAACTATATATGTATCTGAAAGGTAAAGAAGCCTAGATTTTAAAAGAGCTAGTATAGTGCATTATCAGTGTCTCAGATTTTTAGCTTGATACCTAAGTGATTGTTATCTCTTAACAAATAATTTATTGTGAAACCCAAAATATGTCCAGCAATAAATAGGGACACGTAACCACCAAAAGATCTTGAAGTTTCAGGCTGTGCCTTCCTAGTCTTTCTCTGACTACAGCCAGAGTCTTCATTCCTAAATGTAAGTTTGATCATGTCACTTTTATATTCAAAACCTTTCACTTCATTCCCATTGCTCTGGGGGTTCATTCATTCACATGCATTTGTTAAGGAGCAGATACTGTTTTGGGTGCTGGGAAAAGAGTAGTGAGCATTTTTTAAATTGGCACGTAATTGCTTTATAATGTTGTCAGTTTCTGCTGTACATCAGAGTGAATCAGCTATATGTATACATATATCCCGTCCCTCTTGAGCCTCCCTGGTGAGCATTTTTTAAAAAAGATATATTACACACAGACTTGCAAGTTGAATAATGTGATCTTCATTTAATGTTTGTTTCTGGGTTTATAAGATCTTCAAATGAGTGCTGATTGAGTATAGAGATTCAAAATGCCTTGCCTCCAGTAATATGAGCAGCAACCATTTCTGTCTTCCTCAGTCCCTGGTGCCCTTGTAAGAAGGTTGCTTTTTTCTTTTACTCTTTCTTTTCTGGAGGTGAGGGTCGGGGTGGCCATGTAATCGGCAGGTCCTACAGGCTGTCCTGCGGGAGCCATCCAGTGGAGAGAGGGCTTTGCGCCGTTTACGCAGCCGTCAGTGCCGTCCAGAGGAGGGACGGCTTTGCGCCGTTTACGCAGCCGTCAGTGCCGTCCAGAGGAGGGACGGCCTTGCGCCGTTTACGCAGCCTTCAGTGCCGTCCTCGGATGTTCACGCTGAGAGTTCTTTGCTCTTTGGTGTCAGACTCTGGGCTTCCCAGGTGGCTCGGTGGTAAAGGATCTGCTTCCCAGTAAAGACGTGGCGATCCCTGGGTGGGGAAGATCCCCTGGGATCTTCTTCCTGGGAAGAAGGAAATGGCAACCCATTCCAGTGCTCTTGCCTGGGAAATCCCATGGACAGAGGAGCCTGGCGGGCTACAGTCCATGGTGTTGCAAAAGAATTGGACATGACTTAGCAACTAAAACAACAAAACAAAACCCAGACTCCATGAAAGCCATCCCTAACAGGATAGCCTTGTAAAATATATAGGTATTTATATTTTTTTATTGCAGACTTTTCAGAAACACATCTCATTTATTAAATAAGACTACATTTCTTTTTCTTCTGGATAAGTTGCCACTAGATGGTGCTAGGAATTGCACCAGGCAGCTTGAAGACACAGCTACTTTTTGGCCATATGATGCAAGGGAAAAATACCTGATTGAGTCATGTACAGACTGTTTCAAAAATAATGACTTAGTCATCGTTTGTCATTTAATTCCCTTTAGGTGTTTGGAAAGTATTTTATCAAAATAATGTTTTTAAAAGCCTGTATTCGTTAAATTGTCAAAATTGTCATTTAAAAAAGTTTATAGTTTTGCATCTGTGTGTGCCCACTGTTCCTTATGTTTCAATGTAAGCCTGCAGTGCTTAAGGAAATCTTAGAGGTTAAATATTTGTGATGTTTTATTCTAAAATCAAAAGATGATTCCACTTAAGGATGTTGGTTGACATCATCTCCCTAGTGTAAATCTAGTCTGACTCATTACTGATGCTGTCCTAGGTCACGTTAGCTAGAATGGAGTGCATTGACTTCCTGCAGGAATGCTCAGAGAAGAGTAAGCGGGCGGTAGGGGCAGAGGAGGAGCCTCAGCAGCGTGTGGCCGAGGCTCGGGTCTGGGTTCAGCCTGAACCTGGGAAGTTTTGGAGCAAGAGAGAGGAGGCAAGCATTTTAAACCCAAACAGCTCATTTGTTGTGATTTCCTGTATTTTCCTTTTAGTGGATTCTTTGGTAACCACATTCCATGGGTAATCAATTCTAGTCTACGTCTCACAGTGGAACATGGCTTCCTTTGCAGCTTTTTCTCCTTTCCTGATGGATCTTTGGTTTTCAAGTCATTTGGGACAAGGGATAAGAAATGCCATGTGGTTTACACGGGTCATCTGTAGGAGATTTTCAGGAGATGGCCGCGCCACATGCTCACATGCAGTTATTAGCAGGATTAGTGCCCGTGGTGTTGAGTGCTTTCTCTGAAATTAAAAAGTGCTGATCTACCAGATATCATGCACTCAGTCTTTAATTATTCAAGCTAATCCAGTATGCATAAATGGAATCCATAGATAGTCATTCCTGAAACTATTTTTTACTGTCAACTTTCTCACATATTAAATCTTTTTTTTTTAAGAAGCTAACACCATCCATGAGAAAATGCATTGGTTTTGTGGTCTTGATTTCAGCTGAGCAACCGTTTTTGACCATTTAAAATAATTAACTAAATGAGTCACATTTGACCCTGGTTAGTTTAAAAAATTAATTGGATTATATGTAGAATGCTGGTGCTTTTATTGTCTTCCAGGTCGTCGGTGTTGTTTGTCTTCTAGAGAGGATATACAGGTTTATACCTAAAACAAATAGCCTATCTCAGTCTCTTGCATAAAAAATTACTGCCTATGATTTCATGTGCTTTTACCATGTCTCATGTGTGCCTTTAGCATCTGTTTATGTATGCAGGCATGTTTTGGGTTTATAGCTCTTTGTATGTTAGAAGAAGAATCTGTTTTAATCAGTCTATCTTTATTAGTCTTAGACATTTTGTTTTTATTTTAAAAATCCTGGCAAGAGTCACTAACTTTAAAAATGATTGAATTTAATGGCTCAAATTCCCTGTTTCTATTTTAAAATTATGTTGAAATACTAAGTTTTATAGTTGCAATATTAAGTTTTAAGTTTTATATAGTTATGTAGTTTTTTAAGATTTGAAATTTAGTGTGCAAATAAGGTATCTGTTCTATAAAGGAATTTAGAATCTGTGCTTCTGTTTGATAAATATGTAAAATTAAGTGAATTTTATTTTAAATGTATCTTAAAATGTACCAATTTTCAAATACAGATTTAAGGGCATTTTCAAAGGTAGAATAAAAAAATAAGGAACTTAAAAAAAAAGATGAAAATAGAGCAAAAGTCAGATAACAGGAAAGTGAAATAGATGATGTAGAAATCTGGGCTGAGATAGTCATTGTAATTATGTCTTAAATTTAACCCTGAGGTTACTAAGAGATAGATAGAAAGGGAAAATTCTTTGGCCTACATAATTTGTATTTTTTTTCCTAGAGGAAAAGCATATAAGTTCGTGTAGAGCTGTAGCTTTCAAGCTTTTTGGACTATTATGCATAGGACAAAATAGGTATGTTTTTGTACGGCAATTCAGTATGTGTGTTTATGTATGTATGTATGTATGAAACAGAAACAGTATGTACAGACACACACGCTTCTCCCACTAACGTTTGTGCAGCATTTGTTATCTGCCAGGCCTTCCTTTGAATCCTTACGTTAATTTCTTTAATTTCTGAAATCTCCAGACCATATGATGTAAGAACTGTTACTGTCCCTAATGACGAGATCGAGGCACAATTGTGTTACCTCTTGTGCCCGGGGATACACAGTTTGTACTTCCCTGGTGGCTCAGACGGTAAAGAATCTGTCTGCAGTGCAGGAGACCTGGGTTCACTCCCTGGATTGGGAAGATCCCCTGGAGAAGGGCATGACTACGCACTCCAGTATTCTTTCCTGGAAAATTCCATGGACAGAGGAGCCTGGCAGGCTATAGACCAGGGGTAGCAAAGAGTCAGACATGACTTAGTGAATAAACTTTCACTTTCTTTCACACAGTTATTGAACAGCATATCTAGGAATCAAAGCTGGGCAGTCAGGCATCAGAGTCTTATGTTCTTAACCATTGTTCTGTACTGCCCTCTTTTTTTTCTCTCATGTGCTTAGACTTTTTACATTCACGTGTACCTACACATGTATACCTAACACAGTAACCTCAGATATGCAGATGACACCACCCTTATGGCAGAAAGTGAAGTGAAGTGAAGTCGCTCAGTCGTGTCCAACTCTTTGCGACCCCATGGACTGTAGCCCACCAGGCTCCTCAGTCCATGGGATTTTCCAGGCATGAATACTGGAGTGGGTAGCCTTTCCCTTCTCCAGGGAATCTTCTTGACCCAGGGATCGAACCCAGGTCTCCCGCATTGTAGGCAGACACTTTACTGTCTGAGCTACCAGGGAAGCAAACAAAAGTTCTGAACACTTTTGTCATCCTGGAATGACATATTCTATAGCACCGTGGTCCATGTCAGGTGTTGCTTACTATGCACGTGTGAGTGTGTGTAAGAATGAGTGTGTGTGTGTGTGAGTATTCTAAAATGGAGATAAAGATAGAAAAATAGAGAGATGGCAATGGTGGGGAGAGACAGACACACAAACTTGTGAAGCCTGATGTGAACTAGGACTGGATTTCTATATTTAAGAGGAAACAGCATTATTTGTTGGGGTTTCTGGAAAGGTTTCCCTGCAAAGCCAAATAATGTTCCTAATTTGTCAGGTTCTATAAACTCATATTTTAGGGATTTGTCCCATAGACCTGAAATTTTGCCTTTTATCCTAGCAATTTCATACCTTAGTGAAGAAGAACTAAAGAGCCTCCTGATGAAAGTGAAAGAGGAGAGTGAAAAAGTTGGCTTAAAGCTCAACGTTCAGAAAACTAAGATCATGGCATCCGGTCCCATCACTTCATGGCAAATAGTTGGGGAAACAATGGAAACCGTGAGAGACTTTATTTTCTTGGGGCTCCAAAATCACTGCAGATGGTGACTGCAGCCTTAAAATTAAGACGCTTGCTCCTTGAAAGAAAAGCTATGACCAACCTAGACAGCATATTAAAAAGCAGAGACATTACTTTACTGACAAAGGTCTGTCTAGTCAAAGCTTTGGTTTTTCCAGTAGTCATGTATGGATGTGAGAGTTGGACTATAAAGAAAGCTGAGCACCAAAGAATTGATGCTTTTGAACTTTGGTGTTGGAGAAGGCTCTTGAGAGTCCCTGGACTGCAAGGAGATCCAACCAGTCCATCCTAAAGGAAATCAGTCCTGAATATTTATTGGAGGGACTGATGCTGAGGCTGAAGCTCTTAATACTTTGGCCACCTGATGCGAAAAACTGACTCACTGGAAAAGACCCTGATGGCTGGGGAAGATTGAAGGCAGGAGGAGAAGGGGACGACAGAGGGTGAGATGGTTGGATGGCATCACCGACTCGATGGACCTGAGTTTGAGTAAACTCCAGGAGTTGGTGATGGACAGGGAGGCCTGGTGTGCTGCAGTCCATGGGGTTGCAAAAAGTCAGACACAACTGAGCAACTGAACTGATACCTCCACATGTTCATGAAACACTTTTTAGTATATTCAGTTCTTTTTTTAGTACTTTCATTCCAAAATGCCCATTGAACCCAATAAATTGGTATTTTTGTCCACTAACAGGTCATAGCCCACAGTTGAAAAAAACTGATCTAGAGAGACTGGAGTGGGGAAGGCAGGTGGATTGATTGTCAGTGTCTGGGACATGTCACATGTGGAAAGGTAGAAATCTTTTCTCAAGTTAAATCATATATGAGGAAGGGATGTGGCCAGACATTGTAATCAGTTCTTACGTAGTTGAGGCAGGTTACAAAGCAGTGGCCAGAGAGAGACGACACCAAGTTAAGATACTTTCCTTTTCCACAGTGGTGGCAGCTAAGTTTCCTGAGCTAGTGTCCCTAGGGAATGTTGTCAGGCGTCATATGTAATCCCACATTAGAAGGATTGGGGATTTCCCTGGTGGCTCAGATGGTAAAGAAAGTGAAAGTGAAGTGAAAGTCGCTCAGTTGTGTCCAGCTCTTTGCGACCCCATGGACTATTCAGCCACGGGATTCTCCAGGCCAGAATACTGGAGTGGGTAGCCTTTCCCTTCTCCAGGGGATCG
Source organism: Bubalus bubalis (assembly GCF_019923935.1). Lineage (NCBI taxonomy): Eukaryota > Metazoa > Chordata > Mammalia > Artiodactyla > Bovidae > Bubalus > Bubalus bubalis. The sequence continues at coordinate 677,377 of NC_059167.1, forward strand.
TCTCCACCCAGGGATTGAACCCAGGTTTCCTGCATCACAGGTGGATTCTTTACCAGCTGAGCCACAGATGGTAAACAATCTGCCTGCAATTGAGGAGACCCAGGTTCTATCCCTGAGTCAGGAAGATTCCCTAGAGGGGGGCACGGCAACCCACTCCCAATATTCTTGCCTGGAGAATTCCATGGAGGAGCCTGGCAGGCTACAGTGTGCAGGGTTGCAAAGAGTCAGATTTGACTGAGTGACTAACACTGCTTTACTTCCTAAGAGTGATTTCTGCATGAAAGCCCACTGTCCCCTCTGAAGGGGAAAGGCTTGGTGCGCTCTCACTCTGCGCTGGGTTGTCATTGTTAGTTTCTCTCCCTAAAGACGTCTTCACCTGTAAGTCAGGATTGTCAACGGAGAAGGGTATTTGGCTGTATGCTACAGAGGTTTTGCTTTGTTTGTTCTCTATTTTTGTTTTTCACACATTCAACATTGAGTTTCTCCAATGTACCAGCTCCAGAATTTGCTAATGATACAAAGTGAGTAAAACCAGACATAGTCCATGGATTTGTGGAATATGCAGTCCAGTGAAAGCCACACAGTGAGGCAATCACACAAATAAATGAAAACTCCTGTTTCTGACCATTTCTGTGACAGAGTGTTAGGAGAGTATAAAATTAGAGGAGCTGTGTTAGTCTGGGAAGTCAGGAGAGGCTGTTATGTCTGAAGGAGTGAGTAAATGATGGTGAGAAGTGGAGAGAGGCAGGGAGAGGCAGGTAGTTTAGGCTACATTAAGGATTCTCATTATCTTAGGAGTCGTGGGAAATCAAGTGTTTTGAGCCAGAAGGGTTATTTTTTTAATCAGCAATTTAGATGACAACACAAAAGGTATGTTTACTAGATGAGGATGAATGCAGACTTAGAGGAGGAGTTAGTATGGTTGATGGTTAAGTCACTGTTTAACAAGATTCCAGTGTTCTGGAAGGGGAGAGCGGGGTGAACTCCAGGAACACTGACTGTGACCGCCGAGTTAGTGGCGTCTCTCTGCGATTACATCATTGGTACTTGCGGTTCATCAGAAAAAGCTTGTTCAAGTGGAAGATCATTTTAAAAGGATATATAAATATGTACTTTGAACATACTACTTTTCACTTAAAACATATAAATACATATTCATTTTGCGTGTAGGCACAAGAATCTTTGAAAGTAAGTTCTCAAACAATGGTTTGCATAAACCACACTTGTAACGCATCATCTAAAATCAGATTTCCAGTTCTTTAAAGTGAGAACCAGATACATTTGAAGTAATCTGGATACAAAGCTTTTTCCCTGAGCCTTTTATGGTTGTTTCACCCATGCCTACTTTTGTGACAGTTCCTTTTGTTTTTTTCCCCCAAGTGTCTTGCTTTTTCTAGTTCTTTTAAAGCTTTTAACCTCATTTTTTCTCTTTTCTTTCACATTTACATTTCTGTGGCTTACGTAATATGTAATTAAATTATGTAAGAACAGCATGCACCGCAGGCACACGCCAGCAAGGCAGTGCCTGTCAGTGGCTCTCGGGAAGCAGAGCAGCAGGGGAGACAGCGGCGCGGGAGAGCTGGCTGAGGGCATCGGGCTGCCGCGCTGTCTTACGGGTGGAGAGGCGAGTGCCGCTAGTGTTGGGAGCTGTTTAAGTGGCAGTCACCAGGAGCGCTTCTGCAATATGTGTGTGTGTGTGTGTGTGTGTGTGTGTGTGTGTGTGTGTGTGTGTGTGTATTAAAGAGATAGTTCCAGTACAGAAGTTACAAGATTGGAATAAACCCAAAGTGTGGCATGACTGGTAAGCCAGAGTGTACAATGTATAGGGTTTAAAGCAGCATTAATGAAAGTTTGAGTGGCAGAAAACAGTGATCTCACTGAGTGTAAGCATTCAGATCCCAGTGGGAACAGTGTGTTCTGGGTGAGCACGTGACTGAAGGAGTTAATCCAGAGGCCATCTAGTTCTTAACTGTTTTCTCTAGAACAATGCGTGTAAACATAGACAGATTCTCCTTGCATTTAATCATACGGCATTGTAAACTGATTGCATCCATAGACGGACCATAAAAATGTTTGTTTTTTTTTAACAAATTGATCAGATTTTAATGCCAGTACTTCCTGAAAAATTTTAATGAATTCAGATTTTACAAATAAAGTGAAGAGATCTGTTTAATTGTGCTCAAGATAAATTTCAGCAAGAAAGCTGCTTTTGTTTAGCTTGAAAAAGTAGTTGAATTTGTGCAGCAGCTTTCGATGTGACAGCATGCATGTCATCTTGCTCTAAAACCATCAGTCTGCTTTAACTTCTGTTGGTCATGACGCACGCCAGAAGCCTGGTTCATCACGACCACTGTGCCGATGGAGTCAGAGTCACACCCGTGGAAAAGCAGACTGAAACCTAGTCTGAGGAACTAGACGTTTCCCCTGGACACTGTGCTTAGCTCATCTTACGTGATTTCTTTTATCATCAAGCCATTGAGACCATTGTCAACAAGGTTTGCAACATTGTACTGTCTATGTCTGGTAGAATAGGATGCTGAATCCATATTTCAGTTTGAGCAGAAATGACTTTCATAATATATCTGTAGTTTGCCCCCAACCTATGGAATTCCTCCTGCAGCTTGGAAAAAGCTTATGTGGTTGTCTTGATCCAGTCTTCTCCTTGGAAACAGCTACTATAACCTGTCGGTATGGGAGCACACAGCAATGTCTGTCGAGCCTTAAAATGAAAGATATACCTCATTCATATGGTCATAGGTATCTGTCAAGCAAAGACAGGAATTAATCCTTGTCATTGTTTTTTTTTTTTTTTTTGACCATGCAGCTTGAGACTGAACCCAGGGCCTCGGCAGTGAAATCTCAAAGTCCTAACCATTAGACCACCAGGGAATTCCCATTCCTAGTTGTCATTTGTTTTTTGAATGTAGTTAGTTAGTGTGGTCACTCAGTCATGAGACCCTTGCAAACCCTGTGAACTGTAGCCCGCTAGGCTCTTCTGTCCCTGGGATTCTCCAGGCAAGAATGCTGGAGTGGGCAGCCATTCTCCAGGGGATCTTCCCAGCCCAGGGATCGAACCTGGCTCTCCCACGTACCGACTGAGCCGCCAGAGAAGGCCTTTTAGAGTTTGCTTTCCCTCGGTCTAATATGTAGAACTTCAACGTCATCTCATCAAGCGCTGCTAGACTTGATCTCTGGAAAACCAGTGAACTCCATGTCTTCTTGTGCTGACATGGTTGACAGAGTATCTTGGAAAGGCCCTTTCTCTGGAGAAACTGATAAGATCAGAGCACTGCACAGGCTTCTGTGAAGATTGCTGGCAGTACATCTGAAGCCATTTCATGTTGATGCAGAGATTAGAGTTATGCTGAAGCCTGAAGCTTTGTCTCTTGACCCAGGCTGCAGATCCCAGCTGTGTTGCCAAGCATCTGTTTTAGGGGCTCCATCTGAGCAGCAAGTGCTATTGTTTACCTTTTTTGGCCAGAAGAGTTTTCGCCATTGGTTGCTTTTTACATTTTCCAAAAGATGCTTTCAAAATAGGCTTTACCACCATCAGCACACAGCGAGCAAAGCCAGGAGTCGGCTTCACCACAGGGCAGCCATTCATCTCACTGGAGACTAAAAGGAAGTGATATTACCGCCAGGTTCAGTTGCAGGGGCCCCTCTTAAAACACTGGAAGACCCGTAGGTGGTTCTGGACCGGATGGCACTCTTCCGCGGGAGGACTCCTTCCCTCCTTCCTCGGCACTAACCTGCAGACCCGCTCAGTCAGGACAGGTGGCTTCTTCAAGGTCCCTCCAGCAGTGAATGTTTTCTTCCTCCTTTGCAATGTGATCAGCAACCTTATGGCCGCTTCAGAAAGCAGGGCTGTTTGGAGGCAACTCTTTTTTTTCTTAAGCAGTCTACTCAAAAATAAGATCTTGTTTGCCTGAAATATTTGTTGTTTGAAACATTGTAAGGCACTTCTTGAATTTTATTGCCGTAAGCATCTATTGGCATATCATGTGATAGAAGTACCATAGCTTTAGTTAATCATGGCAGTTATAGAAGTAAAAGCTGAAGACTTGCGAGCATCAGCATACTTTTTTCCCCTGACAGTTTCCTGACAGATTAAAAATAATGCTAATGGCAGGATGTGTCTTTAACGCATTGGAAAACTTGTGGTTATCATCACACGGCAAGGAGGATGACTGCTTATTATTTGACCATGCAGTGTGTAACGGGCATTAAGGATGATTTTATATTATTTTCCCACCTACATTAGCATCCGATGCTATCTCACTGTCATTTGAAGTGAAATTTGACATTGTTTAAAGGAATACAAAAAAAAAATCAAAGAAGAGTTATTTCCAAATGCACAGTGCACCTCAAGGGAACCTCCTAGTGGTACAAACTCTTAACATCGTTTGCTTTTAGATTGGCTTAGCGAGTAAGGACGTTTTGCTTAGATGAGATGGTGTGACTGTATTTGTAATATTTAAAAGATTAGAGAAGATGAATAATATTCTGTTTTGTAAGTCCAGAAGGTGTAAGGACTAACTGATGAATATTGTAGAAAGGCCTCTTTCCACTCAAGGTAAGGCACATTTTTGAATATTTAGATCCCCCCCATCCACAAAATGGTCTACTTTACAAAACTTCCTCCACTTGGAAGTATTAGTACTGTGTCTTTGCTACCATGCAAACAGCTGACCTGTATTGTGGCTTCTATTTAATGTCTGGTTCCTCATTTCTTAGTCTGTGAGCTCATTCACTTTAGGGAGGTTGCTGGAGCGCTGCTCGAAACGGGGTCTTAGGAGTCGGGCCAGAGGGGCGGCTGTGACCTTGAGCCAGGGGCCCAGTTCTCCGTGCTCCATTTCCTCACCTGTAAAGTGGGGGTCACCCCTCACCCTCTCAGGGTGCTGTAGGAGTCTCAGGAGTTTGTCTCTGAAGTGCAGACCCTCTAAAGTGGAGGTCACCCCCTCACTCCTTCGTGGGGGTGCTGTGGGAGTCTCAGGGTTAGTCTCTGAAGAGCAGACCCTCAGCAGGTCGGTGCTCACACCCTGCGTCTGTCTGCCATGTCGGCAGCACCTGGGCTGAAGGACACACGAGCACTGGGAAGGAGTTCATGGCCATCTTCCCATGATGTTGTAGAAAGATTTTCTTTGTTGGAGAAGACAGACGGGTAGCAATTTCTAAGGACCATAACAGTCTGGAGACAGGAATCTCAGCACAGAAATTTAGGGCAGGTGCCTTGTGTGTGTAGGGGAACACAAAAACATGGTCCTTCTAGAGGACTTGACTTTCTTCCGGATTTCTGTGGAACCTTATTCCATGGAAGATGTAGTAAGTACTCATTAGAATATTCTCCAGCTTCATTTCACTGCTTCTGAATGGATTGTTAGGTTCTAACAATGCTTTGACTTTTTATTTTTTGGTTCACTTCTGCCTTACTAAACTTTCAATCTGTAATCATTTTATTTTCGATACAAGACACAACCCATTTGTTAACTTTTTCTATAGTCCAGGGTATGTTCAGTTTGTTTATGGTATAGATTTTATTAAAATCCGCACCATCCAATTTCTAGTACTCATGAAGAATGTCTGTTTTTAAAAAGACAGCACTTACGGTTAGTTGTGTAGTGCTTTCATTTGAATCAGCTCTGCCACTTTTTACCCAAGTACTCTGGCCACATCCTTTCGGTAATTCCATTTTGCACTTCTCTCTGCAGAATGGGGTTACTGAAAGCACCAACCTCACTGGCTGTTGAGCGAGCGAGGCACTGTATGGAGTGTGTTTAGCATAGAGCCTGCATCGCCTAGTCCTTAGTGAGTGTCTTCCCTCCCTTCTAAGGAATGTTACCACCGTTCTCTGTCCATCATATATCACGAGTCAGCACTCATTTACTTCCTCACGTCCTGAACCAAATGACGTCCCCGGCGAAGAGCCCATCCCTTTGCTGTTGCTGTTCAGTCGCTCAGTCGTGTCTGACTCTCTGTGACCCATGGACTGCAGCACGCCAGGCCTCCCTGTCTTTCACCATCTCCCAGAGCTTGCTCAAACTCATGTCCATTGAGTCGGTGATGCCATCCAACCATCTCATCCTGTCGTCCCCTTCTCCTCCTGCCTTCTGTCTTTCCCAGCATCAGGGTCTTTTTCAGTGAATTGGCTCAAAGCATCAAGTGGCCAGAGCATTGGAGCCTCAGCTTCAGCATCAATCCTTCCAATGCATATTTAGGCCCTTCCCTTAAAACTGCCTTATTTGTGGGTAGGTTAGAACAGGATTATATGCTAAACACTGTTGAGGTGTGGGCAGAGTCTGAGGAAGCACGGGTCTGGATCAGAACTTAGACCAGCTCCAGAAATGGTCTTGATGAAAGCACTTCAGAGTGGGACTGGTCTCAACCATCCCAGGAGGTGTTTGCATTTTGAGAAGGGAATAAACTTTATACCCTGTAGGGGTGAACTGGGGACCTACTCCTTCCCTTTATCAGTTTTTTGGTCTGCCTTCTTCCTCCTCCTTCCTCCTGACCTTTCCCTGCTTCTCTAGGTGAATAAGCACAGATATCTGCTCTGGGCACAGGATCCAATATGGCCCCAATGCCTCCACATAGAGCGGAGTGGCCCTGTACACAGGATTTTCCCAGCTGAGCCCAAACTTAGGGAACATGTGGCAAGGTTCACCTACTAACTTCTGAACTGCTGTTCAGAGCTGTAAAGGGGATTCTGTTGGTATTGCTTGCTATTTAGAGTCTTTTACAGGCTTCCCTGGTGGCTCAGACGCTAAAGAATCTGCCTGCAATGCAGGGGAGAGACACCCAGGTTTGATCCTTGGGTCAGGATCTGAAGATCTCTTTTGTTTGTACAAGGTCAGCTTATGTTGCTTTAGACTTTTTAAAATAAGTATAGAGGAGTACTTGAGATACTTGATTCATATGTGTGTATGAGACTTTTTTTTTTTTTTAGATTCTTGTTAAGAACTATTTGTATTTGTTTACAGCAGTAGCAAAACCTAGAGGTTTTATGTAACGTCTGCAATGTCCTGGTTGCTCAGAATTGGACTGTGGTTAATTGGCCATGATAACAGTTGTTTCCTACAGCTGAGCACCCTGAGGCGAGAAGAGCGGTAAAAGGGTGAAAGCCTCCCTTCGTCAGCAGGAGTGAGATACCTGCGTCTGAGGGTTAGACCTAGAGATGTCTGGCATAAACTTGAAGAAAGGTGTAAAAGAACTATCAGAAACGGCACTAAGGGTCCTTTTTCATCCAGAGAATGTTCCTCTGTGCACTGTTAACCTTCAGTCTGCACTCAGTTACCACTCTGCCTGGGTACCCTTTTAATAATCTTCTGATTTTTTTCTTTTCATTTTCAGCTTACGGAAAGGTGTTTCTTGTGCGTAAAGTAAGTGGCCACGATGCTGGAAAGCTGTATGCCATGAAAGTTCTGAAGAAGGCCACCATAGTGCAGAAGGCCAAGAGCGCGGAGCACACGCGGACGGAGCGGCAGGTGCTGGAGCACATCCGGCAGTCGCCCTTCCTGGTGACGCTGCACTACGCCTTCCAGACGGAGACCAAGCTCCACCTCATCTTAGGTGAGTGCCGCTCCTCGGCTCACTCCGGCTTGCCACGCACACTCTGGGCCCTGAGTTGTAACCTGCCCAAAGGGTGGCACACTTCAGACTTAGAAGAGGAGTCTTGGGACTTCCTGGTGGTCCAGTGGTTAGGACTTTGCCTTCCAAACAGGGAGTGAGGGTTTGACCCCTGCTCGGGGAACTGAGACCCCACATGCCTCACGGCCAAAAAAACAAGAACGTGAGCAACAGAAGCGATATGGTGACACGTTCAACACAAGCTTTAAAAATGGTCCACATCAAAACAAAAAAATCTTCAAAAAACAAAAGAAGAGATGAAATCTTTTGACTTCCGTTCTTCTCTCCATGGTGGCATTTCCTTGAACATCCGGAATTGCTCTGGATTTGGGACCTCCTGGCCTGAAGAAATTTGTGGGCCTCTTTTTCACACTCCTTTTTAATCTTGAACACGGGAGTCATTTGGGTGGCTGCCTCCCTGGGCGGTAAATTCTATTCAAATGTGAGGAGCTGAATGGGAAAGTGGGCCACAGCTCTCAGGAACGTACAGGTGTGGGCCAACAAGGGTATATTTATGGAAATCAGTAATTAGGAAAAAGAAAAGATTTTTCTTAGAGATGCTTTGCTTTTCTAGTGAAAAGCCTGGTTTTAAGGGAGAGCCCCACAAGTCATCAGTACTCTGCTCACTCCCGTTCCCACCCACAGACGCTGTCTGAATCCTTTCCTTTATGGACTGCAGCCCGCCAGGCTCCTCTGTCTGTGGAACTTTCCAGGCAAGAATACTGGAGTGGGTTGCCATTCCCTTCTCCAGGGGATCTTCCCAAACCAGGGGATCAAACCCTGGTCTCCTGCATTGCAGGCAGATTCTTTACCACTTGAGCCACCAGGGAAGTCCTGTCAGATAGAGTTGGACTGCTGTGAGTATGTGGACTTCAGAAATGTCCCCTGTGCAGATTTGAAATCTGGCCAGATTTCTTTTCAGAAAAGTTGTACCGTCCTCTCTTCCTGCTGGAAGTAAATGGCAGTACTGCTAGAGTTACTCTCCTCCATCATAGAATATATCTTCTGCTACCCTTGTAGTGCCATCCTTGTGAGAACTTGCACTTATGTATTATAATACCCTGGTACTGATCTCCTGTGAGGATTAAGTGAGGTGGAATTTCACACACAGTGCTCTGTGAGGATAGCCGGCTCTCGTCCCTTCGGTGTGCTGGCCCTCTGCTTGGTGGAGTCCTAGTTATCACTAACCCCCACAGCAGCCCTGCCTCTCATTAGAGGTGCTGAGGTGCTGGAAGCTGCATTTCCTGCAGTCACTTATCTTGTATAAGCTTGAGAATAAAGATCTGAACTCAGATCTGAATCATGAAGTCTGTCTAACAGTGCCCCTTGTTTTCTCCAATTATTAGTGATACAAATAGACTTTTTAATATATATTTGGCAACTTTATCAAATGCTCTCATTTTGAAAATTATACTTTTATTAATGCTGTCTATAATTGCATTCATGTTTTGAGGCCCAGTTTGCAGTGTTTAGCATCCCCTAAACCATCCCAAATCTTCTGTACCCGCAGGCCATAGTCTCCCTGTCTGGTCAGGGTCCCGACTCCAGCGACCATCTGCGTGGTGTCTCAGGCCTTCATTCTCCTCCTGCGTGTATCTGTTCAGCTTTGCTGTTTTCTGATTTTTAAATAAAATTCCTTCTGTATTTTTCCCCAGTAGCGTGTAGTGGACAGGGCATCGTAATACAATGGTTTCAACATTTTTAGCAGCCGAACCCTTCCCTCAAGTGCAAACACAAACCTTCAACTGGAAAACAGATAGAAATGAGGAGCGGGGCTTGAGTCTGAGTCTCAAAGCACAAACCCTATAGTTTATTTCTGGTCCTCCCCCAGTCACAATTGACATGGAAGCCTCAGGGAGTCTAGGAAGACTCGCTATAAATGATCTTCTTGTTCAGTGAACAAGATTTTACAATAAACTGGCTCATGACAGTTAAATCAGATGCCTGAGCTCATACAACCAGCGCGAGCCCTGAGCGGGAGAGCCGGACTCCTGGGCTCTGCGCCCGCTGCCCGCCCGCAGCCTCTCCTCTGCTCCCTGACGTGCTGTGCTCCAAGTTGTTCATTGTAAATGCTGCACTATTAACCTCAAAGTAGATGAGTGGAATATTTTGGTTTTGATTAAAAAACAGTCCTTGATAATGTTGCTCTTTTTGTTGTTGCTTCTTTGTTACTTTTGCTCTTTGTCAGTGGCCCACAAATAAATGAATACAAACCCAAATGAGAGAGCCCATCTCTTCTGGCAGCTCAAGAGCAGAATGTAGAGTGGACCGTGGCCTTGTCCCTCGTAGGTGAGGCAGGCAGCGCATTTGGAAGGCCTGCCTTCTACCTCCTCTCCCTGCAGATGCCTTTACTCTCCTCTTTGTGCGTGTTTGTCGTTGCTATTTGACTTTAAAGACAAAACTTTTCAGAAATCTTGAACGGGACTTTATTAAACTTTTTTCATTTTTGTTTTTTCTGGTTCTGTTGTTTGTTTGCAGTGCTTGGAACGCATGCTAGGTCAGTCTTCCAAATACGGTCTCAGTCTGCCAGGGCCATCATGACGAAATATAAGACCGGGTGGCTTACTGAGCAGAAGTTTCTTCCTTCTCGGTTCCAGTACCTGGACGTCCCGCACCACGGCACCAGTGGGAGTTTGCCGTGCGGGCCGTGAGGGAGGGCCTGGCCCAGCCTCGCCCCGGCTCGCGGAGGCCCCTCTGACCACGCCTGCACATGGCTGACCCTCTGCAGTGTTGCTTTTTGTGTTCAGGTTTTCTCTTCTGGTGAGGACTGGATTAGAGCTTACCCCGATGGCCTCACTTTAACAACCTAGTTGCCTCCTTAAAGGCCCGACACCAGTACAGTCACATTCTGAGGTTCTGCGGCTAAGACTTCAACGTGTGCATTTGGGGGAGACCGTTTCAGCCCGTAACTGTCTTTAAAGGTGTGTTGATTAACTTTATCTAGGTTTTGTGTACTGTTAGAGATTAATAGCAAGAGTTCATATGTCAAGCAAGCTTTTCAGGGATCCAGCTGGCTGACCTTTGTTCTGATGAATAAACAAACATTATAGACCCTTTAAAAACCTTCACTGTTACCGCAGAAGCAGATACATGCATGTAGAAACTGTAGCAAAACAAAAACAAGAAAGCATTTTCAGGATGAGGGTTTCCTTCCTGACACCTCTCTGTCACCGCCTCAGCGCGTCCCTCCAGGCCTTCGCGTCTGTGTGTCTGCATGCGTGTGCACTTTATTACGATGAAGTTGTCCTGTACAGGGATTGGTAACCAGCTTTTTTTCTTTTGATATATTAAGGATGTCTATCTTTCCTGGTTAATGAGTTTTCATTTCACTTAATATCTGGTGATACTCATTTGTCTGTTGCCACGTAACTTTAAAATTTCATTGCTTAAACAATAACGTGTTCTCTCGTGATGCTCTGGGTTGGCTGGACTTGCTCACGTGGTAGAGAGTGGAGGGCTGGCTGGGCTTGAGGGCTGAGCTGGTGTCATTCCCATGTCTGAAAGTTGCTGCTGCTCTGGCTGAGACCCTCTCTTCCTCTGCACGTGGCTCTCACCCCCCAGTGCGGCAGATCAGCTTCTTCCCATCGTGGCCGCCTCGGGGCGGCTCGTGCAGACAGCCAGGAGGGCGAAGGGAGGGGTCAGGAGGCGCTCTGAGGCCCTGAAGCTCACACAGCCTCACTTCCAGTGCAGAACCAGCCCAGGTCTAATGAGTAGGAAAGCAGGCTCGGCTTCTTGTCATGTCTTTTTTAAAAATAATATTTTTGTACACACATATATATATAATTGACATACAACATTATATATTACAGTTGGCATACAATATGACTGTAAATTAACTTCAGGTGTACAACATAATGATTTGATATTTGTATGTATTGCAGAACAGTCGCCGCAGTAAGCCTGGTTAACACCCATCACCACCCATAGTTATAGAATTATTCGTTGTTGTTGTGATGAGAACTTTGAGGGTCTACTCTTGTAGGAACTTTCAAATATGCAGTCCAGTGTTATTAACTATCGCCACTGCGCTGTGCGTTCCATTCCCGTAACTGGTTTGTTTTATGCCTGGAGGTTTGCCCTTTTGACTGCCTTCACACATTTCATCCATGCCCCAAGCTCCCACCTCTGGAGCTGTCTACTCTTTGTTTCTTCCTCTTAGATTCTGCATATAAGTGAGATCATATGGTACTTGTCTTTCTGTTTGCCTTATTTCACTTAGCGTAATGCCCTCAAGATTCATCCATGATGTTGTAAATGGCAAGACTTCATGTTTATGGCCAGATGATATTCCACTTCATGTGTGTGTAGAAATGCACACAGACATGCACGCACATAGCCCACATTTTCTCTGTTTGGTCGTTCGTTCATTAATGGACACTTAGGGTGTGTCTCTGTCTCCCGTTATAAGTAACGCTGCAGTCAGCATGAGGGCCCACGTGTCTTTTCAAGTTAGTGCTTTTGTTTTCTTCAGATGAACACTCAGAAGCCGGTTGCAGGATCGTATGGTGGCTCTGTTTGTAATTTTTTGAAGAAGCTCCATACCGCTCTGCATCGTGGCTGCGCCAGTTCACATTCCCACCAACTGTACACAAGGGTCCCTTCTCTCCGCATCCTCAGTGGACTTGCTTCATAATGTGGCGACTGCAAAGGCTTTGTGGCCGTCCACCACACAAGTTTGTGCTCACATTTCACTCATTGTCCCATAAAATCCTGTGCAGCTGGTTTGTTCAAACCAGGAGCACTCACTTGGTTGTCTGCTTGAAGTCCCTCAACCTGGAATGCTCCCTTTTTTATATCCTTGGTTTATTGATCTGAAAACATATAGTGACTTTAGCTTATTCCTCTGCTGAATTCCAGTATTTGGGAAATCGGACCTCAAGTCTTCATAAATGGACATTAGATATTTTTGCTGGAATACACCATATCACAGTGCAGAAACCGACGATCTGGTTGTTAGTGATGCTCAGACTAAATTACAGAGGTGCTCATCTGATCTGTTTGTAATAGAGTTATGTTTTTTTTTCCCTTGGAAGTGAAAATAATCTGTGATGTTTTGATACTTTATGGTTTTAACATTTAACACTTCATAATTCATTGCTTAAATCAACTGTTTCATTGTGAGTTACAAAATTGTTGTTGTGATGAGAATGTTAAAGGCTTACTCTCTCAGAAACTTTCAAATATGCAATCCAGTGTTATTAACTATAGTCACCCTGCTGTACATTATATCCCCATGACTGATTTATTTTATAATTGGAATTTTGAACCTTTTGACTAAAGGGTGATTTTTCTAAATCTGTCATTTCTTCTACATCTATTAGTTGGCATTCTTCTGAAAAAGTATGGCTTTGTCTCATCCACTGTAATTTTTTGTTTACCCTGAGATCCTGAGATATAGTTTCTAATGGAAAGACCAGATGCAGTCCCTTTAATTGCCAGTATTCAAAGAAAGAAGTTAAAGAACATTCAAATGGTGCTGTGTTTCAGGATCCCTGATAATCAGTTGTCTTCAGCTGTAACCAGAGGCGGCCTGCTCTGTACACTGCTCTGGCCTTTCTTGTTTTCACTTCACAGGGTATCCTGGGTTCACGCTTTATTAGTTTATAAAGCTCTTCCCTGTTCTTTTTTGTCTCTGCACAGGTTTCCATTCCACTCCGTAGCACACCCGATCAGTCCTCTAGGGTGGATCCTTGGGTGGTCTCCAGTCTTACCCTTTGATCCAGAGTACACAACTCGTGAATGTCATTTCCCACTTGCGTAGGAAAAAAGCTAGCCTTAATTCATGGGAAGAGGTTGCTCGATCTGTATTTTTGCATCTGTAACTTCACACATGCCTTTCCACAGGGGTTGTGCCCTTTACACTCCCACTAGAATTGTGTTAGAGTACCTGTTTCTCCACAAAGCATACTGTCAAACTTCTGGATGTTTGTCTGTCTCATAGATAGGTGGTGTCTCAGTGTAGAGCTGATTTGAATTTTTTGTGGGGTTGGACATATCTTCGCACGTTTAAAAGGTCCTGAGTCTTTCTCTGCACCTTGTCTGTCTGTCCCCTTTGCCCGTTTGTTTCCATCTCAGTTTTCTAGGAGCTTTGAGAGTAATCATTTGTAATAGTCACAGTAAATCCTTCCCTGTTTTCCACTTTTCTTTTGACTTTATGATGTTTTACCATGTAAAACTTAATTAAATTTATATGGAATAGAATTTGTTTAAAAAGATCTTTATGGCTTAGGGAGTTTAAGTCATAGTTAGAAAGATCGCACATTCCTGAGGTTGTAAGGAATTCACCAGTATTTTTCCAGTGCTTGTATGGTTTTATTTTTTGCATGGAGAACATCCCAACACCACACACTAAGAAGTCCAGGTTTACACTGACTTGAGGCGCTGCCTTTTACATATCTTAAATTCTCATATATATTCATGTCTTTCCTGACTGACTGACTTGTTCTGTTGAATCATATGCCATTACCATGTTCTAGTTTATCAGTTTTACAATATGTTTTAATACTCAGAAAGGCTAGACCCCCTTTGTCTTTCATGTCTATTATTTTTCAGAGTTTCGGGGGGTTCCGTCATGTTTGTTTACTTTGGATGTGAACTTTAGAATCAAATTGTCTAGTTTTGGAGGGGGACTTGTTCGGGTGTTTTTAATTGCAGTTGTCTTAAATTTTAAAAAAGTAATTTCGGGAGAATTGGTATTTGTATGATATTGGTTATTCCTGTTCAAGAACATGGTATGTCTTCTCATGTGTTGAAGTCTGCTTCTGACACCTTCAGGAGTGTTTTATTGTTTTTCTCCTATCCACGTTTCCTCAGTCAGTCTCAGATAGTCAGTCCACTGTTGCTGCTGTCAGGAGGGTCTTTTTTCCCACTGAATCTTCTGGCTGTTAGTTTCCATGCGTCCATCACCCTCTTGGTGTTTAGCCGCATTTGTGCCCGTGCTCACGCTGTCTCTCAGCCTGCGTGCAGCGTGCCGTTTGGTGGGTGTGGGCTTTCTTAGGCTCGAAGTTTTACTGAGGGAGTAGGTCGTGGAGATTTACAGTCATTCTTTCTGTTCTTTAAGATGTTTTGGGAGCAGACATGGAAATTCAGGTCCAGGTTGCCATCATGCTTCTACTAGGATTCATGGCTCACTGGAGATTACCAGGCTTGTTCCTTTGGGATAAAATTTGTCTGCTTGGCACAGGCTTCTCCAAATGATAAGGTTATTACATGTGAGTGTTATCTTGACAGATGCCATCTTTGACATTTGCCAGATGTGGTGCGCAGCATTTCCCTCAGAGCTGAGCTGTGCGCTGGTCTCCCACAGTGCGCTTTGTGTACTTGGAATCGCCTCCGTCCATTTGTATTCTGTGTGCTGTCCTCTAAAGCGGGGGCCAGCGGCGGCGGGCTCAGTTTGGTCTCTGGACTGTAATTTGTTGACCCTTGCAGTAAATGCATCTAAGTCACATCTATGTTTTTTTCTTTAAATTCTGTATCATTAATATCAGTTAGGCTTTGTTTTAATTTATATCTAATGGCATCATATAGATTGATGGATTTTTTTCTTTATATTTTTTTTAGCCTCTCCAAATCTTACAACGTGGAGCCCATTCCTCTTTTTATAACTTTTTTTTTTTTTATCTCTCTTTGCCTGCTTACAGCAAGGAATATAAACATTTTCATCTGTTCTCCTTCTCTCTCTTAAAACTCATATTCATTTCAGCTGTCAGTGGGAGGGAATTCTATGTGGAAAATAATCTGGGAAAACAATTTTTCTTTGCCGCTAAGTTATAATTTTGTCAAAACACCAGCTGATCTGTGACTGTGTAAACTGTCAGATTAATCAGTAGAATTCAGAAGACACTAAAGAAGCAAATCACGAAGGTCCTTATAAAGGTGATGCCGTGGAGCACTCTTGGCAATGAACGGCCCCCACCCGCCTTCCAGACAGTTCTGTCGTTGTGAGTCACCCTTTCAACAAGAGCTCAAAGGTATTTAAGACATTACAGTTTCACTTTCGAGTGTTAATTTCATCTCAGGAATTGCAGGGATGAGGCTACTTGCTGAGGCGGTGACAGTGAGAATGGTCCGTGATCCGTCTATAGCGCAAGCAAGACAGACCGTGACTGAAGGAGCTTCCTCACTAGACATGACTGACTTATAGCACTGATACATAGCTATGCCTCAGTCAGAACTTTCTGATGATTCTGATGCCCTGGAATGCATTTGCAAGAGGTACCATTAGAATGTTGAGCTAAAACCAGAAGAAAAATTGAGATGACTCCGGCATGACATTAAAAAGAAATTGCCTTCAGGTGTGTGTGATACATGGCGTGACGCCTGCTCCTGAGATTCAGGAGGAGTGAAAGGAGCAATCAGGCACCGTTCAGGGGAGGAAGCACTGGGGAGTGCGGACCGGACACGTGGGGTTGATGGACGCGAGGGGTCCCAAAGGAGGAGGAGAAGCTGTAGGAAGGAAGAATAAGATGGAGAGCAGGACCTGGCTGGGGATGAGGCGGTCCTGAATGATGGGGGATGTGGAATAATGACAGTTAGCTCTTTGGAAATTGCCACCATAAGAAATATGAACCAGAGAAGTTCTGAAGAGAATTTGAGATGAAAAGGCTAAATGACTGGAGATGGGTCAGAGCGTTACTAGATTTAAGTAGGTGTTTGGAGGGTGAAAGTGAAGCAGAGAAGCTTTCTTTGGACGCAGGAGACCCAGGATTTAGCCCTTCTTTCTGTCGGTTTAGTGGCCACTTCCTCTCCTGCCATCAGATTTCCATGCGTTTGCGTGAACAAGGTGGAGCCTTGGAAAGCGGGCCATGTCCTTGCGTGGTTGCCCTGCATCCTCATCGGAGAATGATGCCGTCACGTAGAAAGCGGGCCAGGTCCTTGCATGGTTGCCCTGCATCCTCAGTGGAGAATGATGCCGTCAGGTCGTGTCTGCAGTTTTCAGTGATGCTCCAAGGCTCAGTGTCTCCAGTGGACTCCAGTTTCTCCATCTGTTAACAGAAGCATGTGTAACTCTGACAGTAGGGCTTCCCTGTTGGTCTGGGGGTTAAGAGTCTGCCTGCCTGTGCAGGGGACGGGTGCATCCCTGGTCCAGGAAGATTCCCCGCGCCGCAGCCACGTGGCCCCTGTGCCATATCCACCGACCGCGCAGGCCGCAACCACTGAGGCCTGAGCCTGGGGCCCATGGGCCGCGGCAGGAGGAGCCACCATTCACCACAGCTAAGACCCAGAGCAACCAAAAATAAATACATTAAAAAAACAGAACCATGACCAGTAGAGAGGTTGAACATGAAGTCAAGTTAGATACGCAGAGGTCTTAAGTAGCTGGAACTATCCTCAGCTAACTAACAATGTATGTTTCTTCTCAACAAAGTGAATTTTTCCATGTTCTTAATGCCCTGATACAGTGATGTTAATAGTGTGATTAGAAAAACTTGTTGCAAATATTTAGAGGTGACGTTGAACACTTAATTTTTTTTGTTTTGAAATATAAATAATATGTATTCTAAAATCAGTAATTTTGATTGAAAACAGATGTTGTTTGTCCTAATGTTAATTCCATAAGATATAGTTGCTTTAGTCCTTTGGACTGCAAAGAGATCAAAACAGTCAATCCTAAAGGAAATCAGTCCTGAATGTTCATTGGAAGGACTGATGCTAAAGCTGAAGCTCCAACACTTTGGCCCCTGATTCAAAGAACTGACTCATTGGAGAAGACCCTGATGCTGGGAAAGATTGAAGGCAGAAGGAGAAGGGGACGACAGAGGATGAGATGGTTCAGTGGTATCACCTACACAATGGACATGAGTTTGAGCAAGCTCTGGGAGTTAGTGAAAAACAGGGAAGCCTGGTATGCTGCAGTCCGTGGGGTCTCAAACAGTTAGTTGGACACAACTGAGCGACTGAACTGAACAGATATTTGACATGTTATGTTAAAGTACCCAATTTGGTATATGTATATAGGGCTTCCCAGGTGGTACTAATAGTAAAGAACCTGCCTGCCAATGCAGAAGACATAAGAGACATGGGTTTAATGTCAGGAAGATCCTCTGGAGGAGGGCATGGCAACCCAGTCCAGTATTCTTGCCTGGAGAATCCCAAGGACAGAGGAGCCTGGCAGGCTATAGTCCATGGGGTCACGTAGAGTCAGATACAACTCAGCAACCAGGCACGCATGCCTGCAAGGCAGGTTATACAGGGTCTTTAGATACTAGACCCAAATGGACTTGGATTTAAATTTCAGCTTCATCTCTTAATAACTGTGACATCTTGAGCAAGTCACTTGGTTACGAGCATGATATACAAATTACTGATGTATCTATTGGTCTTTTCCACATAACACTACCCCAAATTAAATGGCTTTGACATAGCCGTTTGCGGGGACTCCCTCTAGGCTGGACCACTGAGGTGTTCACTGTGCTAGTCTCACTTTGCTCTTCTTGCAATATCCTTTCTCTTGGTTTGCAAACTGAAAAGTGTCTGTTTACTTTAGTAACATAAGGTTGTTTTAAACCCTAGGCTGTGCTGCTGTGGGGTGGAAGTTGCACTGCTCTGTCCATAAGTGAGTGGAGGCTCTGTTAGGCAGGATGACAGCCATCCCAAGATGCTGAGATTCTCTTCTTCAGAACTTGTGAGCATGGTGGGTTACATGACAAACAATTAAGAGAAGAAAGGTTGCAGATGGATTAAAGTTATTAGTCAGCTGACCTTAGAATAAGGAGATTATCCTGGATCATCCGGGTGGGCCCAGTGTAAGCACAGGGTCCATAAAAGTGGAGAGGAAGGGAGAAGAGGAGTCAGGTGGAGATGTGCCTGCAGGAGGGGTTAGAGTGACGTGATTTGGGGTGAGACGTGATTTGCAGCCTTGCTAGCTTGGGCGATGGAGGGAAGGGGCGGTGAGTCAAGGCACACGAGCCACTTCTTCGGTGCTGGAAAAGGCAAGGAAGCAGACTTGCCCCTGAACTCCCAGAATAAATGCAGCTCTGCAAGCACCTTGATTTTAGCCCAATGATACCCACACCAGACTTCTAATCTACAACATAAAATAATAAATGGGTCTTATTTTAGACCACCAAGACTAGTAATTTGTTATAGCTGCAGTGGAAGGAGAGCAGAGAGTAAGCAAGGAGCGAATCAGACATGTAGACCACTCTTTAAAGAACTTTTGCTGGGAGAGGAAAAGGAAAGGGAAGACGGGATATGCGGGATTTAGGGAGGATGCTCGTGTTTTAAAGTGGGTGAGATTTTGTGACTTTGAATTTTCACATTATTTATGTGATTTTTGTTGTTACTTTTATGCTTCTTAGAAACACACTCCAGCTACTGTCACATAAAAATCTTTAAAGCAATGTATTTGCATTTGAATAAAAGCAAGCTATCTCTGCAATTTTAAAACTTGAGGATTGCACTAAAATATCAATTATTTAAGAAAACTTCTCTTTTGCTTAATACTGACTAAAACTAATTAGACCCTGTGGTACTTTCTAGAAATATATGTTAAACATTTATAAGCTTTGAAATTATGCTTACATTGAGAGAGTAGATGTCAGGACACCATATATTTGAATTTTATTTTAAAATTATTATAATTAAATATGTCATTGTTTTTTAGTTCTATAAATTGTAACATATCTATAAATAATAACAGTAGTTAATAGTCATTTAAAAAAAATGCTCACTGTATGTTTGGCCCAAGTTTAACTCTAAATAGCTCATTTAATCCCCATGGCAGTCTTATGTGTGATGGAATTATTTGTATTCATATTTTATAGATACAGAGTATGAGCCATTCTGCATATAAAGATCATCACTTAGCAACTACAAATGAATTGAAATGTAATCGTTTTCATATAGGAAGTTGCCTTTAGTTTAATCAAGGAACCAGTAGTCTGTACAAGCATCATACAAGGTGTTCCATTGTATGGGCTGTAAATAAATCTCAGTATAATGTTAAGTTGGTAAATGTTTTATAAAAGTCACCTTGATGAAATGTGCCTCACCGCTCCAGAGAACATATCATACTTATTCACTGGTTTATTTATAATTATTGTCACGAAGACATGCTGTTGATGGTCTCCTTCTTTTCTTCTGTTATGAACAGAATGTATTTTGAGACTTATTCTGAACATTTCTAGGAGGGAAGAGATCAGAATTTAAAGAGAGATTCATCAGGAAAGGTGTTTTTACCATATGATTGTTGTTGTTTAGTTGCTAAGTCATGTCTCTCTTTTGGGACCCCATGGGCTGTAAGCCCGCCAGACTCCTCTGTCCACGGTATTTCCCAGGCAAGAATGCTGGAGTGGGTTGCCATTTCCTTCTTTAGGGGATCTTCCGACCCAGGGATCGAACCTGAGTCTCTGGTATCTCCTGGGTTGACAGGTGGATTCTTTGCCCCTAAGCCACCAGGGAAACCCTGTAAAGTTATTATTGGTTCCGTTTTCCTTTTCCAGGACAGTGGTCCTGTCCACTGGTCCATCTAAACTGCAGTTTTTAGCTATTACAACATGTAACTTTTTCTTTCTTTCTACTTTTCCTGTTAATAAACTCAAGATGAAAAATCAACCCTCATTCTCCTGTGTGGCTACAGCAGCCAGTAAGCAGAGTATTGCATGTTTATTCAGTTCATGCAACCAATATTAATGAATACTTGACATTTGCTGGTGTCTGGCCCTGTGCCTGGCAGTGGGAAAATTACCCTGGGACTTTGACCTGTCTCATTGATACTAGGTTGCAACTTTGGTTTCTGTTAGGATACATTGAAATTAGCTTCTAGAATGAGAAGTAAAACTCATGATTCAGTTCGGTTTAGTCTCTCAGTCGTGTCTGACTCTTTGCGACCCCATGAATCGCAGCACGCCAAGCTTCCCTGTCCATCACCAACTCCCGGAGTTCACTCAGACTCACGTCCATCAAATCAGTGATGCCATCCAGCCATCTCATCCTCTGTCGTCCCCTTCTCCTCCTGCCCCCAATCCCTCCCAGTATCAGAGTCTTTTCCAATGAGTCAACTCTTCGCATGAGGTGGCCAAAGTATTGGAGTTTCAGCTTCAGCATCATTCCTTCCAAAGAAATCCCAGGGCTGATGTCCTTCAGAATGGACTGGTTGGATCTCCTTGCAGTCCAAGGGACTCTCAAGAGTCTTCTCCAACACCACAGTTCAAAAGCATCAATTCTTTGGCGCTCAGCTTTCTTCACAGTCCAACTCTCACATCCATACGTGACTACTGGAAAAACCATAGCCTTGACTAGACGGACCTTTGTTGGCAAAGTAACGTCTCTGCTTTTGAATGTGCTATCCAGGTTGGTCATAACTTTCCTTCCAGGGAGTAAGCATCTTTTAATTTCATGGCTGCAGTCACCATCTGCAGTGATTTGGGAGCCCCCCCAAAAAAATAAAGTCTGACACTGTTTCCACTGTTTCCCCATCTATTTGCCATGAAGTGATGGGACCAGATGCCATGATCTTCGTTTTCTGAATGTTGAGCTTTAAGCCAACTTTTTCACTCTCCACTTTCACTTTCACCAAGAGGCTCTTTAGTTCCTCACTTTCTGCCATAAGGGTGGTGTCATCAGTGTATCTGAGGTTATTTTCTGGGGTCCAGCCCCAGCTGATCCAGGGTATTCGAAGCGGGGACAGCGTCGGCAAGGATCAGGATACAATAGCTTCAATTAGATATTAATTAGAGATATAAAGAGTAATAGAATGAGGATAGCTCAGTAGGAAAATTCAGTGGAGAAAAGAGGCTGAGTAGCTTGGTTTACGCGGGAGACCAATAAAACTTCAAGACAAGAAGTTTGCACCGCTTACGTATGCCGCAGGCGTCCTTCCGTTCTCCCGAAGGAGAGGAGACACTGAGGCCTCCCCGGTCCGGTCTTAGAAGCTCAGGCAAAGTTAGTAAGCATGGTGGGCTCCGCGCTCCAGATGAAGACTCAGCCAGAGTTTGAGAGAGAGAACAACATGGGGAGACCAGTATTTCGAGGAACTGATCCCAATTCTTTATTTTCCATGGTCTACTTTTATACACTGAGATGTTATTCAAAAGTCACGCGGGATCAGCAGTCCTGACTTTTTTCAAAGTCAGGTGCTTCATACAAATGTATACAGAGGTCTTAGGGGTGTTACATTATCTTCTGGCCAGGGGGCCTGCTGACAATTTATGACCCTCTCCTTGTGACAGCGGTCAGTCAACCAGGACACTTATTTCTCCAGGGGTGATTATTCTTAAAAAAGACTCCACCTTCCAAAGGTACCAGATAAAGTTACATTCCTATAGGGTGAGGGTGTAGTGGGTTTTAGTTAAGGAAAGAATTTACTTAGCCTAGGGTCTAACGTGATTAATATCAAAGGTTAATACTTATTTCTTCTATATATTCATTAATGTGTGTAAGGGCAGGGGATGTGGAGACTTAGCAACAAACATTGGCTCAACAAATGAAAAACCCTTCACCAATACAATTTCTAGTCAGCCCACTATACTTATACTAATGGTTTTCTAACTTTTCTAAGGAGCCTGTTTTTAGAAGGTTTAAAGCATCTCGTGCCTCTCACGATTGGGAGGCTGTGGGCAATCACATGTGGCCGGACAAGCCTGTCAGGCAGGCTAGAGAACCTTCAGAGGAGTTTGTAGGTTAAAACACTCTTGTCACGCCCAGGAGTTTTTATTAACTGGAGCTCTAGGTTAACTCCTTCTCCGAAAGAGGTGGTGGGGGACAGCCCCCCGTAAAGTCAGAGGTATAGGTGGGAGCACAAAGTAGTAAAGCAGGCAGGCTCTGGTTATGGGGGTAGATGCTCGAGGATTTCCAGGGGGACTCCTGAGGCTCGATCCCGCCTTTGCGTATGTCGAGCCTCCTTCCTCATGACCTTTGCCACGGGCCGAGTGCCTCACTCTGACCCCCAACAGTTATTGATATTTCTCCTGGCAATCTTGATTCCAGCTTGTGCTCTTGATTAGAGAAGTATGAATCTATTTGTGGACCATGCTCTCTATAAAGCTTAAGTTTGTATGAGTCTACTGTTTTAGAGGCTTTGGAGGGTTTTTTTGTTGTTGTATTTAGGATTTTAGAATTATTCTTCCCCTACTTCAACCTCATTCTTTCCCTTATCTTCCTCTACTAATGCCTCCATTGTGCTCTATGAATAATCCCGTGTGCACACGCTCCCTAAATCTTAACTAAGTGTGCCTTATTTATCTAAAATCAAACCTCCTGTCCTTGGAGGATGGTACTTCTCCAGCAGGCCCTTTCACAGAAGACCATCCACTTCCCCATTCTAGTCCTTAATACTCAACAAAGTGATGATAGTCAGACGTCATTTAAAAGTTAACTGGCTCCCGGACACATGCTTGCCGTTTCCAGGGATTTATTCATCAGGTTTAGCTTTTCTTTCCTCCAGCTTCCTTCCATCCTCTCCACGGTTTTAGTAACCATGTTGATAATCAGTTCTACACCATGCCAAAGCTCTTTCTAACAAACATACTTGTTTTTGCTGTGCTGGTCTTTCATGCACACTGTCTCCAGTTGCAACAAGTGGGGGCTACTCTTGAGTTGGGGCTTGCGGGCTCAGTTGTCCCACAGCATGTGGGATCTTTCCGGACCAGGGATTGAACCAGTGTCCCTTGCGCTGCAAGGTGGATTCTTACCACTAGAAGCCTAACCACACATTGGGCTGTATCACTCAAGCCAGTCCCGCTTCTAAGACCTCACAGTCTGATGTGTTCCTTGACCGTAATCTTCCATTCCTCTCTTTTCTCACACTCCCTGAGTCTGTTCTCCAGTTCTCATTGACTCTGCCTTCCCCTGAGTCTTTCCTGCCCGTTTTCCGGCACCGCCTTTGGGTGGTGGGTGCATTCCTTACTGGCCTGAGATCTGCCTGGTCTGGCACACCGGCATCACTTGCTGAGTTAACCTTCCTCCTGGCCTGAGGTGGAAGTTACTTTAATTACTCTGCAGATTTTTTCCCAGTACCAGCTTTCTAAGCTTTCCTCATGTGTCTCCAAAATGTGTCAGTGGGGCCTGGCATGAACTTCTTGCTGGAGTCTCAACAGACTCCCACGAGGGTCCACCGGGGTCGCACGCCTCTCCTGTGAGTCTCCTCACCTCTCCTGCCTCTCAGCCCTGCAGCCCCTGCCGCTGCCCCCCTGTCTGACTGACGCCAACAGGGATCAGGGCTGGCTGCTGCAGACGCTCAGGTTTTCTTCCCCTCTCCTTTCTTCTGTACCTTCAGGACTTCTGTATCTTGGAGTATGCCTGTCAAATTGGTAGAAATTAAAAATAATGGTAATATCAAGAGTTGGGGAGGGACTTCCCTCGTGGTCCAGTGGTTAAGACGCCACGCTGCCAGTGCAGGGGACGTGGGCTCGATCCTTGGTCAGGGAACTAAGATCCCACATGCCACGCAGCCAAAAGTAATAATAAAATAGTGTTTAAATTTTCTTTTTTAAATAAATGTCAGTTTTAACAAAAAGAGTTGACGAGAACTTTGTTTTCTAAGGTGTCCATTCAGTGTTGGTGGGGAATATAAATAACCTTTCTGAGGAAACTACCTATAACAATGGCAGCAGTTATTAAAATTAATAGGTATGTATGTTTTGACTTAGGGTCAGAGACTAAAGCGCTCTGTTATCTAATGTATATGTGATCAGAAGCCAGATCCTGAGCTGAGGAAGAGTAGTTACAAAGAGCATTAGTGGGGCAAGGTACAAATTTTGAATAGAGAGTATAGATTAGATAATAGTATTTTTATCATTAAGTTTCTGATATTGATAATTGTCCTGTGGCTATATGAAGGAGCGTTCTTTTTTTTTTTTTTTAAGTATTTGCACATTGAAGGATTTAGGAGCGTGATATCTCCAACTTATTCTCAGTTGGTTCAGGGACATTATGTGCATGTATAAAAACTGAGAGAATACTAAAGCAAATAAGCAAAATGTAAACAATCGATGAATTTGCATAATGGATATATAGGGATTCCTTTTGCTGTTCTTGCAAGTATTTTTTGTAAGTTTGAAATTGTATCAAAATATTTAAAAAATAAAACCCACAGGGAAGGCATTATGGTCTAGGAAAAGCTTTATAAGTCAGGCCCAGATATAATGGACGATCTTCACCAGCCTTCCTTGAGCAAGAATGTAATTCCAAGTTTTGTGCCACTCCTCCTTATGATATAAGCCTGTGGAACAAGATTAGAGAATAATTTTTCCAAACAGCATTATCCAAGTTTATACCTTTGTTTGCTGCGAAGTTTGCTCTTTGTCTCAAGTCATTATAGTATAATGAGAAAGACATATGGATTACATTTATTGTCCTGTGTGTATAATTTCTCACAATTGAACATATGGTGAGATTTGGACTGCACACAGTTGGAGGTTCTACCCTCTGGCAAGAACCTAGAATGTAGCTCTTTGTTGCCAAATTCAGATCCATCTGCTTTAACTGGCAAATGAGTTGAGATGGTAACTGCAGGCAAGGAAGGCCAAGCAGCTTTTGGAGAAGACAGGCCTGAGTCTGGTCCTGCTGCTGCTACTGCTGCTGCGTGGCTTCAGTCGTGTCCGACTCTGTGCGACCCCCGGCCCTGGGACTCTCCAGGCAAGAGCACTGGAGTGGGGTGCCATTGCCTTCTCCGGGGTCCAGTCCTACAAGATAGAAATTGACTTTCTTAAGTTCTGTGTCAGAAGTATGTCAGTGATAATCTTAGCTTGGCACATTCTCAAAAAAGGTTGAAAGTCATTGTTTACTGTGGCCATTGAAAAGCAGTCCTACTACAGACCCCTAGGAATGTCTCCTTTTGAGCACTGTGACATTCTCCTGAGCCCTCCAAAATTTAACCATGAAAAGCATGTAAAATGGAGACATTTTATGACCAAATATATAGAATTATGGGACCCCAAACCTTTTAGATATCTGAAGCACAGAATAAGTGATTTAAGGCTGTTTTTCTCACAGTGATTAGCAATGCCAGTTGTCCAATGGGGCTCTCCCTAACAAATGACAGTAAAAACCATATCGGGGGGAAAAGGGCAGCTCTATGTAGCATTTGAAAACATTCCTGTTTTTAGATGTAAAGAATAGACTTATGGACATGGGGAGAGGGGAGGAGAGGGTGAGATGCATGGAGAGAGTAACATGGAAACTTACGTGACCATGTGTAAAGTAGATAGTCAACAGGAATGTGCTGTATGGCTCAGGAAACTCAATCAGGGGCTCTGCACCAACCTAGAGGGGAGGGAGATGGGAGGGGGCTTCAAAAGGGAGGGGACACATGTAAATCTATGGCTGAGTCATGTTGAGGGTTGACAGAAAACAACAAAATTCTGTGAGGCAATTATCCTTCAATTAAAAAATAAATTTTTTAAAATTACTGTTTTTAGAGTTAGTCTGCCCATGTTCATAATCTTTATTCTTTCACTTAAAAGATTATGCAGCTCTGGGTAATATTTTAACCTCTCTGAGTTTCACTGTTTTCTAGAGATTAACTTACTTTCTCTGGGAATTATACTAGTATTTAATAGCACCAGCTTCATAGCATTGTTTTTGAGCATCAGATTTGTTATCGTATCTAAATAGAACAGGCACAATGAAAGTGCCCAGTATCTCTAGTTGTTACTATGTCATTGTCTGGTCTTAAAAGCAGTGAGCTGTGTTAAGATACACATTTTAAAGGAAGTCAGCCAAAACTCTGTTTTACATCACTTTAGTTCTTATCTGCCAGGAGCCCTTGCCCACTTACCGTGACGAACTGGGGTTACTAAGACTCTGTTTCTACACAAACAGCAGTGGCCAGCAGTGTAGATCGAGCCAGCACCACTTAGTCCATTTTCATTGTTTGTCCACAGAGGCAAAAAGCCTCAGGAATATCAGTAAAAACTGAACATTCTCATGCTGTTTGTTCCCATAAAGAGGATAAAAACTGTCAGCATTGGCTTAAACAAAAACCAGCCGTCATGCTTGCAGTTCGTTGTGGAAGAAATTGGCAGACACCTGAGAAATCTAATTTCTAGAGTTCTAATGAATGCATAATTTTGAAAGGAAAGTTATTCAAGGTAGATAAGTTGGCATGGACCAAGGCCCACCAGGCAGAGTAGATCTTAAACAACTCTGATAGTAGACACTTTCCACTCAGGTGCTTTATTCCATCTGAGCTTTTCAGTACTTTTTTTTTTTTTTTTATGGAGGAATGTAATTTATGCCCAGTTGGCAAGGGGTGGGAGTGGAGGAGGGGAATGGGGGCTCCTTGAGTTATAAAGCTGAGAAGAATCTTCCTCTCAGATGTCAGTAACAATTTGGGTTTTCATGATATCTCTGACTGTATTCCCACCACTGCTGACTCTCCCAGAGTCTGCCTGCATTCCTGATTCCATTGTTCTAAGAGAATAAAAACTTTATAATTCAATTCAATTTAATAATAATCTTTGTAGTCTTTTCTAAAGTTTGTTTTATATGTTGTCTCACTGCCTGGCTAAGCTGTTTTTAGTCTCAAGAGCAAGCGTCAGCATTCCCCTCTCCAGAGTTGCTGGCTCTCTGGATAAACACAGAGGTATAAAGACACCAGAGTGCAGTTCCAGCACACCCTCAGAAGTCAGAGATCCTGTTGACAATGAAAACCCATGCTCCACTTCACTTTCGTAAGCTCTGAGCCTCATCAGTCCAATTCCAAGTACAAGAAGCTCCAGGACAGCTAATGCCAAGCAAGGCTAGAAGTCAGGGATGAGCGATCTGAATGCTCAGAAGCAGTGGTGCTGGGTGTCTGCACTGTGACGATGAGGTGTTTGTTGCTGGTGAGCTGGGGGACACGCCTCTCAGATGTGTCCCTTGTGCTGGCAGTCCATATTTTGGTTTGTTTATAAATAAACTTGATTGGCGTGTTTCCATTCAGATTTATAATGCTGTCTTAAGAGTGATGTTCTGAGAACTGTTTTGGCTTGTAACTCCTTGTAGAATCTAATAAAATCTGTGGCCCCTCCCTCCTCAGTAGAATGCACAAACGCTTACATATACTTGAAAAAATTGTGCATAATTTCAAGGAATTTACATGGAGCCTCCTCTTAATGATCTGAAATTTGCCTTTCTCTTCGGCAACCCACTCCAGTATTCTTGCCTGGAGAATGCTATTGGACAGAGGAGGCTGGCAGGCTACACTCCATGGAGTTGCAAGAGTCTGACATGATGGGGTGACTAAGCCACCACCTTCCTGAAAGGATTCCAGAAGGGCTCTCTCAAGTCGGTATGAATCTCACACTGTTTGTGATAATATATGGTAAGCCATAGAGTAACCACTAAGAAAATAACTTAAAAATGTTTACTTAATGAAAAAGAAGTAAGGAGGAATAGAGGAACAAAGATATAAAATATATAGAAAATAAAAAAGTAAAATAGCAGATGTAAGAAGAACAATACAAAAAAGATCTTAATGACCCAGGTAACCATGATGGTGTGATCAGTCACCTAGAGCCAGACATCCTGGAGTGCAAAGTCAAGTGGGCCTTAGGAAGCATCACTCTGAACAAAGCTTAATGGAGGTGATGGAATTCCAGCTGAGCTATTTTAAATTCTAAAAGATGATGCTGTTTAAGTGCTGCACTCAACATTTCAGCAGATTTGGAAAACTCAGCAGTGGCCACAGGACTGGAAAATGTGAGTTTTCATTCCAATCTCAAAGAAGTGAAAGTGAAGTTGCTCAGTCGTGTCCGACTCTTTGCGACCCCGTGGACTGTAGCCCACCAGGCTCTTCCGTCCATGGGATTCTCCAGGCAAGAATACTGGAATGGGTTGCCACTTCCTTGTCCAAATCCCAGAGAAAGGCAATGCCAAAGAATGTTCAAACTACCACACAATTGCACTCATCTTATAGCCTAGCAAAGTAATGCTCAAAATTGTCCAAACTAGACTTCAACAGTACGTGAACCGAGAACTTCCAGATGTTCAAGCTGGATTCAGAAAAGGCAGAGGAACCAGAGATCAAACTGCCAACATCCACTGGATCATCAAAAAAGAAAGAGAATTCCAGAAAAACATTTATTTCTGCTTCATTGACTATGCTAATGCCTTTGACTGTGTGGATCACAACAAACTGTGGCAAATCCTTCAAGAGATGGGAAATACCAGACCACCTTGCCTGCCTCCTGAGAAACCTGTGTGCATGTCAAGAAGCATCAGTTAGAATTGGATATGGAACAATGGACTGGTTCCAAATCGGAAAAGGAGTACATCAAGGCTGTATATTGTCACCCTGTTTTTTTAAATTACATGCAGAGTACATCATGCGAAGTGCTGGGCTGGATAAAGTAGAAGCTGAAATCACGATTGCCAGGAGAAATACCAATAACCTCAGATATGCAGATGACACCACCCTTATGGCAGAAAGCACAAAGGAACTAAGCCTCTTGTTGAAAGTGAAAGAGGAGAGTGAAAAAGCCGGCCTTAAAACTCAGCATTCAAAAAACTAAGATCATGGCATCTGGTCCCATCATTTCATGGCAAATAGATGGGGAAACAATGGCAATGGTGAGAGACTTTTATTTTCTTGGGCTTCAAAATCACTGCAGATGGTGACTGCAGCCATGAAATTAAAAGAAGCTTGATCCTTGGAAGAAAAGCTATGACAAACCTAGAGAACATGTTAAGAAGCAGAGATATTACTTTGCCAACAAAGGTCAAAGCTATGGTTCTTCCAGTGAAAGTGAAGTGAAAGCCGCTCAGTCGTGTCCAACTCTTTGTGACCCTATGGACTGTATAGTCCATGGACTTCTTCAGGCCAGAATACTGGAGCGGGTAGCCATTCCCTTCTCCAGGGGATCTTCCCAACCCAGGGATTGAACCCAGGTCTCCTGAATCACGGTGGGATTCTTTACCAGCTGAGCCACAAGGGAAGCCCTCGTGGCTCATACTGGCTTTTCCGGTAGTCACGTATGGATGTGAGAGCTAGACCATAAAGAATGCTGAGTGTCGAAGAATTGATGCATTTGAACTGTGATATTGGAGAAGACTCTTGAGAGTCCCTTGGACTGCAAGGAGATCAAACCAGTCAGTGCTAAAGTTAATCGATCCTGAATACTCATTGGAAGAATTGATGATGAAGTTGAAGCTCCAGTACTTTGGCCTCTTGATGCAAAGAGCCAACTCATTAGAAAAGACCCTGATGGTGGGCAAGATTGAAGGCAGGAGGAGAAGGGGATGACAGAGGATGAGATGGTTGGATGGCATCACCAATTCGATGGACATGAGTTTGGGTAAACTCCGGGAGTTGGTGAAGGGCAGTGAAGCCTGGCATGCTGCAGTCCATGGAGTTGCAAAGACTGAGTGGACATGACTGAGTGAATGAACAACAACATCAAATCCAATTGTACCAGTAATAACATTCAATGTGAATGGATTAATAGGTACAGTCAAAAGACAAGAGACTGTCAGATGAGGGGAAAGATCCAACCATACAGTGTTTATAGTGGATACACAGTAGATTCAGAGGTGTGTTGTTGTTCGACTGCTCAGTTGTGTGCAACTCTTTGTGACCCCATGGACTGCAGCACGCCAGGTTTCCCTGTCCTTCACCATCTCCTGGAGTCTATTCAAACTCGTGTCCATGGAGTCGGTGATAGCATTCAACCATCTCATCCTATGTTGTCCCCTTCTCCTCCTGCCTTCAGTCTCTCCCGTAGCTCCGCATGTGGAGCTTCCGATTCAGAGGTATAAATAGGTTAAAAAAAAAAAGGATGGGAAAAGGTAAGTCATGCAAACAGCAACCACAAGAAAGCAGGAGTGGCTGTGCTAATAACAGACAAAATATACTTAACAAAAAAGTGTTAGTAAAAATAAAAAAGGGTCACTTCACAGCGATAGAAGGTCCTATGTTTATGGATTGAAGGCCTTTATATTATTAAGATAGCAGTACTCCCCAAATAGATCTGTAGATTTAGCAAACCTCTCTCAAAATCCCAGCTTATTTTCTTAGGAAAACTGACAGTCGTTCTAAAATTTATATGGAAAAATTAAGGAACCTTAGAATAGCTAAAACAGTTTTGAAAAGGAAGAATTAAATTCCAAGACTAACACTTTTAAAACTTGCTACAAAGCTACAATAATCAAGAAAGTGTGGCACTGGAATAAAGATAGACATAGAAATAATAGAATAGAATTGAGAGTCTAGAAATAAATCCTCACATTTATGGTCAATCAATTTTTTGACTAGGATGCCAGTGAGTAAAGAACAGTCTTTTAAACTAATGGCGCTGGGACAGCTGGGTAA
This sequence comes from Bubalus bubalis, assembly GCF_019923935.1. Classification (NCBI taxonomy): domain Eukaryota; kingdom Metazoa; phylum Chordata; class Mammalia; order Artiodactyla; family Bovidae; genus Bubalus; species Bubalus bubalis. The sequence continues at coordinate 708,230 of NC_059167.1, forward strand.
CCATATGCAAACATATTTCATGTGTTCCACACAGTAAGCTGTAGAAAGATACTAAATAATGTTTTTATCCAGAAAAATGCAAATTAAAACCATCGTGACACACCATGACACACCAGACCTACCATAACTCACAGCATATACAAAACATAACTTAAAATGGGTCAAAGGTGAAAAGTAAGAACTAAGCCTGTAAGTCTCTTAGGGGAAAACATAGGGGTACATTTTTTGACATTGGTTTTGGCAGTGATTTCTTAAATGTGACATCAAAAGCAAAAGCAGCTAAAGAAAAACAGATAAATTGGGATTTCTGGGAGGGAGTGTGTAAAAATATTTTAAATTTGAATCTATAATGATGATTGTACAAGTCTTCATATGTGAAAAACCATTGAATCTTACACTTCAAACTGGTGGACTTCACAGTATGTGAATTATACTTTAATCAAAATAGAAAAAACCAAAAGGGGCAAGACAAAAAACCCTTAATAAATGTTTCACAAAAGAAGATATAGAAATATCCAGTAAGCCATGGAAAGATACTAAATAATGTTGTCACTCAGGAAAATGCAAATTAAAATCATAATGACACACCACTACCCACCAAACAGACCTACTAGAATTATACCTACTGAGGGTACCGGATGCTGATCTTATTAGAGACTCATGCTAAGCTCACGTCCCTGCCGTAGATGAGGGCATCTGTCCTGTAGCGGGAGTCCAGACGGCAGAGCTCCTGCTGTTGTAGCAACCCTCGTGTCCCTCACGTCCCTCACGTCCCTCACGTCCCTCACGTCCCTCGCGTCCCTCGCGTCCCTCACGTCCCTCACGTCCCTCGCGTCCCTCGCGTCCCTCACGTCCCTGCCGTAGATGAGGGCATCTGTCCTGTAGCAGGAGTCCAGACGGCAGAGCTCCTGCTGTTGTAGTCCTTTGGCTGCTTCTCTATCTGCCTTCCCGGTGTTGGAGCCTGGACCACCGGATAGAGTTGGTGGTTCACCTGATACCATGTGCAGCCCTGTGCCTGCAAATGAGGCATATGTTATGAATGTCAGGTCTGCTCCTTGGGCCGTTGGCCTGTTCTACAAGTAGGAAAGCTACTTAATGTTGTTTTAGGTTTGTCTTCTTAGACCTGTAGTTAATTTTTCTTAGTCTCCCCAGTAAATGAAAGTAAAACACTTTTTTTGTGCTCTGAGCAACAGTAATCTCTGGTGGTTCTGATTCCCGTTTTATTAAGAACTGGCACCGAGAGAGGCTTCATTTGCTCAGGTCAGGACACAGTGGAGCCATTGTCTATGTGTCAGCCACTTGCTTGTCTGACTCTGTGACCTAGTTCAAGTCTCTTGATTATAAAGCCTAAGTTCTTTGGATTATATCAAGTTGCCTCAAAGACAGGAGTACATTGGATTTTTTTTTCCCCACAACCCACTTGCCTTTGAGTTTCAGAGTGATGTTTTCAGACTCCAGTATTTATTCCAGTATAAAGGATTTGTGTTCAGTTCATAAAGCACTAAGCATGTGTTGAGTGCATACTGCATGGAAGCACTTGTTGGATTTTTTAAGATGAAAATGTTGATCGTGACTTTAAAAGGCTCAGAACGTAGCAGAGAAAGAAAGTGTGCAGATATTTTCAGTGCAGCAAGATAATGGATGTGGTGTAAGTCTAAATAAGTACAGTGGGTAACATAGGAGGGACTAATCCACTCTGCTGGAGTGGTGATTGAAGAGAGAATTGAATAGGACATTCAGGGGTGCATGGGAGTCTGTCATTCAGTCAGCTGACCTGTGAACGCCTGCTTCTGGGCCATGAGAAACTGTGGCAGCCAGGTTAACTAAGTAACTGCTTAAAGGCAGAAAGTATTCATTGTTAGTTTGCAGGAGTGCTGTGTTCCTTTACACCTTTTTAATAATTAGTTTTGTGTTAGGATATAATTAAGTGCAGAAATCCAGAAGTATCTGGCAAAATGCAGAAGTCTTAGAAGGGCAGTGCTTTTTGCTCTCTTGTGCTTTGTAAAATACGTTGCAACCCAACTAGCTTTTAGAGCTCTTTCATTCTGTGGAATCTGCTGTTTGGAATTTAAATGAGCAAGATAAAAATCTGTGAGTTTGTGAAGATTTTCCTTTGGTCTTTGATCAGATTGTGGTAAACGTGACAGATGACTATCCCCGGGATGTGTGCTTTCTCAGGCGTGTCTTTTCGCATTCGTGACCCCCGCCTGCGACTGTTTCCTAGGTGTGCGTTGCTTCTCACACACAAGTGCTGTCTGTGGAAGTCATGGTCAGTTGCTGATCAAACTATTAGCAGTTTATCAGTAAGTGTCGTCTTAGAGCCAATTATGGACTCTGTTGCGGCTTATTATTATTCAGCTATTATTCAGCTCCTTATTTATTTTTCGCTGTAGCTTTTTTGTCTCTTATTTCATTATTCCTCGCGGGATAAAAAGGGCAAATTGAAAGGGAAATGCACCTCTTTTCATTTCAGGTTTTCATTCAGCTGTGTTCTCCTGCTTTTACTTTTGAGTTACATGGCTCAATAAGAAGATTACCTGCTACTTAATACACAGTTTTGGAAGGACTTTCCAGACAATTCTGAAAAACAGGGAATCGGCTTAAAAAAAGTGACTGGCCATTACTACAGAGCAATGGCTGGGATTTCTGTTTGCTTTGTTTTACTCCATTCGTTTTACTTTGGTTACTGTAGTGGTTGGTGATTTGGTACCTCACAGCAAGTTAAGGTTGTATGGTGATGGCACAGGTTTCTGATTTGCTGCATTTGGGAAAACTGTTCAAATATATGCAGATTTCACATAATAGTTTTAATAGCAGTATTCTGTGCTAATTCATTTGATTGCATTTTAGGGTAGTCATTAACTTATAAAACTGTATTTATATAAATTTAGTAATATTTTCTATATGAAACTATATACTAAGGATTCTGCAAAAATAATATATTAAAATTAGTGCCTTATGGTTAATCCAAAGTGATTAAAAGGAAATACTTCCTTTAGTTTATGAATACAAGTCAAAGACAGAAAAACTATATTTCGTTTTTAGATTATATAAATGGTGGAGAGCTTTTTACTCATCTTTCTCAGAGGGAGCGTTTCACAGAGCGCGAGGTGCAGATCTATGTCGGAGAGATCGTGCTTGCCCTCGGACACCTCCACAAGGTAAGACGCTCCGCTTCCGGGGTTTGTCTTTTGAAAACTCTGTTAACAGGTGATGATGGAATGAAGAGAGCTAACGTGTTGATGTGTCGTTGTCTTAGTGGAGGTGGTGGAGGCATTTTACAGACCACAAGCAGTGTTTCAGTTTCAGCCTTCCCTCTTTAAAAGTCTTTCTTTCCTTTTGTAGTTCCCGGGATGCAGATTAAAAAAGTAGAACCTGAGCACTTTTTTTTTTGGTTTTGTTCATGAAAAATCCTAATGCTTATTACACAGTATCATTAGAATTAAAAAAAAACAAATTATTCTTAAAGTAACCTTTAAGATGAAACCACAAGTCATAATATGTACTTCCTTAATTGTGACTTACTCCACTGCAGACTCTGCCTGTATTTCTTCAAGGTATGTTTCCCTGTTAGCTTGAGATAATTGAAAGAAGCACTTACCTACAGACCCAGCCATCCCCCTGCCAACTCTGGCTCTCTTTTCAGTTTATTTTGCCCCAAGGTCCTCTCTTGCTCCCCTCCATCCCTCCCGCTCCATGACCTTCATTGACATGAGCTCAGTTACTAAAAACTTTAAGTGGTATTCATGTATGTATGTGATGCTGTTTGAATTCTGTAAAATCAGCTTAAACTTAAAAAAAATATTATTTCAGATACTGTTAATCTTGATCCAAGATATTTTGACTAAAAACTTTTTAATGAGGACACATTATTGTAGAAGCAAACAGTCATTATGTGGATTAGGTTTGTGTGTTGCCTAAGAAATAGAAAGTGCTAGAATATTTTTTATAATTGTGTGAGACCACAAGGAGCATGACCCGAATCACTACATTTGGATAATATGAGTACGTCATAAAGTCACTATTTTTCTTTGTTATATGTTCATGTTCTAAACTAGATTACAGATAAAAAGAGATGAAAGAGCTGAGTATACAGCACAAAAAAGAATGGAGAGAAATGAGGGGAAAAGATGAAACTTTTAAAAGGGCAGGGAGATTGGGATTGCAGCATGGAAGCAATGGATAGGAGAGGCTGTGAGGAAAGATTAGAAGATACGGGAAGGAAAGGATGAAGAGATGGGTGAGTCTGGGCCAGACAGAAGCATAACCGGGCAGGGAGGTGGGGACAGGGTCGGAACAGGAGGCCTAAGGGGAGTGAAGGAAAGGGAGATGAACAGGAAGGGAAGTGAAAGTGGCTCTGGGGCGCAGGGCTGCAGGGCCATAAAGCAAGGGGAGCCTCAGGTGGGTGCTTAAGTGCTTAACTGAAGTGTGGGGAGAGGCATCCGTGTTCCTTCTGATAGAATCCATGGTGTGGAGGTGAGCTTTATGCCTTTAGTTATTTTTGTGGGATGTATATACACACACACATGTTACTGTGTGTGTGTGTGTGTATATATATATATGTGTGTGTATATATATATATATATATAAAATACATGCATCAGATTGGGCCTAGTAATAGGCTGAAAAGCTTTGTTTTATGCTTAGAGGAATCAGATGTAATTTTTATAACATAAAAATGATGGTGGAAATCACCATAAATATAAATGTAAATACAAAATGCAAAGCTCCAACAAATAAACTAGTAAATTCAGCTTTTAATTTGTATGAAAACTGTTAATTCTGTTTATTAAAGGGAAAATCCACCAACTTTCATTATTATTAAAACAGGGTAATCAGAAACAGAGAGGTAGAGAATATGATGATACCAGATATAAAGGTAATTAATATGGAAAGTGTATACAGATTAGATCTTCGTTCAGTTTCTCTTAATCTTACCTTGTAAAAAGAGAAATACAAAGAAATATAGCACAAAGCCAGAAATGTTAATTTTGGTATGTCTACTAACACTGATTTCTCAGGAGTGACAAAAACGGGGAGTTTACTTGGAACTGATGTGGTAAAGCAGGTGGTAAATGACTTATTCCTAAAATCTTTTCCAAAGAGGTAGGTTGGAAAAAAAAAAGTCATACTGGTTGTTAGGTGCTTGTGGGCTTCAAGTCAAATATCTCTTCAGCAGACAGTGCATTCACAATAAATAGTCATGTTTTACAATAGCGGGGGGGAAAGGGTTCTTGAAAGAAAATGCCTAGTGTTTTTCCTTGTATAATCTTTTGATTTTAAGAAAGTATCAAGAAGTATCTTCTTTTTCATATACTTAGTGTTGATGAAAGCACACAGTCTTAGGTTTGCTAATGCTCAGTAGAGCATTAAAAACATTTTAAAAGTTTAAAAAGTTTAAAAACATTTAATCCAGGCTGACATAACATGAAACGTGGAGTTCATGTGTGTCAGGTACTGCTTGTATAACTTGGGTAGATTTATTTATTTCATATAATTAAGATGTTTTACAATAAAACTTATATACAAAACAAAATAGAGGGATAGTTAGAAAAGTACAGTGTAATTATAGGTGCTCTATGGGAAGAAAAAAAAGGCCAGTGCAGGAACTGGTTAACCAGGAAGGCCTTCTGAAGCCGTTAAGAAATGATAGACATGAATTGGCTAAGAAAGCCCCTGAAGATCCTCTGGAGGGAGGATGAAATCCATCACGAAGAGTAACCCAGGAAGGAGCAGTCGTCAAAGTAGACCCCAGAGAAGCTAGTCCGGCAGAAGTGTTCCCTCGTTACGGGCAACGTGGGTCCAGAGGCCCAAGGAGCCCAGCAGATGAGCAAGGAGATGGAGGAACTTAGATCTGCTCTGCCTGTGACAAGAGTCATCACAGCACCCTGAGCGGGGGAATGCCTTTTTTGGTTTGTTTTCAAGGTTCATAATAAAGACTTTCCTAGTTTATTTTTTGAAAATTGGTATTTTAAAATGCATCTTTGTTTGTTTTTACAGTTGGGGATTATATACCGTGACATTAAGCTTGAGAATATCCTGCTCGATTCTAATGGCCACGTGACGCTGACAGATTTCGGTCTGAGTAAGGAGTTTGTGGCTGACAGAGTGAGTATCTGTTTTACCTTGAAGTCAGTAAAGCGGGATGTAAACAATGATGAAAATTGGCTGTAGAAGGAGCATTTAATGGGATAGTAATAAACAAATTGTGGACTTTTGTACAAGTTTGCCCAGAGGAACATTTTGATATGAATGACTGTAAGGTTTTTAGTTTGAAATTACCGTGGAAGCATCCTGTTAGAAGTAACCCTTTCATGGATGTATTAGAATTACAAAACCAAATTACATATTTAACTTTCTCCATAAAATATGACTGAAATTTTTAAATAACGCTTTGGGCCTTTTAGGAGAATCATAGCTTAGATAATAGCCAATGAAAAATTACAAAACGGGGACTTTCTTGGTGGTCCAGTTGTTAAGACTCCTGCTTCCAGTGCAGGGGATGCAGTTTGATCCCTGTTTTGGGAACTGAGAGGCGCATGCCCACGCTGTGGCCAAAACAGAGAATTACAGAACAAAGCACACATGGTTTACATACAAAGTGGGGCCTGTCTTACGGCCCTTTAAGCTCATTTGACAAAAATAGCAAGGATCTACTTACTAGACCTAAGCTTTTAATAAACTTGCTGGGATGTTTTGCTCATACAAATTAAAATGTAATAACTGATGGACAGATTTTAAATACGGAGGACTCTGCATTGTCAGTATTGATTAAAACATCACAGATTATTTAATAACATTTAAAATTATGCATTTTTAGTTGTAATTAAATACTATTTATGTAGCAATTATAAATTAAAAGTACGTTTTATACTACTAGTCTTTCAAGAGAGCTAAGTAAACTTGAATGCCAGTTCTTGTCTGTCCAAGAAACTTTGTTATAATATACGCAATTATAGTAAAATTTTTGTAGTAAAGGACTTTGTGTTGTGAAACACATTCTTGGATTCTAGATTAGGTGTATCCATTTCTGATTGTTTACTTTTTAGAATATTTCCAAAACAGTCTTAGGTGAATTAGATAAGTACTAAAAGTATGAAAATAAAGGATCCCAGTTTTTTTTTTAATCATATCTATCTCATTCAATCACTTATGAATAAAGTTTTCTTGACCTCCTCTACTATGCTAGGTATTGGATAATACAGTGACAGATTAAGGGGAAATGGTCTCTACCTTCATGAACCTGAGGATATAACAATATATTCGTTACCTTTGATAGGAAAATCATAGTTATAAAGCAGATGAGATGAACTTTTGAGGAATTTACTTCAAAGTTTGGTTTTTCAAATTTTTCTTCTTTGTTTAAAATTTTAGAAGCAACTTAAAAAATGTGACGGATGAAATATGTTCATGGTTGTTTCCTCACTAAACCCTGCTGCTGCTGCTAAGTCGCTTCAGTCGTGTCCGACTCTGTGCGACCCCATAGACGGCAGCCCACCAGGCTCCCCTACAAGTAAAAGAAAAGGAGTGAAATGGGCGTGCATGCAGAAAGGAGAGAGGATCACTGAAACGAAAACCTGACGATCAGTGGTGCTTTCAGGGAAAGGTCTGACTCAAAAGGGGGAAATCTTGGGGGAAACAAACCAAGAACCTCAGTTAAGTCCTGTTAGGAGGCCAGAAGGGGGAGTTCTAAACAAAGACCAAGGGGAAGGAGGAGATGCGTCTGTTTTCTTAGCAAGAACTCAGCCAGTGAAAGGCTCGTGATCCAGCCAGTGAAAAGCTATGGACACTGGGTTCTCCATAGCCCTCAAAACTGCCTTTTCCCTCAATGAACACGGTCTGTTCTACACTCTCCCTGAGGATTTTCTTGTGGCTCACTATAGATGTGGATCCCAAATTGCAATTCTTTGTTGATTCCCAATAAACCCTCTTTTGTAGAAGAAAAAAATGTGGGAGGAGGAGGGAGGAAAACAGCAATCAGATTCTGGGAAGTGGACGGCAGAAACACTAGTCGTCATCAGTTTCCACCCCTGAAGCATCTGAGTCCTAAGCCAATGACAAGGAGAAGCCCCAAAGCAGGCCGATCTGCACCTCTAACCCCCAGAAGGGCTCAGGGGTTAGTCCTCATCACAGGCGTGCAGGACACAAGAGGATCTACTGTAAGAAACAGATACCTCCCCTCCAAGACCCCGTGTCTGCACTACTGCACAGAAAGCCTTGCCCTCCTGACCCTCGTGGAGAGCTGCGAAGGCTGAATGGGCAGACCGTGGACTCGGGGACAAGGGCCACGGGGGAGGGCGAGGACACCGGCGACTCCAGGAGGCAGCTGGAGGACGGACCCTCACCGTGGGACTGCTGTGGCCTCTGCTGCCCCCGCACTCTGAGACAAGAGTGGGCAGGACCCCTCTCTGAGAACAGCAGTCTGCAGGTGCTGGAGCCTGGGGTTCTGCCCGTGAGGTGGTCCGGCCAGACCTCCCGAGTGACACCTGAGGCTTGACCACAGCCTCGGCCACAGAAGCATGTTCCAGACGGTGTCGCACTTTGTCTTTCTGTTTTGGTTTCAGTGTTTGTCTTAGTTTGCTCTGTCCTACCGTATATTCAGAAACATTCTGAGAAGGGCTCTGGTGACTTCAGTAGACCAGCAGAGGATCCTGGCATGTGAAGATGGAGGACCCCCCTCTCCCCCCACAGAGAGATCTGGTGATCACTCTTTCCTCTCTTCGTGGAACCGTTCATGTATTTACTCATTGACTCCATCTATTTGTTGAGAGCCTTCTATCTGCTAGTCTTCAGGCTAGGTTCTGGTGATACAACGATGAAAGTGAATCCTGTGTTTCTGGACATGTGCTTCTGTGCTTCTGGTCATTTGGCAGATGGCAGAAACAGACTTTGGCCCTTTTTGTTAGAAACCAAAGCAAAAATAAATAAAAATCAAGCATGATCAGAGTTACTGGGCTTTAATACAGATGAGTCAGAGCTGCTGAGTAACTGAATCAGCTGTGTCACTTTTCACAAGGGAGGCTATGTTTTTTGCTGGACGTGTCAACAGCTACTCCTCAAGGAAATGAAGGGAATTCTTACTGGATGTCAGTGTTTGAAGCTTTGGTTGTTTAGGTCCAAAAATGAAATAATGGGATTCAGTCTGAAGTGGAGAAGTAATTTATGGATTCTCTGGTTATTCACCGAATGCAGCCTAGCTGCATTTTGTGTAGTTATGTGTTATTGTCTTTTTCCCTCAGACGACCAGCTTACTCTTGCTCTTAGCCGAAGAGGACGATACGACTCTGCTAGGCTTTAGGTTTAATTCTCAGGGCTCAAGGAGGAAGCTTCTTTTTCTGAGTCCCCGAAACCTCAATCGCATGAGCCTATTAAAACTGCATGTAATTCCCCTGTGTTCTCCAGATTCCACCTGCATCTGCCCAGCAGGGTTCCCTGTCTGGGCCTTTTACGGTGCGCCAACATTCCCATCCAGCGCTTTCTGTTCAGTTAGCTAGCGTTCCTTTTTGCTCTCATGTGTCAGCCTGACGTGTCAAAGTGCCATCTTTCTTGGAGTGAGCTGCTGTTTTGCGTGTTCCTCTGCTACCTCCTTGGTTTTCAGCATAAGCTTCACTTTGAAGGGTTTCCTCCTTGGTTGCCAGTTTACAGAGAGAGGTTATGCATCTTTGTCTCTGACTGACCCCTCTCCTTTTCTCCCTTTTTCTTCTTCCACTTGGATGGTTCCCATCACCATTTAAGCCTAGTCTCTCCTGTCTTAAGTTTTTTAAAAGGGAGAGGACTGAGTGGCAAATGGCGAACAGTCCCAGAATCACACATTCCCTTTCAGCTCTGGTCTTGTGTTTTCCTTTGTCAGTATTTGTACAAACGCCTGCCTGTCACTCACTCCCTACTCCAGTGTGACTCGCACCTCCCACCGGTTGACTGAGCCTGTTCTTGCCTCGGCCGGTGCTGACCTCCATTCTGGGTATTGTCAAGTCCTCAGCTGACTTGACTGCCTGGTGGTGTGGAGCTGGACATCGCCTCTCAGCCTGGCTGCTGCGACCCCGCGCTCCCCGCCTTGCTTCCTCAGTATACATGACCTGCTGCTGGTGTGTCTCCCCTGACACTCTCCTAGATCGCATAAGCTCAGCATTTCTAAAACTGAATCACCATTCCCCTACCCAAACCTACTTCTCTTTTAGTTTATCACAGTTTCATGTATTACAAATTCTGCTTTCACTGGATCTAGGAAATGTATTTTTCTGTTTAATTTTCAGGATTTTACTTTGTTTGACAAGTCTTTTTATTTCTTGATTTTATTTTTGATTGGAAGATAATTGCTTCACAAAATTGTATTGGTTTCTGCCATACATCAACATGAGTCAGCCGTAGGAATTCTCATGTCCCTCCCTCTGGAACCTCCCTCCCACCTCCCACCCAGGAAGTCACTGTTTAGACATGTTTGAAGTTTCTGTTCGTGGCGTGCTACTGACCTGTCTGTATAGTTGTTTTCTGTTTGTTGCTGGCTGCGCCATGTGGCGTGGGGGATCTTAGTTCCCCCACCAGGGATTGAACCCTCTGCAGTGGTAGCACCGAGTCTTAAACACTGGACTGCTGGGGAATCCTTGTGTGTTTATTAATTTAATATTCAACAAGTATTTGGTGAGTACTGCTGTGTGCCAGGCATTGTGCTGAACTCTAAAAGTACAGTAGTGAACATAACAAATTCCTGCCCTCGTGAGCCTAGATTTTAGAGGTATTCATCACTACGTCGTATAATTATTTCTAGATTGCAGGTTGCTAACTAAATTGTATAGTGGATAAAATTGATTTATTTTAGAAGCCTTAACAATATTTCATATGATAATGAGCAATTTACAAACTTGGTTCTTTTCTGATATGTTTTCTCAACACAGAATTTGATAAATCCCTCGAAAATCTGAAAAGAAAAAAAAGATATTTCTAAATATCTGCGTGTTAATATATGCTTATCATAGGATTTTTTTAAGGATGCAGTTCAGCAAACATTTTTCCAGTTCTTGCTGTGAGTCAGTCTGCTAGGTAGTGAATACATGGTTTTTAACATTGAAGACTTTAAAGGCATTTTTCTAAAAAGGGCATCTGTTCTTACCTGTTTATAACAAAATAATGTCAAGGCAATATATTCATGTGTATTAATTACACTATACTTAAATATGGTATATGCATTCTATGTTTTCATAATTTAACATTGAGCATTTGAAAGATTCACAACAGATTATTAACATGAATCCTCAGGTAGATAAATAAAACTGGAAGAAAAATGACATCCTGACATTTAAAACAGAAGTATCTAAGTTAATTATAACTCACTACCATGGTAGCTGGACATGGAACAACAGACTGGTTCCAAATAGGAAAAGGAGTACGTCAAGGCTGTATACTGTCACCCTGCTTCTTTAACTTATATGCAGAGTACATCATGAGAAACGCTGGGCTGGAAGAAGCACAAGCTGGAATCAAGATTGCCAGGAGAAATATCAATAACCTCAGATATACAGATGACTCCACCCTTAGAGCAGAAAGTGAAGAGGAACTCAAAAGCCTCTTGATGAAAGTGAAAGAGGAGAGTGAAAAAATTGGCTTAGAACTCAACTCAGAAAACTAAGATCATGGCATCTGGTCCCATCACTTCATGGGAAATAGATGGGGAAACAGTGGAAACAGTGTCAGACTTTATTTTTCTGGGCTCCAAAATCACTGCAGATGGTGACTGCAGCCATGAAATTTAAAGACGCTTACTCCTTGGAAGGAAAGTTATGACCAACCTAGATAGCATATTGAAAAGCAGAGACATGACTTTGCCAACAAAGGTCCGTCTAGTCAAGGCTATGGTTTTTCCTGTGGTCATGTATGGATGTGAGAGTTCGACTGTGAAGAAAGCTGAGCGCCAAAGAAGTGATGCTTTTGAACTGTGGTGTCAGAGAAGACTCCTGAGAGTCCCTTGGACTGCAAGGAGATCCAATCAGTCCATTCCGAAGGAGATCAGCCCTGGGATTTCTTTGGAAGGAATGATGCTAAAGCTGAAACTTCAGTACCTTGGCCACCTCATTCGAAGAGTTGACTCATTGGCAAAGACTCTGATGCTGGGAGGGATTGGGGGCAAGAGGAGAAGGGGATGACAGAGGATGAGATGGCTGGATGGCATCACTGACTCGATGGACATGAGTCTGAGTGAACTCCGGGAGTTGGTGATGGATAGGGAGGCCTGGCATGCTGCGATTCATGGGGTCACAAAGAGTCAGACATGACTGAGCGACTGAACTGAACTGAACTGAACCATGGTAGCTATTAAAAAGTTCTATAGATTTTTTTTTTCTTTCCGGAAAACAGAAAAATGTAATCTTTGCCCAGTTCAGATAATGTTATTCATTAATTAATTCTTTGAACATAGAAGAGGCATTTTTAGTATGGTGGAAAGAGTGCATATTTCAGTCCAAGGATCTTTCTTGGGCTCTGCTTTCCGGCTCTGTCACGTCAGGTCAGTCAGTAGCCCCCCTCAGTCTTCGTTTCTTCGTCTATAAAATAGTATTTGTCATATGTAATGTATATGGTTTTCATCTGGACACAGTGAGGTGATGCTCATGGAAATACTTTCTAAAGTGTAAACCACGATATAAATACCAGTTTCCACTTAAAGAGGCATGTACGTATTCAGATTTCCGATTACTGTGAGCAAAATCAAAACATACGAATGAGAATTGTACATTATTCTCCTTCAATATCCTTATTTGTAGGAAAGTTTTAAATGACGTCTTTCTCTGATAAGCACCTAGTTAATTATGTCACTTGCGGAATTCTGCTGTTACACCGTGCAGATCCCGGAATGCCTGGGTGAGGTTCATCAGGAGCCACTCTGCGTGAAGGGCAGACGGGCAGCTCCCCAGGCGGGATTTAGTGTCCCCTCCCGACAGGCCTGCAGCGGCGTTCACCCATGACTCCTTCCCTCTGCGTGTGCTCCCAAGGAGCCTGTTAAGTCTCTGTCAGTGAGTCCTGTAGTCATTTGCCAACCTCTGTGACTCTTGGATAATTTTAGTTATTTTAAGGTAAATATTGAGATGGATGTGCTGGGAAAATAGGAGACCTATAAACCGGAGTGTTTTTGTGGCCCCAGTGTTTCCTCTGGTCAAACAATAGTACACAGTATTCAGATACGAAAATGCAAGCTTTAGCTCTGTGAAGGTTTTTTACAGGTTTGTAAAGCAAACCTTTGTAAAGGTTTTTTTCCATCAGATGTCAGAGCAGGTCCCCTGCCCTCAGACGGGAGAAGAGGGAGGGAGACACAGACGGCTTTTTCCTCAGGTGTCTGCCTCCCAGGCCCCTTAATAACTTTTCTTACGTGGAAGTCTATTGGCTCAGGTGAGATTTATTCACAGTCTGTTTCTTATCTTAAGGCAGGTTCGGTGCGCAGCTTGAGTAGACAGGCTTTGTGTAAAATCACATCACAGGGCTAGTGGGGACAGCTTTTGAGTTGAGATTCTTTTCAGAGAAACTTCTCTTGTATATTCTGTTTGTTCAGCCTGTGTTGAAACATGCTTCCCTGGCGACTCAAATGGTGCACTGCCTGCAGGGCGGGAGGCCTGGGTCCCGTCCCTGCCCTTCATGTACTTGAGAACTGTTTATCAGATTATTATCCTGCATTAGTATAGGCTATACTAATCTATAGATATAACATATATCTATATATCTATAAATAAGTTATTTTCATCTATTTTCTAAATGTCAGGGACTTTCAAACCCCTAAGGGGAATTTAGCAAAAGACACCCTGGAATACTAACATTGCATAAATGTGATTAATAAATATTTGTATTTTTCAAATTTCAGTAAAAAATTTTTATACTATATAATATTTAAAATGTAATAAAAATACAAAAGATGATACAGCAGAATCTGTGCACCAACTATTCACATATGCAGTTATGGACATTTTTTATATATATATATATTTTTTTTTTTCCCACTCACTCAGCAAGTATTGATTGACGATCTTCTGAGATCCAGGCACTGTTCTATCTAGGTGTTGGAATCCAGCAAATTAGCAAAATAGGCAAAAACTTCTCCCTTAGGGAGGCAGATGACAACAAGTAAACAAGTAGAATATGTATGGATGCATTAAATAGTGGTAAGTTACAGGAGGACAAGTGCAGCAGGAGAAGCAGGAAGGAGCAGGGTGAGCGGAGCCTGGACTTTCAGGTGAATCAGGAGAGGCCTCGCTGAGAAGGTGGCAGTGGAGTCAGAGGGGAAGGAAGTGGGAACGTGAGCTATATCGATACCCAGGAAAGAGATCTCCAGGTAATGGGATCAGCCAGTGGTAAGACCCTCAGGTGGGTATATGCCTGGGTTGTTTGTGAACAGGAGGAGGTGTGTGTGGGTGTGTCGAGTGAGTGAGGAAAGAGTCGTGGGAAAGGAGGACATGGGACGGTCATCTGGAGGAAGGGCTGTGGCTGTGCAGGTCGTGCCTGGCACGGGGGCCTGTTGCAAGGACTGTGGCTCCTCCCAGTGAAGCATGTGTCACTGGGAGCTTTGAGTGGAAGATGACATGGCCTGAGTTCTCTGAGAAAGGTAATTCTGTTTGCCAAGCATGATAATCCTGTGGTGGGACAAGTCCCTAGAAACATGGACATCAGTTAGGAAACTGTTGCATTAACCCCAGCAAGAGATGGCATTGATTTAGACCATAGGGTAGCAGAGTAGGTTGTATGATGTAGTCAGATTTTACAGTCTAGTTTGATATTAGTGCTGAGATTTCTTGATGGCCTGGAAGTAGAGTGTGTGAGAGCAGGAAGAATCTAAGGTCGTGCCAGGGTTTTTGGCCAGAATCACTGGAAGGGTGAAGTTGCCATCAACTGATACACCGATGAAGACTTCCCTGGTGGCTCAGCTGGTGAGGAATCCGCCTGCAATGTAGGAGACCCCAGTTCGATTCCTGGGTCAGGAAGATCTGCTGGAATAGAGAGAGGCTACCCACTCCATTATTCTGGCCTGGAGAATCCCATGGACTGTATAGTCCATGGGGTCACAAAGAGTTGGATATGACTGAGTAACTTTCACTTTCAGTATGCCGATGGAGAGGTGTTGGGTGGGTAGAGTGCAGTTGAACCAGCTGAGTCTGAGATGTCTGTTAGACCTACAGAGATGTTTAATAGACAGTAGGGCATATGATGGAGAAGGAAATGGCAACCCACTCCAGTATTCTTGCCTGGAGAATCTCATGGACAGAGGAGCCTGGT
Source organism: Bubalus bubalis (assembly GCF_019923935.1). Lineage (NCBI taxonomy): Eukaryota > Metazoa > Chordata > Mammalia > Artiodactyla > Bovidae > Bubalus > Bubalus bubalis. The sequence goes on from NC_059167.1 coordinate 723,476, forward strand.
GGGCTTACAGTCCATGGGGTCACAAGAGTCAGACACGACTTAGCGACTAAACCACCACCACCACCAGGGCATATGAATCTGGAATTTGGGAGAGAAGTCTCATCTAAAGATATGAATTTGGGATTTGGCAATATATAAGTAGTATTTAGAATCATGAAAAGAATGAGAATGCCTATAGTGTCAGTATAAATAGAAAAAAAAACAACAAAGGTTTCAACTCTGAGCTGTTACATCGTTAAGAGAGTCATAAGTGCAAGAGGAATGAGCAAAGAAGACAGAGAAAAAGGGACGAGGAATTTGGGAAGAAAACAGGCATGTGCATTGTCTCAGAAGCTAAGTGAAAAAGTGTTTCAGGGATGAAAATGACCAGCCAGATCAAATCCTGTTGTTAGATCAAGTGAGACAGAACTGAAGATGGAACACTGGCTCAGTTTAAACCCAAGGGGGAAGAGGCTGGGAGTAGACATACTGTCAGCCACAAATGTGGAAAAAAAGAGTTTTTTAAAAACCACACTTAGCAGAACAGGTACAGGCAAAGAGTGGATGGTGGACTGAATTGATGCTTGTTTAGCGCCCTCGCTTTGTATACTGTGTTACACTGAACAGTATGTACTATTAGCTTGTGTTTCTAAAGTGTGCATAAAAGGCATGTCGTACTGTGAATTGTTTTTACTTGACTTGTTTTTAAAATTTATACAAGTTGATAAATAAGAATCTGTTTCATATATTTTAGTTGCTGTGTAATGTTCTTTTATATGAATTATCTAGTTATTTATCCATTCTGCCTCTGAGACAAGTTTAGGTTTCTGTGTGTTCTCTAACACAGTGTTGCAGTGATTTTCTAATGTTACTGGTTTGTTGGAGTCCTTTAACTATTCTAACTACTCATCCTTGATAATTATGTATTTTGTGAATTTCTTTCAGAGTTTTTACTTGTCTTCAACTGTGGTTGATGATGTTTTTGCCATTATCAGATTTGACATTTTAATATAACCAAATTTACCCATCTCTTAGGATTTACATGTTTTGAATCTTTAAAAAGATTTTAAATTGTGGCAAAATACACATAACATAAAAATTACCATCTTACAGAAAGAGAGATATAAATATCATATACTGACATATATGGAATCTCGGAGAGGACAATGGCACCCACTCCAGTACTCTTGCCTGGAAAATCCCATGGAGAGGAGCCTGGTAGCTGCAGTCCATGGGGTCACGAAGAGTCGGACACGACTGAGCGACTTCACTTTCACTTTTCCCTTTCATGCATTGGAGAAGGACATGGCAACCCACTCCAGTGTGCTTGCCCGGACAATCCCAGGAATGAGGGAGCCTGGTGGGCTGGCGTCTATGGGGCCGCACAGAGTCGGACACGACTAAAGCGACTTAGTAGTAGTAGTAGTATATGGAATCTAAAAAGATGGCACTGATGAATTTATTTTCAGGGCAGCAGTGGAGAAACAGACATAGAGAACAGACCTACGGACATGGGAGGAGGGAGTAACGTGGAAATGTACAGGCCCGTGTGTGAAACAGATAGAATGGGAACCTGCTGTACGACTCCGGAAGCTCAGGCTGCAGGCTGGGGTGGGAGAAGATGGGAGGGGGTCCGGGAGGGAGGGGACATGGGTGTGCCTGTGGCTGATTCTTGTTGATGTCTGACAGAACACCACAGAGTCCTGTAAAGCAATTATCCTCCAATTTAAAAATTTAAAAAATATTGCCATCTTAGCCACTTTTAAGTGTACAGGTCAGTGTGTTGACTGTTCACATTTTATGCAACAGATCCCTAGAACTTTTTCAGCTTGCAGAACTGAATTCTGTACCCATTGAACAACTCCCCGTTTTCCCCTCCTCCTAATCTCCAACAGCCACCACCATTCGTCTTTCTCTCTCTCTGAGTTTGACTATTTTAGATGCCTGATAAAAGTGGGATCATTCAGTATTTATCTTTTGTGACTAGCTGACTTCAGTTAGGGTAATGTCCTCAGTGTTCATCCATGTTGTGGCGTGTGACAGATTTTCCTTCCTTGTTAAGACCGAATAATATGTCATTCTATGTATGTACCATATTTTGCTTATCCATTCACCGTCTGATGGACACGAGTCGCTTGCACTCACTGGCTGCTGTGGGTGGCTCTGCAGTGCACGTGGTGTGCAGGTATCTCACTGACATCGTGCTCTCAGTTCCTCTGCATGTGTGCCCAGACGTGGAGCGCTGGCTCTTGTAACGGTTCTCTTTTCAGTCTTTTGAGGACCCTGCATGCTGTTTTCCACTGCAGCTGCACCATTTTGCATTCCTATCTGTAGCGCACAAGGGTCCAGCTTCTCCAGATTCTCACCTGTACTTGTTATTTCTGCCTTTTGATCCTGGCCCTCCTCATGAATATGAATAGATATCTCATTGTAGATTTAATGCATTTCTATAATAATTAGTGGCATCTTTACATATGCTCTTAGCCATTTGTATATCATTGAATGAATGTCTGTTGAAGTCCTTTGCCTACTTTTTAATCAGATTTATTTACTTTTTTGTTGTTGAGTTGTCAGAGTTATTTATATATTCTGGATATTAACACCCTATCAGATACATGATTTGCAAATTTTTTCTTCTATTCCGTAGGTTGTCGTTTTGACTTTGCTTGTTTCCTTTGATGCAAGGAGGTTTTCTATTTTAATGTCAGCCCAATTTGTCTGTTTTTGCCTTTGCTGCTTGTGCTTTTGATGTCAGATCCAGGAAATCACTGCCACATCCAACATCATGAGGCCTTGCCTCTGTTTTCTTCTAGGAGCTTTATAATTTTAGGTTTTACATTTTGATCTTAAATTCATTTTGAGTTAGTTTTGGTATCTAGATTGAGGGAGGATCCAACTTCCTTTTTCTGTGTTTATGAACACCCAGTTTGCCCAGCATCATTTGTTGAAGAGACTGTCCTTTTCCCATAGGCATCCTTGCAAAGATCATTTGACCATGTGCCTAAAGATTTATTTCTGGGCTCTCTCTTCTGTTCCATTGGTCTGTATGTTTGTCTTTATTTAAGTCAAAAATGCTTTGATTGCTGTAGTTTTGTAATGTGTTTTGAAATCAAGAAGTATGAGACCTCCAAGTTTGTTCCTTCTTTTTCAAGATTGTTTTGGCTTTTAAGGGTCCTCTGAGATTACATATGAATTTTAAGATTTTTTAGATCTTAATATTTAAACCTTAATGTTTAATATTAATATTTAATCAATACTTAATATTTAATATTTTTAATTTAAATCTTAATATTTATGCAAAAATGTTATCGGGATTTTGATGGGGATTATGTTGACTCTATGGGGTACTGTGGATATTTTAACAACATTGCCTTCCAGTCTGCCAGGATGAAGTATCTTTCCATTTATTTGTGTCTTTTTACATTTCTTTCATAATGTTTTGTAACTTTAATGATCCAAGTCTTTTGACCCCTTGGTCAAGTTAATTTCTAAGTATTTTATTATTTTAGATGCTCATTATAATGAGATCCCCTCCAGTTTCCTTTTGGAAAACTTCATTGTTAGTACATAGAAACATAACTGATTTCTGTGTGTTGATCTTTGTACACTGTAATATTGCTGGCTTCTCTTATTCTAATGGGATTTTTGTGTGTGCAGTCTTTAGGGTTTTTTCCATATAAGATCATATTATCCGGAAGCAGATACAGTTCTACTTCTTCCTTTCCAATTTAGATGTCTTTAATTTCTTTTTCTTGCCTGACTGCTCTGGGTCAGACTTTCGGTGCTGTGTTGAATAGAAGTGCTGAGAGGAAGCAGCCTTGCCTTGTTTCCGATCTGAGAGGAAAGCCTTTGGGTTTTCACCATTGCGTGTGATATTTGCTGTGGGCTCTTACGTGGCTTTATTATGTTGAAGTGGTTTCCTTCTATTCCTAGCGTGTTGTTAGTGGGTTGTTTTTTTTTTTTGAAATCATGAAAGGTTATTGAATTTTATCAAATACTTTTTCTGTATCAGTTGAGATGATCATGTGGTTTTTGTCCTTCCTTCTGTTAATGTGGTGTATTACATGGATTGATTTTTGAATCTTGAACCATTCTTGCATTCTAAAATCTTACTTGATAATGGTGTATAATCCTTTTTATGTGCTGCTGAATTCAGTTTGCTAGCATTTTGTTGAGTTTATATCAGTTTCCATCAGAAATATTGGACTATAATTTTCTTTTATTTTGGTAGTATCTTTCTCTGGCTTTGGTTTCAGGGTAATGCTTAACTCATAAAATTAATTTGAAAGTGTTCTTTTCAGTTTTTTTAGGGACAGTGTGAGGAGGAATGATCCCAGTACTCTCCTAGATGCTTTTTAAGAATTGCCCACTTAAGCCACCTTGCGGGTGGCTGTGCTTTTCTGTGTTGGGAGATTTTTGATTCAGTGTCCTTACTGATTATGGGTCTGTTCAGATTCTCTATTTCTTCATAATTCAGTACTGGTAGATTGTATGTTTCTAGAAATTTATCCATTCTAAAATTATTCAACTTGTTGGTGTATGATTTAGTTTCTCATAAGGCCTTCTCTTTAGTTTCTGACTTTAGCTGAATCTTCTCTCATTTTTTCTTAATCTGAGAGTTTGTCAGTTTGTTGATATTTTCAGAAAACTAATTCTAAAAAAGTTTTGTTAATTTTTTTGTTGTTCTTCTGTTTCATTTATTTCTGCTTTAGTCTTTGTTATTATTTTTTCCTTCTGCTAACTTTTGGTTCAGTTTGTTCTTTTCCTAGTTCCTTTGGGTTTAAATTAGGCTGATGATTTCTTTGAATCTTTCAAAATGAAACCTATTCCTGTCTCAATGCACTAAGATATTATCTTTTGTTTTCTTTTAGTTAGTTCAGTCGCTCAGTCGTGTCTGACTCTGCGACCCCATGAATCACAGCACACCAGGCCTCCCTGTCCATCACCAACTCCCAGAGTTCACTCAGACTCACATCCATCGAGTCAGTGATGCCATCCAACCATCTCATCCTCTGTCGTCCCCTTCTCCTCCTGCCCCCAATCCCTCCCAGCATCAGGGTCTTTTCCAGTGAGTCAGCTCTTCGCATGAGGTGACCCAAAGTACTGGAGTTTCAGCTTCAGCATCATTCCTTCCAAAGAAATCCCAGGGCTGATCTCCTTCAGAATGGACTGGTTGGATCTCCTTGCAGTCCAAGGGACTCTTAAGAGTCTTCTCCAACACCACAGTTCAAAAGCATCAATTCTTCGGCACTCAGCCTTCTTCATACTCCAACTCTCACACCCACACTTGACCACAGGAAAAACCATAGCCTTGACTAGACGGACCTTTGTTGGCAAAGTCATGTCTCTGCTTTTCAATATTCTGTCTAGGTTGGTCATAACTTTCCTTCCAAGGAGTAAGCGTCTTTAAATTTCATTGCTGCAGTCACCATCTGCAGTGATTTTGGAGCCCAGAAAAATAAAGTCTGACACTGTTTCCACTGTTTCCCCATCTATCTCCCATGAAGTGATGGGACCGGATGCCATGATCTTCATTTTCTGAATGTTGAGCTTGAAGCCAACTTTTTCACTCTCCACTTTCACCTTCATCAAGAGGCTTTTTAGTTCCTCTTCACTTTCTGCCATAAGGGTGGTGTCATCCGCATATCTGAGGTTATTGATATTTCTCCCAGCAATCTTGATTCCAGCTTGTGCGTCTCCCAGTCCAGCGTTTCTCATGATGTACTCTGCATAGAAGTTAAATGAGCAGGGTGACAGTATACAGCCTTGACGTACTCCTTTTCCTATTTGGAACCAGTCTGGTGTTCCATGTCCAGTTCTAACTGTTGCTTCCTGACCTGCATACAGATTTCTCAAGAGGCAGATCAGGTGGTCTGGTATTCCCATCTCTTTCAGAATTTCCCACAGTTTATTGTGATCCACACAGTCAAAGGCTTTGGCATAGTCAATAAAGCAGAAATAGATGTTTTTCTGGAACTCTTGCTTTTTCCATGATCCAGCAGATGTTGGCAATTTGATCTCTGGTTCCTCTGCCTTTTCTAAAACCAGCTTGAACATCAGGAAGTTCACGGTTCACGTATTGCTGAAGCCTGGCTTGGAGAGTTTTGAGCACGACTTTACTAGCATGTGAGATGAGTGCAATTGTGCAGTAGTTTGAGCATTCTTTGGCATTGCCTTTCTTTGGGATTGGGATGAAAACTGACCTTTTCCAGTCCTGTGGCCACTACTGAGTTTTCCAAATTTGCTGGCGTATTGAGTGCAGCACTTTCATGCCGGAGTCTAGCCCCGGTGGATCCAGGGAATTCAAAGGGGAGATGGCTTCGGCAATCAGGATACGATAGAATTAAAGATATAAAGAATGGTTAAATAAGGATAGTTCAGTGCGAAAATTCAGTGGAGAAAAGAGGCTGAATAACATGGTTTACGTGGAACGCCAATAAAATTCCAAAATAAGGAATATACGTCACCTATGTAGGCCTCAGGCGTCCTCCCGTTCTCCCGAAGGAGAGGAGACACTAAGGCCTCCCTGGTCAGATCTTAGAAGCCCAGGCATAATTAGTAGGCTTGACGAGCCTCCACGTTCAAGATGGGATTCAGCCGGAAGGTGAGAGAAAGAACGACATGGCTCGGTGAACAAGGCCCGCACTTTATTTTCCAAAGTAGTTTTTATACCTTAAGTTATGCATAGAGGATAATGGGGGAAGGGGTAGAGTCATGCAGTAAGCCAGGCTTTCTTCCTGCAAACTTATCATATGCAAAAGTTCAGGTGATTTGCATCATCTTCTGGCCCAGAGACCTGTTAACATTTTAAGACCCTTTTTTCAGAAAACTTATTTTTCTCTAAAGGTGATTAGTCAGGCGCCACACTCCAAAAGCATTAGATAAAGTTGCATTCCTATAGGGCAAAGGTGTGGTAGGCTATAACAAGAAAAAGAATTAACTCAAGGGTCCAAGGTTACAAACATTAAAGGTACTACTTACATTCCTGTACACCAATTATATTAATCAATACACTGCCAGGGACACAGCAGGTAAGGGATATGGAAACTTAGCAGCAAACATTGGCCCAACAAGTGAAAAACCCTTCACCAATACAATTTCTAATCAATCTTTTAACTGCTCAAAGGAATCTGTATTTAGACAGTTTAGAACATCTTGTGCCTCTCACGATTGGGAGGCTGTGAACAATCACGTGGCCGGAATAACCTTCAGAGGAGTTTGTAGGTTAAAACACTCGTATCACGCCCAGCAACTTTATCAACTGGAGCTGTAAGTTAACTCTTTTTCAGAGAGAGGTGGTGGGGGACAGCCCCCCGTAAAGTCAGAGGTGTACATGAGAGCACAAAGCAGTAAAGTAGGCAGACTCTGGTTTTGGGGGTAGATGCTCGAGAATTTCCAGGGGGACTCTTGAGGCTCGATCCTGCCTTTGCGTGTGCTGAGCCTCCTTCCTCATGCCCTTTGCCACTGGTGGAGTTCCTCATGCTGGCTCCTGGCACTTTCACAGCATCATCTTTCAGGATGTGAAATAGCTCAACTGGAATTCCATCACCTCCACTAGCTTTGTTCGTAGTGATGCTTTCTAAGGCCCACTTGACCTCATGTTCCAGGATGTCTGACTCTAGGTCAGTGATCACAGCATCGTGATTATCTGGGTCCTGAAGATCTTTTTTGTACAGTTCTTCTGTGTATTCTTGCAGTCTCTTCTTAATATCTTCTGCTTCTGTTAGGTCCATACCATTTCTGTCCTTTATCGAGCCGATCTTTGTATGAAATGTGCCCTTGGTATCTCTAATTTTCTTAAAGAGATCTCTAGTCTTTCCCATTCTGTTGTTTTCCTCGATTTCTTTGCACTGATCACTGAGGAAGGCTTTGTTATCTCTTCTTGCTATTCTTTGGAACTCTGCATTCAGATGCTTATATCTTTCCTTTTCTCCTTTGCCTTTTGCTTCTCTTCTTTTCACAGCTATTTGTAAGGCCTCCCCAGACAGCCATTTTGCTTTTTTGCATTTCTTTTCCATGGGGATGGTCTTGATCCCTGTCTCCTGTACAGTGTCACGAACCTCATTCCATAGTTCATCAGGCACTCTATCTATCAGATCTAGGCCCTTAAATCTATTTCTCACTTCTACTGTATAATCATAAGGGATTTGATTTAGGTCATACCTGAATGGTCTAGTGGTTTTCCCTACTTTAGGAATTAATTTATATATATTTGTGAGGTGGGGGTCGTATTTTTATCTCTTTTTAAATAGATAACCCAGTTGACTAAACTATTCATTTAATAGTCAGTTAATCCTTTTCCTACTGATTTGAAATGCAACTTTTGTCATATGCCAAACTTCTGTGCGTGCTTGTGAGTCTGTTTCTAGGCTAATTAATATTCCATTTGTCTGCTTGTCTCTCCCTGAGTCAAAACCAAAAAATCCAAAGGACCATAGCTTTATGGTAGGTACATCTTTCATCTGGGAAGGTGAGATCTTTCTTCTCTTTACGCTTATCCTGTGTTTCTCTGTTTCTTACTCCTGACTTCCCTCTTCCCTCACCACTGTCTTCTCCATTCTTGGTCTTTTGTTCCTCCATGTGAATTAAACTTATAAATTAATATGGAGAAAACTGTGATCTTTGGATATCAAATCTTCCAATATGAATTTGCATAAATATTCATCTTTTCCATTTATTTCATTATTTTTCTTTCAATAATATTTTCTGATTTTGAGATAAATTTATACATGTATTCAGTTCAGTTCAGGGGCTTTCCTGGTGGCTCAGAGGATAAAGTGTCTGCCCGCAATGTGGGAGACCGGGGTTCGATTCCTGTGTCGGGAAGATCCCCTGGAGAAGGAAATGGCAACCCACTCCAGTATTCTTGCCTAGAGAATCCCATGGACGGAGGAGCCTGGTGGGCTACAGTCCATTGGGTCACAAAGAGTTGGACACGACTGAGTGACTTCACTTCACTACACTTCACTTCAGTTGCTCAGTCGTGTCTGACTCTTTGCGACCCCATGAATCGCAGCATGCCAGGGCTCCCTATCCATCACCAACTCCCGGAGTTCACTCAGACTCACGTCCATCGAGTCAGTGATGCTACCCAGGCATCTCATCCTCCGTCGTCCCCTTCTCCTCCTGCCCCCAATCCCTCCCAGCATCAGAGTCTTTTCCAATGAGTCAACTCTTCGCATGAGGGAGCCAAAGTACTGGAGTTTCAGCTTTAGCATCATTCCTTCCAAAGAAATCCCAGGGCTGATCTCCTTCAGAATGGACTGGTTGGATCTCCTTGCAGTCCAAGGGACTCTCAAGAGTCTTCTCCAACACCACAGTTCAAAAGCATCAGTTCTTCAGCGCTCAGCCTTCTTCACAGTCCAACTCTCACGTCCGTACATGACCACTGGAAAAACCATAGCCTTGACTAGACAGACCTTTGTTGGCAAAGTAATGTCTCTGCTTTTGAATGTGCTATCTAGGTTGGTCATAACTTTCCTTCCAAGGTGTAAGCATCTTTAAATTTCATGCCTGCAGTCACCATCTGCAGTGATTTTGGAGCCCGAAAAAATAGTCTGACACTGTTTCCACTGTTTCCCCATCTATCTGCCATGAAGTGATGGGACCAGATGCCATGATCTTCGTTTTCTGAATGTTGAGCTTGAAGCCAACTTTTTCACTCTCCACTTTCACCTTCATCAAGAGGCTTTTTAGTTCCTCTTCACTTTCTGCCATAAGGGTGGTGTCATGTGCATATCTGAGGTTATTGATATTTCTCCCAGCAATCTTGATTCCAGCTTGTGCTTCTTCCAGCCCAGCGTTTCTCATGATGTACTCTGCATAGAAGTTAAATAAGCAGGGTGACAATATACAGCCTTGACGTACTCCTTTTCCTATTTGGAACCAGTCTGTTCCATGTCCAGTTCTAACTGTTGCTTCCTGACCTGGATAAAGGTTTCTCAAGAGGTAGGTCAGGTGGTCTGGTATTCCCATGTCTTTCAGAATTTTCCACAGTTTATTGTGATCCACACAGTCAAAGGCTTTGGCATAGTCAATAAAGCAGAAATAGATGTTTTTCTGGAACTCTCTTGCTTTTTCCATGATCCAGCAGATGTTGGCAATTTGATCTCTGGTTCCTCTGCCTTTTCTAAAACCAGCTTGAACATCTGGAAGTTCATGGTTGACGTATTGCTGAAGCTTGTCTTGGAGAGTTTTGAGCATTACTTTACTAGCATGTGAGATGAGTGCAATTGTGCAGTAGTTTGAGCATTCTTTGGTATTGCCTTTCTTTGGATTGGAATGAAAACTGCCCTTTTCCAGTCCTGTGGCCACTGCTGAGTTTACCAAATTTGCTGGCATATTGAGTGCAGCACTTTCACAACATCATCTTTCAGGATTTGAAATAGCTCCACTGGAACTCCATCACCTCCAGTAGCTTTGTTTGTAGTGATGCTTTCTAAGGCCCTCTTGACTTCACATTCCAGGATGTCTGGCTCTAGGTCAGTGATCACACCGTCATGATTATCTGGGTTGTGAAGATCTTTTTTGTACAGTTCTTCTGTGTATTCTTGCCACCTCTTTTTACATGTATTAGATTTTCTATGTTTTTTCATTAATTTATTTAGTTTATTTGGAGGCTAATTACTTTACAATATTTTAATGGTTTTTGCCGTACATTGACATGAATCAGCCATGGGTGTACATGTGTTCCCCATCCTGAACCCCCCTCCCACCTCCCTCATCAGTCCATCCCTCAGGGTCATCCCAGTGCACCCGCCCTCAGCACCCTGTCTCATGCATCGAACCTGGACTGGCTATCCGTTTCACATATGATAATATACATGTTTCAACACTACCCTCTCAAATCATCCCACTGTTGTCTTCTTCCACAGAGTCCAAAAGACTGTTCTTTACATTTGTGTCTATTTTGCTGTGTCTCATATAGGGTCATCATTACTATCTTTCTATATTCCATATATATGCGTTAGTATACTGTATTGGTGTTTTTCTTTCTGACTTATTTCACTCTGTATAATACACTCCAGTTTCATCTACCTCATTAGAACTGATTTCAAATGCATTATTTTTAATGGCTGAGTAATATTCCATTATGTATATGTACCACAACTTTCTTATCAATTTGTCTGCTGATGGACAACTAGGTTGCTTCCATGTCCTGGCTTTTGTAAACAGTGCTGCAGTGAACACTGGGGTACACATGTCTCTTTCAATTCTGGTTCCCTTGGGGTGTATGCCCAGCAGTGGGATTGCTGGGTTGTATGGCAGTTCTATTTCCAGTTTTTTAAGGAATCTCCACACTGTTATCCATAGTGGCTGTGCTAGTTTGCACTCCCACCAACAGTGTAAGAGGGTTCCCTTTTCTCCATACCCTCTCCAGCATTTATTGTTTGTAGACTTTTTGATAGCAGCCATTCTGACTGGCATGAGATGGTACCTCATTGTGGTTTTGATTTGCATTTCTCTGATAATCAGTGATGTTGAGCATCTTTTCATATGTTTCTTAGCCATCTGTATGTTTTCTTTGGAGAAATGTCTGCTTAGTTCTTTGGCCCATTTTTTTGATTGGGTCATTTATTTTTCTGGAATTGAGCTGCAGGAGCTGCTTGTATATTTTTGAGATTAATTCTTTGTCTGTTGCTTCATTTGCTATTATTTTCTCCCATTCTGAAGGCTGTCTTTTCACCTTGCTTATACTTTCCTTCATTGTGCAAAAGCTTTTAAGTATAATTAGGTCCCATTTGTTTATTTTTGCTTTTATTTCCATTACTCTGGGAGGTGGGTCATAGAGGATCCTTCTGTGATTTATGTCAGAAAGTGTTTTACCTATGTTTTCCTCTAGGAGGTTTATAGTTTCTGGTCTTACGTTTAAATCTTTAATCCATTTTGAGTTTATTTTTGTGTATGGTGTTAGAAAGTGTTCTAGTTTCATTCTTTTACAAGTGGTTGACCAGTTTTCCCAGCACCATTTGTTAAAGAGATTGTCTTTTCTCCATTGTATAGTCTTGCCTCCTTTGTCAAAGATAAGGTGTCCATAGGTGCGTGGACTTATCACTGGGCTTTCTATTTTGTTTCATTGATCTGTATTTCTGTCTTTGTGCCAGTACCATACTATCTTGATCACTGTAGCTTTGTAGTATAGCCTGAAGTCAGGCAGGTAGATTCTTCTAGCTCCATTCTTCTTTCTCAAGATTGCTTTGGCTATTTGAGGTTTTTTTGTATTTCCATACAGATTGTGAAATTATTTGTTTTAGTTCCCTGAAAAATACTGCTGGTAGCTTGATAGGGATTGCATTGAATCTGTAGATTGCTTTGGGTAGTATACTCGTTTTCACTATATTGATTCTTCTGATCCATGAACATGGTATATTTCTCCATCTATTTGTGTCCTCTCAGATTTCTTTCATCATTGTTTTATAGTTTTCTATACATCAGATCAGATCAGATCAGTCACTCAGTCGTGTCTGACTCTTTACGACCCCATGAATCGCAGCAGGCCAGGCCTCCCTATCCATCACCAACTCCCGGAGTTCACTCAGACTCATGTCCATCAAGTCAGTGATGCCATCCAGCTGTCTCATCCTCCGTCATCCCCTTCTCCGCTTGCCCCCAATCCCTCCCAGCATCAGAGTCTTTTTCAATGAGTCAACTCTTCACATGAGGTGGCCAAAGTACTGGAGTTTCAGCTTTAGCATCATTCCTTCCAAAGAAATCCCAGGGCTGATCTCCTTTAGAATGGACTTGTTGGATCTCCTTGCAGTCCAAGGGACTCTCAAGAGTCTTCTCCAACACCACAGTTCAAAAGCATCAATTCTTTGGCACTCAGCCTTCTTCACAGTCCAACTCTCATATCCATACATGACCACAGGAAAACCATAGCCTTGACTAGACGGACCTTTGTTGGCAAAGTAATGTCTCTGCTTTTGAATGTGCTATCTAGGTTGGTCATAACTTTCCTTCCAAGGAGCAAGCGTCTTTTAATTTCATGGCTGCAGTCACCATCTGCAGTGATTTTGGAGCCCAGAAAAATAAAGTCTGACACTGTTTCCACTGTTTCCCCATCTATTTCCCATGAAGTGATGGAACTGGATGCCATGATCTTCGTTTTCTGAATGTTGAGCTTGAAGCCAACTTTTTCACTCTCCACTTTCACCTTCATCAAGAGGCTTTTTAGTTCCTCTTCACTTTCTGCCATAAGGGTGGTGTCATGTGCATATCTGAGGTTATTGATATTTCTCCCGGCAATCTTGATTCCAGCTTGTGTTTGTTCCAGTCCAGCGTTTCTCATGATGTACTCTGCATATAAATTAAATAAACAGGGTGACAATATACAGCCTTATAGGTCTTTGTTTCTTTAGGTAAATGTATTCCTAAGTATTTTATTCTTTTGATTGCAGTGGTGAATGGAATTGTTTCCTTAATTTCTCTTTCTGTTTTGTCATTATTAGTGTATGGGAATGCAAGGGATTTCTGTGTGTTAATTTTATATCCTGAAACTTTACTGTATTCATTCATTAGCTCTAGTAATTTTATGGTAGAGTCCTTAGGGTTTTCTATGTAGACGATCATGTCATCTGAAAACAATGAGAGTTTTACTTCTTGTTTTCCAATCTGGATTCCTTTTATTTCTTTTTCTTCTCTGATTGCTGTGGCTAAAACTTCCAAAACTATGTTGAATAGTAGTGGTGAGACTGGGCACCCTTGTCTTGTTCCTGACTTTAGGGGAAATGCTTTCAGTTTTTCACCATCGAGGATAATGTTTGCTGTGAGTTTATCGTATATGGCTTTTATTTTGTTGAGGTATGTTCCTTCTATTCCTGTTTTCTGGAGGGTTTTTATCATAAATGGATATTGAATTTGTCAAAGGCTTTCTCTGCATCTATTGAGATAACCATATGATTTTTATCTTTCAATTTGTTAATGTGGTGTATCACATTGATTTGTGGATATTGAAGAATCCTTGCATCCCTGGGATAAAGCCCACCTGGTCATGATGTATGATGTTTTAAATATGTTATTGGATTCTGTTTGCTAGAATTTTCTTACGTATTTTTGCATCTATGGTCATCAGTGATATTAGCCTGTAGTTTTCTTTTTTTGTGGCATCTTTGTCTGGTTTTGGTATTAGGTTTATGGTGGGCTCATAGAATAAGTTTGGAAGTTTACCTTCCTCTGCAATTTTCTGGAAGAGTTTGAGAAGGATAGGTGTTAGCTCTTTTTTAAATTTTTGGTAGAATTCAGCTGTGAAGCCGTCTGGTCTTGGGCTTTTGTTTGCTGGAAGATTTATGATTACAGTTTCAATTTCGTGCTTGTGATTGGTTTGTTAAGATTTTCTATTTCTTCCTGGTTCAGTTTTGGAAAGTTGTACTTTTCTAAGAATTTGTCCATTTCTTCCAAGTTGTCCATTTTATTGGCATATAGTTGCTGATAGTCATCTCTTATGATCCTTTGTATTTCTGTGTTGTCTGTTGTGATTTCTCCATATTCATTTCTAGTTTTGTTGATTTGATTCTTCTCCCTTATTTTCTTGATGAGACTGGCTAATGGTTTGTCTATTTTGTTTATCTTCTCAAAGAACCAGCTTTTAGCTTTGTTGATTTTTGCTGTGGTGTCCTTTGTTACTTTTTCATTTATTTCTGCCCTAATTTTTAAGATTTCTTTCCTTCTATTAACCCTGGGGTTCTTCATTTCTTCCTTTTCTAGTTGCTTTAGGTGTAGAGTTAGGTTATTTATTTGACTTTTCTCTTGTTTCTTGAGGTAAGCTTGTATTGCTATGAATCTTCCCCTTAGCACTGCTTTTACTGAGTCCCATAGGTTTTGGGTTGTTGTATTTTCATTTTCATTTGTTTCTATGCATTTTTTAATTTCTTCTATGATGTTATTCAGAAGCATGTTGTTTAGCCTCCATATGTTTTTATTTTTAATAGTTTGTTTCCTGTAGACATCTAATCTTACCGCATTGTGATCAGAAAAGATGCTTGGAATGATTTCAATTTTTTTGAATTACCAAGGCTAGATTTATGGCCCAGGATGTAATCCATCCTGGAGCAGGTTCTGTGTGCACTTGAGAAAAAGGTGAAATTCTTTCTTTGGGGTGAAATGTCCTATAGATATCAATTAGGTCTAACTAGTCCATTGTATCATTTAAAGTTTGTGTTTCCTTGCTAATTTTCTGTTTAGTTGATCTGTCCATAGGTGGGAGTGGGGTATTAACGTCTCCCTCTATTATTGTGTTACTGTTAATTTCCCCTTTCATACTTGTTAGCATTTGTCTTACATACTGCAGTGCTCCTGTGTTCAGCTAAGTTCAGTCGCGTGCCTGACTCTTTGTGACCCCATGAACCGCAGCACGCCAGGCCTCCCTGTCCATGACCAACTCCCAGAGTTCACTCAGACTCATGTTCATCGAGTCGGTGATGCTATCCAGCCATCTCATCCTCTGTCGTCCCCTTCTCCTCCTGCCCCCAATCCCTCCCAGCATCAGAGTCTTTTCCAATGAGTCAGCTCTTCGCATGAGGTGGCTAAAGTATTGGAGTTTCAGCCTCAGCACCAGTCTTTCCAATGAGCACCCAGGACTGATCTCCTTTAGGATGGACTGGTTGGATCTCCTTGCAGTCCAAGGGACTCTCAAGAGTCTTCTCCAACACCACAGTTCAAAAGCATCAATTCTTCGGCACTCAGCTTTCTTCACAGTCCAACTCTCACATCCATACATGACCACTGGATAAACCACAGCCTTGACTAGACGGACCTCTGTTGGCAAAGTAATATCTCTGTTTTTCAATATGCTATCTAGGTTGGTCATAACTTTCCTTCCAAGGAGTAAGCGTCTTTTAATTTCATGGCTTCAGTCACCATCTGCAGTGATTTTTGGAGCCCCAAAAAATAAAGTCTGACACTGTTTCCACTGTTTCCCCATCTATCTGCCATGAAGTGATGGGACCAGATGCCATGATCTTCGTTTTCTGAATGTTGAGCTTTAAGCCAACTTTTTCACTCTCCTCTTTCACTATCATCAACAGGCTTTTTAGTTCCTTTTCACTTTCTGCATAAGGGTGGTGTCATCTGCATATCTGAGGTTATTAATATTTCTCCCTGCAATCTTGATTCCAGCTTGTGCTTCTTCCAGTCCAGCGTTTCTCATGATGTACTCTGCAATAAGTTAAATAAGCAGGGTGACAATATACAGCCTTGACATACTCCTTTTCCTATTTGGAACCAGTTGCTGTTCCATGTCCAGTTCTAACTGTTGCTTCCTGACCTGCATATAGGTTTCTCAAGAGGCAGGTCAGGTGTATATGTATTTATAATTATTATATCTTCTTTTTGGATTGATCCTTTGATCATTATGTAGTGTCCTTCTTTGTCTCTTTTCACAGCCTTTAGTTTAAAGTCTATTTTATCTGATATGAGTATTGCTACTCCTGCTTTCTTCTGGTCCCAATTTGCGTGACATATCTTTTTCCAGCCCTTCACTTTCAGTCTGTATGTGTCCCTTGTTTTGATGTGGGTCTCTGGTAGACAACATATAGAGGGGTCTTGTTTTTGCGTCCATTCAACCAGTCTTTATCTTTTGGTTGGGGCATTCAACCCATTTACGTTTAAGGTAATTATTGATACGTATCCTGTTGCCACTTATTTTGTTGTTTTCGGTTTGAGTTTATAAACCTTTTCTGTGTTTCCTGCCTAGAGCAGATCCTTGAGCATTTGTTGAAGAGCTGGTTTGGGGGGTGCTGAATTGTCTCAGCTTTTGCTTGTCTGTAAAGCTTTTGATTTCTTCTTCATATTTGAGTGAGATCCTTGCTGGGTACAGTAATCTGGGTTGTAGGTTTTTCTCTTTGATCATTTTAAGTATGTTCTGCCATTCCCTTCTGGCCTGAAGAGTTTCTATTAAAGATCAGCTGTTATCCTTATGGGAATCCCCTTGTGTGTTATTTGTTGTTTTTCCCTTGCTGCTTTTAATATTTGTACTTTGTGTTTGATCTTCGTTAATTTGATTGATATGTGTCTTAGGGTGTTTCGCCTTGGGTTTATCCTGTTTGGGACTCTCTGGATTTCTTGGACTTGGGTGGCTATTTCCTTCCCCATTTTAGGGAAGTAAAACTGAATTTTGAAGAACAGCTTTAGATGTATCTCATAAGTTACAATAGATAGCATTTTTACTTCATTGTGCTTTTTCCCTTGGGCCATGAATTATTTAGAAATGGGTTCTTAAGTTTTCATGTGTATAGAATTTTTGAGTTTTCTTTTTGTAAATGATTTTTAGTTTTATTGCTTTCTGTTAGGACAAGAAAACATATATGGCTTTATTTCTGTGGCTTTTGAGATTTGCTTTGTGACCTATTATTTGGTTAATTTCTGTAAATTTGCCTCAGATACCTGTAAAGACTATGTAATCATTCTCTTTAGTGTTAGATGTCAGGTTTTATTTATTTTCATGAACAGCATGCTTATCTTCCATAGCTTCACCAGTTATTTTCCTGCTTGATCAGTCAGCTATAAAAGAGATACATTAAAGTGCCCATCATGATTGTGAATTTGTCCATTTCTTCTTGAAGCTCTCAGCATTTTCGTTTTATGTAATTTAAGGCACTTCAAAATTTTTTGAGTGGAGTATATTAGTCTTGGATTAGTGTTATTTCCTAGTGAAATATTCCTTTTATTATGTGGTATGCACATGTGTGCTAAATCACTTCAATTGTGTCCGACTCTTTGTGACCCCATAGACTGTAGCCCACCAGGCTCCTCTGTCCATGGGATTCTCCAGTTAAGAATCCTGGAGTGGGCTGCCATTCCCTTCTCCAGGGGAGTTTCCTGACCCAGGGATCAGACCCACATCTGTTTTGTCTCCTGCATTGATGCATGTTCTTTACCACTAGTGCCACCAGGGAAGCCCATTATTTTATAGTGACTGTGCCTAATTTTAATTATTTTTTTAGCCTTAAAGTTAATTTTGCTGCTATTGATAAGGATACTTCAGCTTTCTGTTGGTTAATGTTGGTCTGATATATCTTTTTCCATCTTTCAATATTTCTTTGTCATTATGTTTCATATGTGTCTTTTGTAAATAATTTATAACTGGATTTTGTTTTTGATCCAGAGAGTTTCTGTCTTTTAAGTGGTGACTTAAATCTGTAATTATGAGTGCTGATATAGTTTTATTTCTCTTTTCTTGCTGTGTATTTCTGTCATAATTTCTCTTTACTTTTTCCCCTTCTTCCCTGTCTTCTATTTAAATGATTTAGATTTCCTCATTTCATTTTTCCAGTGGTCTAAGAGTTATATATATTTTATATCTATTCTTTGAAGGGCTGTTACCCAGAAATTTTTAACTTACACAAGAGTACCTTGGAGATATCTTGAGTTCGCTGCAGACCACCACAGCACAGTCAGCCCCAGGAGCGCTTTGGTTTTCTAGTGCACGTAAAGGCTATGTCTGCATCACACTGTAGCCTGGCAAGGGTGCCAGAAATGCCATTATGTCAAAAAAGTACAATCTTTATTTAAAAATACTTTACTGTTAAAAACGCCAGTTGCTGCCTAAGCCTGCAGTAAATCGTCGTTTCACGGCTGGTAGAGGCTCTTGCCTCAGTGTTGACGGCTGCTCACTGATCAGCGTGGTGGTTGCTGGAGTTGGGCTTTACTGTGAGTCTTAATAAGAGCAGTGAAGTTTGTTGCAGCAATTGACCCTTCATTTCACAAATGATTTCTCTGTAACATGCAATGCTGTTTAGTAGTATTTTACCCAGAATAAAACTACTTTCAAAACTGAAAACCTCTCAAATCCTGCAAGGAGATCCAGCCAGTCCATCCTAAAGGAGATTAGTCCTGGGTGTTCATTGGAAGGACTGATGGCGAAGCTGAAACTCCAATACTTTGGCCACCTGATAGGAAGAACTGACTCATTGGAAAAGACCCTGATGCTGGGCAAGATTGAGGGCAGGAGGAGAAGGGGACGACAGAGGATGAGATGGTTGGATGGCATCACTGACTCAATGGACGTGGGTTTGGATGGACTCCAGGAGTTGGTGATGGACAGGGAGGCCTGGTGTGCTGCAGTTCATGGGGTTGCAAAGAGTCGGACACGACTGAGCGAGTGAACTCAACTGATGTAACATTCTAAATCCTTTATTGTTATTTCAACAATATTCATTCACAGATCCCCTCCTGGAGTAGATTTCAAGAAACCACTTTCTTTGCCTGTCTATTAAGAAACAGTTCACCGCCTGTTAAAATATTATAAAATCGCAGCAGTGTAGTCACATCTTCTTCTTCCCAACAGAAGACTGTTTTGTCTACATTGAAAATTTCTTTTTTTTGTAGACACCTTCATTATTATGTTAGCTAGATCTTCTGGATACCCTGCTGCAACTTTTGTATCAACATTTGGCTGCTACAGCTTCTTTCCTTAAACCTCCTGAGCCAGCCTTTGCTATCCCCACTTTTCTTTTGCAGCTTCCTTGCCTCTCTCAGAGCGTCAGAGAATTGAAGAGTTAGGGCTTGGCTCTGGATTAGATTTTGCCTTTAGAGAGTGTTCTGTGTAGCTGGTCTGATCTATCCCAACCTCTGAAACTTTCTCTATATCATCAATAAGACTATCTCGCTTTCTTATCATTTGTGTGTTCCCTGGAGCAGCACTCTTAATTTCCTTCAAGAACTTTTCCTTTGCATTCACAACTTGGCCAACTATTTCATGCAAGAGGCCTGTGTTTTGACCTTCTAGGCCTTTGACATGCCTTCCTTGCTGAGCTTAATTATTTCTGGCTTTTCATTTAAAGTGAGAGCCTCATGACTTTTCCTTTCACTTGAACCCTTAGAGGACACTGCACAATTACTAATTGGCCTAATTTCAATATTGTTGTGTCTCAGGGAATGAAGGGTCTGAGATAAAGATGAGAGATGTGGGAACAGCCAGTTGGCGTCAGATCACATATAACATTTATTGATTAAGTTTGCTTGTTTTATATGAGCCCAGTTCTTGGCACCCCAAAACAATTACAAGAGTAACATCATCAAAGATCACTCACTGATCACAGACTACCGTAAGAAACGTAACGATAATGAAAAAGTTGGAAATATCGCAAGAATTACCAAACTGTGACACAGAGATGAGAAGTGAGCCACCTGCTGTTGGAAAAACGGGGCCAACGGCCTGGCTTGTCCAGGGTACCACAGGCTTCACTCTGTAAGAAGCCCAGTGTCTCTGAGACACAGAAAAGCAAAGCACAGTAAAACAAAGCGTGCTTGTGTGCTGACTTACAGTCTGAAAGGAGCCATTGTGTCTGCGATGGTCACGACCACTACAAGAACATTAGAATGTTGTAGCTTCAGTTATCCATATGATTTTACATATTGTTACTTACTACTTTAGTCTCTCCTGTGTTATATTTCCCCATGCTAATTATTTCCCTTTGTTAATAATTATTATTTGTATAATTATTATTTTCTTTTTATAAATTCAAAACTTGTTTAGATTTTCTCACATTTTTTACCCATTGTTTCTGCTCACTGTTGCTTTTTACATTTTACTCTTCTTGTGAGTTCAGTTTAGTTCTGAAGCCCATCCTTAAATGTCTTTTTAACAAGGATGACTAAATAGTGAACTCTGTCTTTGTCTCGCTGCTGCTGCTAAGTCAGTTCAATCAAAATGCCTTTATTTTGCCCTGCATATTGAGTGATAATTTAGCTGAATATAAACATACTAAAAATAGACTAGGTTTCTGTTTTTGGTAACTTTTTATTGTAAAATAAAATACATACCAAAACAACAAAAGTATAGCTTAGTGAACTATTATTATTATAAGGCAAACCCTCTTATAACCACCACTCAGGATAGAAATTTGCCACCCATGTATGTATTTTTATTTAGTCTGCTTGGGACTCTTGCAGCATTCAGGATAATTTTCTCAAATATGTCTCTACTTTACAGACTCTCTTGCACTTTGTCTCCTCTGTTCAGTCTGTCTGTTTTTATTGTATTTTCCGGCTGTGCATCTACTGTGTTAGTTTTCACATGTTTCTAGTTTTTTCTGTGCTGCTGTATTGTTTTACAGATACTTTCCTTTCCTTATGTCTTTCATCTTTTACCACATTACTGGTGTTTTCTAGATTATTATTCTAGTGTTTCAAGTAACCCTTATGTTTTATTTACACAGTCTAGTAGTTCACTAATATGTAGCTTTGAGACATTCCAGGGCTTTATTTATGTGAGTCCCGAGGCAGCTAAGTTGTGGGGATTCCTCTGGTTCTGTCATGTTTTCTAGAGCATCACCACACGGGACCATATTCTGCACTTTTCTGTCCTCAGTTCAGTTCAGTCAGTTCAGTTCAGTCACTCAGTCGTGTCTGACTCTTTGTGACCCCATGGACTGCAGCACGCCAGGCCTCCCTGTCCATCGCCAACTCCCAGAGTTTACTCAAACTCGTGTCCATTGAGTCGGTGATGCCATCCAGTCATCTCATCCTCTGTCGTCCCCTTCTCCTCCCGCCTTCAATCTTTCCTAGCATCAGGGTCTTTTCTAATGAGTCAGTTCTTTGCATCAGGTGGCCAAAGTATTGGAGGTGAATTCAGCTTCAGCATCAGTCCTTCCAATGAATATTCAGGACTGATTTCCTTTAGGTTGCACTGGTTGGATCTCCTTGCAGTCCAAGACACTCTCAAGAGTCTTCTCCAACACCTCAGTTCAAAAGCATCAATTCTTCAGCACTCAGCTTTCTTTATGGTCCAACCCTTACATCCATACATGACCCCTGGAAAAACCATAGCCTTGACTAGACGGACCTTTGTTGGCAAAGTAACGTCTCTGCTTTTTAATATGCTGTCTAGGTTGGTCGTAACTTTTGTTCCAAGGAAATTTCATGGCTGCAGTCACCATCTGCAGTGATTTTGGGGCCCAAATAAATAAAGTCTCTCACCATTTCCGTTGTTTCCCCATCTATTTACCATAGAGTGATGGGACCAGATGTCATTATCTTAGTTTTCTTAATGCTGAGTTTTAAGCTAACTTTTTCACACTCCTCTTTCACTTTCATCAAGAGGCTTTTTAGTTCCTCTTCACTTTCTGCCATAAGGGTGGTGTCATCTGCATATCTGAGGTTATTGATATTTCTCCCAGCAATCTTGATTCTAGCTTGTGCTTCATCCAGCCTGGACTTTCACATGATGTACTTTGCATACAAGTTAAATAAGCAGGATGACAATATACAGCCTTGACGTACTCCTTTTCCTATTTGGAACCAGTCTGTTGTTCCATGTCCAGTTCTAACTGTTACTTCCTGACCTGCATACAGATTCCTCAGGAGGCAGGTCAGGTGGTCTGGTATTCCCATCTCTTTAAGAATTTGCCACAGTTTGTTGTGATCCACACAGTCAAAGGCTTTGGCATAATCAATAAAGCAGAAGTAGATGTTTTTTTGGAACTCTCTTGCTTTTTCCATGATCCAACGGATGTTGGCAATTTGATCTCTGGTGGTTCTGCATTTCTAAATCCAGCTTGAACATCTGGAAGTTCTCGGTTCATGTACTGTTGAAGCCTGGGTTGGAGAATTTTGAGCATTACTTTGCTAGCGTGTGAGATGAGTGCAGTTGTATAATAGTTTGAACATTGTTTGGCATTGCCTTTCTTTGGGATTGGAATGAAAACTGACCTTTTCCGGTCCTGTGGCCACTGCTGAGTTTTCCAAATTTGCTGGCATATTGAGTGCGGCACTTTCACAACATCATCTTTTAGGATTTGAAATAGCTCAACTGGAATTCCATCATCTCCACTAGCTTTGCTCATAGTGATGCTTCCTAAGGCCACTTGACTTCACATTCCAGGATGTCTGGCTCTAGGTGAGTGATCACACCATCGTGGTTATCTGGGTCATAAAGATCATTTTTGTATAGTTCTTCTGTGTATTCTTGCCACTTCTTCTTAATATCTTCTGCTTCTGTTAGGTCCATACTGTTTCTGTCCTTTATTGAGCCATCTTTGCATAAAATGTTCCCTTGGTATCTCTGATTGTCTTGAAGAGATCTCTAGTCTTTCCCATTCTGTTGTTTTCCTCTATTTCTTTGCACTGGTCATAGAGGAAGGCTTTCTTATCTCTCCTTGCTATTCTTTTGAACTCTGCATTCAAATGGATATATCTTTCCTTTTCGCTTCTCTTCTTTTCAAAGCTATTTGTAAGGCCTTCTCAGACAACCATTTTGCCTTTTTGCATTTCTTTTTCTTGGGGATGGTCTTGATTCCTGCCTCCTGTACAATGCCATCAACCTCTGTCCATAGTTCTTTAGGCACTCTATCACATCTAATCCCTTGAATCTATTTCCCGTTCTAGGGGGAAAGAATAAATATAGGTCCCAAATCTATAAGAAGCACAAGCCTCGGGATTTAAGCAGAAGAACACTTATTTGTTTGTTTTTAAACTTAGGGCTCAGACAGAAACAAACCTGTGCTGCTGGATGAATTTTTTTTTTTCTAGACTTTGCTTGCACTGAGGTTTCAGCTTTCTTAAATTCCAAGGTTTACACAGGAGTGGTGATTGCAGTCCATTTCATCTGAGCCAACGGCCTCCTCTTTTGTCCGCATAAAAGTACTGAAGTTCAGGCATCTGACTGGAGGTCTGGAACGCCTCCCGTCCCTCCCTCTGCTGCTGCAGCCCGCCTCCTGCGCTGCCCTTGGCTCTCAGCACCCGCAGTCGTGGCTGGCACTGGGGCTTCCCCTGTCTGTCTTGTGAGCAGAGACTTGGAGGATTAGCAATGCAATGTTTCTTCTTAAAAGTGCAACATTTCTACATATACTCCTTGTGAGGAGATGTATCGAAATTCAGATGGGAAAAAAAGAGAGCATGGGGGAATAAGATTTTCTCTGGTAACTGTATATTTAACTCACGAATTTATCTATTATAAGCAGATAAGATCAAGATAAAACATTGGCAAATAAAAACTAGGCAGGATTTCATCTACTGTTTACTGAGAAATACCTGAGAATCTGACAGTTGAGTCCCTGTTGGAGTCTTCCTTAGAAGGAAACCAGTCTTTGTCCAGTGTCATCTGATCCTTCTCTCAGGCACAGTGAAGCCTCCTTGATCAGCTGTTATTGAAACCCAGCAATGCTCCGTGTTATGTGCAGGGTGGTGCCCACACTGCTTGGTGTTCTCACGTCAGTTAAATTCGCCTTCACAGTCTTAACCCTGTAGTAGCTTTCATACTAAAGTTGCTTATAAAGTAGTGTGAACTTAAATGCTGGATAGGCTGATTGCCTTTCTCCTTGAGAAAAATGTTGATTTTTAAGTAAATAAACAGTAATCTTAATACAATTTAGCTATACTATCCTAGCCTTTTTATAAAATAGTTCACAACATATTACCTTGAAATCTTTTTGCCCCTACCAGAGACATTCCCCTATCACACTTCATCAGTTTAATTTCTGGGCATATATAATAAGCACCTTCCTAGGTAGATAAAGACAAATTCAAAAGTAAAATTGGGGCTTTTTTTTTCTTTTTTTTTTTTACAATGAAAGATAGTCTTAGGAAATTCAGACTGACACATTAGAAGCTTGAACCTGGAGGGAGTAAGACTTCCATTTGGAACAGACAAAGAGAAAGCAGATACAGAATTGCAAGGGCTAAAATGGCAATGTTTCAAAGTAACAGAGAGACTTAAGAAATGTT
Organism: Bubalus bubalis; assembly: GCF_019923935.1. Taxonomy (NCBI): domain Eukaryota; kingdom Metazoa; phylum Chordata; class Mammalia; order Artiodactyla; family Bovidae; genus Bubalus; species Bubalus bubalis. Next base: position 748,115 of record NC_059167.1, read on the forward strand.
TTATCTTTGTTTACCATTATTCCTCAGGGACTGGAAGTTCTCATTACTTAAGCTTAATTTTTATGTCTCTTTGAATTTTTATAAAATAAATAATTATCTCTTAATTATTAGTGTAGACACTACCTACATCCCCCACCCCCTCAAAAATAGCTAAAGTGAATTTTAAAAGAGCTCAGAAATCTAATGAAGAAGATAGAAGAAATACCTTTGAGGGTTTAATGTGGTTCTGAGATTCCTGTATGTCAAGACATTGGAGAACTGAGCTACATTATGGCATAGTTCTCATTGTCAGATAAAGAAGGAAAAAAAACAGACATGGAAAGTGGTGGTGACTATCAGATCTTTCCCACAGTAATCATAAGATCCATATGTTTCACACTCATTTTACATGAAACTGATGAATATCTAGCATTTTGTAGAAGAGTACAGATTTCTATAACTTTAAGTTGTAAAATGTAAACATTATCGCATACTTAAAATATACATAGTTCCAGAATGGTTTGTAACATGAGTGTTATCATCTAGTCCCTAAGCTGTGACCGACTCTTGCGACCCCATGGACTGTACCTCACAGGCTCTTCTGTCCATGGGATTTCCCAGGCAAGAATACTGGAATGGGTTGCCATTTCCTTCTCCAGGGGATCTTCCCAACCCAGGGGTTGAACCTACATTGCCTGCATTGGCAGTCAGAATCTTTACCAGGGAGCCACCAGAGAAACCCATATATATACGAATATATGTACTTTGCTGTACACCTGAAACATTGCGGACCAACTAACTTCAACTTAAAAAGTAATTAATTAAACAGTTTACTGGAATTTGCAAAACAAGAGATGAGATTAAATGATAAATACTCTGACTTAGTAGTTTTTACTTGTTTATTTTTGTCAGCTATATGATGATTTTTGCTTAATATTCCAAAAAGGGCTATTGCATAATAAATAATATATTACCTATTTAATAATATATTATTGTATAAATATATATTCATATATATTATAGAAATATCAACAACCTCAGATATATAAATGATGTCACCCTAATGGCCAGAAGCGAAAAGGAACTAAAGAGCTTCTTGATGAGAGTGAAGAGGCCGACTTAAAACTCAGCATTCAAAAAACTAAGATCGTAGCATCCGGTCCCATTACTTCATGGCAAATAGAAGGGGAAAAAGTGGAAGTAGTGACAGATTTTCCCTTCTTGGGCTCCAAAATCACTGCAGATACTGATTGCAGTCATGAAATTAGAAGATACTTGCTTCTTGGAAGGAAAGCTATGACAAATCTAGACAGCATATTAAAAAGTAAAGATGTCACTTTGCTGACAAAGGTCCATATACTCAAAGCTATGGTTTTTCCAGTAGTCATGTGCAGATGTGAGAGTTGGACCATAAAGAAGACTGAGTGCCAAAGAATTAATGCTTCCAAATTGTGGTGCTGGAAAAGACTCTTGACAGTCCCTTGGATAGCAAGGAGATCAAACCAGTCAATCCTAAAGGAAATCAACCCTGAATTTTCATTGGAAGAACAGATGCTGAAGCTGAAACTCCAATACTTTGACCACCTGATGCACAGAGCCGACTCATTGGAAAAGACCCTGATGCTGGGAAAGGTTGAAGGCAGGAGAAGGGGGTGACAGAGGATGAGATGGTTGGATGGCATCACCAATGCAGTGGACATGAACTTGGGCAAACTCCAGGAGATCGTGAGGGACAGGGAGGTCTGGGGTGCCACAGTCCATGGGGTTGCAAAGAGTTGGACATGACTGAGCAACTGAACAACAGCAAACTATCAATGGAAACACTGTATTTATTTTTATGAAGTTTGGGGTTTTTTTAAAAGTAATTTTGTAGTATTTGGTTTTTAATAATTCAGTGAGGAGACGAATGCCTCCTAATGCAAACTTTCTCCAGTCTAAGCATATCTAACAAAATGTTTCCAATTCATCACTGTTTATACTCAAATTTATATGAAATCAGTTTTGTCTAGCTTTACTCTTTAATCTTTCTAGTAGTTTGTTATGAAATTAGTATTTGGTACTGAAGTGATGAAGCAGAGAGATAATGACATTTGATGTCTGGTTTATATTAGCTGTTCAGTGAGATTTTATTCTGCCAGCTAACAAGAAAATCTTCTCCACATCTAAGTATAACTGAATTATTTCTTTTAGTTTTTTGGGGAATAGTAATCTTTCAGTATATGTATTACATAAAAAGAAATGAGCCATAAACCATATAAAATTATACAATTATTTTTATTTATATAAAATTATTGACCTATATGTATCAAAATTAAGTAGTTTCAATACATTTGTTATCACACGGTTTAAATAAATTCATTACAGTCATTATCTCTGAGCTTAATTGTTCAGCCAATAAAATTGGGAATTTCTATCACTTCTGTATGGGAGCTTCCCAGATGTCTCAGTAGTAAACAGTCCTCCTGCAATGCAGGAGATGCAGGTTCAATCCCTGGGTCAGGAAAATCCCCTGGAGAAGGAAATGGCAACCCACTCCAGATTCTTGCCTGGGAAATCCCATGGACAGAGAACCTGGTGGGCTGCAGCCCATGGGCTTGCAAAGAGTTGGACATGACTCAGCAACTAAACAACAAGAGCCACTTCCATCATATTACTAGGATAGTGTTCTTTACATTTAAAATTGGTAAGTAAGAAGACGGAACCTTGCTGGTGGTAGAAAAATAGAGTGTAAATTGGAAAACTTTCTCTAAAATGGTTTTGTAATGTATTTTAATGACTCCCACGTGTAACCCTGGTAACAACAGTTAGAACTGGACATGGAACATCAGACTGGTTCCAAATCAGGGAAGGAATATGTCAAGGCTGTATATTGTCACCCTGCTTATTTAACTTACATGCAGAGTACATCATAAGAAACGCTGGGCTGGATGAAACACAAACTGGAATCAAAATTGCTGGGAGAAATATCAGTAATCTCAGATATGCAGATGACACCACCCTTATGGCAAAAAGTGAAGAACTAAAGAGCCGCTTGATGAAAGTGAAAGAGGAGAGTGAAAAAGTTGGCTTAAAACTCAACATTCAGAAAACTAAGATCATGGCATCCAGTCCCATCACTTCATGGCAAATAGATGGGGAAACATTGGAAACAGTGGCTGACTTTATTTTTTGGGGCTCCAAAATCACTGCAAATGGTGACTGCAGCCATGAAATTAAAAGACGGTTGCTCCTTGGAAGGAAAGTTATGACCAACCTAGACAGAATATTAAAAAGCAGAGACATTACTTTGCCAACAAAGGTCCGTCTAGTCAAAGCTATGGTTTTTCCAATAGTCATGTATGGATGTGAGAGTTGGACTATAAAGAAAGCAGAGTGCCAAAGAATTGATGCTTTTAAACAGTGGTGTTAGAGAAGACTCTTGCGAGTCCCTTGGACAGCAAGGAGATCCAACCAGTCCATCCTAAAGGAAATCAGTCCTGAATATTCATTGGAAAGACTGACGTTGAAGCTGAAACTCTCAGTACTTTGGACACCTGATGCAAAGAACCGACTCATTAGAAAAGACCCTGCTACTGGGAAAGATTGAAGGCAGGAGGAAAAGGGGATGACAGAGAATGAGATGGTTGGATGGCATCACTGACTCAATGGACATGAGTTTGAGTAAACTCCGGGAGTTGGTGATGGATAGGGAGGCCTGCAGAGAAGGCAGTGGCAACCCACTCGAGTACTCTTGCCTGGAAAATCCCATGGACGGAGGAGCATGGTGGGCCGTGGGGTGGTAGAGAGTTGGACATGACTGAGCGACTAAACTGAACTGAACTGAAGTGCCTTTAAAATTTCAGATGTAGCTAAATGAATGTATATTATTAAAGAAGAATTATTTTTCCCCTATGTAATATATCTGCATAAGAATTCAGATATTTTTCTCCTTTATTACACTAAGATATGATCCAGTTGGTCATTTTTTTAATTACTTGATTTTTTAAAAATTTATATTCAAGTTGATATATTAAATTAGCCCTACAAAAGAGAAACAACTGCCTTTAAGAGACAGTATACTTATATGCAGAGTACATCATGAGAAACGCTGGACTGGAAGAAACACAAGCCGGAATCAAGATTGCCGGGAGAAATATCAATAACCTCAGATATGCAGATGACACCACCCTTATGGCAGAAAGTGAAGAGGAACTAAAAGCCTCTTGATGAAAGTGAAAGTGGAGAGAGAAAAAGTTGGCTTCAAGCTCAACATTCAGAAAATGAAGATCATGGCATCCGATCCCACCACTTCATGGGAAATAGATGGGGAAACAGTGGAAACAGTGTCAGACTTTATTTTTCTGGGCTCCAAAATCACTACAGATGGTGACTGCAGCCATGAAATTAAAAGACACTGATTCCTTGGAAGGAAAGTTATGACCAACCTAGATAGCATATTCAAAAGCAGAGACATTACTTTGCCAACAAAGGTTCATCTAGTCAAGGCTATGGTTTTTCCTGTGGTCATGTTTGGACGTGAGAGTTGGACTGTGAAGAAGGCTGAGCACTGAAGAATTGATGCTTTTGAACTGTGGTGCTGGAGAAGACTCTTGAGAGTCTCTTGGACCGCAAGGAGATCCAACCAGTCCATTCTGAAGGAGATCAACCCTGGGATTTCTTTGGAAGGAATGATGCTAAAGCTGAAACTCCAGTACTTTGGCCACCTCATGCAAAGAGTTGACTCATTGGCAAAGACTCTGATGCTGGGAGGGATTGGGGGCAGGATGAGAAGGGGACGACAGAGGATGAGATGGCTGGATGGCATCACTGACTTGATGGGCGTGAGTCTGAGTGAACTCCGGGAGTTGGTGATGGACAGGGAGGCCTGGCGTGCTGCGATTCATGGGGTCACAAAGAGTCGGACACGACTGAGCGACTGATATGATCTGATCTGATTCTTTTAGGACAGCTCTGCTCATCAGCACTGAACCCAGCGTTGACAGTGCCAGACTGAAACATGATGATAAGATCTGAAAACTTCTTTACACCCTTTTCCATCTTTGGGTTCCCGTTTTCCCTTCTTAGCATTTGATCTTCCTTTTCCCTTAAGGTTCCCAGTGTTTTTCCAGTCTTGCTGATCTGGAAATAAAGTCATTCATACTAAAAGTTTTGGTGTTAATGGTGAAGAATCGGCCTTCCAATGTAGGAGACATAAGAGACATGGGTTCAGCCCCTGGGTCGAGAAGATCCCCTGGAGAAGGAAATGGCAAACCACTTCAGTATCCTTGCCTGGAGAATCCCACGAACAGAGAAGCCTGGTGGGCTGTAGTCCACAGGGTCGCAAAGAGTCGGACATGACAGTGTCTGAGCATATAGCTACGTCCATACAGTTCCCCTTCTAGGGCTTTTTGTCTTCTTATGAGAACAGTTGTAAAAAATCAGTGATTGGAATATATACATGTACAGACAAGAAGAGTGAGTGAGTGGCTTCATGGTTGGGTGGATTAATGAATGATAGCAGGGTTTCAGGGTTTAAAAGGGTTACCCATTGACCCCGTACCGTTGGGGTGGCCAAAACGTTTGTTTGGATTTTTCTGTAAGAGAGTAACCCAAAAACCTGAACGAGCTTTTGGCCAACCCAGTATACAGATGTGTGCACACCGGCGTGTCCTGGTGAGAAGAGTCTGTCGGTAGGTTCTGCCGCTGCTCTGCTGCTGTGGCATGTCTTGGCATTGCCATGTGGTGTTAACTCTTTTTGTCAGTTTTCATACTAGCTTAAAATTAAATCTCTTTTTCTTTGATTGTTTTAAGGCTGAAAGAGCATATTCCTTTTGTGGAACCATTGAATACATGGCACCAGATATTGTCAGAGGGGGAGACTCAGGACATGACAAGGTATGTTCTGTTTTTGACACTTCCTGATGTATCTCCATAAAATGTATAATAAGAATCCTACTTATACTTATACTAGACCCACTCCCACAACAGATGTCTTCAGTTGACAAGATTAGGACTAACAATTGGAAGGTCTTACCAGATCCACGCCCACAATATTGTCTTAAGATAACAAGTACATAAGGCCAGTGAGTGGGGCACTCTCTCTTCTGATGTCTGTGTCAGAGGCTTTCTCTGTCCTTTTTATACTTCAGGAAAACTCTGCTGCACACACACATACAAAAAGAACCTACTTAGTAACTTGGGCTCTTCTGGTGTTTCCTTTTTTTTCCCCTTTCCTTTGCATACACAAGCATATTATGATATCTAGAATTTTGGAGGAAAAAGATAATAGAAAGTTTAAGACATTCTAGATTTCCCTTTATTTCCAAGTTTTGTTGATGAGGATAATTTTTTGTTTTAGAGAGTAATACTCTTGTTAAGGGAAACCACAAAATTGACTAATTCTTAAAATAATAATTTCTCTGTTATTTCCATTGTGTCATGTCTTGAGCAAAGCATCAGTTGTAACCCTGATTAAAATAACAATCACTTTGGTTGCACGTGATCTGGCCTTCTAGGGCACAGCTGAGCCACAGCGCAGTGCAGGGGGTCATGGGCGCCCAAACAGTCCCTCCTGTTCCCGCTGGAGTCATGCAGCTTTGCATTCAGGATGGTCTAAGTTTGTTTTCCTAAGCCATCTAAGAAAAGACTTGGTTTTTTTTACCCTCCTTGCTTCCCTTTGAATGTGCAGAGTGAAAACTGTAGATGAGGCATTCTGAGTAGTTTTAAAATCTAGGTCAGATATTTTTTCTTCCTGTAATGGCAACCCACTCCAGCATTTTGCCTGAAAAGTCTCATGGACAGGGGAGCCTGGCAGGCTGCAGTCCAGAGGGTCGCAAAGAGTCGGACACGAATAAGCACAAAGTCTTGGATTAAAGGGTACAGATTTGTTACATTTGTTCAGTTCCTTCGTAACACTTTTGCTTTATTAATAACATTCTCAAAATAAAGAATTCTGTATTTTTCACTCCTCATCTCCCCATCTTCCTCATTCCCTTTCAAAATCTCACATATACGGTGGGAATGTCTTAAGGGTGGAGAATCAGTGGTCACCTTGGTAATGACCTGTCATGTATTTAAAAGCATGGATCCTGACTCAGATGACAGTAAAACTGCTTGTCTAAATAAAACAACTGAGATTTGGTTTATATGTTATTGTTACATATTTTTTTTAAAATAACTCTGGGCTCACCAGTTTTACATCATCTCTCTGAAACCTTGGCCCTGAAATTTGGAAGCAGAGTTTAAAATTTTAGCTTCAGTTAATTTCTCATTGGTGTCAGCTCATATATTCAGCAGTTATTGAGCTTGATTTGCCTAATTGTCAAAGAACTAATTTTCAATATATCAAGATTCTTTAAATTTAGTAAATATATATATAAATTGCTATATGTAAATTAAATATATAATTTGTTATGCTCTCAGTTAACTGGTTTTATAAATTGTTTTCTAAAGTAGACCACATTTTATATTATTTTCAGCCTTTCCATTCCTCCCACAAACTAAAGACTGTTAGATTTATGTGATGTGTCCCGTAAGAGGAATTGATTTAGGTGGTTATGAAAAAGTAACTCCTTTTGATGGGTTATTTTCATTTTCATTCTTTGACTTTAAGAAATTTAATATTTATCAGAACTGAATAATCAACAAAAATGCTGATTAATACTTTTTCGTCCTATTATCAAAAGTCTAAAGATTTTGCTTAGTTAAAATTTTTAAATTTCACTTTTAAGAAAATTTTTGAGGGAGACGGAGAGGACAGATTGGGAGTTTGGGGTTAGCAGATGCCAACTGGCACGTGTAGACTGGATGACAGCAACGTCCTCCTGCACAGCACAGGGAACTGCGTGCAGTGCGGCCCTGTGATAGATGGAAATGGAAAAGAGTGTTGGAAAGAATGTGTATATATGTGTGTGTGTGTGTGTATATACACACACATATATATATATAACTGAGTAACTTTATATAGCTTTATTTTGTTCATTTTTCTTTTTTATAAGATATAATTAGTTAATATTCAAGAAAACGAAATGTCTGTTATTTTATAGGCAGTTGACTGGTGGAGTTTAGGTGTTCTAATGTATGAATTACTAACTGGAGCATCTCCGTTCACTGTTGATGGCGAGAAGAACTCCCAAGCTGAGATATCTAGGTAAGACCTGACAAAATAAAATAAATGTGTTGTTTTCTCTAAGGACCTGATCAAACTTCTGCAATGTGGCTGATAGAAAAAATAATTTTTTTAATGGCATAGACAAAAATGGTGTATAACAGTAAATTGCCAATTATATTTCCATAGGATGTAGCTTTATAACCTTTATATCTCTTTATATTTTAGATGCCCAGTTAGATCTTACTTTTCATAGTGTTGTAACTTTGTGTGCTCCAAAGCATTTACCATATTGTCTTAAGAAAAAAAGGAAAGTGAAGTCGCTCAGTCGTGTCCAGCTCTTTGCGACCCTGTGGACTGTAGCCTACCAGGCTCCTCCGTCCATGGGATTCTCCAGGCAAGAATACTGGAGTGGGTTGCCATTTCCTTCTCCAGGAGATTGAAGCCGGGTCTCCCGCATTGCAGGCAGACGCTTTACCCTCTGAGCCACCAGAGAACACAACTTAGTGTTTATTTGCTGGGTACTTTTTCCCAGTGTATACATCATGTAATTTCTTTGTGACTTCAACATAAAGAAGCAGTAGCTATTTTTCAGATCATGGATATAAGCCCAGTAGAAACAAATACCCTGAGGTCACCGTCTTGTAGGTCATCATAGCTTATTCTGTTCCTTTCCTTCAGAGCAGTTAGCACAAGTGCAGCGCTGCGTTTTTGTTTGTATTATTTGACGAGTGTGTCTCTCCCACTGGATTGTGAGCTCTGAGAGCCGGGGCGACTCTGGCTTTGGTCCTCACCATGTGCGCTTGGAGGGCTCACCACGCAGAATTCAGTGAATGTTTTTGGAATGAAATGAGTTAATGAACAAATAAATGAAGCATGATAAAGCAGTATACTGATTACTTGTTATGTTTTTGTCCAGTTTTTACTTGAATTTTGTAACTTTGAGAACAGATTTGACATTAACCATTGAGACTTCCACCAATTACCACGATGGAATAACAGGGACCAGGTTTACTTCCCTTCCTGAAACAGTTTTTTAAATGAGCAAAAATATATGAAACAACAGTATTGAAGACTTTGAACTCCAGCAGTGAAGCCCAGTGAATGCTGAGAGATGGGAAATAAACGAGGTGAGCCCCTGTGACTTCCGAGTTTAGGCCTCAAGAGAGGATGCAGGCTGCAGTTCAGCGGGGAAACGCCGTGGAGCTGTGACGGAAATGACGACTCAGCAAGGCCGGCGAGGCTGGAGTCCGCAGAGCACAGTGCTGGAGAGGAAGAGGCTGCAGAAAGAGAAGTCCGGAGCTCTGTGGGAGGAATCCTTCAAGTATTAGTTAAGCACTGAGAAGGACATGTAGAAGGAAACTACTCACTTTACTTACCTAAGATGTTATTTCTCTTCAAATTGATCTAACAGATTCAACACAATTAGAATCCCAACAGGCTTTTTTTTTTTTAGTTGAAATTGACAACTTGGGTCTAAATGCATAGGACCTAGAAGAGCCAAATCACCTTTGAAAAAGTAGACCAAATTTGATTTGAAGACTTATAAGCTACGGCAACTAAGACACTGTAGTGTTTATATCAAGGTAGACAAATCACTGATGAAGTAGAATAGAGAGTCCAGAAGTAGAACCACACAAATTTAGGTAACTGATTTTTTCTTTTATGAAGTTCAGTATCAGTTTGGTGAAGAAAAGATAGGTTTTCAACAAATGATGCTGGAACCATTGGCTATTGTATGGGGGAAAAAATGATCTCTGCTAAATACTTCTTGCTATAGAAAAATTTTAAATGGATCACAGGCCTAAAATTATAAAAACTTCTGAAAGAAAAATTTTTGTGGCCTTGGGTTAGGCAAAGGCACAAAACATGCAATCTGTAAAAGCACACATTTGATAAATTAGACTTTATCAAAATTAAGAGCTTCTGCTTTTCCAGTGAAACTTTCAAGAGGCTGGAAAGACAAACCACAGACTATGATAGGGTTACAAATTATGTCTATTGATAAAGAACTGGTATCCAGAATACATGAAGAGCTCTCAAAACTCAAGGGAAAAACCCTCCATTGTTTTTAAAAGGGCAAAAGGTTTGAACAGTCTGCCAAAGAAGATATATGAGTGGCAGATGAGCACATAAAAAAGTGACCAACATCATTAGTCTTCAGGGAAATGCAAATCCAACCTCAATGCGATAGCTCTGTAAGCTCCCTGGAATGACTAAAAATAAAGCTACTGACCATATTAGGGCTCTCCAGGGAAAGAGTACCAATGGGATATACATACACATAAGTAAAAGATTTATCATAAGGAGTTAGCTCACCCAGTTATGTCAGCTGAGAGGCCCGTGACCTGCCTCTGAGAGCTGGAGGTCTGTGGGAGCTGCAGCAAGTCTAGTCCAAGCGTGACGGCCTTAGAACGAGAGGAGCCAGTGGTGTGAATCACAGAAAACGAGTGTCCCAGGTTGAGCAGGCAGGCCGGAAGGGGCGAGACCCTCTTCTCTACTTTTGTTTCTGTTCAGGCACCTATGGATCGGCTGGTGCCACCACATTGGGAAGGGGATTCAAATACCAGTCCTGTCCAGACATACTTTCTCAGACACACCCAGAAATAATGTTTACTCTCAACTGTGACCCAGTCAAGTGACACTTGAAGTTAACCATCACAAGCCCATCCCCATCACCTTGACCGCCATTTGCATCTCCTTAAACTATACTTGGTCTCCAAGTAAAGATAATAACAAGATTGTAATTCCACCTAACATAATACGGCTCTACCGCCAACCAATTAACCCCTCCCCCAGAAGAGAACGTAAAGTCCTTGAAGGGTATGGTCATGTTCTCTCTTCCCTTTGAAATCCCATAACTTAAATACTATAGTATAAATTTAAAATACTTAAATACTATGGTATGAAGTCAGCACATCTTATTGTATATGTGAAGGAATAAGACAGGGAAAAAAACAAACATCTATTTATACACACACATATTCATAACAAAACAGGGAAGAAATACTCCTGTCAGTGAAGTCCCCATTTCTGTAAATGGTTACATAGAAACGGGATCTCTGTCACCAGTCTGTGGAGTCTGTAACCTGGGGTCATAGCTGGTATCTGTAACTGCCTTCTTCCACCACCCACTTTGTATTCCCTTGGCCTTCAGCAAGTACCTCAGACCGGGGGTGACCGCAGCCTTCGTTCCCGGAGAATCTGGGCCGGTGGGCCCTGCGCTGAGCTGCTGCTGTTTTCAGTTGCCCATCACAGGGCATGGTGATAGCAGCAGACGCCCCTAAGCGTCTCCTGTATCCCAGGCGTGCTCTCCCTTGCCTCGCTGGTGGAGCAGCAGTGCAGCGTCCCCTGGTAGTAAGGGCCGCTCATCCCGGCCGCTGTCACAGCTCCTGCCGCCTCTCGCTTCAGAGGCGTGAGGAAGTGGCTCGGTGGCCATCTTAATGTCCAGTTCAGTGGAGCCACTGTTAAATCTCTTGGAGGAAGCATGACTTCCCCTGGAGCCAAGACCTTTAGGCCAGCAGACCATAAAGTCATGGGAACAGAAAGCAAACATTTTGCTAGTGAATCACTATGGGTAAGAGTAAGTTAGCCCCACTCCCGTATCTGCTGCTTGATTTCTGGACCTGTGAATCCTGGCTATGAGAGAAACAGCGCCATATACTGGATGGAGATTCTGAGGGTTTTCGCCTTCTGGAGAAACTTGCCACCCTAACTTGCATGATAACTGAATCTTCAAATGATCATTCCACCATGATATCAAGCCAGCTGCCTCAGAAGGTTGCAGAACATGGTTAAGACCAGTGAATTCCATGAGCATGGTCTATTGCTGTACTTCTTTTGCGATGAAGTGAGTTCCTTGATCAGAAACAGTGCATAGGGAATTTTTAAGCCTGTGGATCACAGTTTTGGCAGAAATATTGCTTGTAGGAAAAGCAGTCCATATCCGTAGTGCCTGCTCTAGTTAGAGTGAAAGTCTGTCCCTTCTACAATGACAACACTCTGGTGTCATCAGCCTGCCACCAGAGGCTGGCTGATGACCCTGGGAGTCGGTGCCAGATACGGTACTCAGTGTTGGTCTCCACGCAGTGCCCTGAAGCCAGATGAGCCTTGGTGAGTGGAAATCATGCTGCTGAGTCCAGACCTCTGCTCCAGCCTTGCCTCCATGGCCACCTTGCCCATGAGTCCGCTGGCTGATGACAGGGTTCGTGGGAGAGAGGCTGACAGACCAGCATATGCATTTGACTGTTAAAACCCTGCTCTGCTCAGGTCATCCTGCAGTGAGCACTCACATAGAACACAAATACCTCACATTTTTGCCCAGAGAGGTCTGTCAACAAAGATTTCCCCCAGATACCTCTGTCAAGTAGATTTCTTTGTCACCAACTTTCCACTCATATTCCAAGTCCCTGGCCAACCAAATTGTTGGCCACAACCCATTAATGAATATAAAATTACATGACTGGCCGTTTGTCCTTCCAAGAGCAGAGAATGACTAGGTGCACCGCTCAGCATTCTGCCCACTGGGAAGGTTTGTGCTCACCTTTGCACATCGTGCAGAGCTGTTTGTGAGCCAAACCTGAGTCTTCTGTCCCTCTTTCAGCCACGGCAGGGTCTCCTGGTGTGGCCATCCATAGATGCAGACTGGTGGAGAGAGGGCGGCAGAGCCGGAAGGGGGACCGTGAGCATTTAGGCCGCGTCTCCACGCACCTCGTGGCATCTTCAGCGCCTGCTCAGTCCAGTCTCGTGTTTGCTGTTTCCACTTGATGGTGGAGTATTGCTGTGCACTTCCAACTCCACAGCTTGATGGACCAGATAAGTGGGCATCTCGGTGGCGTGTAACTTGGGAGCCCAGAGTTAAATGTTCAGGCCAAGCAGCAGACCAAGAGCTCTTTCTCAAAAGGGGAGTGGTTATCCTCAGAAGATGGCAGGGATTTGCTCCAGAACCTGAGTGCTCTAGGTCACCACTCAGGGCTGCCCAAGGCTCCAAACAGCACCTGTCTGCCATGTCCAGTGCCCCTGGATCTGCTGAATCAGAGGGACCAAGTGAGAGAGCAGCTTCACAGTGGCCTGGACCCTTCTCTTGTTCTGGACTCCACTTAACAGCAGCTTTTCAAGTCGCTTGGTAAACTGGCCGGAGTAACACACCCGCTTCCCACGTCCTGAGGCCAGCTGGGCATCATGCCCCTTGTTTTGGTGGTGGGAGAGGCAAGCTGCACCAACATACCCTTCACCTTGGGAGAGCTGTCTCGAGTGCCCTGCACCACTGGACTCCTAGAAACCCACTAGGGTGGAGGCCCCTGGATTTGGGGCAGATCCGTCCCCACCCTGTGTCACACAGGGTCTCACCAGTGAGTCTCGAGTCATGACGACTACTTGCTCACCAGGTCCAGTCAGCCTAAAGCCACCAATGCAGCGGACCAGTGTGGTTGTCTGAAGAAGAAAGGCAATCAAGAGCTTTGTGAACTGAATTACGACATAGGGCTGGAGAACGGATAACCCTGGAGGCAGGACAGTGAGGGTACATGGCTGGCCTTGCCAGCTGAGAGGAGCTCCTTTTGGTGGGACTGATGGACAGGGTGGAGAAAAACCAGAGTTTGTATTCATTTATTCAAGCAATGAAACCACGTCTGGTCCAGCAGCTGCACCTGGAGCTCCCGCCTGCCTAAATCTATAATGATCCACTGTCTTCTGCTCGGGTCAGGCGGGCGAGCTTAAGGGCGCTGCGGTGGGAAGCTGCACTCCTGCCGCTTTCTTGTCCTCGCTGGTGGATTGAGCCTCAGCAGCCCCGGAGATCCCCCGCCACTTTCTGACTCGCCATTTCCCAGGCGGAGGCGGTTCCGATGGCCTCCCCTTGGCCCTCCCTGCCGGAGCCGCCCTCACTCCTCAGGTCGGGGCGCCGGTGCGGGCTCCTGCCAGCTGCCAAATTCTGTCCCGAGTTCGCGTCTGGCCCTGGGGTGGGAATCCCAGGACGGGGTCAGGGACGGCTGCATCCACTGTGGAGATGAACCTGCGCTGGAACTGGGCCTCCTCGAGCCCCTCTCTGGCCGATGGGTCTCCTAGAATTCGTGTCGGTTCAGAACCAGAGGCCAGAGGCCCCTGAAGGTCCGATGACCCCCTTAGCCCCCGGAGCGGTTACTCTGCTGAGAGGCTGGAGGTCCCTCTGGGGAGCGCTGGGAGGAAGATGCGCAGTCAGCTCTCAGGGTGCTTCCACGGGGACCCACGCTCCCCTCTACTCAAGAGGCTGTAGGCGTTTAACTGGCTCGAGTCTGGGAATTGACTGAGGGGCTGGACGGGGGAGGGCAGGAGCAGTGACAGGGTCACAGGAGCCTCGCAGGTGATGGGGGCGGCCATGCCCTGGACGGTGCGTGTGGGTTCACAGCTGTGTGTGTGTGTGAGAGAGACTGCATTTATCAGATTGTGCACTTGACATGTTGAGTTTATTGTACCTCAGTTTTACTTCAGCAAAACTGCTAAATTTTTTAGAATGTGCCTTTTACAGGATAGGTTAAGAATTAAATAATTTCTCACTATTCTGGCTTATTTAATATCAGAACTAAGTGATGAGAAATATTTCTTGTTAAAATCAAATTTAAATCGTGCCTATTATTAAAATTCTTGACATGACTTTGCTGATTTTAAATGTGCTTTTGGACAGTTTGAAAATGCATCCGAAGTACAGGAAACCTTGACCACAGTCTGGAGAATGTAGGTCCCGTGCAGGGTCATCCCTGCCACGGTGAAAGATGAAAGGGTGCACCTACCTGACAAGGGTTAGCAGCAGCTCCCCTGACTGGTCCCCTCTTTTTTATTCTGCACACAGTCAGTCTTCTCGCACAGTTCTCCTTTCCACCACAGCTCTGCCTCTAGAGACAGTATGTTGCTGGTCTCGATGGCAGGAGTATTCTGAACCAGATGATGTTCAAATTTAAATTGTTTTGTAGCCCTTAGATCAGTTAGTTGGCATTCTGATTTTAGCAAGAGAAAGAGTCTGAATCAGATTATCTAAACTCTTGAAACTAGAGTAGATTTCTCAAGAATTTAAGTAGGACCCCTGCCCTTTAATGCATCAAGCATTCACGTTGTCCTGTTGTTCATAGTTATTTAAAGCGCGGCGCTAACTGTGGCGGGCTGCTCGTCTCATCACAAGCAGTGTAGCAGCTGAGCCACCCGGCATTACTCTTTCCTCCCAAGACAATCATTCTGGCTGTCGTTCCTGGTGTAAAATCTTTCATAAATAGTCTATTCTTTACAAGATATGCACCATTCAGATAAATGTATCATTATCTTGTCTCCAGATGTCTTAATTAGCCAGTGCTTTTTCTGATTGTTGAATTCCTCCATTCCTTAATTATTGCACTCTTCCCCAATCTCTGCATTATTCCTTTAGTTTTTATTTGAGATGCTTCAAAATAATGTATTATCCAAATTATCTGTTTGCCTGTTGTTATCTACAGGTAGCCTAAAGTCAAGACAAATGTGTTTTTCTTGTTATTAGATTTCAAACTGGGATAAGGGTTTAGAATGAGATGAGAGCTTTCCCCTTGGTATAAGAATCCCTTCACCAGTTACCCAGATGGTCATCTCTTTTCTGTCTAAGCCATCAGTGAACAGATAGCACTGTTGTGTAAGATATTTTCAAGGAATCCCCTTCCATTTTTGAACTTTAGCAGGTAGAATTTCTCCCCCCTTAAAAAGAAGTTGAAATTAGCTTCCTCTAACCTCTGCACGTTGGAGAAGGCAATGGCACCCCACTCCAGTACTCTTGCCTGGAAAATCCCATGGAAGGAGGAGCCTGGTGGGCTGCAGTCCATGGGGTCTCTAAGAGTTGGACACGACTGAGTGACTTCTCGTTCAGTTTTCACTTTCACGCATTGGAGAAGCAAATGGCAACCCACTCCAGTGTTCTTGCCTGGAGAATCCCAGGGATGGGGGAGCCTGGTGGGCTGCCATCTATGGGGTCGCACAGAGTAGGATACGACTGAAGCGACTTAGCAGCAGCAGCAACCTCTGCACGTAAATCCTAGTCCTAGGCCCCGTCCACTAAAGAACAAAGTAATTCTGTTATTTCTTCCATACCTTGCGTTAGGCCTTGGACGATAGTTTTATCTAGGGCAGGTCTTCTCGTTCTCTTAACTGTTCATGTGAAATCATTTCTAGATTCTTCATCCCTTGGTACCATTTAGAATAAAAATTAAGTTTTCAACATCCAGATCAGGATGATCGCTCTTTGGCTTTTCTTTGAGTCTGTTTCTTCTTTCTGTCTCACGTCTGTGCGTTTCTCACATGTATGTTTCCCACCCACCTGTCCAGCCTCTGTGTAGCGCTTCCTCCTTCAGGGTGTGTGTTGCTGCCCCACGGGTCTCCCCTCAGCCACCAGTCTCCTGGCAGCTTTTCTGCCTCCCCTCCAAGGAGCCTCTCACTTGCCTGGAGCCGCGTAAATCAGGATCATTAGCTTTGCCTCTCCTGGGTATCAGGATGTAGAGGTTCAGTCGGCAGCTCTTCCGTCATCTCCGCAGGGTTGTTTCTATCTCACTGTCTCTGACTTGGACATTTACAAAATATATGCTGAGAGATGTTTATGTGGAATTTTATTATCCATCAGTAAAGTGTATTTTATTCATGTTTCATTGTGCTATTATACACATATTGTTATATAAATTCAGGTCTGAGAGTTATCAAAATCATGGTTTAAACAGACTCTAGTTGTGTTGTTTAAGCCAGGGCTTGGCAAACTATAGCCTGCAGGTCAAATCCATTCAGCTCCCTGCTTTTGTGTGGCCTGTAAGCTAAGAAAAAATGAAAAGGTGAACAATATTTTGTGACATGTGAAAATGATGTGAAGTCTGAGTTTGGTGTCCATCAGTAAAGTTTTATGAGAACACGGCATGGGCGTCCATTTACGTGTCCTGTCTGGCTGCTTTTGCTCTGGAGTAGCACTGAGTAGTTGCCCCAGAAGCCATGCAGCTTCCGGAGCCTGAAGAACGTACTGTCTGGCCTTGTTATTACTTATCTAGTATCCATTGCTCAGTAACAAATGACCTCAAAACTTGGTGGCTTAAGACAGCAAACATTTATAACCTCAGGGTGTCTGTGGATCAGAAATCTGGGCACAGTTTAGCTGAGTCCTGCACATCAGGGTCTCTCACAGGCTGCAGTCAGAGTGTTGGCTGGGCTCTCAGTATCTCAGGGCTCACCCGGGAAAGGGTCTGCTTCCAAGCACAGGTGGTTGTTCCCGGATTCGGTTCCTCTGGGTTGTAGGACTGTGAGCCTCAGTTTCTTGTGGTGGGGGCCCCTGCAGCATGGCAGCTTCTTCATCAGAGCATGCAACAGAGAGTCTGCTGGGAAGGTGGGACGTTCTGTTACCTGATGATGAATGCACCGTCTTCTCATCTTTCCTGTATATTTGTGGTTATAACAAAGCCTCCAGCTCCAGCCCACACGAGGCTGTGAATACTCGGAGAAGAGCGATTGTGGGGATCTCGGGCGCCTCCCCACCATGTGCCTCTTACAAAAAAGTTCAAAGATCCCTGGTTTAGGTAAAAATTTATTTGTCCTTCCAATGAGTGTTGGAGCCGGGGCAAGGGTACCAGCCAAAGAATCTCATCTTGTTATTCTTTTCTTTTAATATTTGTTTATTTGGCTGCACCGAGTCTTGGTTGCTACACACGGGGTCTTCAGTCTTTATCGTGGAATACGGGGTCTGTGGTCGGGTGGGGTCTTTTTTTTCTTTTCAGTTGTGACATGCGAAGCCTCAGATGTGGCATATGCAGTCTAGTTCCCTGACCAGGGATGGAGCCGGGCCCCTGCTTTGAGAGCACCAGGGAAGTCCTTCATGCATTATTCTTAATTATCCAGCAGACGTGGCCTCAGGAGATACAGGGTAGGCGGGTCAAGAAAGAACTCCGTAACAGGCAGAAGCAAGTGGTGGTGTGGGATGGTCCCCCCGGCTCATCCAGCTCCGTGGCTCAGTGAAGGTGTGCTCCTGTGGAGTAGTGGGCTGAGGGCCCCCGATGCCAGCCTCTGTGCCCAGTCACCTGCGTCACGTCCTTGAATCCTTACAGCATTGCAGCATGTGCTGTCCTACAGATGAGGAGCTGCAGGGAGGTGGACTGGGGCTGACTGCAGAGTGACCAGAAGTGGCTTTTTGCTCTCTCCAGGGTAGCACTTGGTTCCCTGAGGCTGTGTTCTTTCCTGGTGAGGCAGATGCTTATTTCAGGTGAAGGCTTGGGAAGGGCTGGCCTGTAGATGGCAGTGGGATTGATTTCATTCATCTCTGGAGTGTTTAGTGAGTGATTTTTAACTCCTGAGAGGAAAAGAAATAGAAGGACATAGTTCTTGCCCTAAGAAAACTTACCTGTTATTTGGGAAGATATGGAATAATTAGATGACAGTTGATAATGAGAGACGGTGTTGACTGATGGCCGAGTGGTAAGAGGAGTGCTGTGGGAATCCAGGGGCACAGGGCCTTGGGGTTTGGGAGCATCAGGGATGCCCTTCTGATGGAGCCGCGGGATGGCCTGGAGCATGGATGAGGGGACAGGCCAGAGCCTGGAGGCTCCATGGAGTCCTCGCCAGCCTGTGGACGGCTGTCTGCGAGCCCGTGAGCCTGTAAATGAAGTTCGTTTTATTATCCCTAGTCTAAAAGGAGTGCCACTACAGTTTAAAGCATGCATAAGGGGAAAACAGGGATAAGAATACCCAGAGGTGAACACGGCTAAAATATTTCCTGTTCATCATCTTCACCTGAATAATGTTGTGCTCATACTAGAAAGACGACTTCCCATTTTGCAGTTTTTGTGTACATTTATGAGCATCTCTAGTGACAGACTCTTCATAAACATGATTTGGTACTGGCTATGTGTCATACCACTGAGTAGATGCTTTACTGTTCCGCTCATGTTGAACAGCAATTTAGAGTGAGTGAAGTGTAGCGAAAAGTCTTTCTAACTCAGGTAGGCACGTAAGTGATTCTGTCATTTTGGGACCACTGGAGAACCAGAAAGTGAAAGTCAGTGATGACATGGGGAAGACCGCGAACTTACAGACAGCAAATAGAAATAATCAAGCCATCTTTTGCCTTCTGCAAAAACAGTTAAAAAGTTATCTGCAAGCATGGCTCAAGTGGTGAAGAATCAGGTTTGATCCTGGTTTGGGAAGATCCCCCTGGAGGAGGAAATGGCAACCCACTCCAGTATTCTTGCCTGCGAAATCCCATGGACAGAAGAGGCTGGTGGGCTACAGCCCATGGGGTCGCAGAGTCGGACTTGACTACGCACGTGCGCACTGATAGAGACTGAGGAAGAAAGCTCCTGGTTTAGGAAGTGGAGAACAGTTAGACGTCTGTTGCTTCAGTGAATGTTTGTGCAGGACTTGCGATGGGCCAGAGCAGTGCTCTTGGCTCCACAGAATAAAGGAGTAAGACTGCTTTCTGTAAAAAAAGAGAGACAGTGCCTGCTCCTGCTGCACTTACACGTTATTGGGAGAGAGAGCTAACAGACAGACATGTGATAGTCTGTAAAGTCCATGAAGAAAGATAAAGGGGAAGTTAGAGTGTGGGAAAAGCAGCAGTCTTATGGATGGGGGTGATGGGGATGAGCACAAACCGCTGTCCTGCCGGCCACTGAGAACTTTTAATTGGGATAGTTCTTTGTTGTCATGTTTTAGTGAACATACAAAACACATCTGCAAGCTTCATAGTTTTACTGCTTCCACCACGTTTTATTACGGGAAGTTTCAAATATTTGCTGCAGTGGACACCCACGTACCCACTGCCATGATTCTACCATGAATATTTTACCATCCTTGCTTATTACCTATCTACCCACCTCTTCCTCCATTACAGGTTTAATTTTAATCTTGATGTTCTCACCCTTTACTCCGTTAATTCTTTGGCTAATTGGTTATGGATTTTTTTTTTACCATAGGGGTTTTCAGAAACGTAAACATCCATAATCAGAACAAATTTTATATTCGTTTATATATTATTATAGATTTTAATGTTACTTCATTTGGTGTTTACATGTAATTTCTCTATCCATTCGGAGTTTACAAGGCGAGGCCCTTGCTTTGTTCATCTCCTTCCCAAAAAGCTGGTTCCCTGGGACGTGTGTCAAATCATGCCCACCTTTCCTGTGTTGATTGGTCATTTTTTAAAAACAATGTAAGAAAAAAAAACAATGTAACCCCTTTTGTATATGCCTATTTTTCAAGTGGTATCTTCTGTTCACTCGATATGGCTATTAATTTATTTTACCACCGTTTCATTTTCATAATACATTTTAACATGTAGTTAGGCAAATTCTCACACTATTTTTCAAAATTTTCTTAGCTGTGTTATCACTTATTCTTGCAAATAAATATTAATATTATCCAGACTCTAAAATATCTGGTTGAAATTTTAATTCATAGGTATATTTTTTCTTTCCTCATTTGAAAAACAAGGATAATAAGAACCTTTTGATAGGATTGTTGCATGGATGAAATGATAATACACTACACCTGACGTGTTTGACGTGCTATGTTGATTCAGAGCTGGTTCTGATTTTCCAGAGGGCTCTAAGATTCATTTAGAAGCAAGAGAAAAGAGTCCTGGGTTACTAACCAGTTGAGATGCCCCAGGACCGGTGTGCTTCACCAGTCAGGCAGGTGCAGTTCACGTCTCAGGGGTGACTTCACAGCAACCACACACCTGATGCTTCACGTCCGTCTTGACCTGAGCATTCCAGGGAAACTGTGTTAGAGGAAGGTAAGCCCGAGGTCACCCTCTCACAGGTGCAGGGTTGAGCCTGCCGTCTCCTTCCCTGCCCGCCCCCGTTTCTGGCCCTCACAGCGTCCCCGCCTTGCTGAGGAGCCCGTCCCACTGCGCTGCCCGCAGGAGTGGTCCTCCGCCGCCTCCAGGAGGCCCCCGCTGGCCCCCGCTCCTCGCCCGGTGGTTTGCTCCTGCTGCTTCCCGAGCCGCTGTCCTCACTCGGGAAAAGGGAGGGTTCAGAGCAATGGCTGTGTGTTCTGCGTGTTCCCTCATTAGCTCTGTCTTTGGCAGGAATTCCTGCAGATTTCTACTCATTTCTTCCCGATCTGATGCCCTTCTCACCCACATCTAGCCTGCTCCTTCCCTGCGTGTGGACCCCCGGCCCCCCACCTGTCTCGGTTGCACACCGTGCTGCTGTTTGTGTGTCCAGACCGCTGCCCTGAAGTGTGCACGCGCCTCCTGCTCCTCCTCACAGGCTGGGCATCTCGGTGGGGCCGTGCCTGTCTTCAGGGCTCACTCCCCTCTCGCCAACCCTCTTTCCCTGTGAACCCAGCACGGTCAACAAGACTGACCATTCCTTCCCCCAGCACCTGGTATGGAACAGACTTCCAGTAAAAGTGGGTGACTCCAGTATAAGAAGTACTAGTACAGAGTCAGGATCCTCAGAAGGAGTTAGCAAGCTGCTTTCTGCTGCACCTGGTTCACTCATCAGCAGGGAATCTGGAGCCTCGTCCTTCCACACGAGAAACTTGTGGCTGCAGAAAGCAGGGTGGAGAAACGGGCAGGCTAGGCTTGCCTTCCCTGAGGGACAGGCTGCCCACGCCGTGTGTCCTTCGAGGGGACCCTCTCTCATGCTGCAGCCCTGACGGACAGGGGGCCATAAGAAAAGGGGGTGCTGCTGGGCTTCTTAAATTTTATTTGGCTGTGTCGGGTCTCGGTTGCAGCTTACAGGCTCTCTCTGTGGCGGCCGGCGGGCTGGGCCATTGCTCTGCAGCGTGTGGGATCTTACTTCCCCGACCAGAGATCAAACCTGCACCCCTGCATTAAGAGCACCCCTAACCACTGGACCTCAGGAATCCCTCTGCTGTGCTCTGCTTGCTCGTGTTTTGCTTGTTCTTTCAGCAATGATTTAGGTTCCCAGGTTGGAGTGTTAGACGTAGAGCGAGCTTTGAAATGAACAGCGCTGCTGGAATGCTTAGTTGGAAGTGACCGTCTCCCCGTCACTCCCCGAGCCCAGTGCTGCAGGCCACCTATTTCTCAGGGCTCCTTAGGTGAGGGAGGGGGCAGGGAGGAGCTCGCGTCTGTCTGGCGTCTGCTTCGTTCTGGGGCTGTGCCAAGCACCACGCACCAGGTCCATGCTCGTGTCAGCAGTGATGCCCGTTTTAGGCAGGTCCTGCTGTTGAGAAAACAGTTGTGGAAGCTCTGGTATGAGAACTTTGATGAACTTTCCCAAGGTCACACGGCCAGTGTTACCTTGAACCTGATCCAGACGGGCTCCAGAATTCCTGCTCGTATCACACTGTAGCTGTCTCTTAATTATCTTTTTGTTCCAAAACAGTGTTACTATTCTGATGCACAACAGGGGATCTTTTTCCAGCCCAAATAATTGAGAAACTGTTTATCTCCACATGTACTGTGTTAAGCTTCCTAATTTCCATCAACCCCTTCCATTATATTTTTCTCATTTAACTGTTGTTCTGGCTCTTAAGAGGGACAGAGGTACATTAGGATTGAATTGGTTTCTTCTGTGACCTTAGAAGAATATGATCATGTTAATTTTTTACTTGGCCGTACTGTCGGTAACGAGCAGAGCCCACTCCGTCCTGGAGCACCACGCACCTTCCAGGGCTCCCTGGTCTGTTTCATCGTCGCCGATCACGAGGAGGATGTTCTCGTCCCTGACGAGCCCCCAGCTCTGATGTCCCCTTTCAGACACCAAGGCCAAGCCTCCTCCAGGTGGCTCTGCTCCCTGTCTGGAGCTCCTGCCCTCCGCATCCCGCTGGCACCTTCTGTTCACTGGCACATAGGGCAGGGGAAACGAGACGGGGTGGTTGGGGTTTCACTCGTCCTTGCAAACCTGAGTGCCGATTTTCTCTTCTCTGAAATTTATTAAAGTTGTTTCCATTGTGAAAGCTTTCATCATAGAGTCTAGTCCATAGATAGGAGATCTAACTCAATTCCAAGCCTTTTTTATTTTCCCCCTAATTAAATATTTGAATAGTAGTTTCCCATTATGGACTTACTTTGTGCTCAGACGGTAAAGAATCTGCCTACATTGCAGGAGACCCAGATTCAATCCCTGAATCGGGAAGATCCCCTGGAGAACAGATTGGCTACCCACTCCCATCTTCTCGCCTGGAGATTGCATGGACAGAGGAGCCTGGTGGGCTGCAGTCCACGGGGTCCCAAAGAGTCAGACACGACTGAGCGACTAACACTTCCCATTAGGATTGACATACTGGAAATAATCCAGTACTTTTTGTTTCTGCTTCTTTGAGTTTCAGAGATTTGATTTCATAGTATCTCAATTTAAATATTTTTATCTCCATTTTTCACATATAGTTAAATTTCAGAGTGTGTCACACCATAATTGTTTCTGCAAAGAATATGGTCACTATAACTTCACCCTCTGTTTATTTTAAAAGCAAGTTTTATCTGCCTACAGGAGAATATTAAAGAGCGAGCCTCCGTATCCCCAGGAAATGAGTGCTGTAGCCAAAGACCTGATCCAGCGTCTCCTGATGAAAGATCCCAAGAAAAGACTGGGATGTGGTCCACGTGACGCAGATGAAATCAAAGAACATCCCTTTTTTCAGGTGAAACATACTGAGCAGATGGTTTTCTATGCCCTGCTGTTTTCAGGGTACTTGGCGTTCTTGGTGAAATGAGTGAACATGGGCATTTCAGAGTCATTTTCTCTCCGCTTCCATGGTGTTATCCCTTTTTCAAATGACAGAACCCTTTAAGAAGGATTCGAATTCTACTTGTAAGGACCTCTATAGTCCTTTTTTCTCTTTAAATGAAGTGAGAATGGGGAGGATCCTATTAACAATTGTTTTTCTATATATTAATTGATTAGAGTTTCTAAGTGTTGGTCCCACCTGTGATCTGGATGTGCAGGCATATAGACTGAGGAGACTTGTACTGAATTTTTTAGGCTCACTTCATGAGCTGCCACTGCCACTGTGTTACGCTCTTTAGATGGTCATTTCATCTCTTCTTTCCCAGGAGAAATCTTAGGCAATTCAAAATCGGCCTCCTTCTCAGTTGAATATCTATAATATGTGAAGAATTATTCATTAATTTTCACTGTACTTGAGACGGTGCTTTTCTTGTTCTGCAAAAGCCTAATGAGACCATCTGCAGAGCACCAACATGTCTGCTCACCTCAGTTTGCTCAGTGTAGGAAAAAAAAAACAAAACCATAGTTTTCGATAACTGGGAAAAAAATAGACTGAGTTGGCTAGTTATTTCAATCTAAATAGTCAATCTGAAATATAATGACCTTGATTTCTAAAACTCTGAGTTTATGACTTTTAAATAATTTAATAGTATCAAGAAACATGACCTAAATATTTATGTCTAGAGGGACCATCAGTTTTATTTTGCAAACTGTGATCTTTCACATTATCACGAAAATGAATGAAAATATCATACCAAAACAAAGAAAAAACTACTGTAGAGTAAGCTTTCATGCTTAATAGAGAAAAACAGATAGTAGTTGAAAATAAGAATCTTAAATGCGAAAAAAAGGACACATTTATTTCAGTTTTAGCCATTTTAAAAAGTATTACTGTACTTCTTATAGAGGTTCAGTAGCATAGTGAGAAATACATTTAGAATAAAATTCTCCGTATGTACATTTCTTAGATTAAAAGGTTAACATTTGAACAAACTATTTCAGATATCTTGTTCAGAAATTTGGCTCAAAAATTAACAACAAACTGTGGAAAATTCTTAAAGAGATGGAAATACCAGACCACCTTACCTGCCTCCTGAGAAATCTGTATGCAGGTCAAGAAGCATAGATAGAACCAGCCATAGAACAATGGACTTGTTCAAAATTTGGAAAGGAGTACGTCAAGACTGTATATTGTCACCCTGCTTGTTTAACTTCTATGCAGAGTACATCATGCAAAATGCTTGGCTGGGTAAAGCTCAAGCTGGAATCAAGATTTCCAGGAAAAATATCAATAACCTCAGAAATGCAGATGACACAACCTTATGACAGAAAGCAAAGAGGGACTAAAGATGAAGGTGAAAGAGGAGAGGGAAAAAACTGGCTTAAAACTCAACATTAAAAAAAATAAGATCATGGCATCCGGTCCCATCACTTCATGGCAAATAGATGGGGAAACAATGGAAACAGTATTTTCTTGGGCTCCAAAATCACTGCAGACGGTGACTGCAGCCAGGAAATAAAAAGATACTTGCTCCTTGGAAGAAAAGCTGTGACCAACCTAGACAGCATATTAAAAAGCAGAGAGATCACTTTGCCAGCAAAGGTCTATGTAGTCAAAGCTATGGTTTTTCCAGTAGTCATGTATGGATGTGAGAGTTGGACCATAAAGAAGGCTGAGTGCCAAAGAATTGATGCTTTTGAACTGTGGTGTTGGAGAAGACTTTTGGGAGTCCCCTGGACTGCAAGGAGATCCAACCAGCCAATCCTAAAGGAACTCAACCCTGAATATTCATTGGAAGGACTGATACTGAAGCTCCTATACTTTGGCCACCTGATCTGAAGAATTGACTCATTGGAAAAAACCCTGATGCTGGGAAAGATTGAAGACAGGAGGAGAAGGGGATGACAGAGGATGAGATGGTTGGATGGCATCACCAACTCGATGGACCTGAATTTGAGCAAACTCCAGGAGATAGTGAAGGACACAGAGGCCTGGTGTGCTGCGGTGCCTGGGGTTGTGAAGAGTCAGACACAACTGAGCCACTGAACAACAACTAAAGCAAAATAGCCCAAATCATATTTTCCTGGAATCTTTTCCTCCACAGTTCCCTGTACTTATGAATATTGCAATATAGCTTTCATATTTGAGCAATTTTCTATAGCTTAGAATAGTAATTTTAGGTTATTTAATTGCCTTGACTTTGTAAATGACAGGGACACTTCTGCTGCTGCTGCTGCTGCTGCTAAATCGCTTCAGTCGTGTCCGACTCAGTGCAACCCCATAGACGGTAGCCCACCAGGCTCCCCCGTCCCTGGGATTCTCCAGGCAAGAACACTGGGGTGGGTTGTTGTTTCCTTCTCCAATGCATGAAAGTGAAAAGTGAAAGTGAAGTTGCTCAGTCGTGTCTGACCCTTAGTGACCCCATGGACCGTAGCCTACCAGGCTCCTCCGTCCATGGGAGTTTGCAGGCAAGAGTACTGGAGTGGAGTGCCATTTCCTTCTCCAAGGGACACTTCAGGAAAGACCAAAATTCTACTTGCAAAGGCCCAAATGGAGTGGAGGTGGAGAGGATTGTGATGGTATTCAGCTATCTACATACTAAATGTTGTCCTGCTAGCAACAGATGTCTTTAAGTTACCCCTTTACTCGAGAAGTTCCTCTTAATACATGTACAGTAGCCAAGCACAAATCATATGTTCGTAATGGAGCTCTACAGCTGCAGAGAGGGGAGAGCACAAACTAGCAAGTCAAGAACTGGCCCTTCCACTAGCGAATGTTTCAGTGAAAAGGATCGCTCTGACTCCCAGGCTTCAGTTTCCATCTGGATCAAATAAAGAGGATGAGCTAAATGACCTTTAAAACCTGTTCCAGCTGAAAAGTTTGAAGATCTGTAATTTAGTGATTGTACCTCCATCGCCTCCACAAGAGGGCACAATAAAAACAGTTTATGTTGATTGTACTTACTGAGTGTCATCAACGAAGTGCAAGTTTCATGTTTTACCGTCTCCGAAATCAGTATGCAGCTTACAGTGGGCAGAATTTTGCTATTCTAATTGGTCATGCTTTTTCTTTCTTAATGGTATGTAAAGTAAGGGTGTATCTTACTATCAAGGATGGCATCTTAGATTATAGGAGAAATATATTGATATTATATATTTGTAATATCAAATACATTGATACTATATATATACATATTGTGGGATTCAGTTCAATAAGTATTATCAGAGACTGTTTTAAGTGACAGAAGGAGAACAACAAAAAAGAACAGAGGGTTGAATTTGGATCATATAAGAGAGCAGTTTATCAGACAGTGACTGACATGGGTGGGAAGGAGGCCTGGATTATGCCCTGGGGGAGAGAAGAGGCCATGTTGAAACCCTTGAATACAGTTGAATGAGAAAAGAATGGTTACATCAGTTAGACTTACAGATATAAACCAATGCATGAATTACAGTTTATTATCTAATCTGTCTAGATGGCCAGAAGGAAAGCTAGTTAACACTGCCTCTTGAAAATAGGGCTGTTCCTTTAGAGTTAATAGTCATACCCATTTTAAAGCCCTTTATTACAGGCTAGGTTTGGTTTTGTTTTGGTTTGGCTTAAACGCCTTTCTCGGGGCACATGACAGTAACTCTCGATGTCCACTGGGTGAACTGGGGTCTCCTGGTGCCCCCTAGTGGCCAGAACGAGACCCCACGGCAGTGGGATGGAAAGCGGCCTCACCTTCCAGTCCTGGCATCGGCTGGAGCTATAAACTGCAGTCAAAAAACAACTGAGCTAGTCAGTATCGGATCTGAATCAGTCAGCCTTGAGACGTCCAAATGCTTTGTAACGATAATATAATAATTTCCACAAACTGATCACATGTATGAAACCACCCCCCCCCCAAAAATATGCTCCTGTTTGTAAAGAAGAAATTGTTTTTAATTGTTGGTTGGAAATATGTGCTTTTCTCTCTCTTGCTCCATGAAAATTACCTACCTTTGTTATTTTTCAAAAATGTATTTCAACTTTGTTGATTTCTACTTTGTACCAATTTTATTTCTGTTTTAGAAAATAAACTGGGATGATTTAGCTGCCAAGAAAGTGCCCGCACCTTTTAAGCCAGTCATCCGAGATGAATTAGATGTGAGTAACTTTGCAGAAGAATTCACAGAAATGGACCCCACCTACTCTCCTGCAGCTCTGCCCCAGAGTTCCGAGAGGCTGTTCCAGGTAATCGCGAAGGGTGCACCGTGTTGCTTGGCCACAGGTGCTTTCAAAGAAAAGATTGATTTTCTCATATGAAATCTTTTTGGCATCTTGAAAAACAGGACTCTCTAATTTCTTTAAAATGATTAAATACAGAGATATGACAAATCGTTAACTGAAGCTTGTGGTTTGTTAAATAGCAGACATTATTTACGTGTTTTATTTTTTAAGAGTTCTCTTTATATATTTAATTATTTTTGGCTGCACTGCACAGCATGTGGGATCTTAATTCCCACACCCCCTGCACTGGAGTCTTAACTGGACCACTGAGGAAATCTGTGTGTTTATTTTTTATGTAAATAACTGTTAGAGGTAACGCCTGAAGTTTTATTTCTGTTCAGGCTCTTTTGTAGAAAATGCAGTACTTTACCTCTGTTCAAACTAAGTATTCTTAATATTGTATAAATAGTGTTATCTGATTTTTTTATCTCCAGTGAATAATATGAACTGTTTCCCAACTCTTAAAAAAGATTTAGAAAGGATTTTATACTTAGTTTTCTCAGACTTCTCAGACTTAAGATAAAATATTCCTACTATTAAATGGCATTGTAGCTTCATTTCTTTGACTCCCAGAAGCATCCCAATAGAAAGGTTTAACTGTCTCTGGACATAGGCTGCCCTTGGCTGGGCTCATAGCACATGGAGGAAATGTTTCTTGAGTGTTCTCGTTTGAACAAATCATCGTCCATGATTATACACGTGGTCCCCAGTTTACAGTGGTTCAGCTTAGGATTCTTTGACTTCATGGTGGTGCAAGTGATCCACATTAGATACAAAGCACACCTTGAACTTTGCTCTTTCCTGGAATGAGGGTGCGCAGTGGGATCCGTTCTCAGTGCTGGGGGCTGCGGTGAGCCCTGGTTCACAGGCAGCCACATGGTCCTGCAGCGACCAGCGAGTGCAGCCAGTGTCCAGTGAGAGAGCGCCCTGAGACCAGCCAGCGTCCAGTGACACAGCCCCCTGAGACCAGCCAGCGTCCAGCGACACAGCCCCCTGAGACCAGCCAGCGTCCAGCGACACAGCCCCCTGAGACCAGCCAGCGTCCAGCGACACAGCCCCCTGAGACCAGCCAGCGTCCAGCGACACAGCCCCCTGAGACCAGCCAGCGTCCAGCGACACAGCCCCCTGAGACCAGCCAGCGTCCACTGACACAGCCCCCTGAGACCAGCCAGCGTCCACTGACACAGCCCCCTGAGACCAGCCAGTGTCCAGCGACACAGCCCCCTGAGACCAGCCAGTGCAGTTGCTCCGGACACACAGCGTTGTGTTTCACACTCAGCGCAGCAGTCAGTAACTGACATGAGACAGGTAGCAGTTACTGCAAAGCAGACTTTGTGTTTGATGATTTTACCCAACTAGGTTACGTGAGTGTTCTGAGCACGGCTAAAGTAGGCCAGCCTAAGCTGTGATGTTAGGTAGGTTATATGTGTCAAATGCATTTTCAACTTGTAATATTTTAAATGTATGGCGAGTTTATCAGGACAGAACCCCAGTGTGAGTCATAGAAGATCTGTACCACTTTTGGTTCAGCACATCATTCTGCCGTTTGATTTTATTGTTTCAATTTCAGATTGCTTCCCCAGTAGCTCAGCAGGTAAAGAATCCGCCTGCAATCCAGGAGATACAGGAGATATGGGTTCGATCCCTGGGTCAGGAGGGTCCCCTGGAGAAGGAATGGCAACCCATTCCAATATTCTTGCCTGAAGACTGGAATGAAACTTGCTGTTTTGCTAGTTTGAAAACCAGTAGCATTTCAATCACAATTAGTTCCTTAACTATACCTTTTTTGAGAAGTTAGTTGTGTTTAGAAGCAAATTTTTATCAGCAGTGCAAAAGAATTATAGCTATAGGGAAAAAGTATTTTTCTGCCTTTCATTTTGAATCGGTTGAGTTCTACCAGAAGATGGCATTATCGCCTTCTGAAAAGCATTATTCTATTGATTTGAAATGACCTTGTGTTTTGGATTGCAAATAAAGTAAAACTAGATTTGTCTTAACAAAAATCTGAACATTTTTCATTGGCCATGCCACATGGCATGTGGGACCTTAGTTCTTCAGCCAGTGATGGAACCCACAGCCTTGGCACTGAAAGCATCGAGTCAAAGGAGAGAAAATGATGACTTATTTTGTTTACTTTTCTTTTTTTTAAGGGCTATTCCTTTGTTGCCCCTTCCATTCTCTTCAAGCGTAACGCAGCCGTCATGGATCCTCTTCAGTTTCACATGGGAGTTGACCGCCCCGGGGTGACGCATGTTGCGAGGAGCGCGATGCTGAAGGTACAGCTGCGCGGTGGTCACGTGACCTGCTCGTCGTTTAAATACCAGTGCTAGTTGCCTTTCTGAAGTCCCGTAAATGGAGTGGACTTTCCATTTGACTCAAACCTAATTTTAAAAAGTGAATAAATGGAAATAGCGATATTTGCCCCAGAAAATTACCAATATGCATTTGAAGGAGCTCCTGTTTTACAGCAGTAGAAAATGGTGCATTTAAGTAAGTGATAGAGATGTTAGACACGAGCTAATGATGAATTTTTAAAGATTATAAACGTAGTCCAGTCCTGCTTATTAACATTCATAATGTTCTGTTACTCAGGAATTTTATCTGTCCCTGTGTATGACTGACATTTTCTTAAGTTAAATGATGTTGGTTTCTCATCAGGACTCTCCATTCTATCAGCACTATGACCTGGATCTGAAGGACACACCACTGGGAGAAGGAAGCTTTTCAATCTGTCGAAAGTGCATACACAAAAAAAGTAACCAAGCATTTGCAGTCAAAATAATCAGCAAAAGGTGCGCCCTTTCCCCATGTACCTGTTCCAGTGGGTGGACTCTCTAAGCTCTTTACCGAAAGGAAAGGGACAGTGTGTTGGAAGTTCTAACCAAGGCTTTAGCCATTCAGCTCATCAGTTGATCTGTTATGCTTCTAGCTCTGAGACAGTAATCCACTTTAGACATGAATCATAGTGTGATATGCTTTTGAGGTTATTACGAGAAGACTTTCTTGTTGGCGGTGTTAAACAGACTTGCTTAGTGAGTTCAGCAGCTGTTGCCATTCCTATTAAGTGTTATATTTGAAATATTTCTCCTGAAATTATTAACATTTAGCAGTCCACAGGTAGCTTTAAGAACTAGTTGTTTTGGTAACTGTTACCTCCATGATGGTTTATTCTTATGACCAAATTGTCGGGCACATAGGGCATCCATTTCTTCATATGATTAAGCACTTTCCTGGCTTGGAAATAATCATTTTTCTCAAGAATAATGCTTTACTTGTTCTGGTGGGTGTATGACTCACTGCTTTCATGAAAGCCTCCTTCTGATACTTTGACACTCACATTCTGAATGTGCTGTAAATAAAAAAAAAATTAGGGCTGGGGCTGTACTTCCTAAAGCTTGGTGAACAGGAGTGTGGACACTGACCGCTTCATCTTTCAGGATGGAAGCCAGCACTCAGAAAGAGGTAACAGCACTGAGACTCTGCGAAGGACATCCCAATATTGTGAAATTACATGAGGTTTTTCATGATCAGGTACTCTGCCTTTTTTTCTTTACTCTGCATACTAATTCATATGCAAGGTTCTACTTTTCACCAGTTTTGTCAGTACTTCTGGCGCAGAGTCAGGGATATGGGACGTGACGCAGCCACTCGAGAGGTGAAAACCCACTCCGCACACTCTCACCCACCCCAGTCAGTGCCTCCTCCTCTTCTCTCACTCAGTCGTGGCCATGCAGGGCGTGGACAGAGGGTGTGGGAGCGCGGCGTGAAAGCCCCGCCCCCTGCGCGCTCTGTGGTCTGGCTGCCGCCCCCCAGCTCGTCCCTGCCTGCCTCTCAGAGCTCACTTATATTCGCCTTCAGCCAGATGCTGTGAGTTTGAGAGTGGACCTTAGCCTGAAGCCTCATTGTTGTTGTTTTTGTTTAGTTGCTAAGTTGTGTCTGACTCTTTTGTGACCCCGTGGACTGTAGCCTCTCTGTCCATGGAATTTCCCAGGCACGAATACTGGAGTGGGTAGCCATGCCCTTCTCCAGGGGATCTTCCTGACGCAGGGATCAAACCTGGGTCTCCTGCATTGGCAGGCGATTCTTTACCACTGAGCCACCAGGGAATCCCCGTTAGTGCAAGGTAAAGAGCAAATAGGAACAGAAGAGCAAGGACGCCCCCCCTTCCCTCTTCTCATTCCAGGGGCTCACACTCCCCACTGCTGTCCCCTCACCAGTCCCGCTTTCCGTCAGGACCCTCACTCAGGGCTGTCACTTTGGACACGGGAGGGATGCTGCTGTGCCAGGTCCATGCCTCCTCCTCCGCAGACGTCACTCCGCAGTCGTCTCTCCTCCGGGCCTGGGCAGGGTGGCACAGTTGCACACAAGACAGCATGCCAGGCAGCAGAGCCAAAACCAGCCCTGGGTGTGGTTGGCCCCGACTTTACCAATGAAGAAACTGAGGTTCAGAAGGGTCACGAGGGTTTTCCCACGGGGGGAAAAAAAGAATCATGAGACTTATCCAACCAAAGTCACATAGCAAGTCAGTGAAAATCCCGCTGGAGAGCTGGTCTCTGGTTCTGGGCTCCCTCGAATGTGCTGCTCAGACGTGCACGTTGGGGGGAAGCTGTGGCCCAGCTCTCTGCCACACTGAACTCCCCAGAGCACCGATGGCTCGCAGGACCCGCGGCAGGGAGACCGGTGGCGGAGGAGCAGCGTGGCTGCGATAGCTGCTGCTTGCTACCACGCACCTTGCCTGCTCCGGGCGTCGTAGCTCTCATTCTACATGCATCATCTTACTCAGTCCTTACTATGACTCTGAAGTGGGAAAAGCAAAACTCACAGAAATTAAGTAATCGGGCTTCCCCATCTCTGAGTGGTACTTCTGAACCTACACAGTCCAGCTTCAAAGCATGCGTTTGATTACCATGTCCCCCTGCCTCGGGGGAGGCGGACGCACCATCTGGTTTTCATGTCAGGTGAGTGAGCACCCACAAAACAACACTGTCTACCTGCTGCCTGGTGCTTCTAATCAGAAAAGGAAGACCTCTGAATCAAGGGGTGCGGGAGCTGGTCTCCCTGCTCCCTCGCAGCCTCCCCCTCTTTGGGGTACTCAGCCGCAGTGCAGGAGGTGAGTCCCTGTCCCCTGGGGGTGCTTAGGAGGAGACGGGACGGCTTCCTGTTGGAGACGGTTCACATGTCCAGAGAGGGCTTGGTGGATGACCTTGACATGCCCCTCCGTGGTTGCAGCTGTGCTCTGGGCTACTCCTCCCCACCCAAGACTTTGGATCCCTGACCTTCAGGCCACCATCGCATCTCGGGAATATACCCCTAGTATTGTATTTATGTGACAAATTAACTTCATCATCTCCTGCTGTTATATTCAAGAGTTCCTAGAATAGACACCATCTCATGGGGAACTCTCCTGGCATACAGTGGTTGAGACCCCGCCTTCCAGTGTGGGGGATGAGGGTTCAGTCTCTGGTTGGGGCGCTAAGATCCCACCTGCTCAGAGCTGCTGAGCCCACGTGCTGCAGCGAGAGAGACCTTCACACCCAAGTGGAGACCCAGCACGGCCAGGACACCGTCTCACGATGTAACCCTGCACACACCGGTGTAGGTGCAGGCTGCTCTAATCCGCGGTGTTGGTGCTCGGGTTGTCTTTCTCCCCCATAATGCTGACACAGCTGCCTGCATCGCGCCCCCTCCAAGCGTCTGCTGTTCACCTCAGCACCCTTAATCACATCTGAGAGACCCCGTCATCACACAAGGTCGCATCTTTAGGTTCTAGGGGTTGGGATGTAGACATCTTCGAAGGACCATTATTCACATTTTTCTCCATTATCTACATTTTTATTGGTAAGGGTGCTAAAGTTCATGCAGGTAAAGTAACATCCACTGGGTCATAAGTAAGTCACAGAAATGGCATTCAGATGCAGACTGGACTCTAAAGCCTGTTTCTTAAATCACTCTAGGCATTGCCTCTCCTTTGTTGAAAGCTTGCTGGCATACACTGTAGCATTTAGCTTTGACCTAATTTGGCTGATGTAGAAATTCAAGTTAGCATGTCTCCAGTAGCCTGGGAGCAATTCTCGTTTTTATAAAAAGGGTTATTCACCTTCTAGAGTATGCCCATTGTGTGCAGGAGAATGTATTTATAACCATCTTTTTTATGATGCCGTTTTTCCAGACTTTGCTAATTCAAAGGGAAGCATACTTTGTTTTGTTTGTTGAGTGACATTGGTGTGATAAGGCATAGCATTTGAATCTGATTATTGATAACTTTTTTAAACCATTTGTGTTCATTGGAGAGTGGATATAATTCCTTTGTTTTTCAATAGCTTCTATGTTATTCTTTATGGAAATGTATGCAAAATATAGTAAGTATGTAACTTTTGATACCATTTAATTAAGATAATGCCTTTGGGATCAAAAGCAATTTTGTCTTTAAAAAGCCCATAGTGAGTTATGGGTGTTTGCCGTGGGAATTAACAGGAACCCTGAAACTAATCTGTTGAGCCCTAAGAGAAGATTTAAAGTGACATCATCCAATAATGCCTTTTTTTAAAAGGTAAATTTGCCATTAAATGTGTGTGTCAGGCCTCTCATGGGCAGCGTGTTCCATCAGTAATTGTCTATATTATTTAAAGCAGCCAATTTCACATTATTATCGGTACGAGGTCACACTTTAAAAAGAAACATATGTAAACTCGATAGAGAGGGTTGGAATGCAATTCAGCTGAAAAAATTCGTCGAGGAAAGGAGACATAAGGATTTCACTGCAGTGCTTAAAATTTTCCATTACCGAAATAGAACTCTAAAAAAGACACATTATCCTTCAACTCTTTGCTCTAAAATGCAAGGATCACCGCTGATTATTTTAACAAGGGACTATTTAAATTTATCGGTTACAGTTCATAGTCAGTAAATGTTTTCTGCGTTGATCAGCCAGCCTCTCCTCCTCTTCAGTAAGGCCCTCCACATTGCTCTTTCTGTAAATGTTTTCTGCATGGATCAGCCTCTCCTCCTCTTCAATAAGGCCCTCCACATTGTTCTTTCTTTTCTAGCTTCACACATTTCTCGTGATGGAACTTCTGAACGGGGGAGAGCTGTTTGAACGCATTAAGAGAAAGAAGCATTTTAGTGAGACGGAAGCCAGCTACATCATGCGGAAGCTGGTTTCAGCTGTAAGCCACATGCATGACGTCGGAGTGGTACACAGAGATCTGAAACCCGAGGTATAAAATCCTTTGACACAATCTGGCATCATTATTAAATGTCTCCTAGACACGTGTGGGCTTTTTTTTGGGGGGGGGGGGTTGGTTTTTATTTTCAGAGCTTTTTTCTAAATAAATACTTGCAAATACCATGTTCCTTGGATTTTTTTCCGTTTCTGTTTCAGTCTAAAATAAATCTGTCTTTTCTTTTTTTTGCCAGCTGATCATCTTGAGGTTATATTTGTAAGTGTGAGAGCCTTTTATGGAAGAAATACTTTATGCAACAGTTGTGGACTAAAAATAGCAATGGAAATTTTTGTAGCAGAAAATAATATCCCTCCTATATGTATACCATTTTAGAGGGATTTTTTTTTTTAATGGTGTATTTTGAAAGCTTATCTTTTGCTTTCATAATCAAATTGATTAGCTCATGAATAGGAACGTATATAATCCTGTTTTGAATATCTACAGCATTGTCTTGGTTTAATTAGTTATGTGATCTTTACATGTGCTTTTCTTTGCTCGTGTGCTGCAGTATTTATAGAACTGTGTAACAGTGCAGAAGTAGCAGCTTTTAATATACTTTTTCTTTCAAAAGGTTAAGAAAGAAGGTTCTAACTCTAGAATAATCCCTTTTTAGTATCAAAAATATGAAAATTCCTCCCTTTTAGAAAATCATCAAAATAATAATGCAGATTGAAAAACAAAACCCAATACTTTATAAAAGGATAACAATGAATCATCCTTTACCATAGGCAAAATTATATATATTTACTCTCTAAAATAGAATTTCAGTTTTAATTGCTATGTGATTGTAATGGATTTTCAAGTGTATTTTAAATAATAATTTGGTGTTTATTTTTGTGTTAGACTACAAAAAAAATCTCTCAAAAAGCACCATTTATGCCTTTTGGTTAAGTACCTTAGGTTACTGGTAGGAAGAGGATGTTTTGAAAATGGAATTCTCTGTCTTTGGATATAACTGACTGATTCCTAAAGGATTTAAACTTCTGTGTACTTTCTATTATTGTTATTCCTATTACTCGTAATTAATCAAAAGCGAATTGTGTTTTATGAGCTGGCAGCTATGATAGGTGCCCCTCTGCTTCCTGCATCACGGTTCTCAGTCTCCCACACAACGCCCACTGAAAATATGGCGCTCCGTACATTGGAGATTAGCTGTCTATTTTTAAATATGAACACATACCACTTAAATGCTTTTTTTGATAGACAAGGAACAAGCATGTAATTTTTTTAATTGAAAAGATCTGTTCCATGACTGTCTGGAATCCATTTTCACATGTTTTATTCTTTGATAACTGGCCATCTGTCCCGTCATGAGTCTCAAACGATGGCAACTGTCCTCTGCAACAGAATTTAAATTTGCCTTCCGATTTTACTGGTTGAAAAAACACTCACATAGCTTTGTTCTTATCTGTTAAAAAGATTTTGTTTCAACTAGGCGTTTGAAAAGCACTGTCTCCTTATATAGGACGTCCTGCTACTGTGCCAGGCCTAAGCAGCGTGTGTTTTGGAGGCGTGAAAGTGTACCTTTGCACTAACGCTGTCATAATAGAATGGCTTTCACTTTGACTTTTAAGTGGCTGATTATATTATTTTCAAGCTAAAAGTTTAATCCCTTTCACCTTGACAGCATTTTAAGATCTGTTTATGTCTCTTTTGATAGATATTTATGTGGTATTCATATTCTACACAGGCAAGATAATTTCTAGGTGGTGAGAATCAAATAAATTTAGAAGCTGGCTGACATTCTTTAGTAGGCTGCTTTGTATTTTTCAAACTGATCCCCGTATTCTTGAAAGATTGAGAAATTTTATCGAATTAGTTCCTGGCACAGCTTGAGACAAGGATGTAAGTGGTTTGAGTGTTGACTTCCTGCCACTCCTGACCATGTACGCCCAGCTCCACTTTGAGAATTGGGAGAGGAGTGAAGAGGGGAATGCCACACCTCCTCCGTTTCAAGATCTGCAAACAAGGGAGTCCTTAGCCAGTCCTGGTATAGGAGACACTGAAGTCCTTTCCAGAGACTAGCAGGCTCAGTGGGGGCAGGCCGGCTGTGCTGCAGCCCAGCGCCTCCTGCCACAGGAGAGCCCGGGGCCATCTGCTGGGCCCTCTCCAAGTTCTCCTGCCTGAACTCCAGCATGACTTCAGCTGTGGCGAGGCCTTCCATTGAATTACATTTACATTTAAATTCCATCAAAAATTCAGGACTAAGCATTTAGTATGATAGAAAATTTAAGAAACACTTTCAGCTAATTTTTTTTTTATTTCTTTCCTCCCACTTCATTCATTTTTAACTTTTGAAAGGGGGCCTAGAAGATTTTTCTTCTTTATATCAATGAAGCCTTCTATGATATATTTTCTTTCACTTTGAATAATATTAAAAAGCAAATGATGTTCTAGAGCTGGGGGAATAATTTAATGATCAAAAAGGCATACTAGATGTTATTAGGATGGCTAAAGACAGTATAATCAGCTTCATTTACTGGGGGTACTAGTTTGATGTACTAATAAAAATGATGATTTGCACACCAGTACAGTTAGACTGTTTAAACAAGTGATAAATACACAAGTAATCAGGGACTACTCGGGCAGCCCAGTGGTCAAGAGGGGACTCCCAGTGCAGGGAGCATGGGTTCGATCCCTGGTTGAGGAACTAAGATCTTGCATGCTGCATGGTGCAGATAAAAAACAAATAATCAGTAAAACCTTAGCGATTGAGAAGGCTTGGAAAATGATTCAAAGTAACATTTTCTGAATAATAGAGGGATAATCTCCATAAGCATCAAAAAACGTTCAAGTATTAACTGTTTTGGAAAAAATATTTCTGAAATGCATGGCTCCACCATGTATTCTTTAATAGGTTTTACTAAATACTGTTAACTGTTTTGCTAGATATTATATAACTATTTTATTTGACTTCATTCAACTGACAAATATTTACCAAACCACTTGCTACATGAAAAAGTCATGAGTAAGATAGACACAGTTGTTGGCCTCATGGAATTGTGGTCTAATTTATCAGCAGAGCTGATAAATGCCAGAAAAGAACAGTAAAAGCTAGAAGTAAATACAATAGCTTCCACCTTCAGTTTGGTGACATCTCTAAAGTAGGATTAGAGGCCTGAGAGCCGGGTTGGAAGGGAGGTTGGTGGGATAAGTAGAAGACAGACACAGCAGAAGACGCAGAAGGGGCGTGACACCATCGGGAGTGTCCCTCGTGACCTTGTAAACCCAAGGTGGTCCAGAAAGCTAGAGCAGAGAGCCGTGGATGCTAGGATCCCGCTCCCAACCTCCGCGTCAGATCTCTGTGTCTGAGTCCAATGTAAATGTTAATAGATAATGTTGCAAAATGCCTCTCCAAGGCCCCTGACATTTTAATGAGAAACTAATGAGAAACTTTGTATCTTGCAGAATTTACTGTTCACTGATGAAAATGACAATTTGGAAATTAAAGTCATTGATTTTGGGTTTGCACGCTTGAAGCCCCCTGATAATCAGCCTCTGAAGACACCTTGTTTCACTCTTCACTACGCTGCCCCAGAGCTCTTGAATCACAGCGGCTATGATGAGTCCTGCGACCTCTGGAGCTTGGGCGTCATTTTGGTGAGTTCGTTATCAGCCACTCCATTCAACCCAGTCAGTCCTCTCTGTCCTCTGCGTCTCTCCCTTTGTTGTCTGTCTTTTTTTTTTTACTGGAATATAATTGCTTTACAATGTCATGCTAGTTTCTGCTATACAATGAGGTGAATCAGCTACATGTGTACATACATCACCCCTCCCTCTCACACCTCCATCCCACCCCTCTAGGTTTTTCTTAAATTCATGAAAAAAATTGGCAAATTGGTTTCTTTTCTGTACAAACAGTAAAAGGCCTGACTGAAGACTATTTCCCTTTCTTAAAGTTTATATTGGAGAAAATGTAGGAATTTTTATTTTGGTTTATTTGGAATATTTAAGGCAACTGTTTTATGTGAATTACAGTTATATATATGTATTTTTAAAGAAGCAATAGTCTATTTTCATAAGCTATGCATATTAGATATAATATGAAACTAGCAAAGTGACTCATTAATCAAAAATATTTAAAAGTATATTCTCTGAGATTTTCAACCCAAAAAGCAATTGAATATCACTTAGGATAAATTAACAAATTAATAAATAAAATTTAAAATATTTATAGTAACTTACAGTAATCATGGTAAGCATGCTTTTCACAATATCTCCTTGGCAGCCAGGATCAGAAACAGAACATGAGCTAGAAAAATCTCAGTGTGTGTGTTTTTTTTTTTTTTCCTCAAAATAGCTTTATTTTTTCTGCATACAATTTGTAATGCATAATCATAGGGAGAAGTTTTCAGACAACAGAGAAAGAAACAAGGAACAAGGTGGAATGACTCGGAGTCTCATCACACAGAGGCGATGCTGTCTGACCTCTTCCCCTCCATCCACCCTCCCCCATGTTACGCATGCTGTGTATCTTTCTACACATTTTCCTATGTGTTTGTATATATATTCAGGCTTTTTTAACAAATGAGATTATGTGATATGTAGTTTGAGTCTCCAGAGTTTAACATTTCTTTACTAATGAGCAGTTAGCATTTTCTAGCCTCTCACTAATTATAAGCTACACAAATGAATATTTTTGATATATATGTACTCGCATTGATCTCACTATTTCCTTAGACTAGACTCCTGGGAGAAGGGTATATACGTCCTTACTTTGACATACATGCCTGTATTTCCTTCTAGAAGGTTTCCAGATCGTGTTCTCATCAGCTGTATGTGAATACATTGGATACTAGCCATTTCAATCTAAATTAATTGCTATGGTCATTATAATTTGCGTGCCTTTTCCGTGATGCGTACTCCGTGTGCGCATCTTGTCATGCATTTAGTCCCTCTTCTGTGAGCCGCGGTCTCTGAGCTTGGCCGCTTCCAGGGGAGCCTCACACTGACACAGCCCTCTCCAGGGCTCTAACCCTTCGTCAGACACCAACACTCGAAACGCCTTTTCTGGTCTGTCATGTTTTTGAAAACTTTGTTCACAGTTATATGAGGTTTTGATTTTGTTTTTAGAGAGATTTAAATAAACTTTTTAAATGCTTATGTTTTAATGGAGAAATTTAAAAAAATTTTATGTGACAACATAAAAATGAAAAAACATATCTATTAAACTCGTCTAAAAGCAAAATTCAAGTATGTCGGGGTTCCCCGGCGGCACTAGTGGTGAGGAACCCACCTGCCAGCAGGAGACATAAGAGACACGGGTCGGTCCGTGGTGGGAAGATGCCCTGGAGGAGGGCATGGCAGCCCACTCTAGTATTGCTGCTGGAGAATCCCGTGGACAGAGGAGCCTAGCAGGCTACGGCCCATACGGTCACAGAGTCGGACACGACTGCAGAGACTTCACACAAGATATGTCGGTCTTTTCCTTTATGGTATTCTGGCTTTGATGTCAGATTGGCACTCCACCCCCAGCCCAAGATTATAAAAATATTCTCTTAAATTTTCCTCCAGGATTGTATTTTATTCTTGGGCTTGTGCACTCCATCTGGGGTTTATTTTGGTGTTGGTTTGTTTTCCCCCGATGGCAGCCAGTTGTCCTTGCAGGATGGTTCTTTTATTTTTAAGCTATAGGTTTTTACTTCAGCAGTTTTAAGTCATCACTTACAATTTGCAAATCAAATTACATATTTATGAGTATGATTTTAAATAAAAATAAGCAGCTAACTTCTGTAGACTTGAGTTCTCTTCAACTTAAAGTGCTTACAGTAGCGCGCTCCTACAGCCCTCATCAGATGAACAGAGCCTCCTCCACAGCAGCGCGCGCCCTTGTAGAAGAGCCTTTGCTCACATACAGGCCAGGTGTCATCACCATGCTCTTTAAGGTTTCAGAAGGCATTCCTAGACATGTAGACAGGTACTTTAGAGCCTCCAAATGCCCTATCTATGGAAATAACCTCGTATAATGGCATGGAGAGAAGCCAGGCTTCTCTCTAGATGTAATTGTCAACTCTTAAACAGGAACAGGAAACAACAGATTAAACGATACCACGAGTATCATCAGAATGTCCACACTGCGGGAGTTCTACAGGACAAGCAACCTGGTGACTCCACCAAATAAGTTTCGAGAAAAACTAGGCTGGGGCCCATAGATAAAAGACACTTAGGAAATGAAGTCACTGTGCTTTAATTCAGACAGGTCCTAATTTTAACTCTATTTGTTAAATTCAAACTCTGTCATACAGACGTGATTATAATATTATACAGTGTGTACACAATTGGGGAAATTTGATTATTGACTGGATATTGGATGATACAAAGACACTGCTGCTAATTGTTTTTAAGTGCAATCATAGGTTGTTGTGGGATTTTACAAATCCTTGCCTTTTAGAGATACAAAATGAAATACTGGGTTGGCCAAAAATTTCATTTGAGTTTTTCTGTTACAGCCCATGGAAAACCCTAACGAAGTGTTTGGCCACTCCAATACTTACATATGAAAGCTAAGTTAGCGCCTGCATTAAACTGTCCAAGAAAAAAAAAGGATGCCTTGTAAACTTTTCCATATAAATGCGTGCTTCTCTCCAGAGGATCTGGATTTGAGCTATCCCATAGTCGGCACAAGATGCACTTGGAGCTTTTGCCTTAGAACCTGCGACCCTGGGACATGCTGCCTGTGTCACGGTGCCCATCCACGAACATGGATGCTTTAATATGAAGATAATTTACGTTATTGTCACTGGGTAAAACAAATACTTGAGAAAGATGCATCGCATCATACATGTGGCTTTGATTACAACTCAGTTTACCTCATGGATGAGTAGTTCATTGGACACATTCAGGACTCTGATTAAAATAGAAGTTACACGGTGATTAGTCTGCTCAGGATCACCATAATGAAATACCACATACTGGGCGACTTGGACAGCAGACATTTATTTCACAGTTCTGGAGGCTGGGAGGTCCAGTCCCAGGGTGCCAGCAGGTTGGAATCTGGTGAGGGCTCTCCCCTTTGGTTGCAGACAGCCACCTGTTCACGGCGACCTCACATGGCCTCTCCTCACATGAGCTCAGAGAGAGACCGGGCCAGCTCCCTGGCGTCTCTGTAAGGGCACCCTCGTGGGTGAAGGCCCCCAGGTCCCCATCACCTTTACCTGCATAAAGGTCCTGTCCTCAAGTCAGCCATGTTGGGGTGGGTGTGACTTTTCAGCACATGAATTTTTAAGGCACACAGTAATTCAGAGCTTAACAGACAGTGTTTAGAAAATGTAGCATAGGATTATATGCTATTCCATAGGTATATATAGAATACCCATGGGATGGAATATAATAACAGTTAAAACATATTTCTTCCAAGTGTTTTATTTGGGATTTCATATTTTTTCACTTTATTCAGGATTTTTTATTTTTTCACGTTCTTCTTAAAATTTTGTTTTGAAAATTTCAGACCTAGAGAAAATTGGGGAGAATAACACAGTGAACGTTTAGCATGTTGCCACATTTACTTTTGTTTTCTCCCCAATTCCACACAGACACACATATATCTTTATGTATATAGATACTCTCTTATCATAACCTTTGCCAACAGTTTGCAGACACAGAATTAGTCTTAACAGAAGCTGATTCCTGGATAATCAACTAAATTCTAAGATCTTGGAGTTGAGAGGAGCCTAAAGTCTAATTCTAACTCTTCCAGAAAAGGGATCTTTCTATAAAGTCCCTATCACCACTCTCCTTTAAATATTTCCAAAGATGGTGAATTTATCTTTCCACCCAACAGCTTGTTGAATTATTACACAGCACAGCAAGAAAACGCTAATATAAAGGATACTTTTTTATATTTAGTCATCAATGTATGTGTTAGGAAGTGGGGTAAGATTAAGAAGGGGAGCAGATTTTCAAACACTGTTTGGCAGTATCTACTGAACACACAGACCAAATGGCCCAGCAGTCTCCATCTCAGGGAGGCAGCCGACAGAAAGGCCTGTTTCTGTGTACCAGAGGAGATGTGCGCAGAGACACATACAGAGCAGCAGGCTTCAGGGCACCCCAAACTGGAAACAAGTCAAATGCTCATCAGCAAGAGAAAGGCATTATAGTCTGGGTTCCCCCGGAAAGCAGAGCCTGAAGTGGAAGCGCACGTTTTCTCTTGTTCCCAAGGACCAGACCTGGGGGCTCAGCTGG
Organism: Bubalus bubalis; assembly: GCF_019923935.1. Lineage (NCBI taxonomy): Eukaryota > Metazoa > Chordata > Mammalia > Artiodactyla > Bovidae > Bubalus > Bubalus bubalis. The sequence continues at coordinate 791,492 of NC_059167.1, forward strand.
TGAAGAACCTGCCTGCAGTGCAGGAGACCTGGGTTCATCCCTGGGTTGGGAAGGTCCCCTGGAGAAGGGAACGCTGCCCACTCCAGTATTCTTAGGCTTCGCTGGTGGCTCAGCTGGTGAAGAATCCCCCCGCAATGTGGGAGACCTGGGTTCATCCCTGGGTTGGGAAGGTCCCCTGGAGAAGGGAACGCTACCCACTCCAGTATTCTGGCCTGGAGAATTCCCTGAACTGTATAGTCCATGGGGTCACAAAGAGTCGGACACGACTGAGCGACTTTCACTTTCACTAAGGACCGGAATCCCAGGGAGGCAGGAGGGACGCAGGGAAGAGGCGGACAGCGGGCGCACCGTGAGTCGCCACCTGCTGGCACCAGGTGGAGCTGAGCAGGTGTGCCCACAGAACAGACCTCTAACCGCAGGCCATGCGGCTGCAGGAACAGGAAACATGATCTGTGAGTCCTGGGCCTGCAGAACCTAGATGTGGGGAGCGCAGCCCCGATGGGTCGCCACTGATTCAGCACGGTCCTCAGGGACAGAGCTCCAGCCCCACAGGGTCTCATCCTGAGCTGGTGTCTTCACCAAGCTTTTCATATTCTGACACTGCCCAGGTGAAAGAATGCCAGTCCATCTGACAAGCAGGCCCGATGTCCTTTCTTCTCTCATCAGCTGATCACTGGGATCCCACCTCAAGGAGGTCATCAGTGTGAGTTAAGGAAGAGGCCTCGGTGCACCAGAGAGGTGACATGCACCCATGCGCTAACTTGCAGCACCTCTGGGCCTCCTCAGGTCAATTCTGAGCGTGCGGCATGGCGCAGTGGCCGCAGCAGCAGCTTTAGGAGTCAGGGCGTCGGCTCGTCCGAGCTTCAGGAAGCATTTCAGCTGACTACGCTCACTGGCTCCAGGCATCCCTGCCAGGATGTTGAGTCTTGAGTTTCAGATGAGTGTTTCCGTGGCAATAATTTCTCCATCAGGTCTCATGCCCCACTGGCCCACCCTAGTTCAGCATCTTCAGGATCCATTCTGTTCTGTGTCCCTGACCCCTCCGGGGCCATTTTAGCCAAGGCCCGTGGCTCCTCTGGGATATGCACATTCCCCTGTTAATGTCACCTGTTGAAATGATTATATTATCCCTTTTTTATTCTTCTTGTCCTGAATATGGCTATAAAAATGGTTTTAAATCTTGATATCATAATAAGCCATATCTTTTCATATATGAGTCTGCAATGGATTGATTCTTTCAGTGATCAAAGTCATGTAATCTTTTAAACTTACTAATGTTAATTGTAATATTTGGGAAATTATGCTGATGAAGTTAGTAATGAAATTACCAGATTGGCTTTGATGGTGATTTTGGCAGACATTCTGTTTTGCTCTTTTTTTCTTGATAGTATACAATGTTGTCAGGGCAAGTTCCATTTCAGTCTCATGATAAAAGTCTGACATGCACCAGTGCAGTGGAAATCATGAAGAAAATTAAAAAGGGAGATTTCTCCTTTGAAGGAGAAGCCTGGAAGAATGTATCCCAAGAGGCTAAAGATTTGATCCAAGGTAAGAATCTAATGAAAAATTTTATATGATGTGTAGCGATTGAAGTGGAACCATACCCGAGATACATATATTTGTTTGTGAATTATTCAAGAATCCCTGTGTGTTTAAGGATTCAGGCTACTCTGTTCAGCTTCAGCTTAGTATCAGGACACCCTCTGTCGGCAACCTCATCCACATTCACAATCATACCTTCAAAGAGAACCGCTTTCTCTTTCCTCTCCTTTCCCCCAGGCACATGTGTGCTCCTCTCTCCCTCTTGTTTTAGTGGCCAAGACCCTCAACCCCCACCACCTTCCTTGCCTCCTGCAGCCAGGCCCTGGGTGCTGGGATTCAGCATCGCTGCCAGCTGCCCTCCTCCCCATTCTCACGGCTCTCATCTGAGGTCTGGTCATAGCTCTCTCCTAAAATCCATAACACGCTTTCAACTTACTTACTTGCTCTGGCTTTGTGTGTCTGTCGTCCATCGGCTCAGTGAGCTTCCTAATATCCAAATGCAGTCATGCCTTTTTTCTGTTGAAAGTTCTCCAAGGAACGCCAGTGAGCTTTGGGTCAGACCCCCCAGTGGCGCCTTCACGGCCCGGTTGTACCTTCCTCTGTTTCCTGGCACCCTCACTCCAGCAGCTGTTGTTGGGCAGCGCGCCAGGCCTCCCTGTCCTTCACCATCTCCCGGAGTTTGCCCAAACCCATGTCCATTGAGTCGGTGATGCCATCCAACCATCTCATCCTCTGTCGTCCCCTTCTCCTGCCTTCAATCTTTCCCAGCATCAGGGTCTTTTCCAATGAGTTGGCTTTTCACATCAGGTGGCCAGATGACTGGAGCTTCAGTTTCAGCATCAGTCCTTCCAGTGAACACTCAGGGTTGATTTCCTTTAGGATGGACTGGCACTGTGGAGCACCTGAGTTCTTCAAATGTGCTGAGTTTTTAGATTTTGTTCACCTTTACTCGTGCTCATCCTAATCCTGGGGCTTACTTTGTCATCGAGCCCTGCTCATCCCCCAGGACTCATCTCCTGGAAGCCCCCAGGGTGCCCATCCCCCAGGGGGGAGCCCTTCCCTGGAGCCTGCTGTGCACGTGTCCTCAGACGGGATAAGACCTCGCACACAGCTCCTCCTGGAGCCTCCATCTGCACGTTCCCTAACCTGCAGAAGATGTTTGTAAGTGCGTCAAGTAGATCTCAGAGCTCTGTTTGCAGGGGCTCTCCTGGCCCCTGGTGGGAGTCCTTGTCTCAAGTGGTGGTCTTCCCCAGACGGGAAGCCCCATGAGCCTGCAGCCTTCTGGAAGCAGGCTGCTGTGGGCTTTATTATGAGCAGCCAGATTCACCAGGGAATCTCAGTGTAGATGAAAATGGAGGTAATTATCCTTGTAGGAGGTTGATGCCATATAGAAACCATCATGTCTTGTGAACATAATTGAGATCTCTGAGGTTGATTTTAAACTATGTTTGAAATGACAGCTCATGAAATAAAAATATCTTATTTATTCCCACAGGACTTCTCACAGTCGATCCAAACAAAAGGCTTAAAATGCCTGACTTGAGATACAATGAATGGCTTCAAGACGGCAGTCAGCTGTCCTCAAATCCTCTGATGACTCCAGACATCCTGGGCTCTTCAGGAGCTGCGGTGCACACGTGTGTGAAAGCCACCTTCCATGTAAGGCTCCAGCTGTGCACTTCTGGGCGGTTTGAGAAGGGACTGCACGTCCTTACTCTGTAACCTCAGAGGCACACTCTTAGGCAGACAGTTTTTAAAATGGGTTCTTTTAATTTTAGATATGCTTTTATAAATCCCTTCATGACATAAACACATTTCTAAACAGAAAGGGCATAGGGACCAGAGTCACCACAAACCCACAAAATATTTATTTGACATTTGAGATGAGGCAGTGGTCTGATATTTGAATAGTTGAAGTTTTTCAGTTGCTAAGGAAAGCAATATGCATATTATTAGAGTTTTTTAAAAAACGTTATTTTGTTGAAGGTTAGTTGATTTTACAATGTTGTATTAATTTCTGCTGTGCAGCAGACTGATTCCGTCACACGTGTGTAAACACACCCTGTACGTTCGCGCTCACGCTCTGCTCTATTGTGGTTTGCCACAGGATAGTGAATGTAGTTTCTGTGCTGCACAGCAGGAGCTTGTTGCTGACTGAATTCTGTATGTATAGCAGCTGGCTTCTATAAACCGAAACTCCAGTCCGCCCCTGCCCCTCCCTCCTTCCCTCTTGGCAACCATGCGCCTGTACTAGCGCGTTTCTCTCTCAAATCAGCCAAACCGCTGTCTGTAGAAACTATAAATAAGCACTAGAAATTAGGCACGTGTCAAAGTCCGTCCCTTCAACAGTCATTTTGTGCATAATTTTATTGTTCTAGAACCTAAGGGATAAAAAGTAAATTAATTAGTATTAAGTAAATATTGTATACTTGAAAGGCTGAGACTACATAGTAATAAATGTAGATTCTGGCACACTCGTGCCAAACAGATGCAAGTACATTAAGATAATTGTATAAGGAGCAGAGGAATTAGAAATAACATTACTTCTGAGAGGATTATCTTGAGGAAGGAGACAGGATAGCATTTCCTCTTGGCTGCAGAAATGGATTAAAAAACTAATGAACTGGGATCTGGTGAGGCGTGAAGAGATTAACTGCAGGCATTTGCAGATGATCCAGATCTTCTCAGTGGCATATGAGGCAAGGTTGTCACCTCAGCAATGCCTATGCCTGAATCTGAGAAAAGTAGAGACGGGCTGCTGTGAGGAGGAAGCCAGACTGAGGTCTCTGGAGCTCATCTCTGCATATTATCATGTCCAGGACGTACCCAGACTGCACTGACGTGGGCGTGGAGGTCAGGGGCTCTGTGCTGGGACTTTGTGGTTGGAATCTTAAAGTTCAGGATGAGTCAGGTAATGAGGGGAAGGGAGTGAGATTGCTGACATTCTCCAGGAATTTCCAGTCAGTCGGTGGTTCCTTTAATTGAGAGGTAGCACTCCCCTCTTCAAAAGATTGACTAGAATTGGGACTCCTGGACACCCTCGCTGGTGGGTTTCAAGAGGGCCCTCAGAAGCCCTTCCCCATTGATTTCTGTACCCCTCCTGGAGCTTTAGATACAGTGGTTTAAGGACCATGTTCCTAGGGCTTCCCTTGTGGCTCACCTCATACTCAGTAAAGAATCCACCCACAATGCGGGAGACCTGGGTTCGATCTCTGGGTTGGGAAGATCCCCTGGAGAAGGGAAAGGCTACCCACTCCAGTATTCTGGCCTGGAGAATTCCATGGACTGTATAGTCCATGGGGTCGCAGAGCCACACACAACTGAACAACTTTCACTTTCCTAGGACGAGCTGGAGCTGTGGTTGCCGACCGCCTGTCCTCTGTCAGTCGCACTGCGAGGAGCTTCAGCCCTTTCACTTTTGTGGCATTCCCCTTACTTTTTTCTTCCCTTCTTATTTAGTCTCTCAGTCGTGTCCACCTCTTTATAACCGTATGAACTGCACCATGCCAGGCCTCCCTGTCCTCCACTGCCTTCCAGAGTTTGCTCAAACTCATGTCTATTGTGGAGAAGGAAATGGCAACCCACTCCAGTGTTCTGCCTGGAGAATCCCAGGGATGGGGGAGCCTGGTGGGCTGCCATCTATGGGGTTGCAGAGTCGGATGCAACTGACGCGACTTAGCAGCAGCAGCAGCAGCAGCATATCCTTCGAGTTGGTGATGCCCTCCAACCATCTCATCCTCTGTCGCCCCCTTCTCCTCCCGCCTTCAATCTTTCCCAGCATCAGGGTCTTAGCCAGGGAGTCGGCTCTTCGCATCAGGTGGCCAAAGCTTCAGCATCAGTCCCTCCAGTGAGTGTTGACCTTGCTGTTCTCCCCTAGGCCTTCAACAAGTACAAGAGAGAGGGGTTCTGCCTCCAGAACGTGGATAAGGCCCCCCTGGCGAAGAGGCGGAGGATGAAGAAGACGAGCACGAGCACGGAGACGCGCAGCAGCTCCAGCGAGAGCTCGCACTCTTCATCCTCCCACTCGCACGGCAAGAGCACGCCCACAAGGGCGCTGCAGCCCGGCAACCCCGCCGACGGCGGCGCCCCCGAAAGCCTCTTCCAGTTCCAGGACTGAGCGCCTGGGGGCCTGGGGACCGAGCCAGGCTCCACCAACCCTTCAGCGCCCTCGGCCTGCCTGGAGGCCGGGCTCTGTGTCTCAGAAGCCGCACCCCGCTGGATCCGTTGGCATCTGCCCCGTAGGGAATTTTTCCAGGAAAACCCAATTGGTTATCCTCGTCCAGAAGCACCGGGCGGAGACTGGGACTGTGAGCAGAGCGCACGGGATGCTGTTAGTGACCTAGGTGACACCCGCGCGACTGCTCCTGAGAGGGCACCGCTTTCTGTCATCTGAGTGGCGACCGGTGAGGTTTGAGCCGCTGACAGTAAGTCACAGGGTCGTCAGAGGTCCGCCAGCAAGAGTTCCCAGGACTGTGATGATACCTGTTGCTTCACCTTGTGGGTATTGTGGGTTTTTAAGAGATACGCGTCCTTTGAACAGTGATTTATCAGCAAAAAAAAAAAAAAAAAAGGTCTAACTGTTTTCCAAAAGATTCTGTCATGAATTTTATGTGTGGTGTATACTTATTTCTTGAGAGAGGACTTTAACTTATTGTTTTTATTTTAGTTAAAATATGGTTACCTATGACGATAACCTACGATTATTAATCTTTTTCTATAAAGTCAAATAAAAGGCACACGCAGGTCCCACGCTGTGTACTGGGGCCTCACTGAGATGCATGCTAAGCTACATATGTTTTTAGTTTTGCACTGCTCTTTCCTGGCAGTTTGTTTTCATGGTTACTGCAGAATATTAAGGTACATGTCTCTGTTTTAAGTAATATTGCACTTTATAAAAAAAAATAGGAATAAAGCAAACTGTTTTATAAAGTGCACTCTTTAAAGCATATGTACTGTACTTTTGCCTTTTTTCCCCCCATTATCTACTTTAAACTTACCCTCACACCCCCTTCTGCTTAGGATGCACCATGGAAGGGGCTGTGAGGTATGGCGTCGTCACTGGCCCCTGCGGCACTGACGTGAGGAGAGCCTGAGTGGGATCCGGCTGAACACTGGGCTCGTGGCCACACTGTGCTGTGCTGCGGTGAGGCTTTTCCTCCTGTAGTCAGATATTATGTACATAATATTTTAGAATCATATCTATGACTTGTTTGGAAGTTTTTCTGTTCAATTTTAAATCCAGAAAGCATATTTTATAAACTTATGCAGAGCACTTGTATAGCTCAAAAGTTCTGAGTTCATAACCGAAAACAAGCGTTGTGTGCTGAAGACATTTCACTGAATGATCACTGCATTTTGAAATATGATTAATTCATTCCCTATGCAAGAGAGGAAGTGGTAGGATTTGTGTGTTATATTTTTTTTAAGCCATCACACAAAATGTCAGGACTGAGAAAAGTGATTTTCTGCTGTGTTTACAGGAATCATGTTTAAAAAGGTAATGCCCAGTATGTCTATGTTGTCAGTTTTGTTAACAATAACCTCTTGAGTGTTAGTTTGGAATCGGGCATGATATTTATTTATTCCTTTCTTGAGATAATAGCAGCATTAATTTCAACCAGTTATGAATACTAAAAATATTGCACTCAATGTAATAGCATATTTATTACTGAACCAATGTATATATTAATAGCACAGGCAACAAAAATGGCAAATATTAAACTATTTTCAAAATGTATTATCCTGTCCACATTTTTGTTCACAGTGATTATCAGAAATAACTTATACTTTTCAGTGGCCCAGATGGCTGCATAATTCTTGAGTCAATGAAAATTTTGTGCTTCTAGCTTTTGGTCCTTCTTAGCAATGGTCGTAAATCTGAGGTACATTGTTACCAAACTCAAGCTAATTCACAGACTGGGATTCCATCAGGCACAGAGTTAAAATAACCAAGAAAATGTCCACTTATATCTATAGGAAGGTCGACTATATCTAGAAATGTGTGAGTTAGCGCCATACATTTTTAAAACTATGCATTCTAGGAGAAAATACTAATAAAGCATAAACTATAGAGGCTTTGTTGCAAAGGGAAAATGATCCAGAAAGATAGTGGGTATACCCTCATGATTGATGGCATAAGTGATGCATTGTGAATTTTGGAAATTCGTGGGTTTCACCTACATTTATTACCTTTGCCACCTTGGAGGACTTGACAAAATGAAATGGTAAAATGGGCAGCGCACGAGGAAGGAGAGAGAAAGCCGGTCCATCAGCTGCTGGGCTTTCCTTCAGAACCTCGAGTGGGCTTGAGGAGCGCTCGAAGCAGGGCCCACAGGGCCCGTCCCCACCCGCACGCCGCAGGCCATCGGTGTCCGTGAACGACGCTGTAAAATTCACGAAGCTCTCATGCAGTCACATCAAAAAACCTTAAAAATACTTTATAGGAAAACGTTAAATGAAAGGACTCCTCTTTGGTATGAGGAGAAGAAGAGAAGTAGCTTTAAGACAAATGTGAACATTAAATTCTCTACGTAATGGTTTTGGAGATAGAACCAAATCACCGCTTCCCGGCTTCCTTCATTGGTCACGGTGTGCAGTTTTCATGCCATTATACGCTCTGATTCTTGTATCTGTAACTGTCCGTGGCTGAGAGGCAGGGATAAGAAAGCAGAAGCAGTAGAGGAAAGACACATTGAAAAGCCGGTCTCTAACTGTTGTGCCGGATCCTGTGCTGAATGAGTTAAATTAGCTGTTTTAAAATTCATTAATTCTTCCAACCCTTTATAAAATAATAAACCACTGAACCGCTGGAACAGAAAATCAAGTCTCCAGAGTTAATTTCAATATTCTGATCTCTCTTGGAATTGCAGATTCACTTACCCATGAAAGACCGCTTTCTATTTATTTTTTTGTACTACTGCTGATTTCTTAAATATCTGTGATATGCTGAGAACTTAAATAACTGTGTAAATGGCTTTGTATAAGGTAAGTTATTTAAAAAAAACACCTACTAGGGTAGCTGTGACTTTTTTTTTTAATAAGAGAATTCCTTTTGTATCTCAGTTTTTTTAAGTATGTTCTCAAATACTTTATACAAGTATACAAGTTGTCTACTTACTTACCTTACCCTCATTCCAAACACCTGTTATTGTCATATGTTAAGAACAGGGTTCCAAAATGGTGAACATTTCTACACTGTTGAACTTACAGGTGTGTGAGACCACCTGATTACTTTGTGTGTTCTCCTAATGATCAGTAATAAGAACATGATTTGGTGATTGTGTGATCATGCTTTTAATATTAAGATCTAAGTAAATAAGTTATATTCAGATATGCTACTTACACCAGAGCAGTATAATTATAGATGATTTACTGTAATATAGTGAAATATCTTTAAATTGTTTTGAGTTTTGGACCCTCAAATATCTTACACTAGAACATCCCAATTTCTGGCCTTTAATTTATTTACACCATGCAAGAGTCAACCTTTATTTAATACCTTTATCTGGCATGAAAATGTTATGTGTCAGGCTTTAATGAAATTGAGAATTTAAATTCAAGTTATTGTCAAACTCAAAGAAAGTAAAAGTAGTCATAAAATAACAGATGCAAGAAAGTTTCTAAGTATGATCTGTCCAAAGAGCTGCTTCAGCGGCATGAAGGTTTATTTGCTATCATGTTAAGTAACTCCAAATTGTGCTATTTCTTAGAATGTTTTCCTGAAGGGTAGTTACTAAAATTTTTTCTATATGGGGGAAAAGTGTATTTTCAAGGAGGCAGCATTTTTCATCTTTTTTTTTTTTTTTTTTTTTTTTTCAGTTTCTCTTGATTTTATTGTTCTTTTAAAAAAATAAAAGTACATCTTTTACCGGTACAGGTTAGAGTGTTGCCATGGTAATGAGGTGAGCACTGGAGTTTAATTCTCTGCTGAATTTCAGTAGCACTTGAAAAGTTCTGTTTTCAACTGGATATTTTTGCTGTTCTTTTGGAAAAATAACTTAGTAACAGAAGGCTGTTAGGCTGCATGCATATGCCTGAATTCCCATGTTCTTTTTACTTGTGTCCAAAGTGTGAGGCGGCTGTTCCAAACCAGCAGGGAGGAGCCACATGCTGTCTGCATGGAAATCCTGGGTTCATTTCTTCTTTAATAAGGATGCTCCCAATGCAACCCTTTGGCTTCATCTTATCTGAAGGTCACCTTGATTATTTCATCAAGGCTTTGAATGAAGTCCTGTTCTCAGGGGCTGCATCGCTAAGGCCATCACCCCCCAGAAACCCTCAGAAGCAGAGGTCACTCCCAGACCAGGGTGGGAGGCTCAGGACAAGGATAGGTCTAAAGAGGACACAGATTTTCCACTGACCTGGTCCCCACAAAATTCACACTGAAACTCAAGCATGCCTCTAAAAGCATCAGCGACAGGCAGATTAAAAAGTCTTGGAGGCACATGTGTATAAAACAGCCAGTGGGAAGCTGCTGTATAGCCCAGGGAGCTCAGCTCGGTGCTCTGTGATGACCTAGAGGGGTGGGATACATGTATACACGTCGCTGATTCACTCTGCTGTACAGCAGAAACTAAACAACACTGTAAAGCAATTATACTCCACTTTGGGGAGAAAAAAAAGGTCTTGGAGGTACACCACACCACAGTTTAAATAAAAGGTACGTGCCTGTTCTATTCTTCACCCCAGGTGTGATTTCAGGGCAGGACCCCTGTCGTGCCATGGCGCACTGGAGATGTTGTTCTGGAAGAAGCACCAGCTGGGGGGCAGGGTGCGCCTAGGATGGGCTCAGGCTCCACTTCACAGGTGTCTCCAGTCATTAAAAACACCTCTCAAGACCAACTGGGACTCAGCTCAGCTGACAAGGATAGGGTGGCCTTGGCACCCACGTCGCCCTTTCCAGAGGGTCAGGTTGGTCCCATCCCCTGGCTGTACACGCCAACACGGAGGCTGGGGGTTAAGGGACTGCATTTCCTGCAGCCAACAACCCAGGGCCACCGGCGATGGCCCTGGTCACTTGGCTTTGCATGACTGCTTGCTCGTATTTCTCAAACTAACTTAAAAAAACCCAAAAACACCCAAAACCTAGTTTAAGGAGGGAAGGAGGGGAAGGGCTCGCCTCGGCTTCCGTGGCTTTCCTAAAGCAACATCTTGACTACACCCTGGGCTGACGGCAGCGACGGTGAGGAAACATTCGACGACGGCTTCCCAAACTCCAGGCGTTTTCCCAACCCTTTGTCGCCGAGAGGCACGTTGCTGCCGCCGGGCCGCCTGTCCACGCCGTCTCTGTTTTTGCTCCCCCGCCCCGAGGCTGGGCCACTGGCTCGGCCTGGGGACTGATCGTACATGAAGTTCCGGCAGGAAGCAAGTTTGGACTCCAGGGCCCCCACTTTCCGCAGCAGGTCTCCCACGATGTTGAGGGCTGATATCCGGGCTGCAGGCGTGAGGGGGGTCCCCCCAGTGGAGTCGTCCAGGCCACGTCTGAAGGTCCCAGGAGTGTTTAAACTCGAGCTGGGTCCTCGATGAGCTATGGGGGTGGACAGCACGGAGCCAGTGGCCTGCACCGCTGTGTCTGTCCTCTCAGCGTCCACCGAGCTGGGCATGGGCGTCCTGGGTTTCTCCTGCTTTTGCTGCACAGCCAATTCCTGCCGCAAGTCTCTGGCTTCATCCTTTAGTCGCTGAACAGATTCGAGGAGATTCTCCTTCTCATCCAGTTCGCTCTCCAGGAAGGCGTTTCTTTCTATGGCTTGATTCAAACGCTGTTCAAAGTCCTCCAGTGACATGATCGTAGCCCGTTTGGCTCTTTCCAGGTCATCGTTGGCTTGCTCCAGCTCTCTGATGTACTTCTGCAGTTTATCTTTTATGGCTTTTGTCTGGGCAAGGTCATCCTCTAAGGCTGAGATCTGCCGGTAGCCTTCAGAATGCTGTGTTTTAAACTTCTCCTTGATGGTCTCCAGCTCCATGCGAAGGTGGTTGTTTTCCATCAACAGGTCCCTGTTTTTGCTCTCAGTTTGTTGCAGCTGTGTCTCCAGTTCCGCCTCGTATTCCCGGCTTTCCTCCTGGAATTCCCGGAGCTCCTCTTGGGTGTTCTCTGCCCTCTGCTTGTAGGTCATAGCCAGGTCTTTCCAATAGTTGGCCTCTTCCTCCTCAGAGCTGAAGGTCTTGCCCGAGTCTGCCATTGTGGAAATGGGGGGAAGAGTTCACTCCTCTTGGTGCATAATGTCGGCTCCGGCTCTGCGGACCAGCGGCGGCAGCTGGGGCGGCTGCGGCTGGGGCCGGTGCAGCCCCGGGCCTCTGGCCGCCGCCCCCACCCCAGCATTTTTCATCTTAAAAGCATTTGTTCTGTCTCATTTCTTGCCTTTGCGCTTTCACGGTGTTCCTCCTGAGCCCCTCCTTTGTGTGCCCAGTTCCCCGTTATGTGATTAGGTGATTGATGCTTTCATTCCCCAAGGCGCTTGTCCACTTTTTAGTTCATGAATTTGTGAGTTAAGCAGGTATCTGTATTTTATGTTTACCTACTATTAGACCAAAGTTATGGAGAAGGCAATGGCAACCCACTCCAGTACTCTTGCCTGGAGAATCCCAGGGACGGGGGAGCCTGGTGGGCTGCCATCTATGGGGTCGCACAGAGTCAGACACGACTGAAGCGACTTAGCAGCAGCAGACCAAAGTTAAAGTGATTCCCCAGTCTGCCTGTCTTGGCTTCTTCATATTAGTGCAAAACAGGTACTGCTCATTGTCAGCCATTTCCTTCCCATTATTCCTCTGAACACGTGGTGAAACCTTGCTGTTTTGTATCTAGAAGGAGACTTGAATTAAAAGACAGGAATCTTGGTATTTATTCATCAGGCTTAATTTTCCTGGTGCATTTCTGACAGAATAGGTAGAAGGACATTGTGTAATATTTTTCTACTTAATTAATACAATAGTGTGTAGGCTGTCATAAGGAGTTAATACTTCACATTGGTCACGCAGTGTTTAATGCAGCAGTTTTTCCCCAGAGCACAGGAAACGGGGATAATTCTTAGCATTACGTGGTTTCCATTAGCCTTTAACGTTGCATTGTTAATTTATACAGTTTTATAAAATTTGTCTCTTCACTTAAAAAATTAAAATTCCATTTTCATTCTTGTTCCTTTCCGTACAAACAAGAACAGTTTTGATCTTTCAGGTTTTGAAGTCCTCCTATGTAGAAAAAGAAGAATAAAACAAAAGAACGACCCTCCAAAATGTCGTGACTTAGAAAAGGAAATTTAAGTTGTATGCACAAAATGCTCAGGTTTACTTCCTGGCATTTCTGCTTATAGATAGTTTGGAAAATCATTGTTGCTCATGTTTTATTTGTTTTAAAATTCAGCATGGTTGAGGAACTTGGCATTCTTAACTGCGGCTTTATTTTTAACTTTGTAAGAGCCTGATTGTGTAAATGCGCGCTGTTGAGTAGGAATGGATGTGTGATAACAATCCTCCTTAAAGACCTGTTGCCGTGGTAGACATTTGATCATCGTGACAGTGTATTTTAGGTCCTGTAGTGCTACCCCGTCTGCTCAGATTATAAATAACTGTGAAAGTGAAAGATGCTCAGTCGTATCCGACTCTTTGCGACCCCATGGATATACAGTACTTGGAATTCTCCAGGCCAGGACACTGGAGTGGGTAGCTCTTCCCATCTCCAAGGGATCTCCCCAACTCAGGGATCGAATCCACATTGCAGGTGGATTCTTTACCAGCTGAGCCACCAGGGAAGCCCAAGAATACTGGAGTGGGTAGCCTATCCCTTCTCCAGCGGATATTCCCCACCCAGGGATTGAATCAGGGTCTCCTGCATGACAGGCGGATTCTTTACCAGCTGAGATACAATGGAAGCCCCAAATATTGGTAAAAGAAAAGATTAAATGCACAATAATTCTCATACTTCTGATGGCTAAGAAGAGGAATATAAAGGTGCTACGTCACGTATAAAGGTACCGCTTTAGTACTAAAATTTTGAAAAATACTCTTAAAAACTTGATTGCATGAATTTTAAAAAAGAAGACGAAACCACATTTACTCATACATAAAGGAATTTTGAAAAGGCTGGCATTTTAATTTATAACTTGTATCAGTTCAGTTCAGTTCAGTTGCTCAGTCGTGTCCGACTCTGCGACCCCATGGACTGCAGCACACCAGGCCTCCCTGTCCATCACCAGCTCCCAGAGTTCACTCAAATTCACTTCCATCGAGTCGGTGATGCCATCCAGCCATCTCATCCTCTGTCGTCCCCTTCTCCTCCTGCCCCCAATCCCTCCCAGCATTGGAGTCTTTTCCAATGAGTCAACTCTTTGCATGAGGTGGCCAAAGTACTGGAGTTTCAGCTTCAGCATCATTCCTTCCAAAGAACACCCAGGACTGATCTCCTTTAGAATGGACTGGTTGGACCTCCTTGCAGTCCAAGCGACTCTGAAAAGTCGTCTCCAACATCACAGTTCAAAAGCATTAATTCTTTGGTGCTCAGTTTTCTTCACAGTCCAACTCTCACATCCATACATGACTACTGGAAAAACCATAACCTTGACTAGATGGACCTTTGTTGGCAAAGTAATGTCTCTGCTTTTTAATATGCTATCTAGGTCATTTCCAAGGAGCAAGCTTTAATATGCTATCTAGGTTGGTCTTTCCAAGGAGCAAGCGTATTTTAATTGTGTACTTCTGCCTAAAATGGCAATGGCACCCCACTCCAGTACTCTTGCCTGGAAAATCCCATGGATGGAGGAGCCTGGAAGGCTGCAGTCCATGGGGTCGCTGAGGGTCAGACACGACTGAGCGACTTCACTTTCACTTTTCACTTTCATGCATTGGAGAAGGGAATGGCAACCCACTCCAGTGTTCTTGCCTGGAGAATCCCAGGGACGGGGGAGCCTGGTGGGCTGCCGTCTATGGGGTTTCACAGAGTCAGACACGACTGAAGTGACTTAGCAGCAGCCGCGGCCTAAAATGGTGATGCATCTCTAGGTGTGGAACTGAACACGTGTTGAAGTAACCTAAACTGCAGTAATCTATGTAACTATGTAAATTCTTCCACAACTTTACATAAAGATAAGACTTTTTCTCCCTAGAAAGTAAATGGAAGAAAAAGATGAAAAACATTTTTCCCCCTCAGTTCTATGTGGACAGCTAAGAGTAAAAGCATTACCAAGCCACGGCTCACAGGGAGGCCGTTGGCGTCCACCGCGGCCTCCACTGTCTTCGCGCACTGCAGCACTTGTGCTTCCCTTGCACTGGTTTTGTTCTCCAGTTCCGAGACTACGGATACACAGTAATGTATCCCTACACTGGTGTTTATTTTCTTAGGCTCCAAAATCACTGCAGATGGTGACTGCAGCCATGAAATTAAGAGAGTCTTGCTCCTTGGAAGAAAAGCTATGACCAACCTAGACAGCATTTATTAATAAAGCAGAGACATTACTTTGACAGCAAAGGTCCGTCTAGTCAAGGCTATGGTTTTTCCAGTAGTCATGTATGGATATGAGAGTTTGACTATAACTGAGCACCAAAGAATTTATGCTTTTGAACGGTAGTGTTGGAGAAAACTCTCAAGAGTCCCTTGGACAGCAAGGAGATCAAACCAGTCCATCCTAAAGGAAATCAGTCCTGAATATTCATTAGAAGGACTGATGCTGAAGCTGAAGCTCCAGTATTTTGGCCACCTGATGCAAAGAACCAACTCATTGGAAAAGACCCTGATGCCGGGAAAGACTGAAGGCAGGAGGAGAAGCGGATGACAGAGGATGAGATGGTTGGATGGCATCACCGACTCAATGGACATGAGTCTGAGCAAGCTCCAGGACTTGGTGATGGACAGGGAGACCTGGAGTGCTGCAGTCGATGGGGTTGCAAAGAGTCGGACATAACTGAACTGCACTCATCTCACATGCTAGTAAACTAATGCTCAAAATTCTACAAACCAGGCTTCAACAGTATGTGAATCATGAACTTCCAGACATTCAAGCTGGATTTAGAAAAGGCAGAGGAACCAGAGATCAAATTGCCAACATCCGCTGGATCATCGAAAAAGCAAGAGAGTTCCAAAAAAATATCTACTTCTGCTTTATTGACTATGCCAAAGCCTTTGATTGTGTGGACCACAACAAACTGGAAAATTCTGAAAGAGATGGGAATACAAGACCACTTGACCGGCCTCTTGAGGAATCTGTATGCAGGTCAGGAAGCAACAGTTAGAACTGGACATGGAACAACAGACTGGTTCCAAATAGGGAAAGGAGTATGTCAAGGCTGTATATTGTCACCCTGCTTATTTAACTTCTACGCAAAGTACATCATGAGAAATGCTGGGCTGGAAGACGCACAAGCTGGAATCAAGATTGCCAGGAGAATTGTCAATAACCTCAGATACACAGATCTGCCACCCTTATGGCAGAAAGTGAAGAAGAATTAAAGAGCCTCTTGATGAAAGTGAAAGAGGAGAGTTAAAAAGCTGGCTTAAAACTCAACATTCAGAAAACGAAGATCATGGCATCTGGTCCCATCACTTCATGGCAAATAGATGGGGAAACAGTGGAAACAGTGTCAGACTTTATTTTGGGGGGCTCTAAAATCACTGCAGATGGTGACTGCAGCCATGAAATTAAAAGACGCTTGCTCCTTGGAAGGAGAGTTATGACCAACATAGACACCATATTAAAAAGCAGAGACATTACTTTGCCAACAAAGGTCCGTCTAGTCAAAGCTATGGTTTTTCCAGTGGTCATATTTGGATGTGAGAGTCGAACTGTAGAAAAAGATGAGCACCAAAGGATTGATGCTTTTGAACTGTGGTGCTGGAGAAGACTCTTGAGAGTCCCTTGACTGCAAGGAGATCCAACCAGTCCATTCTGAAGGAGATCAGCCCTGGGATTTCTTTGGAAGGAATGATGCTAACGCTGAAACTCCAGTACTTTGGCCACCTCATGCGAAGAGCTGACTCATTTGAAAAGACCCTGATGCTGGGAAAGATTGAGGGCAGGAGGAGAAGGGGATGACAGAGGATGAGATGACTGGAGGGCATCACTGACTCAATGGACATGGGTTTGAGTGAACTCTGGGAGCTGGTGATGGACAGGGAGGCCTGGCGTGCTGCAGTCCATAGGGTCACAGAGTTGGACATGACTGAGTGACTGAACTGAACACTGGTGTTTCACTTACTATTTCTTAATATGTTTTGACTAACATTTATAGGTTATAATTAAGATCAAAGACATAAAGACTTGATTGGGGCAGAGAAGTAAATTTGAGGATGGAAATTGTAAAGGAATAGGGAAATGATAATGCTACATGAGAAAGTGAGCAGCCGAACAACTCTGAGATGCAAACATTTGGTATGAACGTGGAGAGGGCTACTGCATAGCAGTGCTCTCGATATTTCAATGACCATATGGATAAACACCTTTTAATAATTTTGTCTACTGTGTGGATAAACTTATTTAACCTGTTGGGTACAGGCTTTGTAAGGTGGCTGTTTTCCTTTAGAGGGCCCGTTGATAACTTTTTCCTCTGTTTCCCTACCTCCGTCCTTCCAGACTTTTCCTACTGCCTTTTGTTCAGACCCCTGACATTCTGTGGCCAAAAGAATCAGTCAAAATGGAGCGCTGACTACATAAGTAGCGATCGCAGTTTTAACATCTTTTAATGCAGTATCATGGAATACCTTTTAATATCTTTGTTAGCGGTTTGGAAATTGTCTCTTGTTAAGTGCCTGTTCAGGTTACTTTTTCATATTTATTGGGTTGTCTGTCTTTTTCCTACTGATTTGCTGGGGTTCTTTATGTTTTAGTGATAATGAGGTTTTGGTCTGATATATTATTATAAATACCTTCTCTTTGGTTTGCTTTTCCACTTTCCAAATGGTGACCTTTGATGATCAGAAAGCACTAATTTTTATGAGGTCCAATATACCAATCTTTTCTCTTATGGTTAATGATTTTTGTGTCCTGTTTAATAAAGCTTTACACCAATCTTATGAAAATATTCTTAAATTTTTTTAAAAGCTTGTTTTATCACTCACATTGGGCATATGGTTACCCTAGTGCTGGTATTTGTATGTGGTGAGGAAACAGCCAAAGTTCATTTACTTCTGTAAGAGTATTCACTTGACCCAGCCCAATATACTGAACAGCTCGGTGCACTGCAGTTGGAACTGTTAAGTCTTCGCATATGATAATATAAGACTTCTGACACCTCTGATCTTCTTCCGGATGGTCTTAGCTACTCTTGACCCTTTGAATTTTCAGACACATTTTAGTAACAGCATCTCAGTTTCCCTAAGGGACCGTGTAGATGTACCTTAGGGTTTAATTGAAACTGCATTAAAAATTAGATCAATTTCAGGAGAATTTATATCTTCTCAATTTTGAGTTTGGCAATCCATAAACATGGTATATCCCTCTAATTACTTGTCGTCTTGAATTTGTCTCAGCAATGTTTTAAGATTTACGTGTAGAGGTTAGACTTATTTTTAGTTTTTTTTTTAATTTCTAGATGTTTGATGTTTGTATTTTATTATCTAATTCTTTTTGTTAGCATGTAGAAATAAAATTAATTTTTGTATTGTCTTTGCATCCAGCAGCCTTACTAAATTCACTTTATAATTCTGTAGATTTTTTTTGGTATCTTTTCATGCACATATACCACCATATCTATTATTTATAGAACATATGTTGTATATATACATGAAGAGATACTGAAGTGGGTGGTCCTCCTCCAGGGAGCCATCCCACCCCAGGGGTCAGACCTGCGTGTTCCGCGTGGGCAGGCGGGCTGCTCTCTGCTCAGCTTTGCGCTCTCTCTGAATTTTCAGTTTCTCCAGAGGAGGCAGAATGAATAGGAGCTGACCCCGTGTGCTTCCTTCTTTCAGGGGCCGCAGCCCCTGGGACCTGCCGTCACTGGTCTGCCCCGTGATGTCCGTAAGCAGATTTCCTGTGTTATCAAGCTTTCATGGTTGTTTTCACTGGGAGAGTTAGTCCCGGTCACTGGCTCCTCCACTGTGGCCGAAGCAGAGACGGGTAATGGTCGTTTTGAATCCCTGTTGTCGCTTCCCCACAGTGGCTCCTGCTGTGAGAACTCGGTTGTCACAGGGTCACGTGTGTTCATTTTTCCTTCATGCACTAGACATTTTTGAGCTGCTTCAGGCTAGGTACTATTTTAGAAACAGGTAATATAAGAGTAAATTAGATAAGATCTCTGCCTATTGTTTTAAATAAAGGCTACTTAATGGCTTCTGTGTCATGCTTGTACTAATTAAAGACCTTGCTTACCCGTAGGTGAGAGGAAGATAGACTAAGACCTTTTGGATGACAGCACCTTCCTATTTTATACAAATGTTTTTAGCCCTTTAAAAAGTCCCGCTGAGGTGGACTCAGTTCACGGCGCACACGCAGTACGCCAGCGTTCCGCCTCTGCAAAGCTAGGACCTCGTGCTTAATTCTCTACCTGGGAGTTTTCACATCATGCAGACAAAATAAACATGTAAAAAACTCAGTTTGAAACACGATTATATGACAGTTTGAGCTGAAGCTCCAGGAACTGACTTATGGAGAACAAATTTAACTCTGAGATTAAATCTTTCCATGAGTGTTACCGTGAGTCTGGTAAAGAACCAGCCGCCTGTCGTTCCTCACTTCAGTTTTCACATGCTGCAGAGCACTCACCAAATGCTCTGAGAGGCTGAAAAACGGCCTGGTGTTCTCAGTCTTCCAGAATAGCTAAAATGTCACTGAGAAAAATTTAACCTGGGCGCATAGCACTGTTAACATATTATGGTCAAATAAAAAAGTTTACTCTTCTGTCCTTTGCTGTTCTTTCCCACTTTAGAAATTTTACCTAATGGATTATTTTCTATCCCAAAGACATGTTCCAGAGATGACCCTTTGTTCCTCCAACTACAGTCCATTTTCACGTGATCAGAGGCAGTCGAAGAGCTAGAACATCATCACCAGAGAAGATAGGCTAAGACCCAGAAAGTAAAGTGCGGTCAGGACAGGCCACAAGTCCTCAGCACCTTGGCTTAGTGTCCTTGGAATCACCGCCCTTTTGGAATGGTCTAAGAACCACCAGTTAAGAGGAGGAGAAGCCCAAGTCCCTCTGCTGTTCATCTGAAATGACCGCAATGCTGTTAATCCGCTGTGCATGCTCAGTCGCTCAGGCGTGTCCGACTCTGTGCAACCCCATGGACACTAACCCGCCAGGCCCCTCTGTCCATGGGATTCTCCAGGCAAGAACACTGCAGTGGGTGGCCAGGCCCTCCGCCAGGGGGTCTTCCCCACCTGGGGATCGAACCCTCATCTCACATCTCCCGCTTTGGCAGGCGGTTCTTTACCACTAGCGCCACCTGGGAAGCCCCAGTACCCCAATATAAAATAAAAAGGTTTTTAAAAAAGTTGAAGCCAGACACAAAAAGCCACATGTTGTATAATTCCAATTATATGAAATGTTCCAAATAGGCATATCCATAGACACAGATCAGTGGTTCCCGGGGATGGTGGGGTGGGAAATGGGAGTGACTGCCTGTGTGTGGGTGGTAAGGTCTGGGGATGGTGAGGACGTTTGGAATTAGACAGTGGTAATGGTCGCACAGCATTGTGACCATACTAGAGACCACCGGATTGTCCGCTCAGCACAGTATTGACCGGAGATGTATGATGGCCACAGACATTAGTTTCTGCAAAACTCCCTCAGTCAATAATGTGTTTAGATGGTGAATTTTATGTTCTATGAATGTTATCTTAATTTTTTCAAAATCACATACACCTAGAAGAACTACCAGCCAGAGAGGAAACAGTTATTTTGAGAAAGCCAGTTCTAACACCTTGCTGTTCAGAGAATACCCTTCCCGGCCTTCCTTATTTCAGCAGCAACTCTATTTGAAACACAATTGATACTATGTTTGGAAAGCCTCTTAGAACAGAACTTAAGTCCTTGGGTTCAAAGTGAATGTGCTTCTTGCGGAAAACCTCAAAAACCCAGCCTGACAGAGGGCACCTCCTTCGGACCCTGTTTTCCCAGCGCTGGGTAGTGTTGGATGGATACTGATGTGCCCTACGTTTTACCAGCAATTACATACAGCTGCTCGTTACTGTACTTTATCTGCCCTGAGGTGAATCCCTCACTTTTGGCCTCGTCATAAAGGGACCACCAGCTCTGTGTTTTACATACATTTTTCTTTGGTGAGTGCTTTTCTCAGATATCTAATCCTACCTATGTTAGCTTTCTCTCAGAAGCAGATTCATTTGTGCAGCAAAGTATTTTCTTGAATCATGAAGTCATTTGGAGCAGTTATTTTTTTCTCAAACACAATTCCATTGAAGCACCAGAAAATCATGCTACTCAAGACTGTGCCTTTTTACTGAAAGTACAGTTGACTCTTGAATAACACTGGTTTGAACTGCACGGGTCCACTTATATGCGGGCTTCCCTTGTGGCTCAGCTGGCAAAGAATCTGCCTGCAAGGCAGGAGACCTGGGTTCAATCTCTGGGTTGGGAAGATCCCCTGGAGAAGGGAACGGCTACCCACTCCAGTGTTCTGGCCTGGAGAATTCCATGGACTGCATAGAACGTGGGGTTACAGAGAGTCGGGCACGACTGAGCGGCTTCACTTTCACACACTGCAGTACTGCGCTGCCCTAGCTGCTTAAATCAGGACACGAGATCCTCCTCTAAAGGAGGGTCAGCCAGCAGTTACACGCAGGTTTTTGTCTGCACGGAGCGTGGGCACCCTTAAACCCCCTGTTGTTCAAAGGTCTACTATTGTCAGAGGTTATACTGTCTCAACTCCACTGTATGCATTTAAAATATATTTAACCTTACCAATTTATTTATACTCATAAAATGCAAAGATTTTATCAACATGAGAGTGAACCTTTTTATTCACCAATTGAGACAGCACAAGAAATTTTCTTTTTTCCGAGCAAAGATATGAACTATTTTGAAGAAAATTAATTCAACTTTAAAAGTGTCAAAATGCTTTTATAGCAAATGCAAATAAAGGTGTTTCAAACCACAAATTGTTTTACATATAATTTTCATGGGAAGAATATATATTGCAGCACAATAAAATCAGTACTTTTTATAAACTTTGGTGAATGTTTTGAAAGTATTTTTGAATGGTACATTAAAATTTTTTTCTTAAAATATTTTTAATAGAATAAAGCACATCTATAATGTAGTATGTATAGTATAACTATTTTGTTTTATCATTAATCTAATTGTATATATGTTTTAAAACAAAAGTAGGCTGGGAAGATAAAAATTATTTGTAATAAGTACACGTTTTACTGAGTAATTCTGTCTTAGATATTTGAGTAAAGTCTACTGGCAAGGCAGTCCAGATTTTTTTTTAATTTTTGATGCCCTTGCTTTTGAGACTCTTATTGGCTTTCTAATGTCAGAAAAACCCTACTCCCCTAACAATTCATAAAAGTTTTTCTCATGGTAAATACATACAGTGAAAAACTCAAATCTTTCAAAATTCTAATTAGTGTTTAAATTGACTCATTTGAGCCATATGTATGTTGCTGCTGCTGCTGCTAAGTCGCTTCAGTCATGTCCGACTCTGTGCGACCTCAGAGAAGGTGGCCGACCAGGCTCCTCTGTCCCTGGGATTCTCCAGGCAAGAACACAGGAGTGGGTTGCCATTTCCTTCTCCAATGCATGAAAGTGAAAAGTGAAAGTGAAGTTGCTCAGTCGTGTCCGACTCTTAGCGACCCCATGGACCGTAGCCTACCAGGCTCCTCCGCCCATGGGACTTGCCAGGCAAGAGTGCTGGAGTGGGGTGCCATTGCCTTCTCCGATATGTATGTTATGAAAGCTAAAAAGCTAACTATTTGTGACTATTCTCCTTAATGTATAATCTTCATTCAGTTCAGTTCAGTTCATTTCAGCTGCTCAGTCGTGTCCGACTCTTTGCGACCCCATGGACTGCATAATCTTCCTTATGTAGGCTCTTTAAGTTAGTTTCTGCAGTGGTTTTATGTTAAGTTTTTCAAACATTAGCAGATCACAGTGGCTATAGTAAAGGGTTTTGTTTTAAATCTGGTGGCATATTTAGGGATCATTAAATTATAAAGTATAATGTCAAATCTTCATACTTGCATTATAAGTACTTAAAAATTAGTCTGTATTAATAGTCTAAATAGATACCTTAGTTTGGAGGGGAAAAATACTATTCTATTGTCTAGTTACTTAACAATTCACTTGTCGCTAGTTACTGAATAGTTCAGTGAAATATATTTGGAGCTTGTAACACCTAATTAATAAGACTCGTTCCTTAAATGGACTCTGTGCTTTGCTGGGATCCTAGCCTATGCTGAAGTACTCTCTGATACCAGTGATCAAAGCAACCATCGAGTATGAGATACCTGTGCAGTGTTTGTTTCTTAGTACATGAAAGAGAAGGCTACACATAGTTAAAACTAGTAACACCAGCTTGTTTTCCTAAAGAACTAATATAGGGACTTCCATGGTGGTCCAGTGGTTAAAAGTCTGCCTTGCGATGCAGGGGACATGGGTTCGATCCCTGGTCAGGGAACTAAGATCCCATGCGGGGCAATTAAGCCCATGCACTGCAAATAAACAGCCTGTATGCCACAACCAAGACCCAATACAGCCGAATAAATAAATAAAAATAAATATTAAAAAAAAACTCATAGAGCTATAACAGGTAATAGCATTCTAGAGTTCTGGGATTATTTTAACATAGCTTTAAAGATGGCTAGAATTTGGATTTAATACAACAACTTCAGAGTCCTAAACTTTGGTGTTTAAAACACCCAGAGATAGGTATTTATTTTTTGATGATTAAGTAAAGAATACATTTTGTTTACTCGGTTGATTTTTATCTAGACTTTATAAATGTGATTTTTTTTTTTTAAGCTATTTCATTGTTGGTGCCTTCATGGGAAATTTTAGTTTGGTTAGTCAACTCTTTCCACTGAGTTTTGGGTATTTGAATTTTTTTTTTTGAATTTTTTGTTTGGTTGGTTGGTTGGTTTGGGGGTTTCTTGTGGGTGAGGTGATAACCTAAGGAGTTTCTGCAGCAGAAATATCATGAAACTATACATGTCCCTTATAAAGTTGTGGCTTTAGAGGAGTTTTTCAAAGCCTATGTTGGGAGGTAGGCAAATTAAGCAGAGCATCATAGTGAATTCTTTTTTTTCACAGTGAATCTTATGTATAGAAAGGCAAACATATTTGGCAGTTTTTGCTAATATTCTGGGATTCTTTTCATTGTCACTGTTTTGCAAACTTAATAATGTTCCTTTCTGATAAGAGGCTGGCTGGAATTTATTTGTATTTAAAGAAATATTTTTAATGTGGAGAACATAAAAGCTGCACATATGCCTCTCATATGGCAACTCTAAATTATCATTGCTCCATCACCAACCATACTAACAGCTTGCATTTTAGTTATATATGAAAAACTATAAAATTATAGTTTTTCATTAAACTTAGCACTGTACATTGAGCATTCTCGAATCTTATTTGGGCAGATTCCATATGATAGGAGTAATACATGAATATTTTTTTCCTTTTAAGGTATTTAGACATTGGAAATTAATGGTTTGCTTATGAGCCATAGATTTAAGGAACCATTATAGATGAAATTTCCATTCTTTTTTTGTAGATGAATTGCTTAGGTATAATACTATGTTTCTATATTCTAAGACTCTTACCAAATAATAATAATTTCTTAATATTGACCAACATGTTATTAAATTAGCTCTTTTTGTTCAAAAGAGCTCTGAGGTGATTAGGAACACTGTGTTGAAGTTGGCTGCAAAGTTGACTGTTTTCCACTGAGCCTCCTGGGAGAACCGAAGCCTCAGGAAGCTGTGAGTGATGAAGCGCAGAGCCCGTCATTTGTGCGCAGCTTAGTCAGGGCCCGGTTTTGTTTCCCAGTGTCAGTTTTTAATAATTACACTTTTCGCATCTTAGGCACATTTGTCCTTTAAAGGAAAACAGGGTTACCAGAAAAGAGCTCACTTTCTCTTTTTTCTTTCGCTCTTTCCTGAACCGTTGGCTTTAACTGAAGAGTAAAATGGATTACATTTGACTCTCTATGAGTACTGCTGATGAGTTTGCAAAAACAGGTGGGAAGGCAATTAAGTACTGGACTTCCAGAAGGCCAGACCCTCAGCCCCTGTGTGCCTCCTCCTCCTTCTGTAAAATGAGAATAACTATACTTGTCCTCCCCTGCCTCAGCAGCACAGTGAAAGATCAATTAAAGTAGAGGAAAAAATCCAAGGTGCATTGATCCCAAAGATGGACAGAATATAGATGTAGCTGTTATTTAATAATGACGACTTTGTTACATAGCAATTTAGTTGTGTCTTTGCTTGATTCTGTATAGTGAATATCAGTTAGCATTTTGAAGTGGAAATTGATAATAGGGAGTTTTTTTAATTACATAGATTTTTAATACTTAAATGCCGGGAGCCAGCATGGGAGTTCCCACCCATGGCAAAGGTCATGCGGAGAGTTCTGGTGCGGAGAGTTCTGGTGGGCAAGGCGAGCCAGAACTCGAGGGGTGCCCCTCTGGGCCTCCCTGAACATCTACCCCAAAACCAAAATCTGTCTGTTTTACCATTTCACGACTTTCACCAACTCTTCTGACATTAACGGGGGCCTATCCCCGACCACCTTTCTCTGTAAGAAAATCAACTTAAAACTCTAGTTAATAAGTCTCCTGGGCATAATAGGAGTGTTTCAATTCAAACCCCTCTGATGACTTTCTAGCTTGCCTGACAGGTTTGTTCAGATTCACAGCCTCCCAACCACGAGAGGCACAGGAAGCTTAAGATATTCTAACAATGCAGAGCTTCTCAGAGAGTTAAAATAGTTAAAATAGAACTAGTAGAGGATTTCTTTGTTGAGCTAATGTTTGCTGCCAAGTTTCCATATCCCTTACCTACTGTGTCCCTGGGAGTGTATTGATTAATATAGTTGGTGTATAGAAATGTAAGTAGTAGCTTTAATGTTTGCAACCTTGGACCCCTGAGTTAATTCTTTTCTTGTTATAGCCCACCACACTTTTGCCCTATATGAATGCAACTTTATCTAACTCTTTTGGAGGGTGGCGCCTGACTTTAGAATAATCACCTTTAGAGAAAAATAAGTTTTCTGAGGAAAGGGTCATAAAATGTTAACAGGCTTCATGGCCAGAAGATGATGTAAATCACCTAAAACTTTTGCATATGATAAGTTTGCAGGAAGAAAGCCTGTCTTTGATAAGGATCAGGGACTGCTGTCCTTGCATGACTCTACCCCTTCCCCCATTATCCTCTATGCACAACTTAAGGTATAAAAAATATATGCTTTGGAAAATAAAGTGTGGGCCTTGCTCACCGAAGCTTGGTCTCCCCATGTCGTTCTTTCTCTTTCCTTTTCCTATTCAGGCTGATCTCCCTAGAGGGCAGGGGCTCTCTGCGTTCACTTTCCTGCCTGGGCTTCTAAGACCCACTGGAGAAGGTGCCTAAGGTGGGGCACCTTCCGTGATTCGAGAGGGCACCTGCGGCCTACGTGAACAGAGCAAGTCCCGTGCTGGGGCTTTATTGGCTTTCTGCGTAAACCAAAGAATATCAGCCTCTTTTCTCTCCTCTATTTTCTTAACTGCAAAATTCTTTCCCTGTCTCTTTCTCCTTTTATCTATCATTTCGCCAACGCCGTCCTCCCGAGGGAATCCCTGGATCCAGCCAGGCTGGACCCCGGTACTTAAGGTCATCAAATAGTAGTATTGGGGGAAATTTCGAGTGTATGCTATAGATCCAAGTGTGGGTTTAGAACATAACACTACACCCAGCTAATTTGTAGACTGCCTTGCTGTTTGAGCTGGCTTGGTTATTTCAGACGCCTGCACAGTTGATCAGTCAGACCATCGTCATAGCAGTATTTTCAGCATATCCCGGAACCTTAGAATCTAGGAACCTTGGCGCCCATCCCGTGCAGTTTCCTGCTGGAAGCCGCGCTCCGTCCCGGTGACCTCGCTGCTGCGCGCTGGCGCAGCCCCTTCCTGAAACGGTTTGGGGCAGGAGGGCTGTGCTGCCTCCTCGCTGCTTCCATGTGCCCCTTTTGTTCAAGAATTCCCTAAAACTTTGGAACTAGTCGTGTGTTCCAGTACAATGCAAGCATTTACAATCTTGTATTGAAGACCGTCCCTATTTAAAGGGCCCGGGTTGGCATCATTTTCTGGGTTTTCTTTCATTTTTGTTTTCACCGTGGTTTTCCCCATTGTTTTCGACCTGGTTTCATCGTTGATTGGGTGGTTTTCTCCATTTTCTTAATAATTTGGCCATATATTCTTCCCCTTTTATTTGTATCTTCTTCCACTTGGCGTTTATGGTGAGCAAGGAGGGAAGGGATGTCTGGTTTTTGAATGGGCTAAACCCCTGACTTCTGTCCTTGGCTTCCTGCGGCAGTTGAGTTGATAAGCACCTCTTATTTTAAAAGGTCCTTCAAAACTAGAAGCCGTGCCTTTGAGGGCAGTGCCTGGGAAGCAGCGTCAGGCACTCTGGGGAAGGGGAGCTGAGCGGACCTCAGAGTAGAGTGTCCCAGCGCCCTGCAGCCGAGGCTCCTTCTCCGGAGCACGCTTCCAAAGACAGAGACACGTGGCAGAGGCGAGGCATTCCAGTGTAGCACCGGCTGCCAGGTAGGGCAGCCTGAGATGGTGTGTCCATCTTGCTTTCACAGGTCAGGCTTAGGACATACCTAGTTTTGATATTTAAATCCTCCCGTTTGTCCCATCTTTGGGAAATGACAGTACCTTTGTTTTGCACTCTGGCGCAAATGTGCATCAGTAAAGTAAATCACTTTAGTCATATCTTTTCATTTGGTTTCACTTCTGCTCCTCTCTCTCCTTTCACACTCTCCTTCTCGCTCTCCCCGCGGGATCCCTCTGCTTTCTCCCACCTTTCTGAAGGAAGCTGTTCTTGTTCTTACTGGCCTCCAGGTCACCAGCTTAGCAGCCTCGGGCTCCAGACCCTCTACAGAGCTTATCAGTGGGTAGCCACCAAGTTAACTCTTTGAGACACTTTTAAACAACTATTTGCCATCCAATCACATCAGCTATGCAGCCGTCTAAGGTGGCCCTTCAGGCGGAAGAATCGCCAGCCAGAGTGGGTGTGCTTCTAAAATAAAAGACCTGTAGTTAATGACCTCCTTCAAAAAAACTTCTCTTTTCAGACATATGGGGGCATGTTCATCCCTGGTCAAAACTTTGGTTGCCACTTCGAAAGGGTCGCTTCTGAGGGTGCCGTTGCAGCCTTTTGTTGCTGGCTCTGTGACTGCCTGATAAGCAGCGGCTGAGTCACCCTCCCCTGAACGCGGAGGAGCAGCTGTTCCACTCAGACCCCAGGCAGCCCGCAGCCTCTCCAGCTGGGACCAGCGACTCATGTATCATCAAAGAGGGGAGCTGCTCTATTTGCAGATGTCTGCTTGTGTTTTTCTTTGCTTCATCTTTGTCATGGTCTGCTTGCCTTAATGAGGTTCTTTACCTGCATATCTGTCTCTTTTTCTCTCTCTCTCACCTTTATCCCAATTTTCCAATATTAAAAATTCCTGTTTTATGCTAGAAAGAAGCAAAAAGTCCTTTTATGTGAAATCTATAAATAGGGTTTGCTTTGGGATTAGATAATTTCTTCTTTGGGTTGTAAACCTCAATTTGGATGGCAATTATAACGGGTTTTTAACCTCTTTGAAAAAGCCCTTCCAGGGCAAACCTTTGACATAGTTACTTAACTGGCATGCAATTACAATTTTATTTGCATGATTTTTTTCCTAGGACTCTAGAAGAACTTAAGACATTCTGACAATGCAAGAAATAAAATTATCCTCACATCAAGGATCAGCGTTTCTCTTATATGTGCCTTTGTGCCATTTTTAATTTTTTTATTAGTATTAATCTAGTATTAGTCCTCCCCAAAGGGAGTGGTTGGCTGTCTCCCACAGTAAGTGTGTAGCAGCTTTTCTATAGCTGTTTTCCTGAATCCCATATAATACTTCATGGTAGGATTTTTTTAATTGATTAATTCTAGCTGGGCTAGAATCTTCAAGTATTAATTTAGAAGAACTAAGCATTACACGTTTCTTTTGTTGCTATGAATATTCATAGTTATTTGAATGTTATTTGAATGCTTTATAACAGTGATAACTGGTATTGCTATTGATTAAAGGTAAAATATAAGGAGTTAAGAATTTGTATACTAAGAGCTATTGACGGAGAAT
The DNA here is from genome assembly GCF_019923935.1 of Bubalus bubalis. NCBI lineage: Eukaryota > Metazoa > Chordata > Mammalia > Artiodactyla > Bovidae > Bubalus > Bubalus bubalis. The sequence goes on from NC_059167.1 coordinate 820,280, forward strand.
TTTCAGAACCCCATACTGCTTGTGTAAGAGGCGTGTGCTTTTTTAACCCCCTCGTCTCTCAGCTCATCTCCCCTTTGTTCAGGCAGATCTGAATGAGTTGTCGCTGGAAGACACACAGGAATCAAAAAGTGAGCCCAGCGTGGAAATACGGCATCGTCTTGCCTTGGGAGTTTGGCCTCAAGGTTTTTATATGTGGGTTTTGTTTTTAACAAAGCAGTAAGGCTTACTTTCTGTCAACTTGTGTGTGTGTAAAGATTATTTGTTCAACTTTAAGAAAAAAGTAAACCTGTGAGCGTGTGGACACAGGATTCCGGATTTGGGTGTGTGGGGTGGCTTGCGGCAGACCGCGTGGTCCATATACAGCGTGCTGGTTCGAGAACTGGGGCTATTAAAGCAACCCCGCCGGAGCTGGCAGGAGTCCACGTCTCAGGGGAGCGACTCGGGTGGACTTGCTGTGCTCAGAGGGTGTGCGGCACCCGCTGTCCTCCTGCACTTGGCCGCGCCGCTTGGCGCCCCTTGACAGCGGGGGCAGCTTCCGCGGCACGCAGTTCTCTAAAGGTCTGGTCCGGCAGTCATGATCCAAAGACTCCAGGAGAGACCAGCCCCTGATAGATCTCGGGGAGAGAACGCCTGGGGCTTCGCTACCACGGCCCTTGGCGGCGGGTTCCCTGCCTCCCTGGCCGCCTCCCGCCCAACCTTCTGCGACTCTCCCCTGCCCCCTCGGCCCCTGACCCCTCCCTTTTATCCTCTGAAACGCACCCGCCTGCCACCCCTCAAGGCCAGCTCCACACAGTCTTCCAAAGAAATATCAGTAGTTCCTTAACTAGACTCTCTTGGAGGCAGCAGCATATGATGGAATGAGTGTAAGTTCAGCTGCTGTGTTGGCTAGTGTTGCTGCATAACAAATAACCCCAAAACCCAGTGGCCTAAAAACAACCACTGTTTATCATTTCCCAGTCCCTATGGGTCAGGAATTCAGGAGTAGCTTACTGGGTGGTTCTGATAGACCAGAGCCCCTCCTTCAGGCGGGAGGATGGTGTCTGGGCTGCTGTCCTCTGATTGTTAATTAAACCAGGGCTGGCTGATCTTTCCCAGGACGGCTCACTTGGGCTCTCATCAGGGCCTCTTGAGTGTCCCTATGCTATGCCAACTGGGTCCCCCTCAGCTCAGTACCTATGAGAGAGCAAGGAGGGAGTCATGGTTCCTTTGGGGTCTTGGTGTCGAATGTCAGACATCACATTCTCTAGAAGCTGGCAGCCAAGTACAGCCACTCTTAAGGGCAGGAGAATTAGACTCCCCTTTTGAAGGGAAGTACTAAAGAATTTGTGGACATATTTTAAAATCTCCCCTCTTTCACTAAGTGATGTTGGATGAGTTACCTCCTGAAGCCTTAGTTTCTTCGTCTTTAAAATGAGAACAAAACCGTCTCCTCAAAGGGTCACATACAGATTCAAACCATGCCTGAGGCCCTGCAGGTGGCCCGTGAGTGGCAGTCACTGTTCCCCGGGCTCGGGGAGAAGGCCAGGGCCAGTCTCTGCTGAGGGTCCAGGTAGGATGGGCCCCCGCCGTGGTGCTAAGTGAGTGCTCGGGAAAGGCGCTCCCTGGGAGTCCCACAGCGCAAGGGGCTGCCCCCGCTGGTCAGCGCAGGAGCCACGCTGGGCCCAGGGTTCCAGAGCGGCTTCTGAGTGGGGCCCATTTCATCCTCCTCCCACTGCTCATCCTGCAATAGGACCCTGGCCACGTCCAGTCTCAGAATGGGGCTTCCCTGGTGGCTCAGACGGTAAAGAATCCGCCTGCAATGCTGGAGACCTGGGTTTGATCCCTGCTTTTGGAAGATCCCCTGGAGAGGGGAACAGCTACCCACCCAGTATTCTGATCAGGAGAATCCCATGGACAGAGGAGCCTGGCGGGCTATAGTCCCTGGGGTCGCAGAGTCAGACACTACTGAGCGACTTTCACTTTCAGAATATGGTGCCTTATGCGGCAAAAGGAAGCTTCCTGGTCTTGAAATGGAGAGCAACCTGGATGGTCCAGGTGGGCCTATGTCACCACAAGGGTCCCCATGGGAGAGGCAGGAGCTCAGAGAGCAGAGAAGACCCTATGCTGCTGGCGCTGAAGATGGAGAAAGGGCCCACAGGCCTAAGGACATGGGTGGTCCCCAGAAGGACAAGGAAATGGATTCTCCCCAGAGCCTCCAAGAAGAGCCAGCTCTGATGACGCTGACTTAGACCAGCGAGACTGACTTTGGACTTCAGGACTCCCACTCAGCAGGATGAGACCCCCTCCAGAACGCAGGGGCCAAGAGCACAGGGCCCCCTCTCTCCCGGCTCCAGGGGCTGTCTTCCCAGGAGAAGCAGGGAGGCAGCCTTTCTCCACCCGCGCCAGCTCCCTGTTGCCGAGGCCGCGTTCTGGGCACGTGCAGATGTGAGCTGGGGCCTGGCCCTCCTTCTGCCCCGTTTGGGGGGCGCTCCGCCATGGTCCTGGGGCACGAGAGCTTCAGGCCTGGTCTTGCTGGACGCCTGTGGCCGAGTTCCCTGCTGCAGAGGCTCGGAAGCCCGCGCCCCGCACCCCCACCCCACTCAGCCCCGGAGCCGCACCTCGCTCCGAAGGAGGCCCGCCTCGGTCCCCGACCCCAGACAGAACTAGGTTCGAGCTCGCCTGGGAGCAGGGGTTTAGGGCTGTAAGGGGCTGAGAGAAAAGGGTACGGGGCTTCTTTTTGAGGCGACGAGAATGTTCTGTAATTGTCTGTGCTGACAGTGTCCATGCCTGCGTGTTTGCTGAAAGCCCGAGTTGTACGCCTTCAGTGGGTGAATTGTATGATCTGTGATTGTATCTCAATAAATCCGTTTTTAAAAAGAACCAACGAAAAGTAAACTTGCGTCACTTTGAGCCGCCGTGTCCGTGCCGGCTGCCGCAGCAGCAGCAGGACTGAATGGCTCCTCCAGCCGCGCGGTCTCGGCCGTGACCTCTCTGCTCCGTCTCCCTCCTGAGGGCATGCTCTCCCAGCGTCTGCCTCTGGCTCCTGGGTGATGCACAGCCTCTTGGAGGGGTGTCTTTTTCCTTAGCTTGGGTGAGACAAGCTTTCCTTTACACCAAATGAACCCAGTACACAGGAAACTCCTTTAAAAACCACAGACAAGGCAGGGCAGCACCCGCAGAGGGGACGAAGCGCTCCCCTTCCCACCAGCCTCCCGGAAGGGCTCAGCCTGGGACAAGCCCTGGAGGCTTTTCTCAGGACCTCCTGCTCTAGAGCTCAGCCAGCTAAAACCAAAATTTACAAGTGAAATCAAGGTGTCCTCAGCTTAGAAGCCTGGGTTCTTATTAGGCCCAAGAGTAAAGCTTCATTTGTTTACAGCTGACTTTTGGATTCCCTGCAGCTGGGCTGTATCCAGTATAGTATTTGTTTATAATTTGCATCAAGTTGAAAACTGTAGGAACTTTTTCCTAAGGTTTTGTTTTAAACTGGATGCAGAAAAAATAAAAAAGAGCGTAGAGAAGGAACGTTCTTATCAGTGTTCCTGACTCAGGGGCGCCGCTCTTTCTGTACCTTAATCCTTTTTTATTTCTTAGAAATAAACCGCAGCCCACCCTCCTGCTCTGAGCCCTGTTCTCCATTCCTATCTCCTTCTGCTCTCTTTATCTGGGCACTGAAACCCCCCTCACCAAATGGAAGCAGTTTCCTTTCATCACAAAGAATTACTAGGGAGCAGAGAGCGGTGAAGGCTTCCACTGAGGGAGGGGTATTAAAAAGAGCTGTATATTATACAGGATAATATAAACAGGATTCCGTGTGTCAGAAAGATCTGCTGGACAAGGAAATGGCAACCCACTCCAGTATTCTTGCTGGGAAAATGTCATAGACAGAGGAGCCTGGCGGTTACAGTCCATGGGGGTGCAAAGAGCCAGACACTGCTGAGCATACGCGCACACACGTGAACAGGGTTGCGTGGTGAGGGCTGGTCTCAGCACACTTCCCTCGTTGACCAGTTCTCAAATCCAGCCACACTTTCAAAACTGGATTGCGCTTCACATTCTGTGTGTATGAGTGTGTGTGTCCGCGCACGCGTGTGTGTGTGCGTGCATGTGTGTGTGTCTGTGCGCGTGTGTCTGTGTGTGTCTGTGTCTCTGTGTGTGTGCGTGCGTGTCTGTGTGTGCGTGTGTGTCTCTGTGTGTCTTTGTGTATGTGAGTGTGTGCGTGCATGTGTGTGTGTCTGTGTGTGTGTGTGTTTCTTTGGTCAGCTCTGCTTTGTGTGCTCAATCTGAGGAAGACAAGGTTCTGAAATCTCAGAGCCAGCCCCGGGGTTAATAACTAACCTAGGCATGTGATTGGCTGTTTATAAGACAAAGAAGAAGTAATCCCCAGGTGAGTGATGCCAAAGGCTGGGGACTAAGCTGCCAGGAAGCGCTGTGGGGCGAAGGGGAGCCCTGAGGCCACCCGACGGCCCAGACGGCGGCTCAGGCTGGCTGCCGTCCTTGTCTGCGTGATCACCTCCCAGGAGGTTTGACTGCAGACAATCCTGAGCCAAAGCAGGGGCCAAGTCAAGTTTATTATTATCTCATGTTTGTAAGATAATAATGTATGTAAGGCATCCATGGGCTTCCCAGGTGGAATTTGCCTGCTGTTACAGGAGATGCAAGAGACGCAGGTTCGATCCCTGGGTCAGGAAGATCCCCTGGAGAAGGACATGGCAACCCACTCCAGTATTCTTGCCTGGAGAATCCCACGGACACAGGAGCCTGGTGGGCTACAGTCCATGGGGTCACAAAGAGTTGGAAATGACTTATTGACTGAGCACACAGCACAAAAGCATCCATGGATGTTTCTAGTAAATGTGTTTATTCCATCAGACTTTCATCTCACAGGTGATACAGCAAACGCAGCAGCGCTTCCCCCAGGTTGTACCTTGTGGTGCCTGGAGGCTGCAGCTCGCGCTGCTGTGGAACCCACAGGAAACCCCTATGAGGGCCTCCCCTGGGTCCCTCCGCTGAACAGTGTGGTCTGACCACAAGTGGCTAAAAGACAAGCAAATAAATGGACGGACCAGCCTGGCAGGAAAACAGTCAGCCTGTGGTGGACGGTCTGGGGACGATCTGTGCCCCAAATCCCACCCTCTTAGCACGTTTGCTGTGGCCCCTCAGCACTGCCCGTGTTCTGACCGCTGCAAGGCCCACGCTGTCCAGGCCTCAGCTTCCTCTCCTGCAAATGAGTGTAACGCTAAGGTTATCCTTTCATCACAGAAGACTGGGGACAGTTCTTTATGCTGTAAAGCCTATTCACAATATCTGATGCAGTTGGGGTGCTCAAAATTTATGGCAGTTCTTAATAGGCGCTGACCACTGAAGGAGAGGCTGGGTCAACAGTATACCACGCTCTTGAGGAGGAGTCTAGAGGGAGAAGAGCCAGCTTGACCTGAAGTCTGGGCAGGTGGCGCGGACGGAGGTCTGGGCAAAGAGGAAGCTTGTGGGCCTGGGCGACATGTCACCATTTGGGCCTGACAACAGCCCCCACCTCGAGGCATAGTTATAATTAGGGTGAAAAGGGGGCTCAGTGGGCTGAAGTCAGGATCCCAAGGCCACACAGGCCTCCCCGTGTTGATCTTGCAACCGGGGCCCCATTTTGGATGCAGAAAGATGCAATGATGGAGATCATGATTGTTAGCAGCCTCCTAGGCCCAGAGCAGCTCTGCGGTGTCCTACCAGATCCAATTCAGAGGCTGTGTTTCACTGTGACCCCACAAACTGCTGTTGACCTCAGCTAGGGAGCAAATGGCAAAGCTCTGCTTTAGCGTTTGGGGCTCTTTAAGCAGGAGGCTGCAGTGGTGTTTCTGATGTTTTCTTTTTGGAGTTTAGTGGCAGCACACAGGTGCTCACTGTGGCATTCCCTGTGCCTTTTTACATATCAGAAATATTCCTTAATGACTTTTTAAAGAACATCATAGACCCAGTCCCACCAGCAAAGTACAGTCCATTCTTATTTAAAGATATATTTGTACTGCAGAGTTGCTTGCATCTTGCTTTGTTTCTTTGCTTTCAATTTTTATTGCAGTATACTTGATTTACAATGTCATGTTAGTTTCTGCTGTACAGCAAAGTGAACCAGTTACACATACATCTACGAATACAGGTGAACACACACACGCACAAACTCTGATGTTTCCATAAATATATACACACATATCTACCTATTTCTCTATCATCTATTAAAAGCCGTGTGTGTGTGTGTGTGTGTGTGTGTGAGTTACTCAGTCGTGCCTGACTCTTTGCAACCCCATGGACTGTAGCCCACCAGACTCCTCTGTCCAAGGAATTATCCAGGCAGGAATACTGCAGTAGGGTGCCACTTCCTTCTCCAAGGGATCTTCCCGACCCAGGGATTGAACCCGGGCCTCCTGCATTGCAGGCAGATTCTTTATTGTCTAAGCCACTAGGGAAAGCCAGATACACATAAATCCACTATTTTTTAGATTCTTTTCCCATCTAGGTCATTACAGAGTATTGAGTTCCCTGTTTAAGTCACTCAGTTGTGTCCGACCCTTTGCAACCCCATGGACTATACAGTCCAGGGAACTCTCCAGGTCAGAATACTGGAGTGGGTAGCCATTCCCTTCTCCAGTGATCGAACCAAGGTCTCCCGCATTGCAGGCAGATTCTTTATCAGCTGAGCCACAAGGGAAGCCCCTGTGCTATACAGTAGGTCCTTATTAGTTATTATATGTATATAGTAGTATGTATATGTATATAGTGGTATGCTTAGGTATATAGCGGTATGCGTAGGTATATAGCGGTATGCGTAGGTATATAGCGTTATCTATAGGTATATGGCAGTATGCGTAGGTATATAGTGGTATGTATAGGTATATAGCAGTATATATAGGTATATAGTGGTATGCGTAGGTATACAGTGGTATGCGTGGGTATATAGTGGTATATATAGTATATAGCAGTATATATAGGTATATAGCAGTATGCGTAGGTATCTAGGGGTATGTGTAGGTATATAGCAGTATTTGTATTTATACAGCAGTATGCATGGGTATATAGCGGTATGTGTGGTATACAGCGGTATGCGTGGGTATATATAGGTATATAGCAGTATGCATATGTCAGTCCCAGTCTCCCAATTTATCCCTCCCATGAGTTCAATCCGGATGTCATAACCAGGCAGAGAGGGACAGAGCTGCCGTGAGAGGAGCGCCAGGACAGCAGACTGGCACGCCCACGCTTCCTTAGAACTAGATTCAAAACGTTCCCTGAACAACTGGAAAGGCAGACAGTCTGCCCTGAGCATGACGGAGGTGAGTGGAGGCCCCCAGGATGGCGTTGTTACCCCAGACCCCAACGGGGAGTGAGCAGCGGGCACCGAGTTCGTTGAGGAGCTGTGTGTGCCCTCGAGGGCCAGCAGGCCTCTGGGGGTCGGGGGCCTGCAGCTGTGACCTGTGGCCTGACTCCATCCCCAGGCCCCTCTGAGCGGGGAGTCCCACCGTGGCGGCGGCCCTGCTAACATGCGGGGAGGAGGGGAGAGCAGATCTTTGCGAAGCACCTTCTTTGTACTGAGGGAAAGTGGCGAGGAGTGAGGCTCTCAAGCTGGCTTTGTCTTCTGAAGCTCCTTCTTACTCCCCGCACCTTCGCCCCACCCCACCCCCGGTTGGGTGACTGTCTGTGGCGGTGCAGAATGACCGTCAAGACGAGGAATCCAACAATGAGGGTTTTATTCTGAGAAGAGATTGAAAAAAGGCCCCATAGGCACCAGATATTAATTTCCATCCTTTAGAAAGAAAGGAATGCAAGCTACGGCCAAGTCCTGTTGATTCACCAGTCTACTGACGCTCAAACCCATGGGTCTTCGCCTTCCCAACTTGAAAGAACATGACTCACTGCCTCAAAGGTCTCATCCCATCTCCCAGCCATTCGTGCGCTGCACTTCGGGAGCAGTGATCACGTAGCTGCTGTAATTAGGAGCGCATGCAGGCTCCCTGAGGAGCCCTCTCCCAGGAGACCCAGCATCACAGGAGCGAGCTGATCCACTCAACGTGGGCCATGTGTGAGCTAGCAAGTTTTCCTAGTTTCTCTGTGAAATCAAGGCCACTGCTTGAACTTATAAACACAGTCTGCCTCTTATGTGTGAAACAGCTAAAGATCAAACTCAGACTATTGTCAGGAGCATGAAAGGATAATTGGCAAACTCCTGAGTCATCGTGCAGTTTATAGCTTTCTTTTCAAAGGCATTTTAAAAAAACCACACACGTCAAACAAACGAACAATACCCTATTCCCTGATGACTGTCCTTTGATAAATGAATGTTTCCTGACGTTTTAGGCTGGGGTCTGAGCTTCTCTGTGATGTCACGGAGGCAGCCAGCCCCTCCACGTGGAACCTACCAGATGGCAGGGGAGGCTCCCAGTCTCAATGCAGCTGAGTTTCTGGACACTGTGCAGCTGGCTGCTGAGCAGAAAGGGGGGTCTGGACCCTTCCACTCTGAGGTACTTTGGGGTCAGGAAATATTTACAAGGAAACAGGCTCAGAAAGATCAACTGACTTGCGTAGTCTGGTAGAAAGATGCTCAGGGCCAGGGCTGCCCTGGACATCATCTTGGTTTGTTGTTGTTGTTGTTGATGTTCGGCTTTTTGTTTAGAAATTTTCCTAAGAGAGAGAAACAGACAGACCTCATTCCCAGCCTTATATACAGACATCCCAAATGAATATGCCACAGAGGGGAGCATGGGTGACTTAGAGCTCAGCTTCTGGATGAAGGGTGGCCTGGGGCTGATTCCGTCTGTTAACAGGCCCCAGCGGCGCATCCTTTGGCTCCGTGAAGCTGGTCCATGCTGACCGCGGCACCCACCCTTGTCAGGAGGGGGCTTTGCAGCTTTCCTGCATTGCGACAGGCGGACAGAAGCCTGGACAAAAGTGGTACTTCTGCCTCCCGGCCGGCCCAGAAACAACCCTGTGTGCTCTGGGGTCCTGGGTCTCCGACCACAGAAGGCCAGATGAAGGCGCCTCCAGGAGCCCAGGAAGCTTGGGACGCAGAGCAGGCTTCACGCTCCCCTGCTTGTAAGGGAACGAGGGAGCCTGAGCTGCAGTCTCTGTGCAAGGAGCACCGATATGTTTGTGGAAGGGGCAGCCGGGCCCACAGGTTCTCCGGGTGGTGTCGGCTCCTGGGTGAGGGCCTGGGCTCCAGCTGGGTTCATAGTCAGCTGCGTGTAATCAGTGAAATGAGACCATTGCCTCACACGGCATACGAAAATGAACACAAAGTGGTTTAAAGGCCTAAATTGAGACATGACACCAAATAACTCCTAGAAGAGAGCATAGGTGAAAAAACATGATGTGACAGAAATTCTGGCAATATTTTCTTAGATCAGTCTCCCAAAGCAAAAATAAAACAAATGGGACTTCATCAAACGTACAAGCTTTTGCACAGCAAAGGAAACCATTGGGAAAAACAGAAAACTGAAAAAAGGCAACCACAGGATGTGAGAAAATGCCTGCAAATGATGTGACTGACAAGGACTTACTCTCCAAACAGCTCAGGCAATGCTACAGAAAATAAAAATTTTTTTTAATGGGCAGATTTTAATAGCCATTTCTTGAAAGAAGATATACAGATGACCAGTAGACACAGGAGAAGATGGTCAGCATCACTAATTATTAGAGAAATGCAAATCAAAAATACAATGAGGTACCATCTCATACCAGTCAGAATGGCCATCATTAAAAAGTCTACAAATAACAAGTGCTGGAGAAGGTGTGGAAAAAAGGGACCCCTCTTACACTGTTGGTGGGAATGTAAGTTGGTGCATCTACTGTGTAAACCAGTATGGAGGTTCCTCAGAAAACTCGACGTGGAATTACCATATGATCCAGCACCCCAACTCCTGGGCATATATCAGGACAAAATTATAATTCAAAAAGATCCATGCACCCCTATGTTCTTCAGAGCACTATTCACAGTAGCTTAGATTCCTGGAATCGTCTAATGGAAATAACCTAAATGTTTATTGACAGATGAATGGATAAAAAAGATGTGGCACATATATAAAATGGAATACTACTCAGCCATAAAAAGGAATAAAATAATGCCATTTGCAGCAACATGGATGGAGCTAGAGATGATCATCCTAAGTGAAGTAAGTCAGAGAGACAAATACTGCATGACATCACTTATATGTGGAATCTGAAATACGACACAAATGAACCTGTTTATGAAACAGAAACGGAATCAGGGACGTAGTGAAGAGACTGGCGGTTGCCAAGGGTAAGGGGGGTGAGAGAGGGTTGGGTTAGTTGTTTGGGATGAGCAGGCGCAAACTGGTGTATCCTGCTTGGATGGATGAGCAGCGAGGTCCTCCTGTGAGCACAGGAAACTGCTCAGTAGCCTGTGATAAACCGTCATGGAAAAGAATGTGAAAAGGGACATCTGCATGTATAACTGAATCACATTCTTTACAGCAGTAAGTAACACAACACTGTGATTCAACTATATATCGATCAAAAATAAATTCAAAAAGAATAAGCACAATAAAAAAGATATATGTATGTACAATGGAATATTACCCAGCATAAAAGAGAATAAAATATCATTTACAACAACATGGATGAACCTAAGAATATTATGCTGAGTGAAATAAATCGGACAAAGAGAAATACTATATGATATCACTTACACGTAGAATCTAAAAAATAATACAAATGAATCTATATACAAAACAGAAAGAGACTCGCAAAGACAGAAAACAAAATTATGGTTGTTGAAAGGGAAAGGGAGGTGGGGAGAGACAAATTAGGAGTATGGGATTAACAGATACAAGCCACCATACCTAAAATAGATAAGCAGACAGGATTTACTGCATACCACAGGGAATTATATCTAGTGTCTTGTAATAACCCATAATGGAATACAATCTGCAAAGAAAAAAAAACCCTGGAATCATTATGCTGTACCCCTGAAACGAACGTGATAGAAAGAAAGAAAGGAAACCCATCCACAGTTAAATGACACGTCAGGTGCAGGGCTAAACTTTTGGGCTCTTGGGGCTGGAAGCAGGGGCGCCCTGAGGCTCCCGAGAAGCTGCCCATGCAGAGCTCTGAAAGCCTCACCTCCCCTCCGGACCCGCCCTCCGCTTCCACAAAGGAAAAGCCCAGCATTCTTAAGCGAAAAGCTCAGAAAGCAGCACAGGAAAGAAGCCAGACTCGCAGGAAACCCTCCAGGCGGTTGCTGTGATCCCTGCTAACCCTGTGCGGGGCTCTGACCTGCACGGGACCCTTTCCTCCGCGGAGACCCGGCCTGAAGGCCCACGTGCGCGGGCCCCCTTCCTGCCCCAGTGCCCTTCTTCCACCTGGGCACCTGCCCCTCGTCTAGCGCCACCAGGACCCGCCGTCCTTTGGGAAGCTTCACCCCTCAGGCCTGATCTTTGTTAGAAGCCACAGAGCCCAACCCTGGCTTATTTAGGCAGAAATGGAATTAATCTCAGGTGGCTCACAATCTCTGGGAAGATGCAGACCAGGCTGGGAAGCGGGGCCCTAGCGGCAGAGGCTGGCAGTCCTCCCCAGGACCCGTTTGGCAAGGAGGAGGCGTGGCTGCGCCGCCGGGTGTGGGCGCCAGGTGCCCCGGGACCCGCCCCGCAACCGCTGCCGGAGCAACCGCGCCGAGGCAGGACGCCCCTGAGCTCCGCGGGGCGTCGGCCGGCAGAGCTGGGTGACCCCCTTCACTGCAGTCGCGGGGGAGTCTGGCACCGTGAGAGCCTGGCCATCTTCAGCCTCGCCGGTCGGAGGACAGTTCCACCTCATGGTGGGCGGGGGTCCCCCAATACAGGAAGGCACAGAAAGGTCCAGGTGGCCAAAAGGCACGCAGAGTAGCAGTTCTGCCTCCCAGGAGCAAGGGCAGCTAGTAATTCTCTTCTTTTTGCTCCCTGCCTTCTCTGACCAGCACGATCTCTGTGTTTGATAACAGTTACTCAGGCAAAGTACTGATGAGAACTGTTTTCTTATGATGAGAACTTTTAAGATTTACTCTCATAGCCACTTGGAAATACACAAACAATATTAACCATAGTCACCGTATCATACATTACATCCCATGGCTTACTTATCTAACTGGAAATTTACCTCAAACCCCTTCCCGGTGTCACCCAATCCCCAGCCCTGCAATCACCCATCTGTTTGTGAGCTTTGTTTTGTTTTAGAGTCCATGTAGTAGTGAGATCATCATATGGTATTTATCTTTCTATGTCTGACATTTCAATTAGCATAATGCCCTTGAGGTACATCCATGTTGTTTCAAATGGCAAAATTTCATAATTTTTTATGGCTGAGTAATATATATATTATAATATATAACACACATTATATCGTGCATTTTAAAATTTTCTTTATCCACTCATCTGTGTGTGGACACTTAAGCTGTTTCCATGTCTTAGTTATTATTGGAAATAACGCTACAGTGAACATGGGTGGATATATCCTTTTTAATTAGTGTTTCCATTTTCTTCAGATAAATACCCAGGAGTGGAATTACTGGATCATATCATGGTGAAATGATATCATCTTTCTTACAAAAGAAATCTGGGTGGGGTGAGGACCAGGGTAACATCTGTCAGGCTCCTTCAGTGACAGAAACATTCAAACCATCCATTCCCACGACAGTTCATCAGAAAATAAAATAACTTCCTAGAATAGACAGCGCTGTCAGCATCTTTTTACTGATCACAGACTATTCTGGGCAGTAGTTTGAAAATGAAACTGATTTATTAAAAGCTTACAAGAGGAGGAAGAAAGGCCTGGGGTTGACTGCCTTGCTGCGGGGAGAGCCCTGGGCTGTGACCCAAGGTCATGAGGGTGAGTCTCCTGCAGCAGTGGCCCGCAAGCTCAGGGCTCACAGAACCCTGGGCAGGTCCCTGAGGCTGCTTCCCTGCCTGTAAAACAAAGTTGAATCCCTCAAGAGTCCTTGGTGGCAAATCTGAGGAATCCACACGGGTTAGCCGGGAGGATTTTATAGCAAAACAGAGCCAGTCTCTGTTATTAGAGAAGTCAGGCTGGGACTCTCCGGGGGCTGGAAGGCAGCAGGGTCCCAGGTAGGCTGTGCAAGTGATCCTCTCTTTAGCTCACAGAGTCCCGTGAGCAGTGCCAGTGGGAGGGAGGCAGGGGCAGGGAGTGCAGGGCCAGAAGGGCCTCGGGCGTGTTCCCTTCCCGCCTCCCATCCCGGGACCTGTGTCTGCCTCAGTCCTCCTGCAGACCAGCTTCCTCTGCTCCCCAGGCCGTGGGGCAGGACAAGGCTGCCCTGGGTACCAGGTTCACCCTCGGCATGTGGGCACACATAGAAGCCACCTCAGCCTCTTCTAGGAAAGGACTCTCACCTGTGCATCTCTGGTCCAGTTCAGTTCAGTTGCTCAGTCGTGTCTGACTCTTTTCGACCCATGAATTGCAGCACCCCAGGCCTCCCTGTCTGTCCATCACCATCTCCCGGAGTTCACTCAAACTCATGTCCATCGAGTTGGTGATGTCATCCAGCCATCTCATCCTCTGTTGTCCCCTTCTCCTGCTGCCCTCAATCCCTCCCAGCATCAGAGTCTTTTCCAATGAGTCAATTCTTTGCGTGAGGTGGGAAGTACTGGAGTTTCAGCTTTAGCATCATTCCTTCCAAAGAACACCCAGGACTGATATCCTTTAGAATGGACTGGTTGGATCTCCTTGCAGTCCAAGGGACTCTCAAGAGTCTTCTCCAACACCACAGTTCAAAAGCATCAATTCTTCAGTGCTCAGCTTTCTTCCCAGTCCCACTCTCACATCCATACATGACTACTGGAAAAACCATAGCCTTGACTAGACGGACCTTTGTTGGCAAAGTAATGTCTCTGCTTTTGAATATGCTATCTAGGTTTGCCATAACTTTCCTCCCAAGGAGTAAGTGTCTTTTAATTTCATGGCTGCAATCACCATCTGCAGTGATTTTGGAGCCCCCCAAAATACTCTGACACTGTTTCCCCATCTATTTCCCATGAAGTGATGGGACCAGATGCCATGATCTTTGTTTTCTGAATGTTGAGCTTTAAGCCAACTTTTCCACTCTCCTCTTTCACTTTCATCAAGAGGCTTTTAGTTCTTCTTCACTTTCTGCCGTAAGGGTGGAGTCATCTGCATATCTGAGGTTACTGATATTTCTCCGGGCAATCTTGATTCCAGCTTGTGCTTCTTCCAGCCCAGCGTTCCTCATGATGTACTCTGCATAGAAGTTAAATAAGCAGGGTGACAATATACAGCCTTGACGTACTCCTTTTCCTATTTGGAACCAGTCTGTTGTTCCATGTCCAGTTCTAACTGTGGCTTCCTGACCTGCATACAGGTTTCTCAAGAGGCCGGTCAGGTGGTCTAGTTACTCAGAGCCAAAACCACTGGAGCTGTGAGGAGCACTGGTGAGGAGCCCAGGAGTTTCAGGGTGAGAGCAGGGGAGATGTTCCAGAATTATCTCCCCCAGAAGGACCGGACCACGGGCCCACCTAGCCCTAACGTTCTGAGACCATGGGAGCAAGTGGATTGTATAGCAGCTCTCCAGATTGTTCTGAGACCATCTCGAGGGTCATGATGAGCTGATTAAAGTCAGTTCTCAGGGAGGGGACATATGTACACCTAATTCATGTTGATGCATGGCACAAATCAAACCAATATTGTAAAGCAATTATACTTCAATTAAAATATATAATTTTAAAAAAATTAGGTAAAGAGTTAAAAAAAAAAAGAAATCATAGTAGTAAATCAGTTCTCAAACTTGAGGGTGCATCATAATCATTGGGAGGACTTGTTAAAACATGGATATTTTGTTAAGTTGCTCAGTCGTGTCCAGCCCGTGCAACCCCGTGAACTGCAGCCCACCAGGCTCTGTCCATGGGATTCTCCAGACAAGAATACTGGAGTGGGTTGCCATTTCCTTCTCCAGGGCATCTTCCCAACCCAGGGACAGAACCTATGTCTCCTGCACTGCAGGCAGATTCTTTACCACTGAGCCACCTGGGAAGCCGCAAAACACAGATGACCAGACCCCAACTCACAGTTTCTGATTCAGTAGGTCTGGAGGGCACAGTCTGAGAATTTGCACTTGTAACAAGCTCTGAAGATACTTTCAATGTCTGGTTCCCAAAGTGGGGTCCACATTGCTGGCCCCGCCTGTTTCTTCAACCTGCAGGTTCCAGAGTCAGAAGGGCCCCTGGGGTGGGGCCCGCGTGTGCAACCAGCATTGAGTCCCTCTGTGCACCGCCGTTTGAGAAATGTCTTTGCTCCCGGCCTTGAGTGTCACCATGGGGAAATAAAAGGTGACCAGCCAAAGGGTGTATGGAAACTGAAACTGTTAGTTGCTCATTCGTGTCTGACTCTTTTGGGATCCCATGGACTGTAGCCCCCCAGGCTCCTCTGTCCATGGGATTCTCCAGGCAAGAGTGCTGGAGTGGGTTGTTCTTTCCTTCTCCAGGGGATCTTCCCCACCCAGGAATTGAACCCAGGTCTTCTGCATTGCAGGCAGATGTTTTATCAACTGAACTACAAGGGAAGCCCCAAGAATAATACTGGAGGGGGTTGCCATTCTCTTCTCCAGGGGATCTTCCCCACCCAGGGATCGAGCCCGGTCTCCCGCATTGCAGGCAGATTCTTTACTGTCTGAGCCACCAGGGAAGCCCAAGGATGTATGCTCAGTGTCATTAAACGGTTCAAGTGGTTAATTAAATCATTGTATTTGGATTAAAGCAAAACAAACTTTTCACTTTCATTAAAGAAAAGGCGGTTAACCTCAGGATGGTAAATCCAGCCTTTGGGGTGGGTGAGAACTCTCTTTTTCTGGGCAATTTCTCCCTTCTGGTTGAGGCGGACTGAGCACGAGGTTCGCTAGTAACTAAGGGCTGGACGAAGCTCTCGGCCGGGGGTTAGACTGCCTCCGGCCGCCCCGCCCCGAGGTCCGCACAGCCCGGAGGCCGCCAATGAGGAGCCGAGGGGGTTCGTGACGTCATCGGTAGGCCCTCTCATTGGCTACCGCTGCGGCGCGGACCCGCCCCTCATTAGCGCTCACGGGCTGAGAGCAGCTTGACCCCTTACCCGGGCCCGTGGCTTCTCTGCCACCAGCAGGTCTTTCCGAAGAAAAGTCCTGCTTTCTGACAAAGTGCTGCTTTTCTGCGCTGACCTTTGACTGCCGTGCTACTGCTGTTCAGCTGGTGTCTTCAGCCTTTCCTAGGTACCTGGCCGGTCACTCATTTCCCATTTACTTTAATCATGTCTTTTAACTAGTTTTGTCTTGCTTCGCGGCAGATGAATTTCTCAAGCCCGAATTTACTGTGGCATGCTCGTGATCATCTGTCCCACACTTAACCTGGGAGTTAACAAGCTGGTGCCCAGAGTGGGAGTATGAGAAAGTCCCACAGCTGCTTAGTTGCAGAGATGCAAGTCAGATTCAGGGCTCTTAACTCCCAACCGCAGAGTTGCAACCCCCACCCGGCCCCCACATCCACCGTCTGCTGCAGCAGAGCGCGGAGCAGCATCTCAGTCCAGGAACCTCACCTACAGGGGATCCACATACCAATAAGGGATGATCCGGGTTTCCTCACGTTGCAGCAACTGCTTAACTCTTCCTTTGATAGGGTGGACTCATGGACGGCAGAGCAGTGCGCTCGTGTTGCAAATGAAGAAATTGATGGGGATTTGATCATAAGCCATTTGGTGGTGTGTAGAGGCATGAGCCCCAAACGCTGCAAAGAATGGCAAGTCCGTGAGCCCCCAGGGAAAGGTCGGTGTAGTGAGGGTGCATTCAGTACTGTAAGCATCTGATGTGGGAGTAAGGAGACAATTCAAAGTGTGTGTCTGCTTCTCTGCTGGCCACCGGTTCAGAGAGAGAGAGAGTGTGTGTAGTCCTGTCCGACTCTTTGCGACCCCATGGACTGTGGTCCACCAGGCTCCTCTGTCCATGGGATTCTCTGGGCAAAAATACTGGAGTGGGTTGCCATTTCCTCCTCCAGGGGATCTTCACAACCCAGGTATTGAACCCTCATCTCCTGCCCGTGTCTCCTGCAGTGGTGGGTGGATTCTTAACCACTTGAGCCACCTGGGAAGCCCAGCCAGCAGTTCAGATAAGCCCTCATCCCCAGCCTCTCTGACCAACAGGTGCTTTGCTACAGGGAAAGGAGACCAAGCTGTGGATGTTTTTTTTCCTCTGACGTTGAGGGTGTTCCAGAGCTTGATGTATCTGAATGCCATGACCCTCTTTTGAGTCAAAGATCTTTGAAAACTCAGGACCACTCTATTAGTTGGGGAGACTCGGCAAGCAGGCTGGACCTGAAATCCTTTTTCAAGACTTGGCTCCCTCCATGACTTCGTGAAACCTTACCCCCCAGTCTCCCACTCCCCCAAGGTGGGTCAAAGGCTCTCCCAGCCCCCAGTGCTCATCTGAGTCCAACTGCGGTGCTATTGTTCATTTCTTTGTCCCTTTTCTCAGCTGATTATGAGTTCCTGAGGGATGGCACCGTACTTCATATTACAATTCTGTGTCCTCAGGGTCTAACACTGTCCGATACATTGTAGGTGCTCAATAAACATTGAACTGAACTGTGGAAACCTTGCTTGCTGGTGGCCTTGTGCAGGCGACAACTGCTTGCCATTCCCAACAGAAACGGATTTTTTGTCTGTGAGACTCATTCGCACAGAATGAGAATTCTCATTCTTTTTTATTAGTAAAGTGTCTGAAATGAAAACTTCATAACTGTTTGCTAATACAACTCCATAAAAACAACCAAGATCCCTTGTGCTTACCTAATTCCTGATTGCCCTTAAGAAGTGTGAACCAACTGCGTTATTCAAATCAAACCACTCCATGTGTTTCCTTCTGTTCCCAGTTGGCTAGGAAGCTCAAAAATCATCCTAGTCACACTCTTAAGAACAGTCTCCTCCCTGGTGATGGTACAGTGTTATCCCCTATATCTGTGAAGTTCCTGATCTTGCTTTGCTGTTCATGTAGACATATAGGTGGGTATTTTAACATAAGCCCACTCTTGGCCTTTCTGGAAGAAGTTAGGACAGGTGATGCATAGGGTAACAGGAGAGTGTCCCCAGAACTCTAAGTGTGGAAAAAACACTCAGGAAGATAAGCAATTTCTGTCATACAGACTAAACCGAAAACCAACTTGTTCTTTTATGGTGTCCAAAGCCTCGGCAAGGTCATCATGAATGGAAATGAACGGTTGCAGAGCAGGCCCGGCCTTATCCAGGGCAGGTGCATGTGGCTCTGTGACACGTGGTGGTCTCAGCCCTGGAAGTGGCTCAGGAATGGGACAAGAAGATGCAGAGCTCTTCCAGGGTTTGGATAGTTACCTTCTTGAGGCTTTCCTCTCTCTCTTCCAAGTCCATTCTCACCAAGCAACCACTTCCACTTTACAAGCATCGTGGCGCTGGGACTGGGTCCCTGGGTAAGGGACGCTGGGGGATGGCTTCCATTCTAAATGGAAGTTGGCATGAAGTATAAGCAAGGGCCTCTGTGGGCTTAATGAGTGGGAGTAGGTGGAAGGCGCCTTAGAGCACCCGCTGTTTCTGGACTTGCAAAGCTGAAGGCCAGGTGGGTGTGTGGTCTGCACCCTTGCCCCACACTGTGCTGGGTCCCTCCTCCAGCAGCTGGCCAGCCTCCTGCAGCCGGCTGCTCCTCTCAGACAGCCACACGGTTCACAGGAACACCGGCTTCCACGCCTGCAGCTGAGCTGCTCGGCGAGGAGCCCGCCGGCTTGTGCCTGCAGTGGGAGCACTCCGGGCAGCAGCAGGCGGCCCGTGGGAAGAAAGTCAGAGGACCCCAGGCTACTTTAAGGCGGTGGGAGAGAGGCACAGAACCATCTTGGGTCATCCTCAGAAGCCCTGCTCAAAACAGTGGCCGTGATGCAGCTTTTTTAAACAGCAGCCTCATTCATAAAAGCAATCCTGGGCCCTGGAAGTATGACAAACCAGAGGATGGATAATACTCCATGCCACGGAGTGTCACACACTACAGAAAAGGAAGGAACCACAGCACTCACCAAGGACAGAGCCAGGAGCACAGTGAGCAACAAAACCAGCCACAGGACAGGACACCGCTTCAGAAAGTGTGAAGCTGCACACTCCCGTCCCAGGGGGTGGCAGGAAATGGGTTTGGTGATAAAACTACTTAAAAGACAAAATAAAGGTGTAAGAAACACAAAAGTCAGCCAAAATAAGGGCGTAATAAGCACTAAAGTCTGAAGAAGAAAATGGCAGCCCACTCCAGTATTCTTGCCTGGAGAATCCCATGGACAGAGGAGTCTGGCGGGCTACAGTCCATGGGGTTGCAAGAGTCGGACACGACCTAAAGACTAAACCACCAAACACAAAAGTCAGCCAAAATAAGGGTGTAATAAACACAAAAACAAAATAAGGGTGTAATAAGCACAAAAAGCAACCAAAATAAGAATGTAATAAATGCAAAAATCAAACTCGTGGTTAACTCTGAGATGGTCAGGTGGATCCCTGGGGTTCACTTTATTATTTTATTATACAGGCGCCTCTTGATTACGTGTGTCTTTGCAGGGGTCAAAACCCTCGCAATTAAAGGCGTTCAGAGGCTGAGCGCCGCCCTGGAGCCGTGGTTTCCCGTTGGTTACAAATGTTGCCGGAGTGCAGGTCCACAGGGCCAGTGGGGTGTGGCTCCCGCCCCGGGCTCAAGCAGGTCAAAGGTCAGCAGGGATTGTCCTG
The DNA here is from genome assembly GCF_019923935.1 of Bubalus bubalis. NCBI lineage: Eukaryota > Metazoa > Chordata > Mammalia > Artiodactyla > Bovidae > Bubalus > Bubalus bubalis. Next base: position 839,996 of record NC_059167.1, read on the forward strand.
GAGGCCCCCTGAGCCCCCCGACACTTCCAGGTTTCCCTCTCCCCCTAACCCTGCCCCCCGCGCTTCAGCGAGCTGCCTGCCTCCAGCCCCACCACCTTCCTTCTCTGCACTCAGTTACACGACACAGATTTGCTGAGCATCCACCCTGTGCTGGGGCTGCGGCAGCAAACAAGACCACACCAAGGCCCCTGCCCTCCTGGAGCTGACAGTCTGGTGAGGGAGACCCACGAGCACTGAACAAATGTAACCCCCGTCGTGGCCCTCGGGAGCCGTCAGCGGAATAAGGGGGCTGGAGAGGGTTTGGACCAGGGGTCAGGAGCCTCTCCGAGGGGATGGCCTCGGGCCAGGCACTGAAACTCCCCCCGGAGGCCCCACGCCCCTCCGTCTGCCCTCTCTCTCCAGCCCTCTCCTCTTTGCTCACTTCTTACCCTACTCTAGTCGTGGGGGTGTGTGGGTTTAATTGAAATGTAGTTTATTTGCCCTATTCTCGTTCTCAAAGCCACTGCCAGGCCTTGAAGCTGGATTCAACCTACAGGCTGAGATTTTTTTCACTTCCTTGTCTAACCTGTAATATCAATGCCTGGTTAAAAAGATGTTGGCTTAATTACTATTATGAGCACAGGAGACTTCCTACTCCTGAGGTCCCCTGAGTGCTGCCTGCAGGTAAACTCACCTGGAAAACTGGTTTTGGATATTCTCCTCCTCTGGCCACGTGTGCGTCTCTGGGTTGCCGTGGCAGCTGCCAGGTGAGCCCAGACAACGAAGGTGAACGGCGCTCAGTCGTGCCCGACTCTTTGCAACCCCATGGACTGTACAGTCCACGGGGTTCTCCAGGCCAGAATCCTGGAGTGGGTAGCCTTTCCCTTCTCCAGGGGGTCTTCCCAACCCAGGAATCAAACCCAGGTCTCCCACATTGCAGGCAGATTCTTTACCAGCTGAGCTACCAGGGAAGCCCAAGAATACTGGAGTGGGTCGCCTATACCTTCTCCAGCGGATCTTCCCCACCCAGGAATGGAACCAAGGGTCTCCTGCATTGCAGGCAAATTCTTTACCAGCTGCGCCACCAGAGAAGCCCCCATTCATTGTTTATTTCATTCAAAAGCTCCTCCACTGTGCCAGAGCCTATGCTGGGTGCAAAGGGTACAAAGACACGGAATGCAGGTCACATTTGCTGCATTCTTGCTGACTCGGTGGACATGAGCCGGAGCAAGCTCCGGAGTTGGTGATGGACAGGGGGCCTGGGGTGCTGCAGTCCATGGGTCGCATAGAGTCGGACATGACAGAGTGACTGAACTGAACTTACGTTCGATCAACACCCTTCTAAGTGCTTTACGTGTATTTCCTCCTTTAATTCTCCGTTAACTCTATGAAGCAGGCAACACAGCCGAGGGACTGCCAGCATGGAAGGCGTGGAGTGAGCAAATGCTCCCCAGGCAGCATACACTGAGTCAGGGGTCAAGCTCCGTGCTGCCTTCACGAAGACTGGGCCTTGTCTCGGAACTTATCAGCTGGCCTGGAGGGTACAGAGGGATGCGGATAATCTACCAACAACCGGGGCAACCGGGGCGGATCAACACTGGTCATGATGTGAGAGTGTGGTTATCAGAAGCCCCATCACAGCACCTGTCGGTGGTTGAGCAACCGTGACCCTTGGCCTGGGTCTCAGAGAATGCACAGGAGTTCCCCTCCTGGAGCAGAGGAAATGGAACATCCTGTGCAGGCCTCTGGGGAAGCAGAGCTCCAGCTCGGCTACGGGGAGAAGGTGGTGGTGGTGGGGCGACGTGGCGGGGAAGACCACCTGTGCGGGTGCCTGTGGCTTCCTCCTGGTGGGACTAAAGCATCACGGCCCCAGAGGGACCCCTGCTGAAACCTGGACATTCCAGATCCCCTTCCCTGCGCTGTCCATGGCGACTGCAGCCCCTCAGAGGTCCTTGGAGGTACCTGGGTTTCAGCTGGTCACAACAGAAGGCATTTCCTGATCTTCCTTCCTCATATCGGAGAAGGCAATGGCAACCCACTCCAATACTCTTGCCTGGAGAATCCCAGGGACAGTGGACCCTGGTGGGCTGCCATCTATGGGGTTGCACAGAGTCAGACATGACTGACGCGACTTAGCAACAGCAGCAGCAGCTTCCTCATATCTTAAAAAAAAAATACTTGTTTTTGGCAGCGTCGGGTCTCAGTTGCGGTACCCAGGATCTTTGCTGCTGCACGTGGCTCTTATCTTTGCGAACTGCAGCCTGTGGGCCTCATGGCCCCGAGGCGACGTGGGATCTTAGTACCCTGACCGGGGATTGAACCTGCAGCCCCTGCGCTGAAAGGCGGTTGCTTAACCACTAGACCACCACCCAGGGAGACCTTGTTCCTCACCTCTTCATGTCTGAGTTTCAGCTTCATCACTGGTTACCTGGGCTCGGTATCTTTTCCCCACCAAGAACAGCCCCATGGCAGCTGAGGGGTGAGAGGAACCTGCAGGTGAGCTAGAGGGAGGCTCCCCGAGGAGAGGTGAGGTCAGCCGCTGCTCCTCATAGCTGGCATTCCAGACGTCAGCTCCACCCTCAGACCCAGCACCCAGAATGTAACCCTCTCGCCGCCTACCACCCTGGTCCACGCAGCACCATCTCCCGCCTGGACTACTGTGTCCTCAGTCCTGTGGCCACAGTGATGCTCCTAAAATGCAGGTCACGTCATGACTGCTGCTGCTGTCTCTTCAGTCATGTCTGACTCTGTGCGACCCCACAGACGGCAGCCCACCAGGCTCCTCCATCCCTGGGATTCTCCAGGCAAGAGTACTGGAGTGGGTCACCATTTCCTTCTCCAATGCATGCATGCATGCTAAGTTGCTTCGGTTGTGTCCGACTCTGTGCGACCCCATGGACAACAGCCCACCAGGCTCCTCTGTCCACGGGATTCTCTAGGCAAGAATACTAGAGTGGGTTGCCACTCTTTCGTTAAAAGTCCTGCATGGAGGCCCCATTTCACCAGAGGAAAAGCCAAAGTCTCCACAGCGGTCCGGAGGCCCAACGGGAGCTGCGACTCCAACTCCCATCTCTGAGTTCTCCAACCCCTAATCCATTAAACAAGCCCCAGGCCTCTGCTCGGACGCTTCTCCCCGAGATACTGTTTCTCACCTGCTTCAGACCTTGGCCCAACGTCACTTCATCAAAGCCACCATCCCGTTTAAAATCATAACACCCGCCACCCGCTCAGGTCTTTATTCTCATTGGACTCTGCTGTTTCTTCATTACTTTGCCAACAAAGGTCTGTCTAGTCAAGACTATGGTTTTTCCAGTGGTCATGTATGGATGTGAGAGTTGGACCGTAAAGAAAGCTGAGTGCTAAAGAATTGATGCTTTTGAACTGTGTGTTGGAGGAGACTCTTGAGAGTCCTTTGGACTGCAAGGAGATCCAACCAGTCCATTCTAAAGGAGATCAGTCCTAGGTGTTCATTGGAAGGACTGATGTTGAAGCTGAAACTACACTTTTGCCACCTGATGAGAACTGACTCACTGAAAAAGACCCAGATGCTGGGAAAGATTGAGGGTAAGAGGAGAAGGGGACGACAGAGGATGAGATGGTTGGATGGCATTACCGACTCAATGGACCTGAGTTTGAGTAAACTCCGGGAGTTGATGATGGACAGGGAGGCCTGGCCTGCTGCAGTCCATGGGGTCTTAAAGAGTCGGACAGGGCTGAGCGATTGAACAACAACCTCAGCTCTGAGCCTGCAGGGTCAGGACAAGGAAACCCCATTGGTGATCCTGCATCCTTCTCGGAGGACAAGGGACCGGGCGTCTGGGCTGGCGGCCCTTGCCTGGCTCAGTCCAGCTCGACGACAGACGTTTATGGGGCCCCCGGGCAGCTGCGGGGCCTGGACGCGTCTCCACCCGCCTGGGACCAGGTGCCGGGAGGCCACCCGGGGCAGAAGGGGCCTGCTGGGGGGCAGGAGCGCAGCCGGGCCCGGAGGGACGGCCCCCCCAAACCTGAGAGCCAGGGCACGCCAGGGCAGGCTCCCCTTAGCGTCTGCGCCCCAGTCCCGCCCGCTCCGTGACCTTCGCCAGGGTCGCCGCGCCCGCGGGTCTGCAGGACCGCCGCCCTCGTCGCTGCCTCCGCAGGCCCTGCGCCGCCCTCCCAGGTCTTGAGCCCCGCCTGGCCCCGCGGTCGCCCGTATCCGGGCCGCAGCCCCCCGGCCCCGGCCTCCCGCAGCCCGGCCCGGCGGCGGCTCCGGCCCTGGCCGGCAGGGGCGCTCCTCGCGCCGGCCGCCGCCTCCGCCCCCCGAGCGGCGCGCCCGCCGCGCCGGAGCCGAGCCGAGCGGAGCCGGGCGGGGAGGGAGGCGGCGACCGCCGGCGGCCAGGCCGCGATGGCGACCAGGAAGGCGGGCTCGCGGCTGGAGACGGAGATCGAGCGCTGCCGCTCCGAGAGCCAGTGGGAGCGGATCCCCGAGCTGGCGAGGCAGCTGTCGGCCAAGCTCATCGCCCACGGTAGGCGCCGCGGCCTCCGTCCGGCGCCGGCCGGTCCCCCGCCGCTCGCGGGGCGCGGCGCCCGGGGGCGCGCGCGGGGCCGGGGCCTCCGGGGCCGGGGTAGGGGCGCGCGATCGGCGGGGGACCCGCAGCCGAGCGCTTGTGGGGGCGCCGGGACACCGGCGCAGGGCGGGCTCCCGGCCGAGTCGGGGTGCAGGTCTCACCGGGTTCCCGGGGTCGGGGTCCGGCCTGGGCTTCAGAGAAGTCGGGTGTGACGGGCGGGGGCGCGTCCTCAGGACTTGGCTGCGGATGTAGGCGGGGGTCCAGGCTGCGCGGGTGGTGTGCTCCGAGTCACGACGGCTTTAGGGGAGTCCTGCGAGTGAGGGCTGCTGAACCGAGACCCCTGGGACACACGCTTTGTAAACATATGGCATGGAAGGGCTCCAGGTAGAAGCCCAGAGTTGGGGTGTGTGGGGGGTGGTGGAAGGCAGGCTGAGACGTGTGGGGTCCCGACCGTGTACAAGCTGAGGGTATAGGGAGGTCAGGTTTGGGAACATGGAGAAAGAGAGTCAGAGGCGTCAAGAGGGAGAGTGTTTTGCAGAGAGGTGGGAATGTGGTCGAAGAATGTTGGGAAATGGGGAAATTGGGAAAAGGGGGTGGGTATGTGAGTGGCTCAGGGCCCAGAGGAAGAGGGGGTGGGACAGAGCCCCGAAGTAGTAGCAGCCTGAGGCCTGGGGTTAGTCTAGGACCCCTGTTGACTCAACTGGTTCTTGTACCTGATGGACTGAAAATTGCACCCAGAATCCCGTTTCCGAAGGCACAGTTCCACGTGGCCTTATTTGTTTTGGAAGCAAGTATCCTGAATACTTGCTTGCTTTTCGTGCCTGTCAAAACCACAGGCACCAATGGATTGGCAAGAGGGCAGAGGTTTTGTCCTGTTTCATCTTTGGCTTCCTGAGGCTGGGCATGCACACGCTAGCCGGACAAATGAATGAATTACACTGTTCTCAGAAAGGGGATCCCCTGTTTTCAGCTGTCTCACCTCAAACTGCCCAGAAGTGGAGAGCGATGGCATGTGCCCTCCTCAAGGGCGGTTTGTGTGGGCCTTTTATGGGGTTAGTGCCTCACAATGAGAACGGGGTTTTGCGCACTCTCAGCTACGGTACCGGCTCTGGGCAGGTGTTTCCTGGGCAGGTGCTGGTGCCGTGATCATGCCGGGGCACGGTGGAAGCACAGAGCTACCTGGGCTCAGCATGGTGGGAAATGTTGACTCTTCTCAGTTAAATCAGCATTTAAGGAAAAGGTGGTTCCCTGGGCCCCAGTGGCAGCCTGACCTTGCCGTCCCTGTATGGGTCACCACCCATGGACTGGGGCATGCCAGGCTTCCCTGTCCGTCACTGTCTCCTGGAGTTTGCTCAAATTCATGTCCACTGAGTCAGTGACGCTGTCTAACCATCTCAGCCTCCGCTGCCCTCCCCTCCGTTTGCCTTCATTTTTTCCCAGCCTCCGCTGCCCTCCTCTCCCTTTGCCTTCATTTTTTTCCCAGCATCAGGGCTCTTCCCTGTACCCGCAGCATTCTCTTGTGTCTTCGGATTTAGACAGTCCTGGGTCTCCTTTGTCACTTCCCAGCTGTGTGGCACATAATACTGTCAGGGCAGGTTGATCTTTGGATTAAACGGGTTCATTTCGGAGGCCTCTGATTTTTTCCTTCAGAATCCACCTGTTTCCTGCTTTATTTACTCATTCAACCAATATTTGCATGTCCACCTGTGCCAAGCGTCAACAATGGCGAACAGTTCCTTCCCTCGTGTTCGGCCTCCTCTGGGGAGACAGATGTAAGCAAATACAGTAAACCTGATAGCTTCAGACAGGGAGAAGTGATTTGAGGAAACAGTCATGTGAGTATGGTGGGTGGGGCCGTGGGTGACTCCGCCTAGGGTGGTCTTTGGAATGAGAGGGTGGATGGACTTCCGGGACTTGGGCCTCTCTTGCCCTCATGGCTCCAGGCTCGGCTCCTCTTCCAAGGCCTGGCCCCCGTGGTCTCAGGCACAGCCAGTAGTGGGGCTTGGGGTCGGCGCTGGGGCGCCGGTCGTACAGCGCAGGGTGGGCCTTGGGTCTGTGTGCACGTTTGGTTTGGGGAAACTCAAGAGAGAGATTTCTGCCTCCAGGAACTGCATGGCAGACAGCAGTCTTTGATGGCAGAAGGTCTCACAGACGAGAAAAGGTCAAAGACATCGCTCAGGAAGGTTAAAAAAATAAAGCAAAGATAAAGGGTGAAACAAAACAGAACTATTGTGGCTCTCCTTTGGGGTTCAGAGAAGTGTCTGAAGGAGAGTCTTTCCCTTTGGCTGCAGTGGGACCTCCTCCTGTCTTTGGGGGCACCAGGCCCACCTGGGTACGCTAGACCTCACATTTGGGACAGATTTGGCAAAATCCGTAAACTAAAACATTTGCTATTTGGAATAAGGACAGTGAGTGAGTGTCACGTTTGTCATACCGAGACAGCTACCTTGACAGCAACCCCAGGCAGAAATGGGCACCGTCGTCAGAACCCGCCGGACTGGTGCCTGAGTGCTGGGCCTGGCACTTCCTAACTCTGTGACCTTGGCCAAATTACTAATCACTCTAAGCATCCATTTTTTCATCTTGGATTAAAAGACTTATTGTAGGGGTTGCTGTGAGATTCAAAGGAGCCTAAAGGCTCCCAGGATGAGCCACAGAGCCTTAGTAGGCAGGCCCTTCACTCATTCACTGATTCATTCATTCCACACAGAGTGCTTGCCACGTGCTTGTCGATGTTTGAGGCCCTGAGGATACACCAGTGACCAAATCAGACAAAAATGGCAAACATCCCTGCCCCTATGTGACACCCACCTTCTAAGGGGGAAGGGGTGCCATATATGATAAATAAAATCACTAAGTGTCAGACTTTATCTTTTTGGGCTCCAAAATCACTGTACATGGTGACTGCAGCCATGAAATTAAAAGACGCTTACTCCTTGGAAGAAGAGTTATGACCAACCTAGATAGCATATTGAAAAGCAGAGACATTTCTTTGCCAACAAAGGTCCGTCTAGTCAAGGCTATGGTTTTTCCAGGGGTCATATATGGATGCGAGAGTTGGACTGTGAAGAAAGCTGAGCGCCGAAGAATTGATGCTTTTGAACTGTGGTGTTGGAGGAGACTCTTGAGAGTCCTTTGGACTGCAAGGAGATCCAATCAGTCCATTCTATAGGAGATAGCCCTGGGTGTTCTTTGGAAGGAGTGATGCTAAAGCTAAAACTCCAGTACTTTGGCCACCTCATGTGAAGAGTTGACTCATTGGAAAAGACTCTGATGCTGGGAGGGATTGGGGGCAAGAGGAGAAGGGGACGACAGAGGATGAGATGGCTGGATGGCATCACTGACTCGACGGACGTGAGTCTGAGTGAACTCCGGGAGTTGGTGATGGACAGGGAGGCCTGGCGTGCTGCGATTCATGGGGTCGCAAAGAGTCGGACAAGACTGAGCGACTGAACTGAACTGAAGTGAAACGTGCGGGCTGTCAGACAGCGTTAAGTGGTGTCAGAAGAATAGAGAGCAGAAGCGAACACGTGCTTTGCGATGGGGTGGGGGCCTGGGCTGCTGGCTTCAGTGGGGCAGCTGGGGAAGGGCCTCGGGGCCGCGGCCTGAGATAAGCGCTCCGCCACCGTCGGAGTGCGGTCCGGGGAAGGGACTTCAAGGGCCGAGGGTGGCAGGGCCTGATGGCGGGGCCTCAGAGGTCACGGCTCACGCTCTGGGCTTCCTCCGAGCGACATGGGAACCACAGGAGGCTCTGAGCAGAAGCATCGGGGTCCTCAGTGCCGCACTGGCCGCAGCCCGGTCCTCTCCGCGCGCCTGCGTGGGCCAGAGCTGCCCGCCCGGGAGGGCGGCGACGGCGGCCTCTCTCAGAGCCGCTCCGGCGTCGCCTTTGAGATAAACTGGTTTCACAGTTTTGCCAAGAGGTAGATACGGAAGAAAAGGGCTAGGGCCAGGGCCAGGCTGGAAACAGAGCCCTGAAGTCCCTTTCCGCCTCACCCCGCACCACCGTCCTGATCACTCCATCGCGAGGAACCAGCTCGGTGCCGGGCTTGCGGGGTTCCGGCAAGAGCGTGTGGAAGGCTCACACGCTAGCTACGGGCGAGAGGCCGCGCGAGCCGGGCGCCAGCGCAGACCCCCGGGCCGGCGGCGTCAGTGGGCGGGGGCAGCGTGGGGGCATTGCCGGGGCTGGGGCGGGGCGGGGCCGGGCCGGGTGGACTCGGAGGGCTGCGTATCGGCCCCTTCTCGGCCCACACCCCGCCCGGCTCCGAGGCCCCCGCAGCTGCCTGCTCCTCCCGATGGTCCCCCGCTTCCCGTGAGCCAGGGCCGTGATCCAGCCTCCCCCTTCATTCGGACTCTGCCTGCGGCTGCGTGGCCGCGCTCTCTCTGAGCCTGCTTTCCTCCTCAGTGAGATGGGCTGATAACGCCCGCTCCGGCCGGTGGCTGTGAGGATGGAGTGGGTTGTGGTACCTGCAGAACCGGGGTTCGCCCTCCCCTGACTCTGGGCGAGGCTGGCCAGTCCTGGGTCTCCCCTGCTGGGGAAGAAGCGCAGAGACCCTGAGACACACTCCTGAGCAGTGCCTAGTCGGACACCTGCGTGGCCAGGAACAGGGCAGTCACTCCGGAACACCCCCCAGACGGCACGGGCCTCTCCTCCCCCAGGACGCTCAGCCGCTCAGACAGTTCGGTCATTGGGAACAGTTGGGCCCTAATGAGTGTGTCTTCTGGAAGGAACCACCGCCCTTCTGCTTAGGTGTGATCTTGAGATCCTTTAATTACCCCTTAGTGATGGACGGGTAGCGAACTGATAGAAAGAGTATCTGGGGAGAGGGGGCAAAGTCTGGTCACCAAGTGTAGGCCGTCGGGTGGAGTGAGGGTCTTGCCTAGGCCAATTGCTGATGTTCCTGTGCTTCCCAGGGGCCCCGGGCAGCACTGTGGCTTCCTGTTCCGGAGGCGGGCTGTGCTTGTTCAGGCCCCTGGAGTGTTCCCAGAGAGGGGCAGGCGTTGGTGGACGGGAAGTGGGGCTCCCCGCCGGCCCGAGGAGCTTCTTCGGAAACCAGGCCGAGGTGCAGCTGAGAGCCTGCGGCGGGGTGAGGAGGTGGCCCTAGCCTTTAGGAGAATCCCGGGGTGTCCCCGACTCCCCGAAGTCCACCCCCCAGACCCAGGGGAAGGGGACTGTGGAGACGTGGCCTCCTTCAGGAACGGCTTCTTTGGAGGCTCCTGGGGTGCCCCCAACTCCCCAAAGTCCACCCTCCAGACCCAGGGGAAGGGGGCTGCGGAGTCCCCTACTGGCCCTCCCCGGCCGGGGCGCATCTCGCTTTCAGACGGTCTGTCTTGCTGTCCTCCGAAGCACGTGCCTTTGTGGAAGCCCACCTGTCCTGATTCTGGGACCCGGAAGATGCAGTTGTCCGATGGTAGCGCGCCAGTGGCTCTAAGCCGCCCGGTTCGTGGTTGCTGTGGTCAGGGCAGGAGGCCGGGGCTGCCGAGCTCCGCCCCCCTCCCCTCCCCGCAACGAACCCCTGCCCCCGACGTTAGGGCGGGGGCCTCAGGCTGGGGCGATCAGGAGGGCGGGTTCCGCCAGTCCTGCCCTCCAGGCCGTGGCGCCCCCTCCCTCGGCTGACTTGGCTCCCGGACCCCGCCCTCCCCGAGCTGCTCCTCTCTCCCCGGAGCTCGTGGCGTTGGGCTCCGTGGGCCTCTCTGCAGGTCGGAAGCCTTCCCGTCCGTCAAGATCCTCGTGCGTTTTCCCCCAGCCGTCCTTTCCTCCCAGAAAGGGCCCTTCGCCTCTGAGAAGACAAGCGCAGAGTGAGACCCGCACACGTCAGTATTCACACTGTCCTGTCGCGGAAGCGCCCCGGTGGCCCGCAGGGCAGGCCGCACTCACTGGCGCAGTTATTCTTTCCCTTTAAGTTTCCTTTGAAGGAAGGGCTAAGGTGCTTAAAAAACGAAGCAAACAAGCAAACACACACACTTGAAACCCACTGATCTGGTCCAACACCCCCACCCCCCGTTATAGATGAAGGAAAGGACCCAGGGAGAGAGGAGTCTTCCTTAGCCACCCGCAGGGAGTGGCAGAATCCAGCAGCAGCCGGGCTCAGAGGTCTGGACCTGGGTCAGAGTGAAACTCCACCTCGGGAAGGCCCGTGTAGACAGTGGAGACGCATATCCAAGGTTCCTCTTCTGCAGCACTTGGGGCCAGGGGCGTCTCAGGCTGCAGAAATTTTCAGAGTGTATTGTACATACTAGACCTTACACGACAGTCCTAGTGGGGTCAGGGACAGTACTTCATGGGAAACAATCAAGGTTTCTGCTTCAAAACATATCAACTGTCATTGCCAAAGGGATAAAGTCACTCTAAAGAGCCTCATGTTGGTTCAGTTTAACTGCCCAATAAGTTAACAGCGAAAATGAGCTTTGTTTTGTAGAGAGGTCTGGAGTTTGGAAATTACAGACACGGGGTTGTAATCTGTAATGATAGTGCTGGACTGCAAGGGCGGCTGGAAGGACCAGCCGAGAACAAAACGAAACAAGCCCAGGAGCGCCTGGCAGTGCTTCGCGGGGCCGTCGCCCTCCGAGCGTCTCCCGCCTCCCGGCTCAGGCCCCGGCCTTCCCCACGGCCTGCCGGGCGTGTGCCCCGTCTGGCCTCCCGGCGGTGCTTGCTTGCAGAGGGCAGAGCGCGCGGCCCGCTGGAACAGCCGTCAGCCCCATGGCCGGCGCCTGGTGTGCTCAGTTGAACAGACTTTCACACAGGGAGGCTCCTGCTTAATCGGAACTGGCCCTTCAGGACGAACGGCCGAGGGCTTCCAAAAGGGCCAAGGAACAAGTGACGACCCTGTCTCCGGGAGAGCTGTTCTGTGGGGACTGGCGTCGGGCAGTCGGGCCAGCCAGAGGCCCCCTGGCTGGCAGTCCAGTGCTTGCCACCTCCACCGTTTCCTCCTTCCTGATTGAGCCCTGATTTCCTTCAGCCCGTCTGGGTGCCTTGAGTTTACAGGAGCTGGACCTTGGCCCCTGGGGGGTCGGTCCGTCGCTTGTCACTGTTCTGTGACAAGCAAGCTCCAGCCCGTGAGATATCAGAGGCCTTTGCCGTTGACGGGCTTCTAGGAGGGATGTCTTCACGCTGCAGGTTGTCACACATGCTCCAGCGGGAAGAAGAACGTTACCGCGTCCTGTCCTGGACGTTGTTGCCCCAAAGCCGCGGCCGTCTTGCGCAGGGAGCTCCCGGCCCAGGAGGGAGGCCCACGGAGTGCGGGTCGCGGAAGTCGCACTGCTGAGCCCCTGGCACTCACCCCCCGCCAGCCCTGCCCTGGGCTTTCTGCCACGCGAGATGGCGAGCTTCCTGCAGAAGCCGTGTGGACGCAGCATTTGGTCATCACTTGCAGCCTGGCGCCCCCTTCTCTCACCCAGGGAGCGGCCCCGGGAAGGGCCTTCGGGCAGGTGGGCTCCGCAGGCCGTGGAGGCCTCCAGACCTCTGCCTTGTGTGAAAGCCAGTTCTTCCATCTGAGTGGCCAGGAAGAGGGAAAGGCTATTCTTTTTAATTTTGAATTTTTATACAATTTAGAAAGGTTATTTTCCTTTTATAGTTATGAGAAAATATTGACTACATGCCTTGCGTTGTAGAATACATCCTTGAATCTCTCTTTGAGCCCAGGACTTTGCCCACTTCCCCAGCCTGTAATCACTAGTTTGTTCTCTTTATCTGTAGTGTCTTAGTGGCTCAGTTGTATCCAACTCTTTGCAATCCCATGGACTGTAGCTCACCAGGCTCCTCTGTCCATGGGATTTCCCAGGAAAGATACTGGAGTGTGTTGTCATTCCCTTATTTGTCTTTCTGTCTGACTTATTTCACCTGGAGGAGGAAACAGCACCCACTGCAGTATCTTTCCCATGGACAGGGGAGCCTGGCGGGCTGCAGCCCACGGGGTCGCAGAGTCGGACGCGGCACATGCCCTCCACCTCCATCTGTGCTGCCGCAGACGGGAAGGGGTCTCTCTCAAAACCACCCCCTGCAGCCGCCAAGACGAGCAGAGTCTGGCAGGCAGGTGAGCCACGTGCCCCGTAGGCTGCAGAGGGCAGCCGCTCCCCAGGGACCCTGACGGCGGGGCCGTCGCCCTGCACGCCCCTCCAGGCCTGTCGCCGTTCATGGGGCGCAGAGAGCGGTGGAGAGGCCAGCACCAGGAGGTGGAGAGGCTGGAACCAGGCGGAACAGACGCTGTTTGGCCCTTTCCCGGGCCTGCCTGGCGTGCAGAGTCCCCAGGCCTTTGCCCTCTGAGTGACCTTGTGCACATGACTTGAGCCACTGAAGCCTTAGTTTTCCTGACTCCATGAGTGTTGAAACAGTGCCGGTAAGGAGGCAGAGTGAACAGGCATGTCTTGAGCTTCTGCTGTGTGCTGGATTCCAAGCGTGAACTTTTACACGGATCCCAGTTGATCGTCACAATCGAGGGGGGTGCGGCTGGGGTTGTGATTCCCACTCAAGGCACAAGTGGACCAACGCGTGATGTTCACGAAAGGATTCTCGCCCGCCTGTGACTCTCGTTCCATTATTCGACACTAGCGTTTTTCTAAATTTTTCAGATCAGAGAATCACCAAGCTGGCATGTTAGAATGCAGATTGCAAGGCCCCTGGACACACCTGGTGACTGATGCAGCCTGTCCAGGGAGGGGACCAGGCTTCCCTCTTTACAAGCCCGCGGGTGATGCCCGTGGTGCTGGTCTGTGGACATGCTCAGGGGAGCCCTGAGTTAAGAGAGCCGGGACACTGTGGATCCCAGACCCCTCCTGTGGGTGGGGATTCTCTTAGGCCGAGATGCGGACTGGAAACCTGCCTTTATCATCAGGCCTGGAAGACCCTGCGCTCAGCCACGATTCTCAGCATTTACGGAGCACCTCCCCTGGGTGGGCTGCCCCAGAAGAGGCTGAACAAGCCGGTCACTGGCTCAGGGCGCTTCCAGCTCGGGTAGCCATTCAACCTCCGGGCGGCCAAGTCAAAGGCTGACTCGCACCTGGCTGGGCCCCAGCTCCTGCTCTGGGAGGTCTTGGCAGGGCGGGGTTTGGGGAGCAAGGCTGTTGAGCAGCACCCAGGAGACTGCAGCCCTGGGCTTCCTGAGCCCACGGGATCTTCTGGGGTGGGGCCGGGTGTCATCTGGGCTGGGCAGAACCGGAAAGCATCACAGGGGCTCCTGGGAGCAGCTGGGGTCCTGGGGGCTGCGCAGTGGCTGAGGCTGGCGGAGCGAGCCTGTAGGGCAGGGTCTCACTCCGGTCGGCCTGAGCTGCTCCCGGCTTTAGCAGCGGGCGGTGTCCTGTATCCCGGGACCCCCTCAGTCCTGGGCAGCGGGCCGGTGGGTCACCACATGAGGTGGATGCGGGTATCTTAGCAAAGAGGAGAGGAGCCTTGAGCAGGAGAAAGCACTGCCTGGTTTATACTCGGGTTCAGTCCTGGGCTGACGTTTACTGCTCCTCTGGCCTGGGGTGAGTCACTGAGCTGCTCTGAGCCTCACTCTTTATCTCGACAGTCGCTTTCAGGAGCAGATAAGACTGAAGTTTCCAGCATCAGCACCCTCTGGAGCTGCCTGGCTGAATCATGAGGTTTGGGTGTGGGGGGAGGGTGGAAAGTTCCAGATACTTAGGCCTTTTCAGGGCGTGGGGGGAGCGGGCAGGATAGCAGTAACAGATGACAGCAAGGTGCTCGGCGGGCTGGGGGAGGGTTGCTGTTGCCCTGAATCGTGGCTGAGGTGCGAAGCTGACAGCCACCGGGACGGGCCTCAGACTGGTGAGCGCCTCAGCCCAGCTCTGATGGGCGCCTCAGGCCTCCTCTTCCAGCCGAGCCTGGCCGCCCCCGGGGGGCACGGCCTTTGGATCTTCGGTTCATTGCTGTGCCCTAAGCACCAGTCATGTGGCTGGCCCACAGCAGGTACCCAACGAATTTTTTGTTTTTAACTTTTTATTTTGTATTGGGATATAGCCACCAGGGCTTCCCTGGTGGTTCAGACAGTAAAGAATCCACCTGCAATGCGGGCCTGCAATCCCTGGGTTCTCTGGGTTGGGAAGATCCCTGGAGGATGGAAAGGCTACCCACTCCAGTATTCTGGGCTGGAGAATTCCATGGACAGAGGAGCCTGGCAGGCTACAGTCCACGGGGTCACAAAGACAAGACTGAGCTACTGAGTGCACACGCGTAACCAGTGCATTAACCATGCCGTGACAGTTTCCAGTCAGCAGTTGTATCCATTCTCCCCCAAATTCCCGTCCCTGAACTAATTACTAAGTGAACAACTTGGCCTCTGCTCTGGAGGAGTTAACTTGGATGTGTTTACTCATCAAGCACCTACTGAGCACCGCCTGGGTCCCAGCCCGTCCTGAGGGCCCAGAACACAGTGACTGCGGAGTCCAGTACACAGAGGCTGGGCAGACGTGGTCAGGCCCGGGCACAGGGCGGTGGTGGCCCCAGGCAGGGAGCATCCCTGCACGGCCGCCTCTCAGCCTCCCAGGACCGCCGCTGGGCTTGCCAGGGGCCAATGGGAGGCTGTGGGGACAGGGGCCTCCTCCCCGTCTCTGGGGAAGCTGCAGGGCAGACGCCTGCCGGAAGGCCCATCCCAGGGAGGGTCTCCAGGTACCCGTCTGCCCCTGACCCCCCTCCTTGTCACGCCCGGCTGCATGCTGGGCCCCCTCGAGGGGCTGCCATCCCTCACCCATGAGATCAGATCAATCTCTCTCTCCAGGTGGTCAGCTGGTGAGACGGCACTGCTCGGGGGAAGCGGTGCCAAGTGCAGGACCCGTGGGGAACGCCACAGCCCCTTCCTGGCTGCCAGGCACCGGGCCCAGGGGGTCGGCTCCCCGTGGAGCCCTGGGCGCTAGAGAAGCGGCCTCCGCGGCCCTTTGCAGACGGCCTGGCACATGCCGGTAGTGCCCGTCACCTTCTTCCAGGAATCTCACCTGGGGCCTGGGGAGAGCTCCGCCAGGCCCCTCACACCTCGCTTGCTTCTGACACCTTCCTGGGAGTCCCTGGTGGTCTTTGCACACCGCTGGACAGGGGGGTGGTGCCCCCTCCCCGCACATGCTGCTCCTTGAAGGTGGGGACTGAATGGGTACTTGGATCTGCAGGAGGACCTTGTGGATTCCATGAGGGTACATGGCTAACGCGTCATGTGGGGCTGGCTTCCTGCGAGCATGTCCAAGCCTCCTGCACTGCTGTGATAACACCCCCTTCTCTGCTGGACTCACTTCCTGCCTGGCTGAGCTCTGGGGACAGGCCAGGCCAGCTCCCCGCTTGCGCCTTTCCGGCTGCCTTGTCTCTCCTTAGACGGGGTTTCTCTAGGGGAAGGTGTGCGTGTGTGTGAGTGTGTGTGTGTGTCTAGCACGCTCGTCATTCTGCCAGCACCGTGGACGGTGGTCTCTATGCCCAGCCCGACTCTCCCAGCGCCGTGAACCGTGGTCTCCATGCCCAGCCTGACTCTCCCAGCGCTGTGGACGGTGGTCTTTATGCCCACCCTGACTCTCCCAGCGCTGTGGACGGTGGTCTTTATGCCCACCCTGACTCTCCCTGCGCTGTGGACAGTGGTCTCTTGCCTGGCCTGACTCTCCCAGCGCCGTGGACCGTGGTCTCCATGTCCAGCCTGACTCTCCCAGCACCATGGACGGTGGTCTCTATGCCCAGCCTGAGTCTCCCTGCGCTGTGGACCGTGGTCTCTATGCCCACCCTGACTCTCCCTGCGCTGTGGACCGTGGTCTCTATGCCCAGCCTGTGCTCCGGCCTCATGTTGTGCACACAGGAGGTTTTGGCACGAAGCCTGCACTCGGATGCCCGAGGCTTTCCCAGACGCCGTTTCCGCCAGCCTCCTCCATGCCTTGTCTTTGCCTCGTGCGCCTTGGACGTCAGGAGGAGTTCCAGGAGGCTGAGCCCTGAACCGGCCATGGTTTAAGCAGAGAAGGTGCAGAGCGGGGCCCTGGGGCGGGGGTAGGTCTCGTCTCCGTGAGTGTCACGGCCTGACTGACCAGGCACCTGGGCATGGAGGTAAGGGCACAGGTGATATGTTACCAGGATCACAGCGTCTGATAAGTCATCAGCACAAAGGTCTTAGCCTTCACTTTGGGTGACGGGGAAGCCAGGGCAGGGCTTGAGGGGAGGGATGATGATCCGACTAAATATTAAAAAAACAGATCACGGCATCCGGTCCCATCACTACAGGCAAACAGAAGGGGGCAAGGTGAAACAGTGACAGATTTCCTCTTCCCAGGCTCCAGAATCGCTGCAGACGGTGACTGCAGCCCTGAAATCAGAAGGCGCTTGCTTCTCGGCGGGAAAGCGATGACAAACCCAGAGAGTGTGCTGGAAGCAGAGACGCTTCTCTCCCGACAAAGGGCCACACAGTCAAGGCTGAGGTCTTCCCGGGGTCACACACGGCTGTAAGAACTGGACATAACGAAGGCAGAGCACCAAAGAATTGATGCCTTTGAACTGTGGTGCTGGAGAGGACTCCTGAGAGCTCCTTGGACAGCAAGGAGATCAAACCAGTCCATCTTAAGGGAGATCAACCCTGAATATTCACTGGAAGGACTGATGCTGAAGCTGAAGCTCCAGCATTTTGGTCATCTGATGTGAACAGACAGCTCATGGGAAAAGTCTCTGATGCTGGAAAAGATCGAGGGCAGAAGAAGAGGGCATCAGAGGATGAGATGGCTGGACAGCATCACTGATGCATTGAACATGAACTTGGGCAAACTCTGGGAGACGGTGAGGGACAGGGAGGCCTGGCGTGCTGCAGTCCATGGGCTCGCAAAGTGTCAGACACGACTGGGCGACTGAACAGCAGCAAGAACATGACATGATCCGTCTTGGATTTGAAACAGGTCAGGGCATCCGATCCGTGTTTTCTAGTTGAGGTGTGTGCCCTTCTCTTCCCCACCCCACTGGTTCGGCCCAGCCCCACCTTCCCATGGGTCTGGCGGAGAAATGCTGTGGCCTTGCTGACCATGTGGCTTGGTGGCCAGTGGCCTCAGAGGCACCGCCCTCCTCCAGCAGCAGCTCTGCCTCCCCTCCCAGCACGTCCCCCAGGCGCTTCTGCTCTGCTTGGGCCCTGAGCGGCCTCCGAAGGCCATGCTCCCACTCCTCGCTCCTGCCATTCGGTTGCTGAGTCACGTCTGGCTCTCAGCGACCCCATGGCCTGCAGCCCACCAGGCTGCTCTGTCCCTCGCTCCTGGCCTGGCCTCATTCAGGTTGAGGAAACAGAATTGAGTAGGGGAGCCGCTGATCTCCTCCCTGTAAGGAGACCCACTCTCCCTCTTCCTGGCATCATGGACCCCGTTCTTCCAAGGCCTGCAGCCCCCTGGCCTCTGCCCTGAGCCCCTCCCGCCCCTGCCCCCTAGACTGGCCTCTGCAGGCCTCTCTCTGCCCCCTGGGCCCGTCTTCTCTGTCTGCTCCTCTGGACCGTGCCCTGTGGGATGCACTTGTCCCTAGACTCCCTGTCAGAGCCGCCCTCTCATCGCTGTCTGATCACGGCCTTTCCTCATCTGCTCTGCCCTCCCTGGCTCCCCGAGCCGTCTCGTGTCAAGGTAGCCTTCCAGTGTTGCCTCCACGTGGCCGAGTGTTGTGGTTATGTTGATGCTCTCATTTTCCTGAATTCCGGCTGCTCTGACCCACCCAACCACGCCCTCTTTCCAGTGACTTCTATCTTGGTCTCTTTCCTGTGCCTTCCTCCACAGCCTTCCCCAGCTTTGACCCCTCATCTCCCTTCCTTCATCCACTGACTTGATTTCTCTACTTGGATATCAAATGCCCTTTAGCCTGGTTAACACAGAGCTTGTGGGAATGTTCTTCCTTACTCAGTAAATGCAAAGTAGTGCCACGGTCCACGTTATCATGCCATCTAAGATCCAGAAAGGGTCTTGAATCCTGTCCTTTCCTTCCCTCAACCCGCGTTAGTTTCCTGTTGCTCCTGTAACGAGTTGTCACAGGTATCCCGACATAAATCCACGCACATTTGTTCTTTCAGGGTTCTGGAGGCCAGAAGCAGGGGATGGGTCCCCTCGGGTCGCGTCCCTTCTGGGAGCCCCGGGAGGAGCCGTCTCCCACCTCTGCGCGCTGCCATGTTCTTGGCTCGGGGCCCCGCCTCCGCCTCTGAAACCGGCGGTTCAATGTCCTGCAGCCTCTCCGTCTCTGCGCCGGTCAGCATGTCTCCCCTCTGACTCTGACCCGCCTGCCTCTCTCCCCCAAGGGCCCGCCAGGTGATCCAGGATAATCCTCCTATCTCAGGATCCTTAACTTAATCACATCTGCAAAGTCCCCTCTGCCATGCACGCTGACATTCCACAGGCTCCAGAAGTTAGGACGCGCTGGCTTCATTGGGGTGGGGGCTACCGTCCTCTCTGCTGTACATCCAGTCCTTTCCGTTAGCTAGTCTGGCTTACTTTACCTCCAAGTTACACCAGGCTCCGAGAGGATGCTATCCTCTCAGCCGTCTGCATGGCAGGCTTCCCATCATTCACGCCAGGCGTCCGCTTCTCCGGGGCTCCTGCTCTGACCTGGT
Source organism: Bubalus bubalis (assembly GCF_019923935.1). NCBI lineage: Eukaryota > Metazoa > Chordata > Mammalia > Artiodactyla > Bovidae > Bubalus > Bubalus bubalis. Next base: position 859,032 of record NC_059167.1, read on the forward strand.
TTTGGGTGGCCGTGAACACACTCCCCGTGACGCCGCCCCGCCCTCTCTGTGTGCACCTCTCACGGCCGTTGGGCCTTTCTCTGCTTTGTCTCATCTCTGTGCAGACACAGCTCTCCAGGGCGGAGGTGTCTCCCGTCTTGAGGCCTGCCCTGTGCCCCCAGCGCCGGCAGGTGTGAGCTCAGTGCAGACACTGGGTCCTGTTTTAAACACCTTCAGCTCTGGGAGCTGGGGGGGCTTCTCCCAGGGGACCCCAAAAGGTGCTTAGACACTGCACGGGGCTCTGGCGGAGAGGGAGGCAGGCCCAGCCGTCAGGCGCCCTCTGGGGAGTCAGGCCCCGGAAGGATGCTGGAGTGTGAGTGCCCGCCACTCTCGATTCAGAGTTCAGTGTAACACGGCTGTGTGTTTTCATTTGAAGTGACTGAGTCATGCTTTGCGTGGATGACAGATGTAAGTGGTCCTTAAAATCGAATAGTTCAGAGGGGACACAGTGCAAGCGGCTGCTTCCCTGCGTGTCTCCGTGCCCTCTCACTCCCTGCCCCCGACACGGCCACGGTCGTGTCCTTTCTGGGGGTCCCCGTCGGAAGCGCCCCGTGTACCTGTGTGTGTGCTAGAGGGTCTGCCGTCCGTCTCCGGCTCTCACACGGAGCACTGACACACGGAACTCTGTATTTTGTCTGTCTTTGAGCTGTTACCTATCACCAGTGGAACGCTTAGTGTCTTAAAACAACCTCTTTCATTATTTTTCATGACTCTGGGCTTGCCAAACCTTGCTCCTGCCTCAGCGGCTGGGGGCCAGCTCAGGGACGCTGTTGCTTGTGGCCTTGCAGTCTCCTGGGTCCAGACCAGCCGAGCATGTTCTCCCAGTGGTTGTGTTGCAGCAACATGGAGGTGGAAGGGAGTGAGCTCCTTTTGAGCTTCTGTGCATCGCACTGGCTCCTGTCATATCAGTTGCAGCAAGTTGCGTGGCCGTGCCCAGGGTCCACGGGAAGGCCATGACGTGTGCAGATTCAGGCAGACACGTGCCCGGGGTCCAGGGGAAGGCCACGAAGTGTGCAGATTCAGGCAGACACGAGGAAGGGCCTGGGGCAGTTTGTGCGATCAGGCTACCGTGAGTATTTGCATCTGTTCCCTTTGTTTATTGGACACCGCCTGTCCCACTGCCCGGGGCCACCGCCACTCATTTAACAGGACCCCTGTCACCTCCGCCCTTTGCATGAAGGCCGCCTGCAGTGAGCGTTCTTACATGGACCGCTTTGTGCTAAGAGTGCGTGCACCCATGGGAGAGTTTCTGAGCTGGAGTTTCTGGGTCGGGTGGTGCGGGATTCCGCACGTTGTTCTGCCGGTGTTGTAGCTGTTGCTGAATCGCTCTCTGCAGACACTCACGTCAATGTCTACTCCTTCCAACACCATCTGATGGTCTCTGTTTTCCTGTAACAGGCTTTGGGAAGCAGGAGGATCCCAGATGCTGTGAGCGTTAAGATCCCCATAGTTTACAGGAAGCCACTGAGAGGGGCTGGAGTTCACCGAGGTCACATGCAGCCTGAGAGGTGGGAGCCTGGCCATCCTTGCCCAGTAACAAAGGGGAAAAACCAGTTCCTCCTTCTGTAGGGCTTGGTTTTTCCTCTTGGATCTGAGTCAGGCAGGAGTAGTTTGAATACATCTAATGCCTTCCTATTGACATAGAAACTGAGCCGTTGAGATTTTTTGCGTTGATATCAAGCGCTCCTTGGAGCAGAGGGGAAAGCTGATGTCTTTTCTTCCCCATCGGATCAAATCTCTGGGTGCAGCTGTTCGCCCGCAGAGGGAAGCTATGAGGAAGGGGCAGGGGCTTCCGTGGCTCCCCGGGGGCTGAGGCCGCCGGAGCGTGGGCTGGTCGGAACCAGAACCCCCTAGGGGCCAATTCCCCAGGCTCTTCGAGGTGAGGGCCCTGGGGAATGGTCTCTGTTTGGCTTCAGGCTTCTTCTCTGTTTGGAGCCGCCGGTTTCTGCCGCCTCAAAGCCCTCATGCCGCCTGCCCGGGAAACGTGAAGGACTCCTGGCCCCCTCCCCGCCTCCCTTTGGTCATGCGAGACTACCCGGGGGAGCAGGAGAGGACCTGGAAACTCCTGTCCCCGCTCGGTCGGGGCTGCGGAGGAAGCCGGGCCCCGTGCCTAAAGCCGACGTCCGCTCGGTTTGTGCCGGGAGACCCGGCAGGCCCAGCCCGGCTTCGCGGCCCGGCTCCAGGACAGATGGACTCGGGGGGCCCTTGGACATCGCAGCTTCTCTTGGGCCGACTCCCCACCGGAGCCGGAGGTGGTGGCGGGCTCCGCGTCAGGCCGCGTCTGCAGGACCCGGGGCGATGCGGACGCCAGCCGGCGTTTGGCGCGGGGCGGCTCTTCCGGTGACGGACGCTGCTCAGTGTCTGCGACGCCGGCTGGACTGTGGGCCTCCCGAGCGCAGGGACTGTCTCGGAGAGCCCTGTAGCCCAGGTGGATCCAGCGTAACCGTTCTGGGAAATAGTAAGTCCTAAATAAATGGAAAAAAAATAGAGCTAGTAACAGACACTTAGTCAGCACCTGCTCGGCACTATATGCGTCACTTACACTATCTCTAGTCCTCACAGTTGCCAAAGGTGAGAAAACTAAGGCTCAGAGAGGCTAGCAACCTGCCCAGTGCCGCACAGCTGGGAAGAGAGGAGCAAGGCTTCAGGCCCAGGCCGTCCTAGGCCGACGCTGTTTCTCATGTCGTGCTCCTGGGCTCCCCGCCCGGGAGCACGCCCAGGGAGCACGCCCAGGCCCACTCTGCAGTCCCGCTGCCCCGCCCAGCTCCCGCTGTGTGAGTAGCAGGTGGGGGAGGAGACGGAAGTCTTTCGGATCAGGATTCTGGGTCGCGACTGGGAGGCTCTCCAGGCAGCCCTGGGGAGCGTCTTGCTTGCTGTCCAGTCCTCGGGGATCACTTTCCTCTGTTGCCTGATGTCCAATGTCTTGAAAACTATTTTTTTAATGTAAACTATCTTGATTTTGTGTTTTTTTTCAGATGGAAGGGTAAATTTTGTCCATCTTGTCTGTAAGGGAAAGTCTGTTTTTAACATTTTGATCTTCCTTTATTCTGTATTTAATTCTTTAATCCAGTGGGAATTAATTTTCTTGTGTGTCCCGAGGTATCTTTCTCCCTTGTGCATCATCGCCCTGGCATGTAGTGGGACACGCGGTTGGGCCATGACCACAGGGCCGTCTGTTTCTTTTGTCGATAGTGGATTCTGATCTGGAAGCCGTGGGTCCTTGGCCAGCACCCGGGAGCCTCCTCCATCACTAGGACTGAGCCTTGCAGCCTCTGGCCTCGTAATTTCTGCATAACATCTCCAGCATGAGCTGGTTGATACTTGTAAGATTTCTGCCTTCCTCATGGGGAGAGTGAGGGGCAAGGAAGTCACCTTTTTGAAAGGCAAGCCAAGAAAACTTAAATTTGCCCAGGAGATTAATTATAACCTGGAAGTTTAAAAAATTTCAAAACGGTTTTGTAGCCGCCGTGCTACCTTTCAAATTGAATTTTTCTCTTTGTCCAGAATGTGCAGCTCCTTCTAGAACTGAGGAACTGATCCTCGCCTACCTGACAGGAGACCCCCTCCCCACCACCTACCCATTCTCCCCTCCCTTCATGGTTCAGCTCTTGGAGTTTCCCCAAGCAGCTGGGCTGTGTCGCACCTTTGCATATTCTGTTCCTTCTGCCCAGAACGCCTTTCCACACATTTTCCTCCTTGCAAATAAATGCCCGTAACACACTTGGTGAAGGCTTTGTCTCCTCCTCCACACAGCCAGGGCTATACACATCTTTGTTGGAACACACTCCTCTGTCCATGGGATTCTCCAGGCAAGAATACTGGAGTGGGTTGCCAGGCCCTCCTCCAGGGGATCTTCCTGACCCAGGGGTTGAACCCTCATCTCTTATGTCTCCTGCATTGGCAGGCGGGTTCTTTACCACTAGCGCCACCTGAGAAGCCTGAAATAAGGGACACGGTCTTGTAACCCTAAGGACAGCCTCTTCTCTCAGCTAAACCCCTGCCTGGGCCCCTCCCCACTGCTCTGGAGTGCAGGGCTCTCTTCACATCTTGCATCGAGACTCTGGGGACTTGCCCCAGGGTCAGGAGATCAGTGAACACCAAGCATGCAGACCCTACCCAGCACTGGGGACTAGTTTTTACCCCTTCAGCTGTGCAGCTCTTTGTTTACAGAAACATTTTTGCAAGCCTAGGAAGTAAAAGGGACTTCCCCAGTGGTTCAGTGGATAAAGAATCTGCCTGCAATGGGATTCCATCCCTGGGTCGGGAAGATCCCCTGGAGGAGGAGAGGGCAACCCACTCCAGTATTCTTGCCTGAAAAATCCCACGGACAGATTACAGCCTGGTGGGCTAGAGTCCAGAGAGTTGCAGAGTCCGACACGACTGAGCAACTAAGCGAGCACAAGCACAGGGAAGTCAAGACCCACGAAACAGGAGAGGTGAAGAGTCAAGGCGCTCTACCAAAGCCCTCAGCTGGGTTCTGTGGAGTTCTGTTTAGAAAGCAGTCATCTTGGGGATGGATGTGGCCAAGTTTTCTCAGATAATGGTTCTCAACGGAAAGCCTGTTCTGTGTTTGGGAGATCTGCTGGGATACAAGTCTGGCCGCTGTAACAAAGGTCAGAGTAACAGTGACTGGAGCAGAACAAGGCGAAAGTTAATGTTTCTCTCTTGTGTCCCAGCTGGTCATGAGCAGCGTCCAGGGCTCGGTGGCCGCTCGTGGGTGTCGGAGACCAAGGCTTCCTGTGCCTTGCCGTCACCACCCGCAGAAGCTGGCTCCACCTGGTGCTCTGGGCAGGTGCCCGTCTCCCTTCTGAGCAGCTGGTGGGGGTGCAGCGGGCATGGACGCAAGCTCGTCCCCTCTCGGGCCCGGCCGTGATGCTCGCGTGTCCTGGCAGCTGTCCCTGCCCACGCGGCAGCTCCCTGCAGCCCAGGAAGCTGTGTGCACTGGTGAGCCCCGGGCACTCTGATCTAAAGGAAGGAGGGGAGGCCAAGTATTCCGGGGTGCCTGGCAGACGCTGCCAAAGGCAGGGACAGGCCGACCCTGAGGGGGCGCTCCAGACGCCTCTGCCGTTACTGAGTTACTTCACTTCCTGCGGGTTCTTCAGGCCTCCCCGTGCGGTCCAGGAGCGGCCGGGCAGCCGGGGAGGCTCCGGCGGGGCCTTCGAGGAGGTCAGCGGGAACGAGGCGCCGCCAGCGCGTCCTCAGCACCCAGAGCCCCCGACGGCCTGAGGACCGAACCCGGCGGGGCCGTGTCCCAGGCTGAAGGGTTTGGACATCACCCGCGGTGGCGGGGCTGGGGAGCGGGGACCGGGAGGCGCTGAGTTCTGAGCCCAGCTGGTCTCCTCACACCACCCGGGTCTCTGGGCACTTTGCTCAAGGCAAAGGCAGCTGGCCTGCGCGCCTTTCTTAGGCAGGCTGTCCCCTCGCCTGGCCTGTCCTTCCCCTCTTGTCCGCCAGCCCGGGGCCGCTCCTCCTCCGAGGCCCAGCTGAGCGCGGTGGCCCTCCAGGCCGCCGCCGCTGCTCCTGAGCGCTCATCGGCTCCATCCTGCAGCCCTGCTGCGGTCGCAGTGTGGTCCCCTTCTCATCCAGGGGGAAGCAGATGCTTCGAGAAGTGAGCTAACGTGCCCCGGCCCCGCACCTAGAAAGAGGCGCAGGGGGCCGCGGTGGCGCAGGGGGCCACGGTCTCTTGTCTGGTCTGCTGTCCGCCCGGGGATTCCGCTCTGCGTGCTGTTTCCAGAGGCCTGCGGAGGGCAGCGGCAGGGGGTGAGCCTGGTGATGAGGAGCAGGGTGGAGCGGTGCAGTGAGAGGGTCCTCGACTTACCTGTCAGAGCCTTTCTTAGAATTACCATCCCCCCACTGCTGAGATTAAACCCCAGGGCCAAAGTCACAGGGAGACACACAGATTTAAATCTAGGACTCTGAACCCCATTTTACTTTTTTATTTCTTAGAAACTTAAAGTATGCAGTAAAGAAATTCAATGTATACTGAATGCTTTTACCTCTCAGAAATAATTGCTATTAATATCCTGACATATATATTTTTTCTATAGTTTATACAAGAGTTCATTTTTTCTAAAAGTAATAGGAAATGATTCTGCTCAACAGAATTCAAACTTTAAAGATGAGAGCTTAAAAATTATTCCAAATGTTATCATTCAGAGATTCCTCTCATTTACTCCAGTGATAATCACTCTAGACATCTCTCTAGGGGCATAGACCGATTTAAAGAGGAGCAGACACCCTTGTATAAGCAGCGCTCACTGCTCCTGCTCAGTACAGTAGCCCGTAGCCACATGTGGTTGCTTGACTTCTTGAATCATGGTAGGTGTGAATCAAGATGTGCTACACGTCCAAAGAACAGACTGGATTTAGAAAAATTAACATGAAAAACGATGTAAAAATATCTCAACTTAAAAATACTGATTACTTATTAAGTTGATAATATTTGAGATATACTGAGTTGAACAAAATATATTATTAAAATTAACTTCACTCGTTTCTTTTTCTGTTTTAATACAGCTACTACACATTTTAAAGTAACATGCAGCTTGCATATGTTTCTGTTGGATAGCGGTGCTCTGTTTAGAAAATAAACTAGTAATAAGCATTCATACTGCACCGAAACGCAGTACTTCGATGCAGTCTCAAAAACGACAGAATGATCTCTGTTCGTTTCCAAGGCAAACCATTCAATATCACAGTAATCCAAGTCTATGCCCCAACCAGTAATGCTGAAGAAGCTGAAGTTGCACGGTTCTATGAAGACCTACAAGACCTTTTAGAACTAACACTCAAAAAAGATGTCCTTTTCATTATAGGGGACTGGAATGCAAAAGTAGGAAGTCAAGAAACACCTGGAGTAACAGGCAAATTTGGCCTTAGAATACAGAATGAAGCAGGGCAAAGGCTAATAGAGTTTTGCCAAGAGAACACACTGGTCATAGCAAACACCCTCTTCCAACAACACAAGAGAAGACTCTACACATGGACATCACCAGATGGTTAACACCGAAATCAGACTGATTATATTCTTTGCAGCCAAAGATGGAGAAGCTCTATACAGTCAGCAAAAACAAGACCAGGAGCTGACTGTGGCTCAGATCATGAGCTCCTCATTGCCAAATTCAGACTTAAATTGAAGAAAGTAGGAAAAACCACTAGACCATTCAGGTATGACCTAAATCAAATTCCTTATGATTATACAGTGGAAGTGAGAAATAGATTTAAGGGACTAGATCTGATAGATAGAGTTCCTGATGAACTATGGACAGAGGTTCATGACATTATACGGAGACAGGGATCAAGACCATCCCCATGGAAAAGAAATGCAAAACAGCAAAATGGCTGTCTGGGGAAGCCTTACAAATAGCTGTGAAAAGAAGAAAAGCGAAAAGCAAAGGAGAAAAGGAAAGATAGAAGCATCTGAATGCAGCGTTCCAAAGAATAGCAATGAGAGATAAGAAAGCCTTCCTCAGCAACCAATGCAAAGAAATAGAGGAAAACAACAGAATGGGAAAGACTAGAGATCTCTTCAAGAAAATTGGACATACCAAGGGAACATTTTGTGCAAAGATGGGCTTGATAAAGGACAGAAATGGTATGGACCTAACAGAAGCAGAAGATATTAAGAAGAGGTGGCAAGAATACACAGAAGAACTGTACAAAAAAGATCTTCATGACCAAGATAATCACGATGGTGTGATCACTGACCTAGAGCCAGACATCCTGGAATGTGAAGTCAAGTGGGCCTTAGAAAGCATCACTACGAACAAAGCTAGTGGAGGTGATGAAATTCCAGCTGAGCTATTTCAAATCCTGGAAGATGACGCTGTGAAAATGCTGCACTCAATATGCCAGCAAATTTGGAAAACTCAGCAGTGGCCACAGGACTGGCAAAGGTCAGTTTTCATTCCAATCCCAAAGAAAGGCAATGCCAAAGAATGCTCAAACTACCACACAATTGCACTCATCTCACACGCTAGTAAAGTAATGCTAAAAATTCTCCAAGCTAGGCTTCAGCAATATGTGAACCGTGAACTTCCAGATGTTCAAGCTGGTTTTAGAAAAGGCAGAGGAAGCAGCGATCAAATTACCAACATCTGCTGGATCATGGAAAAAGGAAGAAAGTTCCAGAAATACATCTATTTCTGCTTTATTGACTATGCTAAAGCCTTTGACTGCGTGGATAATAATAATAAACTGTGGAAAATTCTTCCAGAGATGGGAATACCAGACCACCGGACCTGCCTCTTGAGAAACCTTTATGCAGGTCAGGAAGCAACAGTTAGAAGTGGACATGGACCAACAGACTGGTTCCAAATAGGAAAAGGAATATGTCAAGGCTGTATATTGTCACCTTGCTTATTTAACGTATATGCAGAGTACATCATGAGAAACGCTGGGTTGGAAGAAGCACAAGCTGGAATCAAGATTGCCAAGAGAAGTATCGATAACCTCAGATATGCAGATGACACCACCCTTATGGCAGAAAGTGAAGAGGAACTAAAAAGCCTCTTGATGAAAGTGAAAAGTTGGCTTAAAGCTCAACATTCAGAAAACTAAGATCATGGCATCTGGTCCCATTACTCCATGGCAAATAGATGGGGAAACAGAGGAAACAGTGTCAGACTTTATTTTTTGGGGCTCCAAAATCACTGCAGATGGTGATTGCAGCCATGAAATTAAAAGATGCTTACTCCTTGGAAGAAAAGTTATGACCAACCTAGATAGCATATTCAAAAGCAGAGACATTACTTTGCCAACAAAGGTCTGTCCAGTCAGGCTATGGTTTTTCCAAGTAGTCATGTATGGATGTGAGAGGTGGACTGTGAAGAAAGCTGAGTACCAAAGAATTGATGCTTTTGAACTGTGGTGCTGGAGAAGACTCTTGAGAGTCCCTTGGACTGCAAGGAGATCCAACCTGTCCATCCTAAAGGAAATCAGTCCTGGGTGTTCTTTGGAAGGAATGATGCTAAAGCTGAAATTCCCATACTTTGGCCACCTGATGTGAAGAGTTGACTCATTGGAAAAGACTCTGATGCTGGGAGGAATTGGGGGCAGGAGGAAAAGGGGACGACAGAGGATGAGATGACTGGATGGCATCACCAACTCGATGGACATGAGTTTGAGTGAACTCCGGAAGTTGGTGATGGACAGGGAGGCCTGGCATGCTGCAGTTCATGGGGTCCGCAAAGAGTCGGACACGACTGAGCAACTGAACTGACTGACTGAAGCATTCATGGAAAGAACAAACTGAATCTCAAGGAATTGTAGGGATCCATATAAATGCTTCACCTCGTGACATCAGTTCTTAAAAAAGTGAAGTCGCTCAGTTGTGTCCAACTCTTTTCGACCCCATGGACTGTAACCTACCAGGCTTCTCCATCCATGGGATTTTCCAGGCAAGAATACTGGAGTGGTTTGCCATTTCCTTCTCCAGGGGATCTTCCTGACCCCGGGATTGAACCTGGGTCTCCTGCATTGCAGGCAGACTCTTTACCCTCGGAGCTACCAGGAAAGCCTCTAAAGAGTCCAATAAAACTTTAAAAAGTTTGATGTTGGGACTTCCCTGGCAGTCGAGCGGTTAAGACTCCATGCTTCCACTGCATGAGCTGCCGTTTCGAACCCTGGTCAGGGAATTGAGTTCCTGCTTGCTGAGTGGTCCAGCCAAAAAGAGAAAAAAAAAATTTAATTAAATAAAAGAGATCCTTGATACCATAAGAAAATATCAGAGTCATGTTTTTTTTTCTTTGACATATATTGAGTTTTGAAAAATGAGGGCGTGGCCCCCTGAGGTTCCTCCCAGTTTCTGAGATACAGTGTTTGCATTGTATTAGCTTTTAATAGCCGCGTTCTGTCCCATGATTCTCCCACACCGTCAGTATTTCTGCATGTGGAAGCTCTGGTACTCACCCTCAGGCCTCTACCTGCCCATCCTTCACCCCCGAGTCCGGGTTCTTTCTGAGGAAACTCACACTTCCAGGAGGAAGCGCCATTGCTCCGGTTCTGGCTGCTCCGGGCCCCGCCCCGCGCCCCGCGCCCCGGGCCCCGCGCCCCGGGCCCCGTGCGCACACGGCCTCACGGTCCTGGGGTTGTCGCAGCCCCAGGGCCTGCCTGGTGTCCTGCACATCTGTCAGGCAATTGCTTTCTCTTCTCAGACGACTGGATGATACTGTGTTCAACGGCCTACTCAGCCCTGTTTGGTGTTGCTTGGCTCCTCCCAGGCCCTCGGTCTAGTCTCTAGAATCAGCTCCCCAGTGCAAGACAGAGGCACTGCTGAGAACTAGCGATTCAGCAGCTTTGGGTCACTGACCAGAGGACTTGGAAAGGCTCTCGTTACAGCTCATAGACCCAATTCTCCAAATCTCAGTGGGTCTTCTGTGATATATATGTATATATTTTTTGGTTAATTTTTGTTGTTGCTCAGTTGCTAAGTGGTGTCCAACTCTTTGCCACCCCATGGACTGTACCTACCAGGCTCCCCTGTCCTTCACTGTCTCCCAGGGTGTGCTCAGATTCATGTCCATTGAATTGGTGATACCATCCAACCATCTCATCCTTTGCTGCCCTCTTCTCCTTTTACCTTCAGTCTTTCCCAGCATCAGGGTCTTTTCCAATGAGTTGATCTTCGCATCAAGTGGTCAAAGTATTGGAGCTTCAGCTTCAACATCAGTCTTTCCAATGAATATTCAGGACTGATTTCCTTTAGGATGGACTGGTTGGATCTCCTGGCAGTCCAAGGGACTCTCAAGAGTCTTCTCCAGCACCACAGTTCAAAAGCATCAATTCTTTGGTGCTCAGCTTTCTTTATGGTCCAACTCTCACATCCATACATGACTACTGGAAAAACTATAGCCTTAACTAGACGGATCTTTGTCGGCAAAGTAATGTCTCTGCTTTTTAATATGCTGTCTAGGTTGGTCATAGCTTTCCTTCCAAGGAGTAAGCATCTTTTAATTTCATGGCTGCAATCACCATCTGCAGTTTTGGAGCCCAAAAAAGTAAAGTCTCTCACTGCTTCCACCTTTCCTCCATCTATTTGCCATGAACTGATGGGACCGTGGATGCCATGATCTTAGTTTTCTGAATGTTGAGCTTTAAGCCAACTTTTTCACTCTCCTCTTTCACTTTCATCAAAAGGCTTTTTAGTTTCTCTTCACTTCCTTCCATAAGGGTGGTGGCATCTGCATATCTGAGGTTATTGATATTGCTCCCGGCAGTCTTGATTCCAGCTTGTGCTTCTTCCAACCCAGCGTTTCTCATGATGTACTCAGCATATAAGTTAAATAAGCAGGGTGACAATATACAGCCTTGATGTACTCCTTTTCCTATTTGGAACCAGTCTGTTGTTCCATGTCCAGTTCTAACTGTTGCTTCCTGACCTGCATAAAGGTTTCTCAAGAGGCAGGTCCGGTGGTCTGGTATTCCCATCTCTGGAAGAATTTTCCACAGTTTGTTCTGATCCATACAGTCAAAGGCTTTAGCATAGTCAATGAAGCAGAAGTAAATGTTTTTCTGGAATTCCTTTGCTTTCTCTGTGATCCAACAAATGGTGGCAATTTGATCTCTGATTCCACTGCCTTTTCTAAATCCAGCTTCTACATTTGGAAGTTCTCAATTCACATATTGCTAAAGCTTGGCTTGAAGGACTTTTAGCATGATCTTGCTAGCGTGTGAAATGAGCACAATTGTACAATAGTTTGAGAATTCTTTGGCATTGCCTTTCTTTGGGATTGGAATGAAAACTGACTTTTTCCAGTTCTGTGGCCATTGCTGAGTTTTCCAAATTTGTTGACATATTGAGTTGTAGCACTTTAATAGCATCATCTTTTAGGATTTTAGATAACTCAGCTGAAATTCCATTGTCTCCACTAACTTTGTTAGTTGTAATGCTTCCTGAGGCCCACTTGGCTTCATGCTCCAGGATGTCTGATTCTAGGTGAGTGACCACACCATTGTGGTTATTGGGGTCGTTAAGACCATATTGTACAGTTCTGTGTATTCTTGCCCCTTCTTCTCTTCTTAATTTCTCCTGCTTGTATTAGGTCCTAACCATTTCTGTCCTTTATTGAGCCCATCCTTGAATGAAATGTTCCCTTGGTATCTCTAATTTTGAAGAGGTCTCTCAGTTCAGTTCAGTTCAGTTGCTCAGTTGTGTCTGACTCTTTGCGAGCCCATGAATTGCAGGACGCCAGGCCTCCCTGTCCATCACCAACTCCCAGAGTTTGCTCAAACTCATGTCCATCAATTTGGTGATGCCATCCAGCCATCTCATCCTCTGTCGTCCCCTTCTCCTCCTGCCCCCAATCCCTCCCAGCATCAGAGTCTTTTCCAATGAGTCTCTAGTCTTTCCCATTCTTCTGTTTTCCTCTATTTCTTTGCATTGTTCACCTGAGAAGTCTTTCTTACCTTTCTTTGTTATTCTCTGGATACAGGGGGGGCGTATCTTTCCTTTTTTCCTTTGCCTTTTGCTCCTCTTTTCTTAGCTATTTGTAAGGCCTCCTCAGACAACCACTTTGCCTTCTTGCCTTTCTTTTTCTTGAATGGTTTTGGTCTCTCCCTCTTGTCAAGGTATGAACCTCTGTCCATAGTTCTTCAGGCACTCTGTCTACCAGATCTAATCCCTTGACTCTATTCATCACCTCCACAAATTATAAGGGATTTTATTTAGGTCATACCTGAATGGCTTAATGGTCTTCCTACTTTCTTCAATTTAAGCCTGAATTTTGCAGTAAGGAGCTCATGATCTGAGCCACAGTCAGCCCCTGGTCTTATTTTTGCTGACTGTACAGAGCTTCTCTATCTTTAGCTGCAAAGAATATAATCGATCTGATTTCAGTATTGACCATTTGGTGATGTCCATGTGTAGAGTCCTCTTTTGTGTTGTTGGAAAAGGGTGTTTGCTATGACCAGTGAGTTCTCTTGACAAAACTCTGTTAGCCTTTGCCCTGCTTCATTCTGTACTCTAAGGCCAAACTTGCCTGTTGCTCCAGGTATCTCTTGACTTCCTACTTTTGCATTCCGGTTCCCTGTGATGTAAAGAAAATCTTTTTCTGGTGTTCTAGAAGGTTTTGTAGGTCTTCATAGAACTGGTCAACTTCAGCTTCTTTGGCTAGTGGTTGGGCCTTAGACTTGGATTACTGTGATGTTGAATGATGGGCCTTGGAAACAAACCAAGATCATCTTGTCCTTTTTGAGATTGCACCCAAGTACTGCATTTCAGAGTCTGTTGTTGACTAAAAGGGCTACTGCATTTCTTCCAAGGGACTCTTGCCCAGGGTAATAGATATAATGGTCACCTGAATTAAATTTGCCCATTCCTGTCCATTTTAGTTCACCTTTTCCTAAGATGTGTACATTCGCTCTTGTCATCTCCTGCTTGACCATGTCTGATTTGCCTTGATTCACGGACCTAATGTTCCAGGTTCCTCTGCAATATTGTTCTTTACAACACTGGACTTTAGTTTCACCACCAGACACATCCACAACTGTGCATCGTTTCTGCTGTGGCCGAGCCGCTTCATTCTTCCTGAGACTTTTTCTCCACTCTTCCCCAGGAGCATATTGGACACCTTCTGACCTGGGGGATCATCTTCTGGGTGTCATATCTTTTTGCTTTTTCATACTGTTCATGAGGTTCTTGAGGCAGGAATGCTGGAGTGGTTTGCCATTCCCTTCTCCATGGACCACACTTTGTCAGAACTCTCCACCATGACCTGTCCGTGTTGGGTAGCCCTGGATGGCATGGCTCATAGCTTCATGAGTCACATAAGCCCCTTTGTCACAGCAAGGCTGTGATCTGTGAAAGAGAACTCCTGTCATGGGTTTGAGCTTGAGGCATGTTTTCCTAGGCCTTTAAAAACTGCATTTATATTTTAATACAATTATGTTCTGTTCCATCACAGAAAAAAATAGACCATGTTCAGGCTGGGGTATGAATTGTTCTGGGTGTTCTCAGAACAATCTGGATGTGTGGATTCCAAAGAGCTGCTCTCAGAGTGAGGTTTTTATTCTAATTAACAAGCCAACAGCAACATTAACAAAGTTAGAAGTGTAAGTAATACACTCTTGGAGGAGAACCTTTATATAAACATTCCCAGATATCATGTCCGTAGAGCTTTGAGTTTTAGGCAGAAACAGACTGCATGTGTTCAGGTCATTTTCATACAAACTTGTTTTAAAGTGTTGTGTACACAAGACATTCTACCAGTTCATGTCCACATATAAGGCTATAGACCACAAAAGAGCTAGAAGATTTCACTGCATTGTCTTTGGAAAATAGAGTATTGGGTCTTGTGTGTCTTGGTAAGATCGTACTGAATAAATCATAAGACAACTTTGTGTTTCCTATTGATCTTGAGCTCTCTCCATGTTAACATGTATCCGTCTTTTGGTTGGATGGCATCACCGAGTCGATGGACATGAGTCTGAGCAAACTCCGGGAGGTGGTGATGGACAGGGAGGCCTGGGGCGCTGCAGTCCATGGGGTCACAAAGAGTCAGACACGACTGAGCGACTGAGCAGCAACAGCAAATCTTTCTAGAGCAGCAAATACAGGACGAGGAATGAGTGCTTGAGCTGCATCCTCCGGAAGCTTCTTTACTAATTAAGAGGACTCACTGTGAGATGGTCCCTGAGACTCCCCGCACGCAGACCGCCCTCGCCCCCTTCACCCTCTTCTGTGTTCTTCGTAGATGACATGGCAGAGCTCCTCCTCGGGGAGGCCAAGCTGGAGCAGTACCTGAAGGAACACCCCCTGCGGCAGGGCGCCAGCCCCCGAGGCCCCCGGCCCCAGCTGACGGAGGTCCGCAAGCATCTGACTGCCGCCCTGGACCGAGGGAACCTCAAGGTACCGGGCCCTGGGGGCGGGGGGCCGGGCCGGGGAGGGGCCCGTGGCCCGGGAGGGCGTCTGACACGCGGCGTGGGAGCCGCTCTGCCCCGCCGTGCTTCCCTTCTCGGGAGGGGACTCGGCGCGGGGCTTCCAGACCAGCAGCTTCTCTTCCAGGAGAGCCCCCGAGGCCACGTTCTCCTGAGAAATGGCACTGCTGTCCCCAGGGGTCTGGAATGAAGCTGCCAGGTGCGGCCCGGAGCTCAGCCTGGCTTTGTCCCACCGACAGCGGAGGAGCTAGTCCCGAGGTTCCTTAGCGCACGATCCCCGCCCAAGTCTGCAGCCCAGCGCCCCGGGCGGCCGGGCCGAGCTGTGGGGGACCCGGCGGGAGCCCCCTCTGCCCGCCCCCTAGTGCTTGAGGGGCTGCCCTGCGTTCATCCGCCCCGTCTCTGGGTCTCGTCTGCGTCCCCTCTCACGAGGCTCTCCTGTTGGAAGCCTTTCATCTCGCCTTATCCCCGGCCCCCTTCCCCAGCCCAGCCTGCCCTGCGGTGAGCGTTTACACCTCTGACTTCTTTCCTTCTTCCTTTCTCCCTTCCTGCACTTCCCTTCAGGTTTAGGGACTCTTGTCTCCATGTTGGTTGTTCTTCACGAAGGTGGTTCTGGTGACTCCGGTGGGTCTAGTGACTCTGGTGGGTCTAGTTAGAGGGAACCGTGCAGGCACTCAGGTGTCTTTCCAGGAGTGGGGGTGCGCCTGCTGCTGCGGGCGGGGTGGGGGCCCCTAACTAGGCTCTGTCCCACTTCCAACCCCCCTCATTTCGTCTGGAAAACTTTTTGTTTCACCGGTCCTCTTCATCCCTCACAATCCAGTGTGACAGCAGAATATTGAATTTCAACTTAGATTTCTGAGTTTGCTTTCCAGCGTGGAGTCATAGGCTATGTGATCTTGGGAAGCTGTTTAACCTCTTTGAGCTTCACATTTCTCTACTGTAAGCCCACTTAGCTCAAGTTGTTTTGAGTTTCAGGTGTACAAATTCTTTGACAATTGAATAGCTCTAGATACATGTCAGTTTTTGCTATTTTCCTGGTTCTGCCTATACAATTTTTCTCCCATTGCCAAAAGTGGGGCTTCCCCAATGGTTCAGCAGATAAAGAATCTGCCTGCCATGCTGGAGACACTGAAAACGCAGGTTTGATCTCTGGGACAGGAAGATGCCCCTGGAGCAGGAAATGGCAGCCCACTGCAGTATTCTAAGTGGGAAAATCCCAGGGACAGAGGAAGCTGTGCAGGGAAAATCCCATGGGCTGCAGTCCAAGGGTCACAGAGAGCCCGACACGACCGAGCGTGAGCACAAGAGCCTTGTAGAGTGCTCCAGAGTTGCCTTGCTACCGTGTGGGCAGACCGCCCCACTCCCACTGGCCCGTGTGAAATTTCCCCCTCCGCTTTACCTCAAGGTCCAGGGTCTCCTTCCTGGGACCTGGGGAAAGCCCTGTGCAGACACGTTCTTGTTCAGTCACTCAGTCATGTCCGACTCTTTGCGACCCTGTGGACTGCAGCACGCCAGGCCTCCCTGTCCTTCCCTGTCTCCCAGAGTTTGCCCACATTCACGTCCACTGAATCAGTGATGCCATCCAGCAACCTCATAGGTGCCCATGAAACACAAGTGCACCGAGGCTGGAGAGACCAGAGCAGGGGGCAGCATGGGGGCAAAAATCTGAACAAGTAGCTGGCGGCCTGGCCTCTGACTCAAGTTGAGGAAGTTGCGCTCGTCTGGGGCTGGGCGGTGGGCCCAAGGCTGGGGCTGCTCCCCGGTCCCCCGCCTGGGGCCTGGGCCGAGACATCTCCTCCGCACTCGCCCAGCAAGCCTCTCCAGGATGCACCTCCCTACTGTGCCTCCATCCCTGGGACATTCCTCAAGCTCCTGCATGGTGGACGTTTGGCCTTCAAGTTTGTTAACATTTTTTAAATCGAAAGCATTTTTTCTTGCAGTAGAATATAAATAACATAAAATTTATCATTATAACCATTTCTTAGCATATAGTTCACTGGCTTCATTTTTTATTTTGTTAAAGATTTTCTTTTTTAATTTTTTTGATGTGGCCCACTTTTAATGTCTTTATTGAATTTGTTACCATATTGTTTCAATTTCATGTTTTGGTTTTTTGGCCGCCAGGCATGTGGGGTCTTAGGTCACCTAACAGGGATCGAACCTGCGCCCCCTGCTCTGGAGGGCAAAGTCTTAACCACTGGACTGCCAGGGATGTCCCAGTTCAGTGGTTTTGAAAGTGAAAGTGAAGTCACTAAGTCGTGTCCGACTCTTTGAGAACCCGTGGACTGTGGCCACCAGGCTCCTCTGTTCATGGGATTCTCCAGGCAAGAATACTGGAGCAGTTTTCCATTTCCTTCTCCAGGGGGATCTTCCTGACCCAGGGATCGAACCGGGTCTCCTGCATTGGAGGCAGACGCTTTAACCTCTGAGCCACCAGGGAAGCCAGTGGTTTAAGTGTGTTCATATCCTCATCCTTCCATCACTTCCATCCCACCATCACCTCATCCACCACCACCCATCCTTCTAACCTTTTCATCACCCCAAGCTGAAGCTCTGGACTCAGCAAACAGTACTTCCCCTCTCTTCCCCCTTCAGTTTGCTTTCCAGCCTGTGGTTCTCAGTTCCAGGGAGAGAGAGAGGACACAGCAGAACCCCTGGGAAGCCTTTCCACTGTACCCAGGGCTGCCCTGTCCCCGTCTCCTGCTGGAGAACTCCGCAGTGGATGCTTTTTTCACAGCTCTTTTTCTGTTTTCTCTAGTCTGCTTTGATTTCTTTCTGTTTCCAAATATAATTCTCATGTGTGCATTGGTGTCACTGGCTTGGGCCACTCTTAAAACCCCTTTGCTCCCTTCAGTCTCTCTGTCTGCCCTGTGTCCTTTCCAGCGCTGCCCCTGCGCCCTTTCAAGGACTTCCTGAAAGTCGACCACCTTGGCTTCGCCACACTCTGGCCAGTGACCTGTGTATCGCCCACCCCACCCCAGCCATAGATTATAGGATAGTGGCGCTTTGTGGTGTGCGTCCGTCAGCTGAAAACTTCAGCCTTGTATGGCTGGGGTTCCAAGGAGGATGCCTAGGAGAGGCTGATAGATCTGTTTCCTTACATAGACGGCTAGGTCGCCTCTCCTCTCCCCAGGGACAAGTAGGGGTGGGGAAGGGCCCAGGATGAGGCTGGCACACGGGTGGGCCAGGAAGCCAGCCTCTCCGATGGGGAGGAGGACAAGCCCATCAGAGGACAGCTCGAATGTGCACCCTCTGGCGGGACCTGGTCAGTCCCCATAAGCAGCTGGAATGGCTCAGCTAGAAAAGCTTGTCCCTGGAAGGAAAGCAAGTCTGGTTCTTACGCCAGTTTAGAAAGCCTCCCTCCTCGGGTTACTTGGGCTACAGCTGGTGGCACAGCCCAGCGCTGTGTGCCCAACCCACCAGGGCGTCCACGGGGCCGCCCACCAGGGTGTCCACGGGGCCGCCTTTGTTGAGACAGGTGCTTCTGTGTTTTGTTCATAACACACTCCTTCCATCCTTGGCCCAGCCTGAGGCCTGAGGGGAGTTTGTTTTACAGCAGCTTTATTGAAACATAATTCACATGCCTTAGAATCATTGTTCAGATTTGATGGAGAAATCAGAAGCTTTAGAGACAAGCAAAAGTTAAAAGAATTCAGCACCACCAAACCAGCTTTACAACAAATGCTAAAGAAACTTCTCTAAGCAGGAGACACCAGAGAAGGAAAAGACCTACATAAACCCCCCAAAATTAAGAAAATGGTAATAGGATCATATATATCAATAATTACCTTAAGTATAAATGGATTAAATGCACAAACCAAAAGACAGAGACTGGCTGGGCAGATGAAAACATGTGCATGCATGCACTTCCACTTACCACATCACTCTGCTTAACACCCCAAACTGTATGTAATTATTTTATATTTTTAGGTTAATCATGTTTGCATTATGGCTTGCAATTGTAATGATCCTTTTTTTGTCTGGGTATTGATTGTGAAAACTGATAAACATCTTCTACTATTGCAAAAAAATAAAGTGTGCAATTTAATGGTTTTTAGTCGAGTCACTAAAAAGAATCTGCCTGCAGTGCAGGAGACCCTTGTTTGATTCCTGGTTGGGGAGATCCGCTGGAGAAGGGATAGGCTACCCACTCCAGTATTCTTGGGCTTCCCTGGTGGCTCACCTGGTAAAGAATCTGCCTGCAATGTGGGAGACCTGGTTTCAATCTTTGGGTTGGGAAGATCCCCTGGAGAAAGGATAGGCTACTCACTCCAGTATTCTGACCTGGAGAATGCCATGGACTGTATAGACCATGGAGTCGCAAAGAGTGGGACACGACTGACTTTCACTTCACTTTCACAGTAGTCACAGGCAATTCTAGAACCTTTTCAGCACCCCAGAAAGGAGCCTGTAACCAGCAGCAGGCACCGCCTCTGCGCGCACCCTCCCAGCCCTGGGCGGCACTTGTCTGCTTTCAGCCTCGGTAGTATCTGGCTACCCCTGGCTAGTATCTGCAGCCTGCGCGGCTGGCTTTTTTGCTTGGCGTCATGCGTCTGAGGCTTGCCTGTGTGGCGGCAGGGATCAGAACTCCGTTCCTGATGATGGCGGAGTGATACTCCCGGGGGTGGCTGCTGCTGCTGCTAAGTCGCTTCAGGCGTGTCCGACTCTGTGCGACCCCATAGACGGCAGCCCACCAGGCTCCCCCGTCCCTGGGATTCTCCAGGCAAGAGCACTGGAGTGGGTTGCCATGTCCTCCTCCAATGCATGAAAGTGAAAAGTGAAAGGGAAGTCGCTCAGTCGTGTCCGACTCTCAGGGGAGAGACCACCTTTTGCCGCCCAGCAGCGGCTGGGCCAGGCGCCGCTCCCGCCCCGGGGCCATGTGGACGGCGCGGCCGGGACGTTCCCACGGCCGTCTGGGAGTGGAGAGCCGCAGGCCCGAGGGGAGTGTCAGGCGTGTATCTGAGGACAGTGTTTCTTTTCTCTCCTCTTCCCTCCAGTCAGAATTCCTACAGGAGTCCAGTCTGGTCCTGGCCAAGCTGCACTACGTGGAAGGAGACTATGAAGGCGCGCTCAGCCTCTACGCCCGGGCGGGCCTGGAGGACTGGCCGCTGACGGGCGTGCCCCCATACCGGCTGCGCATGGCCGCCGAGGCCTACGCCACCCAAGGTGAGGCCGCGCGCGTCCCGCGGGCGGAGCCCCGGCTCTCGCTGCCTGGGGCTCTTCCTGGCGCCCGCGGTGTGACCCCGGGCCCTGGGCGTCATCCCCGGCCGCTCCTGGCGAGGCAGCTGGGGTTGCCCCACGGCAGGCTCTGGGCCATGCTAAGCCCTGCGACGTGGTGTTTCCTCAGAACTGCAGCTCCTCGGTTGGCCTTGCAGGAGAGGAATTTCAGTCAAGTTTCCTGATAATTTATCTGCGACTTAAGCAGGGACCATTCTTGGTGGCTCAGCTGGTAAAGAATCCTCCTGCAATGCAGGAGACCTGAGTTCGATCCCTGGGTTGGGAAGATCCTCTGGAGAAGGGAAAGGCTGCCCACTCCAGTCTTGTGGCCTGGAGAATTCCATGGACTAAATAGTCCATGGGGTCGCAAAGAGTTGGACATGACTGAGCAACTTTCACTTCACAGCATATAAACAGGATTTCCCCACTAGCTCAGCAGTAAAGAATCTACCTGCCAAGAGGGAGACCCGGATTTGATCTCTGGTTGGGAAGATCTCCTGGAGGAGGGTATGGCAACCCACTCCAGTGTGTTTGCCTGGAGAATCCCATGGACAGAGGAGCCTGGGGGGGCTACGGTCCATAGGGTCACAACGAATCGGACACGACTGAGTGACTCAGCATGCTGGGTTAATTAAGCCTCAGCGGTTGGCACTTACCTGGGGGCTTGGCGGCTCAGGGGGTAGAAGGGGGAAGTGCTGCCCTGTTTGCCGCAGAGGACGCTATGATCTGATCTGAGGGAGCTCCGTCCCATGGGGAGGAAAAGGACAAGAAGGCAGGACACGCACGCTGTCTGACCTTTCCAAGCTGTCACTTCCTCATCTGTGAAATGGGTATAATCACAACCACTTCATAGAGTTCTGAGGACAAAGTCACATAATATATGTAAAGCACTTACTAAATGATGTTTTGAAATGTTAGCCCCAAACAAAACAGCAAATGGGAAAAGCCAGGCCTGGGTAACAGCTTTTCAAAGGAAAGATGACTGTGGGCCAGCAGGGCCAGGAAGGCTTCCTGGAGGAAGAGGTGCACTTAGTGGGCCTCTAAAGGCCTCGGTAAGGAGACCCTCTGAAGCTGCCCCTCCCCTTCCTGCCACACCGTGGCCACACAGAGGCCCGGGTCCCAGGCGGCCTCCCCCTCTGGAGCAGCAGTGAGCTGGCCACTCGTGTGCAGCCACTGTCCGCCTCGGTTGCCCGGTGCAGGGCTGACCCAGCCGCAGCATGCCCACTTGAGAGCTCTGTGGCCGGGCAGCATATTCACCCTGTTCCCCGGGAGCCTTGCTCCAGGACATTTAGATCCCTCTAGTTAATCTCTGCGTCCCCGGGGGCCGTCACTCCGATGGGGTGCTGGGGCTGACAGTCCTGCGAGGCCGTCTCAGCGGTTCCGAGGGTCTGCGCCACACGGCCGCCCTCCTCTGCCTGCTGCTCTCCCAGCACCTCACATGCCCTGGGCTGTGGGAGTGTGTGTGTGTGTTGGGGGGGGGAGTGTGTGTGTGGGAGTGTGTGTGTGTGTGTTGGGGGGGGGAGTGTGTGTGTGTGTGGGAGTGTGTGTGTGTGTGGGAGAGTGTGTGTGTGTGGGAGTGTGTGTGTGTGGGAGTGTGTGTGTGTGTGTGTGGGAGTGTGTGTGTGTGTGGGAGTGTGTGTGTGTGGGAGTGCGTGTGTGTGGGGGAGTGCGTGTGTGTGGGGGAGTGCGTGTGTGTGTGGGAGTGCACGCGTGTGTGTGTGGGAGTGTGTGTGTGTGTGGGAGTGCGAGTGTGTGTGGGAGTGCGTGTGTGTGTGTGTGAGAGATCTGGGTGCAGCAAGAGCAAGGCGTCGTGGATGGCCTGGGGCCTGCGGGCTTGTAGCCAGGGGCTGGTTTGCCCGCTGGGGGCGGCGGGGCTCTGAGGGGTGCTTTAGCCCCGAAAGCTCGGGTCCGGAATTGGGCTCTGCCTCAGCCTGGTGGGGTAGACTGTGCTGCCAGCTTAGTCTCATGGCTGCCACCCAAGCGGGCAAGGAGGGCCACAGCTCGAGACGGGCCCTGGGTGGTGTGTGACGGCGGCAGCCCCAGCACGACTCCGGGGACACGCCAGCCGGCTCGCGGGAGGAGGGAGATGCTGTCCTTCCTTCACCAGAGTGAGCCCAGGCGGGAGTCCCCGGCAGGGGCCCCTCGGGCGGGTGGGCACCGGCCCACGCCCCTCCCTCTGCCGCCTGAAGGCTGCTGCCCACGTGGACTGAGCCGCACACTTTCACAGGTCACCTCCCCTCTTCCAGGGGCCCTGAGGTCTGACTCGACCCGGGGTCTCAGCCAGAGCTGGGAATGTCCCTGAACTCCACATCTGCTGGGGCAGCCGTGGCCGGGAGCGGTTTCCCTTGTCTGGGTAACGTTAGCCTTGGCTCGTGGGGACTCGGAAACCCACATGTGCAGTTACAAGCACCTCCTCTGGGAGGTGAGTTAATCCTCCACACCCCTAATATACAGATGAAGGAAACGCAGTGGGGTTAGGTCACTAGGAATGACGTTGGTGCCTACTGCGTGCCAGGCGCTGTGACTCTTGTTTGGGCATCTCAGCCAAGCCTCACCACCACCTGTGGGACGGACACGACTCTTTCCGTTTCACGGATGAGCACACTGAGGCCCAGGGAGGTTGGCTACGCTGCCTGGGGTCCTACAGCCGGGACTCAGCCTCAGCCCCTGCTCCTCCACTGAGTGTCGGGAGCGGGGCAGACTGCGGGGTGCTCAGCTCCCGAGTCCATGTTCTCAGCCACCCTGTTCCCCTGGCGTGTGGGTGGGCGTCTGCTCGGGCCAGTGAGGCTTCCGCAGGCAGGAAGTGTGCAGGCCCCTGGAGAACCCCTGGTTTGCACCCACACCCCTCCTCCCGGCCCCCCCTCAGGTGCCCCTCACTGCTCACCCTGCCCCAGGCTCCTGCCTGGAAGCCCCAGCCTGCAGGCTCACCCTTTCCGTCTTCTCCGAGGCCCCCCAGTGCTCACCCATTCAGAGTCTGCCGCATTTGACAGTATCGTGGCACAGGAGGTTAGAATCGCCTGAACACCATATTGGAACCAGCTGTACTGTTTCAGGCCCTCCCGCCATCTGTGAATTCCACTCAAGGAAGAAATGTTTTGCTCGAGTGCTGTCCTCAGAACCCAGCATGGTGTCTGGTCCATAGTGCTGTTGAACATGAAAGTGTTATTTGCTCAGTCACATCCAGCTCTTTGCAACCCATGGGCTTCTGGTGGCACAGACCACCCACCAGGTTCCTCTGTCCATGGGATTCTCCAGGCAAGAATGCTGGAGTGAATAATCATTCCCTTCTCCAGGGAATCTTCCCCAACCAGGGATTGAACCCACATCTCCTGCATTACAGGCAGATTCTTTACCAACTGAGATGCTCAATTATTGATTGAAACTGATGGAAGTTCCCTTGCTCAGATTTCTACTGGGCAGGTTGCCCATCATGTAATTCAGGTGATTCTGGGCGCCTCTGCGCCTGGCTGTGATGGTCAGATGCATTTTCTTTGCCCAGTGCTAACACAGTGAGCACATCTTGCTCGTTCAGACTCAGCCGCTGCCTGTTATGAGGAATACCTGTAAGAGCATGCCGGCATCGTGTGTGACAGAGCCTGGCATGGGTCCTTCCCCAAAGGTTATACAGTTCACTTCATTTCCATTATCAGGGAGCCTCCATGTGGATCTCAGCTCCCCTCCAGCCCCCCAACTCCTTCCTCCTCTGTCTGAAACCTCAGAAGACAAGCAGAGAATGAGAATAAGAGACACGCAAGAACTCTTCAGCTTCTGGTAGAAGTGGGTGAATCCAGTGTAGAGGTCCTTGCTCTGAGTACAGATTGAGGTACCACCTGAAATCTCCAAGACACCGAGTGGCCCAGACGTTCTTTTTCCAAGTGGGGAGGCTTGGGAACAGTGAACTCGTGGCACCATCTATTTTGGGACTTAGATCTGCTGGACATCGGCTAACTTTCTGCAGCTAGGGCAGCGGGGGCGGTAAGTGGCTTGTCTTCCGAGAGATGGCCTCTATCAATAGCGAGGCTCGTGCCCTGCTGCAGTAGAGAGCACAGGTGCACTGGCCCCAGTGAGGGCGGCCCGTGACAGCCCTGCGGCGGGCCGCGGCTCAGGCTGGCGGGCGGCTGCTCTGCGAGGCTGCTGCTCCGCCGCGCGCCTAGGGCGCAGCCTCGTCCGTGCGACTGACGACCCCAGGGGCGGCGGCCCGTGGCAGCCCTGGAACGGGAAAGGAGAGAGCTCTGGGTGAGCAGGAGTGACACCCGCCAGTCCGCCGCTGAGAAGCTCCCACAGGGCCACAGCCAGCAGGCGTGTGGGAGAAAGGAGAGACCGGGACGTGCGAGCCTCTCGTTGGGTGTGTCCCTCAGACGTTGGGTGTGTCTCTGACCCAGGCAGGACCTGCAGGAGGGTGCAGACAGAGGAGCCTGTGCGGAGTGAACACCCCCGCGGAGGGAGACGGGAGCCTGGAAACAGCCGCGTGGGGTTCAACTTCTTTTCAGAATGCGGCGGACTGACCCCCAGATACAAACGGGGCCCTCACAGCCGTCTCTCATACACACGTGTTACCTTGCAGTGGAGGAGACGGTGCCAGAGAGGGCAAGGGACTCACAGGCAGGGCCAGGGAGGGGAGCTGGTCCTCGGTAGGAGGCTTGTCGGGCTGAGTGCCGGCTGTGGCCAGGTGGTGGTGGTGGTGTAGCCGCTCAGTCGTGTCCGACTCTTCGTGACCGCATGGACTGTCCGTGGGATCCTCCAGGCCGGAACACTGGAGTGGGTTGCCGTTTCCTTCTCCGGGGGATCTTCCCGACCCAGGGATCGAGCCTGGGTCTCCTGCGTTGGCAGGCGGGTTCTGTACCCCTGAGCCACCGGCGCCCAGCTGGAGAACGCGGCTACAATGCCGGGAGCTACGTGGCGCCTCCTCTGCTTTCTGTATGCCTCCTTTCTTCATGGGTTTGGAATGGCTCTCTGACCGGCTGGCTCAGAGTTTGGGGTTTTGGAGGCAGACTTCCAGGTTTGATCTCTAGCTTTGTCACTTACTAGCTTTAGGGTCTTGTGCAAATTACTTTCACCTCACTGGGGCCCCTTTTTTTCATTTATAAAATGGAGGTGATAATGGTTTCTACATTACAGGGTGGTTGTAGGGAATGAGTGAACACATGTAAAGCACTTAGCACCCTGCCTGGCAGATCAACAAAGATTAGCTAGTTTTGTTCTTATGTATCCACTTAGTTTAAACCCAAATGGACAGATCTCTTCGGCAGCCTCCGGGAACATCCAGCTGTGGGAAGAGGGGAGAGGCGCTTGTAGGGTGCCTGCTTTGTGTGGCCTAGGGTTTGGCTCCGGATGTGGGAGAGCAAGCGAGTCTGGAGACCTGGAGCAGTGCTCAGGGGGGAAAATCTGCTGATGGTGTCTGAGGGCGCAGGTGCCAGGGGCCTGGGACGCGGGGAGTGGACCCCTAACAGGATTGCCTGCTGGGGGCGCCAAGTCAGAGTTCATGCTTCACGTCACCAGCCTCGCCCAGGGCTGACCCGGAAGGTTAGAGGTCTTTAAAGCTGCACCCGCATTCATGGTTTTATCACAAAGCACTGTTCACGTGGGGATGGGTCCTTTGATTCAAGCAGCCTTCCTTTAAGAGCCAAGAACAATTCAGCTCATTCCCACATAGCTGTCTTCAGAAGGGACGTGCTGAACACACTGGCTGATAAGAGACAGCAGAGGAGGAGAAAACGTCTCTTCTGGGCCCCAGGGAGGAGGGCGTGTCCCTTCCCACCAGACCTCCCCTCCTGGGTGGAGGCCCTGCCTTCTCTGGAGTCTGCAGACCTTGTGGGCCTCTCCCTCTGCAGAAGTGCAGTGTGATGAGCACAGCTTTGTGGAGGTGGTAACAGAATTACAGACCAGCCTCCCCTCGGAAAAGATCCTGATGCTGGGAAAGACTGAAGGCAAAAGGAGAAAGAGGCAGCAGAGGATTAGATGGTTAGATAGCAACACCGACTCAGTGGACGTGAATCTGAGCAAACTCCAGGAGATAATGAAGGACGGGTGCCTGGCATTCCCTAGTCCGTGCGTGGGGTTGCAAAGAGTCAGACACAACTTAGTGACTCAACAACAACAACACCCCCTTGGGAATGTTACCCCTTCCTCACGTGAGACTGGCCCGCTGTGCCTGAGCATCCTGTCCTGGGGTGCAGCGTCAAGATGGAAAAAGATGCTTGCCTGTCGGAGGCAGCGCCCAGGGCCGTCAACACAAACCTTTAAACATGGAAAGTCAGTCATGTCTGACTCCTTGCGACCCCACGGACTGTAACCCACCAGGCTCCTCTGTCCATGGGATTCTCCAGGCAGGAATACTGGAGTGGGTTGCCATGCCCTCCTGCAGGGAGTCTTCCCCACCCAGGGGTTGAATCCAGGTCTCCTGCACTGCAGGTGGATTCCTTACCATCTGGGCCCCCGGGGAAAAGCGATGGGACAGCTGCTGGGACAGGCGGTGCGGAGGGGCTGGCCTGGAGGCCGGGGGTCCGTGTCACCCACTCTGTCTGCCCAGCCGGCCGCTCAGCAGACTCAGTGAGTGAGCATGCTTTGCTCACAGAGTGCCGACCTGAGTCGGCAACTACAACATCCCAGAAGGCAGAGCCCTGCGATGGACACGTGCAGAGGGTAAACCGGGGCTTCAGACTCCTGTGAAGTTCTGCCGGGAGCCGTAGGGCAGGGCCTCCCAGCTGCTGGTGAAAGACCCACCTCAGTCTGCCTGTGGCGGCGGCGGGCCTCAGGGCTTGAAGCCAGGGCTGCCTTCTCTCCACCGCCCAGCACGTCTTTCCCGTGCTGTTTCCCTTCCCGCGCCAGACTCTGCTCCTCTTGGGCAGTCTCGGAAGTCTCAGCCAGGTTCTCACTGGGTCCTGCCGGCCCCGCCTGGGTCACCCTTGCACCCTCGACGCTGTTCCGGTGGCCAGTGGCGTGCCCTGGAGCCAGCTCAGGACCCTCGGGAAGGCCGTGATGAAGAGGGTGGGCCCTGCAGGGCACTGGGGCGGGGTGTCCCCCAGGCGGCTCAGCAGTGGCCCCTCTGAGGATGAGCCTTTTTCTCATCAAAGAGCCGGGCCCCTTATGGCGTTGTCTCCTGGAGGCGATCCCTACAGGGGAAGAGGGGAGCGACAGCTGGAAGGGAGCCAGGTGTCATGGGCTCCCCTGGGGGCTCAGACGGTAGATAATCCGCCTGCAATGCGGGAGACCTGGGTTCCATCCCTGGGTTGGGTAGACCCCCTAGAGGATGGCATGGCAACCTACTCTGGTATTCTTGCCTGGAGAATCCCATGGACAGAGGAGCCTAGCGGGCTACAGTCCATGGGGTCGCACAGTCAGACGTGATTCAGTGACTTAGTCCTTTGCAAGCAACTGCTCTGTGACAGTCACTGTGGCTGGAGGTGGCCTTGGGACCAGACCACACAGGCAGCCTGCAGGGATGGTGGAGGGCTCAGAGAGGAAGAAGGACTGGACTCTGCTGGGTTCCGGGTTAGAGCCAGAGCCAGGAGGTGGGAAGCCCATTATTCCCATATCTCGAGACCTTTCTCACAGCCACAGCCATCTCAGACTCCTGCTGCCTTGAGAGGTGGGCGTTCCTGTTGGGTTAGCGCTTACTGAGCCCTCCCACCTGAGAATCCCATGTCAGAGGAGCCTGGTGGGCTACAGTCCATGGGGTCGTGAAGAGTGGGACACGACTGAGTGACTCACACCTTCACTTTCCCAAGAGCCAGGCGAGCTGTCTGTAGGCCTCCCCGCTTGAGGGTGCTGCATCTTGAGAACAGTCCTGTGCTGTAGGGGTGGTGTTCTCTGCAGAGATGGCTGAAAGCTCGCATTTCAGAGGTGAGGTGGGATTCAAATCCAGGCCCGGGGACTCTGGAGCCCAGACTATTTCTGCTGTCTCGAGCCGCCTTTCAGTTGGATTAGGGAGGTCACCGAGGGAACTCTGGTGTCAGACACCTGCTCACCCTTGATGCTGCTCTGCAATTCTTCAGCAATTTAATCAAAGTCCCACTTTTCTTACCTACACAATGGAAATAGTGGTACTTTGACACAAATCCTGAGAAGAATGAATGAGACACAACGAGGAAAAGCTCTGACATATGTAGACCTGAGTCAACAGGTCTGACCCCAGGTATCCTGCGATGGGCTCTGCCCTCCCCTCGGCCCTGCCTGTCATGGGGGTGATGCTTCTGTCTTGAGGCTGACCTTCTGCCTCTTCCCCAGGATTTCACTTTATTATTCCGCTTAGTACAGACAAGACACATTGTGTAAAAATAAGAAATACAGACCAGTCAAAAGAAAGTTAAAATGCCCATCACCCTGTCCCCCCAGAGCCGCCTTTGCTGACATTTGAGTGTTTCCTTCCAGATCGTCTCCGTACACATCCGTGTGGCCTTTTTTCTTTTGTAAAGTGAGGTTCTATCACATATGCTGCTTTGGGACCTGCTGCCACTGTGGCAGCAGATGCATTTCTGCAGTGTCTTAGCAGCGGTGCCGCATTTCATTCTATGGATGAGCTATAATGTATTTAACTGAAAAGGCCTCTATTTTTGGCCGTGTGGGCTGTTTTCAGCTTTTCTCAGCTACATGTGAGGCTGTGACCAACGCCCTCTCAGCCTGGTTGCTGCGCTCGTTCTTAACGGTTTCCCTGGGAGAGGTTTCTAGAAGTGGGGTTTCTGGGTCAGGAGAGGAGTATTTCCAGACTGTCCTGCAGAACAGCCGTACCTGTGTGCTTTCTACCTGCGCTGTGTGGGACCAGCTGCCTTTCATTCCGACCTTTGACCTGAAAATGAACATTTATTCTTCACTTGTATGTTGGGTATAGGCTATTTGGAAAATTAAGAAAAATATAAAGCAGAAAATAAAACCAGTCATCTTACTGCTACTTGAGTTAGTTAATAATGATGTATTTTTAAAAGATATATAGACAGATATTTATATCTATCTTTAAATAAGTCTGATTTACGTGCCGTGCTGTGCTAAGTTGCTTCAGTCATGTCTGACTCTGCGACCCCATGGACTGTATCCTGCCAGGCCCCTCTGTCCATGGGCTTCTCCAGGCGAGAATACTGGAGTGGGGTGCCGTGCCCGCTTCCGGGACATCTTCCCGACCCAGGGATGGAAGCCGCATCTCTTAGGTCTCCTGCACTGAGAGGCAGGCTCTTGGCCACGAGTGCAACCCAGGGAGCCCATGAAACTTATAAATATATTCATATTTTGCACACAATTAGGATTGTGTTATATATAGTTTTCTGCTTTTTTCACTGTATGTATATACGTGTGTACACGACAGTTATTTTCCATGTCATTAAATATTTTTGAAACCAGTTTTTAAAGGCTGCACAGTGGTGTATATGCCTTATGCATATTTTTGAACCAACTGCCTGTGGAACACCTGCGTTGTTTCAGTTTTTCATATTACAAATATGCTCTACAGCTTTCTAGAAAAATAACTTTATTGAGATGTAATTTACATCCCATAAAGTCCAACCTTTTATAGTGTACACTTCAGTGGTTCAGAGTTGTGTAACAATCACCACGGTCAATTTGAGAACATTTTCATCACCCCAGAAGAAATCAGTGCTCGGTAGCGGTCACGTCCATTATCTGATCAATCGCCGCCCCCCAGGCGTGTGCTGTGCTTACTCACCCAGTCGTGCCCGACTCTCTGTGACCCCGTGGACTGTAGCCCACCAGGCTTCTCTGTCCATGGGATTCTCCAGGCAAGAAGACTGGAGTGCGTTGCCATGCCCTTCCCAATGGGATCTTCCTGACCTAGAAATCGAACCGGGATCTCCAGCATTGCAGGCGGATTCTTTACCAGCTGAGCTACCAGGGAACTCCCCCGCCCCCAGGCATAGTCAGTCACTAAGCTGCTTTTTCTCGATAGATTTGCCTATTCTAGACATTTTAGATAAACCGAACATCGTAACGTGATGTTTTGTGTCTTGCTTTTTCACTTGGCATGTTTCCAGGGTTCTCACATGTTATAGCATGTATCATTCCTTTTTATGGCCGAATAATACTCCATTGTATAAATATGCCACATTTACATTTGTTAATCCAGGCAGAGTTGATGGACGTGAGGTTGCTCCTACTTTCTAGCTGTTATTAATAATACTGCTATGAACATTTGTGCACCAAATTTGGGGTAGGTACATGTGTTCATTGCTCTTGGGTATATACTTAGGAGTGAAATTACTGGGTCATGTGATCAGATCAGATCAGATCAGTCGCTCAGTCGTGTCCGACTCTTTGTGACCCCATGAATCACAGCACGCCAGGCCTCCCTGTCCATCACCAACTCCCGGAGTTCAATGAGACTCACGTCCATCAAGTCAGTGATGCCATCCAGCCATCTCATCCTCTGTTGTCCCCTTCTCCTCCTGCCCCCAATCCCTCCCAGCATCAGAGTCTTTTCCACTGAGTCAACTCTTCGCATGAGGTGGCCAAAGTACTGCAGTTTCAGCTTTAGCATCATTCCTTCCAAAGAAATCCCAGGGCTGATCTCCTTCAGAATGGACTGGTTGGATCTCCTTGCAGTCCAAGGGACTCTCAAGAGTCTTCTCCAACACCACAGTTCAAAAGCATCAATTTTTCGGCACTCAGCCTTCTTCACAGTCCAACTCTCACATCCATACACGACCACAGGAAAAACCATAGCCTTGACTAGAAGGACCTTTGTTGGCAAAGTAATGTCTCTGCTTTTGAATATGCTATCTAGGTTGGTCATAACTTTCCTTCCAAGGAGTAAGCATCTTTTAATTTCATGGCTGCACTCACCATCTGCAGTGATTTTGGAGCCCAGAAAAATAAAGTCTGACACTGTTTCCACTGTTTCTCCATCTATTTCCCATGAAGTGGTGGGACCAGATGCCATGATCTTTGTTTTCTGAATGTTGAGCTTTAAGCCAACTTTTTCTCTCTCCACTTTCACTTTCCTCAAGAGGCTTTTTAGTTCCTCTTCACTTTCTGCCATAAGGGTGGTGTCATCTGCATATCTGAGGTTATTGATATTTCTCCTGGCAATCTTGATTCCAGCTTGTGCTTCTTCCAGCCCAGTGTTTCTCATGATGTACTCTGCATATAAGTTAAATAAACACGGTGACAATATACAGCCTTGACGAACTCCTTTTCCTATTTGGAACCAGTCTGTTGGTCCATGTCCACTTCTAACTGTTGCTTCCTGACCTGCATACAAATTTCTCAAGAGGCAGATCAGGTGGTCTGGTATTCCCATCTCTTTCAGAATTTTCCACAGTTTATTGTGATCCACACAGTCAAAGGCTTTGGCATAGTCAATAAAGCAGAAATAGATGCTTTTCTGGAACTCTCTTGCTTTTTCCATGATCCAGTGGATGTTGGCAATTTGATCTCTGGTTCCTCTGCCTTTTCTAAAACCAGCTTGAACATCAGGAAGTTCACGGTTCACGTATTGCTGAAGCCTGGCTTGGAGAGTTTTGAGCATGACTTTACTAGCATGTGAGATGAGTGCAATTGTGCGGTAGTTTGAGCATTCTTTGGCGTTGCCTTTCTTTGGGATTGGAATGAAAACTGCCCTTTTCCAGTCCTGTGGCCACTGCTGAGTTTTCCAAATTTGCTGGCATATTGAGTGCAGCACTTTCACAGCATCATCTTTCAGGATTTGGAATAGCTCAACTGGAATTCCATCACCTCCACTAGCTTTGTTCGTAGTGATGCTTTCTAAGGCCCACTTGACTTCACATTCCAGGATGTCTGGCTCTAGGTCAGTGATCACACCATCGTGATTATCTGGGTCGTGAAGATCTTTTTTGTACAGTTCTTCTGTGTATTCTTGCCATCTCTTCTTAATATCTCCTGCTTCTGTTAGGTCCATACCATTTCTGTCCTTTATCGAGCTTATCTTTGCATGAAATGTTCCTTTGGTATCTCTGATTTTCTTGAAGAGATCCCTAGTCTTTCCCATTCTGTTGTTTTCCTCTATTTCTTTGCATTGATCGCTGAAGAAGGCTTTCTTATCTCTTCTTGCTATTCTTTGAAACTCTGAATTCAGATGCTTATATCTTTCCTTTTCTCCTTTGCTTTTCGCTTCTCTTCTTTTTACAGCTATTTGTAAGGCCTCCCCAGACAGCCATTTTGCTTTTTTGCATTTCTTTTCTATGGGAATGGTCTGGATCCCTGTCTCCTGTACAGTGTCATGAACCTCATTCCATAGTTCATCAGGCAGTCTATCTATCAGATCTAGGCCCTTAAATCTATTTCTCACTTCCACTGTATAATCATAAGGGATTTGATTTAGGTCATACCTGAATGGTCTAGTGGTTTTCCCTACTTTCTTCAATTTCAGTCTGAATTTGGCAATAAGGAGTTCATGGTCTGAGCCACAGTCAGCTCCTGGTCTTGTTTTTGCTGACTGTATAGAGCTTCTCCATCTTTGGCTGCAAAGAATATAATCAATCTGATTTTGGTGTTGACCATCTGGTGATGTCCATGTATAGAGTCTTCTCTTGTGTTGTTGGAAGAGGGTGTTTGTTATGACCAGTGCCTTTTCTTGGCAAAACTCTATTAGTCTTTGTCCTGCTTCATCCCGTATTCCAAGGCCAAATTTGTGATAACTCTGTGTTTAACTTTTTTGAGGAACTGTAAACTATTTTCCAAAGAGAGCTGTATTACTCTGAAACGTGCTAGTTTCTCCACATCCTTGTCAACACTTTATCTGCTCTTTTGATTACAGTTGTCCTGGTGTGTAGGTGAAGTGGTATCTCATTGTGGTTTTTGTTTCCCTAACGACTAATGATGTTGAATAATTTTCTTGTTCTTATTGGCCATTTGTGTATCTTTTTTGGAAAAATATCTTTTTAGATCCTGTGTCCATCTTAAAAGCGGGCAATCTGTTTTATTACTGAGCGGTAACAGCTCTTATACAGTCTAGACACAAGTCCCTGCACGTCTATAGGGTTTTAAGGTGTTTTCTTCCATTCTGTAGGTTATCTGTTTACCTTCTTGATGGTGCCCTTTGAAATATAAAAGTTTAAGTTTTGATTCATTTTAGTTTCTCTATTTTTTTCTCTCTTGCCTCTTTTGTGCTTTTGGTGTTGTATCTGTTGACTAATCACTGTCACAAAAAAATTTTTTAATTTAAAAAGAGTTTTACAGTTTTAACTCTTACATCTAGGTCTGTGTTCTACTTTGAGTTTATTTTTGTATATAGTGTGAGGTAGGGGCCTGACTTCATTCTTTTCTCTGTGGTTATTCTCGCACTATGTTGAGACTATTTTTTTCCCATTGAATTGTTTTGATGTCTTTGTTGAATTCAATTGAATATAAATGCCAAGGTTTATTTCTGGATTCTCAGTCCCATTGCATTTGTCTGTATGTCTACATTTATGCCAGCACTATCCTGTCTTTATTACGTAGCTCTGTAGTAAGTTTTAAGGTTGGGAAGTATGAGTCCTCCAACTTTGTTATTCTTCCCAAGATTGTTTTGGCTTTTCTGGGTCCCTTATATTTCCATATAAATTTTAGACTCAAATAGTCAATTACCTTGGGGAAAAAAAGCTTGCTGGGAATTTGATAAAGATTATGTTGAATTTGGTAAGGATTATGTTGAATCTGTAGATTGATTTGAGGAATATTGCCATCTTAACAATATTAGGTCTTCCAGTCCATGAACATGGAATGTCGTCTTTAATTTCTTTCAAAAATGTTTTTTAGTTTTTGGTGTACAAGCCTTATTCCTTTTTTAAATTTATTCCCAAGTCTTATTCTTTTGGACGCTATCATAAGTGGAATTGTTTTCTTAGTTTAAGTTTCAGAATGTTCATTGCTAGTGTATAGAATATACAACCGACTCTTGTATATTGATCTTTTATTCTATAACCTTGCTGTACTCATTTATTAGCTCATAATTTTTATGGATTCTTTAGGCTTTGCCATAAATATGTCATCTGTAAATAGGGTATTTTTACTTCTTGCTTTCCAATCTGAATGCCTTTCATTTATTTCTTATTGCCAAACTGCATTAGCTGGAACCTCTAGTACAGTGTTGAATAGAAGTGACCAGAGCAGAGATTTTTGTCATAGGGTGAAAGCTTTCAGTCTTCACAAGTAAGTACTGTGTTAGCTGTGGGTTTTTCATAAATGGTCTTTACCAGGTTGAAGAACTATTTCCAGCTTGTGGAGTGTCTTTATTATAAAGGGGTGTTAGATTTTGTCAGATGCTTTTTCTACTGAAATAACTGTGTGATCTTTTGCGCCTTATTCTTCTACTGTGCTGTATGCTCACTCCGTCGCGTCCGACTTTGATCTACAGCCCACCAGACTCCTCTGTCCACGGGATTTTTCAGGCAAGAATACTGGAGTGGGTTGCCATTTTTCTCCTCCAGGGAATCTTCCAGACCCAGAGATCGAATGTGTGTTTCCTGCATTGCAGGCAGATCTTTACTTGATGAACCATCAGGGAAGCCATTCTTCTGTTAGGCTGGATTATATTGATTGATTTTTGTGTGTTAAAGCCAATCGTGCATTCCTGGAATAAGTCCCACTTGGTCATAATATATAATCCTTTTTATATGTTGCTGGATTTGGTGCACTAACGTTTTGTTGAGGATTTTTAATCTATATTCATAATGGTGTAGTTTTCTTGGGATGTCTGTCTGGTTTTGTTATGAAGATAATACGGGTGCTATAGAGTGAACTGTGGAGTGTTACCTACTCTTCTTTTTGGAGGAGTTTGTGAAGGATTGGTGTTGATTCTACTTTAAACGTTTGGCAGAATTCCCCAGTAAGCCGGCTGAGCCCAGGCTTTTCTTCATAGGATGTTTTTTGATTACTGATTCAATCTCTTGATACTCTATTGTTTTAATAGACTTTAATAGCCTTTCCTTGTTCTTCACTTGCTTCTTCATGGCATCTTTTCATTGGAGCCCTGAGCTTCTGATCATGCAAACAATCCTGGTCAGAAAAGAATGCTCTTCAGCCAGTTATCATTTTCAGGGTGGATGCCTGTGGAATAGTCTCTATTTTCTTCTACAATAATATCTTGAGTAACCTGGATAGACTTAGATGTCGTCATACTGAGTGAAGTAAGTCAGACAGAGAAGGAGAGATATTGTATGACATCCCTTATATGGATAATATAAAAAGATATTATACAAATGAACTTATTTACAAAAGAGAAACAGACTCACAGACTTAGAGAACAAACTTAATGGTTGCTGGGGGAAGACTGGGGGGATGGGCTAATTAGGGAGTTTGGGATGGACATGTACACACTGCGGTATTTAAATGGATAACCAACAAGGTGATACTGCAGAGCACAGGGAACTCTGCTCAATGGTACATGGCGGCCTGGATAGGAGAGGAGTTTGGGGAGCATGGACATGTATCGGTATGGCTGAGTCCCTCTGCTCGCCACCTGAAACTACCAAAGCATTGTTAATCAGCTAAACTCCAATATAAAATGTTATAAGAGAATAATCGTAACACCGCGAGTAGCTGCTCACCCATGTTACAGAGTGAACTCAGTACATGTGGTAGCCATCAGAAGCAGGACTACCTGTATTTGCAATTGATTAGCAAAGTCACCCTGGTGGATGGGTCCTAGTTTTTCCTGCTAGGAGGCTGTCAGCCACTGTCAGGTAAGCAGGAGGAATGACTTCATTAAGTTCATGAGCAAGAAAGAGTTTTCTGGCAAATAGTGGAAAACAGATTAGAAGGAATTAAAGCTTATGAGGAAGGAGAATGGTTGGAGAGGTAAGCTGGCTTTGGGTTCTGCATTTCAGGGGGCTTGACTTCTGGAGGCTGTTTCCAGGTGGCAAGAGGAAGGAGGAGCCGCCTCAGGCAGCACCTTTGACAGCAACCATACGTCTTCAGTTGTTCCCGCTGCAGCCAGACAGACCTTTCCTCTGCGGTTCCTTCTGGGTCCCACCCAGCAGCCCACCTTCTCCACTCTTTAACTCCACCTCATCCCGCGATTCTTTCCAGCCCTGGGATGTTCGTGCCTTCCTGTTGTTGCAGAACTTGGGGATGCCATGCCATTCTGTTTGGCTTCTCATCCATTTCATCACTTAGGCAGACAGTTCCATACATTAGATCTCCTTTATTTGAAAGAACTAGAGTTGACTCCTTTGTCCTAGCGGACAGACAGTGCAAAAACCAGAATTTAAGTAGGCCATGGAGATGGTATGTATGCTGTGTGGTTGAGGAAGGAATCGAGGTGACTGTGAGATTTTTGGCTTAGCTCTCTGGGCAGGTAATGCTGCTGTTCAACCAGGTGAGGATCACAGAGGAGCCGCCAGTCTTCCTAGGAGGGTGGGGTGAAGATACGGGGGTGCAGGTGAGCACCGTGCTACCTCTGTGACTACAAGGGGGTGCTGTGCAGGGACCCATCCTCATTCTGGGGCTGCTGCTGTCAGCAGGAGGGTTTCCAGGCTTTCGGTTTGTTGGTCAGGGTCTGAGGACAGGCTGTGTGTACACTTGGTTTCAACCCAGGAGTGGCTGAATCTCATTTGGGGGACCACCAAGTGAGGCAGGCAGGCAGTCCAACATGTAACAGGGGAGCTGAACCTCAGGCAGAGTGCCTGCCAGGGCTCAGCTCACAGAGGGAGAAGGGACGCAGGTGACAGACAGCCTTCCCCTGGGTTTGACCTAAAGCACTTGAGCATTTGTACATCTGTGGCAGATTTAATCCTTAAGTAGGTCGAAGTTAAAATGTGATGAAGGCTGTACGCAGTCCAAGGTTGAATGTACCACAGAAAAACATGCTGCGGGCATCGGGAGTAGACAGCACTCCCCCCCTCCCCATTGTTCCCTTTTCCTTCCTGTTGAAGCTCCAGCTCTGGATGAGCTCTGCTGACCGGGACGAGTCTAGGCCGGGCGTGCATTTTCCCGGTCCTGGAGGCTCTGGCCGGTCTGGCCTGGGTGGGTCCAGGCCGTGCTCCGTCCCACCCACACTCTGCTCCCCTGCCTGCCTGCCTCACCTCTGCCGGGCTCCTTCCCACCTCCGCTTGGCTTCCCCCTCCAGCCTGGAGTCTCCCTCGCTGACAACCTCTCCAGCACCATCATCCACTCGAGCCCTCTCCTTCCTCCAGTTCCACCTCTATTTCTAGTGAACACCATCCAGCTTGGCATTCCGTTTTCGTTTAATTATCACATCTGTCACGTGCCTCTCTCAGACTATGACTGCATGATTAATGAACTCACTCAACCAGCAAATATGCGAGTGCCTGCTCTGGGGTGGGCTCTGGGCTGGGCCAGGTCTAGATTGCTGGCTGCAGACCCCAGCATGTGAACCAGGGTACGTGCTTGCCACACAGGAGTACATGTGCTGGGATGGTTCTCTACACAACTCCCCTGGCATCCACGCTATCTATCTTCTATAGACAAATGCCACCTAAGTAACAAAAATTTCTTAAGCAGGAGTGCAGTGTTTTTAGTGTGTTCTGAAATGCTCTCCATTTTAAAAGAAAATAGATTTTGGTCTGGGTCTGCTATAAGACACATAATCTTGTCTCTAACTCCTCTTCTACCCATGCTCACCTTCAGGTGGAATCATCTCAGTTTGTAACCTGTCTTTCAGTTTGTTGGGCTCTGAAGACCCCATCTCCCAGAGCCCGTTTTTTGGAACCCAGGGACTCTTTCGGCCTCCTTAATGCAGACTTCTCCCCTGCAGCGCGTGCCAGTTGCTGTATTTTTCATTCTTGGGATTTGGGTCCTTATTTCTAGGATCCCCTTGAGGCTAGCCAGGTTCTAAAAGATCACGTGGTCCAGGCTTCCATTTAGTATTTTAAAACCCGGACTCCTGACTCCTAGCAGAGCGCTCATGCCGCCACAGCCCATCCCTTGGCTTCCATCATTTCCAGTCCCTGTCTGGTGTTCATTTTCTTCCCCCAAATGTTCCTGATGCTTTGGGAATGAAAAAAGCGTCCGTATTTGGAAAGCTCAGAGCTCTCTGGGGGCGGGAGCAGAGCACAGACTGTACTGTGGAGAGGAAGGTGTCAGAGCTGGCTCTGTGGGCTCCCCACCCCAACCCCCTGGGACGAGCGCAGCAGAGGAAGCTGCGCTGGACCCTGGCTGGACCCCCTGCCCAGTCCCTTGCCTCGACCCATGAGCCAGAGACCTGTGTCTGCCCTTCAGGGCACGGTGCAACCTTGCAAGACAGGAAGAGGAACGCGGGTTTGTTAAGCTCGTACTAAGAGCCAGGTTCTGGAGTAACAGTAGTCAGTTATTAGTAATTACAGCATGTTTAGGAGCTTCCCAGGTGGCTTCAGTGGTCAAGAATACGCCTGCGAATGCAGGGGCTGTGGGTTCGATCCCTGGGTGAGGAAGATCCCTGGAGGAGGAAATGGCAACCCACTCCAGGATTCTTGCCTGGAGAATCCCACGGACAGAGGAGCCTGGCGGGTTACAGTCCGTGGGGTCGCAGAGAGTCAGAGATGACGGAGAACG
Organism: Bubalus bubalis; assembly: GCF_019923935.1. NCBI lineage: Eukaryota > Metazoa > Chordata > Mammalia > Artiodactyla > Bovidae > Bubalus > Bubalus bubalis. Next base: position 897,591 of record NC_059167.1, read on the forward strand.
CACGCACAGCATTCTTAAAAAACCTTCCAGCCACCCTCCGCACACCTGCCCCCAAAACCCTTACACCTTACGCGGTGCCGCCCCAGTTAAGAGGACTACAAGGCGGACCCTCTGCTTCAGCGCCAGTTCTTTCCCCGCTTGCCGTTAGGCGCTTGCCTTATGGACCGGCCGGAACATCGTTTGTGCAGGCCGCCCAGGAGCGGAAACGCCGCCCCGAGCGAGGCCGCCTTCCCCCGGGCGCCGGGAGCGGCCCCCAGGCCTGGTCGGAGGTTGCAGGGCGTCCTGGAGAACAGCCCGCGCCCTGAACAGCGGGGGCTACACTCGGGCTTCTGACCGAACAGCTTTCTTGGGCGCCGTGGCCACGTGAGGGCCTCGGAACTCGACGTCAGGCGCGGCAGCGGGTGCCTGAGGCGCAGTCGCGGCGCGAGGCGGGCCCCTCACGCCCCGGCGTCGGCCGTTCTCCCCGCCGCCGCCAGGGGGCGCGGAGCCGCGTGCGCCGGGACTCGCGCATGCGCGGGCCCCTCACGCCGGGGCGACGGGCGGTTCTCCCGCCGCCGCCAGGGGGCGCGGGGCCGCGCCCGCCGAGGCCGCGCATGCGCGGAGTCGCCGCGGCCTTGCCGCCGCGCGGGGGGTTCTGGGTCCTGCACGCGCTCGCCGGCCGCCTCTACTATCCTCGGATCGGCGGGCTTCCCGCGGGCTCCGGGGCCGCTCCTCGGGACCGTGCCTCGTGTGGGCGATTCCCCCGGGTCTCGGCCATCCTCGCCGGCCTCGGGGTCCGTCCTCCGCCGCTCTCTGCGGTCTCACGTTCACAGGGAGCCCCGCAGGGGGCTCGGCAAGTTAAACAGGGGTGCAGGCACCCCTGGGAAAGAGCGCGGAGTTGCGGGAGTGCGTTCTGGGCGGGGAGGGTTAGCAGAAGTAGACAGACCCCAGCTCTTCAGGACTGGAAGCCCCTGGTGATAAGGACGCCCACGGAGCATTGTCTTAGTCTTTCCCCTGAGGTGAACCGCGTCTGGAGGTGGCAGAACCCGAACCAGATCTGTAGGGGTGGGGGCGAGCTGGTGACGGGCCTTCTAGGTGTCCTGCAGCCAGAGCCCGGCCTGTCACACTGGAGGGAGGCCCTTCCTGCCTGGCAGGAGGGTTCTGCTCCTGTGGGGCCGATCCCCGCGCCTGTGAACTCGCCCTGGAGGCGAGCTCGCCCAGCCAGTGCTGTGTGACCTGGGGCAGATGATGCACCCTCTCTGAGCCCGGGCCTCCCAGGTGCTAGTGGTGAGAAGGAAAATCTGCCTCCTAATGCAGGAGACAGGAGACTCAGGTTGGACCCCTGGGTTGGGAAGATCCTCTGGAATAGGCATGGCAACCAGCTCCAGTATTCTTGCCTGGAGAATCCCATGGACAGAGGAGCCTGGAGGGCTACAGTCCTTGGGGTCGCAAAGAGTCAACGCAACTGAACACACACACACTCTGAGCCTGCAGAGTAAGGAGAGAGAAGATAGGGGTGGAGAGAAGATAGGGGTTCAGTTTTTCCCCGTCAGAAGCTGCTGCTTATTTTTTTGAAGTCGAGATCTCTTCAGGGGCTGTGAGAAAACAGTTCAGTAGAAAACTATGCGAGAGTGGAGGGAAGTGGGCGCAAAGTGGGGGTCTGGGGGTCCTTGCGGAATGGTTTTGTCCATGTGCAAGCTCCAGAAAATGTGGGAGCACGGGTGTGAGAACGGGGGAGCCATGAGGCCGTGTCCTGCTGCGGACCTGCCCTCTGAGCTGTCGGGAGCTGTTTATCCCGCTGTGGTGCTCCCTCAGGCCTCCTCCCACCTAGAGTTAATGATTCTGCGAGTCCTGGGAGGCTGGATGCCACACATCTCAGGTTGCAAGTCAAAGCTTCCTGTTTATATTTAGATGGTGTAAGAAGAGTAAGAGCCCTTTTATTGCTGCTGACCCATATTCATATTTCATGTTGTGTTGATCGACTCCTCATTGGTTCTTATTTGGGGGACAAACAGAGACTTAAGGAGCCCAAAGAAAGTTTGGGGCTTAGTTGAAGGTACACTGAGGTACTCATACTTAGTTCTTCTGATACCATGTCTGGCTCAGTCACTGTACTTTTTACCTTGTGGTGGAAATGTCTCCTCCATCCTAGTGATGGGGCTTCTCAAGGGAGAGGACCAGGTCCTGCTCTGTGAAGCCCAGCTGTGGTGCCTAGAGGGAACCCGTGGGATGGAGAAAGGGAAGGCTCAGCAGTTCACTGGCCACTCGGGTTCCTTGCTGTCGTTAGGGCTACACTTTGTGCTGTAGGGATCCCCTGAGGAGGATGAGTCCACTCTTTTTAGGAAAGAAACTGGAACCAAGACCAGAGGTTTAAGTTGCATCATGTATTAACAATGGAGGAGGAAATGGCAACCCACTCCAGTATTCTTGCCTGGGAAATTCCATGGGCAGAGGATCCTGGCGGGTGGCAGCCCGTGGGGTTGCAGAGGGTCGGACGTGCCTGAGCAGCTGAGCACATCCACACGTGTATTAGCAAGATCGAGGGTCTGTGCTAGTATGTTAACTGTGCTTGATTCCAAGTGGTGAGGATGCAGTTGGTTGCTTTGTCTTCTCGTTGCTTTTCTATATTTTACAGACACTCAGAAAGTTGAGGAGGATTGCTGTTCTCCCCAGGAAAGTTCCTTCAGTTCAGTTCAGTTCAGTCACTCAGTCATGTCTGACTCTTTGTGACCCCATGAACCGCAGCACGCCAGGCCTCCCTGTCCATCACCATCTCCTCGAGTTCACTCAAACTCACGACCATCGAGTCGGTGATGCCATCCAGTCATCTCATCCTCTGTCGTCCCCTTTTCCTCCTGCCCTCAATCCCTCCCAGCATCAGAGTCTTTTCCAATGAGTCAACTCTTCGCATGACACGGTGGCCAAAGTACTGGAGTTTCAGCTTTAGCATCACTCCTTCCAAAGAACACCCAGAGCTGATCTCCTTTAGAATGGACTGGTTGGATCTCCTTGCAGTCCAAGGGACTCTCAAGAGTCTTCTCCAACACCACAGTTCAAAAGCATCAATTCTTCGGTGCTCAGCTTTCTTCATAGTCCAACACTCGCATCCATACATGACCACAGGAAAAACCATAGCCTTGACTAGAAGGACCTTTGTTGCCAAAGTGGTGTCTCTGCTTTTCAATATGCTATCTAGGTTGGTCATAACTTTCCTTCCAAGGAGTAAGCATCTTTTAATTTCATGGCTGCAGTCACCATTTGCAGTGATTTTGGAGCCCCAAAAAGATAAAGTCTGACACTGTTTCCACTGTTTCCCCATCTATTTCCCATGAAGTCATGGGACCACATGCCATGATCTTTGTTTTCTGAATGTTGAGCTTTAAGCCAACTTTTTCACTCTCCTCTTTCACCTTCATCAAGAAGCTTTTTAGTTCTTCCTCACTTTCTGCCATAAGGGTGGTGTCATCTGCATATCTGAGGTTATTGATATTTCTCCTGGCAATCTTGATTCCAGCTTGTGCTTCTTCCAGCCCAGCATTTCTCATGATGTATTCTGCATATAAGTTAAATAAACAGGGTGACAATATACAGCCTTGACGAACTCCTTTTCCTATTTGGAACCAGTCTGTTGTTCCATGTCCACTTCTAACTGTTGCTTCCTGACCTGCATACAGATTCCTCAAGAGGCAGGTCAGGTGGTCTGGTATTCCCATCTCTTTCAGAATTTTCCACAGTTTATTGTGATCCACACAGTCAAAGGCTTTGGCATAGTCAATAAAGCAGAAATAGATGTTTTTCTGGAACTCTCTTGCTTTTTCCATGATCCAGCGGATGTTGGCAATTTGATCTCTGGTTCCTCTGCCTTTTCTAAAACCAGCTTGAACATCAGGAAGTTCACAGTTCACGTATTGCTGAAGCCTGGCTTGGAGAGTTTTGAGCACGACTTTACTAGCATGTGAGATGAGTGCAATTGTGCGGTAGTTTGAGCATTCTTTGGCATTGCCTTTCTTTGGAATTGGAATGAAAACTGCCCTTTTCCAGTCCTGTGGCCACTGCTGAGTTTTCCAAATTTGCTGGCATATTGAGTGCAGCACTTTGACAGCATCATCTTTCAGGATTTGAAATAGCTCAGCTGGAATTCCATCACCTCCACTAGCTTTGTTCGTAGTGATGCTTTCTAAGGCCCACTTGACTTCACATTCCAGGATGTCTGGCTCTAGGTGAGTGATCATACCATCGTGATTGTCTTGGTCCTGAAGATCTTTTTTGTACAGTTCTTCTGTGTATTCTTGCTACCTCTTCTTAATATCTTCTGCTTCTGTTAGGTCCATACCATTTCTGTCCTTTATCGAGCTCATCTTTGCATGAAATGTTCCCTTGGTATCTCTAATTTTCTTGAAGAGATCTCTAGTCTTTCCCATTCTGTTGTTTTCCTCTATTTCTTTGCATTGAAGAAAACTAAGAAAACTAAGGAAAGGTCCTTAGTTGATAATAACAATTACTGTTTATCAATAGTAGCCCAGACTGGACTAACCTCATAATAATCAGTTAGAGCAAATGCTTTTGTTTTCATCTGCTTGTTGAGGAAACAGAGGCCCCAAGATATTGAGGAAATTGCTCAAAGTCACAGAGCTAGAAAATGGAGAAGCAAGGGTTTGAATCCAAGTGTGTCATTATGTACTTTCATGTATTTTTCATGTTTGTGTATTTTCACTTATTATTTTACCCAGTGTATGGGTTGCAGATCATAGTTGGTGATTTTGGGCACAAAGATTAGAAATGTTACAAGGAAACCTAGGATTACCCCTTGACCTACCAGTTCTATTTAAGGTATATATTCAAGAGATGTGAAAATGTATGTCCATACAACAGCCAGTATATGGATATTCATAGCATAATTCATAATATCCAAAAAGCGTAAAGAACCCAAGTGTCGGTTGGCTGATGAATGGGTAAATAAAATGTGTAATCTCCACACAGTGGAATATTAGTCAGCCATAAGACTGAAGCATTTGGAGCTAGATAGAAGTGGAAGTTGTACAGTATCATGAATGTAAAAAATGTCGCTAAATTCTTCACTTTAAAATGGCTCATTTCTTGTCATGTGAATTTCCCCTCTGTTTGAAAAAAAGGAATGAGGTATTGATATATGCTGCAGTGGTGGTCCTAGCGATAAAGAACGCACCTGCCCATGCAGGAGACGCCAGAGACATGAGTTCAGTCCCTGGGTGGGGACGGTCCCACGGAGGAGGGCACGGCAATCCACTCCAGTATTCTTGCCTGGGAAATCCTGTGGACAGAGGAGCCTGGGGGGCTCCAGCCCACGGGACCGCAAAGAGCCGGACACAAGTGAGTGACTGAGCACGTGTGTTGCAGCGTGCTGTGTCGTGCTCAGTCGCTAAATTGTGTCTGGCTGTTTGTGGCCCCGCGCAGTGCATTGTGTGGAAACTGTGCAGAAAGCCTCTACACCTGGAGCCTGTCTTGCGTTGTGCTGAGCCGAACAACCTGTGGGAACCCAGTTGCTCTACAGGTGAGAATGCATGGCCAGCAACCTGGGGCCAGGACTTGCTTTGAGAACCTCGAATCTCTTTTCCTGAGTTACTTCTCGACCTTGGAAATTGAGATCCTTTCAAATTGTCCTGCTGCCTTTGAAGTCCTTGCCACAGAGACATGCTATTGTAGTGAGGTTTTTCTGGTCCTTCCAGTTATAAACTCCGCTGTGGGTCATGTTGCAGCAAAGCCCCGGGGTGTACCTGGCCCCAGCCTGGCTTCAGAGATTACGATACACGGTTATGATACACGAGGTTACGATACACGGTTATGATACACGCGGTTATGATACACGGTTATGATACACAAGGTTACGATACACGGTTATGATACACGAGGTTACGATACACGGTTGTGATACACGAGGTTACGATACACGGTTATGATACGCGAGGTTACGATACACGGTTACGATACACGGTTATGATACACGAGGTTACGATACACGAGGTTACGATACACGGTTACGATACACGAGGTTACGATACACGAGGAAACGATACACGGTTACGATACACGAGGAAACGATACACGAGGAAACGGTGCCAGTGTTGTAGTACATAGGGCCCGAAGTTATATTTTATAGCCTTTTATTGTGTTGCTTCACTTCATAAATTAATTCCCTGTTCATGATAATCAATTGAAAAAAAATAAAAATGCTTGTTTTGGCTGTTAGTCCTGCAGAGTCATCGGCTCAAGTTGGTGTTCTAGTAACTCCGCCCTCGTGGCACAGATGAGGCCTGGGAGGCCCAGCGATCCAGGGATCGCCTCATTGCTGTTCAGATGCCAAGTCGTGTGCAACTCTTTGTGACCCCATGGACTGCAGCATGCCAGGCTTCCCCGGCCCTCACGATCTCCCGGAGCTTGCCCAAGTTCATGTCCACTGCACTGGCGATGCTCTCCAGCCATCTCATCCTCTGTCGCTCTCTTCTCCTTCTAGGGCAGAGGGACTCACCTAGGGTGATGCAGCTCCTTGTGGGAGACGAAACCCTGCCCTGTGGATCGGTTTCTATGCCTTTACAATTTGAAACTCAGTTTTTGCGTCGCCGCTCTTATCGGACACTGAGTATGCTGCCAGCAGCTCAGTGAGACAGTGTTATGGGCAGAGGCGTGTAGTCAGATAGACCAGGCACTGAAACTGGGCTTTATCATTTACTCAGTGTGGGACTCTAGGTTCAAGCTTATCTGTAAAGTGTTACCAATGCCTTCCTTGCAAGAGTGGCCTGGAGGATTTAAGTGGTGTGTGTCAAACCCAGGCATACTGCTGCATGCTGAGTAAGGCCTTGATAAATGAACCTGTGTTATTGTGGGAACTGTGCAGTCTTGCATGCCCAGATCGGGCTCATAGCTAAGGGATCTCAAATTCAGACAGTCCTGAAAGAATTGGGGAGGGTTAACCCCTCAGTGATCAGAGGATTTTTTTTTTAGGCAATAAGATGTGTAGCTGTCCACTTCCTCAGCCAAACTTTCAGGGATGTACAGCACTTGGGAGAAAAATTGGAGCTCCTTTTCAGAGGTGATGAAACCTTGTGTGGAAGAAAACGAAGGAGAGTCCAGTTTGCCATATGATGCTGTTAAAGTGCTGCACTCAGTATGCCAGCAAATTTGGAAAACTCAGCAGTGGTCACAGGCCTGGAAAAGGCCAATTTTCATTCAAATCCCAAAGGAGTGCAATGCTAAAGAATGTTCAGACTACTGCACAATTGCACTCATTTCACATTGCTAGCGAGGTAATGCTCAAAATCATTCAAAGTAGGGTTCAAAAGTACATGAACCGAAAACTTTCAAATATACTACCTGGATTTAGACAAGGTAGAGGAACCAGAGATCAAATTGCCAACATCCATTGGATCATAGAAAAAGCAAGAGAATTCCTGAAAAATACCTACCTCTACTTCACTGATTATGCTAAAGCCTTTGACTGTGTGGATCACAGCAAAATGGAAAATTCTTAAAAGAGGTGGGAATGCCAGACCACCTTACCTGCCTCCTGAGAAATCTGTATGCAGGTCAAGAAGCAACAGTTAAAACCAGACATGGAACAACAGACTGGTTCTAAATTAGGAAAGGAGTACATCAAGGCTGTATATTGTCACCCTGCTTATTTCACTTATATGCTGAGTACATCCTGTGAAATGCCAGGCTGCATGAAGCTCAAGCTGCAATCAATATTGCTGGGAAAAATATCAATAAGCTCAGATACGCAGATGACACCATCCTTATGGCAGAAAGTGAAAAGGAACTAAAGAACCGCTTGAAGAAGGTAAAAGAGGAGAGTGAAAAAGCTGGCTGAAAGCTGAACATTTAGAAAACTAAGATCATGGCATCTGGTTCCATCACTTCATGGCAAATAGATGGGGAAACAATGGAAACACTGACAGACTTGAGTTTCTTGGGCTCCAGAAATCACTGCAGATGGCACCTGCAGGCATGAAATTAAAAGATGCTTTCTCCTTGGAAGAAAACCTATGACACACCTAGATAGTGTATTAAAAAGCAGAGACATCACTTTGCTGACAAAGGTCTGTATAGTCAAAACTCTGGGTTTTCTAGTAGTCATGTACAGATGTGAGAGTTGGACCATAGAGAAGGTTGAGTCCTCAAGAAGTGATGATTTTGAACTGTGGTGCTGGAGAAGACTCCTGAGAGTCCCTTTGACAGTCAATCCTAAAGGAGATTGATCCTGAATATTCATTGGAAGGACTGATGCTGAAGCTGCAATACTTTGGCCACCTGATCCAAAGAGCCGACTCATTGGAAAAGACCCTGGTGCTGGGAAGGATGAAGGCAGGAGGAGAAGGGGACGACAGAGGATGAGATGGTTGGATGGCATCACTGACTTGATGGACATGAGTTTGAGTGAACTCTGGGAGTTGGTGATGGGCAGGGAGGCCTGGCGAGCTGCAGTCTATGTGTTGCAAAGAGTCGGACACGACTGAGGATTGAACAACAGCAAAGATGCACCTAAATAGGGCAATTAGGAGGCTGAGCACATGTGAGTTCCGGCAGGCCGAGGGCCGGCTGCCCCTCGCTGCCTGGCGCCGCTCCCGACCGTGAGGCGCACTCTCCCTGACGTTTGCACAGCACCTTTGCTTCCCGCAGCCCATCTGCCTCAGATGCTTCGAAGGTCACCTGGGGCAGGATGCACTTGCCCCAGCTTGGGGGCTCCATTGTAACCTCAGTTCTGGCCCCTGTGCACACCTTAGACAAGCTAGGGAGCTCCTGTTTCTTTCCCCACAAGATTGGGAGGAGGATGGTACCCATTGCACAGGCTAATTCATGCTCAAGAGCTTCAAAGCAGTCAGTGTGACCTAGATGAATTTATTGTCACAAGTTTAATCAAAATGTGTTACCCTTTATGGAAAGGAACTTTCAGAAGTGAGCCCCTCTGTGGGACTTCCCCATAGGGAAGGGAGATAAATTTGGGGTCCAGTGGCTACTCAGTATTCTGTTTTTTTTCAAGCCTAAAGGACTTTATTTTTGTCTTTTAATTAGTTAATTAATCATTTGGCTGTGCTGAGTCTTCTTTGCTGCTCGCAGCTTTTCTGTGGTTGCGGAGCACGGGCTCTGGGGTGCGTGGGTTTCAGTAGCTGCAGCTCTCAGGTTCTAGAGTGTAGGTTAATAGTCATGGCACATGGGCTTCGTTGCCCCGTGGCATGTAGGATCTCCCTGGACTAGCAATTGAACCCATGTGCCCTGCATTGGCAGGTGGATTCTTAATTACTGGACCTCCAGGGAAATCCTACTTAGCATTCTTTAAATCGCAGCACATAGTCAGCCACTTTTTTCACCCATGCTTTAAAGCTGGCCCTGATGCTTGGTCATGGAGCACTTAACTTCTACTCTCTGGTACCCAGCTTTGATTTTGGAGAGGCAGATCTTATTGAGCTGTTAATTAAGCTGTCATACCAGCTGTTTTTCAAGTCTGTTTTTCACTTTTTTGCCATGCATTTCTCTGGAAAAAAGAACATAACTAAAAACGTTATTGATGATAGCTTTCCAAACAGACAAGGCATCACCTGACATGTTAATGAGGGCCAGTTTGGACCATGACCTCAGAACTCTGCTTCTCAGTGTTGACCTGATCCTAGACACTTGAAAAGTTACAATCTAGTCCAGAGGGCCTGTAAGCAGCTTTTGACAGAAAACTGCATATTCTGGAACTGAGCTGCATCGCCATGAATTCCCTGTAGTAGATCAAGACTCTGCTGTTGCTCTGAGATGTGTGTGGTGGCACATGGAAGGAGCATCACAGCGTTTGGGAGAAGGAATGGAGCGATATTTACCACGAGTGGCCTCCTACCTGAGAAAGGGCTCCTTGCCAAAGGCCCATGTGGCAGCCAGGCCTTGGGTGTTCATGGTGGTGGTGGTGGTGTAGTTGCTAAGTCGTGTCCGACTCTCACAACCCTGTGGACTGTAGCCCGCCAGCTCCTCTGCTCATGGGATTCTCCAGGCAGGAACACTGGAATGGGTGGCCAGGTGTTCATGTCACTCCCTAATTAGAACAGGAATCCACAGACCATGACAAGTCTGTCCTCACAGTGGAGGATGAAGTTGTCTGTCTGGTTTGAATTGCCTTACTGACTATACGTGGCTGTGGGACTACAGCCTGGGAGAGTGGACTTTGCATATTCCAGAATGTACAGTACAGGTGAGAGCCAAACTGTGTTGATCTAGACCTGTCTTTCCTTTGACTCGCTGGGTTTGCTGGTCCCCGAGGGCCTTGGTCATCTCAGGAACCTGAGTGGTCAGTGTCCCACCTGCAGTGGGAAGTGCCGAGGACTAGAGCCATGTTTTCTCCTGGTCCTTTGACATACTGTAGGACTTCCCTGGTGGCTCAGACGGTAAAGTGTCTGCCTACAATTGGGAGACCCAGGTTCGATCCCTGGGTCGGGAAGATCCCCTGGAGGAGGAAATGGCACCCACTCCAGTGTTCTCGCCTGGAGGATCCCACGGACGGAGGAGCCTGCGGGCTGCAGTCTTTGCTACAGCCGCAGAGTCAGACACAACTGAGCGACTTCACTCTCTCACCTTGGCATACTGTGGAGTTTGTTTCCTTTATAGTAAATCCCTGATACTGACTTGCACATTATTTGGTTGCTCCTCATAGAAGCAGAAGGCAGATTATGAAACAGTTTATCTCTTTGTGTTGTTTTCTGGAGGTTTTAATTTGGCACAAATGAGCACTTAAAGCTCAGTTAGGAAGCTCTGATCCAGTGCTTGCTTTTGAGTAGTTTTGGAGCTGTTCTACCGAATAGTGAATTTGTTCAACTTATCTTGTATTCTCCTTTGGAGAACATTTTAAGAGGTTGAAACAGAGAGAGGAGGCTTAGTGAATTTCTTTTATTTTGCAGCCACATAAACAACTTTGGCTCTAAATGAAAAGGGAGTGAATATTGAGCACTTAGGACTGGAGAGACATTAAAACAGGTAGTATGTATATTCTTCATGTTCAAAAAGTTTAGTAGAGACATGGGCATTAAAAATGGAACTAAATCTCATTTCTAAAGATGAAACCTACAATGTCTAGGATGAAAAATACAGTGGATGTAGTTAATGGCGGATTAGACATTGATAAAAAGATCAGTGAACTTGAAGACATTGCAGTAGACACCATCTAAAAAAGTGGAAACTTTTTATAAAGTGGAAAGAACATCAGTGAGTTGCAGGATAATTTCAGGCGACCTGAATGTGTGTAATTGGAGACCCCAAAGGAAGGGGAGGCTTCCCTGGTGGCTCAGTGGTAAAGAACCCGCCTGTAGTGCAGGAGCCGCAGGAGACTCGGGTTTGATCCCTGGGTTGGGAAGATCCCCTGGAGAACGGAATGGCAACCTGCTCCAGTATTCTCACCTGGAGAATCCCCATGGACAGAGGTGTCTTGCAGGTTACAGTCCATGGGCTCACAAAGAGTCAGACACAAGTGACTTAGTATAGCAAGCAAGAAAGGGCAAGGGTCACAAAAAACTTTGAAGAAATAATGGCTGGATGTTTTTCAAATTTTGTGAGAACTATAAATCTTCAGATCCAGAAAGCTCAGTGAGGCCCAAGCACAATAAACATGGAGAAAACGAAACCAAAGCCCTTCATAATCCGGATTGCTCATGATCAATGACAAAGGGGAAATCTTAAAAATAGCCAGAAAAAAGACACGTTACATGCAGGTGAATAAACATAGGGTGATGGAAGGTTCGTCGTCAGGAACCACGCAGGTGAGAATCGTGGAGAGCATCTTTAGACTGGGCTGGGGCAGGGCAAACTGTCGAGCGAGTGAAAATGAAAACATCCTCAAACGTGAAGCTGAGAAAGCCTTTTCCAGACAGTCAGTGGCTGAAAAGCCTCATCACCAATGGAACAGCACTGTAAGAAATGGGAAAGGAATCTGTTTAGGGGAAGGAAAATCTGAATCTGCACAAAGGAACAAAGAGCAGTGGAAATCATAGCTATATCAGTGACTATATCAGTTTTTTCCACATTATTAAAATGTCTTGACAAGATAATTGACCATTTCAATAAGAATAATAATCATGTGGATTGGGATCTATAATCCATGTAAAAATGTAACGTATAAGAAAATCAGGACAAAAAAGAAATGAAAGTATGCAATAGTCAAGGTGTTCTATGTGTGGAAGAGGTATAGCCTCATTTGGAATGGACGGGGCACATTAAACCTTAAAGCAACCACTGACAGTTATGCTTGGAGACTTTCATACCCTGTTCCAATAAGTGATCGAACAAGTTGACAGATGATCAGTAAGGATACAGAAACCTCGTTGTTCAGTCACTAAGTCAGGTCGACTCTTTGTGACCTGTGGACTGCAGCGCGCGGCCTTCCCTGTCCTTCACTTTCTCCCAGTTTTTTCAGACTCATGTCTCGGGACAGCACAGCACAGCTTTACCTGGTTGACATTTATGTGTCGCCAAGCCAACAGCAGGGTGCACATTCCTTCCAAGGTTCTTATCACGATTGATCATAGTCTCGGCAAAAAACAAGTTTCAACATAATTGGAAGAGTTCAAATATGTTCTGTGACCTCTATCGGGGATCCCCAAGACCACCTCCAGGTCAGGGATTCACTAGAGTCATAGAACTCAGAAAAGCTGTCATACGCATGGTTACAGTTTATTACAACAAAAAGCGACAGGTGAAAATTACTAAAGGCAAAAGGCATATAGGGTAGAGTCCAGAAGAGACCAGCCTCAAAATTTAAGTCGTCTGATCACATGGGTGATATGGTCGGCACTTCGTTTTCCTGGCAGCGATAGGGGCAGCGCTAACGGTGTCCTGCCAGTCGGGGACGCGTGCTCAGGCTCCCGTATCCAGGTTTCGTGTTGGAGGTCACTTATGTAGCACAGAGTGCCCATGGAACTTAGTTATTTGGTCTCTAGTCTCTTCAGAGGTCAAAGTGGTATGGTGTGGCCCAAGACCCATGCTGTGAATCACATTATCTCCCAAAGGCCAGCCCTTCCTCCGGAGCCTGCAGAACATCTCAAGCTTGTCTAGCTCTTTATTTCACAGACCACTTGTTGTTCAGTCACTGAGTCGTGTCTGACTCTTTGTAACTCATGGACTGCAGCACTCCAGGCTTCCCAGTCCTTCACCATCTCCCAGAGTTTGCTCACACTCATGTCCATTGAGTCAGTGATGCCATCCAATCATCTCATCCTCTGTTGCTCCCTTCTCCTCCTGCCCTCAGTTTTTCCCAGCATCAGGGTCTTTTCCAATGACTCAGCACTTTGCATCAGATGGCCAAAGTACTAGAGCTTCAGCTTCAGCATCAGTCCTTCCAATGAATATTCAGGGTGGATTTCCTTTAGGATTGACTGGTTTGATGTCTTTGCTATCCAAGGACACAGACCATAATGGAATTAATTTAAAAATCAATAACAGAAAGATCTTTGGACAATCCCTGAGTGTTTAGAAACTAAATAACACATTTTTAAAGAAGAAATCAAAAGTTAAATTAGAAAGTATTGTGAACTGAAAGAAAATAAAACCACAATGTATCAAAGTTTGTAGGAAACTGCTAAAGTAGTACTTAGAAATTTATTACACAAAATGCCTATACTAGGAAAGGAAAAAGGTTTCCAATTTATACCTTGGTTTATACTCTAAGAGGCTGGAAGAGGAAGAGTAAATTAAGTTCAAGGTAATGCAGAAGGAAGAAAATAATAAAGATCAGAGCAGAAGTCAATGAAGTAGAAGATAGAAAAATAACAGAGAAAAATCAGTGAAACAAAAATCAATGGAATTAAAAGATCTTTATTGAGAATTTCAACAAAACCATTTGAGGACTGTTCAGGATAGAAACAGAGGACACAAACTGCCAATATCAGGAATGAGAGAGATGCCACCACTGGGGATGCTGCAGACACTGAAAGGATCAGGGAGCATCATAAACAACACGGATCCAATACATTCAGCAACTCAGGAGAAAAGGACAGACGGCTTAAAAGGTAACTACCAAAGCTCACTTAAGAACAAGGAGATTATCTGAACAATCCTATGTCAAAGAAACGGAATTTGTTGTTAAAAAGCTTCCCCCATAGAAAACTCCAGGTCCAGATGGCTTTACTGTAAGTTCTACCAAACATCTAAGAACAAAATAATTCCAAATGAACTCTTTCAGGAAATTGAAGAGAAGAGAATACTTCTCAAGTCATTTTATTAGGTAAGGACTTACCCTAATACCAAAACAGGATAGACGTTGCAAGGAAATTATAGACAAATATTCCTCATGAACCTAGATGAAAAAATTTCCAAACAAGAAATTTATCACATCAACTCTAACAATATAAAGAAAGAATAATATATCATCATCAATGGGACTTATTTCAGGACTGGAAGTTTGGTTTAACATTTGAAAATCAGTAGATGCAATTCACCAGATTGAAAAACTAAAAGAGAAAAAGTCATATGATTGTCTCAATAGACACAGAAAAAGGATTCAAGAAATTCCAACATCCATTTTTGATGTAAACTCTTAGCAAAATTGGTGTACAAGGGATCTTCCTCAACTTGGTAAAGGAAATCTATGAAAAACTGCAACATCAAACTTAGTATGAAAAGACTAAATGCTTTCTCCCTAAGATCAGGAATAAGATGAGGATGTCTGTTCTCACCACTTCTTTTCAACATTGTAATGGAGGTCCTCGGTAGTGCAATAAGGCAGAAATAGAAATAGAAGGCATCCAGATGGGAAGGAAGGAAGTGAAAGTGTATTTACAAACAACGTGATTGTATAGAACTAATAAATGAATTTAGCAAGGTTATAGAACACAAGACCAATATTCAGAAATCTATTATATTTCTAAATGTTAGCTATGAACAAAAGGAATTAAAACAATACCACTTATAACAGCATAATAAATATGAACTACTTAAGGGTAGATCTGAGAAAAGATTTGCAAGGCATGCACACTGAAAGCTACGAAGCATTTCTGAGAGATGTAAAGACCTACGTTAATGAAGAGACATGCTCTGTACACAGGTTGGGAAACTCAATACTGCTTAGATCTCGGTTCTCCCCAAATCCACCTATAAATTCAACATGAATCAATTAAGATCCCAGCCACATTTTTTTTTTGTTTTTGTTTTTAATGAAATTGACCTGCAAATTTTATGTGGAAATGCAAAGGACTAAGAATAGCTAAAAAAGTAGAACAAAATTAGAGCACTAAGTGGTCATGTATGGATGTGAGAGTTGGACTGTGAAGAAGGCTGAGTGCCGAAGAACTGATGCTTTTGAAATGTGGTGTTGGAGAAGACTCTTGAGAGTCCCTTGGACTGCAAGGAGATCCAATCAGTCCATTCTGAAGGAGATCAGCCCTGGGATTTCTTTGGAAGGAATGATGCTAAAGCTGAAACTGCAGTACTTTGGCCACCTCATGCGAAGAGTTGACTCAGTGGAAAAGACTCTGATGCTGGGAGGGATTGGGGGCAGGAGGAGAAGGGGATGACAGAGGATGAGATGGCTGGATGGCATCACTGACTCGATGGACGTGAGTCTGAGTGAACCGGGAGTTGGTGATGGACAGGGAGGCCTGGCGTCCTGCGATTCACGGGTCGCAAAGAGTCAGACACGACTGAGCAACTGATCTGATCTGATCTGATCTGAACACTACTTTTCAAGATTTATACAGATATGGTAATTTCTTTTTTTTTTAATTTTATTTTATTTTTAAACTTTACATAATTGTATTAGTTTTGCCAAATATCAAAATGAATCTGCCACAGGTATACATGTGTTCCCCACCCTGAACTCTCCTCCCTCCTTCCTCCCCATACCATCCCTCTGGGTCATCCCAGTGCGCTAGCCCCAAGCATCCAGTATCGTGCATCGAACCTGGACTGGCAACTCGTTTCATTTCAAGAGAGGGTTAGCATAAGTATAAACAAATATTAGCATAAGTATAAACAAATAGATCATTGGAACAGAATAGAGGGTCCAGAAATAGACTCACACGTTTATGCCCATCTGATTTTTTTTAAATTTTATTTTATTTTTAAACTTTACAAAATTGTATTAGTTTTGCCAAATACCGAAATGAATCTGCCACAGGTATACATGTGTTCCCCATCCTGAACCCTCCTCCCTCCTCCCTTCCCATACCATCCCTCTGGGTTGTCCCAGTGCACCAGCCCCAAGCATCCAGTATCGTGCATGGAACCTGGACTGGCAACTTGTTTCATACATGATATTATACGTGTTTCAATGCCATTCTCCCAAATCTTCCCACCCTCTCCCTCTCCCACACAGTCCAAAAGACTGTTCTATACATCTGTGTCTCTTTTGCTGTCTCGCATACAGGGTTATCGTTACCATCTTTCTAAATTCCATTTTTATGCGTTAGTATACTGTATTGGTGTTTTTCTTTCTGGCTTACTTCACTCTGTATAATAGGCTCCAGTTTCATCCACCTCATTAGAACTGATTCTTTTTCACAAAAGTGTAAAGGCAATTCTGTGATTATGGTTTATGTGTCTGCCCTCTGATGCCTCTTGCAACACCTACTGTCTTACTTGGGTTTCTTTTACTCTGGACGTGGGGTATCTCTTCAGGGCTGCTCCAGCAAAGCGCAGCCGCTTCTCCTTACCTTGGACGAGGGGTATCTCCTCATTGCCGCCCTTCCTGACCTTGAACGTGGAGTAGCTCCTCTAGGCCCTCCTGCACCCGTGCAGCCACCGCTCCTTGGACGTGGGGTAGCTCCTCTCAGCTGCTGCCCCTGACCTCGCGGTGTGGGGTAGCTCCTCTCAGCCATGCTTCTGCGTGGTCCATCGCAGCTGGCACACTTCTGCTGCGCGGTCCTTTGCATTTATCTACTACTGCCATTACCATTAGAAGCGTGGCTGAGAGGAGCTACTCCCCCCTGCCCGAGGTCAGGGGCGGCGGCCGAGAGTGCCAGGCCTCAACGGCGACGGCGCAGGGGCGGCTGAGAGGAGCTACCCCATGTCCGAGGTCAGAGGCAGCAGCCGGGAGGAGCTACCCCCCTGCATGAGGCCAGGGGCGGCAGCCGGGAGGAGCTACCCCACGTCCAAGGAGCGGTGGCTGCGCGGGCGCAGGAGGGCCTAGAGGAGCTACTCCACGTTCAAGGTCAGGAAGGGCGGCGGTGAGGAGATACCCCTCGTCCAAGGTAAGGAGAAGCGGCTGCGCTTTGCTGGAGCAGCCCTGAAGAGATACCCCACGTCCAACATGAGAGAAACCCAAGTAAAACAGTAGGTGTTCCGAAAGGGCATCAGAGAGCAGACACCCTGAAACCAAATCACAGACAACTAGTCAATCTAATCACACGGACCACAGCCTTGTCTAACTCAATGAAACCAAGCCATGCTGTGTGGGACCACCCAAGACCGGAGGGTCATGGTGGAGAGGTCTGACAGAATGTGGTCCACTGGCGAAGGGAATGGCAAACCACTTCAGTATTCTTGCCTTGACAACCCCATGAACAGTATGAAAAGGCAAAATGATAGGATACTGAAAGAGGAACTCCCCAGGTCAGTAGGGGCCCAATATGCTACTGGAGATCAGTGGAGAAATAACTCCAGAAAGAATGATGGGATGGAGCCAAAGCAAAAAGAATACCCAGCTGTAGATGTGACTGGTGATAGAAGCAAGGTCAGATGCTGTAAAGAGCAATATTGCATAGGAACCTGGAATGTTAGGTCCATGAATCAAGGCAAATTGGAAGTGGTCAAACAAGAGATGGCAAGAGTGAATGTCGACATTCTAGGAATCAGTGAACTAAAATGGACTGGAATGGGTGAATTTAACTCAGATGACCATTATATCTACTACTGTGGGCAGGAATCCCTCAGAAGAACTGGAGTAGCCATCATGGTCAACAAAAGAGTCCAAAATGCAGTACTTGGATGCAATCTCAAAAATGACAGAATGATCTCTGTTCGTTTCCAAGGCAAACCATTCAATATCACAGTAATCCAAGTCTATGCCCCAACCAGTAATGCCGAAGAAGCTGAAGTTGAACGGTTCTATGAAGACCTACAAGACCTTTTAGAACTAACACCCAAAAAAGATGTCCTTTTCATTATAGGGGACTGGAATGCAAAAGTAGAAAGTCAAGAAACACCTGGAGTAACAGGCAAATTTGGCCTTGGAATACAGAATGAAGCAGGGCAAAGACCAATAGAGTTTTGCCAAGAGAACGCACTGGTCATAGCAAACACACTCTTCCAACAACACAAGAGAAGACTCTACACATGGACATCACCAGATGGTCAACACCAAAATCAGATTGATTATATTCTTTGCAGCCAAAGATGGAGAAGCTCTATACAGTCAGCAAAAACAAGACCAGGAGCTGACTGTGGCTCAGATCATGAACTCCTTATTACCAAATTCAGACTTAAATTGAAGAAAGTAAGGAAAACCACTAGACCATTCAGGTATGACCCAAATCAAATCCTTTATGATTATACAGTGGAAATGAGAAATAGATTTAAGGGACTAGATCTGATAGATGGAGTGCCTGATGAACTATGGACTGAGGTTCCTGACATTGTACAGGAGACAGGGATCACGATCATCCCCATGGAAAAGAAATGCAAAAAAGCAAAATGGCTGCCTGGGGAGGCCCTACAAATAGCTGTGAAAAGAAGAGAAGCCAAAAGCAATGGAGAAAAGGAAAGATAGAAGCATCTGAATGCAGCGTTCCAAAGAATAGCAAGGAGAGATAAGAAAGCCTTCCTCAGCAACCAATGCAAAGAAATCGAGGAAAACAACAGAATGGGAAAGACTAGAGATCTCTTCAAGAAAATTAGAGATACCAAGGGAACATTTCATGCAAAGATGGGCTCGATAAAGGACAGAAAGGGTATGGACCTAACAGAAGCAGAAGATATTAAGAAGAGGTGGCAAGAATACACAGAAGAACTGTACGAAAAAGATCTTCAGGACCCAGATAATCACGATGGTGTGATCACTGACCTAGAGCCAGACATCCTGGAATGTGAAGTCACATTTCTTTTCCATGGGGATGGTCTTGATCCCTGTCTCCTGTATAATGTCAGGAACCTCAGTCCATAGTTCATCAGGCACTCTATCTATCAGATCTAGTCCCTTAAATCTATTTCTCACTTCCACTGTACAATCATAAGGGATTTGATTTAGGTCATACCTGAATGGTCTAGTGGTTTTTCCTACTTTCTTCAATTTAAGTCTGAATTTGGCAATAAGGAGTTCATGATCTGAGCCACAGTCAGCTCCTGGTCTTGTTTTTGCTGACTGTATAGAGCTTCTCCATCTATGGCTGCAAAGAATATAATCAATCTGATTTTGGTGTTGACCATCTGGTGATGTCC
Source organism: Bubalus bubalis (assembly GCF_019923935.1). Taxonomy (NCBI): domain Eukaryota; kingdom Metazoa; phylum Chordata; class Mammalia; order Artiodactyla; family Bovidae; genus Bubalus; species Bubalus bubalis. Next base: position 916,935 of record NC_059167.1, read on the forward strand.
ATGTGTAGAGTCTTCTCTTGTGTTGTTGGAAGAGTGTGTTTGCTATGACCAGTGCGTTCTCTTGGCAAAACTCTATTGGTCTTTGCCCTGCTTCATTCTGTATTCCAAGGCCAAATTTGCCTGTTACTCCAGGTGTTTCTTGACTTTCTACTTTTGCATTCCAGTCCCTTATAATGAAAAGGACATGATCAAAACTCTCCAAGCCAGGATTCAGCAATACGTGAACCGTGAACTTCCAGATGTTCAAGCTGGTTTTAGAAAAGACAGAGGAACCAGAGATCATATCGCCAACATCTGCTGGATCATCGAAAAAGGAAGAGAGTTCCAGAAAAACATCTATTTCTGCTTTATTGATTATGCCAATGCCTTTGACTGTGTGGATCACAATAAACTGTGGAAAATTCTGAAAGAGATGGGAATACCAGACCACCTGACCTGCCTCTTGAGAAACCTATATGCAGGTCAGGAAGCAACAGTTAGAACTGGACATGGAACAACAGACTGGTTCCAAATAGGAAAAGGAGTATGTCAAGGCTGTATATTGTCACCCTGCTTATTTAACTTATATGCAGAGTACATCATGAGAAATGCTGGGCTGGAAGAAGCACAAGCTGGAATCAAGATTGCCGGGAGAATTATCAATAACCTCAGATATGCAGATGACACCACCCTTATGGCAGAAAGTGAAGAGGAACTAAAAAGCCTCTTGATGAAAGTGAAAGAGGAGAGTGAAAAAGTTGGCTTAAAGCTCAACATTCAGAAAACGAAGATCATGACATCTGGTCCCATCACTTCATGGAAAATAGATGGGGAAACTGTGGAAACAGTGTCAGACTTTATTTTTTGGGACTCCAAAATCACTGCAGATGGTGATTGCAGCCATGAAATTAAAAGACACTTACTCCTTGCAAGGAAAGTTATGACCAACTTAGATAGCATATTAAAAAGCAAAGACATTACTTTGTCAACAAAGGTCCGTCTAGTCAAGGCTATGGTTTTTCCAGTGGTCATGTATGGATGTGAGAGTTGGACTGTGAAGAAAGCTGAGAGCTGAAGAATTGATGCTTTTGAACTGTGGTGTTGGAGAAGACTTTTGAGAGTCCCTTGGACTGCAAGGAGTTCTAACCAGTCCATTCTAAAGGAGATCAGTCCTGGGTGTTCTTTGGAAGGATTTATGCTAAAGCTGAAACTTCAATACTTTGGTCACCTCATGCAAAGAGTTGACTCATTGGAAAAGACTCTGATGCTGTGAGGGATTCGGGGCAGGAGGAGGAGGGGATGACAGAGGATGAGATGGCTGGATGGCATCACTGACTCGGTGGACATGAGTTTGGGTGAACTCCGGCAGTTGGTGATGGACAGGGAGGCCTGGCATGCTGCAATTCATGGGGTCGCAAAGAGTCGGACACGACTGAGTGACTGAACTGAACTGAACTGAAAGGCAATTCGGTGGAGAAAGGAGAAGCTTCAATAAATTGTACCACAACATCCAGATACCTATTGGCAGAGAAGTAAACTTTGATCCATACTTTGCAACATGTACAAAAAATAATTTAAAATAATTTATAGGCCTAGAAGAAATCTTCGTAAGCTTTTAAAGATATGAAACTAAAAGTACAATCTATGAAAGAAAATACTGATAAATTTGACTCTGTCAAAATTTAAAATTTCTAATCTTCAAAAGACATGTTAAAGGAGATTGGTACTGATACATATACACCACCATGTATAAAACAGATAGCTAGTGGGGACCTGCAGTATCACGCAGGGAGCTCAGCTTGGTGCTCTGTGGTGACTTAAATGGGTGGGATGGAGGGTGGGGGGCAGATGGAGACCTAGGAGGGAAGGAGCATAGGGATACATACAGAATATCCCTATGGAATATAGCCGATGCATCGTGTACAGCAGAAACTAACACAACACTGAAAAGCAATGACACCCTAATTTTTTTAAAAAAAGAAAGTAGCACAAATCACAGACTGAGAGAAAATATTTGCAAATCACATATCTGATAGAGGATTTGTGTTCGGAACACATAGAGAACTCTCAAAACTCAATGATAAGAAAACCAACAACCCAAGAAAAACAAGTAAAAGATTTTAACAGACATTTCGCCAAAGAAGATGCACACAAAGAGTCAGCGTCACTAGTCATTTTGGAAATGCACATCAAAACCACACTGAGATGCCACTTCACACCTCCTGAGACGGCTTGATACAACAGACGATGACCAGTGTTGACCGAAATGTGGAGAAACTGGAATCCTCATGAATTGCTGGTGGAAATGGAAAGTGGTATAGCCACTTTAGAAGGCATGTTTCTTAAACAGTTAAGTGTAAATTTTGTATCTGACCTAACACTTCTGCTTCTAGGTATCTACCCAAGAGAATTAAAAATACATGGTCACACAAAAATCATACATGCATTTTCATGACAGCGTTATTCATTATGGACAAAAAGAGATACAACCCCACTGCCCACTACTAGCAAATGGAGAGATGAAATGCGGTATATCATCAGCAGTGAAAAGAAATCGATATTGTTGTAACTTGGATGAACATTGAAAACATACTAACTGAACACAAAAGATGACATATGATTTAATTTCTATGAACTTTACTTAAAATGAGTGAATTTTATGCCATGTAATTATTGTCTCAATAGAGCTATTCCTTAAAAATGATACACTGTACATTGGTAATCCAGACAGCATAAGATTGCTGAAATAATAGACAAAAAATTCGATAAAGGACTTCACTGGTGGTTAGGTGGTTAAGAATATGCCTTGCAAGGCAGGGGATGAGGGTTCAATCCCAAATCCCTGGTTTAGGAGAATCAGGGTCCCACATGCTGTGGAGAAACTAAGCTGGTGAGCCACAACCAGGGAGCCTGTGAGCCACAACCAGGGAGCCTATGAGGCACAGCTGGGGAGCCTGTGAGCTACAGCCAGGGAGCCTGTGAGTCACACCTAGAGAGCCTGTGAACTACAGCCAGAGAGCCTGTGAGTCACAACCAGGGAGCCTTTGAACCACAGCTGGGGAGCCTGTGAGCACAACCAGGGAGCCTGTGAGCTGCATCGAAAGATGCCACATGATGCAACAAAGATCTCGTATGCCTCAACTACAAGGTCCAACGCAGCCAAATAAATAAATATTTTTAAAAAATTAATGAAACAGAATAGAGAGCCCAGAAAAAGACCCACTCAACTGTCATCAACTGATTTTTGGCAAAGGAACAAAAGTAATTCAATGAGGGAAAGGTAGTCTCTTCAGCAAATGGTGCTGAAAAAAAGTGGACATCCACATGCTAAATATATGTGTATATATGGACAAAATCCTTGTACCTTTCATAAATATTAACTCACAGTGGATTGTAAACCTAAATCTGAATTCCAAACTAAATAAAATTTCTGGAAGATAACACACGGGAAAGTCTAGGTGACCTTGGATTTAGTAGCGGCATTTTAGAGACTACACCGAAAACACAATCCATGAAAAAAAATTGACAGGTTGAACGTTAAGGAAATTAGCAACTTTTGTTCTGTGAAAAACAGGGTTAAGAGAATGAAGTCACAGACAGAAAATATTTGCAAAATAGAAATCTGATAAAGGACTTGTATCCAAAATATATAAAGAACTCAGAACTCAACAGTAAGAAGACAAATGACTCAATCTTTTTGACAAAATGACAATAGATCTGTCCAGACACTTTATCAAAGAAGGTAGACAGATGGCAAATAAGCATTAAAAAATCGATATCACATGTCCGTAGGAAACTGCAAATTAAAACAGCAGTGAGACACCACTATACATATTAGATGACTAAAATTCAAACAATGATAAAATGCTGGCAAGGATGCTGAGCAACAGGAACTCTCACCCATTGCTGGTAGGAATGCAAAACGGTACAGCCACTTTGGAAGACAGCCAGTTTAGTGGTTTCTTACAAAGCTAAAAGTGATATTTATTCTTACAAAGCTATTTGTAAATAAAATAGATTTACTTAGATATTTCATACAAACATATTCTTACCATACAATCCACCAGTTCCTCTTCCTGGTATTTACCAATGGAGTTGAGAACGATGTGCACACAAAAAGCTGCATGTGAATGTTTATAGCAGCTTTACCCATAATTCCCCAAACTGGTAAGCAACCATGATGCCTTTAAATAGATTAATGAATAAACGGAATATTACTTAGCAACAAAAGGAAATTAGCTATCTGCCTATAAAAAGACATGCTGCTGCTGCTGCTGCTGCTGCTAAGTCACTTCAGTCGTGTCCGACTCTGTGCGACCCCATAGACGGCAGCCCATCAGGCTCCCCCATCCCTGGGATTCTCCAGGCAAGAACACTGGAGTGGGTTGCCATTTCCTTCTCCAATGCATGAAAGTGAAAAGTGAAAGGAAAGTCGCTCAGTCGTGTCCAACTCTAGCGACCCCATGGACTGCAGCTACCAGGCTCCTCCATCCATGGGATTTTCCAGGCAAGAGTGCTGGAGTGGGGTGCCATCGCCTTCTCCGACAAAAAGACATGAGGGGATCTTAACAGCATATTTCCAGGTGAACGAAGCCAGTCTGAAAAGTCTACATACTGTATGATTGCAATTATGTGATATTCTGGACAAAGCCAAACTGTAGAGACAGTGAAAAGATGGGTGGTTGCCAGGGTTCAGGAGGAGGGCTGGAGGACTAGATCCCATTTTTAGGGCCGTGAATTGGCTTGATGGTGTCAGTATGATACTGTGATTGTGGAAACATGATGCTCTGTTTGCTAAAACTCATAGACCTGCACAATGCAAAGACTGAACCCTAATGTAAATGATGGATTCAGTTAATAAAAAATAAATAAAAACTAAAGAAATCATGGTGAAACATCATGCAGTTTTTAATATGCCAATTTCACCTCAATAAATCTTTGTTAACCTGCAGCAAAATCTTTGGCTGGTCCACACCTTCTGTGACGAAGTTGTCACCTCTAAGCGCCCAGGCAGGCCGTCCTCAGTGTTGGCTCCCTGCGGATGGAAGTGGTTTTTCTCCTTCCCGTGGAGCACAGCGTCTCCCGTCACCTTCGACAGCCAGGGGACTGCCGTCGTTTGTTAAGGGCAGTTGGGACGGGGCCATTCTCACAGTGATGCACAGGGGCTCTGGGTCACTTGCTGCCCTTGGCTTGTCTGGCCCCCTCTGCAGTGGTACCTACTCTGAAAGTCAGCAGCTCCCTTAGTAGGTAGGAGGAGGAGCTTTGGAGGCTGAAGACCCGGGTTCTGATCTCTGTTGTGCTGTGAACTGCCTGTCAGGTTTGGGGCAAATCTCTTACATTCCCTCGATGGTTCTCAACTTCTTCGTCTATATAATGAGTGCGTTTGCCAGGAAACCTCTCAGGCCCCTTCCGACTGCAGGTCCTGACCCTGTCAGTGTGGACGCTTCTCTCAGAGTCTTGCATGGAGTGCTGCGTGTGCACTGAGTGTGTCTCCCCGTATCCCAGGGCACTTGGCGCAGCACAAACCCTCCCTGTGGGGCTCCCTCTCTGCCTCCAGTTGTAGGTGGAGACCTGGAGCGTGACGGGCCCAGGCTGATTGCCCGGGACAGCAGCTGAGTTTGATGCTGGGTTCAGGCAACAGCTGCTCCTCTCGGCATTGTCATTTTTCAGCCTTTCATGCTTTCCTAACCCATCGCAGGCCTGAACTCTCTCTTGGCAAGGAGTATCTCCTCTATCTCCAAAGAAGGGCCCACACTGCAAGGTTCTGGGTGTTTTCTTGGCCTGGAACTGAGAGCTGGTCTGGAGTGTTGTTACTGCAGAAATCTAGGCCAAGAGTTGGAAGATTCTCCTGGTAACTGACTCCTGGCTCCTGAGTGTATTTAGAAATGTTTTATATTCAATCAGTTAAGCATACACTGTAGAAGACATGACATATTCTTTACCTTGTTTTGTGCTATTAGCCTAACTGTGTTGTTTGTTGCTTTGTAACTCAGTCGTGTCTGACTGTTTGTGACCCCATGGACTGTAGCCTGCCAGGCTCTTCTGTCCATTGGGACTTCCCAGGTAAGAACACTAGAGTGGGTTGCCGTGCTCTCCTCTAGGGGATCTTCCCAACCCAGGGATCGAACCCATGTCTCTGGCTTGGCAGATGGATTCTTTACTACTAAGCCACCTCAGAAGCCCTAGCCTTGCTGTCCTTACTTATAAAATTCTTTAAGGATCTTGGGGCATGGTTGAATGAGAAGCTCTGTTAGGTCTGAATGGGATCCTGGTGAAGTACCTGATCAAATTCTCAACCTGGATGTCAGAGTCAAATGGTGCTTTCTGTATGCTGAGGGGCCTCTTTGATCCGTAACCTCTGGATTTTCTTTCTGGTGCTCTGTTTTGATGTTCCATTTTGTTCTTAGAGAGGGCAGAGAATCTGCTTTGCCCCTAGTATCTGGCTCTCTAGAGTAATACTAAAAAATTAAGTCCCATAAAAAACAACTCACCCGGTTTTTGTATGTTGATTTTTTTTAGGACTTTGTTTAGAGAAGTTGCCTATTTCTTCTTCTACCAGTAGTCTCCGCGTGGACCGGGAGCAGGACATCATCACCTGCTATGAGAAGGCGGGGGACATCGCCCTCCTGTACCTCCAGGAGATAGAAAGGGTGAGTGAGGCTCATGTGCTTGTTCAGTTGGTGATATTTTAAAAGTTCAAACCACATCATACAGAACTGTGATCGACCTCTGGAAGCCTTCAACTTGCCTGTCTCTGGGTGCAAAGCTTTGCTTATATTCTTAAACACTAAGGAGAATATGCTGGTGAATGTGGCTCCTTGTGAAAATAGACAGGTCAGTGTTTGGGAAGCATTTTAATGTCCTCTGAACAGAAATGACAATATACATCTATTTATGTCCTCAGTGCCCCGAAGCTGGCTGCTCATCCCTGTTCTCTTAGGCAAAACAGGCTGAGCTGTATTTGTACGTACATGGGCTGTGTTCATGGACTGTGTACCAATGCAGAGTACATCTGGGGTTCGGGAGGCTCAGTGGTCATGCCAGAGGTCAGTGGGGACTCTCTACCAACCTGGGTCATCTGGGACGGTTTACTCCCAGCAGTCAGTGGTTCACTGATGAAGTGGAGATGAAACCAACCGCTGATCAGAGGCCACGTGAGCAGAGAACACGTGAGAAAGGGGCCACGTGAGCAGAGAACACGTGAGCAAGAGGCCACGTGAGCAGAGAACACGTGAGCAAGGGGCCACGTGAGCAGAGAACACGTGAGCAAGGGGCCATGCGAGCAGAGAACACTAGAGCAAGGGGCCACGTGAGCAGAGAACACGTGAGCAAGGAGCCCTGAGCAGAGAACACGTGAGCAAGGGCCACGTGAGCAGAGAACACGTGAGCAAGGGGCCCTGAGCAGAGAACACGTGAGCAAGGGGCCACGTGAGCAGAGAACACGTGAGCAAGGGGCCCTGAGCAGAGAACGCATGAGCAAGGGGCCATGTGAGCAGAGAACATGTGAGCAAGGGGCCCTGAGCAGAGAACGTGTGAGCAAGGGGCCACGTGAGCAGAGAACATGTGAGCAAGGGGCCACGTGAGCAGAGAACACATGAGCAAGGGGCCCTGTGAGCAGAGAACACGTGAGCAAGGGGCCCTGAGCAGAGAACGTGTGAGCAAGGGGCCACGTGAGCAGAGAACACATGAGCAAGGGGCCCTGTGAGCAGAGAACACGTGAGCAAGGGGCCACGTGAGCAGAGAACGTGTGAGCAAGGGGCCCTGTGAGCAGAGAACACGTGAGCAAGGGGCCACGTGAGCAGAGAACGTGTGAGCAAGGGGCCCTGTGAGCAGAGAATATGTGAGCAAGAGGCCACGTGAGCAGAGAACACATGAGCAAGGGGCCCTGTGAGCAGAGTACGTGTGAGCAAGGGGCCACGTGAGCAGAGAACACGTGAGCAAGAGGCCCTGTGAGCAGAGAACGTGTGAGCAAGGGGCCACGTGAGCAGAGAACACATGAGCAAGAGGCCACGCAAGCAGAGAACGTGTGAGCAAGGGGCCCTGAGCTCTCACCCTCAGGCAGAGGAAGCTGAAGGCTGGTTGAGGCTGGGGAGGTGTGGGCAGCTTCTGTTTAGAAGGATCCCTGTCTTTTAGCTCTGACCTTTGTAGTTATGCCTTCACTTCTCAGCCTCAATTTTCCCATCTGTAAAAGGAGCAAAATAATGGATGCCTACTTCGTGGAGTTCCTGTGGGGATTGCAAAAGACCCAGATGCAGGAGCGTATCGGATTCTTGCTAAATGACACATTTTACCAAGAGCAGCAGTTCCTACCCATGTCTGGCCTTCCCAGAGTTTCCTGGTGTTCTCACCATGGCTTGATCCTGATATTTCCCCCTTCAGACTCAGAAGTGTTTCCTGCAAGATTGTTTGAAGTGATTAGAAATTCTGTGAGACTTTGGGTTTGGTCTGAATCTTGTTTCCCAGCAATTTATGGGTTCTCTGTCTGCTTAAGGATTAGAATGTTAGTTGCTCAGTCGTGTCCCGACTCTTTCTGACCCCATGGATTGTAGCCCGCCAGGCTCCTCTGTCCATGGAATTCTCTGGGCAAGAGTATTGGAGTGAGTTGCCATATCCTTCTCCAGGGGATCTTCCTTCTCCAGGGGTCAAGCCCAGGTCTCCTGCATTGCTGGCAGGTTCTTTACCGTCTGAGCCACCAGGGATTAGAATAGAGAAGGACTACCGAGGTCTTAATAGTTTTTGTTCTTTTGTAAATGTACAGACTGGAAGCAGTTTCCTTTTTGTAATGTGCTGATGTGTGTGGTGAGGATCAGAATTACCCTTCAGGATCAGGGAGGGCAAGGTGAGAGCCTCAGAGAAGCGGGGGAGAGGGCCAAGGGAGAGGTGTCTGGCCTGGCTCACACCAGGATGGCTTATAAACTGTAGTTCATGATGTCCAGGAATTCAGGAAGATATTTGGCTGTCTTGCCAAGATGTTGTTCTGTCAGAAGTCTGCTGTGAGAAAGGAATTATTTGTTATTCAGAATTTATGATACAATCTTTAGAGAAATGATCATGCAGCTTGCTTTTAACATCCACATGATTTTCACCGTCTGCCTCCCTGATAGCCAGTGCTTGGGAGGAGAGAAGTCTGCTTGCCCCAGCCAAGTGGTTCTAGTGGACCCGCACAGTCCTTGACACGCGGGGGACCTTATTTTGTACTTTACTCTCTGTTGTCAGGTACAGCCACCTCCTCCTGGCTTGGAGAAAGGAGGTTCGTCTGTATGTCTTTAGTGACATGGGGATTGGCAGATCTGGGGGTACTACCTCCTGTATTCATTTAGAACCACCTATTCACCACTGGGCTCTTTAGCCAGACCATCAAGGAGACTTATGTAATCTTTGCTGTTGTTGTTCAGTCATTAAGTTGTGTCCGACTCTTTGCAACCAATGGACTGCAGCACGCCAGGCTTCCCTGTCCTTCACCATCTCCTGGAGCTTGCTCAAACTCATGTCCATTGAGTAGGTGATGCCATCCAACCATCTCATCCTCTGTCGTCCCCTTCTCCTCCTGCCTTCAATCTTGCTCAGCGTCAGGGTCTTTTCCAGTGAGTCAGCTCTTCACATCAGGTGGCCAAAGTATTGGAGCTTCAGCTTCAGCATTAGTCCTTCCAAGGAATATTCAGGACTGATTTCCTTTAGAATGGACTGTTTGGATCTCCTTGCAGTCCAAGGGACTCTCAAGAGTCTTCTCCAACACCACAGTTCAAAAGCATCAATTCTTCGGCGCTCAGCTTTCTTCATGGTCCAGCTCTCACATCCATACATGACTACTGGAAAAACCATAGCTTTGACTGGACAGACCTTTGTTGGCAAAGTAATGTCTCTGCTTTTTATTATGCTGTCTAGGTTGGTCATAGCTTTTCTTCCAAGGAGCAAGCGTCTTTTCATTTCATGGCTGCAGTCACCATCTGCAGTGATTTTGGAGTCCAGAAAAATAAAGTCTGACACTGTTTCCACTGTTTCTCCATCTATTTGCCATGAAGTGATAGGACCGGATGCCATGATCTTCATTTTTTGAATTTTGAATTTTAAGCCAACTTTTTCACTGTCCTCTTTCACTTTCATCAAGAGGCTCTTTAGTTCCCCTTCCATATAATTGTAGGATTTAAAATAAATATTTTTCACAGTTTTGAGAAAAGGGTGATCACAGGATGTTAGACTTCGAGAAGATGGAGGCCCAGAAACGGAGAGCCCACGGACACACAGGAAGTTGGGGCCAAAGCTTGGATCAGAACTCAGCCTTTCTGACACCTAGCTCATCATCACTTCATTATCCCGGCCTGCTGCCCATAAACGTGGATCCTATGGTCCTTACACCCTTAGATATAGACAGTGCTCAGTAACATTTGGCCAAGCAAGCCGTTGCTCTCAGGAGCGTGGGGGAAGCAGCATCCCTTGGCTCAGGGTTCAGTTTCAGGGTATGTGAGTGACGTCCCCATTTCTGACTCTGATTTTCCAGGATGAGTTTTCTTTCATCAGATACCACTTTGGGCCACCCCTGACCCAGGAAGCTGCAATATTAGCAATGAGAGAGACGGAATGAATCAAACATCTGTTTTGACTGTGGTAGATGCTCAAAAAGTATCTGTGATTAATGAGAAATCTGGAGGAAAGATGACCTTCCTTAAGTGGCCACGGGGCCTTGGTGAATGTTCAAGAGCTTTTAGGAGGCAAGACAATGGGTGCTACGCAGGAGCTACCCGTTTGACCTTTTTTTTTTTAAACTTAAATAACTTTTAAGAATTAAGCTAAATTGAAAATAAATGTTAGGAAAAAGAATCTGAAAGAAGTAAAAGACGGGCCAGCTTAGGTATAGTGCTCTACTTTTCTGCGTAGGCGACCTTTCAAGTAGAAAACCCTACATGCCCCATTCCCGTGTTAGTTCTGCTGGGCAAGGCAGTCTTGCGGCGGTTCCCCCTCATTTCCCAGCCATTCCATAGCGACGCAACTTCCGTGTGCCAGAACCTCTGGGCATTGTATTTCTTAGTGTTGGCTCTTAATATTATTCACTAGCAAGGAAAGACTGGGGGTGAACGTTTGAGGACAGATTGGAATGTTGTGGAGAATGGTTTTTCATAATCCAGAGCCACCGGTCTGCGTTTCTGACGCAGCCTCATTCCGGGTTTTTCTGAAAGCTGGTGTGTTCAGTGGTGTTAGCCCGTGTGCTTCCTGAAGGGCAGGGGCTCCTCGCGCAGGGCTGGCCCCCTCCCCGCTGGTGGCTGACTTGTGCGGTGACGAGCAGCAGGGCGCGGGGCACTGACCAGCCTGGCCTGGAATCCTGGCCTGGCCACCCCGGAGCTGCGGGGCCCCGGGGAAGCTACTCAGCCTCCCTGTGCTGCCCCCGAATCCTCAGCTGTCAAAGTAGCGCTAAGAATTGCTCTGCGGCTGCCGTGAGCGTGAGCCGGGTTAGCTCGCGTGTGTCCCAGGGCTTGTTGGTTGTTGTTCTTTAGTCACTAAGTCGTGTCTAGCTCTTCTGCCACCCTGTGGACTGCAGCCCGCCAGGCTCCTCTGTCCATGGGATTCCCCAGGCCCTCGCCTGGGGTTAGTGGCTGGAGGGGCTGCCGTTCCGTCCTCTAGGGGATCTTCCCGACTCAGGGACAGAACCTCTGTCTCCTGTATTGACAAGTGGATTCTTCACCACGGAGCCACCAGGGAAGCCTGGGAAATGTTTGTTTTGTTGGCATTATCTGTTCCTGTGTCCCCTGGTGGTGGAATCTTTCCCAACCCTCGAAGATTTCAGATATTTACGTAGAAATATAGAGTATTTAAAAAATGCTGTTTTATTGAAAATGTTCAATAATTTTAAAGAGCTACTTATTGAGTAATTTTTTCAGGAGAAGTTGGTTTTGTGTTTTTTGTCTGGAAGCTAATGGACAGCATCTTGCCTGGAGTCCCCATCATAGCTGGATTCTGAATCTCTGTTCACCTGGCCCTTTGACCTTAGCCCAGTTGTTTATATCTGTGAGCTTCAGCTTTCCATCCTCACGGCAGGGTTAATACCGCCTGCCTTGTCTCAGGGGGAAAGCCAGCGGCCTCCAGTGCTTTCCACGCAGGGTGACAGGGCTTGCCACGGAGGGGTCTCGCTGCTTGCTCCCAGCGTGGAGGCAGGGCCGCGGGAGCCTGGCGCCTGCAAGCCGCGGGCATGGAGTGTGTGTTCAGCGCTGTCCTTGTCGCGTCACGGAGACATCTGCTAATAATTTTCTCTGACAGATTGTTCTCCAAAGGGGAATAAAAGATACCTTCAGAATTATGCATATAGAATAATTGAGTCAAACGAATCAAATTAGAATAGTTGGAAATGACATGGAGTGGCCTTGATCAGGTGGCATTAGGCCAACAGTAAATAAACTTATCTGCTTCTCGGGGCGCCATGATAGGAATAAAGATGACTTCACCCTCGCCTACCGTTAATAACACGAGCCCTGCTTTTGGCTGGTGAAATCACCCGTCTGTCCTCGGCGTGCGTCGGCCGGCCGGGGGTGGCTTTCTTGAGCAGGAGCTGTGCCCGGGTGGAACTTTACCTTCTGCTGACAGTTCATTCCTTTACACCCTGTTTTAGAAACGAAGTTCAGGCTGAATTACGGGACACCCACAGATCCCTTCATGGGCTGTTCCCAGCCCTGGAGTTTGGAGAAGAAACAGCTGGTGCGTGGACGTCGCGGGGCCGCCGGAACCCCTCTGCTCCTCGGGGTCGTGCCCTGGCCACGTGGTCCGCCCCCGGTGGTTCAGGCCTCCCGGCAGGAGGGCGCAGTGACAGGTGGGGGTGGCGGATTCACAGCTGGCCTAGACGAAGGCCACTGTGTGTCTGGAACTGAAGCGGAGGTCCTGGGAGAAGTCCTCAGTGGCGCTGACGGAAGGCAGCACGTGGCGCGAGCCCACCTGGCTGTGCCTCGGGCTTGACCACTCGAGGCAGCCTCTCCCTCTCCCGCCTGTTCAGTGTAGCCTGAGCAGGCTTCATGGAGCACATCTAAACAAATCACTTCCTGAAGGAAACGCCAAGTCGCCAGCCAGGACGCTGCTCTGAGTCTGAGCCTGTCACCTCACTGGCTGGAAAACGCGGCGGTGACAGACTTCAGCCTAGACACCAGAAAGGAGCGGGCGCTGATTTTAACTTTTTCACGCTCTTGTCAGTCTTTGCCTCATAATTTTATAGTGTTAAAGTGTTCTGTGTCTGTGTTTTTTCAGTCAGCATTATGTCCACACTTCAAAGAGGGGTGCTCCCTAGCCATCCAGTGGTGAAGACTTCGCCTTCCAAGGAAGGGGGCGCAGGTTTGATCCGAGGTCAGGGGGCGAAGGTCCCCTCTGCCTGGTGGCCAAAACCCAAAACATAACACAGGTGCGACATTGCAACAAATTTAGTAAAGACTTTAGAAATGGTCTGCATCAAAATAACCTTTTCCAAAACCAAAAACAAACAAAAACTTTATTTTCATGACTATATAATACATTACTAAGTGGATGGCCTCCGTGATGTAATTCACTTAAAGCTGGGGATAACCTGTTTTACAAACTGTTTTTATAGTTATAACCTGTGATGTCACCTTCCTTCAGGCAGCCTTTCCTTTGCTTTGCACTGTTTCCTGAGGGCCGGTTCCCGGAAGTGGGTCACTGACATTCTCGTTACTACATGTGCTGTACAGTTGTTTTCTGCAAGTCACACTGACCTCTCCTGCCTTTGGCAGTGCAGAAGGGTAGTGGTTGCTTTGCAGTCTTGACAGGGTTACATTTGTTTCAAAGTTACTTTGCCAATGCGCTGGGTAAAACCTGTACCTTGCAGTTTTGGTCTGCATTTCCTATTAGTCAGGTTGAAATTCTTTCCATCTTTTCTTTTTTAATTTAAATCACAGCATTATTGAGATATCATTCACACACCATAGACTTGGTCCATTCAGCAGTTTTCAGTGGTCGCCGACTTGTGGAATCATCACCCACATTTAATTCCAGAACATTCCCATCACCCCCAAAGAAACCCTGTACCCATTAGCTGTCAGTTTTCCCAGTCTCTATAGACTTCATATCCTGGGCATTTCCTATAAATCAAACCTGGTAGCCTACGGTCTTCCGTGACTGGCTTTTCTGGCTTAGCACAGTGTTTCAAGCGCCATCCGTGTGGCGGCACACACCGCTACCTCATTTCTTTTCAGCCAAACCCTGTGCCTCTGTGAGAATGTAGTACCCTGCCTTTATCCATGCATCATGCATCGTTCGGATGGTTTCTACTTCGGGCTGTTGCAATAATGCTGTTACAAATATTTGCATATAATATTTTGTGTGGACAAGTGTTTTCATATTTCTTGACTATATTCCTGGGACTAGAATTGCTAGGTCATGTGATAACTTTATGTTTAACCTCGTTATATTTCTTTTTTGTCTCTTTATACTTTCTGTCTGATTTTTGTATTTAGTATTATTCTTATAATTTGAATGAAGCTTTTACATCATAAGTATGTTAACCCTTTATCATGTTTGCTCTGAATAGTTTCCCAATCAGTAATTTTCCATTTTTAAATTGTTCATATATTTTAAATCTGTATATAATAGTTGAATCTGATTATCTTTTTATTACATTTATTTCATAGTTTTAAAGCTGAAATATTGGGATAAACCTTCTCTAGCCTTTAAAAAGTTTTCAGCCATTTTCCATATTTTTTAAAAAGAACTTTCAATTTCCAAAATCTTCTTGGAGAAATTTATTTTTGTGTGTAACATTAGATATGACTCCAAATTAATGTTTTCCTCAAATTTCAGCACCACTTTAAGAAGATGTTATCTTTCCATTTTCATATTTTCTGTTATATATTTTAAGTCATTAGTAAAATTTTAGACACAGTAGTCATTTCTGGCTTTCCTGTTTTGTTCTACTAATTTTATACTGAACCAGCATGACACTATTTAATAAGTATTTCTTTATGATATGTTTTAACATCTGAAAGGATTCAGTTCAGTTCAGCTCAGTTCAGTCGCTCAGTCATGTCCGACTCTTTGTGACCCCATGAATCACAGCACGCCAGGCCTCCCTGTCCATCACCAACTCCCGGAGTTCACTCAGACTCACGTCCATCGAGTCAGTCATGCCATCCAGCCATCTCATCCTCTGTCGTCCCCTTCTCCTCCTGCCCCCAATCCCTCCCAGCATCAGAGTCTTTTCCAATGAGTCAGCTCTTTGCATCAGGTGGCCAAAGTACTGGCGTTTCAGCTTTAGCATCATTCCTTCCAAAGAACACCCAGGGCTGATCTCCTTTAGGATGGACTGGTTGGATCTCCTTGCAGTCCAAGGGACTCTCAAGAGTCTTCTCCAACACCACAGTTCAAAAGCATCAGTTCTTTGGTGGTCAGCCTTCTTTATGGTCTAACTCTCACATCCATACATGTGACCACAGGAAAAACCATAGCCTTGACTAGATGGACCTTTGTTGACAAAGTAATGTCTCTGCTTTTGAATATGCTATCTAGGTTGGTTATAACTTTCCTTCCAAGGAGTAAGCGTCTTCTACTTATTTTTTAGGATATCCTTTGTCCTTTTCTGTTGATACTTCTAAATGTATTTTAGAATAATTTGCTTCTAGAAAAATTCTGTTGGGACTTGGTTGAATTTTTATTAACTTTATACATTGGTTTGGAGAATTACTTTTAGTCTTCACTCATCTGTGCCCATGGTACCTCCTTCCATTTTGCAAGACCTTTTTTTTTTACAGATTTCAGTAGATTTATTATACTCCCAGGTCTTTGCTATTTGTATTGCTTTGTGTATAGGATCATTTTTTTTCTTTGTATTTTCACATATAACAAGACTTTGATTTTTTTTTCAGTTCAATTACCAAAGTATTTAATAAGTGCCTCCTTTGTTCTGCACACTGTTCTTGACCCAAGGGGCTGGAGAATGAATTAACCAGAGAGTGTGTCCTTAGGAAACTCAGTGCCTTCTGAGGACACTGGTCCATAAACAGTGTGTGGGCTGCTTTGTGGGGACACTCAGAGAATTCTGCAAGCCCAGAGCAGGGTCTTAGACCAGTGTGGAAGTTCAGAGATGGCTCCGGGAAGAGATGGCCCCTGAGCCGAACCTTGAAGGCTGGCAGACATAGCCATACAGGACTATTAGCCACAATATTGGACTCTTCTATAAAAACACGGTTGATTCTTTTCATTTTTCTAAGAATATGAACATATGGCCGAGGAAAGATTTTTGTTCTAAGTCTTTCTTCCATTCTGGATTTCCCACCTTCTCTCTCTTTCATGTGCTGTCTCCAGACTTTCCTAAAACTGTGCCAATGTACAGGTGGTGGAGAGTATCCTTATTTTGTTCCTGCTTGAAGGTGATACTTTATTAGATCTCCAATAAGGATTATCATGTTTATGTGCTCACTAAGTTTTCTGTTTGCAGTTCACAACAAACTAAGTATGTATTATTATCCCCTTTATTCAGATGAAAACAATGAACATCTGAGAGATCAAAGGATTTGTCCTAAGTCCACACGTGGTGAGGACTGTCAGAACCAGACCTTGAACCTGGGCCTTTTGACCTAAAATCGTTGGCCTGGTCGCTTGCTTCCTCAGGCGTTGGCTGTGTGCTTCTGCCAAAGCAGGCTGCACTTGCTAAGGTACTTGTTGGCAGTCCTCTTGCAGGCAAGTGTTTATCCACAGAACAAGTGGTGGCTTCGATGCTGCCAGACACTGCTCCTGCCCAGACCCACGTGTTAGAGGCTCTTTGTGGGGAAGGGATTAAGTCCGAGATGCTTAGACTTCAGGGCAAACTCAGAGCTGAGCGATTCCCTCTGTCTCCTGCTTGCGTTTTTCTTGTCCTGCCTCATCCGGCAGTTCTGACCTCTGGTCTTTTGGACTTTGTTCTGCAAGCAAACAGAGATTAAAAGAACAAAGGGGGAGGAGCTGGACTGCAGAGTCGGGTGGACCTGAGTTTCAACACCAGCCCTAACACTTGTTAGCGATGTGATTTGGGCAACTTGCTCAGTGGAGCAAAGTCTCAGTTTTCCTCTTCAGTAAAAAAGAAGTAATAGTGTGCGTTTCAGTGGTTTTCGTGGGGGAATTAATGAGATAGCCTGTGTGCCTACAGAGTGCCTAATGCATAATAGGTTATTTTCTTAATCCATTTTCCCCTGCATTTCTTATTGTCCCTGCAAATTTACTCATTCATTTATTTACTATGTATTTTATTCATTTACTACATTTACTATGTGTAGTGAATGCTTAGAAGGCCATGGCACCCCACTCCAATACTTGCCTGGAAAATCCCATGGTCGGAGGAGCCACGGTCCATGGGGTCGCTAAGAGTCGGACACGACTGAGCACCTTCACTTTCACTTTTCACTTTCATGCATTGGAGAAGGAAACGGCAACCCACTCCAATGTTTTTGCCTGGAGAATCCCAGGGACGGAGGAGCCTGGTGGGCTGCCGTCTATGGGGTCGCAGAGTCGGACACGACTGAAGTGACTTAGCAGCAGCAGCAGCAGTGAATGCTTACCCTGCATCAGACACTTAGGTACACTCTGAATGTGTTAGTAAATGGGGTAGATGTGGCCCCTGACTTTACAGAAGTTGCACTTCCGAGGAGGGAGAAGCCAATAATCAAGTAAGAAATACATTGATAAATGCAATGGAGGAACAGAACAGGACGCTGTGAGAGGGAGTCATAGAGACAGGTCTACTTTATGGCAGCGGTCTGGGCAGGCCCTTCTGAGAAGTGACCATCGAGTGGAGATGAGATGAGAAAGTGCCCGAGAGTCACATGATCCAGGTTGTTATAAAAATTATCCAGCTGCTTGTGGAGTGTGGAGAGGAGGTTAAGGAGCTAGAGAGGATGTGGGGACTCTGTTTAGGAGGCTATTAGAAATCTAATAGGAAGTGGTGATGGTTGTAATTGTAGGAATGGATGTATGCACACATTTGAGAAATAATTAGGAGGGAAATAGTAGTAGATCAGGCGTGAGCGTGCGCCAGGGTGTCAGGGCTCAGTCCGCGGCGTCTGATTCGGATGGTTGACTGGACGGCAGTGCGGTCAGCCCCTCGGTGTGTGGGCCTTGCCTTCAGGATCCCCTGTGGATTTAGCGTCGGCTGACGGCCAAGCCTCTTATATAAGACGGAGCACCGCAGCCATCCCCCAGTGTCTATAGGCGCGGAGCCCGTGGGGAGAGCAGGGCCAACTCTGTACGATGGGGGTGATGATAGAGGCCTCAGTGTGTGCTGAACCTGGGCTCCAGGAAAGTAATCACGCTCAGACGGTGTCTGGTGGTGGAAGTTACGTGGCTCCTCTCCCAGGAGGGCATTCTAGGGGCTAGGAGAGATGCTAGAAAGGGGCCCTTGCGGAGAGCCCCATTCCTGAGGTTCTGGTGGACGGACCTTCCTAACTGGGCCAGGAGAGCCCCATTCCTGAGGTTCTGGTGGACGGACCCTTCCTAACTGGGCCAGGAGAGCCAAGACCTGCCCCCTCCCGCCACAGGCGCATGGCGAGCCAGCACCCAGCAGCGCGCAACAGCACAGCACTACCGGGGAGGGCGTGAGTGTGGGGAGAAGCCCGCTCCGTGCACGAGCAGACAGAGCCTGCTCAGCACTGAGGGTGGGACGAAGCCCTGAGAAAGAAAGCCCCCAGCATCCCAGCCCCAAGGGAAGCACAAGTGAGCATCCCTGAGCCGCAGGACTCTGGGGCCTGTGGTGCAGTGGAAGTAACTATAGAAACGAAAACCCAACTCCAGCCCACCTGCTGACTAGGTTGCCTCCACTCCCCCACACTTAGGGCCTGATAAAGGAAAAGGAGCGCCCATTTTCAAGTGTGAATGTTATTTCCCTCACTTTATTTCTCTGTACACAATTATTAACATTAAATGAAAATTATAAAATCCTTATACACATACATACCACCAGGAATAAAACAAACCACTGTGAAGAGTAATAAATAGAACCCAAACCAGAAATGACCCAGGTACTATCAGACAGGAACTTAAAAATATCCTCAAGTTATATGCTAGAGTATTGTGGGAAAGATATGTAACACACAGGAACAGATGGAAATTTCAGGAAGGAGAAGGAAACTATAAAAAAAACATAACTGAAATGCTAGAAATAACAAAACATGACATAAGAGACAAAGAACTTCTTTGATAGCCTATTAGAAGATTGGACACAGCCAAGGAAAAAACTTTCATTTGAAGATAGGTTAATAGAGATTATTCAAATGAAGCACAAAAAGAAAAAAAGAAGGGTGGGAAAAAAACAGAGCAGAGCATCCAGGTGCTGTGGGAAAATATATGTGTTTGCTGCCCCAAGAGGAGAAGGGAGAGAAACTGGGACAGAAAAAATACTGGTTGAGAACACGGTTAAGAAGTTTCAGAATTACTGAAGCGTACCAAAGAATCTCAGATCCCAGAGTCTCAGAGAACCCCAAGCAGCATAAATACAAACACGTACTTAGACACATCATAGTCAAACTGTTGTAAATCAAAGACAAAAGCCTTGAAGGCAGCCAGAGAAAGAGAAACTTTAAATTCAGAAGAATAAAGATAAGCGATATAAGATATTCCCAGAAGATGATATGCAAATTAGAAGACACTGAAAAGACAAGACACTTTTTTAGAACCAACAAAAATTGACAGGGTGCATAGCGAGCACACCTGTGTGACAAGAAACGTGGGAGAGATTCTTCAAGCAAGGAAACGTACAGATCCGTGCAGCGAAATGAAGAGCACCGAACGGTCACACTGAGGGTGAAAGTGAAGTCACTCAGTCGTGTCCGACTCTTTGCGACCCCGTGGACTGTAGCCTATCAGGCTCCTCCATTCATGGGATTTTCCAGGCAAGAGTGCTGGAGTGGATTGCCATTTCCTTGTCCAAGGGATCTTCCCAACCCAGGAATTGAACCCGGGTCTCCTGCATTGCAGGCAGACGCTTTACCGTCTGAATTCCTTTAAAAGATAACTGACTGCCTAAACTAAAAATATTAATGGTGTTTTGTGGGATTTATAACATAGAAGTAAAATTTGTGGCCATAATAGCAAAAAGCATAGGGGAGGAAACAGAATATCCAGGCCAGAATACTGGAGTGGGTAGCCTTTCCCTTCTCCAGGAGATCTTCTCAACCCAGGAATTGAACCCAGGTCTCCTGCATTGCAGGTGGATTCTTTACCAGCTGAGCCACAAGGGAAGCCCAAAGCGTTTATACTATATATGAGTTGGTGTAATATAATTTAGATAAAGGCTGTGAAAAGCTATATTGTAAAACCTCGGGCAGCCACTAAAAAATAAGGAAAAAAAAGACATGATTAACCAGCTGATAGTGAAAATGAAATGGAATCATCAATCCAAAAAAAAGAGAGAGAGAGAAAAGAGAAAAGAAGAATATAGGAGACAATCAAAAGCAAGATGATTATTGGAGGAGGAAACGGCAGCCCACTCCAGTGTTCTTGCCTGGAGAATCCCAGGGACGGCAGGGCCTCGTGGGCTGCCGTCTATGGGGTCGCTAAGAGTTGGACACGACTGAGCGACTTCACTTAGGGTCAGACACCCACTCCAGTGCTCTTGCCTGGAGAATCCCAGGGACGGCGGGGCTTGGTGGGCTGCCATCTATGGGGTCGCACAGAGTCGGACACGACTGAGCAACTTCATTTTCATGCATTGGAGAAGGAAATGGCAACCCACTCCAGTGTTCTTGCCTGGAGAATCCCAGGGACGGCAGGGCCTCGTGGGCTGCCGTCTATGGGGTCGCACAGAGTCAGACACGACTGAAGTGACTTAGCAGCAGCAGCAGCAGTAGCAAGATGATTCCAGTCACATCAATGATTATATTAAATGTAAATTGTCTAAGCACTCCAGTTAAAAGGCAGATTTTCAGACTGGACAAAAAAGTAAGACCTAAGTATATGCTATCTGCAAGAAACTATTTAAATGTTAATACATAGGTAGACAAAAAGTAAAATTACACGCTATGCAAACAATAATCAAAGCAAAACTAGACTGGCTGTGTTATATCATAAGGTAGAATTAGGAACAAGAACTATTACAGCAGATAAAAGGACTTATATAATAAAAGGAGTCAATTCATCGATAACACATTATAATCCTAAAAGTATGTATACTTAATAATAGAACTTCACGATATATATAAAACAAAATGTATAGAAGAATTTATAACAGTAAATTCTTATAGTAGAAAGAAGGAAAATTTCAAATCAATGATCTACATTTCTGGTTCAAGAAACTAGAAAAATAAGATAATTAAAACCAAAATAAGCAGAAGGAAGGGAATAGTAAAGATTAAAACAGAAATTAGTGAACTAGAAAGTAGATAAACGGTAAACTAGTAAAACCACCAATGGGTTAGTAAAGATCAATAAAATTTATGTAAACCATTAATAATATGAACCAGAAAAGAGAGAGTATACAAATTATCAATACCCAGATAAAAAAAGAGGCACTATAGGTCTATAGATATTAAAAGGATATAAGGGAAAATTATGACCAACTTTAACACCAATAAACTTGATCATTTATAGAAAATAGGCAAATTCTCCGAGAGACACAAAGTACCAAAACTCATTCAAGAAGAAATAGATGGCCCACTCCCCTTAGGTTAGCTGGGTCCAGGCTGCAGAGCCGTGGAAAGTTCCAAGAGCGCTAGTGGACAAGAGCCAGCCTTCCCCTTGCCCTGCAAAGCTGACTAGGGGCTTTGAGGGTGGAGCAGGGAGGCTGAATTATGAATGAAAGAAATTGAATTTATCATTAAAAACCTTCCCATAAAGAAAACTACAGGTCAAGTTGTCTTCCATGGTGAATTCAGTGAAGAGAGATTCAATTTAAGGGAGAAATGATGCCAGTATTATAAAAGCTTTCAAAAAATAGGATAGGAGTAAAACACTCCCTAACTAGATTTACAAAAGCACTGTTTGCTTCCCAGGTGGCTCAGCGGTAAAGAATCCCCCTGCAAAGCAGGACACGCAGGTTCAATCCCTGGGTGGGGAGCATTCCCTGGAGGAGGAAATAGCAACCCCTCCAGTATTCTTACCTGGGAAATCCCATGGACAGAGGAGCCTGGTGGGCTGCAATCCATGGGGTAACGAAGAGTCAGACAAGACTGAGTGAGTAAACAACAAGTCTCTTATGAATAGATGCAAATGTCCTCAGCAAAATACTAGCAAACTGAATCTAGCAGCTTCTAGAAAAAAACAATATACCACAAGAAAGATTCATTTCAGAAATGCAGGGTTGATTTAACATATGGGAATCAATTATGTAATACAATGTATCTATATAATAAAGGAAAAAAACTGCATGATAATGATAATCTCAGTAGATGCCGGGAAAGCATTTGGCAAAATCCAGCACATTGTATGATTAAAAACTCAACAAACTAGGCATAGAAGTTATTATCTTCAGTCTGATAGAAGGCACCCATGAAGCATCTAACCATATATAATGGTGAAAGAGTGGATGCTTTCCTCCCAAGATCAGGAAGAAGACAAGGAAATCTGCTCTTACTACTTCTGTTGCCTAGAGGTTCTAGCCAGTGCAGTGAGACAGGAAAAAGAAATAAAAGGCATCCAGATTGAAAAGAGAGAAGTCAAACTATCTTTATTTGCAGATAACGTGTTCTTGTTTATAGAAAATCCTGAAGAATTTACACACACAGAACTATAACTAACAAATGATTTCAACTAGTTTAGAGGATACAGTCAGTATACAAAAATCACTTTTATCTGTATCCACTAACAATGAGCAATCTGAAAATGAAATTAAAATTACAATTCCAGTTATTATAGCATCAAAAAAGATTAAAATAATAAAAAGAAGTTCAAACATTATACTCTGAAAACTAGAAATTACTGTTGAAAGAAATGAAAAAAAAAAAAAAACTAAATAAATGGAAAAGCAGCCTATGTTCATGGATCAAAAGACTTAATTTGTTACAATAACAGTACTGTCCAATTTATCTACAAATTTAACTGAATCCCCATCAAAATCTCAGTTGCTTTATTTTTTTGCAGGAATTGATAAGCCGAGTCATAAATTTATAATATGGAAATGGAAGGGACCAAAAGAGCCAAAACACTCTTGAAAAAGAACAAAGTTGAGGGACTCATACTTCCCAGTCTCTAAACTTTCTACAAAGCTACAGTAGCTGAGACAGTGCACACAATTAGTATTCCTGAAAAATAACATGGAAAGAAAACAATAAAACAGTAAAAGAATACAATTATATAATCAAAGTGAAATTCTTGAGCTCAAAGAAGTAAGACTTTATCAAACACTTTCTCCATTCTGTGCTAAGTGTTCTATCCATTTATTACTCCATTTAGTCCACAGGACTACACTGAGTGAAAAATTCTGTCTCCATCTCCATTTTTCCAACGAGAAAACTGATGCCTAGAGAGTCTGTGACTTGTCCATAGTGGTGGAGCAGGGCTTTGAGCTCAGAGTGGCAGCCCGACTCCAGTGCCTCACTCGACCTGCAGATCTGAATTTGTAGACAGAGCGTTCATGCTGTGTTCCAAGAACAACGGGCTTAGAATGGTGGCTGACACGACAGCTTCTGGTAGAGTCTCTAGGCTTCGGGGGGAAAAGGGTTCTCTTTGCAGATTGTCTACAGGGAGAGCAGCAAGGCTGGCTTCCAGGTTGTCCACAGAACGTTCAGAGTTGGTGACGGGAGTATCGTCTACCATATTCTGAGGGAGAGAAAGTGTGAAATCCAAGAATGTTGTAGTCAGGTTTAGAGAGACAGAGACAAGAGGGAGACATTCTTGAACACGGAAGAATTTAGGACTTGTAGCACCCTTTTTGGCAGTATTCCACCAAGCAGGAATTGATTTCAAATAGAGGATTAAGGAAACAATGAATGCATTTTGTTGATTGACTGATTGAGGTATAGTTGAGGTACAATACTGTATAAATTTAGGTGTACAGTGTAGTGATTCACAATTCTTAAAGGTTATATCCCATTATAGTTACTATAATCCCATTTGTAGTATTGAGAATTATTGGATTATAAATATTATAAAAGGTTGGCTATATTCCCTGTGCTGTACTATATTTCCTTGAAGCTTATTTACTTTATACACACTGGTTTGTACCTCTTAATCCCTACCTGTATCTGACCCCTAGGATGCATTTTAATATAGAACTGATGAAAAACAATTATGGGGTTGGACATAGTTGTTAGGAATTTTGACAATATAAAATAGTGCTATAACAAAACAAGAGGCTGAGGAGAAGACACTGGAGAAGGTATATAGACACGCCAGTCTCCTTATTGTTGTCATGGGTCAACAGATCCTGTATGGAGTTGAAATATGTGGATAAAAGAATGAGCCGTGCACCTGAGGCAAAGAGCTGACTCATTGGAAAAGACCCCGAAGCTGGGAAAGATTGATGGCCAAAGAAGGGGGCGGCGGCGGAAGATGAGATGATTGGCTAGTGTCACTGACTCAGTGGACATAATTTGAGCAGACTCCTGGAGACAGTGGAGGAGAGAGGAGCCTGAGAGCTGCCGTCCGTGGGGTCACAAAGAGGTGGACATGATTTACTGACTGGACAGCAATAACAACAAAATGGGACTTCCCTGGTGGCCCCGGGGCTAACTCTCCGTGCTCTCGATGCAGGGGCCTGGGCTCGAACCCTAGGGGAACTAGATCCCACATGCCACAGCCAAATATTCTACATGCCGCAATGAAGATCAAGGATTCTGGATGCTGCAGCTAAGACCCAGCACAACCAAAGGAATGAACATTTAAACAAAGAAAGGACCTCATCTCTGTCTCTCTTCTCTGGCTCTTGCTTTGTCTCTCTGTCTCTGTCTTTCTGTCTGTATACACACATAACACATACATGCAGGTGCGTATTACACACATGTGTACATATGATAAGTATCAGGTGTATTTTTAATTTTAGAGAGACAGTGAACTTTGTGTTAAAAAACACATTTTTCTGAAATTGAGTGCTTACTTGGGTTACACTTTTGTTTCGCCTGTTACATTTAATTAAAATGAAATGTAATGGTTTAAATTTAAAACCAGCACATACCACAGTCTCAGTGTCTGTAAAATGATTTTTATCTTTCTCTCGTCTTGGCACTTACATGGGCAGAGATATGGGTTATTGTTCCATCAATGCTCACTGGTTGTTGTTATGTGATAGAATTGGTCATGCTTCTTTTTTTTGTATGGTACTGCATTGCTTTTGCTTTAAAATAATCATGGAGCTTTTAAAAATTGAAAACTATTCTCAAAAACAAATGATAATTTTTTTAAAAGTTTCAATGTTGGACTTCCACGTGGAAATATCAAGGAAGTAGTTAGACATGAGTCTGGGAAAAGTCTGGACAGAGATGACCAAGTGGGCAGGTGGCAGCATGGAGGTGGTTTCTGAGGAGCAGATGAGGTCATCTGGGAGACCTAAGAGGAGAGGATGCGGCTCAGAGGGGCACTCTGCATCTCCGCCGCTTAGAGGGTGGCTGGGGGAGGAGCCGCAGCCGGGCCAAAAATGACGGTGCCCGGAGGTGGGAGGAACACCTACCTCTTAGCACTTGCAGAGCCAAGCGCTAAGTCAGGAAGGAGCCAGGCACTTCTGATAAGATGCTGGGATGTAGTTCAAATGCGAGGGTTGCCCACTTGGATGTCATTCTACAACATACGGTTCATTGTATGTGTCTTCTACTTCTCCCCTCCGGCAACCCCAGAGCTCACAAGGTAGAGACCCAGCAGCTGCTTTAATTCCCCTGGAAGGATCATTTCAAGACCTCAAGAATATCGGGGGTTTGGCTAACAGCTGGGTTTCTGGAGAGCTGCTGACTTGCAGTTGATGTTGGCAGCATGTTTGGAGAGCATCTGGGTGGTTTCTAAATGGGCCACAAGTAGCTTGTGGTTGATAAATGCTTTATTTGACTCGTGAGTTTAAAGAGAGTAACCTCTGTAACAGTAGATATGTGTTTACACTTCATTATGTCCCACTCCACTCGCAAGTCTTTCCCTTGATTAGTTGGCAGTCTTTCTGGCAGGGCTAAACACGCCAGCCTTTAAAGCCTCGTTGTCTGCTGACAGGCAGTCTGGCTGGGGAGAGGGAGCCGAGGTCGCTTTTCTTGAGCCCTCTGTCCTCGAGAGCAGGTGGCTGCGGCTGCAGCCCCGGGCCTGGCGCAGTTGCTGTCGGGCCAGTTCTCGGGCAGGGCCAGTCACAGGTCCCTCCGCTCTTTCTGAAGCTCACCCGAGTCTGCAGGGCTGAAGCCGCGGGCTGCGTCCGAGACTGAGCCCTTGGTGGGGACGGCCGTTTCTGCCCGTTGCTGGACCTGCGTCTTTGCCGCCAAGCCTCTCTGTCAGCATCTCGGCCTTGCAGAGCCGAACCTCTGAGGCTCCGGCTGGCACCATGTGCCCATCAACGGCCATCAGCGCGCAGGCCTCCTGGCAGGAGGAACGCGCGCGCCTGGGGCAGCAGTCGCCCCCTGTCGCACAGAAGCCCTGTGCGCTTTTCTCGTCCCCACCCAGCGCCGTGCACTGATGCTTGTGAACGGAAGTCCATTTTTCAAGTCCAGCTGTGCGTTTGCAGATAGGGTTTGAAGGAAGTAGGCTTGCATGTGGATCTGATTAGTTTTCCGATTTTCTCCCCTTCCAGGTAATACTTTCTAATATTCAGAACAGAAGTCCTAAGCCTGGCCCTGCTCCCCACGATCAAGAACTAGGTTTTTTCCTAGAAACGGGACTGCAGAGAGCCCATGTCCTCTATTTCAAAAATGGGTAAGCCGTCTTCTCTTTTTAAATCAAGTTCCTAACAAAGGAAAGCAGAAAGCATTATCATGTGTGTTCAGTTTTGTTGTTATCCTAAAGCAGTTTGAAATACACACCACAACTGGAATTTCTTGAAGAAAGAGTGAGCGTAGGCTCTTTTGTCTCCTCTCCACCTGGCTTGTCACCTTCGCGGGAGATTCCAAGGAGGGAGAAGGGTGTGTGAACACGAGTCTCCGTCCAGAGCCCCGGGGCCAGGGGAGGGGGGCCCAGCCCCGTGCCCTGCTGCCCCCGTGGGACGGTCCTGCCAGGCCCCCCTGCTTTGCTGCGGGACGCGTTAGTGAGTGGGCAGCCCTGGCCCGCAGGCTCGCCTCCCTTTGGATGGCCGGTCCCTTTAGAGAACTGGATTGCCAGGTCTCAGACGGTCTTTATGAAAGTGCGTCTGCCTGGAAGGCCATGCCAGTTCAGTTCCTCCCTGAGCTGCCTCTGAAAGGGGCTTTTAGAGGTTTAAGAGTGGTGCATTTGACGTTCACTGTCCTTCCCGTGTTGCCCTTATGAGACACGCGATGATGCTGTTCAGACCTCCTCAGCTGTCCTTGTTTTGACCTTGTGCTTCAGGATAGGTGTCCGTGGAGACCGACGGTAGGTGTCTGACTCCCCCGTAGCTCCTCCGAGGCCACACGCAGGGGGCCCCTCCCTCTAGGAACGGTCCCGCAGAGCTCCCAGCTACAGACGGGATAACGGCAACGTTCAGCTGCTCCCTCTTCATTTTCAAGAGCTTCAAACCTCGGGGCGTAGCTCACGGAAGCCAGATTTCATCTCTGCTCAGGGGCCCAGAGCCACGTGCTTCCGTTTCCCTTTCCCTGGGGAGTAAGTGCTTATTTTCCAAATCCTGTTAAATTGTTTGTGGAGAAGGCCCACCTTACCCCAAAGGTTCGGATTGGCAGGTCCCACAAAAGGCTGCGGTAAACACCTCAAGGTTTGGAATGGCCTGGTGGCTTTGGCTTAGAGATGCTTTCGAGTTTGATCTCATCTGTCTCTGATTCAGATCGTCTGAGTGATGGTGCTTGGCCCCCAGGCTGAGTTTTGAGTTCTAGTTTCCTTGCTGTTATAAATAGCGGGAGAAGGGATGGAACATGGGAATATTTTCCTAGTGATCTTTTTTCTTCCTTTTCACAATAAATCGTGGTCATCACAGAGGATACTCCAACCTGGCTTTCCCTCCCTGTAACTGAGAGTGTGTGTGATTGATGGACAAGCCCAGAGGCTGGAATGAATTGCGGGGAGGCGGGGGGCTTTCAGAAACCCCCAACCAGCAGCTTCTGTTGGAAATGCTTTGTATGAGACTGATGAGGGTGGGCTGGCCAGCTTATTTTCCCATTTGAAGCCTGCACATCGAGCAGGAAGAAGCAGGGCCATTGGGCTCAGATGTCTTGTCCTGAACCTCTGGATGCCCCCAGCACCCAACAGAAAAATAGTGCTGAGAAGTCTGCAAAGGTGACGGGTCACATGCTGGAACTGCTCCCGGGTTCAGGCCTCATTTCATTTCACGCCAGTTCAAGGCGATTCCCATTGGCATAGTCAAAGTCCCATAGTTAAAGTTGGGGGGCTGCTCCGTCTCGAAGCCCCTGTCCCTCTTTGCTTGTCTCGCTGGGCTTTAAAGAGCAGCGATGCCCTGAGCCGGCAACTGGGGAGGCCTCACCAGCTCCTCAAGACGGGGGCTGAGAGCAGTGACGAGAGCTGACGGGTGGGTGGAGGCAGAGGGGAAGGAGAGAGACCAGCAGGAGGCCCTGGACGTGCCCAGTGCCATCGGCTGCGTACATGGTGGGTCACCCAGAGCCCGGGGGCCGCACTGGGGGGCATCTGACGGTGGCCGCCCCCCCGGAGTCTGCAGGGCACGTGGGGACAGACGGGCCGGGCTCCGGGGGCTTCCCGTCCTGCGGTGCATTCGCTGCCTCGCTGTCTCACTCCTTTTTGTGTTTCTACATTTGAAAAATATGTATCTGGGAGAATATAATGGACAGAGATTGACTCATTTTCAAGGATAGGAAGATGCATCGTAGATGAGTTTAGCAATAAGAGACACACAATTGATAAAGCGTATCTTTTACTTTAGAAATATGCTTAAATATATTCAGCTTTTTCATTGCCAAGCTGGTGACCTCGGGGCTCTCTCAGAAAGACCCTGGCCCTGGGGCCAGTCCCTGGGCCCCTCCTGCTGCCTCGCGTCTCCCCTCTTCACCACGTGCTCTCACCTGGTCACTGACCCTCACGGCGTCGCCTTACCCATGTCCACCTGCACCCTGCAACGTTGCCTGGGTTTCACATGCTTGGCTTCTGCGCTCTGACCTCAGTCCTCCTGGCTCTGCCCCGCTGCAAGGGAGATGCTGTGCGCTGGGCTTCGGTCTGACCCTCAAACTGTGGCCTCATCCACCGTCCAGCCTGGCTTGTGAAGAAGCACTGGACCCCAGGATGAGGCATGGCTGGGGTGTTCCCAGCCTGCACTGTGGTGCTTTCTCATCACACTTACATCATGCGAAATGCTGGGCTGGATGAATCACAAACTGAAATTAAGACTACTGCGAGAAATATCAATAACCTCATATATACAGATGATGCCACCCTAAGGGCAGAAAGTGAAGAGGAACTAAAGACGGTCTTGATGAGGGTCAAAGGAGAGTGAAAAAGCTGGCTAAAAATTCAGCATTCAACAACTAAGATTCTGGTCCCATCACTTCATGGGAAATAGAAGGGGAAGAAGTGGAAACAGTGACAGATTTTATTTTCTTGTCTCCAAAATCACTGTGGACAGTGACTGCAGCCAGGAAATTAAAAGACATTTGCTCATTAGAAGGAAAGCTATGACAAACCTAGATGGCATATTAAAAAGCAGAGACATCACTTTGCCAACGAAGGTCCGTCTAGTCAAGGCTATGTTTTTTTCCAGTAGTCATGTATGGATGTAAGAGTTGGACTATAAAGAAAGCTGAGCGTCAAAGAATTGATGTTTTTGAACTGTGGTGTTGAAGACTCTTGAGAGTCCCTTGGACTTCAAGGAGATCCAACCAGTCCATTCTAAAGGAGATCAGTCCTGAATGTTCATTGGAAGGACTGATGCAGAAGCTGAAATTCCAATACTTTGGCCACCTGATGTGAGGAGCTGACTCATTAGAAGAGACCCTGATGCTGGGAAAGATTGAAGGCAGGAGGAGAAGGGGATGACGGAGGATGAGATGGTTGGATAGCATCATGAACTCAATGGACATGAGTTTGAGCAGACTCCCGGAGAAGGTCAGGGCAGCCTGGTGAGCTGCAAAGAGGGGTTGCAAAGAGTCGGAGTCGACTGAGCAACTGAAGGACATCATCACACTTCTCCTGTCTGCCAGATCCTCTACAGCTGCTTCTCCCGCCCGCTCCTCTCTCCCC
Source organism: Bubalus bubalis (assembly GCF_019923935.1). Lineage (NCBI taxonomy): Eukaryota > Metazoa > Chordata > Mammalia > Artiodactyla > Bovidae > Bubalus > Bubalus bubalis. Next base: position 947,088 of record NC_059167.1, read on the forward strand.
TCCTTCCCTTCCCGTTCCTTCCTCACCCCTCCCCTCCTCACTCCCCTTTCTGGCCCCCTGGGAGGGAGACAGCACGTGCTCTCACCAGGCCCATGTGTCCTGGGCGTGGTCTGAGCTGGCACACCCCCCTGTGGGTCTCACCTCTGTTTTTCTCATCCCTCTGGGTGGCAGCAGCAAGCCTGTTAAGGCTGAAAAAACACCTGCTGAGGCTTTGCTGCTGAGGCGGGAGGAGGAGGGATGACAGAGCATGAGGTGGCCGGAGGGCATCACCGACTACATGGACATGAGTTTGAGCAAGCTCCGGGAGTTGGTGATGGACAGGGAGGCCTGGTGTACTGCAGTTCATGGGGTTGCAAAGAGTCGGACACAACTGAACTGAACTGAACTGAACTGACGCTTTGCAGAGGTGAAGTCAGAGCGCGTTGGCCTCAGACGGCCAGGGCTGCTGCTCTGAAATCCTCAGATTGCCTTGCCCACGGCAGGCCCTCGGATGGGGGGCCGAGTGGATGCTGGAGCCAGAGGACCTGATGAGGAGCCAGCCCTCCTCCCAGCTGGGCGTCCATTTCTTTATCTCTCTGTGTGTGTGTGCATGTGTGTGCTAATTCTTTTCAGTCTTGTCTGACTGTGTGTGACCCCATGGTCTGTAGCCCGCCAGGCTCCTCTGTCCACGGGATTCTCCAGGCAAGAACACTGGAGTGGGTTGTCAAGCCCTCCTCCAGGGGATCTTCCCAACCCAGGTATCGAACCCACGGCTCTTATGTCTCCTGCACTGGCAGGCGAGCTCTTTGTGCCCCTGGGAAGGCCTTCCTTATCGGCCTAAACACCCGGGAGCTGCGGTGAGGTGCACCCAAGAGACCGCGCATGGAGTGCTTGGTGCAGCGCCAGGCGGGCGGGCAGCGGTGAATTGTGATTTCTGCTGATGATGATGCCCGGCTGGCTTTCCAGCTGGAAGCGGGGCCACAGGCAGGTCAGACCCCAATTCCTGAGGCAGGCATCGCTCGCTTGATTGCAGCGCCTCATGCAGCAGCGCTCGCAAGGAAGGGAGTTTATTTGTGACCGCTGGTGCACGTGGTCTCTGCCCAAGAGGCATTGCGATCAGCCTGGATAACCTGTAATAACCGAGGGCCGCGATTCTGTCTCAGAGAAGGGAGGAGGGGCGAGCATTCGGGCAGCACAGCCCGTGCAGAGGAGCGGCCTGGGGCTCCCCCAGCTTTCCAGGAGACAAGCGTCACCCCACCCCCACAGCTTGAGTCCGCGACGCCAGAATGGCCAGAGCAGCTTGAGTTAGGATGCTGTTTATTTGCTCCACGTTGATTTAGGAATATTCAACCATGTCTTGGGCTTCCCAGGTGGCTCAGGGGTAAAGAACTTGTCTGCCAATGCAGGAGACGCAGGTTCGATCCCTGGGTCGGGAAGATCCCTTGCAGGAGGGCACAGCAACCCACTCCAGTGTCCTTGCCTGGAGAATCCCATGGACAGAGGAGCCTGGTGGGCACAGTCCATGGGGTCACAAAAGAATCAGACACGACTTAGGACTGAGCAGCAACAACAAATTATACCTTATAAACAGAGTAGCAGAGATTTCTAGCAGTGTTTCTTCCGTGTCTGCCGTGTCAGGTGTACTCAGTAAGCCAAATGGATTGTATGTAGTATATGTTTTCCCTGGTTCTGAATTGGTTTTAATTCAGGGAAAGGGAAAGTGAAAGTTGCTCAGTCGTGTCCGACTCTTTGCGACTCCATGGACTGTAGCCCACCAGGCTCCTCTGTCCATGGAATTTTCCAGGCAAGAATACTAGAGTGGATTGCCATGCCCTTTTCCAGGGAACCTTCCCCACCCAGGGATTGAACCGGGGTCTCCCGCATTGTAGGCAGACAGATGCTTTACCGTCTGAGCCACCAGGGCGGCACAGGGAGGGTGAGGGTGGGGATAAATTAACGTGAGAAGACACATGAGCGTCGGCGCTGGGAGATGCGCCCGCTGGGTTGTACTCTTTCCTGGGTCGCATCAGGAGTTCTGTGTGGGAGGCCCTGACTTGGAGAGCGTAGGAGGGCAGGCAGTGTGGTCAGACTCCGGGCTTCCCTGAGGAGTTTGCAGCCAGGCCAGGCAATAAGGGGGGATTGTGCGACTAGAATCAGTCACCAGGATGCTTTCGTTGTCGTTCAGTTGCTAGGTCGTGTCTGACGCTTTGCAACCCCATGGACTGCAGCACGCCAGACTCCTCTCTCCTCCACTGTCTCCCGGAGTTTGCTCAGATTCATGTCCACTGAGTCAGTGATGGTATCTAATCATCTCATCCTCTGTCGTCCCCTTCTCCTTTTGCCTTCAGTCTTTCCCAGCACGAGGTTCTTTTCCAGTGAGTCAGCTCTTCCCATCAGGTGGCCAGAGTATTGGAGCTTCAGCTTCGGCATCAGTCCTTCCAGTGAATAATCAGGACTGATTTCCTCTAGGGTTGACGGGTTCGATCTCCTTGCAGTCCAGGGACTGTATGTGTTGGTTATGACTCTGTGCATCACCACTGTGTGCTGGTTTGAACTAGACCACTAGTTACCACCACACGTTGACTTGTAGAAGTTTCTGAACTTCCCCAGTCGTCTTGTTGACCTTTGCAACCGTTCAGCCCTGCTCAGTGTAGCTTGGAATCAGCAGGCAGGAAGAAGGGCCGTGAGGCTGGCCGTGTACCCTGGGTGCTGAGCTTCCTGGGTTTATGGCCTCAGAGAAGCAGGAGCTTCAGACAGGCTCCTGCAGCCGGGGAGGTGGCGTTTGCTGGATGCGCTGGTCTCTCCAGGCTCCAGAGCAGAGCGACTCGGCCCTGTCCTTTGCCTTCTTGCCTTCAGAACGTCTTCCTTCTGGCAGTGATAGAAGTCGTGGCTTTTTCAACTGTGCGCTCATTTTTACATTAAGAGTCAAAGAGAAAATTCAGACACTTTTCCAGCAAGCATTTATTTAATATACATCAACTTCTTGTACATGACATTTCTCAAGAGACGTAGAGAGTAAAAGGAAATGAGCCTGTACTCTGGGAGATGGTAGGAGAAAGAAACAGGGAACGACGTCACACGTCACTTTAAAGGTGACGGCTAAGAGAAAACGGTAGGGGACTTCCTTGGGCTGGCAGTTAAGAAGCCTCCTTGCAAGGCAGGGGATGCAGGTTCCATCCCTGGTTGGGGAACTAGGAGCCCACATGCAGCAGAGCAGCGAAGCCCGTGTGCCACCACCGAGGCCCGTGCACCGCAAGAAAAGGTCCCATGTGCAGCCAAGACCCGACACATCTAAATAAATTTAATACTTTTTTAAAAAAGGAGCAGACCGTGGAAGAGCACCTAATCACTTTAACTGAGCTGAAGCTTGCAGGCCCATTCATTCATTCAGTATTTATTCATTCATTTAATGAGGATTGAGTGTAGCCCTACCAGGAACCGGGCCCGCACTTAGCACTGGGGCTTTAACGGTGAAAAGGAGTGACAAAGTCCCTGGCCTCCTGGAACCCTGCTTCTGAGAATTGAATAAAACAGGCAGTTTCAGAAGAGTCGGTGCATGTTGTGCCAGGGGAAGTCCAGCTTGCCACAGAAGCAGACAGGAAGCTGCATGTTAAGGCAGCTGCAGATTTGGGAAGGGGGGTACAGCTTTTGGAGAAGTGGGCTTGAGGCGATGTAGGTGCAGGCTGGGGAGAGTCGGGGGTGCTTTCCAACTAGCTGGTAGGAACGTGGGGTTAGGACTGTGTTCAGTGTTCTCTGTGGGAAACCAGGGGGCTCCGGGGCAAAGGGCCCGCCTGTCAAGCAGGAGACGCAGGATACTCAGGTTTGATCCCTGAGTCGGGAAGATCCCCTGGAGAAGGGAACGGCAACCCAGTCCAGTATTCTTGTCTGGAGAATCCCATGGATAGAAGAGCCTGGTGGGCTGCAGTCCACGGGGTTGCAAAATGTCATACAGAACCGAAGCGACTTAGCTCAGATACGCACAGCATTGTATGTATTCTGCAGGGTATGAGGAAGCCACTCTGGTTGGAGCAGAGGCTTGTAAACGTATAGGTTTTTCTATAAACCTCCCAGCACAGGACCTGGCGTGCAGGAGGTGAAGTCAGCCAGCTAACGCAGCTCTGCTGTGGGCCGGGACGGTGCGTGGTCCTGAGCTGATGAACAGAAGACACAGCCCAGGCTCTCAGGGAGGATGCCGTCTAGTGAGGGACATGATAAGCAAGTAAACCCGTGCTTAAAATCACAAATCACAGTGAGTGCTAGAAGATGAAAGAGTGCAGCAAATAACAGGGCGCGTGCTTACGTAAGGTGGTCGGGGAAGGCCTCCTGAGGAGGTGACAGGAGACCAGGACTTGAAGGTTGAAAGGGAGGGAAACAGGTCAACAGCAGGAGAAAGACTGTTGCAAGCAGAGGGCTGGCTGCGCGTGAGGTCTTGCCCCAGGGAAGAGCTTGGCGTGTTGAGGAATCCGAAAAGGGTCCCGTGGGGCTGAAGCGGAGGGGAAAGGGGAGAGTCCCAGACTCCCCTGGTCTGGCTGGCCCTGAAGAAGGCAGGTCTGCTGCGGGGGCGGACGGTGGGAGAGCTGTGGCCGTCCAGGGAAGAAGCCCCGAGTCACTGGAACGAAAGCGAGGGGACAGTGGGGGTTGGGCACAGATGCCCCTCAGAGGTGACAGCGGGAGCAGGGAGAGAAGTGAGTGCCCTGGAGGCGTGTGGGGTGCTGGGTGCTCGGTCCCAAGGGTGCGGGGACTCGCTTGAGGCACAAGTTGGGTGTTTCAGTGCATTGGTGATATTTAAAGCCCTGGACTGGCTGGAGTCAGGGAGGGACAGAGTGTGAAGAGAGAAGCCCAAACAGCCCAGGGCCCAGCAGGAAACCTCCAAGAGCTGGCGCAGGGCTCAGGGGAGGGGCCCACAGGGAGCCACCGGGGGAGCGGACCAGGAGGGACGTCCCCGTGGAGACCCCGAGTGTCACCTGGGGCGAGTGATGCTGTGATGTTCATGAGGGTGAAGACCAAGGCACGGGGTGAGATTCCATGCACGGCATCCATGACCTTGACGGGACTTTTGCTGGACGGCCAGAGCTGCTGCTCAACTGGGGAGAGAGGGGCAGACGCAAGGGTGGTATCAGAGGCGGGGTGCTTTCAATCAATGTTATTTCCCTTCCCATTTCCTTTTCCAAGTCGGCTTCTTGCTGGAGGATGGGTGGTGGAAAGATGGTGGAAGGCTAAAAACAAGGCTAAAAACAAGCTTCTTCCAGGCGTGGAGAAGCTTGGGGTATCACGAAGAGCCCAGACTAGGGTGGTTCATTTGGCCAGAACCTAGTGCCAGAAGAATCATGCCCCCACGCTGGTCAGATGTGGTTCATTTTACTTGGTTTTTGGCCATAGGCTACACTGTGATCTCAGCAAGAAGCACGTGTGCGTTTGACTGAGAGGAAGATGGGGTGATGGAGAGAGTGGGGGTCCGTGCAGGTGGCAGCTTCCCTTACTCACAGTCGCCTCGGGGGAAGTTTTTGGAGCAGTGTGAGTCCTGCAGCCTAGCCGCCTCGCCCACCCCGGGGATGCCTCTTGTCCTTCAGGGAGTCTTGAGTCTGGAAGATTTGGGGTCAACCCAGTCACCTGTGCTAAGCACTTCACACAAGTCATTTCAGTAACAAGAAGACTTCATAGCAGTTGAGCTGTTGGTCGGTTTTGGAATCTGAAAATCCTAGAGTCCAGATGGCTTGTTGTTGCTGTTGCTGTCCAGTCCCCAGTCGTGACTCTGCGACCCCCTGGACTGCAGCACGCCAGGCCTCCCTGTCCCTCACCGTCTCCCAGAGTTTGCCCAAGTTCATGTTCATTGCATCGGGATGCCATCCAGCCATCTCATCCTCTGACGCCCTCTTCTGCCCTCGATCTTTCCCAGCATCAGAGACTTTTCCCATGGGCTGTCTGTTCACATCAGATGACCAAAATGCTGGAGCTTCAGCTTCAGCATCAGTCCTTCCAGTGAATATTCAGGGTTGATCTCCCTTAAGATGGACTGGTTTGATCTCCTTGCTGTCCAAGGGGCTCTCAGGAGTCCTCTCCAGCACCACAGTTCAAAGGCATCAATTCTTTGGTGCTCTGCCTTCGTTATGGTCCAGTTCTCACAGCCGTGTGTGACCCTGGGAAGACCTCAGCCTTGACTGTGTGGCCCTTTGTCGGGAGAGAAGCGTCTCTGCTTCCAGCACACTCTCTGGGTTTGTCATCGCTTTCCCGCCGAGAAGCAAGCGCCTTCTGATTTCAGGGCTGCAGTCACCGTCTGCAGTGATTCTGGAGCCCAAGAAAAGAAAGTCTGTTACTGTTTCCTTTGTTTCCCCATCTATTTCCCATGAAGTGATGGAACCGGATGCCATGATCTTAGTTTTCTGAATGCTGAGTTTTAAGCCAACTTTTTCACTCTTCTCTTCCACTTTCATCAAGAGGCTCTTTAGTTCTTCTTTGCTTTCTGCCAAAAGGGTGGTGTCATCTGCATATCTGAGGTTATTGATATTTCTCCCAGCAATCTTGATTCCAGCTTGTGCTTCATTCAGCCCGGCATTTCTCATGATGTACTCTGCAAATAAATTAAACAAGCAGAGTGACAATATACAGTCTTGACATACTCCTTTCCCAATTTGGAACCAGTCTGTTGTTCCATGTCCAGTTCTAACTGTAGCTTCTTGACCTGCATACAGATTTCTCAGGAGGCAGGTAAGGTGGTCTGGTATTCCCATCTCTTTCAGAATTTTCCACAGTTTGTTGTGATCCACACAGTCAAAGGCTTTGGCATAGTAAATAAAGCAATAGATGTTTTTCTGAAACTCTCTTGCTTTTTTGATGATACATTGGATGTTGGCAATTTGATTTCTGGTTCCTCTGCCTTTTCTAAATCCAGCTTGAACATCAGGAAGTTCATGGTTCATGTACTGTTAAAGGCTGGCTTGGAGAATTTTGATCATTACTTTCCTAGCATGTGAGATGAGTGCAATTGTGTGGTAGTTTGAACATTCGTTGGCATTGCCTTTCTTTCGGATTGGAAGGAAAACTGACCTTTTCCAGTTCTGTGGCCACAGCTGAGTTTCGAAGCCTGCTGGCATATTGAGTGCAACACTTTCACAGCATCATCTTTTAGGATTTGAAATAACTCAACTGGAATTCCATCACCTCCACTAGGTTTGTTTGTAGTGATGCTTTCTAAGGCCCACTTGATTTCACATTCCAGGATTTCTGGCTCTGGGTGAGTGGTTACACCATCGTGATTATTTTGGTCATGAAGATCTTTTTTGTACAGTTCTTCTGTATATTCTTGCTACCTCTTCTTAATATCTTCTGCTTCTGTAAGGTCCATACCATTTCTGTCCTTTAGCAAGCCCATCTTTGCATGAAATGTTCCCTTGGTATGTCTTATTTTCTTGAAGAGATCTCTAGTTTTTCCCATTCTGTTGTTTTCCTCTATGTCTTTGCACTGATCACTGAGGAAGGCTTTCTTATCTCTCCTTGCTAGTCTTTGGAACTCTGCATTCAGATGCTTCTATCTTTCCTTTTCTCCTTTGCTTTTCGCTTCTCTTCTTTTCACAGCTATTTGTAAGGCCTCCCCAGACAGCCATTTTGCTTTTTTGCATTTCTTTTCTATGGGAATAGTCTTGATCCCTGTCTCCTGTACAGTGTCACGAACCTCATTCCATAGTTCATCAGGCACTCTATCTATCAGATCTAGGCCCTTAAATCTATTTCTCACTTCCACTGTATAATCATAAGGGATTTGATTTAGGTCATACCTGAATGGTCTAGTGGTTTTTCCTACTTTCTTCAATTTAAGTCTGAATTTGGCAATAAGGAGTTCATGATCTGAGCCACAGTCAGCTCCTGGTCTTGTTTTTGCTGACTGTATAGAGCTTCTCCATTTTTGGCTGCAAAGAATATAAACAGTCTGATTTCAGCATTGACCATCTGGTGATGTCCATGTATAGAGTCTTCTCTTGTGTTGTTGGAAGAGGGTGTTTGTTATGACCAGTGCATTCTCTTGGCAAAACTCTATTAGCCTTTGCCCTGCTTCATTCTGTACTCCAACGCCAAATCTGTCTGTTACTCCAGGTGTTTCTTGACGTCTGCTTTTGCATTCCAGTCCCCTATAATGAAAAGGACATCTTTTTTTGGGTGTGAGTTCTAGAAGGTCTTGTAGGTCTTCATAGAACCGTGCAACTTCAGCTTCTTCAGCGTTAAGGTTGGAGCATGGACTTGGATTACTGTGATGTTGAAAGATTTGCCTTGGAAATGAACAGAGATCATTCTGTCGTTTTGAGATTGCATCCAAGTACTGCATTTTGGACAAAAGAGTCTGAAATGGGTTAGAGCACATTAAAAATTCCCTTGTGGCTCAGCTGGTAAAGAATCTGCCTGCAATGTGGGAGACCTAGGTTTGATCCCTGGGTTGGGAAGATCCCCTGGAGAAGGGAAAGGCTCCCCACTCCAGTATAGTTCATGGGGTCGCAAGGAGTCGGACATGACTGTGGGACTTTCGCTTTCACATTAAAAGAAAAAAAATCAGGGCCCTTTAGAGATGGGAACTCTGAGACCCAGAGAAATCATGTTGAATGACCATTCAATAAATATTTAGAACCTCACTAGGTTATTTACTAGCACCAAACGCTGTCCTAAGTGAACAAGTCAGACCCAGTCACTGCCGTGACGGGGTTTACATTTTGGTTGGGGAAACAGCAGACAAGGCAGTGTTGAGTTGTGTTCAGAGCAGTCTGCCTGCAGAAATGACTCATCTGTTTGCGACACACGCCACAGGAATCTGGGTTCATCGTGACAAGGAGCCCAAGACCTCTGGCCGTCCCCTGAGCAGCCTGCCCGTGCCCCCCGTGCCTCCGCGTGCTGCAGGCGGGCCTGGCCACAGAGCTGCGTGTTGGAAGCAGAGCCGCGGTAGTTAGTGGGTAACCTGCCACCTAGAACGGTTCAGCCCCTGTGGGTGGGCCCTGAGTGTTCTTACAGACGTAAAGGCTTTGAACCTGTCTTTTCAAAGGAAAAGCAAAGATCACAGTTATATGCCATTCTTGAAGAGACCAAACTATGGAGACAATAAAAAGATCGGTGGCTGCCAGGAGCCTGGGGGAGAGGGGAGATGAATGCACAGAATACGTAAGTGTTTAGAGCAGTGAGAGTACTTTGTGTGCCATTATACGGAAGGATTGTTGTTGTTGAGTCCCTAAGTCTTGTCTAACTCTTTTCAACCTTATGGACTGTGGCCTGGAAGGATTTCCCAGGCAAGAATACCGGAGTGGGCTGCCATTTCCTCTTCCTCCAGGGGATCTTCCCGACCCAGGGATCAAACCGGCATCTCCTGCATTGCAGGCAGACTCTACCACTGAGCCACCAGGGAGCCCGCAGTAACGGATCGGTGTCATTAGACTTTTGTCCAAACCCGTGGAATGTGCGGCACTCTTCCCTTCCTTCCCATGAGCCTTAAGGTGAACCGTGGACTTTGGTGATTAACATGCATCAGTGAAGGTCATCCTTGGTGTAAAAAAAAAGACCGCTCTGGTGAGCGAGGTTGCTAACGCCTGTGTATTTGGGGTGAGGGGGTATATGGGAAATCTCTGTACTTTCCTGTCAACGTGGTTGTAAACCTAAAAGTGTTAAAAACAAGGCGGGGATTAACCAAGGCAGGGTGACTGACCCAGGGTCACACCGCTGGCTGGTGGCCGTGCTGGGTCCCGTGCGCCTCCCGAGGCCCGGCCCCGTCCCTCAGCGCCTGCACCAGCTGCACGGTTAGTGTTCCCGTCTTGGGAATGGAGAGCTGGTCAGCAAGGAGTACATTACACTCAGAAAATAAGGGCAAGGGGTCATTATTTACGTAATAAGCGCCAGCCAAGGCGTCTGTCTTTCGTTTCAGTGTAGACTGGGTCTGGCTCATCCCTTAATCCGTCAAAACTTTAATACGAAAACAAAGGAAACTTTGTCAGTTTTACTTAGGAAACTCCGGGGCCGCGTTCCGTGAGTGAATATGGGGACAGGTGGTTGGTTGCTTTCCATGCACTTCACCAGAGCTAGCGTGCTCTGCGTGTTAGAGGCCTGTGTCGCCCAGCGAGGTGGGTGCCTCCGTGTTGGGTGGCCCTTGGCTTCAGGAGGGGAGATGGGAGGGGAGGGGAGGGGGCTGGTGAACTCACTGGCGTCCCCGCCTGGCTCTCCCAGCTGCAGGCTGCCCCCGTCAGCCACCATTCAGAGCTAGAATTCCCTGAAGATGAGTGGCTGCAGGAAGTTACCCCAGTTCTTCACCGTTCAATGTCTAAGATAGTGATTTTCTGTTTTAATGGGGGGAAGGGGGAGATTCTTTGTTTATTCATTCACGCATTTATTTATCCATCAAACATTTATGTGCTAGGAGCTAGGGTAGAGACAGCAAAAGATCCCAGTGGATTTTCTAGTCCAACAGGAAGATAAATAACTACAGTGGGCTTAAGTCTTAGCAAAGGCGAAGGCAATACTATGTTTTTTAAATTTAGCCTTTCACTTTGCAAGTTCCTCCGAAAGAGATGGTTATATAACAGTGGTGTCTCAAAATCAAAATTAACTTTAAAAAAAATATATATTTCCCAATAACTCTTGATACGACCAGAGATTGACTCTGGAATTTTCCAATACAGATGGCAGCGTTAGCTGGCTGACTCTCGGGTCATACTCTGGATGGGGTGTCATCAATGAACAGATACAGCAGGAACGTAGTGTGGAGTGAGGAACGCTGCCCACCTCTGTTTAGTTTCAGATGGTTGGTTATAGCATTCACTTGTTCTACCAGGGTTTATTCAGCTCCCACTCCTGCCCGATGTTCTCCAGGTGCTGGGGGTGACATGGTGAGTAGCCAGATATGCTTCTTGCTCTCAGAAAGAAACTGGGTCCTTATAGTCCCGGTGTATGACTGTACCCTAAGATGGTGCTCAGGAGGCAAGGTACCCATTGATTGCTGTGAGACTCCATCTGCAAATGAAGTTGACCTGGGCCTGGTGGGCAGGCAGGGGAGGTTTCCCCAGCAAGTGTCTGAGCAGAGCCTGAAGATGAATCAGTGAACAGGAGCTAACTCGCAAAGGCAAAGTCGGGTGGGAAGTGTTGTTTAGACCTGAAAGGATCCTAAACTGGCAGCAGAGGCATGTGGCTCCACCAGCCCACTCTTCTGCTCTACTTTATTTTTCTCAGCATTGGGCTTCCCTGGTGGCCCAGGTGGTGAAGAACCCATCTGCAGTGCAGGAGACCCAGGTTCAATCTCTGGGTCCCAAAGTCCCCTGGGGAAGGGAATGGCTTCCTACCCCAGTATTCTTCCCTGGAGAATACCATGGACACAGGAGCCTGGCGGACTATAGTCCGTGGGGTCGCAAAGAGTCAGACGTGACTGAGTGACTGAGCAAACAGCGTTTAACCAGCATCAATACTGTGAACAGAGCTTACAGGGGCCTGCTCAGGTTGTTCAGCATTCCAGCCCACGAGACTCGCTCGCCACACTGGGCATCCGTCTGTTGAGACTGACCTAGAATAGAATCAAAGGCTGCCAGCCGGGCACTGTCAGGGGCTTCTCTCCTGTGTGGCCTGTGGGCTGGATTGTCCATCCGGCCACCCGAGAGCTTCGCCCGCCCCTGTCGTGGAGTGTCCTGCTCTAGAGAAGGAGCCTCGCGTCGAGTAGGGGTGGGCTCAGTCCTGGTTTAATGTTTCCCTGGGGAGATACCCAGCTGTACGTCTTCGCAGTCAAGGAAGCCCAAAGCTGTGCTGTCCCCATCAGATATTTATAGCTCCTTCCAGTCCAGATGCAAGTTATCAATCAGGGGTCATTTTTAACATAAGCAAGTTTGCCTCCTAACATAATTGACATTCTATGGGTATCTTTAATTAGGTTTCCAGAGAAGCAGAACTAAAAAGTTAACTTAAGGTCAGATTCTCAAGCAGGAGAGGAAAGGAACTTGCTAACCCTCTCCTGCTATATATTTTTTCCTGATCTGTTTGTTGTCTGCCTGCCATCACCAGCGTACAAGTTCCAGGAATTTTTGTCTGTCTGGTTTGGGGAGGGGTCTGTATCTGTCTACGGCTGTGTGTGAAGGAGTGAGAGAGTGAGTGAACCTCTCATGTTCAGGGATGGCTGCGGCTCATAGACGCCTGACAGTTGTGTGTTTTCTGTAAAATGAGTTAATACAGCACATGTGTACTGAGCGCTAAGGGCTGAGCCGGGTTCTAGTCCTGGGGTGCAGGGTGGACGCGGCCGCCTGGTCGAGGCTCACGGCGCTACTGCTCCTGCCACAGCTTCTCAGTGGGAGGGCAGAGCTGTGCTCTGGGCTTCCAGATCTTCCTGGATGTTGAAAGGTGATGTCTTTCTGTTGAAAGGGGGTGGAGGGGGCCAGGGACCAAATCATCGCCTCGTCCTCAGTCAGAAATAATATGTTTTCTGGACTCATCACCGGGGCTTCTGCTGTCTGCCTGATCTCTGAGATAAGGCTGTTTCCAGTGATGCCGGCTGCATTATAAGATGCTCTCCAAGCAGGGGGCTTCCCTGGAGACTCAGCGGTAGAGAATCCTCCTGCCAATGCAGGGACACCAGCTCGATCTCTGGGTGGAGAAGATCCCCTGGAGAAGGGCATGGCAACCCCCTCCAGTACTCTTGCCTGGGAAGTCCCATGGACAGAGGAGCCTGGCGGGCTGCAGTCCATGGGGTTGCCAAGAGTTGGACATGACTTAGTGCCTGAACAGTGACCCCAGGCAGGTCTGACGGACTGTTTCATCTCTGGGTGGCAGCGTGGTGCTGGTCAGCCTCCTTCCTTCAGCCGAGACACGTCTGGATTCAGGGTTCCCACAGCAGGAACGCGTTATCCTCTTCCACAGCTTAGTGTTGAGAACCTTTGCTCCCAGAGCCTCCCAGACCTGCATGTTTTTTTTTAATCTGTAGCTCTTTGAGTTGACATCTCATGGAGTGCAGCTGGACACAGGAGCCTGCGAGCCTGTGTCAGTGCGGGCCTTGCAGGCAGCGGCTCGAGGGCAGACCGCTGAAATGACACGTGTGCGCTGGGAAAGAGGAATTCACGTCCCGTCTGGTCAAGGAGGAAGCCAGATCTCACCCTCTGTGCGCCTGTCAGACTGCGGGGAGCTTTCTTGGTAATTAGGTGACGTCTCTGCCACAGAGCGAGTCCAGATGTGCCTGCTAGGCAGGCAGGGTTGGTGGCGGGGCTGTGGGCGAGCCAGCAGCTTCCCTGCTCGGGCTCCCATCTGGGCCGCGCTCGTCTACCTGCTCCCCCGCTGCCCGGGCGTGGGTGCCAAACGCGGGAATGTGTCCTGTGAGGGCAGGGCGTGGGGTCGAGGCCCCAGGTCTTTTCAAGAGATATTTCCTACCTGTTTCTAAGTCATCGCTTTTCTCTCTATTCTTTCTTTTCTTTTTTTTTTTTTTGCAGAGATATTTTTAGTCAACTCTTACAGAGAGTCACAGAGAGATTGAGCTAAAGCCCAGAAAATGACTGAGATATCTTTGGAGCATTTATGACTTTTCTTAGGAAATGCTAGAAGCCTCTCTTGAAAAGGAGAGGGGCCATACATTTTCTTACAAAGACCTGCCTCCATATTTGTGGAGCTATGTCTGCCACTGATCCGCACATCAGTAAACACAGCTACAACATAATTGTGTGTTCTCACAGCAAAGTCCTCCACGAAACTGTGAGATTCGCACCAGTTAATGGATAGCTTCTTTCAACTGACGGTTGGTTTTCCACCTTCCGCTCTGTTTGGGTGTGTGTTTTTCTTTCCAGTCCCAGGCGGCTCTGGTGGTAGCCCTCCAGGCCTGGGACGCACCGTGCCTTTGCTTCTGCCGGCTCTTCCCTCGGTATCGTCTCTTTGCTGGCAGGTGCGTGGTTGAAGGGCGTGGGAGCTGCTTCTGCTTTGAATCTCCCTGGCAAATTAGCATCAGAAGCAGCAATCTGCATGTTGGAAACAAGCAGTTAAAATATCAGGAAGAATCTGATACTGTATTTCTTCTGAAGAAATACCCAGAAAAACTCATCAGCCAGGCTTGGTAAAAGCTCTGAATTACAGATTTTTTTTTTTTTTCAAAGATGCAATTATATTGCTTTCAAGTTCATGTTGAGCTAGATTTTCTTTTTTTTTTTTTAAGAGATGCTATTCCCTGCTCAATTCCATGGACATTTATTGAGAGCCTGCTGGCTGCCAGTCTCTAGGATAAGCTCTGGGATTTGAGATGAATAAAAAATGTTCTGTGAGCTCATGGGGAAGACAAAGATGTCAGCAAGGAATTACCGCACCCGTGGCAGCAGGGCAGTGACGAGACGGGCTGGGGCCCGGGAGCGGCCGGCGGGGGCGGGCACTGGCCTGGGTGCGTCCACCGCGTTTCTCAGAGCTGACTTGCGCCCGGTCTTCGGGGACGGTCTTTTCCCGTCTTCAGGAGGCCTGCGGGGGAGGCGCGGGGACGGTGGTCGTGGCTCCCGGGCAGGACTACGCACGTATTGTGCTCTTGGCAGGCGCGCTGTCGCGGGCTTAGTGAGCACTGACGCTGGAGCCAGCGAGCTGGGTGTGAATTCTCTCTCACAAAATGCTGCGGCCTTGGCCTCTCTGTGGTTCACTTCCCTCACTTGTGACTGAGTGTAGCGCAGCGCCTGCCTCATGGCGTTGCGCGGCAGATTAAGAGCCTTAGGAAGCAGAGTGTTTGCAGTGTTTGGCACACGGTAAGCACGATAAATGAGGGTCTGTCAGCTCCCTGGGGCTCAGACAGTAAAGAATCCGCCTGCAGTGCGGGAGATGAGGGTTCGACCCCTGGGTCAAGGAGATACCCTGGAGAAGTAAATGGCAACCCACTCCAGCGTTCTGGCCTGGAAGATGAGGAGTCTGCTGGGCTACAGTCAATGGGTTCACAGAGTCAGATACGACCCAGCCACTAAACAACACTTTCACTTTAGAAGAGAAGATTCGAATGAGCAGCTGAGAAATCTGGGAAGATAAGAGCAGTGGCAGTGGAGTTCAGGGGCCTTCTCATATCTTGACATTAAAAAAATAGTAACCAGATAGCAAAACCAAAACCCCATGAACAACATTTAGAACAAAACTAGATGAGAAAATGTACTCTTGAACCTCAAAGCATACACAAGCTAACAGGACAGACTTCCAGCAGCTCGAGACAGGCATGTTATTTGCATTTGTGTGGGAGAAAGCAGAAGGCAGTAATCGGGTATTCTAGGGCCGGCAAACAGGAGACCCAGAAATAGCCAGCAAGGCTACTGGAAAGCTTGTCTGGCCAATTTGGGACTCGCAGCTGAAAATGAAAGAGTTTTGCCAAGTGAGAGCTGAGGGGCTGGAGCGGTCCGGCCCCTCCGGAGACCTGGAACCACCCCACTAAGGCTCTTTGCTGGGACTGGGGCCCACAACGAGGACGATGCTGACAGAAGAATGAAAACCAGCCAAGAGACACCAGACAAGGGCGATGCGCTTGTGTTTAAGTTGTAAGAAACCGCCAAGCCGTCTTCCTAAGCGACTGTGGCATCTTACTGTGCCATTCCTAGCAGCAATGTAAGCGCTCCAGCTTCTTTCCGTTCTCTTCAGCCCTTAGTATTGTCAATTTTAAAATTAAAGCCAGTCTAGTGGGTTTGGAGAGGAAACGGTAACTCACTCCAATATTCTTGCCCAGAGAATCCCATGGACAGAAGAGCCTGGTCGGCTACAGTCCCTTGGGTTGCAAAGAGCTGGGCACGACTGAACGACTATCACATACACAGTGGGTTTGTAGTGTGGTTAAAACCATACATCGTGGTTTTAATGTTCATTTCCCCAACAATTAATGATGTTTGGCAGTTTTGCATGTGGCTATTAGCTATTCCTGTATCTTCTTTACTGAAACATCTATTCAGATCTTTGCCCTGTTTTCAGTTGGATTGTCGTCTTATGTATTTCTGGATACAAAACCTTTGTCAGATACATAATTTGCAAATATTTTCTGCCAGTATCTGGCTGGTATTCATTTTTTTCAATTATATCAGTTGAAGAGGAAAAGTTAATTTTGATGAAGTCCAACTTAACTAGTTTTTCTCTTTTGGATCATCCTTTGGTGTCATATCTAAGAAATTTTGGCCCAATCCTAGACTATAAAGATTGTCTCCTGTGTTTTATTCCAGAAGTTTTATAGTTTTAGCTTTTACATGTAGGCCTCTAATCTATTTTGGGTTAATGTTTGAGTATGTTGTGAAGTAAGAATCTAAGTTAATTTTTTTTTTTTTTTTGCATCTAGATATCCAGTTGTCTAAGCACCATTTGTTGAAAAATCAACTCTTTTCCCATTAAACTGTCTTGTCACTTTAGTAAAAATTACTTGCTGCTGCTTGAGCATTAATATAAAGGTTATTTCTGGAATCTTTATTTTGTGTCATTATATATCTATTCTTTAAGTCAGTAGCATACCATCTTGAATATGCAGCTTTATTGCAAATTTTGAAATTAGTATAAGTCCTCTTTGCTCTTTTTCAAAATTATTTTGTCTATCTCAGTCTTTGATATTTCCATGTGAATTTAGAATCATCTTGTCAATTTCTACCCAAAAAAAAGTGCCTCCCAGGATTTTAGTAAGGGTGGCAGTGAATCTCTAGGTCGATTTAAGGAGAATTATCACATTAACATCAGGCTTCCCTGGTGGCTCAGCGTTAAAGAATCCGCCAGTAATGCAGGAGTTTCAGGGTTGATCCCTGTGTCGGGAAGGTCCCTGGAGAAGGAAATGGCAACCCACTCCAGTACTCTTGCCTAGGAAATCCCATGGACAGAGGAGCCTGGTGGGCTATAGTCCATGGGGCCGCAAAACAGTGGGACATGGCTTAGCATTAACCATAGTGAATCTTCCAATCCACCATCTCTTCTTTTAGTTAGAGTCTCTTTAATTTCTCTCAAAAATGTTTTGTAGTTTTTATTGCATAGGTTTTTAATTTTTTGTTAAATTTGTTCCTGTTTTATTCATGTTATGCTATTGTGAATGAAATAGTTTTAATTTCATTTTCAGATTATTCTTTGCTCTCATATACATACTATTGAATTTTATAAATAGATGCTCTATCTTGCAACCTTGCTAAACTTATTAACTAGTTCTTATAATTTTTAACAGGTTAATGACTTAGGAGTTTTCCGTATGGGGTTGTGTCATCTGTGCATAAACACAGCTTTCCTTCCCTGTTTTCAAGCTGTATGTCTCCCATTTCTACAGTCACCGACCGCACTGTCCAGAGTCTTCAGTACAGCGTTGGACGGACGTGGTGCGGCCACACCTCTCTATCATACTCCTGCCTGACCTCAGGGAGGAAGTGCTCAGCCTTCCACCATGAAGCGAGGTGTTGGCAGTAGGTGCTTCATAGACGTCTCTTTGTCTCCAGCGACGTTTCTTCACTGCAAGTCTGTAGTATCTGATGTTGACATAGCCACTCCAGCCATCTTGTGGTTGGCTTCCGTGGTGCATCTTTTTCATCCTTTGCTTTCAATTCTGTGTCTTTGAATTAAAGCACATCTCTTCCATGTCTCTTGTAGACAGCAGATGGTTGGAGTTTACTTTTTGATCCAGTATTAGAAAATTCGCCTTCTGATTGGAATGTTTAGCTCACGCACATGTAAGGATTAAATTTACTTCTGCCATTTTGCTCTTTTGTTTCTATATGTTTCATATCTTCTTTGAATTCTTTATTCCTCCCTATTACCCTTTTTTGTATTAAACAAATACCTTTCAGTATTACACTTTAATTCTTCTGTTGATTTTTTAACCTGTATTTTTTGAAAATTTTTATGGTGATTTCTCTATGAATTATAAAACATATCTTAAATTATCAATTATTTCTGTAAAATATAAAGTTTGGCTCTACTGTAGCTTCATTCTTTATTCTAATATAGCTTCTTTCTTTTGCTACTAATGTCTGTATATATTATAAATACAACAGTGCAATATAATAATTAATTCCTCATACAATCCTATTTTTAATAGAAATTTAAAGAAGACAAGATTTGAAAATATATTTATACAGTATTTTATATTTACTCAAATATTTACATTTCTATTCCTTTTACTAGTTTATTCCTGTGGTTTCACATTGCCCTCTGTTGTCATTTCCCGGTAATCTGAAGGACTTCCTATAAAATTTTGTATTGGCGCGTGTCTGCTAGCTGTGAATTCTCCCACTTTTTGTTTATCTGGGAATGTCTTTATTTTGCCATCATTTTTGAATTACAATTTTATACTATATAGAATTCTTTGTGATGATTTTTTTTTCTTTCATCATTTTGAGTATAATGCAACATATACTCAAAGCTCAGTCACTCAGTCATGCCTGACTCTTTGCAGCCCCATGGACTATAGCCCACCAGGCTCCTTTGCCCATGGAATTTTCCAGGCAAGAATACTGGAGTGGGTTGCCATTTCCAGCTCCAGGAGATCTTCTCAACCCAGGGGTTGAAGCCAGGTATCTTGCATTTCCTGCATTGCCAGGCAGATAGCTTCCAGTATGTTTGATGAGAAGTCGCTTTAATCTTAACTGTTGTTCCCCTCTATGTGATTAATTACTTTTCAGTTGTTACTTACAAGATTTTTCTTTTTGTTTTTCAGTAGCTTTATCATTACGTGTCTCTCTCTTACTTCAGCCTTCTTTTCCCTCTGTTCTTTGGATTGGATGATTTTTATTAATTTATCTTTAAGTTCAATGATTTCTCTGCTATCTCAAAGCTGCTGTTGAGTCCATTTGGGGAACTTTTCGTTTTAGTTATACTTTTCAACTCTAAAATCCCCCTTGGTTAATTTTTATAATTTCCCTTTCCCTATTGAGATTCCCCATCCGCTGACTCATCGTTTCCTTTAATCTTTAAACATAGTCTCTATCCTTTGTTCATATTCATAACAGACAGTTTGAGGTCTTGGCTGAATCCAGCAGGGAGGCTAATCCAGAGTGAGTTTATAGAGTTCAGTTCAGTTCAGTTCAGTCGCTCAGTTTTGTCCGACTCTCTGTGACCCCATGAATCGCAGCACGCCAGGCCTCCCTGTCCATCACCAACTCCCGGGGTTTACTCAAACTCATGTCCATCGAGTCAGTGATGCCATCCAACCGTATCATCCTCTGTCATCCCCTTCTCCTCCCACCTTCAATCTTTCCCAATAACAGAATCTTTTCCAATGAGTCAGTTCTTTGCATCAGGTGGCCAAAGTATTGGAGTTTCAGCTTCAGCATCAGTCCTTCCAATGAATATTCAGGACTGATTTCCTTCAGGATTGACCGGTTTGATCTCCTTGCAGTCCAGGGATTCTCAGGAGTCTTCTCCAACACCACAGTTCAAAAGCATCAATTCTTCAGCGCTCAGCTTTCTTTATAGTCCAACTCTCACACCCATACATGACTACTGGAAAAACCATTGCTTTGACTAGATGGACCTTTGTTGGCAAAGTAATGTCTCTGCTTTTTAATATGCTGTCTAGTTTGGTCATAGCCTTTCTTCCAAGGAGCAAGCATCTTTTAATTTCATGGCTGCAGTCACCATCTGAAGTGATTTTGGAGCCCCCCAAAAATAAAGCCTCTCACTGTTTCCATTGTTTCCCCATCTATTTGCCATGAAACGATGGGACCAGATGCCATGATCTTAGTTTTCTGAATGTTGAGCTTTAAGCCAACTTTTTCACTCTCCTCTTTCACTTTCATCAAGAGGCTTTTTAGTTCTTTGCTTTCTGCCATAAGGGTGGTATCATCTACATATCTGAGGTTATTGTATTTCTCCCAGCAATCTTGATTCCAGCTTGTGCTTCATCCAGCCTGGCTTATATGCATGATGTGCATATAAATTAAATAAGCAGGGTGACAATATACAGCCTTGATGTTCTCCTTTCCCAATTTGGAACGAGTCCACTGTTCCATATCCAGTTCTAACTGTTGTTTCCTGACCTGCATACAGATTTCTCAGGAGGCTGGTAAGGTGGTCTGGTATTCCCATCTCTGGAAGAATTTTCCACAGTTTGTTGTGATCCACATAGTCAAAGGCTTTAGCGTAGTCAATGAAGCAGAAGTAGATGTTTTTCTGGAACTCTCTTGCTTTTTTGATGATCCAAGGGATGTTGGTAATTTATTCTCTGGTTCCTCTGCCTTTTCTAAATCCAGTTTGAACATCTGGACATTCTCGGTTCACATACTATTGAAGCCTGGAGTGGAGAATTTTGAGCATTACTTTGCTAGCATGTGAGATGAGTGCAATTGTGCGGTAGTTTGAATGCTCTTTCTTAGGGATTGGAATGAAAACTGACCTTTTCCAGTCCTGTAGCCACTGCTGAGTTTTCCAAATCTGCCGGCATATTGAGTGCAGCACTTTCACAGCATCATCTTGTAGGATTTGAAATAGCTCAGCTGGAATTCCATCACCTCCACTAGGTTTGTTCATAGTGATGCTTCCTAAGGTCCACTTGACTTTGCATTCCAGGATGTCTGGCTCTAGGTGAGTGTTCACACCATCATGGTTATCTGGGTCATGAAGATCTTTTTTGTATAGTTCTTCTGTGTATTCTTGCCACCTCTTCTTAATATCTTCTGCTTCTGTTAGGTCCACACCATTTCTGTCCTTTATTGAGCCCATCTTTGCATGAAATGTTCCCTTGGTATCTCTAATTTTCTTGAAGAGATCTCTAGTCTTTCCCATCCTATTGTTTTCCTGCATTTCTTTGCATTGATCACTGAGGATGGCTTTCTTTTCTCTCCTTGCTATTCTTTGGAGATCTGCATTCAGTATTTGACTCTTCTTTTTTCTAAGCATATGTCCTGCTTCCCTATTTCTTTGTCTCATAATGGATATAGTCCAACCATAAACTAATAAGTGAAAGGAGAATGCTGATAGCATATACAGAAAATAAGGGTTTTTTTTTTAGCTTTTCTGTAATCATAATGATGGTGGTATGATTAGTATTGATATCGTGAAACATTTTGTGCAACATAAAATAGGGCAGATTAATGCTTATGGAATATTCTAATTCTTTTTTCCCCTATGTCCTTCGGAACCAGGAGTCTTGGTATGAGAGAAAGACAGCATACATTTAAGATAGAAGAAATCAAGGAAAAACTCTAGTCCTGAATTTGCTGTACAGCAAAGTGACTCAGGGATACACATACAGACATTCTTTTTAAAGTATCCCTTCCCACTGTGGTTTATGGCAGGATGCTGAGTATAGCTAGGACCTGGTGGAGCATCCGCACGACACGTAATGGTTGTCCCTGCGAGTCCCGTCCTCCCGTCCTGCCGCCCTCCTCTCCCTTGGCGACTGCACGTCTGTCCTCTCTGTGAGTCTGCTTTGCAGATAGGTTCGTGTGTACCGTATTTTAGATCCCACATATAAATGGTCTCACACAGTGTCTTTCTCTTTCTGGCCTACTGCACTTAGTGTGCTAGCATCTAGTTGTGTCCATGTTGCTGCAGTCGGCATTATTGCATCACTTTTATGGCTGAGTGGTATTCCATTTTATATAGGTACCGCTTTTGGGGGGAGGATAACTGCTTTATAATATTGTGTTGCTTTCTGCCGTACATCAGCATGAATCAGCCGCAGGTGTACATGTGGCCCCTCCCTCCTAACCTCGCTCGCATCTCCCTCCCCGCCCCACCCCTCTAGGGGCCGCGGAGCGCTGGGTTGAGCTCCCTGTGTCTCTCAGGAGTCCCTGCTGGCTCTGTTGGCCATGTGGCCATGTGTATGCTTCCATACTGTTTTCTCAATTCGTCCCCCTCCGCCTTCCCCCACGGTGTCCACAAGTCCGTTGTCTGTGTCTGCATCTCTATGGCTGCCCTGCAGATAGGTCCATCACTACCATCTTTCTAGATTCCATATGCATGTGTTAATATACAGTATTTGTCTGTCTTTTTCTGACGTTAAAGTTAAAGTGAAGTCGCTCAGTCGTGTCCGACTCTTTGCGACCCCGTGGACTGTAGCCCACCAGGCTCCTCCGTCCATGGGATTCTCCAGGCAAGAATACTGGAGTGGGTTGCCATTTCCTTCTCCAGGAGATCTTCCTGACCCAGGGATCGAACCCAGGTCTCCTGCATTGCAGGCAGACGCTTTAACCTCTGAGCCACCAGGGAAGCCTTCTTCATTCTAACACTTCATTCTTCATTCATGTCTAATAGGCTCTAGCTTCATCCACCTCATTAGGACTGACTTGGCTTAAATGCATTCTTTTTGATAGCTGAGTAATATTCCATTGTATATATGTACCACGATTTCTGTATCCATTCATCTGCTGACGGACATCCATTCATCTGCTGATGGACATCCAGGCTGCTTCCGCGTCCTGGCTGTTGTAAACAGCGCTGCAGTGATCGCTGGGGTGCATGTGTCTTTCAGTTACCATTTTCTCAGGCTGTATGCCCAGTGGGTACCACATCTTCTGTATCCATTCGTCTGCTGACGGACATCCAGGCTGCTTCCGTGTCCTGGCTGTTGCGAATGGTGCTGCGGTGAACACTGGGGTACATGTATCTGTTTGAATTACTGTCTTGTCCAGGTATATGACCAGGAACATGACTGCTGGATCATATGATAATTCTAGTTTTAGTTTTCTGAGGAACCTCCACACTGGTCTCCATAGTGGCCGCACCACCTTATGTTCCCACCAACGGTGTGGGAGGGCTCCCTTCTCTCCACACCCTCTCCAGCATGGGTTATTTGTAGTATAATCTTGGGCTTCCCTGGTGGCTCAGCTGGTAAAGAATCTGTATAATATACATAAAGTATATTAATATATAAGTAAAGTATATATATAATAATATATATGAAGTATATATAATATATAAAGTATAATCCTAATTTTGAATGACTGAATTGGAAATATCAGTATGAAATCATTAGGTGTCTGTGTGTGCATGTGTGTAAATACACACACATGTTTGTGTGTGAGAGAGCGAGCGAGAGAGGCTGAGAGAAAGAGAGACAGTCCTTGAAGTAAGTCCTTCAGAGGGACAAGGAGAGGGCAGGAGGTCTGCCTCTGCCTGGCCCAGTAGCAGTGGCCATCTCTGGCGCCTAGAGTGTGATCTTGAAGTGTCATTTTCCAAGAAAAGAAACCTCATTCATTTCTGGGGTAGGAAATAAATAAGACAAGCTTGTAAAATCTCTGCATATCAGTCAGCAAGAGAACTATCAAAGATTTCTTGGGCCATGTTTTCTAACATGGGGTTCCGGCTGTATATGGGGCAATTTGAATTTCAGGAAGGATAAGAATTGTAGCAGTCTCATCAGATGTGTTTAAATTCATGAGTTCTAATTCAGTATCCAACAAAGTAGACACAAAGAAAGAATCAGACATTTTTCCTACATTTACTATGTGAAATGGAAAACCAAATATTAGATGAAAGGAAATACCTCCCTATAAAATTACTCCAGCTAGTAAATGAAAATGTAGTGAGAGAATTAGAATGTCACCATTTTGTAACTCCAGTGAATTAACGTATCTGACCATCAAGTGTCAAGGGCTGCTAACATCAAACAAACAGCCACAGCCAGACCCGACGTGCCTCCTGATGGAAGAACACACCACCAGCAAAGTCTTGCAAAGGGATGACACCTGAACGGGTTAAGGCTTGAAATCCAACTCCGAGATGCAAGAAACACAGGGAAAGGAGGACCGTGGTGACCTGCATGACCATGTGGTTTTCCAGCCAATGGGAAACTCCACGCACCAAACAGCTCAGATTCCTTAACTGGCAAATTGTAACGGAAAGAAAGAGATAGAAGGGGAACCTGTATATTAAGAGAGATTTTAAAGACTCATCAAGAAAAAAAAAGTAGTGCAAGAATATATGCTTGAGTGATTAAGCTGGAAGGAAACAGAGTGAAGCGAAGACTGTGGAAGTCAAGGGCACATTTACTTTGGATGGAAAGTGAAAGTCGTCAGTCGTGTCCAGCTCTTTGCGACCCCATGGACCACACAGTCCATGGAATTCTCCAGGCCAGAATACTGGAGGGGGTAGCCTTTCCCTTCTCCAGGGGATCTTCCCAACCCAGGGATCAGACCCGGGTCTCCCGCAGGCTGGTCCAACTGCGTGACTGTGGCTTAGAATCCACGAATGTCTGAAGTCACTGCTAGCTGACCAGCACTACCCCCTAAACAGTCTTCCGTCTACTTTATTATCAGATTACCTGGGTGTGTCTTGGGGTTTTGTAATGAAACGCGCCCCTTCTTGGAGCCTGGCCTGCGTCTCTCCTCCTCTTGGGCTCCGTGCACGTGTCTTCCCACCCCGGGCTGGTCTGGAGTGGACACGGCCCTCCACGGAAGCAAGTGGCGTCAGTGCCGAACTGACCTCTTGTCAGCTTGGTATCAGCTTCTGCTAGCACATGAGTGGCTCGATGCCTGCACCTCGAGTCTCCCACTGAACTGCCTCCCACGGCTCAGCCACCCAGGCCCACAGCCTCCAGTTTCAGCTGGCCCCTGTTGACTGATTCAGTTGTTGTTCTTGTTCTTGTAGTTTCTGAGTCGTATCCAACTCCTTTGCAACCCCATGGACTGTAGCCTGGCAGGTTCCTCTATCATGGGATTTCCCAGGCAAGAATTATGGAGTGGGTCGCTGTTTCCTTCTCCAGGAGCTCTTCACCACCCAGGGATTGAAGTTGCCTCTCCTACACTGGCAGGCAAATTCTTTACCATTTGACCCATCCGGGAGGCCCTGATGGATTCAGAGCAGCCTGTAAATGTTAGCCGTATTAGCTGAGCTAGAACAAGGACTCAGCTACCTACTCCCTCGGTTCCTTTGCATCCTCTGTGTTGTGTGGATCTTGGGCCCTGTGGCCTTCGGTGGAGACTCTGCTGCTCCCCATGGACACCAGCACCCCCAGTCACCATTCTTTGCTGCTAGAGGGACCACAAGGCCCAGGAGAGAGCTTTTCCCCACCTGACATCAGTTGTTGTCTCATCATTGTGAGCATGGTTCAGTTCAGTTCAGTCGCTCAGTCGTGTCCGACTCTTTGAGACCTCATGGAGTGCATCATGCCAGGCCTCCCTGTCCATCCCCAACTCCCAGAGTTTACTCAAACTCATGTCCATCGAGTCGGTGATGCCACCCAACCATCTCATCTTCTGTCGTCCCCTTCTCCTCCCTCCTTCAATTTTTCCCAGCATCAGGGTCTTTTCCAACGGTCAGTTCTTTGCATCAGGTGGCCAAAGCATGGAGTTTCAGTTTCAGCATCAGTCCTTCCAACTAATATTCAGGACTGATCTCCTTTAGGATGGACTGGTTGGATCTCCTTGCAGTCCAAGGGACTCTCAAGAATCATCTCCAACACCACAGTTCAAAAGCATTAATTCTTTGGTGCTCAACTTTCTTTACAGTCCACACTCATACATGACCACTGGAAAAATCATAGCTTTGACTAGATGGACCTTTGTTGGCAGATAATGTCTCTGCTTTTTAATATGCTGTCTAGGTTGGTCATAGCTTTTCTTAGGCTTTCAGTAAATAGCACAGTGAATGAATCCATCAAACTGGGAGTATCTTTTTTCTTCTTCAGTATTAAATGACTTCAAAGAAGTAAAACAGACTTGTGTGTCTATATATCAACTGGAAGGTAGATTCCAGAATTCCAAAACTGTTTTGAGCAATGACACAGTATTGTGTATTCCATGTATTAACTCACTTAATTCCTACAGCCAGTCTATGAGGTGAGTGCATTTGTTCTCCCCATTTCACAGATGAGGAAACCAAGGCACAGCACTTGCCCACAGTCAATAACTAGCCAAGTGGCCGAGCTTGTGTCTGAGCCCCGATGGCCTGGCTCCAGATTACGTCTTCTGTGCTGTTTCAGAATGTAGATGAGACCTGATTTTCAGGTGAATACTTTGAAGAACGAGCCTCATATGCTAGGTGAGCGTTGGTTTGTTTGTTAAAAGTGCCATGAGATTGAGTTCAGCTCTGCATTAGGTACCAAGAGGCCTCTTAGGTCAAACTGAGCCTCATTAAATTCCAGGTTCAGGGACTTCGCTGGTGGTCCAGTGGTTAAGAATCTGCCCGCCAATGCAGTGGACATGGGTTCAATCCCTGGTCTGAGACGATCCCACCCGCCGTGGAGCAACCAAGCCCGTGAGCGACAATACTGAGCCTGTGCTCCAGAGACCATGTTCTGCAAGAAGAGAAGGCACTGCAATCAGAAGGCTGCACACCACTCGAGAGCAGCCGCCACTCGCCGCAGCTAGAGATGCCTGAGCAGCAGCAGTGAAGCCCGGCGCAGCCCAAAATAAGCAAATAAAAATTAAAAGCAAAAAAGGCCCGGGCTCAGGGGGAAAACGCTTGTTGGCTGGCCCAGCGCCACATCCCCGCATCCTCTTCTCGTGCCCAGTGGACGCTCGGTGTTGTTTTCTGAATGAGGATGGACATCCTTTGACTCATTTCCAAAGGTTAAAAGGAAGGAGGATGGGAGGGGGCAGGCCTTTCTATATCCTGTGTTTCCCCAGAGCCTGGGAGTCGGGGTGAGGGGAGAGCCAATAGGGGGGCATGTTGTCCTTCCGTCCAAGCCCCTGCAGCAGTTTATCTGGCTGTCTAGACAGCATGTTAGAAAGCAGAGACATCACTTTGCTGACAAAGGTTCGTCTAGTCAAAGCTATGGTTTTTCCAGTAGTCATGTATGGATATGAGAGTTGGACTATAAAGAAAGCTGAGTGCTGAAGAACTGATGCTTTTGAACTGTGGTGTTGGAGAAGACTCTTGAGAGTCCCTTGGACTGCAAGGAGATCAAACCAGTCCATCCTAAAGAAGATCAATCCTTAATATTCATTGGAAGGACTGATTTTGAAGCTGAAATTCCGATACTTTGGCTACCTGATGCAAAGAGCTGACTCATTTGAAAAGACGCTAATGCTGGGAAGGATTGAAGGCGGGAGGAGAAGGGATGACAGAGGATGAAATGGTTGGGTAGCATCACCGACTCAATGGACATGGGTTTGACCAAGCTCCGGGAGTTGGTGATGGACAGGGAGGCCTGGCATGCCGCGGTCCATGGGATCGCAGAGTCAGAGAAGCCTGGCGACTTGAGGACGGCACACACACAGGCAGGCGTCGGCTGTCACCCTCCGCGGGCTGGAGCTGCCGGCTCGGCAGCTCCCCCAGGCCTCGCGCGCCCATCCTGCCGGGACCAGCACCTGCTCCCCGTGGCGTGGCTGCCTGGCCGGCTGAGCGGGCCGCCTGGTTGGCTCTGCGTTTGCCACGAGGAAGCCCTCGTTGCTAAGCCTCATACAACCCTCGTTAGGTTTGCAGAGAGACTTCTGAGGCTCCGCCCGCCTGCGGACGTCCGGCGCGCGGCTCTCAGGCCCTTCGTCACCCTATCCAGGCAGCAGCCGGCTCGCCCCGGGATCAGAGAGAGTCCTCTGCTAACGAGGCCAAGGTTGTGGGTTTGGTCCCTGGCCCCCGAGTGCAGCGAGCCATCTGTCCTCACGGACGTGTGTCACTGGATCTGAGGCGAAGAGCGTGCAGAGGGAGAAGCTGGGATCCATTCTGGGAAAAACAGCTCCCTGACAGCCGGCCAGACGCAGCCTCCTGGAGTGTGAAGGATGTCTTTTTCTTCTCCCACTTTCCAGATCAGGAGATCTGGTTTTGATTCCAGACTTTTCCCATGTAGATGATACTAATGTCATATAAATGAAGGGGAAGCATTTCCAAACCTGAGAACAAAGAGAAATTGACCTGGAGATGCACAGAGTTTTGTGTTAGTCGGTCAGTAGTGTCTGATTCTTTGCGACCCCATGGACTGTAGCCCACCAGGCTCCTCTGTCTGTGGGATTCTCCAGGCAAGAATACTGGAGTGGGTTGCCATGCCCGCCTCCAGGGGATCTTTCCTACCCAGGGATCAAACCCAGGTCTGCCGCGTTGCAGGCAGACTCTTTACCATCTGAGCCTCCAGGGAAGCCCGGGTGCATTTCTGTTTTTCTGGAGTTCTAAGTAACGACAGTGTCCAGACATGGTGAGGTGCATCTCCTAGTGTGTAGTCACGATTGTGAAATCACCATTGTCTGTTTCTTTCTCCGGGGAGTGCGCAGCTTACTAGGGGCCACTGGGTACCTGGTCAGCTCTGTGAGGCCGCTGGGACAAGGAGAGGTGGGTACACTGCGGGCCTGGCCCCTTATGGTGGCCGCAGACACAGATACAAGTGAAAATCGTGTGTTGAATGTTGTCCGTGCTCAAAACACATGCGCCCTGCGGACAGCACCGGGAGGTGCTGCCGTCTTCCCGGGGAGCGCAGGAAAGGCCTCTGAGCGGGTCTTGGAGGATGACCTAGGACTCTTCGGGCAGAGAGCGGGGCATGCAGAAAGGCGCCTGGGCAGCACAGTTTCTCTGAAAGCCTTTTTTTTTTAAAACCTCAAACTCCTCGTTCTGCACACAGCCCTCTCGAGGCTGCCAGGCAGGGCCTGCTGGGCACCGCGTTGCCTGCGTGTCACTGCTCCTCCGACATCATGCTGCAGACCCGGTACGAGGCGGATTCTGTTTAAAGTAACACTTGCTGAGCTGCCTGGTGATCTGTGTGCAGTGAGAAAGGAGGGGGCAATAAACAGGGAGAAAACGCATGCCCTCGGGGTCTTGGTTCACTCAGCTCCTGGCAGTTCTGAATTTCACTCATTCAATACATAGTTACTGAGCACTCCCTGCATGCTGGCTCTGTTTGAGGGACAGAGACCTGGGTCCTCAAGGGGCCTACGGTCTCGTCGGGGATGTGAGGACACGCGTGGTTCCTGATGCTTCCCTTGTTCACCATGTGTCCTCAGGGACGAGCCTGGAACCCACGGTGTGATGAGGTTTGGCTCTTCACAACCCCGTGGGCTGTAGCGCACCAGGCCTCCCTGTCTCTCACCGTCTCCCAGAGTTTGCCCAAGTATGTTCTGTTCTTAGTTGCTCAATCGTGTCCAACTCTGCAACCCCATGGACTGTAGCCCACCAGGCTCCCCTGTCCATAGGATTCTCCAGGCAAGAGTACTGGAGTAGGTTGCCATGCCCTCCTCCAGGGGATCTTCCTAACCCAGGGGTCAAACCCAGGTCTCCTGCATTGCAGGCGGATTGTTTACCATCTGAGCCGCTGGGGAAGCCCTGCCCAAGTTTGGTGTTCAGTAATTATGAAATAACCTATCACTTATGTTCAGAACACCAGTTGGTAAGAAAGAACGTGGAAAAAGCCAAACGATCTTAGCTTTAAGAGATCTACTGTGTTGACTTGTTCTAAAATTGATCTTTAAAGTTCTCAACCACAGACAAGGATAAAAAATATTGAACCTACGCTAACAAGTAGCTTTCCCTTATGACATAGGAGTTGGACATCTCGTATGAAAAGTGTTGTATTCACAGCAGAACTATGAGTTTGCATGACAGTGACAGCTGATACTGAATTTAAGTGCACTGGCGACCTGGGCCAGAAGGACACACTGGAAGAGGAGGGACTGTGTTTTCCCCCTGGCTCCGAAGAAGTGTGTGTGAAAATGCAAATGAATGTAAAATAATGGATTGAGCTTGCTGTTGAAGTCGCTGCCCATCACCAGGTGAAATGATTCTCTAGTCTCTGAGTTGCTCTGAGACTTGGTTTTCCTTTTGGAGTTTGCTTCTGCAGCTCTGGCTTCCTTCCTGTTTGTTTCCCCCTTGGTTTGATAGTTCAGAGACAGGTGACAGTATTAAAGAGCTGAGTGTGCAGTTCCGAGTCACAGCAGAACAGGACATGAGCAGACGCTGCTGTAAATTTGTACTTGAAAACGTAGGTTTCAGAGACCAGCCGTCAGAAATGCTGATTTCAGGACCCAGGAGGTCAAGAAGGGACCGGTGGTGGCCAGTCAGTGCGCCCTGGCGTCCTCAGGGGGTCGTGCTCCTGCCTGGACCTCAGGGCACTGAGACCTGGGAGGAGGAGGAGGGGGGTGGGGGGGCGGGGAGGGTGGAGCGGGTAGAAGAGGTGGGAGGAGAGAAGGAAAATGGAAGCAGGTCAGGGCTGGAGGGGAGCGCAGCCCCGGGACCCCGGCTGGGCCTTCCTCCGTCTGGGTTTGCCCCAGATCGGCTGAGGACGCACCCGAGCGCTCCCGGCAGCTGGGGCCCGCGGCAAAGCAGGGCTGGGGACCCCGGCGACGTGGGCGGGTTTCGCCCTCCTGTCAGCCAGCTGGTGCTCCAGGGACTCGCAGGCCCTTTCCGAGGGCTGAGCTGCTGGGAACTGTCCCCCGCAGAGGCAAGCTCCCCCAGCTCAAGAAGCGAGGTGCAGGAGGTGAACCCCGAGTTCTGACCGCTCGCCAGTGCCCGCTGCTCGAATGCTGGCGAGAGCGTTTTTAGAGACTCGTTTCCCATAATGAATTCTGACATCATTGCACTCTCTCACGGCTGTTGAAACGGAATAAATGACCTCATGTCAAGGGTCTGTGGAAACCCTCAAACCCAGGAGAGTCCTTGGCTCTCTTTCTCTTCGTTTTGGAGTGGAGTTTCTAAGCAGCAGTTCATTCTAGCTGTTTCACGGGTGTCAACACTTAAGAATAAACGAATAGTTTAGAGACACGAAAGCAACCCTGTGGTTTTTATTTATTTCCCTCAAATTGGGGGTATTTCATAGCCTCTAGAATGTAATTTTTGCAAGTTAATCTTTTACTGTTTCTTTCTATCATGATTATCTTTAAAAAAAATTTTTTTTCTGCCGTCATGGCAACCGTGGAAGTGATTGCTTGAATAAAATTATGTGACTATAGAAGCATATGAATGGTATAAGAGATGCTGGTGGTTGGATGTCTCTGTATTTAGGACACTTTGTTCCTTTTCTGACGTTTAGATGTGCGACCTGCCCCCTCCAGCCCCCTCCTGCGGCCGCCAGCCCTGCGCTGGTGCCCGCGCTGCGGTCACTGCGGACTCGCTGTTGATGAGCACAGTTCTCCCCGGCTTCGGGAAGTGCTAGACTCTGCAGCCGAAGCTCTTCCCAGAAAAAAACTGGAAGCAGTTTGAGCAGAGCGCGGATTTGCGCAGAGGCAGGGCAGTGCTGCGGCGCCCTCCGGCCGGTCGCGGGGACTTCCTGCAGCGGCCGCCGGGAGGCACCGGCCCTGCGCGGGAGGACGGCCCGGCCCCGCGCGGCAGCTCTGCGCCCGCGGCGCTCAGCTCCGGCGGCGAGCCTCGCCCCGGACGCCGGGCTGCTTCTCCCGCGACAGCGGGTTTTCCTTCCAGTTTTTGAACCAGTTCCTCGGAGTAGCTCATTCGCTGGGATCACTGGAACCGTTAGATTTATATTATGTACTTATTAATTTGCATATTAATCATGTAAACCAGACCTTCTTTTCTTCTCCCCACCCAGTATCTTATTTTAAACGTTTTATTTTGGATTAACAGTGCCGTGATGGTTTCAGGCGGACGCGGAGGGACCCAGCCGCGCGGGTACGCGTATCCGTTCCCCGGGGCGCCCTCCCACCCAGGCTGCCGAGGAGCGCGGAGCGCGTCCGGCGCTCGCAGCAGGCCTGGGTGACCCATTTACACACAGCCTGTGTGCGTGTCCTTCCCAAACGCCCCAACCATCCCTGCCCCCATCCTTCCCCCCGCCGCCCACCGGCAGCCCGGAGTTGGTTCTCTGAGAAAACAGGCCTTTCTTGTGTCCCCGCTGTTTTGTTCCTCCTGCGAGCATCGTCCTGGGGCTGAGCTCGCGTTTCCTGTCAGGAAGGTGAGCGCTTTGGCGGAAAGCTCCCAGCCGGCCCTCTCGCCGCTGTGACTAAGCGAGCCGTTTCTCTCTTGTGTCACGGTGGACTAGGTCATGTCGGGATCATTTCTAGCTAGAAAATCTGTGCTTCTGTAACTGGACAGGTATCTCCCTCGGCGAGCAGGGCCCGGGAGACGTTCTGAAGGGCCAGCTCCCACCTGGTGGCTTCCCCCTGAGTTACAGCGTTTGGATTGAATGCTGCCTACTGTCCTCCCGTGTAAAAACAGCCGTGTAAACCTGGGCCTCCGACTGCATCGTCTCAGCGCCGTCTTTACTCGCACAGCTTAAAACGCCATGCTTTGTGCACATGTGTATGTGCTGTGTGCGCTCAGTCATGTCAGACTCTGGTGACCCTGGGGACCGTAGGCCGCCAGGCTCCTCTGTCCTGGGATTTCCCAGGCGCGAATACTGGAGTGGGTTGATCCTTCCTTCTCCAGGGGATCTTCCCCACCCAGGCATCGAACCCGCCTCTCCTGCATAGCAGGTGGACTCCTTACTCCTGAGGCACTGGGGAAGCCTCTTTTTGTGCATACTAGGAGTCTACTCTGGGATTCTGGACTAAAATGACACTGCTCTGTCCCGCCTATCCCTTTCTCAGCTGTAGCTGTTCCTTCCCCTCACACCCCGCCATGTTACTTAAGAGAACGGAGCTTCAGTCCAAAGCGAATATACTCTGTTGCCTGTGAACACAGATCCCATAAAAGCAAATGAAGGGGAAAGCAGCAGAGATTGCATGTCCCAGGGCCTATTACCTAATTTTTATTCATGTTTCCATTAGTGCTGACTGGAGTCCTGAGCACAAGCTTCTCTTTTTATGCTGCCGTAAAGCCTCTGATCCGATATCATCTGATATGTGTGGGTGAGAGGACTATGGGAGCGTTTATGTCCTGGTGCCAATAAACCATTATCTTCAAGTTCTGGGGGTGTTCTTGTGAATGAGAGCCTTGGGATGTCGCGTCGATATAAGACACGAATTAATAGCCCCGTGAGCGCTCAGAGCACACGGAGCCCACGTGTCGTTTGCTTTCATCCCTTTGTGCAATTTAAAGTGTCATCCAAGAAGAGAGCCGAATACCTGGCCTCTGCTGCGCCAGCACCTGCTGACCTGCTCGGAGGCTTTTTGGAAAGATGAGATGTGTTCTAATGAGCAGGTTATAAATATCACCGGGTTATGTCATAGGAGGTGGCGGTGCTCGATGTAAAGGGACCTGCGGGGAAGTGATCCCAGCCGGCCGGGCCGGGCACAGCCTCAGAAAGGAGGGACAGACACGTGGGGTCTGGGCGTGTGGGTCAGGGTGAAGCCAGGTGTGATTTGCCCCTTCACAAAACGTGCAACCCACACGGTGAGGTGTGTGGCCATGTGTGAGCTGCGCTGACCTCAGCCCAGGGGCGCTTGCCCGCTCGGGAGGGGCTGTGACCCTCTGCCTGCCTGCTGGGGTTGGGGTTAGGCTGGGGGCGGGGGGCCGGGCGGCTTTACTGGGCAGTCCTGTGTGTCCTCGAAGACAGAGAGCGCTTGCCCGATGGAGCCCCTCGGTTTTCATGCCTCTGCCCTTTGTCTCGCCCACAAAGGAGGCAGGTCACAAAAACCCTTTTCCACATTGCACACATTCCTATACCTTTGTGCCAGCCATTCTGGGATGAAAAGAGTTTAGCACCACTTAACAGAGCAGGCTGAGCTACTGGGGGGTGGAAGATAGACTCGTGAAAGATATCTTGCCTTTTTTTTTTTTTTTTTTTGCCTCAGATCTGGCTTTCCAACATTTCTTTGCTTGAGAAACTCTGACTGTGGAAGCACCAAAGCCCATCAATCTTAGGTCAGATTTTTCAGACTTGAGCAAAGACGGACAGACACGTGCCGAGCGATGGTTCGCTTACCGTCTCACCAACAGCTTTTATGTAGACAAAATGCAGTGGAATGTGTATATAAAATATTTAACATTAATAGGCGCCGGATGGGAGCCCTATCAAATTCTGTGTGCCCACAGGAGCCTGACAAGAGGAGTCGGGAGATTCAGAGAGCTCCTCAGAGCGGTTGAGACCAGAACAACCCAAAACCTGCGGATGGTAAGTGTGACTGCCGACTTGGTTCAGGCCCGAAGGCGCTGCAGGCACCTTCTCTCTCTTTCGTATTATAAATTATAGATGATGTATCATCACACATTAGGTAATACAGACGTTATACATCTTAAATTCCATCAGTGAAGCATGTTGTTACACATCATTCATTCACCAGTTTAAAGTCATTGGACTTTAGTAGTCACAAAATTGTTCAGCCATCATTTATATTTCAATTCAGAACTTTCTCTTCACCCCACAAAAACCTCCATGCCTGTTACTGGTCAGTCTCATTCTACTCTTCCTCCAGCCGCGGGTGGCCACTAACTCACCTCCTATTTCTGTGGATGTGCCTGTTCTGGACACTTCACATAAGCGGCTTTGTGTGGCACATGGTCTTTTTGTGACTGGCTTTTCTTAGCCTCACGTTTCCCAGGCCCATCCGCCCTGCGCTCTGTGTCTTCATTCCTCTCCGCCGTGGTTGACGTTCCAGCGCAGGACAGAGCCTGTCTTATTTATTCAGCCACCAGTCCCTAGGACACTGGATTGTTTCTGCTTGTCAGCTCTTATGAATAACGCTGCTGTGAACATCCTCATGCACGTTCCTGTGTGGATATTTGTGTTCGTTTTTCCTGGGTACATACCTGGGACTGGAGTTGCTGGATCACATGGTGGCTGTACATTTGACCTCTGGAGGAATTGCCAAGCTTTTCCAGATTGATCGCACCGTTTTACGTTCTTACCAGAAGTAGCGAGCGTCCAGCTTTTCCACGTGCTCGACAGCACTTGCCTATTATTTCTTTTCAGCTCTAGCCATCCTAGCGGGTGTGGCGTGCTGCCTCACCGTGGTTTGGTTTACATCCCTGATGGCGAATGACGGGCATCTTTTCAGTCGCTTCTCGGTCATGCTCTGTTAAATCGAAAGGCGTGCACCCTGTGCGGCAGCTAGCACTGGGCCCTCTCGACACCAGGGTGGTTGTATGCTGAAGGGTCATACCGCACCCTGAATGGGGCAGAGCACATTAGATCCTAGGAGTACCTAGCTGTTCAACTATACTGACCATAAAACCCAGGAATAGGAAAGCTAGTTAAATACAGTGGCTGGTCAGCAGCTTGGCTCACCTGTGGACTTGAGTTCTGTCTCCTCCCTTTTAAACCTTTCACTCACCTCCACAGGGTGCCCTTCAGAGCCACATCACCGAGCGTTCGCGCGAAGGGCTCTGTCTTTTGTGATCCGGGCTGTTGTCTGCCCGTTATCATGCGTCCGTTACCATGGTTTTTTATTTTTTTGTCCACACCACATGGCATGTGGAATCTTAAATTCCCTGACCAGAAACTGAACCCACGCCCTCCGTAGTGTAAGCCTGGATGAAGTCTTAACGCACTGGACCACCAGGGAAGTCCGTCGGGAATCCTTTAAATGCTGTGAGTGTTCAGTTGGGCGAGGC
Source organism: Bubalus bubalis (assembly GCF_019923935.1). Lineage (NCBI taxonomy): Eukaryota > Metazoa > Chordata > Mammalia > Artiodactyla > Bovidae > Bubalus > Bubalus bubalis. The sequence continues at coordinate 982,251 of NC_059167.1, forward strand.
TAAGCCACTCCCGTCACGGGAAATGAGGCTGTATCTTCGTTTGGCGTCTCCAGAACACTAGGATGTGGACGCACGACTCGCAGGTCCAGGCGGCTCAGCCACAGGCTCTCCTGGCATTACAGTGCCAAGCCTCCTCAGTCGTGTCTGACTCTCGGTGACCCCACGTACCATGGCTGGCAGGCCCTTCTGTCCATGGGATGCTCGAGGCAAAAACACTGGAGTGGGTTGCCATCTCCTCCTCCAGGGGGTCTTCCCAGCCCAGGGGCTGAACCCGTGTCTCTTTGTCTCCTGCATTGGCAGGCGGGTTCTTTACCAGTAGCGCCACCTGGGAGGCCCAGAACTACAGGAGGTAAAGCAAGACGGGTGACTTCACACACACACACACACACACACAGACACACACACACACACCACCAAGAACTCACTTGGTCTTTGATATTTATTTCTGTGTTGATATGATTTATGGGTGCCCTCAGAAGTTCAAAGAAAACATTTTTTGATCAACACAGTTCTTTAAGCGAAAAAAAACCCTGCAAAAATATGGATAAAAATTATTGCCACATGTCTTTTCTCTCAAATTGACCTCCCCCCCTATTCCATAAAACTTCCCAACTGGTCAGCATGAACAGCTTAAAAGATTTGAAAGCATAATGAGAGTATTATAAGTGTTCTTGTAATTGTTTTAAAAGCTCACTTAGCCAATCTTTCAAATTCTTAAATATAGACTCTCAAAGAATATACATTTCATTAAGGAAATGAATGGTTCTTCCTCATTAAAAGGCATGTGTACACGGACTGCACCATAGGAGTCTGCCTGTTGCTCATGCCAACATTATTTTTCAGAGTTAGAGAATATTTTCTATTATTGTGTAAGGTTTATGATTTTCAATCAATGTATTTTAACTTATAAAAATCCTGTGAGGTAGGATTCTGGCCAGAAATAAGTTAGGAACGAAGAGTGTTTTTTTGTTTTGTTTTGTTTTTTTCCCTGACAAACCCAGTGAAGAGGCTTCTAAAGGAAGCCTGTGAGGACGAAAGCTGGCCCTGGACACTTCCAGCTCTTAACTAACTGGTTACTGTTAACATGGGCTTCCCTGGTAGCTCACGCGGTAAAGTGATCCATCTACAATGCGGGAGACCTGAGTTTGATCACTAAATTGGAAAGAGCTCCTGGAGAAGGAATGGCAACCCACTCCAGTATCCTTGCTTGGGAAATCCCATGAACAGAGGAGCCTGGCGGGCTACAGTTCATGGGGTTGCAAAGAGGTGGACACAACTGAGTTATTGACATGTTCACGTTCAACACGAGGGGAGGCACTTCACACTCAGTGCCACATTTGAGTTGCAGGCACACTTTTGGTCTTGGTTGATGGTCCACGAGTGACCTAAATTAAACTGTTTCTAATTCCTTAAGGGCTCAGCCAGCAGTGTGCCTCTGATACATCTGAGGCCTTTGAGCAAATACGCATCCCTGTGCCGGACCTCGGGAATGCCAGCCTGTGGCCGGACTCAAGAACCTGTATTTTCTACTTTTCACAAGTGATTCTTTGCCCAGCCCAGCTGAGAAACACTTCTTGGACATCTTCTCTGGCGTCCTCTGGTTTCCACCGGACGTGAGGAAGCTTCTCTAGCTATTGCCACTCGTGAGACAGGGTTTCTCATGTGTGTGTGTGTGTGTGTGTGTGAGAGAGAGACTTTTTTTTTTTTAACTTTTTATTTTATATTGGAGTATAGCCAATTAACAATGTTGTGATAGTTGCAGATGGACAGTGAAGGGACTCAGCCTTCCATAGACATATATCCATTCTTCCCCAAACTCGCCTCCCATCCAGGCTGCCACGTGACATTGAGCAGAGTTCCCTGTGCTCTACAGTAGGTCCTTGCCGGTCATCCATTTAGACACAGCGGTGTGTAGATGTCCATCCCAAGCTCCCTAACTGTCGCTCCCCCTATTGTTACCCACTGGCAATCTTATGTTCCTTCTTTAAGTTTGCGAGTTGGTTTCTGTCTTGTAAAAAAGTTCATTTGTATAATTTCTTTTTAGATTCTGCACATAAAGAATGTCATACGATTTTTCTCCTTCTCTAAGACAGTGTTTCTTAATTGCTGTCTGATTCCTTTTCGATTAGCTGATAATTGCAAATTTATGATATCCTTATGAGACGGAAATGACAACCCACTCCAGTATCCTTGCCTGGAAAATCTCATGGGCAGAGGAGCCTGGTGAACTGCAGTCCACGGGGTCGCAAAGAGCCGGGCACGACTGAGCGACTAACACTAAGTAACACTAACTAAAAGTTGCTTTGTAAACTCTGGAGTGAAGCTATAGCAGAGCAGGATTTAAAAGTACATTTACAGCAACCCCGTTCCTAGATAAATACTCCAAATAATTGAAAGCAGGTTTTCAAACCAAAACTTGTGTACGAGTGTTCACAGCAGCACTCCTTACGGTAGCCAGAAGATGGAAACAATTCAAGTGTCTACCGCTGATGACTGAATAAACAGGATACGATGGAATATCATTCAGCTGCAGAGAGGAGTGAAGGGCTGGTTCATGCTGCTCCGTGGACAAGCCTTGAAAAGACTATGCTGAGTGGCAGGAGTCAGACACAGGGAGACCCCATGTTGTTTGGCTCCTTTTATGTGAAATGTAAACCAGGCAACCTACAGACACAGGAGGCAGAGCCGTTGTTCCCAGGGCGCGGGAGGAGGGAGAGTGGAGAGTGACTTCTTAAAGGGTATGGGGTTTCCTTTCAGGGTAAAGAATGTTCTGGATCTAGATAGTGACCGTGGTTGTACAACACCGTGAGTGTGCTAAATGCCACTGGGTTGCACGCTTTAAAATGGTGACTGTTATGTGAGGTTTATCACAGTTTAAAAGCACATGCAAAAAAAAGTGCATTTAATGACCAACTTTGTACAAAGAAGTTCAAGTTCTTCTTCCAGACCAGCCTTCTTCCTTTCTTTCACTTGAAATATATTTGGTAGTTATCAACAATTTTTAGGCATTTAAACTACAAGCTATATATGCCCTGAGTATAAAACGTAAAAGGTGTCATAGACGTTGGTGATCTTGCTGATAATTTCTCCTATTCAGTCTCCTCTGAACTTCATTTGTCCTTTCAGTGAATATAACCAACATCCTTCCTAATCGGGTGCATGATGAGCTGATGCCTTTAATATATGCAATCACATCAAAACCTCACTGAAAAGCTCTCTCTGGAAGGTTAATACCTTGAGGGAAAATGAGGTCTGACGTGAGCTGTCCAGCAGCGGACAGAGACTTTTACCTTAGAATCCCTCTATGGCAGATACATCCACAATGTGAAGTTCCTGTTCATTTTTCTCCTTTAACATTTTTTTTTCCCTCAGCTAGAGCCGGTGGAGGTTATTCTTGCCAGCTGATGCTTCCAGCAGAAGTCATTAGTTTATATGACTGCAGTGAGATCAAAACGAGGCCATAACGGGAGGTTTAAGAAAATGGTCCAGGAAGTGTTTAGGTCCTGAAAATCGTGTTCTTATGAGATCTTTACAGATGGCTCAGTTGGGGATGATCGGAGTGCATCTAATTTCACATTTTTATAGACATTTAAAGCCAGTGGGTCTTACTTGGGAATAATGAAGAAAATGTGCCTTTACCCAGTCGTTATCAGGAACCACTAAGCTAGTGATTGGGCTGCATTTAGGTTTCCTTGTGGTGTTTTAAGAGATTTCCCATAGATGAAAGCCTAGCAAAGTTCTCTTCTGGAACATATTGGTTTAAAAAGTCTTGTTCTCAGAAGATCAGTATCCTTTGCCTGCCTCTTCCAGAGAACGGTAAAACCACGCAGGAAACCTGCTGGGTGGCGCTCTCTTTCCCTGCCTCTGGCTGAGTGTGAGGTCGCCTGGATCACCCTGCAATGCAGTCCTTCTATTTTCAGAGGGATTTTTTTTTTAATTTCTCTTCTTTGTCACTGGGAGATGATGAGGACATCAGTTAGCACAGTTCTTCGTAGCCGCCTTCTCTCCTGCCCCTGGTACATCGCCCGCAGCGCTGTTTGGCTTCGCAGGTGGCACTGGCAGTGAAGAACCCGCCAGTGCAGGAGGCGCAAGAGACGCGGGGCCATCCCTGGTCAGGAAGGCCCCCTGCAGGAGGGCGTGGCACCCCACTCCAGCACCCTTGCCTGGAGAATCCCATGGGCAGAGGAGCCTGGCGGGCCACAGTCCAGGGGGTCGCAAGGAGCCGGACAGGACTGAGTGACGCAGCACGTGTGCACGCATGGTGCTGTTCCAGCAGCAGAGCTATAGACACAGTAATCTGCATCCAATCTAGGAGGACAAGACTCAGACATTTCTGAGTTTTCACAGTGAGAAAAGAGATACCTACCCGGCTTTGAAAAAATGTATTTCTTGATCAGTATCCGTAGTTCCCACTTTGCCCTCTCTGCACTTGGCACAAGGCCAGTGGGAGCCTTGGGCCGGAAGACCCAGGATGCAGGGAGAACAGGTCAGGGTCTCAGGTGCTGAGGGCCAGGGCGGGGACACGTAGGACTTGTCCTTGGCACGCCTGAGAAGGAAGACGGTCTAAAAATCTGCACCGGACATCCTCTTTTCATCAACAAAGAGACTTTTTTCAGGGATTACATCATCTAGGTTGAGTTCTGGCTTTCTGCCACCTTCAGGCTTTAGCAGGCATCGGTTGGAAAGTGATGAGAATATTTGCAGTTCACCTATTATTTAGTTAATATAAGAGCTTTTGGAAAAGAGCTTAACTAAAAATTTCAGGTCCAAAACATGTTTAGTGTTCCAGAATATAACAGAAGCAGGGCAGCATTTGAAGGGCATGAGGTTATCTGTTTTTTCAATGTTATTTTTGTTGTCATCAACGGGACAATTTTCTCAAAGTAAAAATTTTTAATGAGTCTTGGAATAGTGATAACAAAGTGATGGCTGAAAAATCTTTACTAAATGAGCAGATGATGAGCGAATGATGCAGAGTAGATTCATGCTGTCCCTTTGCTCCTTTGTGTCCCCAGACAATAGCCAGGCAGCTGGCGGAGATCTTGTTGCGGGGTATGTGTGAGCAGAGCTACTGGAACCCTCTGGAGGATCCGCCATGCCAGTCACCCCTGGACGATCCTCTCCGGAAAGGAGCAAACACGAAAACCTACACCCTCACCCGGAAAGCCCGCGTCTACTCAGGAGAGAAGTATGGGAACTGCTGTTCATTTGTAGGTTAGGGGATGGGAGGGGAACTTTGGGCCTCCCAGGTGGCGCTAATGGTTAAGAACCCGCCTGCCAATGCAGGAGACATAAGAGACCAGGATTCAATCCCTGGGTCAGGAAGGTCCCCTGGAGGAGGGCGTGGCAACCCACTCCAGTGTTCTTGCCTGGAGAATCCCATGGGCAGAGGAGCCTGACTGGCTACAGTCCATGGGGTCACAAAGCGTCGGACACGAAGAGACTTACACACACACACACACACACACACACACACAAGAGTATATAGAAGTTCAAGGGTCGATTTTTTCTCCCCTGAAAGAGAACCAGACGAGCAAGTCTAATTTACCAGTTTAATAAAGATACCTCTTTATTTTTCATAACTTCAGCAAAATCCATGCACTACTGGGGACCTTTTAAGTAAGAAAATGCTCTCATTCTTATCTAAAACAGCTTGGTTGCTATTCTCAGTCTTCACTGTTGGTTTTGGGATTTTCATTCAGATTATTACAAGAACTTCAGCATCATACAAAGTTATTAGTAAGCCAGAGCTCACTTTTTTTTCTTTTCCTCAGCAATTCCTTGATCCTTTGTTTAAAAATTTGTTTTACACCGAATTAGCTGTAAGAAGAAGGAGAATTAAGTAATTAACAAATGATTAATAATTTACAAGTGACTGAAAGGTGATGTCTCTGATTGTTTTCACTTTTGAAGTTGGGCTGGATCACCTCTGAGGATGCTGGGGTAAGGGTCCACGCCGGGCTCCCTCTGGGCTTTCCCCCTCGGGAAGGAGTAGGCGGGAGACAGAGAGAGGCCCCAAGGCGGCAGGAAGACAGGACCCGGCTTGGCTCATTCCCGACTCCTCCCCTCGGAGCCTTCCTTCCTGTCTTTGTTCCCACAAGACCGAGGCTGGTGGCTTTTCACAACCTCGCTGTGAGGGAAAGAGGAACATGAACGAATAACTAAGGACACCTCCTTTAGTCACGGTGCGGGGGGAAAATGGCGGAAAGCCCGCAGGCTGCTGCCGCTGAGGCCCCGGGGAGCGCTGACAGGCGTGGGGCCTGCAGGGCTATCGCGGTGAGGCTTCTGAACACCGCTCTGCAGCTTCGGGGGCAGCACTTCTCAGGGTAACTGCCTCTCAGTTGCTCAGTCAGTTCAGTCGCTCAGTCCTGTCCGACTCTGCGACCCCATGGACTGCAGCACGCCAGGCCTCCCTGTCCACCACCAACTCCCGGAGTTCACTCAAACCCATGTCCATTGAGTCAGTGATGCCATCCAGCCATCTCATCCTCTGTCATCCCCTCCTCCTGCCTTCAACCCCTCCTGGCATCAGAGTCTTTTCAAGTGAGTCAGTGCTTCGCATCAGGTGGCCAAAGTATTGGAGCTTCAGCTTCAACATCAGTCCTTCCAATGAACACCAGGACTGATTTCCTTTAAGGATGGACTGGTTGGGTCTCCTTGCAGTCCAAGGGACTCTCAAGACTTCTCCAACAGCACAGTTCAAAAGCATCAATTCTTTGGCGCTCAGCTTTCTTCATAGTCCATCTCTCACATCCATACATGACCACTGGAAAAACCATAGCCTTGACTTGATGGACCTTTGTTGGCAAAGTAATGTCTGTGCTTTTTAACATGCTCTCTAGGTTTGTCATCGGAGAAGGTGATGGCACCCCCACTCCAGTACTCTTGCCTGGAAAATCCCATGGACGGAGGAGCCTGGTAGGCTGCAGTCCATGGGGTCGCTAAGAGTCGGACACGACTGAGCAACTTCACTTTCACTTTTCACTTTCATGCATTGGAGAAGGAAATGGCAACCCACTCCAGTGTTCTTGCCTGGAGAATCCCAGGGACGGGGAAGCCTGGTGGGCTGCCGTCTATGGGGTTGCACAGAGTTGGACATGACTGAAGCGACTTAGCAGCAGGTTTGTCATAGCTTTCCTTCTAAGGAGTAAGCGTCTTTTAATTTCATGGCTGCAGTCACCATCTGCAGTGATTTTGGAGCCCAAAAAAGTAAAGTCTGTCACTGCTTCCACCTTTTCCCCATCGATTTGCCATGAAGTGATGGGACTGGATGCCATGATCTTCGTTTTCTGAATGTTGAGTTTTAAGCCAACTTTTTCACTCTCCTCTTTCACTTTCATCAACAGGTTCTTTAGTTCCTCCTTGCTTTCTGCCATAAGAGTGGTGTCATCTGCATATCTGAGGTGATTGATATTTCTCCCGGAAATCTTGATTCCAGTTTGTGCTTCTTCCAGCCCAGCGTTTCTCATGATGTACTCTGCATATATGTTAAATAATCAGGGTGACAATATACAGCCTTGACGTACTCCTTTTACTATTTGGAGCCAGTCTGTTGTTCCATGTCCAGTTCTAACTGTTGCTTCCTGACCTGCACACAGATTTCTCAAAAGGCAGGTCAGGTGGTCTGGTATTCCCATCTCTTTCAGAATTTTCCAGTTTATTGTGATCCACACAGTCAAAGGCTTTGGTGTAGTCAATAAAGCAGAAATAGATGTTTTTCTGGAACTCTCTTGCTTTTTTGATGGTCCAACGGATGTTGGCAATTTGATCTCTGGTTCCTCTGCCTTTTCTAAAACCAGCTTGAACATCTGGAAGTTCATGGTTCACGTATTATTGAAGCCTGGCTTGGAGAATTTTTAGCATTACTTTGCTAGTGTGTGAGATGAGTCCAATTCTGTGGTAGTTTGAGCATTCTTCGGCATTGCCTTTCTTTGGGATTGGAATGAAAACTGACCTTTTCCAGTCCTGTGGCCAATGGCCACTGCCTCTCAGTCTTCTTAAACTGACCCTGGTCTTTCTCTCTCTCATCATCTTGTTCAATTTGCATTTCTTGTATGGATTCAGACTAGTGAGCATTTTCTTAACTTTTTCCTGCATTCCTTACCCCTTATCTGGATTCATAGAACATCTGTGCTAGCAGTTCTCAAACTCTCACTTTTAAAATGCTGACCCCTTATTATGAGCTATTCAGCATCAGGACTGAGGTTCTTTTTTAGGTAATGTCTTAAACCTTAAAACCAGACCCCAGGTTTCCCTCTGCTTTGGATGCCTCGTAAGTGCTGGTATATTCAAGACTCCAGCTCTTGCTTCCTCCCGCAGTCAAGTCTGACACGTGGGTGAAGCTCTGTGTGTGTCTGGGTGCTGTTCCAGTGTGGCCTCACCCCTGAAGGAAGCGAAGCTCAGAGTGCTGGCCGTGTCTCCCTTCTTTCCAGAACCACTCAGTCTTTGCCATACATCAGCTTCCCCATCTGTACAAGAGTTGTGGGGGCAAAACATAGATCAAGTTAAATGTAGTTATTAGTTAATGGGAAGATTCCCATGCCATGAATGGTTATTGAGACACAAATTTCATTTCACACAAATAGACACAGTCATTTTTATTAATGTTTTGTTGAGATCTAATTCACATACTATACAATTCACTCATTTAAAGTGTACAATGCACTTTAATACAGCTTTTAATATAGTCACATTGCTCATCACTGTGGTCAAATTTAGAATATTTTTATTACCCCCCAAATAAACCTAGCACCCCTTAGCCTGCCTTCCCCCGAAACCCTTATATTTTCACATGAATTTTAGGATCATTTGGTCTATTTCTACAAAAAAGAGCAACTAGGATCATGATAGGAAATGATCGTAATTTGTAGATTAATTTGAGGAGCGTTGCCATCTTAACAGGGCTTCCCAGGTGGCGCTAGTGGTAAAGAACCCGCCTGCCAATACAGGAGACTTAAGAGACCTGGGTTCGATCCCGGGGTTGGGAAGATCCCCCGGAAGAGGGCATGGCAACCCACTCCAGTACTCTTGCCTGGAGAGTCCATGGATAGAAGAGCCTGGCAGGCTACAGTCCATGGGGGTCACAAAGAGTCAGGCACGACTGAAGTGACTTAGCACACATGCGCACCGTCCTAGCAATATTAAGTCTTCATGACCATGAAATGTCTTTCCATTTATTTTCCTTTAATTTTTTTGACAACAATTTGAAGTTTTCAAGGTGTAATGTTTGCACTTCTTTTGTAAACTTATCTAAGGGTGTTTTGGTGTGTGTGGTATTCTTTTCAATCTATCATAAATGGAATTGTTACTATTACTTTTATTTTGGGGCTGTTTGTTGCAAGTATATAGAAATAAAATCGATTGCCTGTATTGATTGTGTATGCTGAAGTCTTGCTGAACTGGTTTATTAGTTCTAATAGTTTTTTAGATCCCTTGGGATTTTCTATATACAAGATCATGTCGTCCGCAAATATAGTTTTACTTCTTCCTAACATGGACACCTTTTGTTTATTTTTCTTTCTTCCATTGTATTCCTCCTCATAAGAAGCACTTGAGGTGGCTTAGATAAAGAAATGCACATTAGATTAGATAGTTATCACAAAGTTAAGAGGAGGCTAGAAACGACCATTTTGTGCCAGGAAGTGGATGATGATTTTTCGAACACTAGGAGTGCCATACATCATGCTAAACTCTGTAGGCCTCAGAGGAGAAAGTAATTATCCTGGCGTCCTAAATACAGGTCTGACCCTCCTGGCAGCCAATGCAGAGGTTTTTGGTAAGGATGAGGATGCTGTCTGAAGGATAACAATGAGGGACACTGAAAGATCCTGCTAACCACTTGATGGCAGAACCCAAGGGATAAATGGTCAGCTCTTCCATCACCTTCCTCCAGATCTAAGGCTCCAGTTTCCCAGCTCCACAGCCTGAGGCCTGGGGGCCCAGGACCTCCCCTTGACACTCTTGGGCCCTAAGGGGACAACATCACAATAGGAGAGCCCAGCAGTTTTCACTGTCCACCCTGAGCTCCGCAGGGAAGAGGGAAAGAACGGCCAGAAATAGGTCTAGAGAATTAGTAATTGGCGGGGGGTAAACTACAGTCTGCAGTTTTTCAGGTATGTCTCAAAACTGTCCTTTCCCTTCCTCTGGTCCCTGCTTCTTCCTGCAGGTCCTCAGAGTTTTGCAGCGCCCCTGCGGACCCATCTTGCCTGCCTTGAAAAGCGTAGAGGATAGAGGAAGGGTAGAGGAAGTAGAATTAGAATCGGTTAATGTGCTACTTGTTAGCAGCTCTGGTTAAAATAACACAGCCTCACATACAAGCAGCCTAGACGGTGCAGATGGAATCTGCGGATTATTTTGGACTCAGTTTGCTGGTGTTAAGTCACAATTAGCATGGGCTCTCTCTCTTTTCAGTTAGTCTGGACAATGCAGAGCTGGCTAGCTATGGAGCAAAAAAAAAACCTTAATGTTACTGCTTTTTCTGTGAGGCCCCAGTTGCATGTGAACATGAACCAGAATGTCAGGAACTGATGGCAGGATGGACACACACACACACACACACACTCACTCACATGAGCATTCTGAATTCAAAGCCTGTAGGCTCTATTTCTGAATTTAAGGGGAAAGAAGAGTTCTGTCTTGTAAAAACCCAAGGCACCTAAAGCTACCTCTTAAATGAGGTCACTGCAGATTCTAGAATTTCGCTCCTTGCTCACAGGCGCCCCCCTCCCCGCTTTTAAAACAATTTTTAATTGGAGGATAATTGCTTTACAGAATTCTGTGGTGTTCTGTCAGACCTCAACAAGAATCAGCCACAGGCACACCCATGTCCCCTCCCTCCCGGACCCCCTCCCGTCTCCTCCCACCCCAGCCTGCAGCCTGAGCTCCTGGAGTCGTACAGCAGGTTCCCATTCTATCTGATTCACACACAGGCCTGTACATTTCCACGTTACTCCCTCCTCCCATGTCCTTAGGTCTGTTCTCTATGTCTGTTTCTCCCTTGCTGCCCTGAAGCTCACAGGCGCTTTTTAAAAATCTTAGTCCTGAAAGAGCAATAGGAACCGTCCCACAGGTGGTCTCCTTATGTCCAGGATGTCCGAGTTGTAAAGTCTCAGCCACTGTACTTTTCTTACTCCTCATGGTCTTTTGACACAGTACAAAAATTGCCGGCACTTAAAAGAGAACAAGTATTTAGAATCATTTGGAAAACATTTTTTGACCATTTGGGGGTGGCATGGGGCCTCATCCCTTCTCTTAAGTTAAATGTAGTAGTACACCGGGGAAGGTGTACATTTAGTCTTTATTTAGTCATCTCCAAAACATCCAGGAGTTTGTTTGTCTGTTTTTAACCAAGTTAACTTCTTTTTTTCGGCCCCGCTGTGCGGCATGCAGGGTCTTAGTTCCCCAGCCAGGGACTGAACCTGTGCCCCTGCATTAGGAGCGTGGAGTCTTAACCACTGACCAGGGGGAAGTCCTTAACCAAGTTCATTCTTCCTGCACTCTTCTAGCATTCCACAAAAAAGACTTGAGTTTGGCCCAACTTGTGATGCAACTCACAGTTCTACTCAAGGATTCTAGAGCTTTAGAATGGAGAAAATTGCAGGAAGTCTTTTAAAATGCTCAAACCGGAAAAAAAAAATGATATAGAGAATGGAGATCAGAGTTATGTTTGGCTTTTATTGTTCTATAATCCTGAGCAACATTGAGCCTAAAAGCCTTTCCTTTGAATCCAAGATGTTGAGTCTAGCCAAATTCCCTAAAATTGATTAATAAGACAGTTCTTGTATGTTACCCCAAAATACAGCATGTGTGTTTCTGTAAGATAGCTCACTTAGCTCACGAAACTCTTACAGTATCCTAGGAATTATTCAAACTCTAAAACTGCTTCCAATCTCATATTTCATCGAAATGACAGTATACAATATGCCAGCTAGCAAGTAAGATATAAGAAGAGTACCGGGTAGTGAAATGTCTGCAGTTTTAACTCATAGTGGGTTCAGGAGAAAGTCTGTGTTATTGAGACAATGTCAGCTTGTACTTATCAGAGTTTCTGCCTCGATAATAGTCACAAATGTTATTTGAGCTTTTAACTTGGTTTCTACAGCGTTACCCTGCTACCTGCTATTTAAATGCATAGTTAAAATGTATAAATTCCATGGATTATGATAGAAGTAAGCAAATTAATTCAAGTGTCCATCATCCAGCATTTTTCTTGGGTTCTATACTATATAAAAATCTAGAAGCTGTTAGCATTCAGTCCTGCTCTTAGTCATATATTTTGTGTTACTTTGAAATTGCCATATATCAAAGTGAATTTTCTTTATACAGCATTTTTTGTCCTCAAGAAAATACTGAAGAAGCCCTGTTGTTACTGCTGATTAGTGAATCAATGGTGAGTAGAATGTGTTTTTACATTTTTATTTCCCCTATTCCTTTAGTCCCTGTTTTGATATGGTGACTCCATCAGGATAGTGACTCTTTCTTTGCAGAAACAAGAAGAGTACCTTCTGAAGGGGATACCTGGTGGGAAAAAGAACTACAGTGGTTTAAAGAGAGATGTTTCTAATTCTTGGGCTGGCTAGAAATGGCCCTAGGTTGGTCTGAAGCATGAAGCTTCTCTTTCCCTTAGCAATTAGCAGGCATCTGAGTTCATTCATTTATCCACAAAGTACTGATTGGACAAGAACCCGGTTGCACATGGGTAACTACACCTAAAATGACCGTCAGGGGAAACTTAAATTGGTGGGGGGTGGGGACAAGCCCTCAAGGGTAAACCTTTATGAGCCTTCTTCATTTGCCTTGGTGGGAGGGAGAATTTGGGGGTGAAACACTGGCTGTATTGAACCTATGGTTTCCGTAGCAGCAGCCTGATGAACCTGCCTTGCGTTCCCGCCCAGGTCCTCTCTCCAACTCCCACTTGTTCCCCAGGCATTGCAGAGTCCGAAGGCCAGGAGAGCCCACTCTGTTACCCGGCTCTGCTGTTGGGAGGGAGTTTTTGCCAGACCATCAGATTCCTTTGAGATGTTTTCTCAGTGTTTGGCCAGGAGATCGAATTTAGGTCTAGAATTTCATCGTTCATCATTTACTGGGTTTCTTCTCGGCACTTCGCTAGGCGTGACAGCCCAGCTTGAAGCGTGCCAGAGTAATATGGGTCATGGTAGTTAGTACCTTGGCACGTAAATGATGTGTGCTGAGCACCTGAGCAGAACTGCAAGCCTTGGGGCTTGGAAGGTCCTGTGCCCACCTACTCATTTAGACGAGGGGCTAGAGGCATCCTTCAGTGGCCTCCTGTTCCTTCTAGCAGACATCCTGTCTCCTTCCGTAACTCCCAACCTGCTGGGCAGGCAGGAGGAAAAACAAGGAGAAAAAGGAGGTGTAACTAAAGCAAGAGAAGGTGGTCCCCTCTACTCTAAGCTTACAGTTTAAATGGAGGCAGGAAATATCCTCCGGGGAAGAAGACTTAGAAACGGGTGGTGAGTGAAGAAGGGGCAGAAGAGGCTGGGGTTGGGCAGGGAGGGTAGGTTTCTTGCCTTAATTTAAAGCTTTGGGTTTTCTTTTTCTGTGAAATGGCCCTGAGATGTTTACAACAGGGAGACTGCTTGAGTTACCGCATCTTTTTATTTGGAAGCCCTTTGACGTCATTGGCCCCACTTCCTCTGAAGGATACAGGTCGCCTCCATGGCTCATCTTTCCTTGACTGTCAGCTGGTGACTGCGGATGGTGTCATTTACATCCTCTCCTCTGCCTTGGCACAGTCGCAGAGGCACATATGAGCACAGGCCAGCACCCGTGGCCTCCTGTAACTGGTATTCAGACGAGCAGGTCTCGCTGTGACCTGTTGTTGGTTCTGTGGCGGGTGGATGGGGCGGGGGAGTGCTCACTGCCATTCCCTCCTCCTCACGGGGTCTTCACAACCTGGTATTTCGCTTCCTTTGGGCAAACTCGGTTAGTGATGGTGGAAAAGTCCTGAGAGCGTGGTGACCATACACTTTTGATCTCTTGGACAATTCTGATTGAAAATTTGTGTTCTGTTGTCAGGCTGTGTGCGTTGCAGTTTGGAATTTGGGAAAGCTGGCGACATCTCTAGAATGCATGCTCTCAGAGTTGATGTCTTGGGCGTGACGTCTAACCCTCCTCCTCCCTCACCGCAGTGATAGACCCTAATAATACTCAAATTTCGGATCCCCTTGAGGCAGTCAAATTTGACTCTGTCATATTTAATTTCCAGAAAATCTCTTCAGAGGATGATGAAATCCAAATGATGACAGTAAATAAGAAGGACGAGGTTTGCCAACCAGGACAGTTATGTTCTCCCTGTAAATCATTCCATGGTTACGTAGGTAGAAATCTAAATTAAGTTGCCTTTGGAAGCCTTTTTTCATGTCCCTTGATTTTTTTTTTCTTCCAGTTTTTAGACAGAAAATAGATGTGCTCAATTTCAGAACCAAAATGAGAACTGCTGTGTTGTGTATGTGTGTGTGTGTGTCTGAGAAAACTGTATTCTCCTCTGGTCCTGATTTTAACTTAGAAACATAAATTTGTCAATGGTCCCTCTGCCTACAGGAACTCATTTGGAGTTGAACTGTGTTCTTACCTCAAATCAAATTAGTTTCTCCAGGAGAAGGGAGTTATCAGAACTGTATTTTAGCACAGTTACCGCTGAGACAGCATTCTGGGATATTTATTATTTGTGGACCTGCTTGAGATTCTGTACTGTACCTTTTTAATCAAAAGGCACTGATAGACTTTCTTTTTAAAAAGAAAAATGGAACGCGTTTGGCATAACCTGAAAATCTTTCTTAAATGATGTTTTGTTGTGTTCCCTTCTGTCCCAGGTCGGTCTCAATATGGAACATTTGGAGCAAATAAATCAAATGAGACCACTGATAGCAGGCCCTATATCCCTCACAGCTTCTTTTGTTGGCTCCAAAGGCATTCCTAACCAGAAAAACTTACAATGAAATTTTAAAAAGCAGGCTTGTTTCCATAAGAGATGACTCACTTTGTAGGAAGCGGCCTGTCTTATATATTTCTTATTTGTCTTTGACATTTAAGAGGAAGGAGTTTTAAAATGAGTAAGTACTGACAGGAGGCTACAAGTCAATGCCTTGGACTCACACAAAAGAAAGCATCCGTCTCATTAGTGAGTGAGAAGGTGTGTGCATGGCTTTTCCAAGTGTCAGGCTGGAAGTTAAACGTTGGGCTGCCGAGACCAGTGACCCTGGTCTCTCGAGAGCCAGTTTCACAGGGAAAATGGAAGGGCCCTTTCTGTGTTCCTAGGGATGGTTAGGTCTTGAGCCTTCTGTTAATTAGAAGGGAA
Organism: Bubalus bubalis; assembly: GCF_019923935.1. Classification (NCBI taxonomy): domain Eukaryota; kingdom Metazoa; phylum Chordata; class Mammalia; order Artiodactyla; family Bovidae; genus Bubalus; species Bubalus bubalis. The sequence continues at coordinate 997,567 of NC_059167.1, forward strand.
AAGAAGACAGGCAAAGTCTAACTTTATTGCTACTGAACTCCCTGTTAGGGAGAAAAGGAAAATGAGCTACGTTTAGAGTCTCCAGTACATGTGATGTGTTTGGAGGAACTGGTGGAATAATTGCAAAAGTAATGAAAACAAGTTGCCATGGAGAGCAGTTGATTTCTAGATAAATGAGATGAATAAGCTTGAATGCGCCTGCGGTATTTCTGTGCTGAGCAGTGGGGGTGTGAAATAGACAAGCCTCCTTGTTCTCCCGAGTCCTCTGTGCTAACATCTTTAAAAACCAAAGTCTGTTTGCTTCTTACTTTCTCTTCCACATCTGTTCTGTGCTTCCCTGAACAAAGTTGAATGAGTCTTTGTAGTCTTTTCCAGTGAAGCTATCATACAGAGATTTGAATGTTGCTTGGGTGAGAGAGGGAAAGATACATCTCTGTAGGACTGATGTGCCCTGATAACACCATTTGGCAATGGAAGTGTGGGGCTGGGGATTTTCTCCTGCTCTTTCATGTAGAGGAGAAGCAGGATCCATAAGTGAGACATGGCAGGGCTTCATCTGATGGATGATTCTGCTGCCCCGGAGCGCAGCTGTGTCCGCTGCGTGGCTGGCTGTGAACCTGAGCCCAGGAGAAACCACTGTGCTTTGCATCCACTCCTGAAGCTTCCTCCAGGCACCTGCCAATGCGGACAAGTGCCCTCCAGGCCTTCTGAGTCCTGCGGTGCTCTGGGGATCTTGAGTAAACGACCCCTTACTCACTCGTGCCCTTGTCCCCAGGCCCTCGGCAAGCTCTCAGGGGCAGCAGGCCCTGAATGGCTTCCCTGCACAAAGCGATAGCTGTGTGCACGGCCAGCTCACCATCTGCTTCTCTCTTCCGTGTTGTTTTCAGGCCAACCGGGACGCTGTGCTGAGCAGGATACCTGAGCACAAGAGCGACCGTCTCATCAGTTTACAGAGCGCATCTGTGGTCTATGATTTACTGACCATTGCTCTTGGAAGAAGAGGCCAGTATGAGATGCTGTCAGAGGTACAGCCTTTGAGTCTGGTTGACTTCCAGGCAGTGGGTGGTGCTGGCGGTGTGAGTGCTGGAGGAGCTGGGCTACCTGGTCTTCACACACATACACACACACACACACACACACACAGGCGGTGTGTGCACTGGGAAGAGCTGGCGGACCTGGTCCTGCCACACACACACACACACACACACACACACACACACACACACTGCCCCCCTCACTGGCAGCCATGTACCCTCGGGCCCCTCATCTAACTTTGGTTTCCTTCTCTGCAAAATGGGACTCAGGCTGCACAATGCGGTGGTGGAATTGACTTGTGCTCAGTTCCTACTGGTGGTTCATAAACCCACTGGGGGTGAGTTTGTGTGTAAGAGAAAGCGAGCGTTTCTCAGGCAGTTTCTTTTTCAGTGTGATTTCCACACTGATCCCCATTCTCCCACCTGTGATATTAATTTCCTTGTTAAGCTGGTTTTATTTTATATCAAGTATTGAGGCATAACTGCTGGCGCACTAACGACTTCCGGCCCAGGGTGCGTCGAGTGAGCCGGGACTTCCGGCCCAGGGTGCGTCGGGTGAGCCGGGACTTCCGGCCCAGGGTGCGTCAGGTGAGCCGGGACTTCCGGCCCAGGGTGCGACGGGTGAGCCGGGACTTCCGGCCCAGGGTGCGACGGGTGAGCCGGGACTTCCGGCCCAGGGTGCGTCGGGTGAGCCGGGACTTCCGGCACATGGTGCGCTGCGTGAGCCGGGACTTCCGGCACATGGTGCGCTGCGTGAGCCGGGACTTCCGGCCCAGGGTGCGTCGAGTGAGCCAGTACAGGCTTAAGGGAGAGTAAACGGTGCCTTCACGTGTAGTCTTTCGCTCATTCTGAGGAGACTCCAGCTGCTTATAGATACTGTTGCCGCCTCATTCCCTCGGCTGCTAAGAGACATTCAGGCTGGAAGCTGGACTGTTGTACAGTTTCAGGAGAGGCTGCTTAGTCGGAGGCCATGCTCATGCGTTATTGAGGGACTGCCCAGAACGCCAGATCTAGCCCCCGAGAGGCTAACTCAGTCACAGGACCACTTTATCTCTTCTCCAGCGGAGTAAAAAGAAAAGGAGGAAAGAAAAACCACTCCTTTTGTTCAAGTGAACCTTTCCCCGGTATTTATCTTGTTTCTTCTAAATCGATACGCGTTGCAACAGCCTCCGGGCACGCGGACAGGAATGAAATACTGGAACAGATCGGCTGGCGTCGGACCGGCGCCCGGCTCACCCTGCAGCCCGCGGCGCACCGCCACCTGAGGCAGGAGCCTCGGGGAACAGACGAGCCTGCGCGGCTCCCATCTGTTTTTAGCCTTTGGTTTGGTGACTATACAGGGCGACCGTTACTCAGGCTTCAAAAAAGAAAAAAAGGCCCTCGCAATCTGGCTCAGATGAAGCGATGAGTCCAGATGTTCCTGTCCCAACGCGCACTCCCGGGGCACGCCCCAGGCTTGGGGTGGGCCCGGGTTCTTCATCACCCCGGGGGCTTTGACTCCCAGGGACCCTCTCCTGGCCAGCTGAGTTCCTGTCCACCGCCTCCACCAAGGAGCCCATCTGCAGGGAGAGAGCCAGGCAGCTCCCAGCTGAGTTCTTTTAAGGTGAACTTCCCTCCCTGCCCCGACAACCACTAAAAGTCTCTCGGCGTCCAAGGCTGCGTGGGGCTTGCACGACCGCTCTCCTCCCATCACGGGGCCACAGAACTGGTCCCCGGCTTGAAATTCGCCTGTGTGCGAAACAGGTGTGAGGAGGCCGGGGTGGCCGGCGTGGCGGATGGGCTGGACGGCCCCTGCCTGCAGGCTTATTCTCGTGCCACGAATGGCTCTGGGGGGACGGCTGTCACCTAGCGGCATTTGTCTGTGAGCCGGAGGCTCCCTGGCATGTGCTTCCGCCTGGCGCGGAATCCTGGGACCGCGTTTTCAGCCAGATAGCTTTCACCTTGACATCACGCCTCGCCTTCTCCCGTGGTCATGCCCTGACACTCAAGTCACTGGGTAGTCTGGTTGGTTGGCAGAGCCTTGATTCAGAATTTCACAGCACTGGTCACATGGACCCTGTAGAGACAGTGCGGGGTTTCCTTGAAGGGGCTGGAGCAGAACAGTGGGAGCCTTTGGAGCCTTTTGAATTTTGTACCATGTCAGTGTTTTACCCATTAAAAATGTAAGTCAGTGGATCAAATATATAAAATGGAGGGCATTCATTTTTTTAATCCCATATATATGCAAGCCCTGATTCTGTGCCGGGGGCTGTGATTAGGGCTGAGGGCGCAGTACCTTGATCGTGGTGGGGTCCCTGTGGGTGAGTGACCCCTAGTCCAGAAGAGGAGACAGCCAAAGCAGCAGGCACTCACCATCTGGGGTGCCTGATGTTGGGAGAGTCTCCGTGCAGGTTCTGCATACAGTTATGAAGGATTTGAATCCTCGGCCTTAGTTTTTCTTGTTATTTCTACTTGGGCTTGCAGATGGAGCTTTCCCCAGCAAACATTTGGTATCCGCATTGTCTCAGATCTAAGTAGGGCTGTCGTAGGAGGAAGGCGAATTCGCAAAGCATCTTGAAGGCCAGGCCTGTCTTTGGAGAGCTCTCCTCCTGGGGACAGGGGCTCGGTCCACCCTTGGTTGAGCACAGACAACCCCCCTTTGCTCTCAGGTCCTACTTAATCTGTCCTGCTTCCCTCATTTGCTGCTGTTTTCTTTCTTCCGTTTTTCCTTCTTCTCATTTACCCTTCCATTTTCTGAGGACTTTAGGTTAAAAGGCTAAGTGATTTTTTTTTAATTGAGGTAAATTTATAAAACATATACTTAGCCATTTTAGAAGGTTCAATGCAGTGGCATTTAATACTTTCCTGCTGTTGGGCAGCCATCACCTCTAATTTCAAAACACTTTGATCACCCTGAAAGGAAACCCCATCCCCATAAGTATTTGTTCATCATTTCTCCTTCCTGCCAAGCCCTGTCAGCTGCTAATCTGAATTTTGACTCTGTGAATTTAGCTATTTTGAATATAACAAGTCCCCAACATACAAAGGAGTTCCGTTCCGAGAGCATGTTCGTAAGTCCAACATAGTCTAGATACCAACTAACACAATTAGCTATATAGTACTGTACTGTAATAGGTTTATAATACCTCTCACACAAATAATACATTAAAGAAAGTAGCAAAACATTTTAACTTTTACAGTAACGTGAAAATACACTAGTACGTACAACCACTGGCATAGAGAGGCTGGCCATCGAGTGAACAGGCAAGAAGAGTGACCGACTGGAGGAGGGAGAGGAGGTGGGAGACGGTAGAGTTGCAGGGTCGTCAGCGATGGGAGATGGAGGGCAGGCTGCACTTTCACTCGCACTTGGCATTGATGGGACACACATTTGCATCTTTGAAAGTTTGTAATTGAAGGTTCATATGTAGGTGACTGACTATTTCATATGAATAGAGTCATCCAGTATATGATCTTTTGAGCTTATTATACTTCTTTCACCCACCTAATGTTTTAAGGTTCTTCTGTCTTTTACCATGAATCCATCCTCTTGGCTGATAACATTCCATCGTGTGGATAGACTGAGATTTGCTTCTCCATTTATCGGTTGGCAGGCATCTGACTGTGGCAGATAGTGCTGCTCTGGCAGCTGGGCTTTAAACTTCCTACATTGCTCCTTCTTTTTTTAGTGATTATCGTTCATGCTGTGATAGTTGATATCCCATCTTCATCTCGTGCATCACCACAGTGATCTTTCTCAAATACCATCCGTTGAAAAACATTTCATGGCTTTTCCCCTTGCCCCTTCTTTTTCTCCCTCTTTTTATTTTGTTTTGCTTTCATTTTCCTCCTAGAATGAAATTGACTTCATGGTCTTCCTGCCATAGGCAGCAGCCCAGCAGACTCCTTGAAGAGTTGAACAATATATACAATATGGAAAGGAAAAAGTCACAGAGAATCCCACTCTTTAGAGATAGTTGAGTGCCCACTGACATTTTAGAGATCAGTTTTTTCATATTTCTCTGTTCTTTACACTTCATGAAACTTTTATTCAAAAATAGATATAGGCAGTGACTGTACATAACTTCATCATTTTATATAGCCGTATAGTATTCCATTGTTTGAGTGTACTAAAATTTATGTAACCAGTTGCTAGTTTATAGTCATTTAGGATATTCCTAAATTTTGCCTTTAATAATGTTACATAATAGTTTTGTTATAATTTTGAACCTATGCCTTATTGAATAAATACATGTACATCTTTGTAAGTTTCAAGGAATGGAATAATATTATAGGTGTTTTATTGTGAATATTCCCAATCATTCTTCTCCCCTCCATCAACACCCCCACCCCAGCCCAGCCACCTCAACCCCCAAACCTAAGTCAGCCATCTCATGTGTTCTGGACCCAGGCCCTAAAATCGGAGAGCTTGGGTTTGAGTTCCTGATTTGCCACTTACTAGTTGTATGATTCCAGCAAGTCATTAACCTCTTATGCCTCAGTCTCACCTTCTGTAAAATAGGGATAATACCCACACGCATCTCATATCATTCTGAGGCTTGTTTGCTAATCCGTGCCAAGGGCTCAGAACAGAGCCCAGCGCGTAGATTGCATTAAACAGCACCCGCATCCTGCCACGTTGTCCCTGCCACTCTGCACAGGACTTGCCTGGCACCGGGGAAGCAGCTTATTACACAGGAGTGATCCGATCTTTCCAGAAACTTCCAGTCATCAGGAACAAGCATGTGGAGAGGCAGCCAGTTAGAGAAGGCTGGACAGTGAAGGCGTGTTGATTGCAGGTGAAAGTTAGACCAGGTGTGGCAGAGCTGGCTGGTTGGCCACCAGGGAGGATTGCAGCAGCCAGTGTGGGAATTGGCTCCACAAGGCCTGAGAGGAGTTAAAACATCTAAGAGCAGAGGGACAGCCTTACCATCAAGGTCAGGGGGGCGGGAGGGCGGAGAGGAGGAGAGGACCCGGGTGGACAGTGTGGAGGCGGGTTGTCGGGCCCCGAAATGCAGGGGCCACCTTTGTGCCGGCTGGGCCTTTCATGGACAGAGGGGTCACCACCACCAGGCTGCTGCGAGAGACGTGCTCTTGCCTCCTGTTCACCCCTCCTCCCTTTTCTTGTCCCCAAGCAACAGCAACACTCCTGCGTCAGGACCCGCTGACCCAGGTCCTCCTGCCAGCAGGAAGAGGCCGGGGTGACTGCCTCGGCTCCCAGCCCGTCTCCTCCTCGCCCCTCCTGTCACTGATAGCTTTGCATGCGTTGTAAGTGCTGTGCAGACCCTACCCTTTAAGAGCTGTGCTTGGGGACTTCCCGGGCGGTCCAGTGGTTAAGACTCCATGCTTCTAATGCAGGGGGCACGGGTTCAATACTTGGTTGGGGAAGTAAGGTCCCACATTCCTGCTGCACAGCATGGCCAAAATAAAAATCTAAAAATTAAAAAACAAAAGAACTCTGCTTACTTGGGGAGCAGAGCCACTCTCCTCTCTGGCTCTGTTGTTTGAGACAGAAGTCTCTTCTCACATCTCAAGAAGGGCCCACACGATGCCTTTCTTTCTCTCGGGTGCTATTCAGCCAGACCCTGGTGAGGAGCATGGTGTACAGAGGGAATTCAAACCAAAGGAAAATCCCACCCTCATCCTGACAGGTTTAAATACAAGCGCGATGGTTGTCGTCCCTCCAGTGCTAGGAGTCTGTGTGTTTTTAAAGACTCATGTGGGAACTGCCCTGGTGGTCCAGTGGCTAATACTCTGTGCTCCCAACGCAGGGGGCCCGGGCTCAATCCCTGGTCAGGGAGCTAGATGCCACATGCCACAGCTAAGACCCCGCGCAGCCAAATAAATAAAAAAAAAAAAAAAAAAAAAAGACTCATGTGAGCCCTGCTGAAAGGCTTGTGTAGGAAGGAACACTTCTTTTCTCCCTGTTCAATTTAAACAGTAGCACTAGTTGGCACGACAACCTGTGCTATTAAAAGTAAAGCAACAAGCACCGCTTTCCTTGTTTTTGAGAATGAACCCAAGCTGCTAAGGAGGTTTGTTTCTTGACTATTAATGGCTCCATTTTAACGGAACGTTTTGGGGTCTTTTGTGAAGGGTGTGTGTATCCCCTCTACATAGACATGGCAGCTTTAAAGACAGAAATGGTATTTTTATCTTTCCCATTGAACTCGTGTTCATTTGTTTATGGTAAATCTCAACAACTCTGTAGTTCTGTGGGTAGAAATGTCTGGCTAGTACCAAAGGGACATTTACACATCCCTACCCCCCAAGCACTTACTTAATCAGGGAGCCTCGTGAGAAACACTTGAAGGTCTAACGAAAGCTGCCTAACTGGCCTACCATTTGTTAGTTCACATTAGCGTTTGGTCTGTCGTGCAGCCCCACTCTGCAGAAACCCAGCCTTGACCTTATGTGCCGGGGTCTCCAGAAGGCATTAGGGTGGCCTGATGGACTGGGAGCCACAGACTTCTGAGACGTGAAGACAGATTGTTTGGTTTATGTCGTCAGTCACTTAAGTCGTGTCCGACTCTGTGACCCCATGGACTAGAGCCTGTGAGGCTCCTCTGTCCATGGGATTTTTCCAGCAAGAATACTGGAATGGGTTGCCATTTCCTTCTCTAGGGGATCTTCCTAACCCAGGGATCAAACCCTTGTCTCCTGTGCCTCCTGCATTACAGGCATATTCTTTACTGCCGAGCCACTGGGGAAGCCTTGGTTTATTATAGGTACCCAGTAACAACTTGCTAAATCACCCAGTCCTTCAAAACCAATGGACATTCTCATCCTGCTTTTCTTTGGTTTGTGGGTAAACTGTCTCTGGACGTGCAATGAGTGTAGCTTCCAGAGGTCAGCCCAAAGGTTAAAGGTCATTTACTTGGGAACTGGGTCACAGAGGAAGAGCTGGGCCCCACTTGGGGCAGAGCACTGACTGGTAGGATCCCAGCTCTGGTCCAGCTTTGGGGGTCAACCTCAAGAGGAATCAGCTACATCATTTTTATTGACAGTCCTGCCCCGAAGACTCTCAGCCACTGCATGGACACTGGTACCTACAAGCCCGCCAGTATGAATATGTTTCTAAATTAAGCTTCATTGTTCTCTGTTACAGCCCTCAAGGAAAAAATTGTTTGCCTTAATGCCATATTAACCTTTTAAAAATGTATAATTCAGCGGCATTAACTAGATTCACGGTGCTGTGTAACTATTATGTCTGTTTCCAGACTTGATCCTCATCCCAAATAGAAACTCGTTATCTGCTAAGCAATACTCCCCACTCCCACAGCTTCCATAACCTGGTACCTCTAAGCTAATTGCTGTGTCTATGAATTTTGCCTATTCTGGGTACATTATATAAATGGAATCATGCAATACTAATATTTTGTTTCTGACTGATTTTATAGTCTAGTGTTCTCAAGGTTCAACTATGTCATAATGATATATCTGATAGCGTATATCAAAACTTCATTCCTTTTTATAGCTGAGTAGTATTCCATTGTGTATATATGCCAATTTTGTTCATTCTTCTATTGATGGACATGTGGATTGTTTTCACATTTTAGCTATTGTGAATAATGCTGCTATGGACACTAGTAGACACGTGTCTGAGTTCCTGTTTTCTTATATTCAAGAGTGAAATTGCCAGGTCATATGGTAATTCTTTTTTAACTTTCTGAAGAACTACTGAACAGTTTTTCACAGCAGCTGCACCATTTTGCATTCCAAACAGAAAGGCACAAGGATTCAAATTCCTCACCAACACTTGTTATTTTTTTGTTTTTTTGTTCATTTTATATAGCCATTCTAGTAACAGAAACGGTAGCTCACTTGTGTTTGCCTGCTGCTGATGATGTTGAGCATCTTTTCATGCGCGTGTTCAGCATTTGTGTGTCTTCTCTGGACAAATGTCTGTTCAGGACCTTTGCCTGTGTTTAAGTTGGGTTGTTTGTCTTTTTGTTGCTGAGTTATAGGACTTCTTTATTTAGTACAGGTAAAAAGTCTTAGCAGATATATGATTTGCAAACATATTTTCCCATTCAGCAGGTTGTCTTCTTTCTTGATAATGTTCTTTGATGTGCACAAGTTTCCAATTCCAATGAAGCCTCGTGTACTGATTTTTTTTCTTTTGTTGCTCTTGCTTTGGTGTCGTATCTAAGAATCCATTGCCAAATCCAAGGTCATGAAGATTTTTACCTATATTTTCCTATAAGAATTTTATGGGGTTTTTTAATTTTTTAAGAAACTGTATGGATTTTGCTCATATGTTTAGGTTGTTGACCCATTTTGAGCTAATTTTTGTATATGGTGTCAGGTGGGGCTCCAGCTTCATTCTTTTACATGTGGAAATTCAGTTTTCCTGGCAACATTGTCTTAGAGGCTATTCTTTCCCCCATTGCTTGAATTTGGTCAACAGTCCATTAGACTGCAGATGTGTGGGTTTGTTTCAAGGCTTCCGTTCTGCCCTATCGGTCTGTTTTCGTTGCTATGGCTTTATGATAAGCTTTAAAATTGGGAAACTGTTTTCCAGCATTGCTCTTTTTCAAGATTGCTTTGACTCTTCATTGTTTCTGATATGGCATCAACTCCGGATTCTTCATATTTGACTGCACTTCTCACAGTGCCTCCTTGTCTGTCTGTGCCAGCCCCCCGCCCCCCTGCCCCCAGTCCCCACCCCCTCCCCTCCCCCCGGCCCCCCTCCCCTCCCCCCTATCCCCACCCCTCCCCCGCCCCCGCCCCCACCACATACACACACTGTACATGCCATCTGAGAGAATAGATCCTGACTCTGGCTCTGTATTCAAGCATTCATCGCGCACCTATTTTGTATAAGACACACCCCCGGGGAGAACCTGGGGCTCCCTTCCTCCCCTCCCTAGGTCTTGCACGTGTTCAGGGGCACACTGAAGTCCCCGGGGGCCGGAGCCAGGGGAGATGGAAAGACCAGAGGTGACTGCAGTTGAGGAGGGAGGAGGCTGAGGAATGAAATGCCCATCTCTTGAGTAAGTGATTCATTTATAAGAACAGCAAAGAGCTACGTTAGTGAAAGAGTGGCTGGAGCAGTCTTTGCACAGAGCCCTGGGGCCTTCACTCACTGTGCGAACTTGGTTTTGTTTTTCATTCAAGAAGTATTTATTGAGAAGCTGTCATCAGACATTATTCTGGATTTTGATGATATAGAGTAAACAAACAAACAAAAAACCCCACAAAATCACAGTTCTCATAAAAAGAACAAAAGTAGAAAAAAAGCACCTGTAGGTGAAAGAGTATCTTTTAAGTTACGACAAGTTGATGGAAAACAAATCAGCGGTTACAATGGAAAACAGAAAATCCTGAGAAAATACATTCAACGGTCAATCTAGAACTGTGTGCCCAACAAAATGAGCATCCGATAACGAGGCCAAACAGGTCAATCATTAGATGAAAAGCAGGCTGCCTCTTCCTTTGTTGTTGCTACTGTTCAGTTGCTAAGTCATGTCTGACCCTTTGCGACCCCGTGGACTGTATCCTGCCGGGCTCCTCTGTCCATGGAATTTTTCAGGCGTGAATACGGGTGTGGGTTGTCATTTCCTCCTCCAGGGGAGTCTTCCCAGATCAGGGATCGAACCCATGTCTCCTGCATTGGCAGGCAGCTTATTTACCACTGAGCCACGTGGGAAGCCCAACTCTTCCATTAATAGATTCTAAATAAAAACACTTAAAATCCAGTGTTATCACTGTGCAGACTTGATCCAGTTGCTTCATATAGTTGAAGGGAGAGCGTGCCAGAGGGTGGCGTCCAGTGTTCATGCTCTATAATAAAGCCTGTGACCTTTGAAAAACAACCCACTCTCTACTCCTCCCACTGTGGCCAGGGGCAGCGGTGGCCTCCAATTTAAGCATTTGCCAAAGCAACAGAGCGTAGAAACTCCTCTGCCGTATCACTGTTAGAGGGCAAAAAGAGAAACGGGAAGCGGGGGCATGGATGTGGGGTTAGCTCAGTTTTATTTCCAATTTAAGGGGAGAAAACTTGAGCAAGCCTTGACGGATGTTGTCTATATTTTCTCAAAGCTGGGTGGGAGGACTTTTATTTGCAGCTGAGAGTCCCATCAGCCTGCCTTTGTAGAAGCTTTTCTTGGCTCCAGACTCTTTGTAGAGTTGATCTCTTGAACTGTACTTTAATTTGTACTTTTATCAATATATTTAGTTAATTTAGAAATAAGGGCTCTGAGCTGAGTATCATGGGACCTGGATTCTAATTTCAGGCCTGCCACTATGTGACCCCAGGCAGGCTCTGTCTCTTCTCTGAGGCTTTGTTTCCACATCCTTAGTAAAGTATGAACAGGAAGAGATCATGTCAAAGGTCAGCACGTTCTTCGATATGTCAATCCTTGGATTTAAGATAATGGTCTAAAAAATCTAAGTCGCTTAGTTTTTTATTGCTAATGTTAAAAAAAAATGAAATATCGTATACCATGTTCAATTATTAAAAATTGTCACACAGCTGCCAGGAGTCACAATGATTTCTTGACTCATTAAGTAACTATGATGAAGCAAAGAAAACCTTCCTACTTGGTTGGTTGAAGAATCCAGGTTATGAGAACTTTTAGGATATGACTGTCACGTCCACAAAGGTGAATGAGGAAGTTCACTGTGTTATTTGTTCTATTTTAATAGTGATGGATTTCAGACTTCAGCTCCAGGCTAAATTTGAGGGGTATCTGATTATTTTATCCATTTCCCCTCCCCCATGGGTTTTTGGAGGCGGACACTCACCCTCGAATTCCAAAAATAGACGATGGCTTTTCCTTGCTTGTGGTATCATACAGCTGCCACTGCCATGCGCCCGGTTCGTGTCATTGGGCTGGGAAGGTAATTGCTAAACCCTTTTCTTGTGCCAGAAGAACTTCTCATTCCTGGAGCCCCCTCAGAGATGGCTGATTGACGAAGAGCCAAAATAGGGCACGGGAAAGGGTGAGCTCTTGCTACCGAAAGGAAATCACAATTTTGGAAGTGACATTTTGACTACCACTCAAATGATTAGGATGCCAGCTAGAGTCTAATAACTGTTCTCCCAAATATTCTTGGTATTAAATGAATGTTATCTGGGATTTAGAGAGGTGGCAGTAGTATGTTGACAGTGAACGGGCCTCTCTTTCCTGGTAGAATTAATAACTGTCGCCAAACCCACCTTCTTTTCTCATGAGGGAGATGGTTGGAGGTGACGCCGCTGTTGCGTATGGGTTACTCAGGGATATGTGGACCCTGGGCCTGCACCACCGTCTCTCCGCTGGACCGAAGAGGAGAAAGGCCAGCATCCAGCTCTCATCTCCCCTCTCCCGCTTGGGGGCTCCCTCCCACCCTCCTCTGCCCTCCACTGGCACCCTGATCCCAGGGCTCCCACAGCAGACCTGTCCTGCAGCAGCTTCTGCTTCTCTGATGAAAGCAGCACCAACAGCAACATGCTTATTAAATTTGCTTTGCGCCAGACACTCTTCTAAGCATTTAAAAAACTTTATTTATTTATTAATATTTATCTATGGGTTGAGCTGTGTGGCATGGGGATCTTAGTTCCCTGTCCAAGCATCGAACCTGAGCCCCCTGAATTGGAAGCACAGTCTTAACTGCTGGACTGGCAGGGAAGTCTGTCTTCTGAGCGTTTTCGTGCGCTCCTTCCTTTAACCCCGCAGCGAGGCTCTGGCTGATGAGGGGGGAGTCGACGTGGACTCAGCACGTCCTGTGCCTCCTCTGCAGCCAGCGGCCTGCCTGGGCCTCGGTGACCGAGGCTGCCTCTTACGTGCACCCCACTCCCATCTGGCTTCACCCCGAAAAGCCTACATCTTCCTAAAAGTCCATTTTCATCCGTACTTCTTTTAGACTGGAATCATTATTGAAATGTGAATTCTTTTATTTTGTAGCACATAGTCTCTTCCCAATCTCCCTACTTTATTAAAACTGGAAATTTAAAATTTATGGACAAGATGTTATGCTATGATCTGCATCAAAATAATATGTTGGGGAGAAATGTGTTAGGGATATGCATGTAACAAGATTGAGAATTGAGGGACTTCCCTGGTGGTCTAGTGGCTAAGCCTGTACTCCCAAGACAGCAGCCCAGGTTCAATCCCTGGTCAGGGAACTAGACCCCACGTGTCATAACTAAGACAAGCGCAGCCAAATAAATAAATATTAAAAAAAAAGATTGAGAATTGAGTTGATAGTTGAAATAAGGTGACAGGTACGTGGGGTTTTATTTTGTTATTTCCCCATCTTTGTCTTAGTTTGAAAATTTTCAATAATAAAAATTTTTAAGAAGAAAGAAACTGGAAATTTTTACTCTATCTCATACAGACATGATTAGGATGCTTAAAAGGTGCAGTTGAACAGAATCAAGGTGAGCAAACATCTAGTGTAAGGAGCAGAGGCTGTGGATGCAAATGCCCCAGTGACACCCCAAGTCCCCCCTTGCACTTAGATGCGTTCTCTGGAAGAGGGTTTCCTTTGTGATGCTGACCTGAGGGGCTTCCCTGGTGGCTCAGCAGTAAAGAATTCCACCTGCAATGCAGGAGACGCTGGTTCAGTCCCTGGGTCAGGAAGATGCCCTGGAGGAGGGCATGGCCACCCACTCCAGGATTCTTGCCTGGAGAATCCCACGGCCAGAGGAGCCCGGTGGGCTACTGTCGATGGGGTCGCAAAGAGTCGGACGCGACTGAAGTGACTGAGCACGCACGCACACCTGTTGACCGGAGCCGCTTAGAGGCTTATATAATCCTAGCATTTACAGCCACGTAGAGGAGGACATGTTCCGTAGCTTAGCGGGATGCTTGGCGTCAGGACCTCAGGAACAGCTGGAGCTGTCTGGGCACTTTTACTGAGCCAGCTCTCAGAAGGGCTGCCAAGAGCCCACAGGAGGACAGAGCCATCCGCTGTGAGGCCAGAGCTCAGATATTTCGGAATCAGGGCAAAGGGTTAATTTGTAATCGTTGGCTTGCATTTCCTGTCTCTCTCTATAACACCCCTACAGCTTATACTGGAATGTGTGTTGTTACAGTAATGACGAAGGGGTCCGGGCTGGGGGAGGCCTGTGAAAGGTCTGCATCTAGAGGAAACGACGGCCTGTCTTTATCAAACTGTGCGCCTTTGAGATGGCACTGTGGTGCTAGCGGACACCGTGAGATCTGTAGTTTCTTGAAAATCCTGCGCTGAAAAGACCCCAGTCTTCGGAGGACGCGGAAACAAGGGCTCCATCAGCACTAAAATATATATATATATATATATTGCTGAATCTCAGAAATAGTTCAGGGAACATGTGGCATTTTTAGGAGCCTTTTATTTAGCCAAACTTTGCTTTATGCGGCGAGAGGAGGCCCAGCCGTTCAAGTGGCTTGTCTGGAAGGAGTGTCTCCGAGGCAGGGGGAGCCGTGGCCCCAGCTCCGCTGCAGACCGCTGGGCGTAGATCCCGCTCCCCCTGCGCCCTGAGCCGTGGTGCAGTCCTGTGTGGAGCTCCGCGCCGCCGCCTCTGTAAGTGGAAGAGTGCCTGTGTGGATGGCATCACTGACTCGATGGACGTGAGTCTGAGCAAACGCCAGCAGACAGTGGAGGACAGGGAGGCCTGGCGTGCTGCACTCCATGGGGTCGCAAGGAGCTAGACACGACGCAGTGACTGAACAGCCGTCGGTTGGACCTAGTCGGGCCGCCTGACCAGGATGAGGCAGTTCTCATAAAGCGATCAGAACAGCGCCTGGCTGCAGTGTCAGCCAAGAGCGTGTGGCCTCAGCCTTCTGGGCTGCAGTAACAGAGTACCGCAGGCTGGGTTGCTTATACACAAAAAGCGTTTATTTCTCATAGTTCTGGAGTCTGGGAAGTCCAAGATCATGACTGGCAAATTTGCTGTCTAGTAAAGGCTCACGTCTGGGTTGCAGACTGCCCACCATGTCTGAAGGAGCAAGGGATCTCTCTGTGGCTCCACCCTCCTAACAGGGCCCCCTAATATCACATTGGGGGTTAGGTTTCAACATATGAATTTTAGGGGGCACACAAACATTCACTCCATACCACTTATTGAAAGTGTTAGTCACTCAGTCATGTCTGATTCTTTGTGACCCCATGGACTGTAGCCCACCAGGCTCCTCTGTCCATGGGATTCTCCAGGCAAGAATCCTGGAGTAGGTTGCCATTCCCTTCTCCAGGGGCCCTTCCTGACCCGGGGATCAAACCTGCATCTCCTGCATTGGCAGGCGAATTCTTTACCACTGCTCCACCTGGGAAGCTAGAGTATATGCTTTCAGTTCAGTTCAGTTCAGTTCAGTCACTCAGTTGTGTCCGACTCTTTGCGACCCCATGAATCACAGCACGCCCGGCCTCCCTGTCCATCACCAACTCCCGGAGT
Organism: Bubalus bubalis; assembly: GCF_019923935.1. Taxonomy (NCBI): domain Eukaryota; kingdom Metazoa; phylum Chordata; class Mammalia; order Artiodactyla; family Bovidae; genus Bubalus; species Bubalus bubalis. The sequence continues at coordinate 1,012,942 of NC_059167.1, forward strand.
TCACTCAGACTCACGTCCATTGAGTCAGTGATGCCATCCAGCCATCTCATCCTCTGTCGTCCCCTTCTCCTCCTGCCCCCAATCCCTCCCAGCATCAGAGTCTTTTCCAATGAGTCAACTCTTTGCATGAGGTGGCCAAAGTACTGGAGTTTCAGCTTCAACATCATTCCTTCCAAAGAACACCCAGGGCTGATCTCCTTCAGAATGGACTGGATGGATCTCCTTGCAGTCCAAGGGACTCTCAAGAGTCTTCTCCAACACCACAGTTCAAAAGCATCAATTCTTCAGCGCTCAGCTTTCTTCACAGTCCAACTCTCACATCCATACATGACCACAGGAAAAACCATAGCCTTGACGAAACGGACCTTTGTTGGCAAAGTAATGTCTCTGCTTTTCAATATGCTATCTAGGTTGGTCATAACTTTCCTTCCAAGGAGTAAGTGTCTTTTAATTTCATGGCTGCAATCACCATCTGCAGTGATTTTGGGGCCCAGAAAAATAAAGTCTGACACTGTTTCCACTGTTTCCCATCTATTTCCCATGAAGTGATGGGACCAGTTGCCATGATCTTTGTTTTCTGAATGTTGAGCTTTAAGCCAACTTTTTCACTCTCCTCTTTCACTTTCATCAAGAGGCTTTTTAGTTCCTCTTGACTTTCTGCCATAAGGGTGGTGTCATCTGCATATCTGAGGTTATTGATATTTCTCCTGGCAATCTTGATTCCAGCTTGTGCTTATTTATTATTTCCTTAATAAGTGATGGGGGGCATCCCTGATGGCTCCGCGGTAAAGAATCTACCTGCCAATGTAGGAGATAGGGATTCTATCCCTAGGTTGGGAAGATCCCCTGGAGAAGGGAATGGCAACCCACTCCAGTATTCTTGCCTGGAGAATCCCATGGACGGAGGAGCCTGGCGAGTTATAGTCCGTGGGGTGAGAAAGAGTTGGACATGACTGAGCACACGTGGCACAAACATACATTCTCGTTTGCTTCTGTAAAGTTAAACATTATTTTCTGAATCTTTTCCTCAAATGAGGAAACATTTTATAAAGTAAATACTTATCTCTGATACAATATATTATAAGTTTGAATTTTCATATATTAAATTTGGATAAAGTGATAGGCATCATGTTACATATTCATTTAAAAAAAGATAGTAGCTAATCTACTAGCCTGGATCTGAAGTACTGTTGCTTATTATGTATTAACTATTTTAATCTTCCTGATAATTTTCTACTTTACTTACTGTTGTATTTCCCATTTTATAATGAGGAATCTGGGTATAGAGGGGTTAACTGGCTTGCCCAAATTCACACACTTAATCTGTGGTGATGCCTAGATTCTTTGTTTCTGGCTGCTGTTCAGGTGACTCTCCTGAGTCACCTCTTCTGGAAGGTTCTTGGGCAGAAGCAGTACAACTGCTTGTTGGGGGCTGGGAGGTAGGGCTTGTTATAAGAGGAGCCTGGGTACACCTTCATGGCCTTCAGTTCAGTTCAGTTGCTCAGTTGTGTCCGACTCTTTGCAACCCCATGGACTGCAGCATGCCAGGCCTCCCTGTCCATCACCAACACCCGGAGTCCACCCAAACCCATGTCCATCGAGTTGCTGATGCCATCCAACCATCTCATCCTCTGTCGTCCCCTTCTCCCCCTGCCTTCAATCTTGCCCAGCATCAGAGTCTTTTCCAATGAGTCAGCTCTTTGAATGAGGTGGCCAAAGTATTGGAGTTTGTCAGCTTCAGCATCAGTCCTTCCAATGAATATTCAGGACTGATCTTCTTTAGGATGGACTGGTTGAGTGTCCTTGCAGTCCAAGGGACTCTCAAGAGTCTTCTCCAACACCACAGTTCAAAAGCATCAATTCTTCAGTGCTCAGCTTTCTTCACAGTCCCACTCTCACATCCATACATGACTACTGGAAAAATCATAGCCTTGACTAGATGGACCTTTGTTGGCAAAGTGATGTCTCTGCTCTTTAATATGCTGTCTAGGTTGGTCATAGCTTTTCTTCCAAGGAGCAAGCGTCTTTTAATTTCATGGCTGCACTCACCATCTGCAGTGCTCTTGGAACCCACGACAAGGTTGTAGGTAACAGAGCCCAACCAGTTCTTTCAAGCAGAAAAGGCATCTGCTGGTGCAAACCATTTAGCACCCAGAATCCATAGAAGGCTGAAGATCAGGAGTGAACAGAAATTAAGGAGGCTCCTGCCCCAGTTTTGGAGGATACAGTTAAGTCTGGAGGCTTCCACCAGCCTGGCTGCTACTGTGGCCCCAGGCCCAGCCACGGAAACCGGCTTCCAGCAGCCTCTCCCCTGCCCTGACCTCTGGAGGCGGCTCTCTGGCGGGAGCACCTGATTGGCCATACTCAGGTCACATGACACACTCCTATCTCTTTCCTTCTTCATTCACCCTTAGGCTTGGCTGCCGGGAAGGGAGAGTCTGTGCATCTTTTATACAGGGTGTCCCAAAAGCAAAAAGAAGAGTTTTGAGGTGATTGATTGGCAGCCAAAGTGACAAATGTCCTCTCTTTTGAGGACCTCAACTGAGTGCTTCCCAAGCTCCCTGGCGGCCCTCAGACTCTGTCTTTATGAGGGCTGGTATTTCCCTGGTACACCTGGAATGGAGCTCTGTACCGGTTAAGCTTCCGTGAGTGTTTCTCACCGAGGATGATGAGTGCGTTAGCCTTCGCTGCAGAAGAAAGCAAGGATGCACGCTTATTTATCGCATCCGGCTTTTTGGTTCAGAACAGACTGTTTCAGCTATGAGCTCCTTTTGTTTATCAGGGAGACAGTTGATATTTATCATTCCTCTTAGCAGAGGAGGAAGAAAGGCACTCAAACACTTGACTGTTTCTGTATATACATTTAAGTACTTAGTGGTTGTATTGCAGTGAACTAGTTGAGCAGAGCTGTTGGAACACACCTCCTCTCCGATCATCATCCACCCCCTCCTCCGCACGCACTGACTCCTTTGCCTCATTCTGTCAGTGCGATCATCATTCTCATCCCCCATTCCCTTTCCCTAAATCAGTTTCCAGATTCTGTTGACTTTTCACTTTTTCTCCGTAACCCCTGGCCTCCCCGCATTTCCCCGGCCGTACCACCCCACACCTGGGCCGAGTGTGCCCCCAGCACCCCATCCTGCCTGCTCGACCTTCTCAGCGAGCTGCCTTCCTCTTGTTTCCCCTCCTGCGCTTCCTAAGGGCACAGTCATGCCTGCCTGTTGCTCATCCATGTAGCGGAGCAGGTAAGAGGGCTCCGGGGCTCTGCCGTTCGGGGTCTGTGTTATTGAGAGGTGAATCCGGAAGTAGCGAACAAGCTGATAGTGCCTTAACCGAGTGCGGGTTAATTTCTCCCGCACGGCAGGAGGTCTGCAGCGTCCCGTGGCGCCCAGGCCGGCCCGTCTCTGCTCAGGCATCCCGGAGAGGCACGTCTGCCCTCACGGCTCTCGCTTCCTGGCCGCCCCCCTCCAGTGTGGAGTCTGTGTCCCGGGCCGAGGGCAAAGTGTGTGCCAGCTGAGCGCTCTTCCCTTTAACTCCTGCCGACATCCTGGTGCAGGATGGAGGCGCGTGGCCAGCCCTGAGCTCTGCGCTGTGTGTCCAGTGTGGCCACACGAGGGGCAGCGTCCTCCTCACACCTGCATCGGTGTCATCCCTGTCGTCGTGTTAGTCACTCCGTCGTGTCCGACTCTTGTGATCCCGTGGACTGTAACCCACCAGGCTCCTCTGTCCATGGGATTCCCCAGACGAGAATACAGGGATGGGTTGCCACTCCCTTCTCCAGGGAATCTTCCTGACCCAGAATCAAACCCAGGTCTCCTGCATCGTAAGTGGATTCTTTACCGCTGAGCCACTGGGGCTTCCCTGATAAAGTCCTGTGGACAGAGGAGCCTGTTGGGCTGCAGTCCGTGGGTCATGGAGAGTCAGACGCTGAGCATACCCCCTCCTCGTCTCCGTTCCTCCTGAGCACCGCCTGCCTTCTCCTGCCCCAAGCCGCGAGGGGCTTCCCTGCAGAGAAGTGGCCACAGCCTCCGAGGGCACTCTCTGCTGCCGTGGGCACTGTGGCCACAGCCTCCGAGGGCGCTCTCTGCTGCCGTGGGCACCGTGGCCACAGCCTCCGAGGGCGCTCTCTGCTGCCGTGGGCACCGTGGCCACAGCCTCCGAGGGCGCTCTCTGCTGCCGTGGGCACTGTGGCCACAGCCTCCGAGGGCGCTCTCTGCTGCCGTGGGCACCGTGGCCGCAGGCTGCCATGGGCACTCTCTGCTGCTGTGGGCGCCATGGCCACAGCCTCCGAGGGCGCTCTCTGCCCCCTCAGGGTGCTGCTGCTCTGTTCATTCTGGAAGCTCCTAGCTCCATTCCTTTTCGTTCCTCCCAGCAACCAGCTCGTTCCATCTTTAGAGAGAAAACGGGCTGAGCCGCGTCTCCGGGTCTAAGGGCCCTCTGCATCCTGCAGAACCTGCCTCCTTGCGGGAAGGCCTCGCCCCGGGGTCCGTTGTTCTGGGGGCCTGGGCCTCTGGCTTATCTTGTTTCTTCTCTGCCTAGTTGCTCCTCTCAGGTTGCCTCTGCATTCTCCCTTAATTCTAAAGTGTCCTTCCCTCTAATGAACACACACGCGTGCATGCATGCGTGCACACACACACACAGGCCTTCTGTGCCATATGTTTGCTCCTCGGTATGCAGGCCAGACACTTTGGGATCCCCTCACCCCCCCATCTCATCAGCCCCCTGCTCCTTCCTTGAGTGGTCTTTCCTTGCTGATGCTAACTGAAGCCACATTCCTTAGCTCTGCGCTTGGCTCTGAAGGCCCCAGCCCCCTGTCCACCTAGGGCTGGCCTTCCCCACCCTGGTGTGCACCCCTCCCCATCCGCGATCTCCCTGAAGTTCTGGTGTGGCCGTGCCACTCTGTGCGGAAACCAGAGGCTCCTCCTCGTCTGGGTGGCCTGGATCTGTAGCTCTTCCCCCGAAGAGAGGATCCGGGGAAGCCAGGATCTCTGCCCTGGGTACTTTCTCAGAGTGCAGCTGGGCTAGGCTGAGGTGGAAGGGCGAGGATGTGGCGTTAACACAGGGCTGGACTTTGAGAGCACAGAGACGGGGGAACGAGGCTGGGTGGGGAGGGAGGGGGCAGTCAGAGGAGGCACGGCCTGTGGGCACTCAGCGCCGCAGCCCCAGCCACGCCTGCCTCCAGCCCCGGAGCCCTCGGCGGGTCACACTGGGCCGCCTGCCCCCGGCACGCAGAAGCGTGCGCTCCTGCCTCCATGTCTGTGTGCCCAGCCTCTTCCGGGAGTGGCGGTGGTTTAGTCGCTCAGTCGTGTCCAACTCTTGTGACCCCATGGACTGTAGCCCACCAGGCTTCTCTGTCCATGGGATTCTCTAGGCAAGAATACTGGAGTGGGTTGCCATTTCCTTCTCCAGGGCATCTTCCCAACCCAGGGATTGAACCCAGGTCTCCCGCATTGCAGGTGGATTCTTTTTACTGAATGAGCCACCGGGATGCCCTGAAGTACCAGTTCCAAATCCCAGCTGTGTGTTTTCCCTTCTCATCCGTGAAAGCCCAGCTCAAGTGCATTCTTCCAGGATGCCATTCCTGTTCCCCAAGACCATCTTCCCAGGGCTTTCCGTTTCCTCCTCTCGGGAGCCTTGTCAGTCAGGACCTTGCATTTGAGCAGTGTACTATACCTTCCTCTTTCCCTGCACCACATGAAAAGCTCCTTGGGATCAAGGGTTGTGTTGTACAAATAGATGAATGTCATATGCATTATCCTAAATGGAAATAACCACACTCAAAAAGCTACATACTGCATGATTTCATTTCTATGACATTTCTTGCAAAGGAAAAGCCATAAGGACAAATGTAGTTTCCAGTCTTGAAGTGGCAGGAGGTGGGGTTGGGGCGCGGAGGCAGTACCGGGACAGTTTCTCTGCAAAAGAACACGGGAGACTTTGGGGGGCGGGGCTGGCAGATTGGACTGCACTTCATTTAGTCTGTATTGGTGGTTACGTTGTTATATACATTTTTCCAAACTCTGAGAACTATACACTAAGATGCATCAAGTGGACTGTAGATAAAATATGCTGAGACTGAACCAGAAAAGGCTGTGTTGGCCAGCTGCAGACTGTCCTGGCCTCTGGCACAGTGTGTGGCGGCCAGGGGCCCATGGGGGCGCTCACTGCGGGAGGGCGCGCTCAGTGCTCCTGGAGGCAGATCTGGCGGGACCTGCCTCCGTGTGCCAGACACACGCTCGCACCTGTCCAGCCGCGACGCTGGCAGCTCACACCCATCTGTCTGCCTTCTTCTTTCCGAACCAGTGCTTAGAAAGAGCCATGAAGTTTGCCTTCGAGGAGTTCCATCTCTGGTACCAGTTTGCTCTGTCGCTCATGGCTGCTGGAAAAGTGAGTCTCCCCCTGTGACATGCGGTCCTCCACGTCCATGGTTAACTTGACTTTCATGGGATGAGGTGGTGCCCGGCAGACATCTGCACAAGTTCTCTGAAACTCTCCTTGGTCATTCAGAAATGAACGGTCACATTTAATTATGTGGGGCCCAACATGGAGACATCACTGAGAAGAAAAATTTTGAAATTCTTGCGTTTTTTCTGGTTGTTGTAAAGATATGGCATAAACTAAGGTTGGTTCTTCACACCGACCCCTTTCACTTGTCTAAGAGTGTCAGCTGTTCCCAGAGGGGCACATCTGTTAATTATCTTTAGCAAGAGATGGTATGAGGCTGTGTGTGGTTGAAAGCGAGGACTGTGGAGAGGGGCCTGGCGCTGCGCTCTCCCATATGCCCCACGGCGGGTCCCTCGGGTCCACCCCGTAGACGCGGGTCCCTCAGTGTCCACCCCGTAGACACGGGTCCCTCGGTGTCCACCCGTAGACGCGGGTCCCTCGGTGTCCACCCGTAGACGCGGGTCCCTCGGGTCCACCCCATAGACGCGGGTCCCTCGGGTCCACCCGTAGACGCGGGTCCCTCGGTGTCCACCCGTAGACGCGGGTCCCTCGGGTCCACCCGTAGACGCGGGCCCCTCGGGTCCACCCCCTAGACGCGGGTCCCTCGGGTCCACCCCGTAGACGCGGGTCCCTCGGTGTCCACCCCGTAGACGCGGGTCCCTCGGTGTCCACCCCGTAGACGCGGGTCCCTCGGGTCCACCCCGTAGACGCGGGTCCCTCGGTGTCCACCCGTAGACGCGGGCCCCTCGGTGTCCACCCGTAGACGCGGGCCCCTCTGGTCCACCCGTAGACGTGGGTCCCTCGGGTCCACCCCGTAGACGCGGGTCCCTCGGGTCCACCCCGTAGACGCGGGCCCCTCGGGTCCACCCCGTAGACGCGGGTCCCTCGGTGTCCACCCGTAGACGCGGGCCCCTCTGGTCCACCCGTAGACGTGGGTCCCTCGGGTCCACCCCATGGACGTGTGGAACCAGCTTCACAGACTTGTCATCAGGTAGTGAGACGACACTCACAAGGTGCTTAAAACAATCCCTGCACGAACACACTCAGTAACGACAGTGGCCACTGTTTTTCTTGTTAATTTGGGCCCTTTAGTAAATAGTCAAGTCTGAGACACAAGATTTTTTTGGGCAAGTGGAGACAGACGTTTTGTATGGTACGCTTTAAATTGGGCTTCCTTGGTGGCTCAGATGGTAAAGAATATGCCTGCTGTGCAGGAGACCTGGGTTTGATCCCTGGGTCGGGAAGATCTCTTGGAGAAGGGAATGGCAACCACTCCAGGATTCTTGTCTGGAGAATCCCATGGACGGAGGAGCCTGGTGGGCCACAGTCCATGGGGTCGCAAGGAGTCAGACACGACTGGGTGACTAACACATATACACACACACATTTTAAGTTGGGTAGTTTATTCTTTATAATACCATAAATCTCCGCTGCCTTTTCTTTTCCTTACTTTTACAGCAACTACACAAGTAGGGAATAAAGCGAGGGCAGCAATTCCAGGGCAGCATTTTCACTTGCTTTCACAGTGTACTCCCCAGTCCCCCAAAAGTTCCGACCCTGGTCACCACCATCCCCAGACCCCTGCTCGGTTGGGCCCAAGTTGGAAAACCTCATTCAGTGGGTGTCCTCATCAGAAACCCCTCTGGGAAGACTTCAGTATTTGGTTCTGGTCAGAAACGCTGAGTCTCACAGAGACACTCTCCTTTCGCCAAGTCCGCGCGTGCCGTGAAGGTGCTGAAGGAGTGCATCCGCCTGAAGCCGGACGACGCCACCATCCCGCTGCTGGCCGCCAAGCTGTGTGTGGGCTCCCTGCACTGGGTGAGTGCCCCTGAGGCCTTCTCCTTCATCTGGGTGGAGAGGAGACAGTAGGAATTCATCGTCGGCACACAAGCAAGGCTGCTCGAGCCCGGGCTCCTGGCCTGGGCCACTGGCCTTCTCAGGCCTTAGCTCCCACCCCAGGGACTTCAGGGAATCAGTAAAGCTTCAGGTGTTTCTTTTTCATGGGAATGTGCTTCAAAGGTAGAAATGGTGAGATAGAACTGGAACGCATACTCAGATGCATCCTGTATGCAAGTCGTACAGGACCGGAAAGGGCTGGTCCCTTAGCGGTTCCCTCTTAGCCTGAGCTCTTCTGTAAAGTCAAGAGTCACCCTCCGCCTTAGCTCGTGTGTAAACCCAGCCTCCTTCACCCCTCTGCTTGCACAGAGGCTTTCCTCTCAAACGTTCTTGTTCAGGTTAGAATTTGGGAAGAGCCCGATCTTTAACAGTTGTTGTTTGGTCCCTAAGTCGTGTCCGGCTCTTTGTGGCCCCGCGGACTGCAGCACACCTGGTCTCCCTGTCCTTCACTGTCTCCCGGAATTTGCTCACGTCCATTGATTCGGTGTACTTCCTCAGAAATACACCATTTGAGCAGACGCTAGAAAACTCAGACTATTGCTGAGATGGTATATAGATGATTGTCACATACAGTGAAGTCTTAATGTCTTTCTTTAACTTCACGTTAAGGTTAGTGATAAGAAGTTGCTTGAAAGACTGAGGCTCTTGGCTAAGGTTTTTTAGTATGGTCCTTTTTGCTTGTTTTGTTTCCGTTTATTCTCACCCAGCGGAGGGGGAATTGGAGGTGGGGGGAGGCAGGAAATGTAGAAGAAAAAAGGCATTTTGAAAGAGCAGGTTCTCACCCGAAACGCAGCTGTGAAGGTGTCGTGTGGCCCATGCAGGTTTCAGCAGCTTGGCGTGGCAAGCGAGGGGGCAAGCAGGCAGATTCTGAGGGGGGCCAGGGCCGGGGACCAAACCTTTGCACTTGGAACATGCCAGCTCCCAGCTGTGACTCCGCACCCAGCGTCCAGCGATGGCACCGTTCATCTCCATGGCGCCGTAAATAAACCTCTGTTTTCAAGATGAGAATAGCAAGTCATTTCTGTGTTCTTTTAGTATTTTTAGTATTAAAATTTCCAAATACCACAGAAGGAAAGAGTGTAATCAGCCATCACCCACGTGCTGTCCCCCAGCTTCAATAATATCAATACTTACCATGCTCCAAAGGAGCAAACCTTGCTACTTTTGTCTCTAATGAGGTGTGTGAAGGTCGCCTTGCTGTGGGTGTGGCTGCGGCTGCACTTCTTTCCCACTGGAAGCTGCTGGTGTGCGAGCCACGTGCTGTGCATTGTACGGGTTTGGCCAAAAAGTTCGTTCGGGTTCCTGGCATGTGTTCAGAGGCCTGAACGAACTTTCTGGCCAACTCAATAAAATAAATAGTGGAGTTTTGAAATTTTTAACAGCGTATAGGAGAGAAAACCCAAGCCTAAAGGACTCTTTGTATCATGCTAAACAGGAAAGACTCAAGCACAAAACATTTCAAGAACTTTGTTCTTTACAAATCACACACATAGACGTGTGGAACTCCCGAGTGCCCAGCACAGCCTCGTCACAGAGCCAGCTGGGGAAGAGCAGAGACGGGAGAGCCCCACAGAGTGCGAAAGGGGCCTTGGGAAAGAGGCAGAAGAGCAATATGGGGAAGTTTAAAGGAAAAAGGCCAGGTGGGGGTCCTGAGGCCTGTTTGAGAGGCTCAAATTAAGAGAACGCAGTCTCCAGAGTGGCCCTGGAAGGCTGGGGACTTATTTTAACAGTGACTCATCAGAAATCGTCTTTGGCAGTGGATGCTTTTGGGACCTCTCATTAGAAATTCTGCAGGTTGTTGTTGTTTTTAATAACTGATCTGGTTTTTCAGTTGGAAGAAGCTGAGAAGTTTGCCAAAACGGTGGTTGATGCGGGAGAGAAAACGTCAGAGTTCAAGGCCAAAGGCTACCTGGCCCTGGGGCTGACCTACAGTCTGCAGGCCACTGACGGTGAGTGGGGCCGCCCACCGGGGCCGGCGGCACCGCCGCTCCCCCAAGTGTCCAGAGGGCGCGCGGTGGGTCCCCCTGTCCCGGGGTCCCTGTCCCCGGCATCCTCTTTGCTCAGACAGGGCAGAGACGGGGAGCGGGTGACGATGGCCCTGGGCCTGGGCGCCCAGGCCGCTCTTCACGGGGGCGTGTGCTGGTGGAGCCCTGCTGGAAGATGTGGGGCTCTGCCCAGAGCTGTGCGATGAGAGACCACTCAACCCACCTGGCCTGCACCCAGCTGTGCCCCAGCCCCGGCCCGAGCCCGCCCCGTGTGAAGGGATGTTGGTCTTAGACACAAGAACGCAGGAGTGTTCAGGGCTCACCTCCTCCAGAAAGCCCACCGTGGGTTCTCAGGGCCCGCCCCCTCCGTTTGCACGTCTTAGTTCACAGGTGTGTGTGTGTGTAGTCCAGGGGCGCACAGTACATGCAGTGACTCTGTGCATTCTGGACGTATTTACTGCTTCCGTAGATGTGTTCTTGGCTAAAAAATAATCTTAAGTGTGTTTTTTGCACTTAATGAGGTTTTCAATTCAATGTTTGCAGAAAGGGTCAATTGATAAATTGTTTTTATGAACTCTTACTATTATTTCTTGAATGTTTTGCTGTGAAATGTAACACAGATACCCCCCCCCCATCTCAAAAATTATCTAACTCAATAAATTAGTATAAGGGATAATATTCCTACAGTCACCACCCTGCTCAGGACAGAGGACCGTGCCAGCCACCTGGGAGCCCTTCATGTGTCCCCAGCAATTACAACCCCCTTAAGAGAAAACACTACCCTAGTACTCATTTCCTTTTTCTTCCTTCATAATATTGCTAGAGTTTATTTCACATGTTACCCCAAATCTTTCTTTCCTCTGCTCTAAAATATCAAAGATCCTGGAGAAATTTTGCATATCCATTGATTTTCAGTAATGGATTTTTTGCTAATTTTTCATATACATTTGATATACTGGCAATACCCTAAACATCTTTTAACTATAGCAGACTTTCAGTGAAGTGAAATTTAATACCTTGTATTTATCCATGTAAATTCTTGGTTTGGTCTGTACCCCTGATTAGCCCTGTAACTTTGGGTGAGTTGCATGGCCCTGTTGGGTTCATCTGTGTCTGTGGTTCCCCTGGTTCACTCCTCTGCTTCCCTCTAGCTCACTTACTATTGTTCTGAGTTAGCCATAGGTTTCAGCTACATCCAGTTCTGGAAGCCCTCCACCATCCTCAGAGCAATGTCAGGATGGGCTCTGCCTTGTTGGATTCGTTAGATAAGGGCCATCTCCAGAGGCAACCATAAGCAGGCTCCTCTAGGACTTTTTCTGTTGTTGCAGCAAGAAGTATCTTTTTAGTTTCTACCAGATTCTGAGGTGCGTTTCTCATGTGCTGTATATAGGGGAAGGGTTGAGCTGATTTACAGTCTCACTGTTGAGCTTGCCTGGTCTGTCTCTGGGGTTCACATCAAGATATCAGAGGTCCTGGTCATTGCCCACGTGAATTAAACTGGTCTTTCATGGCCTTAGGCTGGTGTCCTTGGTTCTTGGTGCCAGAAGGCTCTCTGAAGACTGTTTAATCCACCCACTGGTGCTTGAATCTCTCCTAGTCCATTTTGGCAGAATCGTGCTTCACCTGGGGATTACACGCCTGCCCTTGAGAATGTTTTTCTCTCTGGAATTCCCAGCTGGTCTTTTGAAGATGGGCCCCTTTTCCTGGGGGTGCCAAGATTGCCCAGCCACCGCCCATTCTCCCCTTTGCATGGTTGCACAGTTATGCCCAAGCGTAAGGACCTCAGGTTGACCTAGCCTTTGTCTGCTAGCCTCTATAGCACCGGGGCAGGCTGGGCAGGTAGGCACCCAGAATCTATGGCTCTTAATCCAGTCAAATGTGTGGTTTTGTGATGTTTGGTATTTGTTGAAAACTCCCTGATCTCCATGTTGCTGACTAACTGAACCCTTTCCTTAGCTTCTCTGCGAGGGATGCAGGAGGTCCTTCAGAGAAAGGCGCTTCTTGCGTTTCAGAGGTGAGTGGGAGTTCCTCTCTTCACTCGGCTGTACACAATGACACCAGAGTGTGGTGAGTATAAAAAGAAGAGATATTTATAAGGATTATGTAAACAGTGTTCCACCCCTGGAAGTCTTTCCTCTTGAGCACCGAACATACAGCATAAAACTTGCTGCATCACTTGTTGCCATGTAGATCCCCATTCTTCATCTGTTTATTAATCTGGGCACATTTTCATTCCTAATCGAGTTATTTCAGCTCCAAGAGAGGTACTTTTTATGTCCACGGAGATGATTCCTTTTATTAAAGACATTTTTCATCATCTAGAAAAAGGATCATTCTTTGCTTGCTTTTTTCTTTTTTAACATGTCAAGCTGCAGATTTTTATATTAGGAAATGAAAAAAGCCAGATATTAGGACAGTCTCTGAAATACTACCCAAGACAGTCAGGCCAGCAGGCCCAGGGCTCTCTATCCCTGCCGTGTTCTGTACACCTTACGGTCACCTCCATTGCCGTGCCTTTCATGAAATTAGAGAAGGCCTTATGTTAGACGATGCTTGTATGTCCCAGGGCCCGTTCACACCCTTTACTTGAGCCTTGGCCCACATCAGTAAGTAGACAAGACAAGGTGTGTCTTCATTGCAGGTGAGGGTCTGAGACGCAGGGATGAAAAGCCAGAGGCCTGTGGCTGTGAAAGTCGCGAAGGTCAAGGTCTCTGGCGCTGACCAGCTTCTCTGGTGTCCACTACACCACCGCTGCTGTGGCTCAGTCGTGTCCGACTCTTTGCGACCCTGTGGACGGCAGCCCACCAGGCCCCTTTGCCCATGGCATTCTCCAGGCAAGAGTGCTGGAGTGGGCTGCCATGCCCTCCTTCAGGGGATCTACCCAACCCAGGAGTTGAACCCGGGTCTCTTACATCTCCTGCGTTGGCAGGCGGGTTCTTTGCCACCAGCGCCATGTGGGAAGCCCCCTGCACCGTGGTGCCCTGATCTGATTCTTCCTGGAGGTACAATGAATCACTGAGAGTATAGCACCGTGACATCCAATGTAGAATTAGTATTGATCCTGTCGCCTTCAATATCTGTGTTACCCTGATTTCTTGTTGTTATATTAGAAGCTCAGTTACCTACCCTGAAGTTTTGAGAGGATCTCTCAGTTCAGTTCAGTCGCTCAGTCATCTCTGACTTTTTGTGACCCCGTGAATCACAGCACGCCAGGCCTCCCTGTCCATCACCAACTCCCAGAGTCTACTCAAACTCATGTCCATTGAGTCGGTGATACCATCCAGCCATCTCATCCTCTGTCCTCCCCTTCTCCTCCTGCCCCCAATCCCTCCCAGCATCAGAGTCTTTTCCAATGAGTCAACTCTTTGCATGAGGTGGCCAAAGTATTGGAGTTTCAGCTTCAGCATCAGTCCTTCCAATGAACACCCAGGACTGATCTCCTTTAGGATGGACTGGTTGGACCACCTTGCAGTCCAAGGAACTCTCAAAAGTCTTCTCCAACACCACAGTTCAAAAGCATCAATTCTTCAGCACTCAGCTTTCTTCACAGTCCAACTCTCACATCCATACATGACCACTGGAAAAACCATAGCCTTGACTAGACGGACCTTTGTTGGCAAAGTAATGTCTCTGCTTTTTAACATGCTGTCTAGGTTGGTCATAACTTTTCTTCCAAAGAGTAAGCGTCTTTTAGTTTCATGGCTGCAATCATCATCTGCAGTGATTTTGGAGCCCCCCCAAAATAAAGTCTGACACTGTTTCCACTGTTTCCCCATCTATTTCCCATGAAATGATGGAACCGGATGCCATGATCTTCGTTTTCTGAATGTTGAGCTTTAAGCCAACTTTTTCACTCTCCTCTTTCACTTTCATCAAGAGGCTTTTTAGTTCCTCTTCACTTTCTGCCATAAGGGTGGTGTCATCTGCATATCTGAGGTGATTGATAATTCTCCCGGCAATCTTGATTCCAGCTTGTGCTTCTTCCAGCCCAGCGTTTCTCATGATGTACTCTGCATATAAGTTAAATAAGCAGGGTGACAATATACAGCCTTGACGTACTCCTTTTCCTATTTGGAACCAGTCTGTTGTTCCATGTCCAGTTCTAACTGTTGCTTCCTGACCTGCATATAGATTTCTCAAGAGGCAGGTCAGGTGGTCTGGTATTCCCATCTCTGGAAGTTTTCCACAGTTTATTGTGATCCACACAGTCAAAGCTTTGGCATAGTCAATAAAGCAGAAATAGATGTTTTTTCTGGAACTCTCTTGCTTTTTCGATGATCCAGCGGATGTTGGCAATTTGGTCTCTGGTTCCTCTGCCTTTTCTAAAACCAGCTTGAACATCTGAAAGTTCATGGTTCACGTATTGCTGAAGCCTGGCTTGGAGAATTTTGAGCATTACTTTACTAGAGTGTGAGATGAGTGCAATTGTGCAGTAGTTTGAGCATTTTTTTGGTCCCTGATAACTGTTGATGGATCTCTGTTCTTAGAACCAGGGTTGCTGCAGATCCGTCACCATGGACGTGCTCCTTTTTTAATGAAATCATTACCGCTGGGTTTCAGTTAGTCTGAGATGCTTTCATCTCTTTGCTTTCCCTTTCTTAGCAGGCTCACCATAGCTCCTTCACGTTGCCAGTCCCAGACTGATCACTGACAGAAAGTACCAACTGACAGCTGCAAACAGACCTCCTGTCTCTGTGCGAAGTTTCTGCTGATGCTCTTCAGCACCGAGTGTGGAAAGCATTTCCATTTCAAATGATTTGGAGTTTTAAATTTTCCAGTCCTAGTTTATAAAACCCACACATGGATGCCTAACAAAGTGGTCATTACATCTGTTTCACTTTTCTTAAACCAGCTCATCTTATTGGCTCTCTAAAAACAGCCATGGTGGTGGTCTGCCTTAAGCCACAGAACTCATAACTTCATGTTATATAACAGCTGTTCCCTTGGCCTGAATTTCTTTTTGTTCCTCTTTTTCTTAGTTTCTAATTCAAAGGGATTTTTAAAATATTAGTTCGTATGGGAATAAAGAGGAATAAAATCCTACTAACCCATGTGATTATATTGGGGAAGGCTAACCTAAATTTGTATTTATGTGTATTTAAGTATATTTTCCAAAGGAATCAAAATATTTTGTTTCAAGTACACATTAACTAGGACTTTCCTAGTGTTACAGTACATGTCACAAAAATCTATAAGGAAAAGATTTTAAGTACATAAGAAGGACTTATATTCTTATATGTAAATGGATATTTAAAAATCATTTGGGTGAAAATTTTTTTTATCATATATTTTAAGTCTTCCCACAATTCTGTTAATACAACTGTTTGGTAATTTTTGGTTAAAAAGAAAATGATGTAACTCAAAAAGTGGTGAGGTTGCAGAGCTAACATGTGAAAATTAACTCAGTTATGACTGGAGTCAGAATTCAAAAAGGTTTGCTCCCTCTTGGATTCAGAAAGGTGATTTTTGAAGACATCCCAGTTACGTGATTGCACCAAAATATTGAGACTTTCAGCTGTTCATATGCTTATAATTTCAGCCTAAGAGGTTGAACAACTCATTGTCCTATACAAAAGTGTAGTGAAGAAAAACAGTGTTGTTTGCAGAGGTTGCTAAGAAGATGAATTGATCTGAGTGGCAGCTTCTGGGGGCTCTCATTGGGGCTAGGGCCTGGCATCACAGTAGGTACTGCATATGTGGATGGATGGATGGATGGATGGATGGATGGCTGAGTGAACGGCTGGCTGGCTGAGTGGCTGGATGAATGGATGAGTGAGTGAGTGGATGGATGGATGGCTGAGTGAATTGCTGGCTGGCTGAGTAGATGGATGGATGAATGAATGACTGGATGGATGGATGGATAGATGGATGGGTGGATGGATGGGTGGATGGGTGGATGGATGGATGGGTGGATGGGTGGATGGATGGATGAATGACTGGATGGATGGATGGATGGGTGGATGGATGGGTGGGTGGATGGATGGATGGATGGATGGGTGGATGGATGGGTGGATGGATGGGTGGATGGATGGATGGATGGGTGGATGGATGGGTGGATGGATGGATGGATGGATGGGTGGATGGATGGGTGGATGGATGGATGGATGGATGGGTGGATGGATGGGTGGATGGATGGGTGGGTGGATGAATGACTGGATGGGTGGGTGGATGGATGGATGGGTGGATGGATGGATGGATGGATGGGTGGATGGATGGATGGATGGATGGGTGGGTGGATGGGTGGGTGGATGGATGGATGGGTGGATGGATAGATGGATGGATAGATGGATGGATGGGTGGATGGGTGGATGGATGGGTGGATGGATGGATGGATGGATGGGTGGATGGATGGGTGGATGGATGGGTGGGTGGATGGGTGGATGGATGGGTGGATGGATGGGTGGGTGGATGAATGACTGGATGGGTGGGTGGATGGATGGATGGGTGGGTGGATGGATGGATGGATGGGTGGATGGATGGATGGATGGATGGGTGGGTGGATGGATGGGTGGATGGATGGATGGGTGGATGGATAGATGGATGGATAGATGGATGGGTGGATGGGTGGATGGATGGGTGGATGGGTGGGTGGATGGGTGGGTGGGTGGATGGATGGATGGGTGGATGGATGGATGGGTGGATGGCTGGGTGGATGGATGGGTGGATGGATGGATGGGTGGATGGGTGGGTGGATGGATGGATGGATGGGTGGATGGGTGGATGGATGGGTGGATGGCTGGGTGGATGGATGGGTGGATGGATGGATGGGTGGATGGGTGGGTGGATGGATGGGTGGATGGGTGGATGGGTGGATGGATGGGTGGATGGATGGATGGATGGGTGGATGGATGGGTGGATGGATGGGTGGGTGGATGGATGGATGGATGGGTGGATGGATGGATGGATGGATGGGTGGATGAGTGGATGGGTGGGTGGATGGATGGGTGGATGGGTGGATGGATGGGTGGATGGGTGGATGGATGGATGGGTGGATGGATGGATGGATGGATGGGTGGATGGATGGGTGGATGGATGGATGGGTGGGTGGATGGGTGGATGGATGTGTGGATGGATGGGTGGATGGATGGATGGATGGGTGGATGAGTGCATGGGTGGGTGGATGGGTGGATGGATGAGTGGATGGGTGGATGGATGGTTGGATGAGTGGATGGGTGGATGGGTGGATGGATGGATGGATGGATGGGTGGGTGGATGGGTGGGTGGATGGGTGGATGGATGGATGGATGGATGGGTGGATGGATGGATGGATGGATGGATGGGTGGATGGATGGGTGGGTGGATGGGTCGATGGATGGGTGGATGGATGGGTGGATGGATGGGTGGGTGGATGGATGGGTGGGTGGGTGGGTGGATGGATGGATGGATGGATGGGTGGATGGATGGGTGGATGGGTGGGTGGATGGGTGGATGGATGGGTGGATGGATGGGTGGATGGGTGGATGGATGGGTGGGTGGATGGGTGGATGGGTGGATGGATGGGTGGGTGGATGGGTGGGTGGATGGATGGGTGGGTGGATGGGTGGGTGGATGGGTGGGTGGATGGGTGGATGGGTGGATGGATGGGTGGGTGGATGGGTGGATGGATGGGTGGATGGATGGGTGGATGGGTGGGTGGATGGGTGGATGGATGGGTGGATGGGTGGGTGGGTGGATGGGTGGGTGGATGGGTGGATGGATGGATGGATGGATGGGTGGGTGGATGGATGGGTGGATGGATGGGTGGATGGATGGGTGGATGGATGGGTGGGTGGATGGGTGGGTGGATGAATGACTGGATGGGTGGGTGGATGGATGGGTGGGTGGATGAATGACTGGGTGGGTGGGTGGATGGATGGATGGGTGGATGGGTGGATGGATGGATGGGTGGATGGATGGATGGGTGGATGGATGGATGGATGGATGGATGGGTGGATGGATGGGTGGGTGGATGGGTGGATGGATGGGTGGGTGGGTGGATGGATGGGTGGGTGGATGGGTGGATGGATGAATGACTGGATGGGTGGGTGGATGGATGGATGGATGGATGGATGGATGGGTGGATGGATGGGTGGGTGGATGGATAGATGGTGGCCTCAGTGGGCCAGTAGTTTAACAGTTGCTTCTGTTCCTGTGGGAGAAGCATGGAATTAATGAATATGGAGGTGTTTTGACAAGGGAAGCACTTTGTGAGCTTCCCTGTGATGACACTTAGGAATGTGAATTTCTCTTAGCAGCTTCACCAGGTACTCACCGCGTGGGAATGGGGTTTAGAGGGCTGCTCTCTTCTCACATACAGAGTCCAGCAGGCTTGCGGTTTTCAAGATCACTAACGCCTTTCCTCTCGCCTGCACTGCTTGATGACTTCTGTCGAGCAGGTTTTCTGTGGGCGTACAGATACGGAGTCACAGGCAGCCTCGCTGCCGACGTTGTCCTGCACAGCTGAAGAGAGGTTTTTAGAGTCTACCTGAGATGAACACCATGAACTTTTCTAGTTTTCTTGGGCAGCTCTGTGTTTCCTCTTTTCTTTCATAGGCTGAAGTGACCAGATGATCTCTTTAACCAAGTTATGGAAATAAGCTGTTTTAAAACGTGTGTGTTTAAGTTTTAACTCGTTAGAAACTTGGTGACTGGCTGTTCATTATTAGCTGCATTGGCAGTTCTCCAGATGTTGTCGTGATGCCCGGTGCTGCCACGACGTCCAGCACGTCTCTTTCTTGGTGCTGTGGATTAATGGTTAATAATTGTTTGAAGAGGCTAAGTAGGACCCTTGGTCAGAACCATTCTTATCTATACCCTGAGTTCTCCAGACCACTGCCAGCTTTCTACTTGGTTGGTGTTGGGTAGAGGCAACCTGATTTAATTTAACTTCATTTGTAAAAAATCTAAACCGTGCTGAGAAAATTATAGCTCTGTGGAATTCTTTTTGAGGGTTGTAGGAAGCTGGTTTTATTAATTGTGAAAGAAGATGAGATAAAATAAATAATGCTAACTAATTCAAAGTTTCTTCATAATTCATTTTGTATTCATTTTCCCTGAATAATTGGGAGAGACAGAAACCATGACATTCCAATCTTACTTTTTATGAACACCAAAGAAAAAAATTCTTTGATGTACAAATTCATGGAAAACCAATGCCTGTCAAGTAATAAAAACTGGGGCATTCTGAGTAGGCCTCTGCTAGAAATAAGACATCTCCAAGGGCAACAAAGGCAAGTCTTCAGCCTCAGCTTCTTAGACTAAAGTGAGAGAAGTCCTCCAGCTGTGTTTTGAGGCAAGGTTATTTCCCAGGGATAGGAGTTTTGCTCTTAAGATTGTAAAGGGGACAGAGGATCCCACCTCAACCCCCTAGTTCCCCCGAGTCCCACACACGAGCTACAACATTTGCCCAAATCAGTTCAGTTCAGTTCAGTTGCTCAGTTGTGTTCGACTCTCTGCAACCTCATGGACTGCAGCAAGCCAGGCCTCCCTGTTCATCACCAACTCCCAGAGCTTGCTCAAGCACATGTGCATCAAGTGGGTGATGCCTCCAACCATCTCATCCTCTGTCGTCCCTTCTCCTCCTGCCTTCAGTCTTTCCCAGCATCAGGGTCTTTGCCCAAATAATGCCCCAGGTTGTTGAACTTCACATATTTTCTGGGTTGCAAACAACTCAGAAGACTTTTTCCCCACAGCAGACAGACAGCCCCGTTAAAAAGGCCTTATTACTGTAGAAATCCATCCTCGGTGTGTTTGCCACAGTTGACTCCATGGTGATTTGGCATCCTTTTTCATCTTGAATTTGCTGGTAGAAGATCCTCCCTTAATCACAGAATGTTGACGGAAGAGCCTGAAGTTTTGTTCACTGTCTGGACCTCCCCGTTTGTAACTAGTCTGCTCCACAGTGCCTCTTAAAGAAAGTAAAAGTTTGTTTTTCTCTTCCCACCAGACTGTTAAACACAGAATTATGTCTCATCTATAGCCACATTTTGAGTTGCTTATAAAATACAGTAGACTTCCACATGAAAGCAAGGATGACATGCTCGCCGTCAAGTAAGAGGCTAGGATAGCCTCTTCCTGTTGGCGCCAAAAGCCACTGGAGTCTTACATGTCACAGTTGCCTGTCCTTAGAAAACTACATGGGACTTAGTAGAACCTTCAAAACACTGAATGAGTATCCTCCATTTCTCCCTGCAGTTCATCAAAAAACCAAAACCTCATTTTACAAGCAAAGCCAGGCCTTTGCTTTTCATATGGTTTCTCTGAAATCCAGAAATTTGGATGAAGTAGCATCAAGGCCAAGCCAAAACTTAACCACAGCAGCCGTCGGCCTGCCAGGAGTGCTCACGCCTCCCAGGGTGACACGTGGGCGTGCCTGCCCAGCCCGAGGGAGGCGCCTGCCGGGGCGTCAGACCATGGCCTGCGATTCTCCACCTCAGTCTCCTTCTCGAAGCCAGGCTCATCGGCTGCCATTGCCGATGCGAGACGAAACCCAGAAACGTGTCATCCCACGTGTGCATTCCATTAGCTAGTGGACAGAGAAGAGCTTAAATGAAACAGAAACTTTAAGTTGTAGTTAGACTTTATTGTACTAAGGCTATTCATATTTAAAAATACTGTAAAACTTTTAGCAACACGTATGACTGGTTTAAAAGTTAAAGCTGATTCAGTTCAGTTCAGTCTCTCAGTCGTGTCCGACTCTTTGCAACCCCATGAATCATAGCACGCCAGGCCTCCCTGTCCATCACCAACTCCAGAGTTCACTCAGACTCACGTCCATCGAGTTGGTGATGCCATCCAGCCATCTCATCCTGTCCTCCCCTTCTCCTCCTGCCCCCAATCCCTCCCAGCATCAGAGTCTTTTCCAATGAGTCAACTCTTTGCATGAGGTGGCCAAAGTATTAGAGTTTCAGCTTTAGCACCATTCCTTCCAAAGAACACCCAGGGCTGATCTCCTTTAGGATGGACTGGTTGGATCTCCTTGCAGTCCAAGGGACTCTCAAGAGTCTTCTCCAACACCACAGTTCAAAAGCATCAATTCTTCAGCGCTCAGCTTTCTTCACAGTCCAACTCTCACATCCATACATGACTACTGGAAAAACCATAGCCTTAACTAGATGGACCTTTGTTGGCAAAGTAATGTCTCTGTTTTTCAATATGCTATCTAGGTTGGTCATAACTTTCCTTCCAAGGAGTAAGCATCTTTTAACTTCATGGCTGCAATCACCATCTGCAGTGATTTTGGAGCCCCCCAAAATAAAGTCTGACACTGTTTCCACTGTTTCCCATCTATTTCCCATGAAGTGATGGGACCAGATGCTATGATCTTCGTTTTCTGAATGTTGAGCTTGAAGCCAACTTTTTCACTCTCTTCTTTCACTTTCATCAAGAGGCTTTTTAGTTCCTCTTCACTTTCTGCCATAAGGGTGGTGTCATCTGCATATCTGAGGTGATTGATATTTCTCCCGGCAATCTTGATTCCAGCTTGTGCTTCTTCCAGCCCAGGGTTTCTCATGATGTACTCTGCATAGAGGTTAAATAAGCAGGGTGACAATATACAGCCTTGACGTACTCCTTTTCCTATTTGGAACCAGTCTGTTGTTAGGCTGATTAAAAAGTAATAATTCCCAAATAAGGAAAGAACGCAGAAAGAAACCGGGATCAGGCAGGAAAAATAGAAAGCACCCCAAAAAGGAAATACTTAAAACCAAATATATGAATCAGTATAATAATTATAAGTGACTGTGTTATAGAGCTAGACAAAGACAGTAACACTGGATCTATAAGCAGTTTAATCTGTTTGCAAGAGAGGTCACTGAATTATAAGAACATAGAAAGTGTGGCAGTAAAGAGGCGACAAGAGATAGGCCCTGCAAATACGAACCAAAACGCATCTGCAGCAGTCATGTCAGCGTCATACCAAATAGGATTTTAGTCAAAAGAACTTACTGGAGACAGACTAAGATGCCATCTTGTATAAGAAGAAAACGTTGAGTCCATAAGGGCTATCAAATACTTTCATTTGTATGCACCTAGCAACATAGATGGTTGTTAAATGTGGGGCCTTGGTATAAGTAAAAGTACCAGTGGGAACCCTTGATGGGACAGGGCACCCAGTGGCCTCTGGCTCTAACCACTGCCCACGCTCTTGCAGGGCCCACAGCCTGTCACCCACGGACCACCAGGCCGCCTTCTACCTGGCCCTGCAGCTCGCCATCTCCAGACAGGTCAGTCCCGCCGGCCCCGCGCCTGGCGCCCACTCCGTCTCAGCACGGCCTGGGGGGGACCGTCTGCGTTCGGCCCCCTGGGGCTGCCCTGAAGCCTCTCCCCAGGACGCTGAGTTCTCGGCACAGGCCCCGGGGTTTCGTCCGCTGGAGCAGCAGCTGTGCAGACACAAGGCAGGCCGGGCCCTGCTTTTGGAGATCACACCCGCAATCTGGAGGGCTCCCCGGGTCGGGTGGGGACGGGGCAGCACTTGGTGACCCCAGGGGTCGCCAGGGAGCCCGTCGCTCACTCACAGAGCCCGGGGCTGAGCTGCGCGGCAGGGACTCCGTCACCGGAGGGGCCCGGACGTCGGCCGGAGGATGCCGGCGGTGTACGCAGAGGAGACCCGTCCCTTTCAAACATGGAGGAGGGTGAACAGCGACGCACAGGGGCTCCCAGAAACAAGCCCCCACAGTGCCCGCCTGGCCGCAGGGATGCGCTCCACCGGTCTCCACCTTCCTGGTGGCAGCTTCCTGACTGCCTCTACCGCCCTCCCCCGCTGCGGCCCCCTCCCAGCGGTCCTGGGGACTCTGGCCCCGTGCCCGCCGGCCCACCAGTGAGAGACGCTGGTGGTGACCCCAGCACATTCCCGAGCGCCGGCTGGAGGGTGACTCAAGGGTCAGCTCCCCGGACACGCCCTTCCACAGGCCAGGCTGTGCCCACGCATCTGACCTCCTGGAGCCTGGCAAAGGGCGCTAGGCGGCTCCCGCTGGGGGCTGGGGACCGCGGGAACCAAGAGACCCTGTCGGTGTCCAGGTCCTGCCGCCCGGCCTCGCGCGGCTCACTGCTGGCCTGACCACGCACTGCTGCAGCCAGAGCTGTGGGCTGGTGACCCACCGCCCGCCTCCCTCGGTGCCAGGACCTCCTCCCGCCTCCTCCGTGAAGCCCCTTCACCGGGCTGGCTACTCCGCTCCTCCCTCCTGCCCTGTGCTCCTGTTCGCTGTCTTTCTCTCTAGACTTCAGGTTCCCCAAGGGCAGGAGCCCCTGTCTTTGCCCTGGCAGCTGGCACACTGTCTGGCACGTGTTCAGTTCAGTCGTTCAATCCTATCCAACTCTGCGACCCCATGAATCACAGCACACCAGGCCTCCCTGTCCATTACCAACTCCTGGAGTTCACTCAAACTCATGTTGTCCATCGAGTTGGTGATGCCATCCAGCCATCTCATCCTCTGTCCTCCCCTTCTCCTCCTGCCCCCAATCCCTCCCAGCATCAGAGTCTTTTCCAATGAGTCAACTCTTCACATGAGGTGGACAAAGTATTGGAGTTTCAGCTTCAGCATCAGTCCTTCCAATGAACACCCAGGACTGATTTCCTTCAGAATGGACTGGTTGGATCTCCTTGCAGTCCAAGGGACTCTCAAGAGTCTTCTCCAACACCACAGTTCAAAAGCATCAATTCTTCGGCACTCAGCTTTCTTTATAGTCCAGCTCTCAATCCATACATGACCACTGGAAAAACCATAGCCTTGACTAGACAGACCTTTGTTGGCAAAGTAATGTCTGCTTTTCAATATGCTATCTAGGTTGGTCATAACTTTTCTTCCAAGGAGTAAGCGTCTTTTAACTTCATGGCTGCAATCACCATCTGCAGTGATTTTGGAGCCCCCCAAAATAAAGTCTGACACTGTTTCCACTGTTTCCCCATCTATTTCCCATGAAGTGATAGGACCAGATGCTATGATCTTAGCTTTCTGAATGTTGAGCTTTAAGCCAACTTTTTCACTCTCCTCTTTCACTTTCCTCAAGAGGCTTTTGAGTTCCTCTTCACTTTCTGCCATAAGGGTGGGGTCATCTGCGTATCTGAGGTTATTGATATTTCTCCCAGCAATCTTGATTCCAGCTTGTGCTTCTTCCAGCCCAGTGTTTCTCATGATGTACTCTGCATAGAAGTTAAATAAGCATGTGGTAGGCACTCACTAATACTGGGTGAATGAAGGAACCAACCTGGAATTCCTTCAGATCAGTCTAGCCTCTGAGAGCACCACTTTGAACCCTGTGTCCATTTTTTCTTGATTGGGTTGGACCTCCCCAGACATCGCGAGTACACCTGCCTTTTTGACTCTCTCTAGATACCAGGTTGAGTGCTGTCTGCACAGTAGGCTGTCCCCAGGGAGGGGAGGAGTTGCTGGAGCTCTGTGGGTGCCTCGGGGGCCTCCGGAGGCCCCCAGCAGGACTCTGTGCCATGTGCCTGCCCCCCAGGCAGGCAGGGCGATGGGGAGGGGCCCTCGTCCTTAGTGAAAGCGAAATGAAAGTGAAAGCTGCTCAGTCGTGTCTGACTCTTTGTGACCCTGTGGACTATATAGTCCCTGGAATTCTCCAGGTTGGAATACTGGAGTGGGTAGCCTTTCCCTTCTCCAGGGGATCTTCCCAACCCAGGGATCGAGCCCAGGTCTCCTGCATTGCAGGTGGATTCTTTACCCGCTGAGCCACCAGGGAAGCCCCAGAATACTGGAGTGGGTAGCCTTTCCCTTCTCCAGCAGATCTTCCCGGCCCAGGAATCTAACCGGGGTCTCCTGCACTGCAGGTGGATTCTTTACCAGCTGAGCCACCAGGGAAGCCCCCTTGTCCTTAGAGCCGTTGCTCTCTGACCCAGAGGAGGTTGCGGGGGAGGAACTGGATGTAGAGCCACTCTGGTCTCCACACGGGGCTGGGGGACTCGCCCGAGGCACGTCTCCTCTCTGGACTGCAGACCCACCCCTCACCCCCGTGAGACGATAGGTGCCCACTGTGATAGCTGGGATTCTAGGGCTCAGAAGCAGAACGCCTCTCTAAACCAGCATTTTTACCTTATATTCATCCAAAAGGGAACTTCAGAGAGGAAAACAAATAGACGTAGGGACAGATGGAAGTCACGGCTCCCTGCTAAGGAGCGCAGTCACGGGGGCTGGGAGGAAGCAGGAGAGCAGAGGGGTCCAGCCCGGGCCGGGGTCGGAGCGGGCAGGCAGGCGGCATCCTCGGCCGCGTGCTAAGGAGGCCTGTCTTGAGCCTGCTCTGAAATCCGGCCCCAGGCCCTGCTCTCCACTGCCGCTGCTGCTGTGCTCAGTCGTGTCTGACTCTGTGACCCCGTAGACTACAGCCTGCCAGGCTCCTCAGTCCATGGGATTCTCCAGGCAAGAACGCTGGAGTGGGTCACCATTTCCTCCTCCAGGGCATCTTCCCCACCCAGGGATGGAACCCAGGTCTCCTGCCTGGCAGGTGAATACTGTTAAACCTGTATGGAAACTCTGGTGTTCAAATATCCGTTATGTATGCATTTAATCAACGCTTGTATTGGGTGATTTTGAAGACAGTCTTGAACAGCTGTCAGATTTTAAAGGTTAAAGTTGTACCTGGTCCTACCTACACTTGGATACACCTGCTTTGTGCGTGGCCTCGCAATTTGTTTCTTGCATGGTGTTATTTTGGATTGTAGTTTGGAAAGGTGTGGGCGTTTTGTTTGTTTGGGTTTCTCCTTGATGTCTAATAGAGATCCAGGACAAAGGAACTTGAGAAGAATCACAGGTGTCTGATCGTTTGGAAAGCTCCGTTTCAAGTTTTGAAACTTACTAAGTGCTTTCATTTTAGCGCTACTTGAAAAAAAAACGGGAACTGTTCAGCTAAGGCAGTTTAAAAACTTTTGGCAATTTGTTATGTCTCCATTTAGAGTGAAATTATCTTGGGCATAATCAAAAGTAAACCAGTTGTGTGGGAAAAGAGAGAAACTGTTTATTTAGGGAGCGATAGAAGATCTGGGACTGGCAGTTATACTGAGAAACAGAGTCTCTTGTATCACTTTATTAGTCATGCCGTCTCTTGAAGGGGGCCTCTGTCTTCGTGTTTGTGGTTAATATCCTGGGGCGGCCATAAATATGGCTTAAAACCCGAATGTGACACATGGTGAAACAACTCCTGACATTTACGGAGAATCAGAGGCGTCCCTGGGGGCTCAGATGATTAGAATCCGCCTGCAGTGTGTGAGACCTGGGTTCGATCCCTGGGTTGGGAAGATCCCCTGGAGGAGGGCATGGCAACCAGTTCCAGTCTTCCTGCCTGGAGAATCCCATGGACAGAGGAGCCTGGCGGCTACAGTCCACAGGGTCGCAAAGAGTCAGACACGACTGAGCAACTAACACTTTGACTTTCAGATACTGAAATGGTGGCTGGGTGTGTGCGTGTGTCTGAGAATTCTTCTGGATTTTATTTTAAACCAGATCCCAGAGGCTCTGGGGTACGTCCGCCAAGCTCTTCAACTTCAAGGCGACGATGCCAACTCCCTGCACCTCCTCGCCCTCCTGCTTTCAGCGCAGAAGCATTACCATGATGCTCTGAATATCATCGACATGGCCCTGAGCGAATATCCAGAAAATTTCATGTAAGTGATCCCGGACTTACTTATTTTTCCTTATACAGAAGGTGTGAAATTTATCTCTTCAATCTATCCAAGTCCTTCATGAACATCCTGGTGGTAAATAGTACAAAATCCTCTTTACTCTTATTTTTTTATGATATTTAGAAACAGTCTCTCAAATCAACCTGAGTTGAAATACTTTATCCTTTTTTTCCAGTGTGTACCCTTGAGGTATACAAGATGATTTGAAATTCATTATGGATGAACTGTTTCATTTTAACAGTTATGCATTTTTAAATGAACATTAGAAAAAATACAGCTGCATATCAAAGTGTGATTTCATAGAAACGATTGCTCAGAGGGAGACTAAAAATTTTTAATGAGTTGTTTTAAGGTGAATTTAAAGGAAAATATTAATATATGTGGATATGGCAGAAGTGACGTTGAGTAAACGCCAGTGACTGAAATGTGGGAACCGTTGCTTCGTAGCTTGTTTGTCCTCCGTCACCAAGGACTCGCCGGATTCCAGGTGATTGCTGTACTTTAGGCAGCTTTGATCAGGATACCTGACCCCTTTGTGTCTTAAGTTTTATTCTCTTGGAAACGGAATTCCTTAAATCAATCAACAATATTTGTATGTAAGCTAAGAAATGTCATTACAGACTGCTGTGTGCTGGAATTGTCTGCGTATCTTCACCTCTTCCCTCTGAATCCCTGAATCCAGGGCAGTGACCAGGCTTTGTTGGGAAGGACATTGTCT
The DNA here is from genome assembly GCF_019923935.1 of Bubalus bubalis. Classification (NCBI taxonomy): domain Eukaryota; kingdom Metazoa; phylum Chordata; class Mammalia; order Artiodactyla; family Bovidae; genus Bubalus; species Bubalus bubalis. Next base: position 1,040,594 of record NC_059167.1, read on the forward strand.
TTGGGGTTGCTCGGTTCCCGTTTTGTCCTCGGTGGAGTAGCTTGGTAACCAGTACACAGTGGGCAGAAACAGTGGGCAGTGCTGCGGGCCGGCGGGCTCTAATTCTCTAATGCAGGGTCAGCAGCGGGCAGGGCGGCCCGGGGCAGGGGAAGAAAGGTGGGCTGGCTCTCCCCGCTTTCAGAAACGACCCAGATTTTAAGTGGCTCAGCTTTGGCTTTATTTCTCTACCTCCTCCCCTCACTGTGGTTTTAATCAGTGCATTTCAGCAACTCCCCTTGGAAAATTGGTTCACACATTTCCATTACAAACATTTCTTTGTCTTCAAGTGAAAAGGGCATTTCTCTTCTCCCCATCGAGAAAATTCTCGTTATAATCCAGGAAGCCTCTGACTGGAGGTTTCTTCTGTGGGTTCAGCTATTTATGCGGAGTGAATTAAAGAGTTTTGCCTCCGTGTTTGACTTCTTGCAGGTCTCAAGCTTGCTCTTTTGCTCTCTGAGGACATGTCTGGATTTTATCCAAGGCTGGTTAGCCCATGGAACCATAAAGTGGTTGAAACCATTTAAAAAACACGCGGCCCATCAGTAAAGTTTAGCCTGATGCAACTGAATTCCGTCTCTCTCATCAATATTTATAAAGTGGCCGCTCCTGCCTCCCACCCTCAGCACCTTTGTTAGGAGTCAGACTGCAGCCCGTGGCTCTCGCGTAGGCAGCCTGGGGTGTCACCCGAGAGAGGAGCAGGCTTGTCACACTAATAGCCGCGCAGCGCTGCAGGCAGTAAACAGTGGTGGCCGATACGGCAATGCCTCCAAGTGACAGCAGCTGACAGCCTTTTCAAGTAGTGGAGTAAGGAACAGCAGTAGAGATATTTGAGGAATGCGAGCCTGTTATTTTAATGTTAAGCTGTAAGCTCAAAAAAGCAGAGCATATGGCAGCAGGGCTGAGAGCCCTGATGACTTGTTTGCTTTTTAAATATTTGTATTTCTTCCTTTGTGATGGGAAACTTCTTCCCAAGAATACTTTATTAAAAGTCGGGGGCCAGATGTAGTCAGTAGATCCCATGGTTTCTTCCCATCCTGGGTAAAACATTTCAACACCAACCTAAACAAGGTTCCCTGGGCACCTGTCCCGACCGCCCTGTGGCGTTGTCTGTTTGTCTGTGACCAGCTGGTCTCCCGCAGAGCTGCAGGCCCTGGGAAGCCTGGGATGGCCTCGTGTGTCTGGTGTCCGACAGCCGTGACCTACCCCAGCCTGGGGTGTGGTGGGTGTTTCCTCAGCCCCTGCTAGGGGGAGATGAGAGCTCTTCCTGCTGTTAGGGTCAGGCTGCTGAACCAAGAATTGATTGAACTAGCATCTTAGCCTGATGCAGAGAATTACAGAGCTTTTTGGTTCCCACTGGGGCTTCCCTGGTGGCTCAGATGGTAAAGAATCTGCCTGCGATGCAGGAGACCTGAGTTCGATCCCTGAGTGGGGGAGATCCCCTGGGGAAGGGAATGACTACCCACTCCAGTATTCTTGCCTGGAGAATCCCACGGACAGAGGAGCCTGGTGAGGTACAGTCGGACATGGCTGTGCAACTAACACTTAGACTTTCACACTTGGTCCCCGTTAAGCCACGGAGCTTGAGCTACTTCTTCAAGATACGCAACTGTGAGTTCTTAACAGACTCGGTTTATTCTGTGCTGTCGCTGGCTGAGCTAGGGCTTCGCCGCGGCACGCGGCTTTCCCCGGCTGCCGCGGCTGCGCTGTGCTGCGGAACGTGGGCTTCTCGTCGCAGGGGCTCCTCACTGCGGAGCCCGGGCTCCGGGCCGCGAGCGCTTCAGTAGTGGCAGCGTGTGGGTCAGCAGTTGCAGCGCACGGGCTTAGTTGCTCTGTGGCAAGTGGGGTCTTCCCGGACCAGGGGTTGAACCCATGTCTCCTGCATTGGCAGGTGGATTGTTTACCTCCAAGCCACCAGGGAAGCCTGACCACCAACTTTTATCATCTCCTGGTGCCAGTCAGGATGGTTAGGCAGCCCTGGAGACACCAGCTGTTCCTCCAGGGCCAGTCAGCTGTCCTGGCCAGGGCGGCGAAGGCATTCGTGCATGGTGATGTTTCAGTAACTGAAAGGCATTCCTAGAAATATTATCACAACGAAGACAGCAGCTTCACGTAATATTTTGGAATCCTTTAACATGATTAAATATTGAGTAGATGCAAAAGACTACTTATTAAATCTATTTAAAATAAAAATGCAAGTAACCTATGTATAAATGCTTCTGTGTTTAAGAAAGAAACCCTTAGTGTTGCTGTGCGTTTCCTATACGCTCTACTTCCCCACCCCTGACCTCCCCCTGCTCAGGTTAGCTGCTCTCCTGAATTCTATGTTGAGCAGTCTTTTGTGTTTCTGTACCACAGATGTTGGTATTCGTAAATAATAAAAATTTCTGGGTTTGTGTATTTTAAAAAAATTTTAATGGAATTGTACTCAATAATAATACATTCTTATTCATTCTTTCATTGCTTAGCTTTGTGTTTCTGAGGTTATCCGTCTTGCATACAGCAGCAGTGTGTTCATTTATACAAATGGTACCTTCTTGTATAAATACACCCGAATTTCTGTTTCTCGTCTGCCGTAAGTGGGTACGTGGGCTGTTTGCAGTTTCTGACTGTTATGAAGCATGCTGCTACCGATATCCTGACTCAGTGCTGATGCCTGTGTGCAAGCCTTTCGGCAGGTGGACTCCTAGGAGTGGAATTGTTGGACCGTAGAATGCGTGCATCTTCAGCTTTACCAAATAATTCCAAACCATTTTCCAAAGTGGTTGTGTCCATGCTCCTTTCCACCAGCAGTGCCCAAGAGCCCACGTGGCTCCCAACACCAACACTCAGACGTGGTGGGTGGTTAGCGGTGGGCGCTGGTTAGCGGTGGGCGCTGGTTAGCGGTGGGCGCTGGTTAGCGGCACGCACTGTGAGTTTAAGTGGCGTGTTGTTCATCATCAGTGAGGTTGGTCACCTTTCTGTTTGTTGGTCACTCAGCTTTTCTCTTTTATAAAGCACATGTAGAAGTCTTCTTTTCTACCTGGGTTGTCTGTTTCATACTAATTTGTCAGATTTCTTTATGTATAGTTCAAAAGGCTTTTGTTGGTTACCTGTGTGGTGAAAATCTCCCAATTTGTGTCCTGTCTTTGCTTTCTCTTAGTGGGATCTTTTGAGGAACAGAGGTTCTTAAAGTATAATTGAATCAGTTGAATCAGTCCTATCCAAGGACAGTAGTTCTGTGTCTGGTTTAAGAAACCTTTCTTGTTGTCTTCTAAAGCCCTCGGGTTATCTTTCATCCCTGAAGCTAGAGTCCATATGGAGTTGACTGCGTTGTGTATGTGGGATATAAAGGACCCAGGGTCATTTTTTCCCATGGGGATTCCCAAGTGTCCAGCATCATGTACTGAAAAGACTCCTTTCCCTGTTTCTCCCCAGGGCCGCTCTGGTCTTAAATCAAACATGGGCCCGTGGGAGGAGCTGACTGTGAGCTCCCCGCTTGGCCCCGCTGTTTGGGGCGCCCGTCTCTGCGGCTGCTGCTCTACCATCCTTCTCACAATGTTACTTTCCATGAGGTCGGTCCACCCCGCAACTCGCTTCTTGGGGGTGTCCTGGCTGACCTCAGGCCTTTGAGCCGTCATATAAACCTTCATATTTGCTTTTCAAGTTCCACCAAAAAAAACCTGTTCAGATTTTGACTGGAATTATTGGATTGGCAAAAAAGTTTGTTCAGGTTTTTTGTTAACTCTTTACAGAAAAACACAAACGATTTTGTGGCCAACCCAACACATTTCATCTAATAGCTTAGTTGGGGGAAAGTTAGATGTCTCTAATTATTTAGATCTTTAAAAATATTTTTTAAATGAAGCTTTATAATTTTCTTTATAAACATTTTGCCAGTGTTTACTAGATTTATTCCGAGTTGCCTGAAAAAAATTCCATGCTTTTCCACTTAAACCTTTATTTAAGAGGTTAAGAAAATTTCTTTCTTCCAAGAAGGCTTGCTAAGAGATTGTTTCTTTAATCATAAATTGATATTAAATTTTATCAAATGCTTTTTCTGTATTTATTAATATGATTATTATATAATTTTACTCTTTTAATCTGTGAATGTTATATTAATCGATATGTTTAAATGTTAAATTAACTTTGCATTATTGGAATAAGCCCAACTTGATCGTAATCTATTAGCTTTTTAATAGATTCAGTTTATTCATTTTCTAAAGAACATTTATGTTCATGTATGAAATAGATTATGATTTTTCTTTCTTTTTATATCCTTGTCAGGTTTTGGCATCAAGATTAGGCCAGCCTCATAAAATGAGTTGCAGTAGTTCTTTTCTGTGTCTTTGGAATCTTTGTGTAAGATTAAAATTATTTGTTCCTAGAATAATAAGTTTTGGTAGAATTTGCCTGTAAAACCATCTGGGACCCGTCTTTTTCCATGGAAGAACTTCTGATATCTTTTTCTTAAATGATTAAAGGATATTGAAGTTTTCTACTTCTTATTTTATTAATCTACGTTTAATGTACTACATGTATTTTAATAATTTGTCCATTTACTCTAAATTCTAAATTTTATTGGCATAGTTATTTATTTGTTGTTGTTCAGTTTCTCTGTCATGTCCAACTCTTTGCAACCCCACGGACTGCAGCACACCAGGCTTCCCTGTTCTTCACCATCTCCTGGAGCCTGCTCAAACTCATGTCATAGTGATGCCATCCAACCATCTCATTCTCTGTTGTCCCCTTCTCTTCCTGCCTTCAATTTTTCCCAGCATCAGGGTCTTTCTAGTGAGTCAACTCTTCACATCAGGTGACTAAAGTTTGGGAGTTTCAGCTTCAACATCAGTCCTTCCAATGAACACTCAGGACTGATCTCCTTTAGGATGGACTGGTTGGATCTCCTTTCAGTTCAAGGGACTCTCAAGAGTCTTCTCCAACACCACAGTTCAAGGTCCAGCTCTCACATCCATACATGAATATTGGAAAAACCATAGCTTTGACTATGCAGACCTTTCTCCACAAATTAATGTCTCTACTTTTTAATATACTAAGTTTGTCACAGCTTTTCTTCCAAAGAGCAAGCGTCTTTTAATTTCATGGCTGCAGTCACCATCTGCAGTGATTTTGGAGCCCAAGAAAAGAAAGTCTGTCACTGTTTCCACTGTTTCCCCATCTATCTGCCATGAAGTGATGAGACTGGATGCCATGACCTTAGTTTTTTGAATGTTTTATTTTAAGCCAGCTTTTTCACTCTTCTCTTTTACCTTCATGTAGAGGCTCTTTAGTTCCTCTTCACTTTCTGCCTTAAGAGTAGTGTCATCTGCATATCTGAGATTATTGATATTTTTCCCAGCAATCTTGATTCCAGCTTGTGCTTCATCCAGCCCAGCATTTTGCATGATGTAATCTGCATATAAGTTAAATAAGCAGGGTGACAGTATACAGCCTTGATGTACTCCTTGACCATTATTTGGAACCAGTCTGTTGTTCTATGTCTGGTTCTAACTGTTGCTTCCTGACATGCATACAGATTTCTCAGGAGGCAGGCCAGGTAGTCTGGTATTCCCATCTCTGGAAGAATTTTCCACAGTTTGTTGTGATCCACACAGTCAAAGACTTTAACGTAGTCAATGAAGCAGCAGTAGATGTTTTTCTGAAATTCTCTTGCTTTTTCAATGATCCAGCGGATATTGGCAGTTTGATCTCTGGTTCCTCTGCCTTTTCTAAATCCAGCTTGAACATCTGGGAGTTCTCGGTTCACGTACTGTTGAAGCCTGGCTTGGAGAATTTTGAGCATTACTTTGCTAGTTTGTGAGATGAGTGCAATTGTGCAGTAGTTTGAACATTCTTATGTGACTGAAAGAATTATTTATAATGTTGTAAAACTATTTACTGTCATATAGCATTTGTGGTTAAGTCTTTTTAATACTGTTTGATATTTTTTTTTCTTGAACAATCTTACCAGGAACCTGTTTGAAGCATTGATCTTTTCAAAGAACCAGTGTTGTTTTTTTTTTTAATCATCTCAATTATATATTTGCTTTCTCTTTTATGAATTTCTGTCCTCGCTTCTGTTATTTCTTTTCTCCTATTTTCTTACCATGTGTTCTGTTTGTTTCAGCTGGTTTTCTTCGTTAATTTTTCAGTTGGATGTTTAGCTCACATAAGAAAGGCTTTCCCTTTCTTGTTTCCTCTTTTGCCCTTTTCGCCGTGCTGTGGTAGGAGCCCGGTTCCCTGGCCAGGGGTTGACCCAAGCCCTTGACAGTGAGAGTGCAGAATTCTACCCTCTGCTCTGCCAGGAAGCCCCCCTTTCTTATTCTCTGACATAGCATTTAATATAAAATATTTCACTAAGTGCTAATTTAGCTACAAACCACAAGTTTTGATATGTGAAATTTTTGTTACTGTTTAGTTCTAAATATTTTTAAATTTCCATTATACTTTTTTGACACATTAATTATTTTAGAACTGTGTTTTATGATGATCAAATACATGGGTTTTTTTAAACTTATCTTTTGTCAATGGTCTTTTAATTTCATTGAATTGTGTTCAGAGACTGTAATCTATATAAATTTGAAATTTGTTAAGACTTATATTATGGCCCAGCATGCGGTCACTTCTGATAAATATTTCATATGTGCTTGAAAAGACTGTTTCCTGCCTTTGGGGATAAATCTTACTTTTATATATAAGGTTGAGCTGTCAACTATGTTTTTCAGATCTTATTTATTCTTATTAATGTTGTTTTGTCTACTTCATCTATCAATTATTGAGCAGAGGTATGTTAAAACTAACGCTTATGCCAGATTGTACTATTTGCCCACATAGTTATAGCAATTTTTGTTTTATATATTTTAAAGCTGTTTTCTTAGGTACGTTTAAGTTTAGAATTGCTGTGTGTGTTAGTGGTTCCATTGTGTCCTGCTCTTTGTGACCCCCTGGACTGTAGCCCGCCAGGCTCCTCTGTCCGTGGAATTCTCCAGGCAAGAATACTGGAGGGGGTAGCCATTCTCTTCTTCAGGGGATCTTCCCTACCCAAGGATTGAACCCAGGTCCCCTGCATTGCAGGCAGATTCTTTACCATCTGAACCACCAGGGAAGCCACAGAATTGCTATGTCTTCCTTGTAAATTTTACCTTTTATCAATATGTGACAAATTGCATAATCAGTTTCATCATACATCCACTTACAAATATCCATATACCATATGTATATATACACACACAGATATATACACACATACAATTGTGTGGGTGTACTTGGAATACCTTTCCATTCTTACTTTGAACTTCTTATATTCTTATATTGTAGATACACTCAGTACTCATTATATATAGCTATTTCTTTTAAACTCAGGCTGACAGTGTATCTGGAACGTCTAGTTCAATTCCATTTACTGTAAATAGTGACATATTTGTATTAATGTCTCCCCCTTCATTTGTGTTTTCTATTTGTCCTGCTCTTTTTTCGTATCTAATCCTCTCCTACCTTCTTGCAGATCAATTATGTTTTTATTACATATTTTTCCTTCACTAATTTGGAAAAGCAGCATTCTGTTTCGATTGTTGCTCTTTAGTGATTAGCCTAGAAATTTTAGTGAGGGTGTGTTGCTGGCAAACTTTCTCAATCTGTGTCCAAAATTGTGTTTGGCCTTTCTCTCAAAGGAGATTTTCAAGCAGACCCATGATTCCAGGCTCACGTCTCCTGGCTGCTGAGCGGCGCCGCTGCTTTCGTCAGGGTTGCGAAGCTCGCGTCGGCGCGTCCTGACGCCGACGTCGGCGCGTCCTGACGCCGTCGTCGGCGCGTCCTGACGCCGACGTCGGCGCGTCCTGACGCCGACGTCGCGTGGCTGCGGCGCGTGCACGTCCGCTGCCGCGGCCATTGTGGCGGCGCCCGCGGTTCCGCGTGGTGTGGCCAAGGCGCGAAGCCTGCCTGGGACTTATTAGCTGTGAATTGGACTTGTTTGTGTTGTTTATTGTTCGTAGAAAATTCTCAGACATTATTTCTTCTAGTATTTCTTCCTCTATAGCTGGGGTTTTATTTAGTTTTCTTAGGTTTTGTTAGTTTAGGATTTTGCTTTTCTATTCAGCCAGGTGCCCTCTGCCTTTTGTCTCAAGTTTTTGTGCCTTTCACATTTAGTATAATCAGTGATGGGTGAATGAATGTCTGTCGTTTCTGTATGTGTCTTGTCTTTTTCGTTTGTTTCTCTAATACTGCCTTTTTCTTCTGTTGAAAACTTGTTTTCTTAAAGCCTTTAACTATTAAATGCCTAAACAAAAGGATGGAAAATTAGCATTTGCTGATTATATATTAAAAGTCTCTCACGCACGGTACGTTCTTCCTGAAATAAAATTTAACAAAATACACATTTTTATATTGTGTTCATGGATTCTGATAGATTCACTGTCTCTTGTACTTGGTATAAGGGCCTCTGTTGTTCTTTTAAAATACAGCTTGGCAAAAATTTCCTAATTGATGAATATATTTTACTTAGTAATTTTCCTTATTGGTCCAAGAATATAGAAGGCGACGCTGGCTGATGTTGGAAACACTTCTCTCTTCCAAAGACAGCGTGACCAGGGTGTGGTCAGGCCCTCACAGACTTTGTGCTTCTGCCTGGGATTATTCATTTTTAGATAGAATATCGCAGTGAGAGCTGACAGTCTGTTACTTTTGTCTTTGGAAAATATATAAGAGAGTATAGTCCCAGTGGCAGATTTGAGAACTTTAGTGTAACTGAGTTTTACTCTAATTCAGCCCAGCCTTCCAACGGCGTCTAACTATTCCCAGCACGCCAGGGTATAGCTTCTTGCCCTGAGACAAGTTGTGATTATACAGCTTTCCTAATTACAGATTTTCAGTTGATCTGAACTGTACTATTTCCTACTTAAATAGAGCACATGAAGGCACTTATTCTCGGGCTCTCAGAGAGGTCATCAAATCAGCTGCACACATAAGAAGCCATCAACTGTCACCACAAAGCTCAGAAAGCAGCCCTTGAAACCTCTCGAAAGTAAAAGTGCAATAGGGACCCTTATGGTGATTTCTGATCCACGACGTTGATATGTCAGATGTTGAAATAATCCTCAAGTTACCAGCTTGAAAGGCAAGCTCTTCTGTATATGGTCTTCTACTCCCATACATATGGAAGCGGGTTTTGTCAGATAATCATGCTTCTTTTTACACCAATAGGAACTGTGTGGAAACGTATATAACTCCCACTCACTCACCCATTTGTCCACTGATGCAGCAGTAACGATCTCCAGCCACATTCCACTTCATATACGTGCACACGTGCTCACTTGCTCAGCTGTATGTCTTCACCAGGCCCCTCTGTCCATGGGATTCTCCAGGCAAGAATACTGGGGTGGGTTGCCGTTTCCTCCTCCAGGGGATCTTCCCAACCCAGGCATCCAAGCTGTGTCACTTATGTCCCCTGCACTGGCCGGCAGGTTCTAGCACCACCTGGAAGCCCATTGTGTATACAGGCCACTCCTGTGAGCACTTCACACACTTGACACTACTGTAACCATGAGAACACCAGAGGCTGGTAGTCTTGTCATCCTCATTTTGCAGATAAGGACACTAAGGCACAGAGGGGTTGACTGGCTTGTCCGAGATGATGCGTCTCCTCGGTGTCAGGTCTCCTGGCCTCAGCCTCTGTGCTCCCCTCACGTTCCAGTTGCCGTGTGAGGGGCTGGAGAGGCTGCCACGGACAACAAAGACAGTCCATGTTCTCTTCAAGCCAGCAGTCGCTGTGAGCAGGAGTTCATCCTGTCTCCTCTGTTAATCTCTTCAAGAAACCAGAAAACGTGGTGAAGATCATCCTTTTCTTGAGTGGAGAATATATCTGGTTTAAAACAAGTCATTACTTGGCAAGTAAGACTATGCCTTCTTCTCACTGTGTCTCAGTCAACACACACACACACTCAGAGAAACTCAGTTTTAAGTTGAAATATCATAGTGAGTTTTTTCAACTTAAAACTGAGTTTCTCTGACAGTGTGTGTGTTGGCTGAGAGTGAGAAGAAGGCATAGTCTTATTTATTGAGTAATGTTTCGATGTAGTGATTACTGAGAGGCCAGGTGTTATGGGCTATTTTTATGTCTGAGCTGAGTGATGGGGTAATGAATGTGCCCATTAAATCTGTATTTGATAGAAAGTTGGAACACAAGGAAAGAGGCTGTTTGTCATGTTAAACTGGAGAAATGACCCACGGAAGGATGTCTGGGAGGGATGAGCTCACAGTAACTGACTGGTGATGCCCCTTCCTCAGATACAGGTTGGGGTGATCTTTGGGCAAAGGGTAGTGGGTGACTGCCTAAAAGATACCACAGATCAAAGTGGAGTGGATTCAGTGGTGCAGTAGCTAGCTTAAAATCAGACTTCCATAACAACAACAACAAAAACTCAAATGAAGAAAAAAATGAACAAAGGATTTAAATAGACCTTTGTCCAAAGCAGATATTCAAGTGGCCAATGAGCCCATGGAAATAGTCTTAGCATCACTAATCATTAGGGAAAGCAAATCAAAACCACAATGAGATACCATTAGGATGGCTAATATTAAAAAAAACAACAACAACAAAAACAGAAGACAGTAACAAGTGTTGGAGAGGGCGTGGAGAAGCCAGAGCTCTTGTGCTCTGCTGGTGGGAATGTAAAATGGTGCGGCTGCTGTGGAAAATAGTGTGGCGGTTCCTCAAAATAATAAAAATAGGTTATTGTATGATCCAGCAATTCCACTTCTGGGTAAATACTCAAAAGAATTGAAAGAAGGAACAGAGGCTGTACACTCGAGTTTATAACAGCAGTATTCATAAGACCCAAAAGGCAGATGCCACCCAAGTGTCCATGGATGAGTGGATGGATAAGCAAAGTGTGATCCATATACAATGGAATATGATTCAGTTTTTAAAAAGGAAGGAAATTCTTAAAAAAAACAAAGGAGGAAATCTGAAATATGCTATGAAATATGCCACAACATGGATGAAACTTGAGGATTTTTTTTTATGCTAATAAAATAAGCCAGTCACAAAAGGAAAAGTACTGTATGATTATTCTTATATGAGAGACTTTGGACTGTAAAGAAGGCTGAGTGCCAAAGAACTGATGCCTTTGAACCATGGTGCTGTAGAAGACTCTTTGAGAGTCCCTTGGACTGCAAGAAGATCCAACCAGTCCATCTTAAAGGAAATCAGTCCTAAATATTCACTGGAAGGACTGATGCTGAAGCTGAAGCTCCAATACTTTGGCCACCAGATGCAAAGAACTGACTCATTTCAAAAGACCCTGATGCTGGGAAAGATTGAGGGCAGGAGGAGAAGGGGGCGACAGAGGATGAGATGTTTGGATGGCATCACTGACTCGATGGACGTGAGTTTGGGCAAACTCTGGGAGTGGTGATGGACAGGGAGGCCTGGCGTGCTGCAGTCCATGGGGTCTCAAAGAATCGGACGCGATTTGGCAACTGAACAGCAGCAGCGGCAGTTAAGGATGCGGGGCCTGCTTCCCGCTGATCTGTGCCCGCGGAGCCGAGCCCCAGGGGCGTTGCCCGGCCCCCCACAGCTCACAGCGCGAGCTCGGGGGCCACCGTGGTGCACTGAGCACTTGGGAACCTGGACCACCGCCGAGGCCGCCCATGCTGCTCGGGAGCCTCAGTCCCAGGCCTCCCTGGGCACCCGGGAGGCAGCACAGCCAAACCAGACCTCCCGATGTGCTGAGAGAGGGCGAGGGCAAAGCGCCCGGGGTCACAGGAGCAGAGCTGTGCGAGGACCCTGGTCCCGCGCCGCTCTGAGCCCAGAGGCGCGCCGGCTCCACCTCTCCCCGCCCCGCCGGCCCGCATCCAGGCACCCGACGCCTCCCCCGTCCGGCTCCCGCCCTGAGTCTGGGTGGAGCCACTGTGCGTCTCAGACCTTCACGGCTTCCTGTGAGTCCGCGTCTCAGGGGACCGAGCCCCCTTCCCTCTGGGCCTGGGTGACCGTAGGGTCCCCGTCCTTTCCCCGTCTGTCTTTATCCCTGCGGGGGCCCGGGGTGTCCTTCCTTCTTGAGTCCCCGTCCTCAGGCGTGGGGACACGGGGAGACCTCGGTCGTGGCAGCTGAGTCAGAAGTAGAGATATGCGACTCCTCTGGCAGCCCCGGGGCTCCGACTCAGTGCGTCCATCGCCGGGACACAGGTTCGCTCCCTGCTCAGGGAGCTGGGACCCCGCGTGCCCCCGGCAATGGGCCGATCGGCTCTCGGTTCGCCCCCGCCCGTGTTAGAGACGCTCAGTGGTGGTCCTCGTTCAGAGAGAACGAAGTCTCTATTCTTAGAGCCAGGGTAGTTACCTGGGAAAGGGTGCTTTCCAGTTTTTCCTGCTTGCGTCTTTCCGTAGCAGGCGGCTTCCCGGGCCCCAGACCGTTGCTCACCGACTCGCCCCCCAGCCCCGGGGCGGCTTCTGGGCCTCCTGCTTCTCTGCACCCCCTCCGCCCCAGTTCCACCCCGTCAGACGGTGACCGGGAGGCCGTCCTGACTGCGGCTCTGAGGGTGGCGCTGAAGGGCATGGCTCCCATCGCGAGCATGTCACTCGCAGGCCCAGAGCGGCTCTCCCAGGCCTGGGCGGCCTGGTGCACACGTGTTCTCAACCAGCCCGTCCCGGGCACTTCCAGCTGAGGTTCCAGGACCCTAATCGGAGTTGAGATTAGTAGCTAAAGTGGGAGCAAAAAATGAGCCAAACCGGGGTTTCTCAGGGTGATTTATTGCCGCTAAATATGTCAGTTGTTTGTTTGTTCTAAAAATATCGCTAGGAGGATGGGGGAGTATCCAGATTGTTGACACTTCGACCTAAAGGCGCAGCAGAGTGTAACTGATACGGGGCCCAGCGGGAGGCCCTGCCCGTCCAGAGAGGAGGCCCGGCGGCAGTCCTTGGCCTGCGCTCGGGGTGGGCGTGCCTGTAAAGCCAGGCGTCTACCCGCGGGGCTAGCTGGCTTTGGCCGAACAGACGCGGTGCCCGTGCTCCCGGAGCCAGCAGCTCGGGGAGCCCTGGTGGGGGAGCCCTGGTTGGGGAGCCCCCACACCTGCCAACACCCTATGCGGGCTCTCCTTCCCCGGCCGCCGCGGGCCCTGAGCATGGTTGCATTTCCAGAACTTCCTCAGTGGTAGAGGCTCCCAGAGAAGGTGGCCAATGAGCCGCCTGGGCCAGCCGCTCATTTCTAGCCACGATCTTCAAACCTCCCTTTGGTGGTTCTGTTAGCCAGCTGAGCAGGAGTCGGCGTGTGCTCTGGGGTTTCTAAAGGACACCAGGCGCTCTGACGACCTTGCAGACCAGGGTGTCCCTCCGGTAGCCATGGGCAGACTTCTGTTAGCAGAGTCCCTGTAAGTGAATGCACATCTCAGGAATGTCTGGATTTGATTAGCTTTGGGGTGGGCAGGCATGACTCCAAAGAGACCTTGAAGCCAGCTCCTGTTTACTTGCCTGGTTCAGGAAGACATTTGAGTTTTCCAGCCCTGAGGCAGACGCCCTGGGCAGTCGCGATGATCCAGCGCTCTGCAGACTCAGGCGCCCTTTCTGTGGCTGACGACGTGAGCGGTGCCTGGCTCGGTACACTGGTCCTCACTGGCCATGCTCAGCAAGGACCTTGTTGTTCTTAGTGGTTCAGTCGTGTCTGACTCTTGCGACCCCATGGACTGTAGCCCGCCAGGCTCCTCTGTCCATGGGGTTCTCCAGGCACGAGTCCTGGAGTGGGCTGCACTGTGGCCCGCCAGGCTCCTCTGTCCATGGGGTTCTCCAGGCACGAGTCCTGGAGTGGGGTGCACTGTGGCCCGCCAGGCTCCTCTGTCCATGGGGTTCTCCAGGCACGAGTCCTGGAGTGGGCTGCACTGTCCTATACCACAGCCACCAGAAACTCACCCAGGGAATCTCTCTAAAAGGAAAGGAAGGTTCAAGACCACAGGTGGGGGGTGCCCTTCATTTATGAGCTTAATGTAAGTGATTGATTAGAATGGCCACTGAATTCAAGAATAAAATACCTTCAAAATTCTTACTGGAATGAAATAAACACAGAATTGCCTAAGTGTAGGGACTATGGGAAGTGTTTTCCTGGAGGTCTTTAAAAGAAAAATCAGACCATTGGAAGTAAAAATGGAGAGTTATGAAGTAGAGTGGTGCTTTTTGAACTTAAATTTGCACACAAATCACCTAGGAATCTTGTTACATGAAGATTCTAATCCATCGGGTCTCGTTCTAATCCGTTAGAACAAGATTCTAACCCAATCTTGTTACATGAAGATGCTACAGACAGACTCCTCTGTCCACGGGATTCTCCAGGCACGAATACTGGAGTGGGTTGCCATTCCTTCTCCACAGGATCTTCCCAATCCAGGGATCAAGCCTAGGTCTTCTTGATTGCAGGCAGGTTCTTTACTGTCTGAGCCACCAGAGAAACCCTGGGTCTAGAGTGGGTGGATTTTCTGCATTTCTCACGGGTTCCCAGGGAATGCACAAGGTACCTGCCCTGACCACATTCTTGAGTAGCAAAGCATTCACTGCAGGACTCTCACGGTCTTTCCCAGGTTTGGGTTAACTGGAAAAAGATATATATATTTTTTTTTTTTCTTTTTCTAATGAGTTGATGAACAGATGTCAGTACAGCAATTAGGAGGGCCAGATGATGAAGGAGACTGTGTGTTTCCTGTGATAGCTGAGCAGACAGATCGTTCATTCAGATGATGTTTGTTGGTCGATCTCCATGAGTGATTTGTTCCCCAAGCAGTGCTATGGGAGCCGTCACGTGACTGGTGCCAAACCCTCCTCCTTCCACCTGTCCTCAGAGGGTCCTCGGGGTCCCGGAGCGTCAGCCCTGGGCTTGCACAGCTGTATGCCGCCATTGCAGGCACGCCCGGGGGTGGCTGAGCCCATGGAGATGCGTCAGGCCAGGTGGCCCGGTGACCAGTCCCGGCCCCGCTCCCCCTAGCGACGGTGACTCAGCCCGGATTAGAGGCTACGTTTTGCAAAGAACACCCCCTCCCTGGATCAGCCTGCTGTGGAAATCTAGCGGGAGAGCCAGGGCTCCGAGACCAGCAGGCCGTCAGAAATGCAGGTGAGGAGGAGTCGAGATGGATTTCCTTCACCAAAGCCAGCCTGGAACCTGAGGCCAGCCGCTCGCCCCGGTGTTGGAGGGCTGGTCAGCGGTGTCTAATGACTGCCCGTCCGTGACCGGCGAGGGGCCCGCTCAGCGCTCTCGGACTCGGTCCCGCTGACTCACTGGCGTCGGGTTTCCGCCTTCCTCCGCCTCACCGCGTGCTCCGGGCGCCTCCCTCGGCTCCTCTCCCCTTCTGCTCCGTGGTTGCCCAGCCGTCTTCCCAACCTCACACTGCGTCTCAGCGGGCCTGCCTCCTCCTGCCCCTGCCCGCTGTGCTGTCTCTTCCACCCGGTGACGCTCCCCACAGGTGTTCTGCAGCCAGTCCACGCCAGCCGTCTCTCAGCCCCCGGAAGAGAGATGGGGGCCGCGTTCGAGGTCCCTGTGGCCACTGCCCTGCTTGGGCAAACACCACAGGCATTTTCTGCACAGCTGTTTTGCATCCCGGCAGACATTCAGCAGCTAAACAAAGACAGGTCCCTGGCAGGCCTAGCCCAAGCGCTGCAAACACAGATCAGCACAAAATACCAGACGTTCCGGCTTCCCGGGATGTTCTTTCTGAATCAGCTGCCTTGACAACAGCGTTTACGGATCTGATTAGTGAGGGTTTGTTTATTAACATGTGTGTTTCCTCCTTGATGCAATTCATGAGTGCGTTTTTTATGCTGTAAGATTGGAGGGAATGTATTACTATAGTATTTCTCTAAACTTTCCTAATTTATTGTCATTGACAGTTCATCAGAAAGCTTGGTGAGGCATACTAGATTTCAGAATTTAGCAATATCTCCTCTTCTGTCTTTTTCTCAGGTCCCAGCCTTATATCCCAGACTCCAGACCCCATTCTTTGAGCACATGGGGACGATCCTGCCTTGGCTTGAGATGGTCCATCTGCCTGCCTGGAAGGCCTCTCCCCAGAGCCCGTCCTACCCTAACTAGAAAAGTCCCTCTCAGTTGTCCTCCATGGCCCCCCAGGAAGACCCTGTCTCCTTCCTTTTGCGCTGCCAGATAACCTTGTCCTTATGTCTATCTGGGTTTATCACGTATCCTGTGTATAGACCGCTAGACTGTGAGCTTTTGGTGAGGGGAGAAATACCGCATCTTACTCCTCTTTGTGGCCTCAAGGGCATATTAGGCACTTTTTAAAATGACAAAAAGATGAACAAATTCATTATCAGGCACATTGACAACTGCATAGATCTGTTGTTCAGTTGCTCAGTCATGTCCAACTCGCCGTGACTCCATGGGCTGCAGCACGCGGGCTTCTCTGTCTTTCACTATCTCTTGGAGTTTACTCTACTTCATATCCACTGAGTCGATGATGCCATCCAACCATCTCATCCTCTGTCTCGCCCGCCCCCCCCTTCCTCCTGTCTTCAATCTTTCTCAGCATCAGGGTCTTTTCCAATGAGTCACTCCTTCACATCAGGTGGCCAAAGTATTGGAGCTTCAGCTTCAGCATCAGTCCTTCAGCATCAGTGAATATTCAGGACTGATCTCCTTTAGGATGAACTGGTTGGATCTCCTGGCAGTCCAAGGGACTCTCAAGAGTCTTCTCCAACACCACAGTTCGAAAGCATCAATCCTTTGGCGCTCAGCCATCTTTATGGTGAACTCTCACATCCATACATGACTACTGGAGAAGCCGTAGCATTGACTATATGAACCTTTGTCAGCAAAGTGATGGCTTTTTAATACGCTGTCTATGTTCATGAGTAAACAGATGAAAAGAAATATGCAAATGAGATGAGGACGAAGCTAGTTGCTGCCTGGGGAGGGGCAGATCAGAAATGTCAGACAGAGGGACTTGCACGGGTCATTGGGAGGGTCATTGGGGAGGAGACCTCCAGGTGGGCAGAGAACACAGGCAGGGAGGTAGGACGGCCTCTGAGGGGTCCTGTCTGGGACTCCTGGGGGTGCGGCCCAGGGTAAAGCCAAACCAGAGGGACGTGCTGGAGGTAGGGTGTCCAGGGAGTGAGAAAATCTTCCTGGGGGTGAGATTGGAGATTAAACTGGGCCCTGGTACATTGCCCAAAGTGCCCGATGAGAACTCACGACGCCACAGACCCCAGAGCTTCACCAGGGGCCCACATCTTCTCTCTGAGCTCTACACTAAGCCAGGCAATTATTTTGAGAGTTACTCTGGGATTCTCAAAAAATTCCAAAAATAGGGTAAAATATTATTGCTATTGGTTCTAATGAAAAGTAAAACCCTGATTAACTGTGTCCATCAAGTATCTAGAGTTTTATATGCACCTGACTTTTGAGGGAAGAAGCAAGTCACAAAAAGCAAATGTAATCATTTTATTCAGAATCACATATGACGTATCCTAGGAACAAAACCTCAGCAGCCCCAACTCCTCTTTTCCTGCAGCCCTGCCCAAATTTCAGGGCCTCCTGAGTTGGGAAGATCCCCTAGAGAAGGAAATGGCAACCCACTCCAATATTCTTGCCTAGAGAATCCCATGTACAGAGGAGCCTGGAGAGCTACAGTCCAGGGGGGTCACAGACAGTTGGACATAACTGAGCGACTAACACACACACATACAATCTGTGCCTAAGTCAGAAGTCTCACCTAATCTTTGTGGCAAGCAAGTCTTTTTTTTACTGATTGGACTATATATTCTCTGAGGGCAAGGAACTGTATTTTATGCCTCTTTCTCTTCCACACAGTATCTAACGGAGATCTTTGCAGATTTTGTCTCCATATGCGTGCTCAGTCGGGTCTGATTCTTTGTTAGCCTATGGAATGTAGCCCACCAGGCTCCTCTGTCCAGGAGATTCTCCAGGCAAAAATACAGGAGTAGGTTGCCATTTCTTCCTCCCGGGGCGCTTCCTGACCCAGGGATCAAACCCATGCCTCCTGTGTCTCCTGCATGGTAGGTGGATTCTTTACCACTTGCACATTTTAGGGTTTTAAATATTTAACAGTGAATTAGAAAATGCTACATATCTTCATTAGCGTTGTAGTGTGTTTAGAATATTTTAAGTCTTTCTCACGTTTCTTGTCCTGCACTTTGGAGTCAAGTGGGTTTGGGTTTACATTTCTGTTCTGCCAGGAACCGGCTGTGTGAACTCAGGCGGAAGACTTAGCTTTCGGCCTCACTTGCAGAGATGTCGTAAGAATCTCTGATCACATGTTTACAGCGTCTGGCAGCCACTGTAGTTATTGTTATTATTTCACTTGTCTTGAAAGCAGAAGCTTCCTGGCTTATAGCTCATTATTCCACAGCAGAGAGCTCTTGTATTTTCTGGAATTGCATTTCCATTTGGGAGTTTTAGCTTCTGTTTATTTAAGGCTGGCTTCAGTGGTTGGGGGGCAAGGAGGTTTGACCTGAACCTTGAAAGCTAAGTAGAGAAGGCTTTAAAAGTAGAAATGGGTGGAAAAGCAGTTCCAGACAGAAGGAACAGCCCGCGCACAGACTCAGGGGCGCGAGGAGGGTGACCATGAAGGAAGGCGACCCTGACTAGGATAGGGGTGCGCCTGGTGGGCGGAGCACATGGGCAGGAGCCAGGCCCTCAGCGGCATTGCTCGAGATGCTAGGTTTGGGCTCCAGGAACATCGTCAGATGGATATTGTAGGGAAGTTCTAGTCTTCATTAATTTCCTGTAAGGATTCGAGGAGTCTCTGAACAAAAAGTTTTAAAATTAGATTAATGGACTTTGAGCCAGCTGTAGGGAACAGGAAAAGACCATTTTCCCAGCACGTGACATCTGACTGCACTTAGAGCAACACCTCGCTTGGCCGTGTTGGCCCCGGGGGTGTGTGTAGCCGTCTACCCGCTGCCGCCTCCATTGCATCGACAGGTCGGCACGCTGAGACAGCCGCGGCTGGTCGGTCCCGGGATTTCTGCCTCAGGGTCTCCTCCGTAGGTAGGCTCTGCGGCCTCTTGGGACATCAACTGCGGCCGGTGAACGCCAGACGCTGTGTGTATCGTCGAGTCTGTCCTAATGGAGCGTGCCCCAGCCAGGCATTCGCAACAGTCCTGAGATGCGCGAGCGGGAATCGGTGAAAGGGTGTCAGGCATCCCGGGGTCTGTTCTGGCTTTGTTCCCCGCGTCACCAGCCAGGCCTGGGGCCGGTCTCTGAGGCCAGGCCTCTGCCCCCGCTTCTGCCTGCCTTCAAGGCCGGGCCAGACTCAGGGGTCCCGGAGGTCTGCCATCGTGCAGGACACGCCTGACGGTGGGCGAGCAGCTCTGCCCTCCCAGCCCTGTCCCCAGCCCCCCTGTCCCCCAGCCCCCCTGTCCCCAGCCCCCTATCCTCAGCCCCCCTATCCTCAGTCCCCCTGTCCCCAGCCCCATCCCCCAGCTCCTCTGTCCCCAGCCCTGTCCCCAGCCCCCCTGTCCCCCAGCCCCCCTGTCCCCCAGCCCTGTCCCCAGCCCCCACCCCCGTCCCCAGGTCCCTGTCCTCAGCCTCCCCATCGCGCTGCTCTCCTTTCGCTCCACGTCCAGCGCCTTTCCCATCTCTTGGGCTCAGCAGTTGTACTATTGTTCTTGCTGTCAGGTTCTCTGAAATCCAGCCCACACCTTTTCAACTCCACATCCTGAGTCAAGTGTTTGAAAGCTGTTATTTCATGTTAATTAGAAGTTCTTTTTCCGCCAAGAAGCCTTGCACAGAACTGCTCTCCCAAGCTGCAGCCTAGAGACGAGGCTCTGGCGTCCTGTCCAGTTCCAGGAGCCGTGATAACTGCTCTCAGAGCCCCAGCTGCCTGCTGGGCGGGGAAACTTCCCCCTCACCTCCTGGCCCCCGTAGGCAGGCCTGCTTCGAGCCTGGCTCAGTCAGAGGACCTGGGGGCCTCCAAGAACCCACCGTGGTCCTGGTGGGGTGGCCCATTGGCTCGAATGGCTTGGTGCCCAACCATCACCCGTGAGGTCTCTGGCATCCAAGCAGGTCTCCACCACACGCTGACAGGTGACTGCTCAGCAGCCCTGCTTCCTCTGTAACACGCCTCCCAGGTGACCTATGTTTGCTGGAAGACTTTGCTGGAAACGTGGGCTTCCCTGGTGGCTCAGTGCTAAAGAATCTGTCTGCAACGTGGGAGACCAGGATTCCATCCCTGGGTTAGGAAGATCCACTGGAGGAGGGAATGGCAACCACTCCAGTCTTCTTGCCTGGAGAACCCCATGGATGGAGGAGCCTGGTGGGCCACAGTCCA
Source organism: Bubalus bubalis (assembly GCF_019923935.1). Taxonomy (NCBI): domain Eukaryota; kingdom Metazoa; phylum Chordata; class Mammalia; order Artiodactyla; family Bovidae; genus Bubalus; species Bubalus bubalis. The sequence continues at coordinate 1,060,883 of NC_059167.1, forward strand.
TGGGGTTGCAAAGAGTCAGACACGACTGACTCACGTTTTCACTTTCACTTTTAACACTTTCTGGAGAAAAAGTACTCCCACTACCTTCTAGACTCATGAAGATATTCATGAGTCAACATCTGCCTCCTTAAAAACCCCTCAGGACACCTGAGGAGCTGCTGTTCCCTGCAGGCAGTCCTGGAAAGGCCTCCGGGAACGTCACTTCTTGAGGTGTTTTTGAGCCAAAGCCAAGCCCTGTCTCCATCTGGCCTCACTCTCTCTGCCCGCCGCTGGTTGGCCAGGCCCTGCCGCCTGCATTCCTTGGCCTGTGGTTCTTACCGCCCCCCCTCTGGCTTCTACAGCCCCAGGCTTGAGGGGGCCACAGCCCTGACCCCTGGGGGCCGCCAGCGCCTGCTCAGGCATCCAGAGTCCATTCGGAGGGAAGGGATGGTGCCGAGCCATCCCGAGATCGGGTGGCGCCTCTCAGGACCAGCCTATTCCAGCTCTCATAGGGGAAAAGAGACTGTCCACCTCAGAAGTGCCTGCCTTCAGATGAGTGGTCCATAGTGAGGAATTCTCCTATAGGTTTCAATCACTAGAAACGTTTTTCTTTATCTTCCGTGGTTTAGAGAGAAAATGCTGATTTGAAGCTTGTCGACCTTATGGTGCTAAGCACTGTGGATGGGAAGCCAGAGAGAGATACTGGGGTTTCTTGTTGAAGGGAGATGAACAGCACCGACCGAGAAGGGTCCTTACACAGGCGACACGGTGATGCTCTGTGCAGGGCCGAGCGAGGGCACACAGAGGCTTCAACAAGCAGGAGCGCCTCCCTGTCTTTGTCTTCTTTTTATTAACAACAAACACCACCTCACAAGGACTCCCTGGTGGCGCTAGTGGTAAAGACCCCACCTGCCAACGCAGGAGACGCAAGAGGCGCAGGTTTGATCCGTGGATAGGGAAGATCTCCTGGAGGAGGAGATGGCAACGCACTCCAGGATTCTTGCCTGGAGAATCCCATGGACCGGGGAGCCTGGTGGGCTACAGTCCACGGGGTCGCAAAGAGTCGGACACGACTGAAGTGACTCAGCACGCCTGTGGTGCACACGGAGTAAAGATAAAGGTGTGATTAAGTGGTATCTGTGGGAGACTTGTTTGATGAGATGGGGTTTTGCTGAATTTAGGAGGAACCAAGGAGAGACTTGGATTAGTAGAGATTAAGATTGAGAACATGGCAAGTACTCTTAGAGTTATGATAAAAACACAGACTTTGGTGAATTACATGGGGCTTCCTCAGCAGTAAAAGAACCCGCCAGCAGTGCAGGAGACATGGATTCAATCCCTGGCTTGGAAAGACCTCTTGGAGGAGGAAATGGCAACCCACTCAAGTATTCTTGCCTGGAGAACCCCATGGAGAGAGGAGCCTGGCGGGCTACAGTCCATCAGCAGACACGGCTGAGCACACGCATGCTCTCTGCAGTGAATTACGCTGGTGGGAGTAAAGAGCCCAGCAGAAAACATGGCACCAGGTGGGACGGTGGCATACGTGGTGGCCTGCGGGCAGAGTCTTAAAGGCCTCGGTAAGGAATTTTGACTTATCATTACAGGCGGTAAGGAGTTACTGTAGTTTCTTGAGCTGGGAATGGGAATGATTTTTAGATGCGATTTCTTTATATATGATTTCTCAGAGCCGGGAAAGTGAGAGGATAGCGCGACCATCAGGACGGAATCTGGGCTCAGGCTGGGGCTTCACAAGGACAATGGCGATGAGCCCAGGGACCAAGGTGCTGATGCCAGAGGGAATCAGCAGACTGTGCACGCAGAGGAACTCGGAGAGGCCAGGGAAGTGGGAAGGGGCTCCGCTGAGTGCCCTGGCAGTCTGGGCGGAGCCATGGGTAGTGCCAAAAAGGGGGAGAGAGAGTCAGTGATTGTGAGTGACTTGGTGAAGTCCTTGCCCCTTCAGAGTGGGGCTGGAGCAGATCACAGAAGGGAAGGCCTTACCCAGGCCCCGCTTTTCATGAGCCCTTGGTCCAAGCTGTCATCTCCTTCATGCGATGACGATCACTGTGTAAATTACTGATAGGTATTTATATCAACAAGTCACATCACGTGGAGTTTTGTAAATAAATCAAAATTCACTTTTGATGGATTTTTGAGGTTTTGCAGATAAGTTGGTTGTGCTCTAAAAAGTGCCCTCTTCCTAAAATCTCTCTGTCCTGAATGAAATTACCATGCAGATGCTTTTCACCTGACCACCCGTGGCAGAGCTCTGCCGACATCGCCCTGGCAGTGAGAGCCGGGCAAAGCCGGATCCTGCCCCGCGAGCTCTGCAGTCCCTGGCCGCCGCGCTTCCCTCGGGTCCAGCCTTTGGACGCCCCCTCCTGTAGGGTGGCCATAGAGTCCCTTCCGGTTTCTTAGGGAAAGGCCGAACGGACTCTGTGGCCCCCCAGCAGGGTTCCGCAGAGCTCCCGGCCACCCATGCCATCCTGCCGGGCTCCGGCCTGAGCTGTGTCCTCCCCTCTGTCTCCCCTTGCAGACTGCTGTTTTCCAAAGTGAAGCTGGAGTCCCTTTCCCGGGGCCCGGACGAGGCGCTCCTCACGTGTAAGCACATGTTACAGATCTGGAAATCCTGCTACAACCTGACCAACCCCAGGTAAGAGACCAGGCGTGCGTCGTGCGGGCATCGCGTGGCCTCCGCCGCTCCGCCGTCCCCGCCCGGCGTCTAGCGGGAAGGGCTCTCCACCCCCGTGCACCCCGAGCCCCCGCAGTGGAGCCTCACGCTCCATCTTTAAGGGCATTTTCTCCTGGCGTCTGATGAATCCGCCAAGTCATGGGTTTCTTATGCTTTTGCCGCCACAGTGGCCCACTAGGCTCAATTCCGATTAGTCTCCTGATTTCGCTCAACCAGCCATTTACATAATTCCTTTGAAGAGTCTTACCATCTTGCTAGTGATTTGTGGATAGACTAGTCAGTTATATATTCCAGATGGTGTTCTCACGGTAATATTTAAAAGACCTGAGTGGATAACAGGCTGCATCCTACCAGAAGAGTGGAAATTGCTATTGGGGTGATAAAGTGTAATTTTCAAGAAGCTAAAATCATGACTCAAATATACAGGAAGCATTTATCAAAGGTTTTATTTATCTCATTAACTAATGAAGGAAGCAATAAACTGTTAAGACTGATTCAAAGAAGAATTTGAAAACTAGATATGCTGAAATGAATTTGCAAATAAATATAAAAACAATAATATCCTATAAAACAATGAAATGTATTGCTTGGGGTTACCTTCTCTAAAGACACTGATTGTGTCTCAACCAGACAAAATTGGTAGGTTTTCCACCAGCAACTCTGCCCCCCAGAGCTGTGAAACAGCCCGGCCAGTCTTGGTCAGTCAAGGCCCCATGCCGCACAGGCAGATTCTGTGCGGAAGGTCCGCTAGGCAGCCCACCAGTCCTCTCCCAGAACGTCCCTGAAAAGCATCATCTTCAAGTCTTGGGCAGTTGTTCCCAGCAAATGTCTAGATTACAGAGTGTGCCCAGACCTGTAAAGGAAGTGATTTAAGGAAAAGGGGACCTGGTGATTCAGGTGAATTCAGACAGCCACTCACACAGAATATGTTCAGGTTCGCAGCAGGATGTATGGCTAGCCTGCCTTCTACTCTCAAGAGTCAGGAGTCTGAAGCGTGTAAGTCACGGATGTGTTCGGGGTCTGGCCCAGCCTCCGGGAGGCCGGCGGGGGGAGGGTGTGTGGGCTTAGGCGGGGCTTCCACAAGGACAGTGGTGAGACCAGGGCCAGGCGACATCAGGAGAGTCTGGGGTGACTCCAAGGGAGCGAGAAAGGGAGCCGGGCTAAGCTTCATGCTCCGAAGGGCTGGCGGAGCGCACAGCCGCTGGTGTGACAGGAACAGGGAAGGGGTGGTCGGTAACTGGGGAGCGTTAGTCAGGTCTAGACCCTGCAGAGCAGGGCTGAGAAGGTGAAGGAGGAGAGGCCTTAGCCCAGGCCGTCTCATGAGCCCCTGGTGCAGGCGGGGAGGCCGCCCCAGCCATCTGCCCTTGATGGGAAGACACCCAGAGACTGGCCTCCTCCCTTCTGTGGCTGTGTTCTGGAGATAAAGATCATCCTAATGTTTAGAGAAGGCCGCCTTCTCAGTCTGTAGGCAGTAATGGGAAACGTCCGCATTTCTGTCCCCAAAACCCCCCTCCCGGTCTCCCAGCAGCAGCAGGATTCGGGGTGGGGAGGGTCTTTGCCACAAGCCGACACTGCGGAGCCGGCTGCTTCCCACTGGAGCTCATGCCTTTGTCTGTGCCCCCCGAGAAATGAGGAAAGAAATCCACCAGCTCTCGCGTTGCCAATTTTCCCTCCGTTCTCCACACCTCTCCCACCTCCCCACATTTCCTCCCACATAGCAACCAAGAATATTGAATGTGAGGAGAGAAAAAAAAAATAGCAGAATCGGAAAGCTCTTTAAAAATACTTCACCAAATGCCTGGGCTGTGTGCATGGATCTTCGGGGCGGTGCAGGGTGGAGCCTGGCAGGGGGCAGAGAGGATGGGGCCGGAGGGCGGGGGTGCCTCGGGGGAGGGGCGGCAGGTCTTCCTGTGGCTCTTCTAACTGTATTTTCTCTGGGATAGAAATAAAGCGTTTCTCCTGTGGCCCTCCCCCCTGTGCAGCTTTAGACGCCCTCCCCGCGCACATGGCCCTGGCACAGAGAGGGGCACAGTGTGGGGGTGGGGGGACCTCGGGAGGGACAGTGCCCTCTGGGCCCAGCAGCCCCTAGTTGGGTCACACAGGGTTCTAGAAAAGGCCAGAGGCACATGAGCAGGTGGGTGAGAAGCAGCCCTGCCTGGGAAGCAGAAAGCCCCCTGGCTGGAGGAGGCTGGCTTCCGGCTGCAGAAGGTCCTCGCTGACTTGGGGCTCAGGCGCCCCTGTGTCTCAGGGGTCTCAGGGGGAGGTCTTTGCTCACCCTTGGGATCTCCCCCCGGCACCCACCCCCTACAAACCCCCCGCCCCGGGGGCTGGCACTGGCTCCAGAGCAGGGAACACGGGCGCAGAGGAGGACCCTGGGGCATCACAGGGCCAGACTGAGGCCGGACCTCGCCAAGTGTTCTCTGCAACCCTCCCCTCCTCTTAACTCTGGCTTGAGGGAGAGCCACACCCCCAGCTCAGGCCACATCTCCTGTGAGCGCAGGGTGTGGGGCGTTCTCCTGGGTGTGCGCATGGCAAAGTGCTGGTCACTGCAGAAACCTGGGTGGACTTCCTGAGGCCTGCAAGGTTGCGCTTGTCTTTGGGACAGAAACCCACCTCACAGTCTGCCTCCTCTCTTGGGGAAGGGCACAGCTCCGGCTGTTCTTGCAAGTGCTGACCTGGCCACTCAAGACCGTGTGACTTCTGCCAGAGCCTCGCCAGACGGTCCAGCAGCCTCCCGGCGTGGAAGCACTTCCCCATCTCTATGCCACCGGGCCAGGCAGTTTATACGTTCTTCTCAAGCCCTGTCTCAGCCTTGCAAGACGGCTACTGTTCATTCCACTTTATAGAGAATAAAAGTGAAGCTACGTGAGGTTACAGATCTTGCCCTAGTTTTCTCAGCTAAACAACTAGTACATCTTTGATTCAAACCCCGGTCTGCTGAACATCAAGGCTCTCCCCACCGCCTATGCACCTCTCTAAGTCGACAGCTGGCTTCTTTGCCTTTGGTTTCTTGTTATTAACCACTCTTCTCCCTCTTGTCACCACCACTTGGACCATTACATGATTGGAAGAAAACTTTTTCTTCCTAAGTCCCATTTCAATCACATTCAGTTCAGTTCAGTTCAGTCGCTCAGTCATGTCCGACTCTTTGCGACCCCATGAATCGCAGCACGCCAGGCCTCCCTGTCCATCACCAACTCCCGGAGTTCACCCAAACTCACGTCCAATGAGTCAGTGATGCCATCCAGCCATCTCATCCTCTGCCGTGCCCTTCTCCTCCTGCCCCCAATCCCTCCCAGCATCAGGGTCTTTTCCAATGAGTCAACTCTTCACATGAGGTGGCCAAAGTACTGGAGCTTCAGCTCCAGCATCATTCCTTCCAAAGAAATCCCAGGGCTGATCTCCTTCAGAATGGACTGGTTGGATCTCCTTGCAGTCCAAGGGACTCTTCTCCAACACCACAGTTCAAAAGCATCAATTCTTTGGTGCTCAGCTTTCTTCACAGTCCAACTCTCACATCCATACATGACCACTGGAAAAACCATAGCCTTGACTAGATGGACCTTTGTTGGCAAAGTAATGTCTCTGCTTTTGAATATGCTATCTAGGTTGGTCATAACTTTCCTTTCAAGGAGTAAGCATCTTTTAATTTCATGGCTGCAATCACCATCGGCAGTGATTTTGGAGCCCAGAAAAATAAAGTCTGACACTGTTCCCACTGTTTCCCCATCTATTTGCCATGAAATGATGGGACCAGATGCCATGATCTTCATTTTCTGAATGTTGAGCTTTAAGCCAACTTTTTCACTCTCCTCTTTCACTTTCATCAAGAGGCTTTTAGTTCCTCTTGACTTTCTGCCATAAGGGTGGTGTCATCTGCATATCTGAGGTTATTGATATTTCTCCCGGCAATCTTGATTCCAACTTGTGCTTCTTCCAGTCCAGCGTTTCTCATGATGTACTCTGCATAGAAGTTAAATAAGCAGGGTGACAATATACAGCCTTGACATACTCCTTTTCCTATTTGGAACCAGTCTGTTGTTCCATGTCCAGTTCTAATTGTTGCTTCCTGACCTGCATATAGGTTTCTCAAGAGGCAGGTCAGGTGGTCTGGTATTCCCATCTCTTGAAGAATTTTCCACAGTTTATTGTGATCCACACAGTCAAAGGCTTTGGCATAGTCAATAAAGCAGAAATAGATGTTTTTCTGGAACTCTCTTGCTTTTTCCATGATCCAGCGGATGTTGGCAATTTGATCTCTGGTTCCTCTGCCTTTTCTAAAACCAGCTTGAACATCTGGAAGTTCATGGTTCACATATTGCTGAAGGCTGGCTTGGAGAATTGTGAGCATTACTTTACTAGCGTGTGAGATGAATGCAATTGTGCGGTAGTTTGAGCATTCTTTGGCATTGTCTTTCTGTGGGATTGGAATGAAAACTGACCTTTTCCAGTCCTGTGGCCACTGCTGAGTTTTCCAAGAGTATTGAGTGCAGCACTTTCACAGCATTGTCTTCCAGGATTTGAAATAGCTCAACTGGAATTCCATCACCTCCACTAGCTTTGTTTGTAGTGGTGCTTCCTGAGGCCCACTTGACTTCGCATTCCAGGATGTCTGGCTCTAGGTGAGTGATCACACCATGGTGGTTATCTGGGTCATGAAGCTCTTTTCTGTGTATTCTTGCCTCCTCTCCTTAATGCTGACAGTCACCAGTGTTTTGGAGGAGCTTTTCTTTTTGCAAAGTGCGCTCTCATGCATCTTCAGAGCAGCCCCAGAAAACGGGCAGATGTTGTATTCCGTCAGACCCTTTTTACTGGTGAGAAAGCTGAGTTTGGGGGTGAAGGGAACTTGCCTCGTTTGTGTGATCCTGTCTGAAGACACCTGGGAAATGCTCCAGTTCCCTCTCTAAGGCCCTCTGTTACATCCAGTATTTATCGTGTACCTGGCACTATCTCAGAGCCAGGAAGCAACAAAGCTGTGATGAACTCTAGTATTCCGACTCCCAGCCCCCCACCAGCTTTCCTCTTGCTGTTAGAGAATTTCCAAGAGAAGTTTCCCGTTTCCAGAACAGCTTAACCATCAGGAGAGTTTACTCTGGATTTTCAGTCGTGATTTAGGGGAATAGGAGCTACCGGACATGTACGTCTCCACGTGTGGGTCTCTGCAGCTCACGGGCAGTGGATTTGAGGCTCCTTCCGGTTTTCTTTCCCTAAACCTTCTACTGACACCATTGCCGGGAATGGTTTTCCTTCCTTTCTGCCAGCCTCCTTGGGAGGGGGTCCTGGCACCTAAGAGCAAGCCAGAGCGGAGCGGAGGTGATGGGGCTATCAGGGGAGGTGGTCCGTAGAGGAGCCCAAGCAGATGTGTCCCAGAGAGAGGAGGGCTCACGGGGGGACAGGCCACAGTGAGAGCACTAAGCAACCTCGAGGGCCGGCCAGGCCTCCGCGGCCCCTTCTCCCTCCTCCTGTGGATCACGGTGAAGGCAGAGTCTGCAACATGTAAGCCAAGAACTGAAACCTGCTTAAAGCATCCAGTGGGATTCTCAGTCACTAAGTCAGGGTGGAAACAAAAGCGTCTCTGTTCAGACTAGTTACTGTTGCTTATATACCGTGGAGATAAAGGAAGGAATATACCGTACATAGTTTCTCAGCTGGTGGGAGAGAAACAGGTCAACAGGTCCTGTGTCCTTACTGGGTGATCTTCGTAAGTCAAGATTTTGTCTTAGTTGGGGTTTCTAGCACCTGGGGTCGGAGGCCCTTAGCTCAGCTTCCCCAGCCTGCCGTCATGTGGTACTTATAAGGACCCCTGGGGTGTGTGCCCGGGAGTCGGAACTCTTCTGAATGCTCTGTCTCCATGACCTCAGTTCAGCCTGACTCATGCGTATGTAGGAAGACAATCTTCATCCTCATCTCACAGGGAAGTCACTGAAGCACACAGGAAGTGGCCTTGCTCAGAGTGACCTACCATCAGGGACAGATGTAGGAAGGAACCCAGACTCCTGGCCTGGCTGGGTTCCAGGACGCAACATGGCACGCAGCAGCCAGCCCTGTGCTCTGAAGCTTGGTGCGGTGGGAAGCCTGGAACGGACAGTCCCACCCTCTTACCAAGGTCCAATTCACTGAAAACCTAGGCACATCCTTCCTCTGCAATTCCAGCACCTCACTGTGTGTCCTGAAATCCCCAGGGTGATGAAAAATATCACTATATTTTGGGAGCATATCTTCCCAAAACTCCTAGGTGGGGACCTATTGCAACATTCAGATGATTAACTCTTTGTCAAATTTTTATAGTATTTTTGTAATATTTGTATTAAAAATACATACCTGAACAGAACAATGCTAGAAACATTCAGTTGGTAATGTGATTAATGCAGATTTGCACAGACTTTCATGCTGTCTTCTGCTCAGAGACATTTATTGTTTCTCAGACATGGAAATAACTAATAGAATAGTTTCAAAAAAAGATGTATCCAGTGATGTCATAAGTATAGGCTGACAGTCTGTACTGAAGCAAGTTTCCTTCTGTTTCCTGTGGGTTTCTCTAACTACATCACTGGACATGGAAATTACAGCCTGCAAACCATATTAAGTTTCATAGAAAATCTTGTTTGTACCACTTTTAGCAACAGCTGCAGAGAGGAAGGAAATCGTGTCCCTTTATTGTAGAAGTTGAATTTCTTGACAACAACAACTAAAAAAATCACCCATAGAGCCCCCAGATTTTAAAATAAATGGATTGAAAGAAAAGCATTAGACTCAAACCTCAAGAGACAAATATGCATCTTTGATAGAGTATTGTGATGGAGGAAAAAGAAGAAGGCAGTTGTTTTCATTGTTTTTGCTTACAGGCTTCTGCAATTAGAGGGGGGAGCAGTGTGAGCTAAGATCTGTGAATGAATGGCCTGTGTGGTCTCCCCATGACTCACCTGAGGAGTGGCCAGTCCCGTTCTGCAGGAGCAGCCTTCGGGGCTCGGTGCGGGACGCTGGCTGGGGGTGCCAGCCAGGAGGCTGCTGGCAGGACCCGCGGTGCCCTCCCTGAGGCTGTCTCCTGCTCAGGAGCGCTGGCCGGGGGCTCTCTGCCAGCCCCCCATCCCATGTGCAGCCTCACACAGCCTCTCCCTCGTTCGTTAGATAGAGGTCTGGACCGCATCATGATGGTAAAGGCTTGTTCTCAGGACCCAAACGAGGCTGTGGCTGTGATCAGCCTTTGAAAAGTAGGGCCCAGTGGTTCTTGAATTCGGCTCCGCATTGGAACCAACGGGGGAGCTTTGAACACCAGCACTTCTGGTCTGTTGGGTCGGGCAGGACCCAGGCCTCAGCGGTTTACTGAGATGCCCCGGGTGATCTTTCTGGGCCGCTGCAGGCTGGAAGCATGCGTGCTGATCGCGGGTTCCGGGAGGCAATGGGAGGATGGCGCGCTCAGGGCCTCGGCGAGCCCGGTGCCCAGCAGTGTGCCCCCGCGGGGGTGGAGACGCTGGCTCCACGTTTCCATTTCCCACATAGCTCGGGCTGCGGGTGTGGTTTGAGCCACGCCGGGGATACGGATGCTGAAAGGAAGCTGGCCCAGGGAAAGCTGGACGCGTGGTGACAGGTGACAAGGTGCCGAAGAACGTCAGAAACGCAATTGAGGCGTGGGGATCGGGTGCTTCTCTTTCCTTCCCCCGCCCGCCCTTCCAATGACTGACCTTTGCAGCTGTGTTTTGCAGTGATTCTGGACGTGGGAGCAGCCTCTTAGATAGAACCATTGCTGACAGACGACAGCTTAATACAATTACTTTGCCAGACTTCAGCGACCCCGAGACAGGTGAGACCAAAAGGGCAGCGGGGCTGAAACGGTGTTAGCCGGAGCGGGGGGGGGGCCCGGCCCCCGGGCCCGTGGGGTGGAGACCCCGGGGCCCAGGATGGGAAGGCATCCCCAGGGAAACGGGCTCATCTGCCGCCTGACGGGCCTTTTCCCCAGGGTCCTTTTCAAGCCTGTGTTCACGGTGGGGGCCGTCCTATTCCTTGCCAACACAATTCTTTGAAATCTTTCTGTTTTTCCCCTTGCTCTTGGAGCCAAAAATTCGAAACTAAAATTAGACTCTTCCCATCCCCTTCAAGCGTCCCTCGGCTTTTGTGTTTCTTTGTCTCTCTTTAGATTTCAGACTTGCTGAAATCAAGGTTTCGGTATCTCATCCGTGGCACCCACGAACACACACCCACCCACCCACCCACTGCAAGGGGGCAGTGGGTTCTGAGCCTCCGAGTCCACTGACCCCGAGAGGAGGCCTGCGCACTTCCTGCCTCTCTGCAGATATTAGCACGTCAGTTCGCATCTGTGTTTCTACAGTTGCCTAAGTACAGGGTGGGTAGAGATACCGCTGTCGTCTCCAGAAGTGCAAACAAGTAATTTCTGATAGGAATGCCGACATCTCAGGGGGCCGTTTGGAGGACTCAACGGACCCACGGACTATTAAGACGTGCCCAGCTGTGAGCCTGAGGCAGCCCCCGAGTGTCGTTGGGAGCGGGTTTGCTGCCTCCCCGCCACCCGCATGGGGCTCTGTGTCCGGCTTAGTCCACCTCCGGGCGCCCCCAGCCCCATGGGGGTTGCCCTCACGAGAGGAGCCTCCCGGGCCCGGGTCCAGACCCAACCCCTCCGAAAAGCCGGAGAGCAGCCCTGAGCCCAGCGTGGGGAGTCACCCTGGAGAGCCTCTCCCCGGGGACGGGAGCCAGGCGCAGTCCTCGCCTGAGCTGTTCTCCCAGCTGCCCACCTTGCCCGGCTAGGCCCCCTTTTCCAGACCTCAGGTCGGCTCAGGAGGCCCGACCGCAGGGCCCTGGGGCTCCCCAGTCAGGAGAGCGCTGGGAGCAGCGCGAATTTCAGTCAGTGCCGTTTACCAGCCGCCACTCCAAGTGCAGGCTGGGAGGGCCACAGGGACTACTCGGCCTTGCAGTGGCCTGGGTCGCGGGCTGAGGGCCAGCCACTGGCGGGCTTAGATGTGAACCAGGCCAACCCTGAGCTGGGCTCTGCTCATGGTCCAGTCCCACTAGAGGGACGTGCGTGACCCCTCGCTGCAGAAAAGGGAAGGTCAGGCTCTTAGCCCCTGCGAGGCTCGGCTCGGACCTCTGGGGAGAGAAGACAGGGAGGTGATGCTCACCAGTTCCTCGCAGCTGCCGCCCGGGGCCTCCTCCCCCCAGGACCCTGTGAGGACCCTGGTATGAAGTCAGACCCCCTGTCCTTCCAGCTGGTCAGGGTCTTCATTTGCCCCGAGGTCCCCAAACTTTCATCGATGTCACAGTGCAAACAGGCAGGAGAAAATGAGCGAGGCCCTTGGGGTTCGTTCTCCCCGTTGCCCCAGGAACATCGCCCCACCGCCCTGAGCCCTCAGGAGGCTCCCTCCGCAGAGGAAACCTCAGGTGCCACAGCATCCAGCTGAGGTGTGTCTCGTGCCCAGCGTGGGTGGCCGCCCTTGTCCACAGTGGCACCGCTGTTCCTGAATCCTGAGCCGGGGTGGGGTCCACACTGCCGGGGCGCAGGCGCCCAGGTGCTGGCCAGTGACCGTGTTATTGTGTTGTGGTTGGACTTGCCACACGAGCCCCTCCAAGACCCTTCTCACCCGCCCTGCCCGGGAGCCCCAAGTCGTTGGTTTTACCACCACCGGTACTTACCAGGAGGCTAGGGAGCGGGAAAAGTGGAAGGCCATGTTAGCAGACCTTATCAGCGCAGACTGGTCGTAAATGATGGCAAAACCTTCTGAGATGATCCTTTAAATCCAAGAGACTTAAAAAGCCTGACAGACGCTCCTATAAATGGAAAAGGTGCCTCCGTCGTGATGAGTAAAGGGCAGTTTTGTACAGCTGAGCCCGTGGGCAGTTCCAGGACCCCTGTCTCCAGAACGACCCACGGATTTAGCTTAAGCTCTGATTCCGAAGGTTCCGTGGGGATGCTCTGCTTCCTCCCTGCCCTTCTCCCTCGCCTTTTCTTAAAGATAACTGTTTTTATTAGCTTTTGGTTTTCCCTTCCATGCAAATAAGCTTAGATCTTATTTCCCACATGCCTTGACTTGGAATAGCAGACTGTGTCTGGGCTGCTCGGCCCCCGTGGGGGCCCTTCACGCACCCCCGCCTCCGCCAGCAGAGAATGTCCTGGGGCTTTTTTACGGCCCCAGTCAGTGGCTTTTCTACGTGCCCGGAAGGACCCAAGCCTCTGCCAGGAGCACAGCGGAGGAAGACGTGTGCCCGGCACAGAGGCGACCTCCCGTGGTCACGACACCGCCCACCCGTCACCGCGGCGCAGGAGACCCCTTCTCGAAGCCACAGCCCCTTGGAATGTCCTTTTTGTTTGCCAGAGCTAAAATTTATTTCCCTTTTATTATTTTTTTTTAAATTTTCTATTGTGGAAAAACTTCAAATATTCCAAAATAGAGATACTAATGCCATGAGTCCCCATGTACCTACCACTAGCCTCCAACAATTCCTTTTTTTTTTTTTCCTTTATCTCTGCTGTCCAACACTTAGTTTTTGTAAGGTATTTTGAAGCAGATCTCAGATATCATATTTTGCCTGTTAAAATTTCAATGTATGTGTCAAACAGATAAGAGTTCTTTAAAAATCTAGCCAAGGTACCCTCATTATACATCTGGGTCATGATGAAGTACAGGCTCAGTGGTGTTCATTTTGAAAGGTGGGTAACTAACCGGGAGGTCCGTTTCCCACCCCTGCAGTTGTCCAGATGCGGATCTGAACCGTAACACGAGGGGAGCCCAAGTCTAGAAGCCTCGGACTCGCCAAGTCCACTGTAGCCAGAGAGTGGACGTTGGTTTTATTAAACGGGTGTGGCAGAGTGAAAAACAACCCGTAAAGAATCTGCTTTCCCTTCTAATATCCCTCTCAGTCCCCTTCTCTCCCCACCCCCACCTCTGTCGTCCAGTAGGTCCTAGCCATCAAAAGAGACTCGAATCCAACGACCATCTTTCAACTTTGAAGCTATGAGTCATTGTTTTTTCTTTGGAATAAGTTAGTTCCTTAAATAGAGGATGGAAAAAAAAATTTTTTTTTTTCTTCCTTTTGCCTTCAAAACAGGATGTGGAGTAAGGGGATTTATCTTTAGTCATTGGTGGATATTACCAGACACCTATCCAAAGTAAAATGATTCTTTCACCTTGAAAGTTTGCCCCGTTTTGTCCAGGAACGTTTTTAATTGTCGCCGTGGTGGTCCTCCCTCCTGTGGTGTGTCTCTCCAGCCGAAGACAGGAGGTGACAGCCAGCCTGGCCGCCCACCCGCCGTGGCCCAGCCTGGCGCGCTCGCAGGCCACTGCCGCGATGCTGGCCCGTGGCTGCCCCTCAGCAGCTGCGCCTAGGAAACCTTAGTTCTCAAGTAAATTTTATATAAGTGCTTCTTATAAAAAAACAAATCAAGGAAAAGTCAAGTTCTAATCCTTTCCAGTTGAAAAGCTAATAGTTTCTTTCCCTCTAGAATATTGCAGATACTATAGGTTAGACGTATTATTTTCAATGGACCATACTGCTGAATCTGTGCCCAGGTAAATCTGAGTTATTTTTATTCCATGGTGTTGTTGCAGAACAAATAATAACCAGTGGAAAAACAGCAAATTTGTTTTCTTCGAAAAGCACTTGTATTCTATTGTCAAGTAGAGGAATGATTGTGTATTACATGACCTCATTTTCTTTGCAGCTTATGTGAGTATATTAAAAGCTAGTTTATTTTTTTCTTTGTGTTTCTAAAGTTTTTTTGCCTTTATCCTTTTTTTTCTCTTTCACTCTTTTAGTGTCAGACTCCTCCTCCTCCTCTTCTCTTCCAAGAACCGAGTCTCCTCTCCACCTGTTTCTGTCTCCTCATCTTCCTTCTCATCCCAAACCCGAAACCTTTGTGTGGCCCCCGGCTGCACGTTCAGTCAGTGACCCGGGGCCCCGCCAGGAACCCTCTCTGTGTAAACATGGTTTATGTTCGTTTTTTTTTCCTTTCTTGTTAGACCTGCTTCATTTGCCTGATGTTTTATTTTCTGATAATCTTCCTAACTGATAAGCTGGGTAGCAACGCCATCAAACCCAAGTGACAGCAAATCTTGCTAGTCTGAAAACCCAGATGCTGCCTGGGGCAGGAGACAATGTTGCCGAGCTCTGCCCTCCCCTCCGAAAAGCAGAGGAAACCTGTCTTGAGCAGAATCAATAGAAGCTTTTCTAGAACATTGCCTCTGGCTCTTGGGCACTCCTATGATTTCCTGGACTTGATATCAATGCATAAAGATCCTATTTTCTTAAAAAAGACAATTTAGAACATTCCTAATTATTTCTGGTTTTCAATTTAGAAATGAATTCAACAAGTATTTCATAAGCAAGGTCGTATTCTAAAGATATCGGTTATCTGCCTTTTAAATATGTGATTCTCAGAGCTTATGGTGTGTTACAATCACACAGAGAGCTTTGAAAACTGCAGATCCCCTGGGTCCGAGCCCCAGAGTTTATGATTCAGGAGGCCTGAGCTGGGGCTCAAGAATATGCCTGTATGAAATACCTTCTCATGATTCCCGTGACAGTGGTTGTTAAGACTATAAATTGCTTTCCACTTGCAGGGAAAGAAAATGGAGGGCTTGTGTCATGAATCTAGGCAGGGAAATTGAACAGTGTTTCAATCTAATCTTGCTTTTAAATAATAGGGACATTTGAAAGTCTGTTCTGGGTCCTGTCAATTAAAAAAAAAAAAGATCCCTTTATTAAAACGAGACACTGGTTGATAAAGTCCTTAAATGGCCCCTAAATGTGGGTCTCACCAGGAGATCCACCCTTGTTCTTCCACTCATTTATTTAATGCTGACTTTACCTGCAACACAGCCAGAAAATTTAATCTCTATATCCATGTTTTATAAGGGCTCATCTTTGGTCCAACTGCTGTTATATGCTGAACAAAAGCTCAGCATATAAAGAACTACTCTCCCTAATGTGCTCATATTTCTAATGGTGACCTGCTGTGTTAGACTCACTCACGTGTGCACACACACACACAGAAAGGAGACTGTCATCTAAAATAAATAATTTAAACCAAGAAACACTCTGACCTTACTTATCTGCATAGTAACTGTTCTGAACTCAGCCTCAATGACAATCCCACTTTTACAAAATGAAAGATGAAGATAATGTTTAAAACTGCTTATGTAGTTTTTAATCTACTTCTTAAAATAGACATTTTCCCTTAATACAATGACTAGGAGCGGTTGCCAACTTTGGCTTTTTTTCTGTTCTGGTTTTTCCAGAAAGGTTGTTTTTTACATTGATTTTTGCCCAGCTTGAGGCTGGGGTTCTTGAAATGGAATCTTACTGAGCCAGGAAGCTCAGTTGTAAAGAATCCGCCTGCCAGTGCAAGAAACGTGGGTTCGATCCCTGGGTGGTGACGATCCCCTGGAAGAGGAAATGGCAACCCACTCCAGTATTCTCGCCAGGAAAATCCCATGGACAGAGGAGCCTAGCAGGCTGCAGTCCACGGGGTCGCAAAGAGTCAGATACGACTAAGCGACTGAACGATAACAAGAAAAACTGTTCTAGAATGACGTTAGATATTCCCACTGTTCTAGAATGACGTTAGATATTCCCACTGCCCCTTCCCTTCTCGTTTGTGTAACAAAGCCACCTCCCTCCACACCCGCCAGTATCTCCCTCGTTGCATCCCAGGAAGCCCTGTGTCCCTTTAAACCTCTGAGGACTGAGGTCCAGCCTCTTCTGGTGGGACACCTGATATCAGATTAATTAGCAAATGGGTAGGGCATCGCGCACCCACTGGGCTTTCTGCTGAACATGCTACGCGCCAAGCAGCGCTCAGTTGTTTATTCTTCACAAAGCTCTGAGTCACCTTCCGTCCTTAGGGAGGCCCTCGCCGGTCACCAGGTGTTCTAAGGCTGCCGCACCTGAGGATCTTGCCTCCCAGCCACGAGCACAGCGTTCGGCTGGAGAAGGGAAAACGTGCCACACGTGCATGTGCCTAGTAAAGGTAGAATTTCTTGATTAAAATTATAGTAAATTTGAATGCCAGCTCTTTCCCCTAGAACAGATAGCCTAGACCTAAAGCTTCCTGAATCCTACCCCACCCCCAATCCTTTGACTCACAGGATCGAACACTAGCCCAACCCTACAACTGCTGGAATCATGAAGAGGCTTAATGTGTGGAAAGATCTGGAAATTGCTTGTTTATTTTTCCCTTCCCTTTGGAATTTCCTGCCCTGGAAACAAAACAGTCCATGAGTTGGTCAGCTTTCACGTGCTGAGTGAACATTTAAACATGGAGGGGAATGCCCAGTTGGCCTTCCTTTGCTTTAAAAAAAAAAAAAAAAAAAATCATTGTTAGTGGAAAAACATATGTCACTCTTGAATTGAAATCTGATCCCAGACAACCGGACTTACAGTTGGAAGGTTATGAGAATTCCATTTGCTTTTTTAGCCTTAATTTTGATTTTTCAAATGTTTGTTTCTTGGTTTTAATTTTTGGTTTGATTTGTTGTTCCAAGGCAACTCTCCAGAAGTATACTTTCATGGTTTTCCCTCCCTTTTTTCAGTTAGTAAGTAGTTTACTGATCTATTAACTTTTCCGAGGGTCTCCGGAATCACGCTACCCTCCACCGCGCAGTGTGTGTTGTGGCTGTCGATTCCTGGGAGTGTTCGGATGGCCTGGACCCTAAGCTGCCACCCGCTTGCTCACCCGTCGCGGGGCCCAGCTCGCACGAGATTCTAACGCTTCCTCATGCAGCTTGGGTTTAAATACGGAGGAGGCAGCACTTGTCTGGGAAGGACTACAGAAGGAGGCATTGCAGGAAAAATGCCCAAGGGAAGGAGTGCGGTGGGGGTGTCAGCAGCCCCTCGGCGACTGATCAAAAGTGTGAGACATCTAGGCTTCCCAGTGAGGGTCATCTGTAGATTTGGGGTAGAGGGAACTAGTTGAATCTCAAAATTCCTTTCTGGTTCAACCCTTATTGCTACATAGAAAAAGCGATTCCCTTTCCATACGGTAAAATGAGGCTTGACGTATTCATACAGAGGTCTTAACCCTTTCGATAAAAACAGCCCGACGTCTCTGGAAGTTCAGCAGGCAGTTCTGCAGAGGGGCCCATGCAACGCATTTACCCTCCCTGCCTTGGATTCCTCAGCTGTGAGGATCTACATTTGCTTGTCACCCTGTTCACACACCTGGCTCCCCAGGTTCCACTAGCGGTAAAGACCCCGCAGGAGACACAAGAGACACCAATTGATCGCTGGTCGGGAGGATCCCCTGGAGAAGGAAGTGCAGACCACTCCAGTATTCCTGCCTGGACAGAGGAGCCTGGCGGGCTACCGTCCATGGGGTTGCGCAGAGTCAGACACAGCTGAAGCGACTTGAGCACGCTGTTCACACACGCCTTTGTGGTTTACCAGGAGCTGATCCTGATTTTAAGCCTCTACCAGCCCCTATGGCTCCCAGACGGCAGTGACCGGCCAGGCAGGGAGAGCTGGCCTGGAACGTAGCCGCCAGGCCGCCCCCAACGGTGCCCTCACTCCTGAGCTGAGGAGCCCAGGCGCCCCCGTGCACCTACCCCAGCGGTCGTCATTCTGGAGGGAGACCTGGGTGGATGTCCTGTCCTCCTCTCCGAGAATGTGCCGGCTCGTGTTCCCAGCTTCATTTTATTTCACCGATTCTGGTGAAAGTGCTGCTCTCTTTAGGAGCCCAGAGAAGAGAATGATACTAAGGAAAACACACCCCGCTCAGAAGAAGCAAGGTGAGAGACAAGGCCGAGGTGGTGAGCGTTTTATTATTGACCTTGCGTTGTCTGACATTTTTAGGAAGTGACCAAGTTGGTGAGCTGGTGACTGACGTTACCTTCTGCCTCTGCCTAACAGAAAAAGTCCCTTTTTAATCTATATATGAAAAGGGCACTCTAATGATGGCCCCACTGCTTTTGAGGGGTGGCAACTGAAGTGTAAACGTTCTTGCTCTTTTTTAATTGAAATTAATTCTCTTAAAAAAATAGTTCGGGCTTCCCTGGGAGCTCAGATGGTAAAGAATCTACTTGCAACGAGGGGGTCTCAGGTTCCATCCCTGGGTTAGAAAGATCCCCTGGAGGAGGGCACGTCAACGCACCCCAGGGTTCCTGTTTGGAGAATCCCACGACAGAGGCTACAGTCCACGGGGTCACAAAGGGTCGGACACGACTGAGCGACAAACACTGGACACTGCCGCACGTTCACTTAGATAGTTCTAGGCTGTCTCTCTCTAAACGAGGTTGAATGGCAGTTCAGGAGGTGGACAGGTCAGTAATGCGGCCCTCGGGCTGACGCCGGGCGTGTGTGTCCGGGAGTGAGGCCGAGGCCCAAGCCGGGAGCCTTCTCCCGCGGCCGCGGCCGCATGAGCCGCGTTCCCAGGGGCGGGCGCTTCGGTGCAGAGTGGTGGGCTCAGGACTGTGCAGCGGCGGGGTTGGGGCAGGTGGGGAGCCTCCCCGTGTAGTCCTCCAGAAGGTACTGCCTCCCGCCCGCAGCCGGCTCCCGGGCTCCCTCCGACGCCGGGCCCCCGCATGCATGCTGAGCGCCCCGCCAACAGCCCCCGAGCACGCTGGCCGCCGCGCATGCCCCCTGCCTCCGGGGTCCTTCCCGACGCTTTCCCTGGAAAGGACCCCCCCTTTCAGGAGGAAAGCACGTCCCATCAGGTCTGAGCTGTGCTTGATACTCTGTGAAAGTCACTGGGAGTCGTGACCTTGTCTTGGGACTGGGGCGTTGTTTTGTCCAGATGTACTTGGCTATCTTAGTCTCCTTTTCACACAGGGAACAAGGAAAGTAGCTACGAGAACAGCCCCCGAAGTTACTGATCCGCAGAGCCCACAGGCAGGAGGCCTCACGGTGGGCGGGAGGCGGATGGGACCGCAGTGGCCCAAGGCCGCTCCCCACTCCCCACTCGAGGGAGGGGGCAGCCCTCCAGGGGCCAGAATGCGGAAGGGAGACCCTTGACAGCCCCGTGTGAGGAGCCCACCCCCCAAATCAGAGGCAGGACCACCTCCAGTGGAGACGGGGATTGTCCTAACCCGGGGTTGAGGGGCGGGCGTGGAGGGAAAACGGTCTGTGTTTTGTAAGGATTCAGAGAACATGCGCCTGACGGAGCGCTGCAGGGACAGGTGGGGCCCTGTCCTCCCCTTCCTCACCGGCTGCTCAGGCCCGGGCCGCTGAGGCTCTCAGAGCGCAGGGACCCGGTGCGAGGAGGTCGCTGGGCCACCTCTCATCAGCGCTCAAGCCTCGTCTTGAGAAACAGGCATCCTTCTCCTGTTAAAGATGGAAGGGTTCAAGCCCAGCTGTCTGGCGGAATGCTTAGTTGTTCAGATCACCGTTCAGTGCGCGGGGCCTTTGAGAAGTGAAGCTGCTTTTTTTTCTTTTGAATTTCATTGTTGGGGGAGGGGCACAGCTTCGAAGAACCGGAAGCTGAGTGAACTCTGCCAGCAGCTAGCACTGACGATTCAGGACCGAGGGAAACACGTGCAGGGAGCTCTGGGCAGTGGGTGATTCCTGCACACACCGGCTCTTCTCAGAGCAGCGCCGGAGGGCGGGTGCCTGCGAGGCTGCCAGGGGCAGATGGGACGCGGGCGACGAGGTGCGAGGCCGGACCCGGTGCAGCCACGCGCCCCGCGCTCCCCGCGTTCACGCGCAGGGGCTTCCGAGCTAGCGCTCCAGGGCTGGAAGCAGAGGGCAGCCTGAACCCCGCGCGGACACTTAGACATGGGTCCGTAGCTCTTCGGTAGAGGGGTTTTTGTTGTTCTTTTTCGCACTTCAGTAGCAAGGTTGTCAGTTGTTCCTGGGCTGTGATGCTCACCAAGTCGGCAGGGTTGCACCTGAGACCTGTTCCTCCTCTACACGCTGTGAGGATGGGAGCGGGGAGGGAAGGTGGACATCGTTCAAACCACAGCGGCTTAGGTACAGCCACCAGAAGAGTCGAGAGGGCCGCTGGAGTATAAAAACACGCCACGCAGTCAGTGACCCTGCTTGTGAAAATACAGGTGACCGAACACAGCCTGGCTGTGACGTTTACTGCCTTTTGCTTAACAGCGTTACAGGCTCTGAGATTCCTTTGCCTGATGAACTTCAAGTATTGAACTAGGGTCCGTGTAGGAGGTCTGTGTGAAACTGACCACAGGTGTAGTGAGCCGAGGAGAGGATTTGGAAAGACAGCAGCAGGCAGTGTGACCTGGCTGGACCCGGTGTCCTGCTTCTGGCAAAGTTTCTCTATGGGCTTCAGGAGATGATAGGAATGGGGGTAGGAATCCTCCAGCGGATGCGGAGCTTGCATTCTGCTTCCTGAGGTCAGGGGCCCTGGCTCCTGGCTCCTCGGCCCAGGCTCTCTATCAGCAGTCCCCTTCCACACCCCACCCAGATGGTGGTCCTAAGCGGGGACTCAGATAAAGACCCTGGAGGTGGGGATCAGAACAGTTCTTCAAGCAGCGCTCTGCCGACGTATCAGATGTCCAAAGCAGCATTTTCTCTTGGGCATCTAGGTGGGACGAAATTCAGCTCCAGGACATCGTATGCCCCATGGACACAGAACCTAGGCCAGGTTTCAGGGCCCGCTCTCACCTGCCCATGTCAGCTGTCGGTTCAGTTGGTTTCACAGTGGCTTTTCAGAGCCCCTGCTCCCTGTGACTGAGGGACTTGGTGGCTGCTCGGTCCTGAGGGTTCCAACAGGGATAAGCACTTCTCGAATTAATGTGATAAATAGGAGATGCTCAGCGGCCAGACACGTCCCCTGGCTCACCTGTCAAACCTGATTATCTGGAAGCTTATTCCTCCAGAGTCTTGGATTTCAAATTAGAAATATGCCTTCTTTTCCCCCTCTGATTCCTTTCTCAAGCCTCAGTTTGTCCATTTCCCTTGGAGGGATAATCCTCTTAACCCCCATGCACGCTGTAAGAATACATTTGCCTTCATGAGAAAGAAAAGGGTTGCTTTAAAAATAGGTTGGTCAGGACTAGCGTTTCTAGTTTACCTACGTAAATAAAAATCTATCTTGGCACTTACCATTTCAGTCCTATGCAACAGTGAGACGCAGGTTGTTTTGATTATTTTTTGTAATCAGATTTATCCATTCTAATTCATAGTGATGCTTAGCCCTTTCTTCCTCCAAATTCTAACCCAGTGAAAGAGTTTGCTATATTTGCACCATTGCTAGGAAGAGTGAAAGTGAAAGTTCAAGTCGCTCAGTCGTATCCAACTCTTTGCGACCCCATGGAATTCTACAGGCCAGAATACTGGATTGGGTCACCATTCCCTTCTCTAGGGGATAGTCCCAACCCGGGGACTGGATCCAGGTCTCCTGCATTGCAGGCGGATTCTTTACCAGCTGAGCCACAAGGGAAGCCCTATAGACATTAGCTATTAAGTATTTTTATCATTATTGTAAATCACCTGCTCTTGTTAATAAATATTGAATGCTCAAATACCCACCCCTCCCTCAGAA
The DNA here is from genome assembly GCF_019923935.1 of Bubalus bubalis. Classification (NCBI taxonomy): domain Eukaryota; kingdom Metazoa; phylum Chordata; class Mammalia; order Artiodactyla; family Bovidae; genus Bubalus; species Bubalus bubalis. The sequence continues at coordinate 1,082,995 of NC_059167.1, forward strand.
CCTGAAGGGTGTCTGCCCTGTGAGACGTGTGTGAAAAGGGATCATCTAGGAAGGAAACAGTTGTTTCTGATGAACCTCAGTCACCCTCCCTTTGTAAGGGGGTTAGTTACACTGGAGCTGGGGAGCCCCTAGGTAAGAGCAGTGTTAATTTATGTGCACCATGGTCAGTCTTAGTGCCAGTGGTTGGGAGGAGCCCTTTGAGACGGGGAAGGTTCTGGCCCCTGGGCCGTTAGGGAAGGAGGGTAGGGCACCAAGCCGTGGTTCCCTCAAAGGGGGCCACTCTCTTGCAGATGTCATACAGTGACAAGTCTGTTGGCAGTGCTCACTCACTCACTCATTCGTTCATTCCACGAGCATTTACCAAGCACATTTCAGGGCCTGGCATTCTTAGCCCCTAAAGTACCTAGCGGGCTTCCCTGGAGGCTCAGCTGGTGAAGAATCCACCTGTAACGCGGGAGACCTGCGTTCCACCCCTGGGTTGGGAAGATCCCCTGCAGAAGGGAAAGGCTACCCACTCCAGTATTCTGGCCTGGAGAATCCCATGGACTGAAAGTCCATGGGGTTGCAAAGAATCGGACATGCCTGAGCGACTTTCACTTCACTTTCAAAATACCTAAATGGCGGACGTGACTCCTGTCTTCCAGAACCACCCAGTCTCATAAGAGAGACAGTTAGGTTAACTTTAACGTAAAACAGTGTGGTCTGTACAGGGATCCCCATGACCACAGGAGGATATGGGGCACTGAGGTCGGGAGGTCTAACGTTTTGCCCGAGAATGGTAGGGAGGAGGATGCCAAGGCTCTCGGCAGCGTTCCTGGAGGGGCTGGATTTAGAGGCTCGGTTTGCTGCTAGGCTAGTGTCTGAGTCACCTGCTGGCCATGTGCATCTGGGTGACTTACTCACTAAATCCCAATTCTGTCGTCTAAACAATGCAGGTAACAGTGTTACCTGCCTCAGAGGATTGTTTAAAGATTAAATGAAGCAATATACATAAAATGCAAGCCAGAGTGCCTGGAACAGACCTCTAAAACTGATAATCAAAAATGATAATCAAAACTAGCTCACTAAAACTGATAATCACCACTGCCGGCATCGTCACTTGCCAGACCTTCTTCACAGTGAAACATTAGTATGTGAAGAATAAATGAATTTAGTTGTGTATGTGAGTGAGTGACTCTTTGCAACCCCATGGACTGTAGCCCGCCAGGCTCCTCCGTCCATGGGATTCTCCAGGCAAGAGTACTGGAGTGAGTTGTCATTTCCTTCTCCAAGGGATCTTCTTCCTGACCCAGGGATGAAACCTGGCTCATTCAGGCAGACGCTTCACCGTCTGAACCACCAGGGCAGCCCCAGTTGTGTATAGATCTCACAGAGAGAAGGAACTTGGACGTTGTTTCTGAGAAGTTCGTTTGTGAATCAAACAGATCATCTGAAAATCAAAATTAGCCATTTGTCTAAAAGTCACAAATCCTTGTAGCCAAGGAGTCTGAGAATCTAGTAGAAAATGTGTAGAATTTTTCTAGAGCAGTGGTTTATTATTTTTCTTTTTTTTAAATGAAACATTTTAAGCATTTCTCAGTTTTGATTTCATTTTTGATTTCAGTATCAATAGATATAACCCATGTAAACAAGATCTCTTGAGGGGCCTTGCAATAACTTTGCAGAGGGACTTCCCTGGTGATCCAGTGGCTAAGATGCCACACTCCTGATACAGAGGGCCCAGTTTTGATCCCCAGTCAGGGAACTAGATCCCATATGCCTTGGCTGAGACCTGGTGCAGCCAAATTAATTAATTAAAGAAAATGACTTTGCAGAGTCCAAAGGGATTCTGAGATAAAAGAGCTCTGAGAACCTCTGTCCTAAAGAACAAGAGCTTCCTGGTCCCCTTTCCCCAGATCGCTGGGCTGCAGGGAGGCAGGACCACTCAAGCTGGCTGAGCTGTGTAGACGAAGCCCGCAGGCTTTCCTTGACCCACCGTCATCTAATAACACCCTCTTCCTGTCTCTCCAGGTCGAGGCCTCAGTCTTAGCTGTACCTGGGTTACCTTGGTGTTACCTGGTTATTAACGAATAGATGGCCGGCCCCACCCCTAGCATCAGTGATGCTGCAGCTATGACATCATGGTCATTTTTTTTAATCCTTAAGTGATTCTAATGTGAAGCCAAGGTCGAGAACCCTTGTTGGAGGTAGTCAGTAAGAAGGTAAGCCAACTTGGTAACAGGGTCAGGATGTAGCAACAGCAGTTTCATTTATTTAACTAATCATCGCTGTTAAAAATCTCAGAGAAGCTACGTCCATCCTTGTTATCAAAGTTAAAATGCTGATTTTCCATAAAGAGGTTGAAAACAGAACAAGACCCCCCAAACCAACAGCAGTTTCATCATCTTGCTGCTTAGGTTTTTTTTTTAAGTAGCCTGACACACTTTGTCTCCGCACGGTCAGTTCTTAGCTGAGCTCCATCAGCTCTCCTGTGTCACCTTTGAACTTGGGCTCGTGGGCCTCCTCGCTCGGCAGCGCTGACTCTGGAGGCCTCCCTGGTCCTTCTCCAGAACCTCCCTCTTACGTGTCCCCGTGGGTGCTGGTCCTTCTCCAGAACCTCCCTCTTATGTGTCCCCGTGGGTGCTGGTCCTTCTCCAGAACCACCCTCTTACGTGTCCCCGCGGGTGCTGGTCCTTCTCCAGAACCTCCCTCTTACGTGTCCCCGTGGGTGCTGGTCCTTCTCCAGAACCACCCTCTTACGTGTCCCCGTGGGTGCTGGTCCTTCTCCAGAACCACCCTCTTACGTGTCCCCGTGGGTGCTGGTCCTTCTCCAGAACCTCCCTCTTACGTGTCCCCGTGGGTGCTGGTCCTTCTCCAGAACCTCCCTCTTACGTGTCCCCGTGGGTGCTGGTCCTTCTCCAGAACCTCCCTCTTACGTGTCCCCGTGGGTGCTGGTCCTTCTCCAGAACCACCCTCTTACGTGTCCCCGTGGGTGCTGGTCCTTCTCCAGAACCACCCTCTTACGTGTCCCCGTGGGTGCTGGTCCTTCTCCAGAACCACCCTCTTACGTGTCCCCGTGGGTGCTGGTCCTTCTCCAGAACCACCCTCTTACGTGTCCCCGTGGGTGCTGTGTGGGGATTGTCCACAGAAGCTGGATTCTCAGGCTGGTCCCCAGCCCCCTCTTCCGTTTCCCTTCCACCAACCCCCTCCCACAGAAGGATTTGAGTATATTGAGAAAAATCCACATTTCCTTCATGTTGGGACTGTCAAAACACAATATGGATGGCCAGTTTATCACTGCAAATACTCTTAAAAATGAGTAAATTATGGTACATTTGAAAGCCCCAGCAGAAATTTTTATGCTCACAGTCTCCTCTTACCCAGAGTAGACCCAACTTGGTTTATTTGAGTAGTCAGCGTGTATCTCTCTATAATCACCGTTTTCAACCTCATGATAAGTTGATAGCTACCACCGCCAGGGCTGGAATGTTTATCTCTGTATTACACTTGAGGATGAGTTATAAATTAAGAATGTTGCCAGCAAATATAAATATCACCAGTTTTCAATCTGAAATAACTGAGACTCCTGTTCTCGGTTCTGAAACCATTCCTCCAAGAGGGGATGTGGGAAAGAGGTGGGGAGAGACCCCCGTTTTGGAAGGTGGCCCCTGTCTGGCAGGAGCTCCCCAGGTCAGCATGGGGGGAACATGTGGTTTGACTCATTTGATGTCTGAGTAGCAGCCCTTTGGCCAGATCCCTCTGGCTAGTGAACCTGTCCCAACAGCGGCCTGCCCCAGCCCCTCAGAAGAGCAGCTTTTATAGAAGAGTAAGGCGGGCGCTGCCTCTGCTGTGACCTGACCTCCAGTAGGCTGGTGTTAGCCTCGGCTGTAGACTTCTGCTTACATAGCGGGCAAAAGTGCGCTGCTTCTGTAGTTTTTAAGTCACATCCTAGACTATGGCCCCAGATCCTTCAAAGGCCAGGGAACGAAGTGGGCGGTTGCTGGGTGTGTCTGGAGACCAAAACCCTCCATGCGGAATCCTCCGCAGCAGACCAGGGTGGTCCCTCCCCTGCCCCCCAGGGAGTCTCCAGGTCCAGGCCCCCAGGAGGGTGCTCTGGCGCCTGCCTTGGTCGCCCTTCAAGCCTGCCGGGTTCAGCAGCGTGTCTCTGCTGGGCGTCCCCCTTCTCAGCCCACTCGAGGCTCCTGGAGAGTCGCTCTGCAGTCTAAGCTCTGTGGTGACTCAGAGGGCAGCTGAAGCCAAGGACAGGAACTAGGATGCCAGGCCCCAGCGGTCGCATGGGGTGTGACCTTCGAAACTCAGACACCCCCAGGGGAGGGATGTGCGTGCGTCTTGGTCTCGTGTCTGTGTGGGGGCTGCGGGGTGTTTGGGGTTGGCTGGTTCAGTCTGTCCTTTCGCCTCTGACGCGGTCTTCTCGAACGCCCACCTCAACCCCGCAGGCTCCATCCACGCCACATCAGTCGCGGCCTCCAGAGTGGAGCAGGCGCTGTCGGAAGTGGCCTCGTCCCTGCAGAGCAGCGCCCCCAAGCAGGGCCCCCTGCACCCCTGGATGACGCTGGCGCAGATCTGGCTGCATGCAGGTACCTCTCTGCCCCCTGCCCCATCCGGCCTGCCGCTGCACCCGAGGAGGGGCGTGTGCCGGGGCAGCAGTGTGCACGCGAGAGCAAGGCCACTGCCCCCCAGACAGCCTCTGCAGGGTACCCAGAGGTCCAGCAGTCCTGCTTCAGCTCTGAGCCTCAGTTTCCTCCTCCGAACCACGGGGTTCACTGCACTCTCTCCTGGGGTGATGAGCTCAGCGCCCCACGCACTCTAGCAGTGACATCCCAGAGACCCTGGGAGAGGGGTCGGGGGTCGGGGGTCGGGGGTCGGGGGTCCGGGTGACAAAGACGTCTTCATCTAGGCTGGGGAAGGGGTGGCACCCTTGTGTCCAGGCTCCCATCTCTGACGGCACTCCTGGAGATCCTCAGAGAGCAAGGCAGATACCCATGGCTGTGGGACGGGACACTAGCCCAGAGAGCAGGTGTGACCCCCCCAGTTTCACACGGCTGCTTCTGCATAGCTAGGAAGTCCCCCCCAGTAAATCCAGCACACAGGCGTTTTCGCCGTGAGAGCCCCCGTAGGGAGCCAGTGACGGCGGCTGAGTTGCTGGCATGTGTGTGGTTCCGTGTGAATGACCACTTTCTCATGTTTTAGCCCTTGATCTCACAGGGCTTCCCAGGCTTGGCTCCTGGGGTGCCCGGTGAAAGCCCACATCTGGCGGGGGAAAGTGCTTCTGACCCACCAGCGCCCATCTGTTTAGTCCGCTTGTGCCAGGGCTAATCGCACGATGCACAACCTTGTTTGCGACCTTTGTGTAAGAAGACACAGTTGGGTTTATTTACCTGGCTTGGGCATGTCCCAGAGCCAAGCTCAGGCGGCACCTTCTGTGAGCCGTAACAATGCCCGTAAATTAGCAAATTATATTCTTCTGAGCAGAAGCACAGACGAGGGCTGACTCACGGCCCTGCTCATTGTTCTCCCTGCGCAGACGGCAGACGCTTGCCAGCGCTCAGCCTGGGGGACTTAGACCGGCTGATGCCTCCCTTGTGGCTTGCTTGCAGAAGAGCCCGGTCCCCTGTCTAGGATGTAATGGCCATCCTCTTCCGCCACCCTCATGAGCACCGATGGCGAAAAACAGAAAGAGAAGGGGTTCCTGTTAGTGTCCGGGTCAGGTGAGGCTGCCTGAACCTGCAGGGCTAGTGGAGGGGCAGAGTTGGCCTTTAAAATGGGCACGAAGTCGAGTTACTGTTGTTGTCTGTAATGGGCATTTATTTGGCTGCGTGGGTGTCAGTTCCGGTAGGCAGGACCTTCAGTGGCTTTGTGCAGACTCTCAGCTGTGGCACGTGGGGTCCAGTTCCCTGACTGGGGATCCAACCCGAGCCCCCTGCACTGGGAGCGTGGAGTCTTAACCACTGGCCTGCCAGGGAAGTCCCTGAAGTTGAGTTTTTGAAAGGCCAAAGTCTGAAAAGCCAGAGGGCTGATGGGGACCCTTCCAGGCTGGAGCCAGCTCCCCGGACCCCTCAGGCCCTGCCGTTCTTGCCTGTGTCTCAGAAATGCTGATGACCTGGATGAGGGTCCGTGAGTCCAGGACACCTTCGCCCGCCCGATGTGTGGTAAGACCACACTCTGCTCCTCTTGGCATGACCTGCTATGACTCTTGGGAAGAAACTGCATATCTGCTTCTGAGAGCATTGATGAACTTGGCAGCTAAGATTCCATTTGGAGTTGTCCTAGAAGTTTTATTAATCACGTGACATCCATTTCTCATTGCCATAGCCTATAAGAGAGAATAAAGCTCTCATTGCTATTAATAGGTGTGGCTTTTAACATTCTAGGAGTTGGTGGAATTGAATTCTGGAAAGCAAATGTCGTACCTGCCGTATAAACTCCGAGCAGAATATAAATCACGCATATATAGTATGAATAGTGGCATAAATTAGAATCTTATAGGATTGGTGCCATATTGATTCTTTAAAGCACTGGCTTTGTTTGAGTCAAGATTAGAATTGTGTCATATATTCAACCTAGTCTTTAAAGAGGTAAATTCAGAAAGAATTCATAAAACAAGCTTCCACTGAAATGTAAGATTCTACCATATGTGGTTTGAGCTTGACTGCTCTAGGAGGCAAAATAAAAGTGACCCACATTTTTTGAGAACGCATGGAAACCAGGGAACATCTGTGTCCATCATCAGCTCCAGCAATACCGCCAGCTTCTGTAAACGTCGCAGGTTTCAGAGGAAGCTAGATCAAGGCCCGAGACCCCAGGTTGGTGTTTCTGTGGCCTGTGGGTCTCTTCTCTCCTGGTCATTTTTCTGTGGTCTGAGTGTAGCGGGAGCTGGTGAGGCGGGGCCCGATGGAGGTGGTGCCCGGTTTGAGAGCGGCAGGTGAGGCCACTCTGAGGTGACCCAGACGTCCAGCCTGTCATACAAGCAGGTCCCGGGCCGTGGGGTGCGTGTCTGAAAGGCAGAGAGGTTGTGACCGGGAGCCCTGAGCCTCTGCTGCTCTGAGGGGCCAGCTGCCAGCCCTGCAGGGAGCCCAGCCCAAGAGAGCAGGAGCACTCAGCCCCTGAGGGCCCCCGGGTGGGGAGGCCATGCCTAGGGTGACCCCCTGCCCCGGGCACTTCTGACCCAGAGCCCCCGGCTCTTCCTGGGACCCCCGGCGGCCAACGCCCACGGGTTGTCCGTGTTCGGCCGCTTGGTTTGAACCTTTGTGACAATTTCATTTAAATTATGTTTGAAAAAATAATCCAAGCTCATGGTACACCATTTAAAGGGCACAAAAGACACAGAGTGGAGGCATCCCCCACACTGAGCACCGGTCACCCCCCTCCACAGCCGCCACGTGAGTGGCTGCACACCCGCCAGAGGGGTGACGCTCGTGGAGGCTGCTAACGGTCACATCAGAGACCGAATCCATTGTGTGAACTGACCATCTTTTAACCAGTGATCCGCTGACTCACGTTTAGATTATTTCTAGTATTTTGCTGTTACAGACAGGCATCAGTAATAGCCTTCTGTACATTGTTCTGTGTGACCTCAGTTCAGTTCAGTCGCTCAGTCATGTCCGACTCTGTGACCCCGTGAACTGCAGCACTCCAGGCCTCCTGTCCATCACCAACTCCCAGAGTTCACCCAAACCCATGTCCATGGAGTCGGTGATGCCCTCCAACCCTCTCACCCTCTGTCGTCCCCTTCTCCTCCTGCCCTCAGTCTTTCCCAGCATCAGGGTCTTTTCCAATAAGTCAGTTCTTCACATCAGGTGGCTAAAGTATTGAAGTTTCAGCTTCAGCATCAGTCTTTCTGTGTAAGGGTAATTCCTAAAAGTGGAATTGATCAAAAGTTACTCTTTAATCTTGGTAAAGTTTGTCACATTGCCTTCCGCAACTGTGCCAGTTTGCATTCCAGTCAATAAGGTATTAGGATTTCTCTGGTGGCTCAATGGTAAAGAATCTGCCTGCAGTGCAGAAGACCCGGGTTCAGTCCATGGGTCAGAGAGATCCTCTGGAGAAGGAAATGGCAACCCACTCCAGTGTTCTTGCCTAGAAAATTCCATGGACAGAGGAGCCTGGCGGGCTACAGTCCCTGGGGTTGGATACGACCTAGTGACTCAACAACAAGATGCACAAGGCCGCTTCCTCCCATCTTCATGGCACAACGAGTTCTCAGACTTCCAGACCGTTGCTAATCTGATGAGACAGCGGGGTTCCACTGTCTGCTCGTGGGCCCTGCCATCGCCTTCTTAGGCACTGAGCGCTTCTTCTTGGTTTGTGGCGTTGGCTACACGCCAGAGAAATTTGCCTTGTGTCATACGCGCTGTCTTTTCTCTCAGTTAGTTTGTGTTTTAGGGTTTTGTTGTTGTGATTTTTTTGCCAATTTTTTTTCCCATTTATCAATCTTTTCTTTATAGCATCTGGGTATCACACGATGTTTCAAAAGCAACTGCCCATTTTTACGGTCTCTTTTCCTAAAAGTTCCAAGTATCTTCCAGTGCTATTTGTAACATATACACCATCTTATAGAGAAGGTCAGAAGGGCTACTTTCCTCTGTGGTACAGAAGGGAAACCCGGGCCAGGGAGAAGCCAGCTCCTCTGTGGTCTCCCTGAGACAGGAGTCAGGAGGGCTGAATTAAAGCATGTGAGGTTAGTTGCACCTCAAGACGTATCTCTCTGGGAGTCATAGATCTGTTTCTTTAGAAGCACACGCACGTGGTCACTGGCCATTGGAAATCCATACTTTCACAGTCCAGGGATGAACCAGGGTCTTTCTCAAACCAAGCAGCTTCTTGGTGCCCACCCTTCAGTATCCTCTCTGGGGATGGCAGCTAAAAATGACTTTGCGGTAGGTGGATAATTTCTGCTTGTTACTTACTAATAATTATAGCTTTCGTTTTGGCACCTCTCACCGTCAAAACCAGCGGCTATTCTTAGATGTGCAAGATCAGATTTTTGGATTTCTGCTGGAAATGTGAAGCTGTGACCCTCTCACAATTTCCTTGGCCCCGGCTGGCCTGTCCCTTCCGTCCTGCCCCCTGCTTGCTTCCTCCCGGCTGCCCAGAGGTGCTTCGGCGGGGTTGCAGGGTGAGCCTGTGGCCTGGGCACCAGGCCAAGATGGAGACAGCTTGCAGACAGGTGGCGTGAGGGTCCCTGCACAGGGCGTGCCTGCCGGAGGGAGCCGCAGTGCCCAGGGGTCAGGCTACCCTCATGCCAGTCTCTGTGGGTCAGCCCCGCCGGCCCTGCCGCGGGTCGGGGGTGGGGGGGGTTGGATTCCCCCTCTGCAGCCTGCGGGTGGCTGACGTTTGCCAAGCACCACGCGTGTGTCTGATCTCATCCCAGGACTTCATGTGTCTTCGCTTGTTTGCTCCTTGCAGTAGCCATATAAAATGTGTGTGTGTGTTGAGTTGTTCAGTCGTCTCCAACTCTTGCAATCGCATGGGCTGTAACCCACCAGTCCCCTCTGTCCATGGGATTCTCCAGGCAAGAGTACTGGAGCGGGTTGCCATTTCCTCCTTTAGGGGATCTTCCTGACTCAGGAACTGAACCCACGTCTCCTGCGTCTCCTGTATTGCCGGGGGATTCTTTACCGATGAGCCACTGGGGAAGCCCAGCCATATGAGGTATACTTACCTTCAGTCACCCCGTTTTACACATGAAGCAGCAAGACAGAGGTATCCCGTCACCCCCCTAGGGTTACATGGCTAACACGGGGAGAAACCAGAATCCAGACCCAGTGTGGCCCCAGAGCCCCGGCCCCGCCCCGGGCGGCCCCCAGCCGGGAGCCCCGCTGGAGCCCTCCGGGGGGTCTGAGCTCCAGGCTCTGGAGGGGGCGCTCGGCAGACGGGCGTGTGTCCCTTCGTGGAGTTTGCGCTTCACCCGCGCTGGGCTCCCCGTGCCGAGGACCCTGGGGTGGCGGGGCGGGCTCGGGGAGAACGAGAAGGGAGGTGGCTACCTGGACGTGAGAGGACCAGAGGGCGCGTCGTCAGACCAGGCCCGCGGAGGGCGGGCGGGGGCCGCGGACGGCGGGGGCTCTGGGGCGGGAAGGGGGCGCCCGAGCCACGTCTTCCGGGTGAAGCTGATAGACACACATGGGGGAGCTGCTGGGTGAGAGGCGCGCGTGAAGGACTCCGCGCGTGGTGGCGATTCTGCTTCCCACCACTGGCGGCCTGGGTCGGGGAACAGGTGGACATTCAACCCTCGCTTGAGGTTTGGGCAGGAAACAGGAAGTCGTGAGCGGTGTTTTAAAGCCAAGGAATGTGACGAGAAGGCCTGGGCCGGAACGCTGATGGAGGAAGGGACAGCCAGGACCCAGACCTGAAGGGACGTCCCTGGGGGTCCAGTTCTAAGACTCCATGCTCCCGATGCAGGGGCCCTGGTTCCATCCCTGGTCAGGGAACTGGACCCCACAGGCCACACCTGAAAGCTTGTGGCCTGAGACTGGAGAGCCCTCACCCCACAACTGGGATCCAGTGTAGCACCCCCAAAAAATGGGGGAGGAGAGGAAAGCCAAGTCACTGGCAAGGGAGTGGTCAGCAGGGTGGGGGAAAGCGAGGGGGTGCTGTCCGTGTAGCCAGGGGGCTGCAGAGGGGCCTGTACGGAACCCAGGGGCTTGGGTCCCTGGCCAGACTCACGGAGACCCCGGCCCCGCCGCCGTCTGCCAGAACCTGCTCCCCAGGCCTGCTGCTCTCCCTGCAAAGTCACACCGCCGTGACAGGCACGGTAACGCACGAACGTGCTCAGCAGGCGGCAATCACTCAGGAGCTTCTAAGATAACGGTTTCTAAGTCAGCCTTGCATTTTTTTATGTATTTTTAAAGGTTATGCTGCTGCTACTGCTAAGTCGCTTCAGTCGTGTCTGACTCTGTGCGACCCCATAGACGGTAGCCCACCAGGCTCCACTGTCCCTGGGATTCTCCAGGCAAGAACACTGGAGTGGGTTGCCATTTCCTTCTCCAATGCATGAAAGTGAAAAGGAAAGTGAAGTCGCTCAGTCGTGTCCGACTCTTAGTGACCCCATGGACTGCAGCCCAGCAGGCCCTCCATCCATGGGATTTTCCAGGCAAGAGTACTGGAGTGGGGTGCCATTGCCTTCTCCGTTAAAGGTTATACTCCATGTATAAAATAAAGTATGATAAATAATGTGTGCTGAATACCCTATTGGGCTTCCCAGGTACTGCTAGTGGTAAAGGACCCGCCTGCAATGCAAGAGTGACGAGACCTGGTTTGATCCCTGGTCAGGAAGGTCCCCTGGAGGAGGGCAGGGCAACCCACTCCAGCATTGCTGCCTGAAAAATCCCGTGGACAGAGGAGCCTGGCGGGCTATGGTCCAGGGGGTCTCAGAGTCAGACACGACTGAGTATGCACACACTCTACATGTGTATACATTAGGCATATAATATATACATGCACTCACTATACCTGTATATAATAGTACATATTATACTAATTATATCTTATAGTATGCATATATGTTAATTGTATATCATATTATAATATACTCCATAATACTATCAAGTGTTGCCCGTAGCCCCATGTTGCACAGTATATCCTTGTAGGCTCTTTCGTCCTTAATAGTCTGTATGTGTCAGTCGCCTGCCCCTGCCCTCTCTGCTCTGTGAATAAACAGTGAGTTTTCCGTGGATGTAGGAGCTAGGAGTGCTGAGAGGGTGGATGAGGAGGAGACAGGAGCCTGTGCTGGGCGTGGCATCCGGGAGTTGGTGACACGGATACACGTGTCAGTCGTGGATGTAGGAGCTAGGGGTGCTGAGAGGGTGGATGAGGAGGAGACAGGAGCCTGTGCTGGGCGTGGCCTCTGGCAGCTGGTGACACGGATGCACGTGTCAGTCGTGGATGTAGGAGCTAGGAGCGCTGAGAGGCTGGATGAGGAGGAGACAGGAGCCTGTGCTGGGCGTGGCATCTGGGAGCTGGTGACACGGATGCACGTGTCAGTCGTGGATGTAGGAGCTAGGAGCGCTGAGAGGCTGGATGAGGGGGAGACAGGAGCCTGTGCTGGGCGTGGCCTCTGGCAGCTGGTGACACGGATACACGTGTCAGTCGTGGATGTAGGAGCTAGGAGCGCTGAGAGGCTGGATGAGGAGGAGACAGGAGCCTGTGCTGGGCGTGGCCTCTGGCAGCTGGTGACACGGATGCACGTGTCAGTCGTGGATGTAGGAGCTAGGAGCGCTGAGAGGCTGGATGAGGGGGAGACAGGAGCCTGTGCTGGGCGTGGCATCTGGGAGCTGGTGACACGGATGCACGTGTCAGTCGTGGATGTAGGAGCTAGGAGCGCTGAGAGGCTGGATGAGGGGGAGACAGGAGCCTGTGCTGGGCGTGGCCTCTGGCAGCTGGTGACACGGATGCACGTGTCAGTCGTGGATGTAGGAGCTAGGAGCGCTGAGAGGCTGGATGAGGGGGAGACAGGAGCCTGTGCTGGGCGTGGCCTCTGGCAGCTGGTGACACGGATGCACGTGTCAGTGGAGCGTGAGGGACGGAGCCCCTGGTGGGGGGGGCACAGTCCTCGCAGCGAGAGCCCTGAGGGGCCAAGCGGGAGCAGCAGGGGTCAAGGACGGAGGTTAGGGGCTTCCGTGCCGCCGCTGCCGGCTCCTCGGGTGGCGAGTCAGGGTCAGCCGAGGGTCGGGGCTCAGGAAGCAGCGGGGCCGGGGACAAGGTGTGTCGCAAACACGGGGGACACGGCGCCCGGGTCTCGCCGTCGCCGACACAAAGGCGTCGCCCTTGACAGTGGACACAGCCGTCTGCAAACTCGGAAACAAATGTCAAACGTGCAGCAGGACCCCGACGGGGCCTCCACGAGGGCAGGACATGGGCTGCGCTCCTCGCGGACGGCAGGCCCGGCGTGGGGTCCCAGAGGGGCTCAGGGCCGGGCCCCACCCATGAAAGCAGAGCCCCTGCCTCCTTCCCCTTCCCGAGCCCCCCAAAGCAGAAGCAATGAAGGGCATTCCCGTGGGAGCGGATACGGGCGGCGGCCTCCCCAGGCCTGCCGACTCTGCCGGGGGCAGGAAGCGCGTGGGTTCGCAGGACCTCTGTCCTCTTAGCCCTCATGCGATTTCCACATGAAAGAGCGGATTCACGAAGGCAGGGGAGCCCGCGCTGCCCAGGAAGCCAGCACCAGCTTGCCCAGCTTGTTTCCCAGGCACCAAGCTCCTCTCCCTGGAGAAGCAGGGCTTGGGGTGAGGGAGTGGTTTGCGGGGTCAGGGAGCCGCAGGATCCGCAGGAAGCTGGTTCCCACGCGCCTTTTCCTTCCTCTGCCCCTACCAGCGGCCTGGCTGAAGGGCATCCGCACCAGGAGCGGCCCTCCTGCGGGTCTCAGAGAAGTGCCCATGGGCAGCTGGAGCCCCGGGGAGCAGGAGTCTCGGTGAGGGGAGTGTCTCCATCTCCAGGGGACACGCAACCCCGTGCCAGGCACACAGCTGGCCGGCGGGATCCAGGCTGCTCAGCGACCACCCCCACTCCCCCCGATCCCGCCCTCGCCCGGCACCTCTGCGTGGTCCCGAGCCCGAGGCAGAGCGCGGGGCCCAGTTCTCAGCCTCTCAGCTGACACTGAGCGGGAGCCTGACTAGTATCCAAAACTAGAAGTAGGAACGGGGACACCGGGCACTTGGGGGCCTGGGGGTGCGTCCCGGGCTGGGTCCCCCGGTCAGGAGCCCCCCTCACCACTCAGGGGGTGAGACTCCCCAGGCCTGCATCTGCCAATGAGCTCAGAAGGCCCTTGTCCCTCTCTTTCACCTGAATTTAGCCCTGGTGAAGGGGTCCTGCCTGTGGGGTCAGGGAAGGCTGCGGGCTGAGGGGTGCCTGGAGCAGGAGACCTCAGAGAAGGGGCGACCCCACCAGGGCTTTGCCGGGGAGGCTGGTCTGGCGGCACGGAACACACGGAGGGGCTGGAGGAGACAGGAGCGGGGAGGAGGCCACACCTCCGGGAGACCACGCCAGAGGTGCATGAGAAACAGTAGACATCTTCTAGTTTTTTTCCGTGGCGTTCTTCCATCACTCGTATTCTTGTGTGCATCCGGTTCTACACAACATATTAGTATGTGTGGAGCTTGGAAATGTGGGCACAGAAACAGCTTTCTCTGCCAGGGCAGAGGGCAGTGGTCAGGGCAGGACAGGTGAGGAAGGGAAGGGGCTGCCCTGAGCTGGGAGGCGGCATCGGTGGGCCCAGAGTCGGGGACAGACCGATGGGCGTCTGCATGGGCCCTGCGTGCAGATGAGGGAGCCCTGGGGCTGCTGGAGGACGGCTCCTGATGCTGCTGTTTGGAAAGTGGCAGCCTGGGGTCTCAACAGGCCGAGTCGGTCTCAGGTAATAGTCCCTGCAGGTGGTGGCTTTCCTGGTTTGGCCCAGGGCAGGGTCGGATCGAGCAGCCATCTGACTTCGTACCCACAGACATGTCAGCCTCCACCCGCGGCCCTTGTCACACTTGCGGGCTTCAGAATAACCAGCCGAGGGGCAGCGCCATTGCCCCCGAGGGGCTGTGCACCTCTGCTTGGCCCGTCCTTGGGCTCAGCCAGCGCTTGTTCTGTGGACGTCAGAGCTGAGGGCCGGTGTCCCGGGTGGGCCTGGGGGAGGTAGTCCTCCAGGGGGAGTCCTCTGGGGGCGGGAGTCTTCTGGGGGAGGAGTCCTCTGGGGGGAGGAGTCCTCTGGGGACGGGAGTCTTCCAGGGGCGGGAGTCCCCCAGCGGAGGTGTCCTCATGGGGAGGGAGTCCTCCGGGGCGGGGAGTCCTCCAGGGGCGGGAGTCCTCGGCGGGGGGTGGAGGGCTGTCCTCCGGGGGCAGTGGGCCCGGCTGGCCTCAGGCCCCTCTTGGTAGTGACAGGCGTCTCCTCGGAGGCCCTGCGGCCGTGACTCTCGTGTCCGTATCAGGGGCAGGAAGGACTGTCACCCGGCTGTTCCCACGTGGGCTGGGGCGGGCTCTGGGTTTCCCAGACGGGCCCCTGTCAGGCTCCCTCGGGGGAGGTGGCGTCCCAGCCGGAGCCCTGGTCCGCTGCAGGGCGTCTGGGGGACGGTGACCCAGGATGCATCCGCCTGTGCTCTCGTTCTCACAGCGGAAGTCTACATCGGCATTGGGAAGCCCACGGAGGCCACGGCCTGCACGCAGGAAGCTGCCAACCTCTTCCCCATGTCTCACAACGTCCTCTACATGCGCGGCCAGGTGGCGGAGCTCCGCGGGAACGTGGACGAGGCCCGGCGGTGGTACGAGGAGGCCTTGTCCATCAGCCCCACCCACGTGAAGAGCATGCAGCGGCTGGTGAGTCCGGGGGCACCCCTCCGAGGCAGCGGCAGCTCTGGACCCTCAGCCCGTGTGCTGGTTCCAGATGCACTTGCCGGCCGGGGGCTCCGGGTGCGCCATCCCCGCGGTGGTCTGTGCAGGTGGAGCTCCCAGGAGCGGGCAGCACACGGGCAGTGTACGGCCCGCCTGGGCGCCTGGGCCGACTGAGGGCGGAGTCTGGGTCAGAGGCCTCGGGCCAGCCGGCCAAGCTGCCCTGTGGCTCGGGGCTCAGTGAACTCGTTCTTGTGGCCCTGGGTGCTGCCATTGTCCTCTTGGTCTCCGCGCTGTTGGGAGCAGCCCCCTTGGGGGTGCCCACACCCCGGGGAGCCTGCAGGACAAGACTCCGAGCACTTTACAGTTTCTGGGGCCTGTTGGAGCCAAGACCGCAGCCTGTCCCCAAGGCTACTGGGTGGCAGGGACATCCGGTCAGAGGAGGGGGGACAGCCTCCCTGCACTGTGAGGACCCAGGGAAGTCACCCCAGCCTCCCGTAAAATGAAGACATTCAGCTTGCACCCAGAGAGGCTGTGAGGTTCTGTCCTGGGCTAAGAGGAGACGGTTTTGTAACTAATAAGTAAAATCTACTCCAGAGGGTCCCAAAGGCTCCATTCTCTCGCCGTTGCCCACAGTAGCATAGCAAAATGGACAGAACTGAGCAGCATCTACTGGTTTTCAACGGAAGGCCGGGGCGCCCACTGTTAGGGACCATGTGACGTGTGCGCTTCTGAGTCAGCTCTGGGTTCCATTTCAGCCCCGTCTGTGGTCCTGGGGCACCGTGGGCTGGCCACGCACCCCCAGGAGCCTTGGTGATTCTGTATCTTGACCCGCTCCTTACCCAGCTCACTCGTGAGAACTCCTTGAAATGATCCACGTGAGGAGCCCAGCAGAGCCCCAGCACCCAGGAGGTGCTCATTCAACAGAAAACCGAAGACAGCCATTTTCAGTTTTAAAAATAAATTGGACCTTATAGTAATTACAGCTGTTGAGTTTTTTCAGCTTCCCTGTATGAGCCTTTCATAGCTCAATACAGCTTTATAAATAATCATATGTATTATCCAAACATTCCTTTGTTTGATTAGAAGCATTACATGGCTTTTTATCTTTGTCTCACTATTTTAAAAGGAATTTGTAAAGAGCTTCTCAGGTCTCTCTGCCTTTGCTGAAGTATCACAGAAGAGGTATAATCAAGGCCATGTACCCAGCTTTTTATTAAAAAGAGGCAGCGTGTTTCTACCCTGGGGCCTATAAATTATTCAGAGAAGTATTTCTTCTTCATCCCCAAGGGGAACACATGAGACAAAAGATCAAATAGGAAAATCGCACCAGGAAAGTTTTCGGTTTCACCTTTGGAGCTTGTCAAGACACCTGAGCTCCCTGACAAATGCCAGGCGCTTTCCCTTCTGAAAGGAGCAGCCGCGGGCCCAGGCTAGGAGAGCTGGTAAGCGAGGGCCGGGTGATGAAGGAGCCTCGCCTGTTGGATCCAGAGCCACAGCTGAGCCTTCTCTGGCCCGCAGACATTAGCTACCTTAGGGGTCTCACCAGTAGAAAACTGTAATAATAATAATAAGCCCCTAAGATGTCTCAATGGGCTTCCCTGGTGGCTCAGTGGTAAAGAATGCACCTGACAATGCAGGGGACATGAGTTCTATCCCTGGGTGGGGAAGGTCCCCTGGAGGAGGGCACGGCAGCCCAGTCCAGTGCTCTTGCCTGGAGAATCCCATGGACAGTGGAGCCTGGTGGGCTACAGTCTGTGGGGTCACAGAGAGTCAGACCTGACCGGGCGACTAAGCACTGGCCGTTTGGGCCTGAATAGATCAGGAAGAAGTGAAGACGAAGGGGCAGCAGGGAGACGAGGCTGTCTTTTCACCAGGTCACACCCCAAGGAAGAGTCAGGGCTCTAGACTTACGTGGCAGAGGAGGCGGAAGCAGACGTGGGTGTCGGCACCCACATGACTCTCGGGGAGCAGGCTGCGCAGTGATGAGGGGACCAGGGAGGCCTGCCTGGCTGGCCAGGCCAGGGGTCAGCGGTCAAGACTAGAAGGAGTTTGAAGAACCTGAGCAGCAAAGAGGACCGCCCTCCCAAAGATCAAGGCAAGGGGTTCCAAAGGAAGGAACTGCCTGTAGGCCGACTGCAGCCCATGGAAAAACCCAGAGAGAGGAAGTGTCTGCACCAGCCCTGATGCTCGGAGAGAGAGGGGAGGGCAGAGGGGCTGTTGGAGGAGCCATCTTGAGAGAAGGGAGTCGTGTTCCGAATCACAGGTGGAGACCAGGGGCTGATGCTAAACTTGGAGAGTGGTTCCCAGTCAGGGGCATGAGCTGGTTCCCCGAGGAGGGGACATTTGTTCCCTTTGAGAGCAGGTTAGTGGTGATGTGTGCCAGCCCCCTCCATCAGCCCAGCTCATAGGAGAGGCACGACTGCAGAGAAATGCGAGCACAGTAATATTGTTAAAAAAGCATTAACGACTTGGAGGCAGATGGTTTTCATTAAAGCGTTAAATGCATTAAAGTTAACATAAGGTCAGACTTGACAACAGAAATGTACATGAAACTCCAACAAAAATTGACAGTTTTCTAATAGTTTCAGCCTTCAGAGATGCGTTTAAATTCGTATACAGCGAGAAGAAAGAAGAGAAATCGTGTGTTTAATATTAATAATGAGTTAGCACAAGATAAGAGAGCTGAGTGTGGGCAGATAGTAAGGGAGCAGGAGCTGACGGGCTGAGGAATTGCAAAGTCATGCTGTTGACAAGGGAGGGATTCATAGAGTGATCAGACGTTTTCTCCAGAAAAATCTAAAGGCGTATTTTCATATCATTTTTGCATAAGTGTATAAATTTACAATCATTTGCATGCTATGGTTAAAAAGCCTTTCGCTCCCAAGACCAAGATGAACTAATGAAGCACGGAGCAACCGTTTCCATAGCAGTAGTGCTGAGACCAGGAGCCGGGGGCAGAGCGGGGAACGGAGGGCAGAGGAGCAGCCTCTGGGTGGCACCACCCAGGCCAAGGGTGGGCTGGGCTCAGAACCAGGGCCACGGTGACCAGAACAGGGCCAGGATCCGCGAGCAGCGCCATGTGCCTGCCCTCCGATCACGTCAGCCTGGGCTCTCAAGGGCAGAATGTGAGATGAGGGGGAGAGAGAGGAACAGAGCCTCTAAGGGAGAGGTGAGTGTGGAAGGAGGCCAGGAGGGTTGGGTGCAGGAGCTGGTGTTGGTAAGACCAGAGGAGAAATGTTGCTGAGAAATAGACTTATCCTGGAGCACATTACCAATGCGCTCAACTGGTCAAAAAAGGTGTGAAATCAGAAGCAGATGGGGCTCGCCCAGGGCATGCTGAGGGCGGCACGGCAGTGTGTGGGCGACGTGCCCATGCAGCTTTATGGAGGACACGAGCTGGAGAGGGACTGGACCACAGGCCCCTGCCCGCCCCTGGCCACAGAAAGGAAGAAGATGGGTGTATGCCCTGAGGGCGGGGCCTCCAACTGAGGCAGACAAAGATCTCAGAGCGGGTGCTGAGCAGGAGAAAATAGAATGAAAGTTCTCAGGGCCATGCCCTTGTATGTCGAAGGTCTCGCAACAAGGCTGGATGCCTGTTCAGGGACAGAGGCCAGCTGTCCTTCAAAGGAGGGTAGTTGGGAGACCAGGGAGCTGGTAAATTTCTCCCGCTCTGCCGTGGGAAGTAGTGAGAAAGGCCCCGTGGTGGAGCTCCCAGAGAAGGGGAGGACAATGGGGAAAAGAGACCACTAGGGGCCAGGGGTCAGGTGATCCACCATGGGCACAGGGTGAAGGCCTGCCTGCCTGCCTTGGATGGACAGCCCCTTGATGGTGGGTTGCAGGGCAGAAAGGACCCATCAGTGAGGCGGGAAGGCATTTGTGCTCAATGGAAAGACAGTTTGGGGATCACCATAATAAAGGGCCAGTCAAGTAACAGAACAAGCTTCTTGTTTGGGCATCAAGTGTCCAGAAGTGCTGGTTGACCTCTGTGGCTGGACTGAGGCGTGAGCTCCAGGCAAAGGTTCCAGGACGAGCTGTCCCTGAGGGTTTCCTCCATGATCTTACATTTTCTTTTTCTTTCTTCTTCTAAAAGTCTTTATTGAATTTGTTATAGTATTGCTTCTGCTTTATGTTTTTTGGGGGGTTTTGGCCCCAAGGCATTTGGGTGGGATCTTAGCCCCCCAAAGCTGGATTCAAACCCACATCCCCCACACTGGAAGGCCAGGTCCAACCACTGGAGGTCCAGGGAAGTCCCCTGTCTTAGGCTTTCTGAAACACCAGAAGTCTGCAGTGACGTCGAGCGTGAGAACTTTAGACGTGGGTCGCAGTTCTGTTTCAGGAGCACATGAGTTGCAGAGGCTGGCAGAGAACAGCCGTGCTGTTGGAAAAGTGGATTTTATTACGAAATACCCGGGGGCACGCCCTGTAGGCAGTGGGGCTGGAAGGAGGACGTGAAATGCGAGGTTCTGCGTGGTTACTACAGCTTGTTTTCACGGCTCTAAAGTTTGAGCCAGAAGCATCAAAACAAGGCTCACAACATCGCTCTGAAGTCGGAGCTTTCTTTTAACCGTCTAGAAGCTTACAGGCTTGATTACTGAGGGGAAACGTTTCATCCCGTTATGCATGATGGGCCAGAAGGATGGCAGGGAGGGGTTGAATCCAGGGAAGGAGGTGAGCTCCGGCTTGCTTGAGGCAGGCAGCTTGTGCCGCTAAATTACGAAACTCTGGTGTTTTTATTCCTCTCGCTCTTTTAAAGTGTCCGTCTGTTTCATGAGATTTGGGGGAAATTGCTTGTGTCTCATATTTCATTATTTAGAAGCATGTTTTCCAATGGATACCCCTGTTGGAGGAGAGAGGCAGCAGGAAGCTGGTGAATTTTTCAGGGTGATTCCAGAGATGGCCCTGCTGGCTCAGATGGTAAAGAATCTGCCTGCAATGCAGAAGACCCAGGTTGGATCCCTGGCTGGGGAAGAGCCCCTGGAGAAGGAAATGACAACCCACTCCAGTATTCTTGCCTGGAGAATTCCATGGACAGAGGAGCCTGGTGGGCTATAGTCTGAGGGGTCGCAAAGAGTCGGACATGACTGAGCGATTAACACTTTAACTTTCACCAGAGATGGCAGCTGAGTCTGTGGATCTAATTTATCCATCAGTTTAGCAAGGGGGACCCAGGGCCCAGGGCACAGACAGACAGGGCAGAGCTACGCATCTTTGCCTTGGAGAAACCAGTCCTAGAGAAGGGAACTCTGATCCTGTTACTCTAGACGAGACCCAGGGACAATTAAGGTAATGGAGCAGAGTGGAGATGTCCTTCCCCTTGCGAACGCTCGTCCTTAGAAACCGATCTCTTTCATCCAAAGTATCAGTTTCTCTCCTCGCACGGGAGGCATGACTGGGAGGGAACAAAACTCTACCGCAGTCTAGTGAGAAGGCCGTCTCATCTATTCATCGTATTTCATTTACTCTCAGGATTTTAAAAATGCTTTTAAACATAAGGAGGACGCTTGTTTGCTTTAAAGACTAATGAAGTATCTAGAGGCCGCCCTTTCTGCACGCCTGTGTGCTGTTGATAGCCCTCTGAAAAGCACACAGGCCTTCGTTTCTCTGCTGTCCTTGGCTGTTTATCTGGGGCTCAGACTGACAGAGAGAAGGGTGCAGGGCTTCCTACCAGCTGCTGGTTCTCCAGCCAGCTCCACTGCTGCCCTTTCATGGTACACACTGCCTCTTAGCAACTCTGACAGCTTCAGGCCCTCCCGAGAACTGGGAATCCTTGGCATGAACATAACCTTCACCTCTGAAAAGAAATTTAAAACCTCATCCTCCACGTCTGATGTTTATTCTTGCAAGATGTGGTGAAATCGAGAATTTCTTTTACTGGTGGGAAAGACACTGCGCTTGGTGACCTGCCCCAGGTCACATTTCAAGTTAGGAGCAGAGCCAGGACTGGAAGGTCAAGTCTGTTAAGGGTCTGGAGCTTAAACATTAGGACAGTGCAGTGGTCAAGGGCATGGTGCCAGGGCCAGCCCGCCTGGGTCCCTGCTTTATCACTTCCCGACTGTGTGGCCAAGTCCCTTAGTCTTCCTGGGCCTCCATTTTCTCAGCTGTGGAACGGGGATAATAACTGACCGCCCCGTGGTATGGTTTTGTGGGTTGAGTCCCGCAGGCTCTCTAAGCACTAACTCAGGTTACCTGCCTGTGATGGAGGCCCGTCTGTGTCTATTTGAGGGGAGTTCTTTTCCGGAGGAGCTGACCTCAGGAGTGGCTTTCCCCCTGACCGAATTTCAGCAACTAGAGGAGCCGAAGTAAGAACATATCATGGCACCTGCTTGGCCAGAAGCATGGTGCTTTCCTTTTCAAGTATTACTTTCTGACTGTGGCTTTCGAGCCAGTCGCCCTGGTCATCATGGCTGAAAGGGGTCAGGAAACAGCGGAGGCCTCCGCTGGCCTGACTGTCTCAGGCAGAGACAGAAGGCGTCACCTCTGCCCGGGCTCAGGGGCGGCCATGTCGGGCCAGACTGGACTGCTGTGCACGATGGCCCGTGGCCCCCGGCCTGGGGCCGAGGCTGCACGGGCAGGAGGGACGGAGCCTCGCACGCAGCGGACTCGGGGGCCACTGCCCAGGGGAGCCTTTCTTGGCCCCGCCCACCCAGCCTGGCGGGAGGTGTCGGCCCCTGGACCTCGCTCCCTGGAAGCACTGGGGGAACCGACACGGGGCTGTCTGCTCCCTGGGGGAGGCATCCCGCCTGGCAGCGCAGTGGCCGCGTAGACTGGGAGGTGACCGCCGGCTTGGGGGCTGGGGGAAGAGGTGACCGTGCCCTTCCCAGCTGTCGCCGCTCCCCTCTCGTGAGTGAAGGCCCGGCCCAAAGCCTGGGGGCCCACTGCCTTGACTAGACTCAGCAGAGCCCATGGCAACAGGCTAGTCTCGCCGGTCAGGTCCACCGGCTCTTTGTCGCCTCGGCCTTGGCTCGGGTACCATCGGCCACAAGGACAGGAAGTGACGTAGGGGCACCGTGGCGGCCGAGGCGGGGCTGAGTCACGGGACTTCCGGGCGGCGGGGCTCAGGAGGATGTGCCGGGCTCCCGGGCGGGGCTGCAGGTGTGCCGGCCTGGCGGAGACCCTCAGACCCGCTCCCGGGGCTGAATGCGAGAGCAGGCTGCGGGGCAGCCCTCCGCTGGAGGGCTGGGAGGGCGCAGAGACAGCCCCTCTCACGCTCAGACTCTGTCCTGTCGTCTCCAGACACTCCTCCGTGCCAGACCTTGAACCCGTCCGGGGGGCGTCGTGGCCGGGACCACAGACAGCCACGGCTCAGGACTGGAGTCGCGTGGCCTCGGCCCCCAGGAGCAGCGTCGGGGTGAGAGGCCCGGCCGAGGGGAGGCGTCTGCCGGGGCCTCGGGGTCTCAGTCGAGTCGGGACGCGGCCCCGCGAACACGCCCACAGACAAGAGGCCTAGTTCCCGACCAGAGATCAGAACGGCAGCTCACAAAGGGTCTGCCCGTCCTTGGTCGGAGCCCTGTGCACTCTCCCTGTTCCCGGCCAAGCTCCGTGCCAGGCCCCAAGGCCTGACCCAGACACGGGTGCTGGGAGGCTCAGGTGGTCCCCGGGGTGGCAGTGGGGGCACAGAGGCAGCTGGTTGGCACAGCGGCACCAAGGGGCTGCGCTGATTCAGGCAGCGCCCCTGCCGTCACGGAGCTTCTTCAGGGGCCACTTCTCACCCACCTTCTTCCCCCGAGACCAGGGCCTCCCGGGGAACGCCCCCTGGAGACAGCCCAGCCCAGCGGGAGACAGCCTCCTTCCGCCCCGCGAGTGTCCCTAAGCATCGTTTCCTGTCTGAAAAGAGCAACACCCAGACCCCACCGCCCCGGGCCGGGTGAACTCTCCTGTGGGGTTTCTGTGGGTCACCCCTCTGTCCTCTCCCCAAGGACACTTCCTGGTCCCTTGATGGTGACCCAGCCCCTCCTACTGGCTCCCCCCATGGACCGTGGGCCTGGTGTCCTGTCGGGGCGAGACCACCTCTGCTCTTGGTCCCAGACTGAGGGAGATTCTTCTTTCACCCCCGACCCCCACCCCAAACCCAGTTGGAAGCAGCTTCCTTATTTCCACAGCACCACCGTATCTTCTTTGCTCTCACAGCTCGCTTAGAGGGCGGCTCCTCTGGGGAAGGGAAGGGGAGACCACCTTGCCCTAACTGGGTTTGCAGAGTGCCTGCTTTGGGGCTTCCCAGGTGGTGCTGGTGATAAAGAACCTGCCTTCCAATACTGGATCCGTAAGAGACATGGGTTCAATCCCTGAGTGAGGAAGATCCCCTGGAAGAAGAAATGGCCACCCACTGCAGTTTTCTTGCCTGGAGAATCCCATGGACAGAAGAGCCTGGCAGGCTACAGTCCATGGGGTCGCAGAGTCAGACACGACTGAGCGCCCTAGCACGCACCCGTCTCCGGGTGGGAGGCAGAAACAGAGAGCCGGTCTGCTGAAGCAGGGGGTGGGGGGTGGAACCCAGGGGCGGGCGCGTGTGAGTGGGTGGGGGGGTACTGGATATGACCTAGGGGAAGAAGCAGGAACTTGAAAGGTTTTTATGGCGCCAGCTGCATCTTCACCTCCTTTTGGAGCTGTGTCCTTTAGCTGAGAGCATTTTCAGCTCGCTGGGCATGCGTGCCCTCCGTGGAGCGAAAGGCATGTTCCCCAGGACTCTGGAACTTCTGCTGGCCGCCTGCATGACCCCTGTGTGGCTTGTGGCCTTGTTCTCGCCGCCCACCCTGCCCGCCCCCCGCAGGCATCCTCCCAGCCCCAACGGCCTCATTCGGTGCAGAAGTATTCTCTGCAGACATTTTCTGCTTGATTATTGGGTCCTTCCTCCCACTGCAGCATTTTCTGAGTGCTGGCCAGGGCTCCATGGCTTCGGGCCACCCCTGATGTCACTGAGGACTGAAGTCACAGGCCCAGAAGCAGCGCAGACCCGGCGCAGGCTCTGAAATGCAAGCCACGTCACCAGGCGTTCCTTTGCAGCAAGTTAAGGGAACAAAAAGAAAGAGTTCTGCATTTCCTTCTATTTTCTGTGCTGTATTCTTGTTGTTCAGTTGCTCAGTCGTGTCCGACTCTTTGCAACCCCAGGGACTGCAGCACGCCAGGCCTCCCTGTCCATCACCAACTCCCAGAGTTCACTCAAACTCATGTCCATTGAGTCGGTGATGCCATCCAACCATCTCATCCTCTCTCATCCCCTTCTCTTCCTGCCCTCAATCTTTCCCAGAATCAGGGTCTTTTGTTTATTTCTATTTTCTGTTTTGTACTCTAAGATGACTAATTATAGGCAGTGTGGTTTAGTGTCTCATTAGTAATGATGATCTAAAATTATTTAGAATCTGACGTACCCTCCCAAACCACTTATTCTTAGAAATTCTGCTCCAGTCTTCCAGGACGATTTGCCATGTTGCTTGCACCGCCTTCCTGCCTCGCCGCGGCTCTTGCTCCCTAGCTTGGATCTGCCTTGCCACTGTTCTTGCTTCCTAGCTTGGGTTAGGAATTTGGTCCGGAGTTGTTTCCTTTACCATGGTCGTCCTGTGTTCTAGATGCCGGTCCCTAATTAATTCCCTCCTTGTTTCAGGCCTCCCTGGATCTCAGCCCTGCTGTTGCCCTGGCTTCCTGAGCATCTTCCCCCACAGTGCCTGCCTCTGAACTCAGCCGGAGGGTGTGGCAAGGCGGCCCCCGTCTCCTCCTGGGGGCACTGGGGCTGGCAGCCCCAACCTGTCTGACGCTTAAATTGCCCCCATCTTCTGCTGCTGGTCTCAGAGAGGCCCCCTCACTAGTGTTTCTGGACTTTCCCTCTGGGCCGTGTCTTCCCTCATGTGGTCCGGACCTTCTGACAGTCTGAACTTCAAACCCTTTAGCCCAAAGGCCTAGGGGGGACCTCCCACTAGAAGTTCCCTCAGGGTCTGCTGGGTTTTCCTCACCAATACCAAGGATGAGGGACCAGAGTGGACGGGTGGCAGATGAAAGCCTTTGGACCTGGAGCTCCCCAGAGGGTGGAGGGCACTCCGGGGTTTAGAGCGCCCGTGGGCTTCCCTCATCTGAGCAGCTCCTTTTACAGAGAGGGGCGCGGAGGCAGCGGGGGCTCAGCCCCCACCCCCAGGAATCCTGACTCCATCGCTTCTGAAGGTCTCTCGCCCGCGGCACCAGGGGTAAAGGCCTGCCTGCCAGTGCAGGAGACACAAGAGATGCGGGCTCAATCCCTGGTGCGGAAGATGCCCTGGAGGAGGCATGGCCACCCACTCCAGTATTCTCGCCTGGAGAATCCCAGGGACAGAGGAGCCTGGCGGGCTACAGTCCATGGGGTCACAAAGAGTGAGACCCGACTGAGCAACTGAGCACTTTCCTTCTCTGTTAAATGGGATACTAGCACTCGCCTTCCTGAGCTGCGGCGGGGGTGAAATGGATCAGCTTTCTAACCTCCTGCACGGTGACCCTGGCCCCAGAGAACTCAGCCCCTTGTTCTGGTGGGAGGAGAGGAGTTTTTCACCATCTTTTAGGGGTTGAAGGGCATGACCCTGTCTTCACGTCAAGCAGCATCTGCTGTAGCTGTCTCTTTCCTCTTTTGCTCCCACCTGGGGTGAAGCCTCCGCTTCTTCTCCTGCCTCTCAGCTCCCCCAGGGATGTCTCCCTGCTCACAGCTGCTGGAGCCCTGGAAATGCCTAGATCCATGCGCTTCAGCGCTGGTTTCGGAGTCTGGGCGTGTGCAGGAACGTCTCTGGGTCCGTCTTTGGCATCCCTTCTGTTGCCAAGGGGGTCGGGTGGGGGTGAGGGATTTTTAGTCCAGGCTTTCGTCAGCCACCCATCCACTCTGGTGGACACTGATATCCTTGATGTCGGTGAAGAAAACCCAGAAGCAGGACCTGGGGGAAACTTCTAGCAGGATGTCCTCCCTAGGTCTTTAGGCTCATTGCTTAGAAGGAAGGGATTCCACATGCACCAGAGATGAAACGCCAAGGATCACCGGGTTTCCAACCCTTGGGCTCTGGGAAGGTGGAGACTGGGAGCCTGCTCGGGGGCCGGGCACTGCAGACCCCTGCTCTTACAGACCTGCTGACCAGGTAGCTGTGCAGGCGCACAGGGGCTCCAGGCTGAGCGCTGGGTGAGGAGGCTGCCAGGGGCCTCCCGAGGCTTCAGCGGCCTGCTCGGGAGAGGCTGGGACCCGAGTCTGAGGGCGCCCCCCACCCAGCTAGCCATCAGGTGTGGGCTTCGGGCTTCAGGAAGCTCCGGGAGCTCTTCTGCTCCATAGCCCCCCTGGCTCGGTTCCCAGGACCCCAGCCCTGTTGCCCGCGCCCCAGTTCCTCGCCCCGGTCGCTCCTGCCAGCCGCTCACGGTCACCAGGCCCCCTCTCCTCCCGTCTGCGCCCTCCCTCCCCTTCCTCAGCGGCTCGGTGTTTACAGAACACCTGTCTCTTAAGGTACACCTCTGCAGCTATGGTTTTCTCCTGAGCCTTTCAGAACGTCCTCGAGTCATCCGGAAGGCCTGTGGCCCCTGGGCCGTGTCGGCGCTGCCTCTAACTGCGCCTAGACCCCTGCTGTCTGACGGTGGACGTGGCCTTGGCTCTCGGGAGAAACGCGCTCCGTCCCTTCTCCGTGTCTCCAGGAGACCTGAGTCTCTTGCCAGGTGTCCGCCTCCCCGGGGAGGGCGGGTGACCCAAGCTGATGATCAGAGGGTCTGTTTCTGCAAGGAAGCTTGGACACACAGGCACCGAGCCTGGGGCCCGGCCTTGCCAGGAGGTCCGTCTTGAAGAGACCCATGATTGAAATGCCAACTTACATCCTTCCAGACAAAGCAGAAACTGCCTGCTTGGCCCGCGGGGGAGCCTGTGGGTACCAGGCTCTGTCCTTCCTCATAAACAGAAGCGCGAAGCAGGCCTGTGGTGGAAAGCAACCCTCCCCTTAGGGACCAGAGTCCCCACAGGTTCCCTCTGATCCCCCGTGTTGGGGCCACAGGCATCCGGACAGACGCAGGAGGCTGCAACCACAGTGCCAGCAAGCCGTCCCCGCGGGGATCTCTCAGAACAAACCAGAAGCACAACCTGCTTCTTCCTGAGGACAGACACGCGTTTTTTCCAGGCCTGTCAAAGCCAGGCAGGTCAGTGGGGTTATAATTGGCTCTCTAATTAGAGCTCCCACGCGCTGCTGGATCTTGCTACCTGCCGCTGGGTGTCTCACCCAGAGGGATGGATCAGCCTCTGCCTCTGGGACGGTTGACACTGCAAACCCCCTTCCTCCTGCTGACTCTGCCCCTGCCCCCAGCACCCACCACGGCTGCAGCAGGGGGCGTCCCAGCTCACAGGGACTGCCGGCATTAGCAGGCCAGGCTCAGGAGGCCGGGTGCCCAGGGAGCCTTTGGAGGCTGAAGGGGAGAAGACAGAGGCATGGGGGCGTTCCGAGGGCATTTCACTGATACCCTCAGCTTGCCTAGGGCTTCCCCGGCAGCTCAGCAGTAAAGAACCTGCCTGCAGCAGGACGCACAAGTTCAATCCCCAGGTCAGGAAGATGCCCTGGAGGAGGGCATGGCAACCGCTCCAGTGTTCTTGCCTGGAGAGTCCCATGGACAGAGGAGCCTGAGGGGCTATGGTCCATGGGGTCACAAAGAGTCAGACACGACTGAGTGACTTAGCGTAAGCTTTGTGGAGTCACATCGCCTGATGAGGGGAGAAGACAGGCCGCTTCTCCCCTTCCGCCCTCAGCCCTGGAGACAGCAGCATCCTGGGGCTGACCCGCCCCAGCCCTGCAGAGACATCCCGTGAAATCAGCCCCAGAGGGGACGTTCATACCACGGAAGGTGGTGAACGCTGTGAACAGGGCATTTTCCTTCTGGAGGCCAGTCTGCTGCACACTGTGGCCTGGGGTCAGACGACTTAGGAGGGAGGGAGGCAGGGGACAGGCGAGCAGGGGGCATCCGCAAGGCAGAGCGCCCGGGGGCAGGCGGCCGTGCTCGGGGAGTGAAGTGGCGGGGTCACCTGGCCCCTCTGTGTGGAGATGGCCGGCAGGGGAGGCTCAGGGGGACATGTAGCACCATCCGGGGCTTGGGGGCGGGAGCCGAGGTGGTTGGCAGCGCTCACCCTTTAGAGCCAAGAAGACCCACTTTTGCGTTCTCGCTCTGCCGTCCACTGGCCACTCCTGCAACCCTGGATGGCAGTGTGGCCTCTGTCCTGCAGACATGAGACTCCCATTCTCACGAAACCTCTAGGGGAGCTCCCGCCTGGCAGCTGTTAGGATTCTGTCCCTTCCTTTGGCTCCAGGAAGCAGCTACAAGAACCGTGCAGCGTGCCCAGGCCCCCGGGGCCTGGCAAGGTAGATGTTGGATGTCCCAGGGTCCTGCCCTCTGGGAGACGGGGAGGGCTCCCTTCTCAGCAAAGCCTCCCAGACAGCAAGCAGGGGTCCCAGAGTGGCTGCGGGGGCTGAGAGCAGACCCCTGCTCCTTGGGCAGTGCTGCTGAGGGTGGGTCCCCCTGCTTGCGAGTGGCCGCCTCCGGGACCAGTGAGTCTTGCCTTCCCTGAGTCCACGTGCGCGTCCCGTGGCCTGACCACAGGTGCCGTTTGCAGCGGCTGCCGCGACCCCTCTGACTCCCTCCCTCCATCCAGGTGACCCGTCCACCCTTGGGGCCCACTGGGGAGTTCCCCACAGGGGCTCGTGGCCTGCAGACTTCAAGGTGCTGGAATCGAAGTCCATGGAAGGGCAGGTGGCCAGCACCTCAGCTCAGCCCCGAGGGCCTCTCTGCAGGGGACGGCCACGTCCCTGCCCTTCCCACGGGAACGGGGAGTGGTGAGGAAGTGGCGCTGCCGGCTCTTCTCTGGGGCGGTCAGCGTGAGGGCTCGGCCATGTGGGGAGAGGAGGCCAGGCCGTCCGTCCCACGGGCTCTGCAGCCCCGAGGATCCAGGGGAAGCTGCTCCACATCCACTGCCAAGCTAGCCCCGAGGGCAGGGCAGGGTCCCCGCATCCCAGCAAACGGGCAGCGGGACCTCCCCCCGCAGACCCCCGCCCCACAGCCCCGGAGCCCCCACCTGCCTTCCTGCCTGGACTGTGTGCTGACTCCTCCTGTTATTTGTGGAAAAAGAATTTTCCAGGGTTTATCAGTTCCTGTCCTCCCTTCGTCAGAAAGTGTCTTATCATTCCTGTTTGTTCCTGTGTAAAAGTGGAAAAATAGTTCATGCCCAGCCCTTGGCGGGGATGCAGCAGCCACTGGGCAAGATGACTGCGTCCCCCGACAGGTAGGGAATCGCCGCCCTCTGGGGGGGTCCTCGGCCAGCAGCCCTGCAGGACTGCCAGGAAATCCCCGGGCCCTGTGGCGTCCGTCGTGAGACTCCAACAGAGCCTGCCGGGCCCGACCTGGAGGCCCTGCACGCCCCCACTGCGCCCTCCCTGCCCCGCCGCTCCCAGACGTGCGTGCAAGGTGCCCGCCCTCCTCGGGGAGCGGGTGATGCCCATGCCCAGCGTCCACCCAGCACCGACGTGTCCTGACTGCCTTTCGGACGAGCAGCGTTTACCGAGTGCCCACTGGGTCCCAGGGCCACAGGTCCCAGGGGACTGAGACGGGCATCCCCAGGGTCTCCCAGACTCAGAGAGAGACCCCTTCTCTCTCCCACCCACGCTGGGCCTCGCAGTGGAAGGGGCCACGCCTCCGGGGCCGCTCTCCCGTTTGTGTCCGTCTTACTGCTGGAGGGCCCCCACCCACGAGGGCCTCCCCCCAGGAGGCCCCCCCAGGCAGCCCTTCCCAGCCCCCTTCCTGGCCCTCCGTAGGCACTCTGCCCTACTGACGGCAAGAAGAGTCCTCCCTGCTGTGTTTTCTGCTTGTTTCTCCAATTAAAGTTTAAGCCCTGAAAGAACAGATACGCACCAGGTATGTAGCTCACTTCAGTCAGTTCAGTTGCTCAGTCGTGTCCGACTCTTTGCAACCCCGTGGACTGCAGCACGCTAAGCCTCCCTGTCCATCACCAACTCACAGAGTTCACCCAAACTCATGTCCATCCAGTCGGTGATGCCATCCAGCCATCTCATCCTCTGTCGTCCCCGTCTCCTCCTGTCCTCAATCTTTCTCAGCCTCAGGGTCTTTTCAAATGAGTCAGTTCTTCCCATCAGGCGGCCAAAGTATTGGAGTTTCAGCTTCAGCATCAGTCCTTCCAATGAACACCCAGGACTGGTCTCCTTTAGGATGGACTGGTTGGATCTCCTTGCAGTCCAAGGGACTCTCAAAAGTCTTCTCTAACACCACAGTTCAAAAGCATCAATTCTTAGGTGCTCAGCTTTCTTTATAGTCCAACTCTCACATCCATACATGACCACTGGAAAAACCATAGCCTTAACTAGATGGACCTTTGTTGTCCAAGTAATGTCTCTGCTTTTTAATATGCTGTCTAGGTTGGTCATAGCTTTTCTTCCAAGGAGCAAGCATCTTTGAATTTCATGGCTGCAGTCACCATCTGCAGTGATTTTGGAGCCCAAGAAAAGAAAATCTGTCACTGTTTCCATTGTTTCCCCATCTATTTGCCATGAAGTTTTGGGACCAGATGCCATGATCTTCATTTTTTGAATGTTGAGTTTTAAGCCAACTTTTTCACTCTCCTCTTTCACTTTCATCAAGAGGCTCTTTAGTTCTTCTTCACTGGTATGTAGCTGATGCTCCAAAAAATACTTGTTGGGTGGAAAATTTGACCAAATCCTCGAATTTTCATCTGGAGATCACCTCCTCCACCCCTTCATTTTCTAGGTCAGGAAAGAGGCTAGAGAGAAGGTTCTGCTTAAGCTGGACAGTTGGTGGTAGACGGCAGAGCTGGCCTGAGAGGACCTGCTCTCCACCACTGTGACGCTTCCCGGCCCAGGGGAGGCCAGGACTCCTTGCTGGAAATAACAGGACAGGCTTTGTTTTCATTGTCTTGGTAATAAATGTTCAGACCCAAATGTAGTGATGCTTCAAAGGTGTGACCCCCCACCCCTGTGTGAGGACAGGTTGAGACGGGGCCTGAGGGGGTGTGTCAGTGTTGTTGGGACGGGGTCCTGGCCTGGGACCACGGGATGGGGCTAGGGTCCCTAGGGCCCGCGCCGTCGGCTTCTCCCAGGAAGCCCGTCAGCTTAGCAGTGCAGTGTGTGTGTTGGTCACCATGTCCAACTCTTTGCGACCCCCTGGGCTGTAGCCTGCCAGGCTCCTCTGTCCATGGGATTCTCCATGTCCTCCTCCAGGGGATCTTCCTGACCCAGGGATCGAACCTGGGTCTCCTGCATCACAGGCAGGTTCTTTACCAGCTGAGCCACCAGGGCAGCCCAAGCAATGTGGTGGTCCCGTGTGAACTGTTTTCCTGACCACAGAGAGCCTCCACTCCGCTGGCTGGACTCTGGGGCCATGTCTCCCCCACCATCCCCACCCCACCAGCTGCTGGGGGGAGCCAGGTGGCTTCCTGGGCTGCTGTGCCCCCCGGGGGTCCCAGGGCCTGGGGTGCGGGGAGGGGAGAGGCCTGGCCTGGAGTGGACCCCGGGGGGGCAGGGCACCATCTTCCCAAGCACAGGCGGGCAGCGCCTCCCTCGGGGGTGATTAGCGCCGGCTCTCCACCACGGGCGCCTCGTGGGGAAGCGCCGACTTCAGGCCGCCCTGTGCTGGCGCGCCTCCTGACTCGTTGTTGGGGAAGGCCGGTAAAAATAAAGCAATAAGTCAACCTGGGAGATGTTTAAATAAGTCAGTGGGAGTCTCTTGGCCATTAGAGTGGAAAAGTGCGAGCGTGGGGAGCTGGTGGGGGCACTGAGGTCCTTGCGGGCACCGTGGTGCTCTCCTGAGGGCTGGCGGAGACTCAGGTCCTTCTCAGTGGCAACACCAGGGCACTTGTTTGCAATGGCAGATGGAGGGCAACGAGTCTGGAGATGGGCTGGAATGTTGCTGAGAGCTTTCTTGGGCCTCAGAGTGAGGAGAACACCCAGCATCCCCATGTCTTCTGAGCTGCACAGGCTGCCCTGAGCTGCCTTCTCGAGGATGTCCCTTGATAGCGCGTGGGGCTGGCTCGATCTGACATTTCTTTAATTAGGTCGGTGCGTCACGCTGAGCTTTGGCGATGTTGATGCTGGTGTTTCTGAGCATGAGCTCACTGAATTTATGAGTCCTTGTCTCAGGCTGCAGCTGATGATGAAATCGCCTGCCTGGACCCAGGATTTCCCATCACCTGGCCATCCCGGTCTCTGGGGGGCCCGCCATCCTCTGGGGGTCCTGCCACCCTCTGAGGGTCCCTCCCAGCTTCTGAGGGTCCCGCCATCCTCTGGAGGTCCCGCCCGGGCTCTGAGGGTCCCGCCGGCTCCAGTGCGGGACACCCAGACCTCGGGAAGCAGATAGTAATTCAAGTCCTGGGGCTCCGGGTGGAGGCTGCACTGGGTGTAATGAGACACAGCAGCCGCCTCTACGCTGGTTTTCAGGGAGGAAGCCGCTGTCTCCACATCTTCCTAGCGGAAGTCAGAGAGGCGCTCAGACCTCCTGACGGAGAGGTGGCGTCACGTCTCCATCGCTCTGGTAACTCCGCACTACGAAGGGCGAGTCTGAAGAGCTCGGGACAGCCGGGTTGCAGCGTGGGCTGGCAAGGGCTGCGGATGCCAGTGCGGCGTTTCTTCCGGGAAAGCTTACGGGTGGGAGGGTTGTTGAGAGGTTGGCCCGGGTGGTGCCAGGGTTACGTCGCAGGGAAGGGGGCTGGGCCCCCCGCCCCCGCCCCACCTCCCTCCTCTCCGCCGTCCCCATATCCGTCTCTCCATCCGTCCAGCAGACGCTCACCGAGGCCCTCAGGGGTGCTGGGCCGCCCCGGGCGCCGCACAGGCAGAGGCGAATCGGAGGCTCCCTGATCTGACCGGGCGCCGGCGGAGAGGGCACAGGGGCGGGCCATCGGCCAAGGGCCTCCGGGAGCCCCTGCCCCGTGGTCGCTCAGAACCACGGCGTTGACCACGGGACGGTTCAGCGAAGGCTACCGTCACTGAGTCCTCCCAGGCCTCATGCAGGCCTCGCTGCCCTCCCGTGTCTCAGTCCTTGTCCCCATGATGCAGGCAGAGCCCCTGGGACCGGAGCAAGCTGCCCGAGTCCGTGGTGGAGCTGGGCTCGTGGGCATGCGGGGAGCCGGGCCCGTGCTCCGACCTGCCTCCACCCTCTCGGGCTCCACACGCTCCGCTGCCCCTGGTGGGTCCCCCCAGCTCAGGCGCCCCCAGCAGTGGTGCCATAGGGTGGGTGTCCCGACACCCAGTGAACCCCCAAGCGAAGCGCTGGCTTGGCACTTGGGCAGAGCCCCGCGGTGACATCTAAAATCTCTAAGAGGCAGGACTTCTTCCCTGGGGGGCCCGTAGTTAAGACTGTGCTTGCAATGCAGGGGGCACCGTTGCGATCCCTGGTCGCCGGACGAAGATCCCACAGACCACGCGGTGCAGCCCCCAAAAAGGAAAAATAAATACATTAAAAATAAAAAAAGATCTCCAAGGGGCTTTTGTCCTGGGCATGGACAGAGGGGCTCCCCACAGCCAGGGCCCCTGCATGGCGCCCCCGCAAGCAGCCAGGGGCTCCGTCCCCGGGCAGCAGTCTCCACACGCATGTAAAAGCGTGAGTGAGGAAGACACTGATTGTCCTCAAACCCGCCAAGTCCCTTTTGTCTCTTTTGAAAGAACAGGTTTAATTTAATCCCTCACTTCCAGTGTGGTGCCTCACCAAGGTCTTCTTTGTACAAAACACCTGATTATAATAATTGCAAGCTTAGCAAGCTGTGTTCATTTGCGCCTGAAGAGAGGGACTGAGAGTCGCCTCCTCGAGGGCTCCTGTCTGCTCAGGAGGCCGGCCCCAGCGGGCCCTCATCTCCGGTGGCCCCAGAATCGGCAGGGCTGGCAGAGGCGCAGGCCGTTTGCACGTCTTTCCTCAGAGGAGGAGCGGGGGCCCAGCGTCAGGGCCGCAGCAACCACGTCTCAGCTCCGCCGCTCACCACAGCAGAGGCATCTCGGACAGGAGCCAGGCTTGTGGCCCTGGCGTGCAGACAGTAGAAGTGAAGTGCAGTCTTGCCGGCGGCTGAGGCAGACCCCAGGGCCGGGCACACAGCTTGGTCACGCTGGGGTTGTCACCGGGTCCCCAGCTTTGAGAGCAGGACAGCTTCTTGCCCACATCTGTGTCCACAGTGCATGGCTGGGGGTTGCACAGTCACTCACTGAGTTTTTGTGACTTTGATGGGGGGAGGGTGCTTGCTTGCTAAGGTAATAAAATATGTCAGTCATCAAATTCTGTCTCCTGCCCGGCTGAGGGCTGGAGGCGGGAGCTAAATGCCACTGGGTGAGTCAGTCAGTTCAGTTGCTCAGTCGTGTCTGACTCTTTGTGACCCCATGGACCACAGCACGCCAGGCCTCCCTGTCCATCACCAGCTCCCGGAGTTTACTCAAACTCATGTCCATTGAGTCACTGATGCCATCCAGCCATCTCATCCTCTATCATCCCCTTCTCCTCCCACCTTCACTCTTTCCCAGCATCAGGGTCTTTTCAAATGAGTCCGTTCTTTGCATTAGGTGGCCAAAGTATTGGGAGTTTCAGCTTTAGCATCAGTCCGCCCAATGAACCCCCAGGACTGATTTCCTTTAGGATTGATTGATTGGATCTCCTTGCAGTCCAAGGGACTCTCAAGAGTCTTCTCCAACACCACAGTTCAAAAGCATCAATTTTTCGGTGCTCAGCTAGCTTTATGGTCCAACTCTCACATACATACATGACTACTGGAGAAACCATAGCTTTGACTAGACAGACCTTTGTTGGCAAAGTAACGTCTCTGCTTTTTAATATGCCGCTGGGTAGAGCTGCCTAAGGGCTTCCCAGGCAGCACCAGTGGTAAAGAACCCACCTGCCAGTGCAGAGGACATGAGAGACGTGGGTTCGATCCCTGGATCAGAAAAATTCCCTGGAGAAGGGCCTGGCAATCCACTGCAGTACCCTTGCCTGGAGAATCCCGTGGACAGAGGAGCCTGGCAGGCTACAGTCCATGGGGTTGCAAAGAGTCAGACAGGACTGAAGTGACTTAGCACAAACACACGCATGCACAGTGCTGCCTAAGAGGTTGGTGTGGCCTGGACTTTGGGATTGTCAGGGCTTCAGGCAGATGGACTAGAGCTCCAGCAAGAGGGCCAGACGAGACTGACCAAGGTTGGGGAGGTGGAGGAGGGGTGGGCGCTGCGTCCTGCAGAAATACCTGGGCTGAGGGATCAGCCTGGATGAGCCAAGAGGCCTGTTCTGGGAGAAAGCAGGGCCTGGCTGGGGGTGAGCACAGCGGAGTGCCAGCCTCAGGGGTGAGGCCTTGATCTTCAGAGAAGAGAGGAAGCAGGACTTGAAGAACAAAGGGGGCATCAGGGACAGGGGCACGTGGAAGCCCCTCATGACACAGAGGGGCTCCGGGGGCGCTTTGGTCCCGATGGCCAGGCGTGTCCAGGTGCCAGCCCACCTCTGGCCACCCTGCCAGCAACGCTGGCCCCTAGCATTGACTCAGCCCCCGGCCGGAGCTTGCTCTGGTTGCCCTCACTCTGCCTGATTTCTGAGCCACCCTTGGCTCACTGGGGGACTGGGGAGAGGCCAATGTTTCATTCCCTCGCCAAGCGTGAGCTGGCAGCCCCTGGCAAGTCTGTGATACCTCCCCAAGCTGCCCCGGCTTTAGGAATTAATTCCACTAAACAGATTGCTCAGGAAGCTTCAAGGTCATCTGGAAATGGGAGCCTGTTCTTATGTTTGAAATATAAGTCCAGGGATGGGCTAGAAATTCCCAAGCTGGTAAGAACCCTAGAGAATCACAAGGCCCTTAGATGGCCAGCCCTGAGGACAGTGGGTCGGATTAGCCCACAGCTGGTTCCTGCAGGCATTTTGGGAGGGGTGCCCGTGCCCCTGCCCTGTGCCCCTGGAGCCTCCAAGGTCCAGCAGCTGCCACTTTCGAAACAAAATTACCAGCCAGTGGACTGGTGTCCTTGTCCCCACTCCAGTAGGGTGGGGTCAGAGCAGTGCTGCTGGGAGCAGTCACCTCCAGGCCCCGCTGGACCAAGGTCCCGGTGCTCCTGAGTCTCATCTCACAGGTCTGCTTTCTGACTAACAGGACCCCCAGTCCTTCGGCGTGTGCAGCCACCCTGAGCCTCAAGATGACCGCCGGCCTGTGGCCCCCAGAGAGAGGCAAGGAGCCCCCCAGTCCTTGAGCGAATATGCAGGGTGCTCCCGAACAGCAGAGAAAGGGGAGAAAGGCTGTGCCCTCGAGGGGAGCCACCCCATCACAGATGCAGGTGGAGGGGCTGGGAGGGACCCACAGCACAGCGGGCGCCCTTCTGCTCAGTTGGAGCTGGGCTGGTGCCCGGGGGCCAGTCTCTCATGCCAGTGGCAACAGCGAGCGCTGAGAAGCTGTCGGCTCCACCCTCCTGGGCCCTGTGACCTCGGGCAAGACACTGGGCCTTTCTGAGCCTGTCTGCTGTGCTGTGCTTGGCTGCTCAGTCGTGTCCGACCCCATGGATGTAGCCCACCAGGCTCCTCAGTCAGGGGATTCTCCAGGCAAGAATACTGGAGTTGGTAGCCTTTCCTTTCTCCAGTGGTCTTCCCAACCCAGGGCTCAAACCCAGGTCTCCCACGTTGCAGGCAGACTCTTTACTGTCTGAGCCCCCAGGGAGGCCCCTGTGATGTCATTAGATGTGATGATGTTACTAAGAAAGCAAACACATGCTATTCTCCTTGCAGTTTTCCCCTCCGAGAGGGGGACCTGACCCTGGGCTTACTGTCCTCTGGCCCGGGAGGACAGCCTCCCTCCACCTGAGCCCTCCTGCTCCTCCTCCTCACTCAGGAACCTGCCCCACCAGGACCAAGGCGCACTTGTTGCTGAGGCCACAGGTGTCCCGGCCGTCACCCTCTGACCACAGGCTCCCGGGTCAGCCTCACTGCCCCGAGTTGGGTGCTCAGAGGTGCCGACGGCTCTGGGCGGTCAGGGTGCGCTCTGGTCCTGAGAACTACCCAGGCACAGCCCTCGGGGCCTGGCTGCTGCCTGCCGAGGGCGCCCCTACCCGCTCCAGGAGCTCATCTCGGAGGCCGGAGCCCCCTGGAGTGTGGGCTCGGGCCGCAGCGGACCCTCGGGCAGCACAGCCCGGCTCTGCCCTCGGCCCCTGGTGAGGCGCAGCCTTGAGGAAACCGGGCGGCCTCAGCCCCGCCACACGCGAGGCACGGAGAGAACGTGCAGGGCTGAGGTCTGCAGGCCCGGAGGCCAGGCCGCGTTCCGGGCAGGAAGACGAGGCTTTGTCAGGCTTCTCCTTGCTCTGAGAGCGGTCGTGCGCGCACAGCCAGAGGGACTCACAAAGTGACCCTGAAGCTCGTCTGACCAGTGCAGGCCAAGGTGGCCCGCAACACCCTGAAAGCGGAGAGCGGCGAGGAGAGGCTCCGCCCCCGTTCAGCCCCGACGTGAAACGAGGCAACGCAGGGTTGGGGGGCGGGCTGTTCAGTCGCTGGAGACTGGGAAGCCTGGGTGTCTCCCCGTGAGAGGGTCCTTGAGTAAATGAGTGTCTGTCGGATGAAATCCAGACACACCGGTTGTGGAGACGCACAACCTGGAAACACGATTAGCGTGGAATATTTGGGGACCAACACGCGCGCTCTGATTGCAACTGAAGTGACAGCCGCGCGGGCGCCGAGCCCGCAGGGGCCGTGAGATCAGGGTGCCGCCAGGGTGGGGCTGTGAGCGACTGACATTTCTGTTCTGTTTGTTGTGACTTTTCTTGAGGTTAAAAAAAAGTAAAAGATGGCAAACCCCCCTCTGCGGGCGGTGTCGGCAGACAGACCGTGGCCGCCCCGCCCGGTGCGGTCCTGGGTGGACCTCTGGAAATGGCCCTTTCTGTTGCTGCTGTTCACAAATGGCTGAATGCCGCTGACTTCCGACGGCTCATGGTTTGAGTGATCCTTCTGACTCCCGCCCTGAGCGCAGGAAGAACTTGAACTTCCACTGTGCCCGGCCTGGTGGAGACACCTGCCTGCCTCCGAGGAACGTGCCGAAGCTCAGGGACAGCTCGGGGTCCAGAGCCTTGTCTCTCTGACTGACTGTCTGTCTCTCTGCCTCTGCAGGCCCTGATCCTCCACCAGCTGGGCCGCTACAGTCTGGCCGAGAAGATCCTGCGGGACGCGGTGCAGGTGAACTCCACGGCCCACGAGGTCTGGAACGGCCTGGGCGAGGTCCTGCAGGCTCAGGGCAACGACGCGGCGGCCACCGAGTGCTTCCTGACAGCCCTGGAGCTGGAGGCCAGCAGCCCCGCCGTGCCCTTCACCGTCATCCCGCGCGCGCTCTGAGCCGCCCTGCCCTGCCCTTCCCCGACATCCCCGCCCTCCCGCGCCGTGGCCTTCCCGTCATCCCCCGCGCCCCGCCCTTCCCGTCATCCCCCGCGCCCCGCCCTTCCCGTCATCCCCCGCGCCCTCTGAGCGGCCCCGCCTACCACCATCCCGCGCGCTCTGAGCCGCCCCGCCCTTCCCGTCATCCCCCGCGCCCCGCCCTTCCCGTCATCCCCCGCGCGCTCTGCGCGGCCCTGGCCTTCCCGCGCTCGGCGCACGGCCGCCTGCTGCGCGAGGCCCCGGAAGTGTGTGCCACCCAGCCGACCCCCAGTCATCACCCTCAACGTGCATTTCTGTTGCCGTTCCCGCCAGCCCGATGATAGTTCTCGAATCTACTGACGTGGTTCAACATGGATTACGTGCCATATTTTGTTAGTTGACATCTGAGTTTTAAGTAACATGATTATGGAATTAATCCGCAAATGTAGAAGAATGTATTCAAAGTTAAAATTCAGTGGCAGGGCAGATTATTTTTATCAAAGCTGTAAAGAAAACTACTCGCTCCCCCCCATCACCACTCCCGCTCTATCCTTGGCCCAGAAACCAAATGTGAATTTTCTGTTTCCCACCTCAGTAACTAGTCCAAGCCAGGACACCAGCTGACAATTTCTTGGTTTTGTTGTCGATAATTGTACCATGTGATAAATTACTGTCCTCACTTAGAACAAAGCCTAAGTCCAAGAATATTTATATTTTGCCAATATATGCCTGTTACAAGAGAAGGAAATATGAGTTATTTAAGTTTAACTTTTTTATGTGAATTCAGAGTTTATTTATCGATGGAAATATGTACAAAGAAGCTTCAAATGGAATATTTACCGACATTCCTTATACATTACAGACACTTGGCTAAATGGAAAGATGACGTTAATAATAAAATGATTTTTAAATGGACCCACAGCTTGTGTTTCTCATGAAAACCCACAGACCACAGAGAGCCTAATACTCAGTTCATAGAATAGGGAGCTTTTGATGCCTGGGGGCTTCCCTGGACGAGTCAGCCCTTGGAATGAGGAGGTCCGGCCCTGATGTTAGTGGGGCAATTCTCCTTTCCCGTGTTGCCTGAAATTGGAGCTTGTGACTCAGGCCTACCCAGTCAATATCTAACTGTTCCCTCCAACAGACGATCAGGAGTGAGCATGTGACCTGAAGTGGTCCAGTTAGGATGGGAGCTGCAAGGAAACGCTGTTCTTCTCTCACACTTGAACCTGAGTTGTGAGGCTAGAACGGCAGCAGCCCTCTTGCCACCATGAAGAGAGGGCGTATGAGGGGGTTGGAGCCAAACGTGAAGCTCTACCCAACAGATTGGACAGTAAAGACGAGACACCAAAAACCAGAGAGAAGTTGAGCAGGCCTCCCTAATCCCCCAGAGCTGGTTGTCTGAGCATCAGTGTGGTGGCCCCGCATTGCTGGGAGCACCCTGAAGCCTTGAGAGCCCCTGCCTAAGCTGGGCATGACCTCTCTGACTCACTGAGCAGGCTGGGGAGGGTGCAGCTGATGTCTGGGGAGAGCCTGCAGGCGAAAGCTCCCTGTGGGCAGGGCGGGCAGGTGTCCCAGTGGGGAGAAGGGCGGGCAGGCGAAAGCTCCCTGGGGCAGGGCGGGCAGGCGTGCCAGTGGGGAGAAGGGTGGGCAGGTGTCCCAGTGCCAGCACTGCCGCAGCAGGCAGCCCCCCATGGGTGGCCACAGTCATGGGGCTGCAGTGAGGCACTGACAAGAAAGGGCGGTGCCCGCTGGGGCCGTGGGTAGCCCTGGCTAGAGGGTGAGCGCCTGGCTTGAGATCCTGTGCAGGACTGTGGTGGGAGACCCACCCAGCTCAGCATTGAGAAGGCAGGAGACCAGGCCTCCCCGAGGATAAAGGTCCAGGTTCCATACCAGCCACTCTCTCCCAGGCCAGCTCCGTGCCAGGACTTTACCTTGGAAAATCCTGTGTGCACCAGCCTGTGCATGGCTCCTGTCTACCTGTCCAGCATCTTCCCCTCCAGAGCGTCCCACCCCTTGGGAGAGCCCAGACTCCATCCACATGGCTCAAGGGTGAACTCGAAGGTCCAGTCTTTGCATCCAGAACCATAGAGCCTTATAATTTAATGATGGTAAGATGGGCTCAATAAAGGACAAAAATGGAATGGAAGAAGCAGAAGATATTTAGAAGAGGTGGCAAGAATACACAGAAGAACTATACAAAAAAGATCTTCATGACCAAGATAATCACAATGGTGTGATCACTCACCTAGAATCAGACATCCTGGAATGTGAAGTCAAGTGGCCCTTAGAAAGCATCACTATGAACAAAGCTAGTGGAGGTGATGGAATTCCAGTTGAGCTATTTCAAATCCTGAAAGATGATGCTGTGAAACTGCTGCACTCAATATGCCAGCAAATCTGGAAAACTCAGCAGTGGCCACAGGACTGGAAAAGGTCAGTTTTCATTCCAATCCCAAAGAAAGGCAATGCCAAAGAATGCTCAAACTACCACACAATTGCACTCATCTCACACGCTAGTAAAGTAATGCTCAAAATTCTCCAAGCCAGCCTTCAGCAATACATGAACCGTGAACTTCCAGATGTTCAAGCTGGTTTTAGAAAAGGCAG
Source organism: Bubalus bubalis (assembly GCF_019923935.1). NCBI lineage: Eukaryota > Metazoa > Chordata > Mammalia > Artiodactyla > Bovidae > Bubalus > Bubalus bubalis. The sequence continues at coordinate 1,124,227 of NC_059167.1, forward strand.
AGGAACCAAATATCAAATTGCCAACATCTGCTGGATCATGGAAAAAGCAAGAGAGTTCCAGAAAAACATCTATTTCTGCTTTATTGACTATGCCAAAGCCTTTGACTGTGTGGATCACAATAAACTGTGGAAAATTCTTCCAGAGATGGGAATACCAGACCACCTGACCTGCCTCTTGAAAAACCTCTATGCAGGTCAGGAAGCAACAGTTAGAACTGGACATGGAACAACAGACTGGTTCCAAATTGAAAAAGGAGTACATCAAGGCTGTATATTGTCACCCTGCTTATTTAACTTCTATGCAGAGTACATCATGAGAAATGCTGGGCTGGAAGAAGCACAAGCTGGAATCAAGATTGTTGGGAGAAACATCAATAACTTCAGATATGCAGATGACACCACCCTTATGGCAAAAAGTGAAGAAGAACTAAAGAGCCTCTTGAAGAAAGTGAAAGAGGAGAATGAAAAAGTTGGCTTAAAGTTCAACATTCAGAAAACTAAGATCATGGCATCTGGTCCCATCCATCACTTCATGGCAAATAGATGGGAAACCATGGAAACAGTGAGAGACTTTATTTTGGGGGGCTCCAAAATCACTGCAGATGGTGATTCCAGCCATGAAATCTAAAGTTACAACCAACCTAGATAGCATATTAAAAAGCAGAGACATTACTTTACCGACAAAGGTCCATCTAGTCAAGGCTATGGTTTTTCCAGTAGTCATGTACGAATGTGAGAGTTGGACTATAAGGAAAGCCAAGCGCCGAAGAATTGATGCTTTTGAACTGTGGTGTTGGAGAAGACTCTTGACAGTCCCTTGGACTGCAAGGAGATCCAACCAGTCCATCCTAAAGGCGATCAGTCCTGGGTGTTCTTTGGAAGGACTGATGATGAAGCTGAAACTCCAATACTTTGGCCACCTGATACGAACAGCTGACTCATTTCAAAAGACCCTGATGCTGGGAAAGATTGACGGCAGAAGGAGAAGGGGACAGCAGAGGATGAGATGGTTGGATGGCATCACCGACTCAATGGACATAGGTTTGGGTGGACGACTCCGGGAGTTGGTGATGGACAGGGAGGCCTGGCGTGCCATGGTTCATGTGGTCAAAAAGAGTTGGACACGACTGAGCGACTGGACTAAACTGAACTGAACTGGGTTTGGATGTTTGGTCCAAGCTTGGCCAATGGAAGGCCCCTCTAGGACTTGTGTTATGGAAACGTTAGGAAAAAGCCTCTTTTTCTGTTGGGTTTGACATCCTGTTGAGATGCCAGCTTGGGCCTGCTGGTAGCCGTTTGGCGGCATGGGATGGCCTGCCTGGGACTGATGCCAGCTCAGAGCCGACGGTGGGGCAGTAGAGAGACTCCAGGGTCATCACGGAGAACTGCAGCCCCAGAGCTTTCCATCCTGGGCACCAGTGCGCTCTCTGTCTCGCTTAGAGCCAGCAGGGTAGCCTTCCGTCACTTGTGCCTGAACTGGGCCTGCGAAGCACAGGGAATTATCACCAGACTCGTCACTCCCCATGTGGGAGCTCCCAACTGCCTCTCCTTGTCCTTAACCCCACCCGCCGCCTCTGCCTTCTACCATTCAGGAAATCCTGTCATTTCTCCGCAAATCCCATCTGAGGCCTCTCCACCTATCCCAGCGCCATGACCCAGCCCCCACGCGCTGCAGCAGTTCCCTGCTTCTACCTCGAGCCCTGCGAGCCACTCGCTCACAGCCCTGAAAGTGAAAGCCTCTCAGTCTTGTCCAACTCTCTGCGACCCCATGGACTCTACAGTCCATGGAATTCTCCAGGCCAGAATACTGGAGTGGGCAGCCTTTCCCTTCTCCAGGGGATCTTCCCAACCCAGGATTGAACTCAGGTCTCCTGCGTTGCAGGCGCATTCTTTACCAGCTGAGCCACCAGGGAAGCCCTCTGACAGCCCTGAGTGTCCTCTATTCTTTTTTTTAGTTTGCAGCAGGTCTGAGTTGCGGCGTGTGGGCTCTTGCGGCACGTGGGGTCTTTTTAGCTGCGGCATTCAGGCTTTTAATGCGGCATGCGGGACCTAGTTCCCTGACCGAGTGAATGAAGGATGAGCCAAGCCAGGCCTGAGTCACGCGCCCCAACCCCAAGCAACGTGGGGAGAGTCGGGCAAGGTGGACCCCACACTGAAGCCAGGGCAGGACCTCCTAGCACCAAAGGAGACTGGAGACTCAGAGGCCAAATGAAAACCCAATTTTAAGGAGGAAAGGGTGGTTGGTTGGCTGTGTTCATGCCCCATAGTTCCAGTAGGGCACATCTAGGAATTGACCCTTGGGTTTGCCCCACAGACATCAGCAATGATCTGGACAAGAGTTATACTATGGATTGACGTGTGTGTGTGTGTGCGCGGGCACGCACGCGCTCCCAGCTATGGATTGACTTGAGTGTGTGTGTTCCCAGCTATGTCTGACTCTTTGCAACCCCATGGACTGTAATCCACCAGGCTCCTCTGTCCATGGGATTCTCCAGGCAAGAACACTGGAGTGGGTTGCCATTTCCTCCTCCAGGGATCTTCCTGACCCAGGGATCAAACCCACATCTCTGGCATCTCCTGCATTGGCAGGCAGGTCCTTTCCCACTGAGCCCCCTGGGAAGCCCCGGATTGAACTGTGCGCCCTCCCAAATGTATTTGCTGAAGCCCTAACCCCCATTGTGTGTATTTGGAGATGGCTCCTCCAAGGAAGTAATTAAGGTTAAATCAGGTCAGAAGGAAGGGCCCCTGACCCAGTAGGGTTAGTGGCCCCGTAAGGAGAGGCACAGAGAGCTCACACACGGCTGAGGCCACCGGCAGGGAACCAGCAGCAGACCTCTTACCAGAGGCCGAACCTGCCCGTCTCTTGATGGTTGTCCAGCCTTCAGAGCTGTGAGAAGGAGCAAGTCTGCTGTTGAAGCCATCCAGGCTATGGTTAGGTTTGTCGTGGCTGCCCCGGCTAAGGCGAGCTGTTTGGGCAGAGAAGGGGGAAGGCCAGGCTGGCGGGGTGTCAAGAGCAGAGGGAAGGCCTGCAGCTTGCTGCACAATGAGGGGGACACGGGCCGTGAGCTGTGGCCATTCCTGAGAAGGCACCCACCGCGTGTTAGCAAAGAGGCCCACTGACCAGGCCAGAGCCAGGGCCGTCAGGCCCACGGTTCCTACAGTCCTGGCACCGGGCCCTGAGGCCAGAGGCTCAGCGTCCCCCTTGAGCTGGAGGGGACGGGGCAGGGGGGCCAGGGGTGGGGGCGGAGTGAGGGGCGGGGAGGCCTTCCTTCAAGGGGAGGTCCTCGGGGCCAGCTCACTCTCAGGATGCGGAGGGCACAGGCTTGGGGCCACCCAGTGGGAAGGGAGACCTCCACCCCGGCCCTTCCCCGCCTGCAGGGGAGACTCGGGGCCCGTGTGAGCCCCCAACTCCTCCGGACAGTCCCACGAGCTCCTCGGAGGCGTGTGGTCATCCCAGGGTGGCCCGTCCCTTTGCCCCCGGGAGGCCCTGCCCCTCTCTCTGGAGATCAGCCCTCACACTGTCGGCTCCGGGCACCCAGGGCAGACTCACCCCGTCTGCAGCCTGGCCCAGCCCCACACCGCACCCCCCCACCAGCCCCCCTGGTCCAGGGGGCACCAGCTGAGGGGGTGGCAGGACGGTCCCCCGTCCCCGCCTCCCCCCATCCCTGCCTCCCCCACATTCCCGCCTCCCCTCCCACCAGGAACCCCCTCTCTGCACAGAGCCCTTCCTACCCTTGCCCGACTCCTCCCTGCCCGCCCCCGCCCCAGTGGGGGGCATTGGCCGCCTTGGGAATGGCCACCGGCCACTCAGGCCTCACCCGCTCCTCTCTGGAAGCACCCAAAGCCCTGGACCACAGTTCCTGAGTCTGTGAGGTCCTGTCTGGGTGCAGACAGGCCGTGGGCAGACCCTGCTGGGCTGGGGGACCCCAGTCTCCCGCCAAGGGGACAGGCAGATGGCCGCTCCCCGGGGATGGACGCTCAGCATGGCCACCGTCCCTGCTGCCAGCCTTCCCCGCTCGCGGTCAGCTCATTCCTGCTGCCCCCGCCCTGCCACGGCCAGATGGGACAGGAAAGGGCAGGCCACCAGCGTCTGGGGCAACAGGGGCTCCTCGGGGGTCTCTGTGGCTGCACCCCGGGGTCCCAGCTCTGTGCCTGCCTAGGGTGACCCGACTCATCGGCCCTCTGAGCCCCGGGCCCCTGCTCAGCCTGCCCTTCCAGCTGGGGTGTGGGTCAGCAGGCAGCCGTGGGGACCCCGGGGCCAGGCCCCCAGAGGCTCGGGCCAGCGTGGAGCCGGCCGCGGGGAGGGGGCGCACAGCTGATGGGGCGCCGTGCATCCGTCTGCCAGCAGCAGGAGCCCCAGCCGGCTGCCCCTGCCTCCTCGGTCTCCGGCTGGTCGCCCCCTGGCCCCTGAGGACAATAGGGCTTCCTGGTGACCCCGGGGCAGCGGGTCTCACAGGTCTGGCTGGAGTCCTAGCCCCGCCCGTCACGTCACCCCGGGGGAAGGGCCTGCAGGGCCTGCCTCGCGTGGGGGCCACTCGGCCTCCTGGGCCGTGAGCTCGAGGAAGCACGCCGCCTGGGCGAGGGGGCCAGGCTGAGGGATGGGGCTCCGTCCCCGCCTCCTCACAGGACCGTCTGCAGCCAGAGGAAGGCTCACAGCCTCCCCTCTCTGCCAGAGGAGGCCGGAGGCTCGGGCTGGGCCCCCTGCCCACAGGGCCGCCCCCAGAGCCGCCACTGACGCCCCCGCCTTTGCCGCCCAGGGCCGAGCCCAGGAGCCGGAGGCCAGCCCGGAGCCGCGGATCCCCCGTCTGCAGCAGCCGGAGGCAGGCCCGTGTCCACAGCCTCCGGGGCCGGGGTTGGAATCTGGGCCTGGACGCCCACTCTCCGAAGAACCTTGCGGGGACGGGGTCCCTACTTCTGAGTCTCAGTTTTCTCATCCGTCGAATGGGCAGGACGAGGCCACTGCAAAGATTTCAGATGTGTGCAAAAGCAGCCCTGCTCTCGGCAGGCACGTGTGCCCCGTCGTCAGTGCCGTTTAACACGCCTGTCGGCTCCAGTGGGTTTCTCATCCCTCCCCAGGCCGCACCCCAAGGCCGCGGCCGGAAGGAGGGCATTCCAGACGGAGCTGCACCCCAGCTCTGCTGACCCAGCGGCTCCAGGAGGGTGAAGTGCAGCTGCCGGGCAGGGAGACCCCCGCCCAGACTCCCCAGGTCTCTGGGTGCCCTGCCTGCTGTGGAGCTGAGTCCCAGGGGTGACTTCCTGTATTAGATATCGAATTTCAGGCACTTCCTGTGGGCCTGGGATTTCACAGCCTCGGTGGGAATTCAGGAGGCAGACGGCAAACAGAGGGGTGAAGAAATGAACTAATTACTGGGTAGGTTGTGCTGCTGGGAGCAAGTTCTAAGCGATGGGGGGTGGTGGTTTTGTCGGGTGGCCAGGGGGCCCTCTGCGAGGCGGTGACGCTGAGCGACAAGAGCGCTCCGCCAGCAAGCGGGGGCCAAAGCGGGCGCCCAGCCTGCACGGGCCGGCCCTGTTCCCTGGTGTCTCCTGAGAGAGTCCACTAGAGCGGACGCAGCAGGATTCCAACAGCAGAGTTCAGCTTCCCCCCTCCCCTAGTCTGACCAGGGAACAAAAACCTCAGAGGCGTCTGGACACAGAACTAAACGGAGGTTTGCATGGCCAGGGGCTACTGGGCACATGAAAGGCATCTGTACAATTTTGCTAACCAGTCCACCCTGATGGTGAATTGATCCACACTTTAACACCACCCATTTCACCAAAAAAAAAGCATTTCTCAAATCCACCCTCATTTTATAAATCAGAATACTGAGACTCGGGGTAGTAAAGGGACTCTCGAAAGAGCAAAACCTGTATTCCATCCAGGATCCAACTCCACGATCCATCCATGGCCTCCCTGGGGGAACCAGAGCAGAATCATTATTAACATGCCTGATGCCCTTGATATGTGTGAATAAACTGCCCTCCCGGTTTATACTCGTAGGCAGTGACCACGTCTGCCCACTGTGGGGCCCCGAGCACTCGGAGGGTTGCGTGGAGCCAGCCTCTCTGCTGTATGGCTAGTCTGGGGGCATTCCAGGCTCCCAGCAGGGTGGAGGGGGTCTTGTTGGGCAGGCACCTGCGCGGCACATGTGTCCTGATGACTCTTCACTGCTCATAGAGAAACCACATTACAAGCAGGTCTGTACCCTTCAATCCTCACATGCCCAACTCATCTACCAACAGATGCCTACTCTGGACCAGGGAGGGCACCCTTCTAGACCTCTGCCCTGGCCCAGGGCCCCAAGACCACCTCTGTGATAAGTGAGTCACCTCTCTCTAGGGGCCTCACTTTCCTCATCTGTTAAAAGGGTGAAAAAGGCTTTGAATGAACCATCCTTTGTAACCCTAATCGTCGCTGAGTTTAGGGGTAACTGGAGCCTCTCCCAGAGGGACCGTGGTGGAGCTGAGGGTTAAAGGAGTGTCGGCGTGAAGGGCCTGGCACAGAAGGCGCTCGAATCTAAGTGAGGCTTAGGGAGCTTAAGTGCTGGCTGGACCCAGCGGCTCCTTTCCAAAGAGCAGAGTCTGGAAAGAGGGAAACAGCAGCAGTGGGAGGAACCTGGCAGACGGCGCCTTGACCTTGATCAGGTCATCACCAGGGCTGGTTACGCGGACAGCGCGCACCTCGATACCAAGGGAAGAGAAGGCTCTTGGTCCCAAAACCCACCACCCCGATCATGAGAAAACATCAGAGAAACCCAGGTTGAAGCACTTTCTACAAAATACCTAACAATACTCCTCAAAACTGTCAGAAGCGTGGAAAACAAGGAAAGTCAGAGAAACTGACCCAAACCAGAGAAGCCTATGGGAACAGGAGAATATAACGTGCTGTCAGTTCTGATCAGTGTAACGGACTGTGACCTCGGATTAAAATTAGAGATTAATTAACGGCAATATAGCGGTGCTGGCTCCTTAGTTGTGACAAATGCCCCAGGTGATATAGGGCACTATTAGGGGAGACTGGGAGAGCAGTGTGTGAGTATAGGGCACTGTTAGGGGAGACTGCGTGAGCAGTGGATGAGTGTGTTATCTTAGTTGTGACAAATACCCCAGGTGACATAGGGGCACTATTAGGGGAAACTGGCTGAGCAGTGTATGAGTGTGTTATCTGTGCAACCTTTTAGTAAATCTAAAACTACCCCCAAATTAAACGCTTATTTAAGGAAGAAGTGCAATCTGGGCCAACAAGCTCATGGAAAGATGTTCAACATCCTTAGTCATGAGGGAAATGCAAATCAAAATCACCGCGAGATACCACTTCACACCCACTAGGGCGTCTGGAATCCAGAAGACAGACAAGAGCAAGTGTTGGCTCCAAAGCGGAGAAATTGGAGCCCTTGGGTATTGCTGGTGGGAATGCAAAACCGTGCCGCCACCTTGGAAAACAGTTTGGCAGTTTCTTTTAAAGTTAAACATAGAAATTCCTCTCGTGTATTTACCGTAAAGGAAATATCTGTCCACACAAAGACTTGTCCATGAATGTCCAGAGCTGCTTTATTCATAATAGCCCCAAACCGGAGACAGCTCAAGAATCCATCAACACATGAACGGAGAAACAAACCGCAGTCCATTCACGTGATGAGGTCGTCGGGGTAATAAAAAGGAGTGGGCTATGGATATACACGACAACATGCGTGTATTTCAACGGAATGATGATGAAGCCAGTCATAAAAAGAGAGCAGACTAGGGATTCCATTTACAGAAAATACTGCCAAATGCAAGTGAGTCGGTTTCAGAAAGCAGGTGTGTGGTTTCGGGGGCAGGAGGGAGCGGACGATGGGGCGGGGTGGGGTGGCTTGCAGAGAGGGCCGGGGGTCTGAGGGCTGACGGTTGTGCTCGCTGTCTGAACTGCGGCGCTGGCCCCACTGGTTTAAACGAAGGTCGCATCAAATCGAAGCATCTAATTATGTGCAGCTTACTGTGCGTCAATTATACTCCCAATAAAGCTGGGCTTTTTTAACTTACGTGGGAGTATAGCTGATTAACAATGCGGTGATAGTTTCAGATGAACAGGCAAGGGCCTCAGCCACACACATACATGTATCCTTTCTCCCCCAAGCTCCCCTCCAGTCCAGGCTGGCCCATAAGGTTGAGCAGAATTCCGTGTTATACAGCAGGTCCTTGCTGGTCATCCATTTTAAATACAGCGGTGTGTCCATGTCCCTCCCAGACTCCCATCCTTCCCCTCTGGCCACCATAAACTTATTTTCTAAGTCTGTGCGTCTGCTTTTGTTTTTGTAAATAAGTCCATTTATATCATTTTAAGAGTTTTTTGTTTTTTTTTTTTAAATAAGAGTCACAGATGTAAAAAACAAATTTACGGTTACCAGTGGGGAAAGTGGCGGCGTGGGGGCAGCAGAAGGGATAAATCTGGAGATTGGAAGTGACTTAAACACACTGTTTGCTGTTTCGTCACTAAATCACATCCAGCTGTACTGTGACCCCATGGACTGTAGCCCGCCAGGCTCCTCTGTCCATGGGATTCTCCTGGCAAGCATGCTGGAGTGGATTGCCATTCCTTCTCCAGGGGATCTTCCCAACCCAGGGATCAAACCCACGTCTCCTGCATCTCAGGCAGATTCTTGCTGAGCCACCGGGGAAGCCCCATATACACACCATTATATATAAAACAGAGACGAGTAAGGTCCTACTGTGCAGCACGGGGAGCCCACTCAGTGCTCTGTAACAGCCTGTATGGGAAGAATCTGAGGAATAGATACGCCTGCATGTGTGTGACTGAGTCGCTGCGCTTAGCTGGAAACACACAACGTTGTCAATCCACTGTATTCCAATAAACTATTTTTTTTAAAGGAATAGAAAAAAATGTTAAGCTTTTTTTTTTTTAAGTAAAGACTGAGGATGAGGACAAGGGCCAATGGCCTCAGTCTCCTCACCTGTAACTTGGGGTGATCGTGGCCCCCAGCCCCCTGAAAACCCAGGACGAGGAGGGACGGAGGGGAGCCCCGCCCAGGCACGAGGCCCTGGGCTCCGAGCTGCAGGCTCCGCACTGCGGGGACCCTCCCGGTAGAGGGGGGCACCCACTTGCTCCCTCTCTACTCTCTTCCTGAAGAAGAAAGTGCATGATGCTGCATGTACTCTGGGAATTTTTCAACACAATTGTCTAAAAATAGCCGGGCCGCCGCAGCCCGATTCCTTTTTAGGAATGGTTTCAGGAGCCCAGCCCGTCCTGGCTGCCGGCTGGGGAGGCGGCGGCTCGGGGGGCGGGCTCGGGGGCGGGGCTGCAGGCGGGGCCCGGGGACCCTTCCCTTGCTCAGGCCAGGCCCACCTCCTCCCCCGGCTGGGGGCCAGGCGGCCAGGAGCCTGGGACGCACAGGCGGGGCCGGCAGCCTCGGTGCACCGCAGCGCCTGCTGCCGTGACGGCTTCCCCGTGACTCAGTTTCCCCGTCCAGGAAGTGCAGGGCTCTGCTCTGCGCCCCACTCGCGCTAAGGCCGGGCTGTGCCCACTGGTCCAGGGGTGTGGAAACCGCCCCTGGAAATGGTGCACGCCGGCCCCTCCCTGCAGTGGAGTGGACAGGGCAGGCTTGAGAAAGCTGCGCCCCAGCCAAGGGCCCACGAGGCCATGCTCCAAGCCCTGGGCCCCCCATTCCCCGGGGGCACAGGCCTGTGCTCCCCACGGGCGTGAAGGTCACAGACACAATGTGTGAAGACCCCAGACCAAGCCCCGCTCTGTGGTGATTAACCCTCACAGCAAACCCCTGAGACTGCTACTCGTATGACGCCTGTCAGGGGCTGAGCTGTGAGCACCCCCCAGGATGAGACGGCGGCATGGCATCAGCGACCGAATGGACGTGCACTCGAGCAAACCCCGGGAGAGAGTGGGCGACAGTGAGGCCTGCTGGGCTGCGGTCCACGGGGCCACAGAGAGTTCGACTCCTTAGCGACCGAACAACAACAAGCCCCACATTCCGGTGCTGAAGGCCCACCCCGGGACCTGAGAGTGTGATTGCATTTAGAGACGGGGCCTTAAAGACGTGAACCGTCTATACAGAGCCATGCGGGTGGACACACCCAACCTGAAAGGGAGACAAGAAAGGAGATGAGGACAGCCACCAACAGAGGGAGGACCACTGAGGACCCGGGGAGGAGGCGGCCATCTGCAAGCCCCGGGACCAGCCCTGCGATGCCCTGCCCTTGGACGTCTAGCCTCTGGACCTTTGAGAAAATGGAGGTCTTCTGTCTAAGCCCCATGTGGGGTACTTTGCCGTGGCAGCCTGGGCGGTCTGGTGGGTGCCTTGTTACAGGTGAAAAGACCAAGGCTTCGGAGGGGATAAGAAGTGCACCCAGGGTCATGAGGCTGGTGAGTGGCTGGGGCGGGAAGCCTGACCCACCCTCTGTCCCCCAGCTCTTTCCACCAAGTCCTTCGGAAGGAGGAGCATCGCCCTCTCTCCCTGAGCGAGCTGGATGGGGAAGGAGCCTGGCCTCCAATGAGGCTGCAGGTCAGGGGCTGCTTATGCACCCCTCCTGGTGATGGGGGCACAGCAGGAAAAATGCAGGGGACTCGGGACCCTCAGCCTCCAGCCTGGCACCCACTCCCCTTTCCCCAACCACCTCCCCCTGACCCTCAACCCTGTGGGCCCAGGCTCTGCCCTGCACAGGCGCTCCATCTGCCTGGGGCCTCCACACAGCTGCCCCGAACCTGCCCCAGGAGCAGGGATAGCCGGTGAGCCTGGAGCTCTACTCAAGAGGGCCAGACATGCAGTCCATCAGGACAGAGAGAAATGTGTGATTCAGGGCAGAGGACTCAGGGGCAGAGCCTGGGCTCGGAGCTGGGAGGCCCGGGGGAAGCACCTTCTCCCTGCGATGCTGTGAGCAGAACGCACCGTGAGCCCAGCTTCCTCATCTGCACAGTGAACTGCATCCCAGAGATTGGACGCGTCCGCCGAGGCATCCTTTCCTCCCTCCCCTCCCCTTCCCCCATAGCATCGAGGCTACGGGGCCCACAGAGACACGCACCAGGGCACACACACCCCACTGCACACTCCTGCTCACACACCCGGGCATGCACAGGCACACACGTTGGCTAACAGCGCTTAAGCATGAAGGAGGCTGGCTGTGAGTCCCCAGCACCCAGCTCCCCGCCTCCGCTCAGCCATCAGGCCTGCCTCCCCAAGGGCTGCTGTTGCCCTGGCAACCCACCCAGGCTCAGGTCCCCCGTCCCTGGTGGAGGGGTGGGTCTCTCTGAGAGGCCTGGTCCTATCTGGTGTCACACGGATGTCAGGAGGGCAGTGGGCCGCGTGGGGCCCAGAGGCGGCTTCAAGAAAGGGCAGTGTCCGGCTGGGGGTCCGCCTTGACTCCCCTCCGGGAACATGATGCTCCCTTGGGGCACAGGTGATGGGGGCAGGCTCTCAGCAGAAGCTCCAGAGGCCGAGGAGGGCTGTGGCTGGAGGACAGCGGAAGCCACAAGAGCCAGGCGTCTCTAGGTCTGGACTCCCAGCTGGACGCTGCGCCTGGAGGGAGCTGTCCAGACACTGCCCGCCTCGTTCAGCCTGTGGGGTCTCCTGCCACCGCCCGGCTGGGTCTCCCTGACAGACCCTGTACTCTGCTCAGCTACTCCCTGAAGGGTCCTGACCTCATCCTCATGGACCCCGGCCTATCCCTCCTCCTGAGCAGACAAACTCCAGGTTCTGGGATTGCTCCTCCCATAACCACAGCAGACCCTTAAACTGCACTTGGGATTATTCACAGGATTAGCATTAGTCACTCGGTCGTATCCAACTCTTGTGACCCCATGGACTGCAGCCCACCAGGCTCCTCTATTCATGGGATTCTGCAGGCAAGAATACTGGACTGGGTTGCCATTCTCTTCTCCAGAGAAATCTTCTGGACCCAGGGGTTGAACCCAGGTCTCCCGCACTGCAGGCAGATTCTTTACCGTCTGAGCCACCGGGACACCCTGACCACTGCTTCAGCCTCCGCCTCTTCTGTCTCCTCCGTGACATCTCCACCAGCGCCCTGCTGCTACGTCTGCTCAGTCTGCCGGGGCTCTATTCTGTGCCATGGCCACTGGGCGCCCACGACGTGCCAGGCGCCCTACAGAGAGAGCTCACACCTTCCCACCCGCACGTGGCTGGGGAGCAGCGAAGGGAGGACTGCGTCAGAGGCCGCGGACACGGGTCAGACGGCCCAGGTCTGAGTCCCACCGTGTACCAGACCCACGTGTGACCCTGGGTCTGTCCCTTGCCGTCCCAACTCACTCATCTGTAAATGGGAGGGTAACGGGGGCCCTAAGCTGCCAGTTTGTTGTAAAAAGCAACTGGGATCATGTACTGAAGACCCAGAGCACTAGGTCTGTCAGCTGCGAATGGGCGCCCGCCACGAGGACTGCCAGCAACGGAACAGGGCGTTTGCCGTCTGCCTCTGTGGAGACTGCGACCTTCAACGCCCACTGAGGGGCCCAAGGTGTGGGGAGGCACTCTGCGCCCGGGGAGTCTGGTGGAGCAGGTCGTCAGACAGCTGGGTGTTTGCAGGAACAGATTTCGTGATCCTCATCCTCGCCTCTCCTCATTTCTAGAGAAGCACTAAATCCCTTCCCGGTGACGTCAGCTCCTCGTGACTGGCAGAGACCCTTTTGTAAAATGAGTCCTTGATTGCGCTGAGCTCCCCTTCACCTGCATCCTGTATCTTGACCTCCCCGCCCCGCCCCTGTGGAGCTCTCTCTCCCAGAGCACCTGAGGGGCCGCCTCCCGCCGCAGCCCTCATTTTGCCCCAAATAGCACTTAACTCGCAACTCTCGCGGTGAACATCTTTCAGTCAACAGCCCCACGTGCAGCTACTTAGCTTCAGGGACTTCCTCGGAAGGGAGGGCCAGTGGTGAAGCCTGTGCTTCCGCCCCCGAGGGCACTGGTTCGATCCCGCGCAGGGAACTAAGATGCCGAAAGCAGCCAAAACGAAAAAAAAAAAAGCACCAACTACTTGGTTTGGGTAGGATGCAGGGAGGAACAGGAGCCGAGTGTTTCACCCCTGTCCTGCCAGAGAGCCCACTCCAGGCCTCAGCTTCTGCAGCAAGGGGCTGACGCGGCCAGACGGGAGCGTCGCCTCTGAGAGCCGCTGCCTCGACTCTGCACCGTCTCCTGTAGGCCAGGGTCGGCCTCGGGGGCTGCAGGGGGCGTGGGTACAGCCAGGGCTGTCCCAGCTACTCTGCGGCACCAGGCGGGTCACCGCTCCCAGGCCTCGGGGTCATCTGTCCTGCGAGGGGCGCAGGTCGGTGTCCCCCCAAACACACCCGTGAGCCGTGGGAGCCGCGGGACCCACGGGAGGCCCTCCTCACGGGAGCTGCTCCACGCCAGGGGCCAGGCGGCGTCCCCGGGGGCTGGCCCCCACTCAGCTCGAGTCAGGGGTGAAGCTGGGCTCCCAGCTGGATGGCAGCCACCCCCTCTGCCCACCCCCGCCCACCCTGAGAAGCTCCCTGAGCTCCTGGGAGGCCAGAGCCTCGGTGTGTGGCGGCGTTTAGCTCTGTCCTGTCAGAAGAGCAGTTTTTCCCTCTCCTTGGCTGTGCCTTCTTCTAGTGACTTTTTGGCTAGGGGCCCAAGTTGGATCAAAGACTCCCTGGGGGGAGGACAGCAAGATAGTGCTCTTGTTGTGAGAAAATTGTGCAAGGGAGGCCTGCAGCTGGGGGGCCGGAGGGGCCAGGCGGGCCCAGAAAGCGGGACTGCCCTGAGCTCCAGGTTGGGGAGACTCTCCCACCAGAGACGCAGAAAGGGAGGTGAGGACCAGGAGCGAGGAGGGGAGGCGGGTCCCGTCAGCGGAGAGTGGGGGGGGCTTCCCAGCATGTTTGCAGTGACGGGCGACTTCTGGGCCAGAGCCTGAGGTCCTAGTGGACCCTGACTTCAGGACAGACTGAAAGGTCCGCTCCGACAAGCGGGGGTGAGGGCAGGCACGGAGCCTGGGACGTCTCTCTGAGCTGCTGCTGCCCTTCGCCGGCTCGCTCTCACATGGGGTCCCCACCCCACCCCTGGGCTGGCGCAGCCGGAAGAGCCTGGGGAGCCCCCCTCATCTAGGGGTTTGGCATCAAAGGAGAGGGAAGCAGGTGCAGTGAAGTCAGCCCGCCAAGGCGCGGGGGGTGGGGGGGTCGGCAGGAAACCCACCTGCTGATGCCAGTGGCGGCCTAGACCAGCCCGGGCAGCGCGGCAGCAGGGCAAACGGGGGGGGGGGCTGTGTGTCCCCTGGGCTGTGACCGCGGCTGCTGTGGACGCTGCTTTGGAGAAGGGAGAGGCAGGCCCCGGCACCCCAGGAGCTGGAGGCAGTCAGCACGTAGGGGCAGGCCTGCCGGAGCCCGGGAGTCTGGGCAAGCCTGTGCAACTGGCCTGCGTGCACACGCTCTTCCACACACATTGCTGCACACATGCCCCTGCACACACACCCTACACACATGCTCCTGTATACACACCCTGCACACACCCCTGCACACACACCCTACACATACATCCCTGCACACGCCCCTGCACACACCCTTGCACACATGCCCCTGCACACACACCCTGCACACACGCCCCTACACACACACCCCTACACACACACCCCTGCACACACACCCTATACACACCCTGCACACACGCCCCTACACACACACCCTATACACACCCTTCACACACACCCCTGCACACACACCCTGCACACACACCCCTGCACACACACCTCTGCACACACACCCCTGCACACACACCCTACACATACATCCCTGCACATGCCCCTGCACACACCCCTGCACACATGGCCCTGCACACACACCCTGCACACAATCCCCTACACACACACCCCTACACACACCCCTGCACACACACCCTATGCACACCCTGCACACACGCCCCTACACACACACACCCCTACACACACACCCCTGCACACACGCCCCTGCACACACACCCTATACACACCCTGCACACACGCCCCTACACACACGCCCCTACACACACACCCCTGCACACACGCCCCTGCACACACACCCTATACACACCCTGCACACACACCCCTGCACACACGCACCTGCACACACACCCCTGCATACACACCCCCTGCACACACACCCTACACACACACCCCTGTACACACACCCCTGCACACACACCCCTGCACACACCCCTGCACACACCCCTGCACACACGCCCATGCACACACACACCCTACACATACATCCCTGCACACACGCCCCTGCACACACCCCTGCACACACACCCCTGCACACACGCCCCTGCACACACACCCTATACACACCCTGCACACACACCCCTGCACACACGCCCCTGCACACACACCCTACACATACATCCCTGCACACGCCCCTGCACACACCCCTGCACACATGCCCCTGCACACACACCCTGCACACACGCCCCTACACACACACCCTTACACACACACCCCTGCACACACACCCTATACACACCCTGCACACACGCCCCTACACACACACACCCCTGCACACACGCCCCTGCACACACACCCTATACACACCCTGCACACACACCCCTGCACACACACCCTGCACACACTCCTGCACACACGCCCCTGCACAGACACCCCTGCATACACACCCCCTGCACACACTCCTGCACACACGCCCCTACACACACTCCCCTACACACACACCCCTGCACACACACCCTGCACACACCCCTGCACACACACCCTATACACACATTGTACACACACACCACGTGTGTGTGCAGAATGTATCCTTCCAATGCCCCCAGCGCTGTGTGAGGCCACGTAGAGAAGCAGAAAATTTGGTTCAAGTCCCAGCCTCCCCACTTCTCAGCTTGTGACTTGGCCACATTGCTTAGTCTCCAGGAGCCTCGCTTTCCCCCCTGCCAGGCAGAGCCAGAACTCTGGCCCTCCCGCCGGGTCGTGTTGACACCGGACACATGAGCTGCAGTTCAGTTAGCTGCCACCATCCTCTGAGTTTAGTTAAGGGAGGGCTGTGCCCCAGGGCTGCGCCGAGTCACAAGACGTGGACTTGAATCACATTTCCACTCTGGAGGTCACGTGTGCGCATACACTTCACACATCCATCAGCCATCCCCGCACGCCCACGTGGGTAAGCGACCGAGGGCGCGTGTGCCACAGGCACACACATGCCGGGCGGGTCACACACACGCTGAGCGAGACACAGCTCACTGCCGCCCTGATGTTCGTCTGCCAGTGTCGGAGCCCAGCTCAGCCACAAGCACGGTACGTCCCTGTTTGACAAGAGTCCTGGGTGTGGGGGCTTCAGGGGGGCTTGGCAGTCTGGTGAGGTCATCAAGAATCCAGGTTCTTTCCATATCTTTGAGCACCATCCTCGGTGTTAGCCTGATGCCACATGCTTGCAGGATGGCTGCTGCACCCCTGGACATCATGCCTACATTCCAGCATGAAAAAGGAGGAACGATAGCCTGAGAGAACCCTCCCTGCATATCTGTCCCTTTTATGAAGAAGCAAAAGTTGTCCCAAATGTCTCCCTAACTTCCTCCCCGCAGACGTCCCTTTATATTTCATTGCCTGGGACTGAATCAGTGGCCACCTAGAGCTTGCAAGGCAGCTCAGGAAAGAGAGAATGTGGAGAAAGGGCACAGCACCATCAGGGCGGCGGGATTCATCCCACAGGCCTGGGTATGCTGCTGATTCGAACAAAACCAGGATTCTCGCTTAGGAAGAGGACAGGGAGGTCAGTGAAAATGTCTGGCACTTGTGCCCACACGGCCGTGAGCGCCATCCTCCAGGGCAATGTGAAGACAGAGGCACAGGAGGCCCAGGGGTTTGCACTCCCTGCAGAGGAGAGAAAGGGACCCCAAATCCCGAGCAGCTGTGCCCCGAAGACAGGGAGCCCAGTCAGAAGCACATCTGCTGCAGACAGCCAGCTTGCTAGGAGCAGGAGGGGCCTCTTCCCTGGTCGTGCTCATCCCAGACACCAGAGTCTTGGTCACAGTATTCTGTGTCCCCCAAACCCATACGCCTAGGTCTGCCGTGCTCAGCCTTTGTTTCTTCCTATCATGACATTGTTCTTGCTGTCCAGTCTCTCAGTCATGTCCGACTCTTTGTGACCCCATGGACTGCAGCACACCAGGCCTCCCTGTCCATCACCAACTCCTGGAGTTTACTCAGACTCATGTCCATTGAGTTGGTGATGCCATCCAACCATCTCGTCCTCTGTCGTCCCCTTCTCCTCCGCCTTCAATCTTTCCCAGCATCAGGGTCTTTTCCAATGAAAAATGATGTTGTTTGCATCAGGTGGCCAAAGTATTGGAGCTTCAGCATCAGTCCTTCCACTGAATATTCAGGGTTGATTTCCTTTAGGGTGTATCAGGAAGCATTTAACAGGAGGCTTCCTGTGTGCTGTTTTGGATCTGTCAGGAATCCTCTGTTCCTTATTTATTCCTGAATATTCAGGAATTAAGAGGAGAGGCAAGCCTCTCCCCAGGGCTGAGGAATCCAGGCATTTCCTTCATCAGTTTTTCTATACAGTGGTAAGTACCCTCTTCCTTCTTATGAACCATATGGTAAAAGTGATTATTTACAACTCTCTCTCTCTTTAATATGGATCGCCTATGTTTTGTAAGTCTGGAATTTTAATCTTTATCTTTGCTTTATCTTTATCCAGTGTTCTTGCCTGGAGAATCCCAGGGACAGGGGAGCCTGGTGGGCTGCCGTCTATGGGGTCGCACAGAGTCAGACACGACTGAAGCGACTTAGCAGCAGTATCTTTATCTTAATCATACAGTATATATGCCCACACCATGTTGATTAAAACACCTTTGCTCCATCAGAGGTTTGGTCCCCATGTCTTTCTTTCTCTTTCTTTCTTTCTCTCTCTCTCTCCCTCTCTCTTTTTCAGGCTCATCCCCTGGAGCGCAGAGGCCCTCTGGGCTCACTTTCCTGCCCGGGCTTCTAAGACCCTCTCGAGAAGGCGCTCTGCGCCTTCACCCCATCGAGAGGGCGCCTAAGGCCTTCGTGAACAGAGCAAGCCCCATGCAGGGGCTTTATTAGCTTTCTGCATAAACCAAGTAATATCAGCCTCTTTCTCTCGCCTTTACTTTCTTATCAGTCGACTCCGGACCACCAGGTTCCGGTCCATTAAAGGACCTCAACAAGGGTGGACTTACCATGGCACACCTGATGACATTCCCACAGGGTCCCACTGACCACCCGCACTCACCAAAACACCTGCTTGCCTGTGGGCGGTGGCATCACAGGCCTGCCTGGGATCCCCTTCACTCTGAAAAGCTAGAAAGACGTTTAGAAGCTCAGATACTTTAGTGTGGTCCCTGCTCCGTGGGCCCCAGGGACCAGGAGTGCTGAGAAGCCCTGAAGCGGCAGCAAATGAAGGTCCTTATTGCGGATGGCTGGGTGGCAGGCACCTTCTGAAAGGAAGTCCACAGTCTGCCCTGCAGCTAACAGAGCCCGAGGACGGGGAGCCCGGCAGTGGGACTTGGTCATCAGTTCCAGGCTCTCCTCTCCGGGGACTGGTGACCGTCCTTCTCCTGGAGTCATGGCTCTGCTCTGCTTTTATCTGAAAGCCTACTCCTCGGGGCTTTCATGAGCCCCGTGAGCTCTTGTCCAGAACATGGGGTCTGTGAAGGGTCCTTCCGAAGGGATGATTCGTGTCGCCATGTGGGTCCCTGAACCCGCAGATGCTCTGCCAGCTCCAGCCAGGCAGCTGCCTCGAGTTTCCTTCTTCGATGCCCTGCGTGCCCTGCTGGCCGCCTGCCTGGAAGGGCTTCTCGCTTTATGTTTGGCTGTGCTTGCCCTAAGCATGGGCAGAGGGAGGTGGCCGTCCCTTCCGGATCGCAGTCTGAGAAGGTCGAACCTCTCACCTGTGCCGCTCCCTGCCCCGGCACGCTGGCCTCATGAGCCCCCACCCCCACCCCACCTGGGGTCCTGCACCCCGCGGTGCCCCTGCCCAGGGCCCCTCCTGGCCATCCCCGCCTGCAGGTCTAGAGGCGCAGCACCATCCTCCTGGCATGCCAGCCTGAGAATTTAACTCGTCGTAAATACTTTGGATGTTAAGGATGTGGCGTGGCATCCGGTGGTCCCACCCTCTGAGCGAGCAGGTGCCAGGAAGATGCGAGTGAAGGATGTGGGCGAAGGATGCAAGTGGAGGATGGGCGCAAAGGATGCGAGCGAAAGATGCGTGTGCAGACCCAAGGAGAGGGAGTCACCCCCACGGGGGCTGTGTCCCCGGAGGCCAGCTTCCTGGTGTGCAGGTGGGGGTTGGGGGAGCAGTGTCTGAAAAGGTTACTGAAGCTTGTTTCTCTCCAAGGATTTATTTCTTTTCATCATGGTGACTTGGAGACCAGAGCTGGGGGAGGTGGGAGGGCGCAGTGGGCTTTCAGCATCCTGGGCTGGGCAGGCATGGGCATTGCCCAGGGGCGGGGCTGGGGGTGGGGTTCCCCAGGGGTGGGACCTGCCTGCCCGTCTCTCTGTTGCTCCTGCCCCCTGCCTCCTCAATGGGGAGGGGAGAGGTCTGAGGGAGGCAGGGCTGGGGTCAAGCTCTGCTGAGTCCCTTCTGAGCATCCAGCCTGACCTGGGGCTCTGAGACCCTGCCTGGGAGGAGCACTCAGTCCTGGAGAGGGCAGATGGACACAGAGGTCACTGTGGGGTCCCAGTTCCCATTTGGGGGTGATTGTGCCACCCAGGGGCCATGGGGTGACATCTGGAGACATTTGGGGCTATAGCTCAGATGGTAGAGTCTGCCTGCAATGCAGGAGACCCAGTAATCCCTGGGTCCGGAAGATCCCCTGGAGAAGGAAATGGCAAAGCACTCCAGTATTCCTGCCTGGAGAATCCTATGGACAGAGGAGCCTGGAGGGCTACAGTCCATGAGATCGCAAAGAGTCAGACACGTCTGAGCGACAAACACTGCGCTTTGCCTTGATAACTGGCAGGGGTGCATCTGGCATCTGATAGGTAGAAGTCAAGGATGCTGCTAAACACCCTACAGGGGACAGGAGAGGCCCCACCAAGTGCCGAGTGCCGAGGAGGGCGAGTGCCTCTCTGCACAACTGGGGGCATGGCCAGAGCTCAGAGAAGAAGCGCGAGTCTCCTGTGAGAGTGCGACGCCTCTGGCCCGAGCCCTGTGGTGACCAGTCAGGCTGTGTGGCAGCCTTCATCGGCCTCCGGGGTGGGAGAGCCGTCTGACCACAGTGGACCCAGACCCTTGCGAGCTCTCAGCGTGGGTCACGGGCGGCCCGGGCCCTGTGGGGCCAGGAGAGACTCGGTCAGGGCCACAGCCCTGGCCCCGAGCCGGGACGACCTGCTTGTGTGTGAGCCCCAGCCTCTTTAGGCCGGTCCCCCGCCTTTCCCAGGTGGCCCCGCCCGGAGCGGTGAGGCCTGATTGTGGGCAGCCAGGAAGGGGCAGGGCCCGCCCCAGCCTTCCAAGTGAGGGCCGCCTCCCGCACGGGGGCTGCTCCCACGATCCCACCTCCTCCACGCTCCACAGCTGTCCCCTCCACGCCGGGCTTCGCAGCCCCAGACTCCTGCAGGCCCTGACCGTGCAGGGCCCCACCTGCCCCAACCCGGGGCCCCCCTGCCTTCCCGACACCCCACCACCCAGACAGACGGCGTCTCTCCCCGACTTGAGTCTCCATGCCCTGCTCCGTTCACAAACGCTGAGAGCAAGGCCTTCATGACTCCACTCAACACTTGTTGCATTTGAACTTTAAACAACAGAAGAGGTTTGAGTAAGCTTTAAAAAAATCGAAACTTTATACATGTTTGTGTGCCTGCAAGTGCTCAGTGGTGTCCGACTCTTGCGGCCCCATGGACTGCAGCCGCCAGGTTCCTCTGTCCACCGGATTCTCCAGGCAAGAATACTAGAGTGGGTTGCCATTTCTTCTTCCAGGGGATCTTCCCAACCTAAGGATCTAGCCCACGTCTCCTGCGTCTGCTGCATTGACAGGTGGATTCTTTGCCACTGCACCACCTGGGAAGCCCATGTCTGCTTGCATTGTAGCTTAAATAACACAGGAAAATATAAAGAAGAAAGTAAAAGCTGCGAAGAGAAAGCCGCTGCTGGCGTGCTACTGAGTATCCTCACACAATACAAAACCTATACATTTACGCTGCCAGTCGATTTCACATAAATGGGATCTCTTTATATTTGCAGTCACATGACCTCCTCTTTCATCCTTTGGTGTGACAGGTAGAACTTTCCATATCAATACAAACATCTCTGTCCTCTGTGATCTGATGGCTGGGCGGGATTCCATTGCATAGATGGGTTACAGTCTAACTATTCTGTTTCCTATTAAGCCATTCAGATTCTTTCCAGTTTTTTGTTCTTTCAAACAATGCTCTGATGCATATCCTTTTATATAGCTCTTTGCCCACTTGCCTGATTGTTTCCTTAGATGTGGAAAGTAAAGTGAAAGCGTTAGTCACTCAGCCTTGTCTGACTCTTTGCGACCCCATGAACTGTACAGCCTGCCAGGCTCCTCTTTCCATGGAATTCTCCAGGCAAGAATACTGGAGTGGGTCACCATTCCCTTCTCCAGGGAATCTTTCCCACCCAGGGATCAAATCTGAGTCTCTTGCATTGCAAGCAGATTCTTTGCCATCTGAACCACCAGGGAAGGTCAGGAACTGGTGGGCAATTTAAAACTGAGATTTAAAACTGTGTTTCCAAATTGGCCTTTACAAAGACTGTACCAACTTACTTTTTAAATAATAATAATAAGTAGCTACCATGGGCATCCAGTCCCATCATTTCATGGCAAATAGATGGAGAAACAATGGAAACAGTGGCTGACTTTATTTTCTTGGGCTCCAACATCACTGCAGATGGTGACTACAGTCATGAAATGAAAAGACGCTTGCTCCTTGTAATAAAAGCTATGAGCAACCTAGACAGCATATTAAAAAGCAGAGACATTACTTTGCCGACAAAGGTCTGTCTAGTCAAAGCTTTGATTTTTCCAGTAGTCACGTATGGACATGAGAGTTGGACAATAAAGAAGGCTGAGCACTGAAGAATTGATGCTTTTGAACTGTGGTGTTGGAGAAGACTCTTGAGAGTCCCTTGGACTGCAAGGAGATCAAACCAGTCCATCCTACAGGAGATCAGTCCTGAATATTCAGTGGAAGGACTGATGTTGAAGCTGAAACTCCAATACTTTGGCCACCTGATTTGAAGAACTGACTCGTTGGAAAAGACCTTGATGCTGGAAAAAATTGAAGGCAGGAGGAGAAGGGGACCACAGAGGATGAGATGGTTGGATGGCATCACCGACTCAATGGACAGGAGTTTGAGTAAACTCCGGGAGTGGTGATGGACGGAGGCCTGGCGTGCTGCAGTCCATGGGGTTGCAAAGAGTCGGACACGACTGAGTGACTGAACAACAATACCATGAATTAAGCACTTTTTCTTTGCCTGGCACTGCTCTAAGCATTTTATACCTGATAATTCATTTAATCCTCCCCCCAAAACTGTGAGGTGGGTATTTTCATGCCCACTTTACAGACAAGGAAAGTGAAGAACAGGTAGGTTTATGTCAGTGGCCAAGAGTTAGAAGGCGACAGAGTGTTAGTTTGCAGGGGCTCCCATGTCCCCACATTTCTAACAACACTAGGAGAAATAGTTCTTATCTTTTGATAATCTACTGGGAGGAAAAGAAGAAAACGTCACTGTTGCTTTATTTTTATTTTTGTTACAGTGAGTGTGGGTCCCCTCCCCCCAAGTGCTGATCAGCCACTCTTTTATGAAGCGTTTTATGAATTACTTTCTCACGTCTCCTCATTTTCCAGCCAAGGCATTCCTCTGTGTCCTGGTTGGCAGGAGCGCGTCACGCCCTGCATGAATCCACCACTTGTCATTATCTGCTTCACCCCCTGTTTAGACAGAGAGGAGAGGGGCTTACCCAGGGTCTGGGATAGAGCAGGTTTCTGGAAGAGGGGCTCCTCGTGTTAAAAAGGGGGCCCGGGAGCCCGGAGCCCTCAGCACTCGACGGGGGTACGACTAGTCTCGTTTGAGGCCTGGGAGGCCTCGAGGCTGATGGGGTGCAGCCCCTTGTTCACACCAGGTACTGGAGCCCGACTCACTGCAGCCCGGCCCCGCCCCGGCCCGCCCCCGGCCCGCCCCCGGCCCCGCCCGGCCCCGCCCCCTGCCCCGGCCCGGCCCCGGCCCCGGCCCCGCCCCCCCCCCCCGCCCCTGGCCCCGCCCCCCGGCCCCGGCCCTGCCCTGCCCCCGCCCCTGGCCCCGCCCCCGCCCCGCCCCCGGCCCCGGCCCCGCCCCCCCCCCCACCCCCCCCCCCCCCGCCCCCCGCCCCGGCCCGGCCCGGCCCCGGCCCCGGCCCCGGCCCCGCCCCCCCCCGCCCCTGGCCCCGCCCCCGGCTCGCAGTGCTCCACCTCTGACCGCAGAGCTTCCTGCCCACGGAGGACACTCCGGGCCCGCACGCAGCAGGTTCCCTGCCCGAGGGCCCTCCCTGCGCTCGCGGCGGGCACTGAGCCGGGGAGGCGCGGGGCCGCTGGCACACAGAGGCCCTTTGTGCCCGTTGCCAGGGCCCGGCTGTGTTTACTCAGCCTCGGTAAACAGGAGGTGCCCGGAGGCCCGCTCCGCTGTGACAACTTCAGAGAAGCACGTTCTTTCCTTCCTGAGGCGGCTCGGGGGTTCCCCCACCACGAGGGGCTTCCCCGGGGCTAGGCAGGCGGGGCTGCAGGACGGCAGAGCGGGCGCTCGGCTGGTCCCTCCAGGGTTTGACGGACATGCTGAAGCCCAGGGGGGTGGCGGGGGGTCCCGGCCCAGGAACACAGGGAAGGACCTGGCGAGACGGGCCCAGCCCCGGGTCCCGTCCCCCGCAGGAGCGGACGTGGGGGCGTCCACCTGCCCCCCACACACTGGTCATCGCACTCGCCGCACCTGGAAATCTGCGCCACCACCCCCCGTGGGTGGGAGCGGGGAGGGCTGACCCCACCTCTGTCATTTCTAAGGCTCCCCATGCCTGACCAAACCAAGACGCGTCAGGATGGGGCGGTAAGAATCACAGTGTGAGTTTTAACGTTCACAACGTATGAATCGTCACGGTTAACACTCCATCCCACCTCGCCCGCGCGGCAACGCTACAGCGGTTGTTACAGGCTGGTCAGAGGACTGATTCTGCGCAGACCACACTGAGGGACCACGGGAGGTGCGTCCAGGGAGGCCCCATAAGAAGAGCTCGCTTTTGCTCCGCAGATGTCTCAGCCTTGCCCAAGGCCGTCTCCTCCTTGGGGGAGAAAATCAGAGGGCAACCTGGGGGGCCTCCCGGGACAGGCCTGCGAGGTGACCGGCAGCCAGCACTCCGTGCGACCTTCAGCCCAGGTGCCCTCTGGCTCCTTCCTGCAGGGGAGTTGGGCAGAGTGCTGGGCTCCCCTCTTCCCGCTGGAGGCCCCTGGTGGTCCTCCCCTCACAGGGGGTCTGGCACGGCTAGAGTAGGGGCTCTGAGGCTGGAGGCTTGTTTGGAGGATGACCACCCCTCCTGGGTGGGTGCTTGACGAGTGTCTGTCAGTTCGGCCTCCTCCCGCCCAGAGCCTGTCCTCACATACAAGGGCCTGTGTACCTTGGCAGGACACAGGCGCAGGGAGCCCTGCGGGGAACCGAGTGGATTTCCTCAAGGTGGCAGCAGGCCATGCCAGGGAGGCCATCTGACATCAGGGTCGCCCCCCAGCCGAACCACCCAGGGCTCAGCCTGCACGGCCGCTGTGTGCCTGGCCCCATGCTGTTCAGAGCACACCCTGGCACCCCGCCCCCTCCCCCCCCCCGCCCTCCCCGAGCAGCCAGACCCAGGATTGAGGCTCCTTCCCCACCCTGCTCTGACCTCCTTCTACCCTAGCGGCTTATTCCAGCAGGATCGTGTTGGCAAGCGCTTCCAAGCCAGCCTTGGCAGGTGGTGAACGGGAAGGAGAGAGTGGAGCCAGGCCCCCAGCCCTCCCCACCCCCAGAGCAGGCCATTATTGTCCCCTTTTACAGACGACGAAACCGAGGCCCACAGGGCACCTGGAGGAGCTTGTGGGACAAGACTGTGTCCAGAGACAGGCCCAGAGCCGTGCTGTGCCCTGTTCTCAGCTGCTGCCTCTCAGAAGGAAGCAGAGAACCTGGTCCAACATCCGTTAGCCCCGTGACCTCCAGAAAGCTACTCAACCTTCCTGAGTTTCAGTTAATGAACAGTATCCATCTCCTTGGAAGAAAAGCTATGACCAACCTAGACAGCATATTAAAAAGCAGAGACATCACTTTGCCAACAAAGGTCCATCTAGTCAAAGCTATGGTTTTTCCAGTGGTCATGTATGGATGTGAGAGTTGGACTGTGAAGAAAGCTGAGTGCCAAAGAATTGATGCTTTTGAACTGTGATATTGGAGAAGACTCTTGAGAGTCCCTTGGACTGCAAGGAGATCCAACCATTCCATCCTAAAGGAAATCAGTCCAGAATATTCATTGGAAGGACTGATGCTGAAGCTGAAACTTCAATACTTTGGCCACCTGATGGGAAGAATTGACTCCTTGGAAAAGACCCTGATGCTGGGAAAGATTGAAGGCGGGAGGAGAAGGGGATGACACAGGATGAGATGGTTGGATGGCATCACCAACTCAATGGACATGAGTTTGAGTAAACTCTGGGAGTTGGTGATGGACAGGGAGGCCTGGTGTGCTGTGGTCCATGGGGTCACAAAGAGTCAGACATGATTTAGAGACTGCACAACAGCATCTTCTAGCATTGATGTAGTAAGTCAATTCATATTTTTTGAACACCAAGAATAGTGCCTGGTACATCATAATTATTGCTTAAACGAAATACAACACTTATCAAACAAAATAATACATTGTAATGGGATCATGAGAATGACAAAGATCGCAGAATGAAACTGACTTGGGGAAAGCAGAGCAGCTCAGGCCTGTGGATTCTAGAGATTTCTTTAACTGAGGTGCCTCCAGGGCCCCTGGATTCTGGGAAAGGAAATCCATCATCCTCCAAGTCACTACTGCCTACAGTGGGCAGGGTTGGGCTGGTCCTTGGCCCATGTCTAGGAATTCTCCAAAGGTCAGGTGGGCTGAGCCCATGCTCCTTGCCCTCGCCTGCCTCTGCCTGCTGGCTCACCCCAAGGTGCTCCTTGGGAGCTTCTCCCCTGGGTTCTCAGGCCCAGCTAGAAATCCCATATCTGCACGTTCATTCCTCTGGCTCAGGGTGGTTCTCTGTGTGTGGCCCAGCGCTGGGCACGGGGAACCTGACAGGGGAAGCAGTAGAGGCCCCGCCCCCCACCCCACCCCCGGGTGCCCACGTGTAAAGGGCGGGCCAGTCTGTGCACATGCCATCCTCATGGACTGTAGGGCGGGGCGAGGGCACCAACGAACCCAGAAAAAAGCAGGGGACCAGCTTCGCGGGCTCATGACCCACTCAGCGTGGGGTCCTGGCTCAGCCCGAGTGAGGCAGGCAGCCCCGACACCTCAAGACTGCAACTCCTGCACCCCTTTCAGAAATGACAAAACTGAGACTCAAAGAAAGGAGCTTGCACAGGCTCAGACGGCTGGTGGGGACAGAGGTGTGTCCCCAGGCGCTCTGGGGGACACGTTGCCCCAGCAGCCCAGACTCAAGCCGTTTGTCCCTGACGCCAAGGCCAGTTCCCAACCCCCTGCTCTCCGGGGCCTTTTCCTCTTTGTTTGGGGTAAACAAGAAGAGAGAGGGGTCTGCCAGGACAGGGAGAAGAGCCAGTTCTGACTCACGCGCCCGAGAAGAGAGCTGGCTTGTGGCTCCCTGGACCGTGAGGACTTTGGTGGGGGTGGGGGCGGGTCCACTCCAATAGTGTAAACAACAGATAGTGTCCCACAGTGAAGGGCCAGTCGTCAGTTCACGGGGAAGACGGGCTCGGGGCCAGAGTGTGAGGTCGGGTGGAAGCGGGGCAGTCAGAGCCGGGAAACGGAGGAGCCGGGGCTGGGGCTGCCTGCGCTCTGCTGGGCTGCGTGCCCGCAGCAGGCCACCTGGCAGGCACGACGGCTGCGGCTGCTGACAGCGGCCCCCACGCAGCAGGCACTGCTGAGCGCACATCACACGCGTCGTCTCCCTGAGCCGCCCCACTGCTGCCGAAGGGCGGCTGTCTCCACTCCTCCAGAGGCCAGAGACGGTCAGTGACCCAGCCAAGGTCACAGAGCCGGGGCGGGCCTGGTTCCCTCT
Source organism: Bubalus bubalis (assembly GCF_019923935.1). Classification (NCBI taxonomy): domain Eukaryota; kingdom Metazoa; phylum Chordata; class Mammalia; order Artiodactyla; family Bovidae; genus Bubalus; species Bubalus bubalis. The sequence goes on from NC_059167.1 coordinate 1,151,416, forward strand.
GGGGCTGTGTTTCAGCCCCGCCCCGGCCCGACTCTCGGAACCTGTAACGCTGGGGTCACAAGCCACACGCCAACTTGCTGCTGTTCATTTTTTAAAATATTGATTTCATGTCGGCTGTGCTGCGTCTTTGCTGCTGGGCGGGCTTTTCCCTAGCTGAGGTGAGCAAGGGCTCCTCTGGAGTTGGGGTGCGTGGCTTCTCACTGCGGGGGCGTCTCTCGTTGGGGAGCCTGGGCTCCAGAGCGCCGGCTCAGTAGCTGCAACACCCGGGCTCAGTTGCCCCACACACGGCATGTGGGGCCTCCCAGACCAGGGATCGAACCTGTGTCCCCTGCACTGCAAGGCAGATCCTTAACCCCTGGACCACCAGGGAAGCCCCTGTTCAACGTTTTTAAATAGCAAATCGTCCCCACCATGGAGTACTTAAAACCACAAACCACAACATTCTACATGCACCTCCAACATTCACAGCACCACCATTTACAATAGCCAGGACACGGAAGCAATGCAAAGGGCCATCAGCAGAGGAACAGAGGAAGAGCTTGTATAGATACCTAGACATGATCTATATGTAGATAGATATCTATTCCATTACATATATATCTATATATGTAGTAGAATACTACTCAGCCATAAAAAATGAAATACTGCCATTCGCAGCAACGTGAATGGACCTAGAGATTATCACACTAAGTGGAATATGCCAGACAAAGACAAACACCATATGATATCACTTATATGTAGAATGTAATTCAAAAAATGCTACAGAGGTTTCCCTGGCAGTCCATGGTTCAGACTGATTCCAATGCAGGAGACATGGGTTCACTTCCTGGTCAGGAAACTAAGATCCCACCTGCTTCACAGAGTTCACAGTCTGGGGGGAAAAAAGAAGAAAGAAAGAAGATACAAAATAAGAAGAAAAAAGATACAAATTAATGTCTTTACAAAACAGACTCACAGACACAGATAACAAATTTATGGTTACCTTAGGGGGAGTGGAGGAGGGATACTTGAGGAATTCAGGACTAGCAGACACACGAGTGTACATAAAGCAGGTGAGCAGGCCGTCGGGCAGTGCCGGGCGGCTGTAGTCAGTGTCTTATCCTAACCTATGATGGAAAAGCATCTGAAAGAGAGCATCTCCATGCACATACATGCATGTTATACACGTGCATTTATAACTGAATCATTTTCGTGTGCTCCCAAAACGAGCGCAGCCTGGTAAATCAATTACAGTTCAGGTTTTTGAAAACCACATTTTGCTCCTGTGTCCTCCGCTTCTGGGGGTCGGCTGGCTCTCACTGAGCCTCCGAGGCGGCTCCAGTGTCTGCACTGGCGTCATTTTGAAGACTCCCGCACACCCGTGTCTGGAGGGCAAGGCCGGCTGTCAGCCGGGGCCTCAGTGGGGCAGTCGGCCGAAGCAGCTGGAGGTCTTTACGTGGCCCGGGCTTCCTGAGAGCATGGTGTCTGGGTTCTGGGGGTGAACATCCCAGCAGAAACAGACGGAGCTTCTCACCGGTTCAGACCCAGCCTCAGAAGTCATGTGGCATCATCCTCACCTTGTCACAGGCCTGCCAGACTTCAAGGGGATTGAGCACAGACCCTGCTACTCAAAGAGACCGATGATGGGGAACTCACCCCTTCCCTGTTCATGGGCGTCTTCCTTTCCTTATGTCTTGACATGAATGAAAATATACCTCCTGTGACTCCACCCCCAGGGGGCGCTAGTGGTAAAGACCCCACCTAACCAATGCAGGTGGACCTAACTGGTGTTTCCATCGCTGGGTGGGGAAGATCCCCTGGAGAAGGAAATGGCAGCCCACTCCAGTGCTCGTGCCTGGAGAATCCCATGGACAGAGGAGCCTGGCCGGCTACAGTCCATGAGGTCGCAGAGTCAGACACGACTGAAGCCACATTGTCAAGTTCAGTTCAGTCGCTCAGTCGTGTCCGACTGTTTGTGACCCCACGGACCGCAGCACGCCAGGCCTCCCTGTCCATCACCAACTCCCGGAGTCCACCCAAACTTATGTCCATTCAGTCGGTGATGCCATCCAGCCATCTCATCCTCTGTTGTCCCCTTCTTCTCCCGCCTTCAATCTTTCCCAGCATCACGGTCTTTTCAAATAAGTCAGCTCTTCATATCAGGTGACCAAAGTATTGGAGTTTCAGCTTCAGCATCAGTCCTTCCAATGAACACACAGGACCGATCTCCTTTAAGATGGACTGGTTGGATTTCTTTGCAGTCCAAGGGACTCTCACGAGTCTTTTCCAACACCACAGTTGAAAAGCATCAATTCTTTGGTGCTCAGCTTCCTTTATAGTCCAACTCTCACATCCATACATGACCACTGGAAAAACCATAGCCTTGACTAGACAGACCTTTACCATACACATAACTCCCCCTACCCAGTACAGCCTGCCTCTGGGACCACTGAGTCCTTCCTCCTTCCCTCCTTTAAAGAGGTGGATGTCTAACTCTCCAAGTCTTCTCCACACAGAAATCCAACCAGTTCTTTCCCTCATCCTCCTGAATGTTCGCCATTCTGGCCATTTATATCTGTCCTTTTTCTACAGAGAGACTGGCAAAATATAACCCAAGGGCCAGATCAGGCCCTCAGCCTGTTTTTGTAAATAAAGTTTCATTGGAACACAGCTGTGCTCATTTGGCTACTGTTGCCTGTGGTTGCTTTGTACAGAGTTGCATGACTGCCACGGAGACCACGGGACCCACAATATTTTCTCTCTGGCCCTTTATAGACAAAGTTTTCTGACCCTGATCCTGAATGTGTGAGCCTTAAGTTTCTCTCCAGACGAAATTCTGAAAATGACTACAAGGGGTGAGAGTGGAGGCAAGGAGGCTGGACAAAGTAAAAAATCCCCAACGACAGCACCATGACAATCTGTGTTTCTATGACTGAAATATTAATTTACACAAAGATATTTTAACATTAGACCCTATATATCTAATTCTCTGCACACGTTCCCAGGACTTGTCTCTGGCTGAGTAAGCACAGAGCCCTCTGAGTTTTCGTGAGCGGTCAGTGTGACAATGCCTCACGCCTTTCCTGGCGTCTCTTGCTCTGCCTCTAAGGAGCACAACGGTGGGGAGCAGAGCAGGGTGGTGTGTGTCCTGGGGTGCAATTAAAACCCACAGATTCTTAACTCTGAAAAATAACAACATTGAAAACCGCAGCGGGCTCAAGGCCCACGAAGAGGAAGTCCGGGGCTGGCCGCAGGGCTGGGGTAGCCACGTGGGCACCAAGGAAAGCGGGCCAGCCCACCCCGAGGCCGAGTCGGCCTCCCTAGGAAACTTGGACTCTGCCCCAGCTTTCCAGAGCAGACTTTTCTCAGTCACTATGGTCATGAAGCAGGAAAAGAAAGCCCTGAATTGTTTTCCGGGAAGAAAAGGAGAAAAAGAAAATAAAATGTTGCCATCTCAAAAATGCATGCTTTGTCCCCAGGCTACCTAAAAGCAAACAGGCAGGGGGACTTGACTTAGACGGAGAGGCTGAGACAGCGGAGGCCCTCCCCGTGTCTTAAGCTGCCTTCCAGAACCCGTGCCTGGTGACTGAGCTGTGTGACCTCTCTGGGTCCCCTTGCCGCAGGTCTGGGTCTAGAACTATGTAGTAGAAACCCCTGACACGCCCTCCATCTACGGAACTAACCGGTCTACAGAATTCTAGTTTTTCTGAACATGCACCAAGGGATGATGACTTTATTGTCTAAGGTCAAAGTGTGCAGTATAAAGACACCAGATCAGGCAGCTGAGACCAGCTACAGGGACAACACGGGAGCCCCAGCCTGCCTTGCAAGAAAGTCAACCAGCTTCAGCGGCATAAAACCTCACCTCTGTCCACGAATCACGTCTGATTATTCACGCACTCACTCAGCCTTTCCATTCTTCCTCCTGCCTCCCCTTCCGTCCCGTTCTTCCCTCCATCTTCTCAGCCCTTCATTCATCCAACCATCCACTCACTCCTTCCATCCAGTGATTCTCTGAGTCATCCTTCTTCCCTTTCTTTCGCCTCTTCTTCTTTTCATCCAAACTTCAGTCTTTCTAGCCACCCATCCGCCCAGCCTTCATCCTCCCCTCCTTCCAGTCACTTTCTGCCCTTCCTTCCACTCTCGCTCCTTAACGTGTCCATCCATCCATCTTTGCTCTTCCCTTCCTTCCATCCACCCACCCATCCAATCCTTCTTTCATCCTTCCCCTTGTCTTCCCATCCTTGCTGGCTGTCAACACAGTCGTTATCTGCATATTTATGGACGCCCACTTGAGCTGGGCGCTGCTTATACTTACATGTAAACATAGGTGGTCGTGTTCAGTCTAAATAAACCACAAGCCTGTTAAAAAAATCCCTCATAGGGGAGAGAAACCTCCAAACCTTGAGGTACAACGTGAGAAATGTCATCCAGTATTCACAGTAAGGGGTGCAAGCTTGAGGAGGAACTGTACAACTCCGGGCAGTCAGGACGGGTTTCCCTGTACGTGCTTCAGGAATGTGCGGGGTGGATGTCTCTCCTGCAGACAAGGGAGGCCTTGACACATTCCGGGCGGAAAGAATGAGATGTGCAAAGGCACAGAGGCATAGAGGAGCGTGGAGGTTCCTGAAACAAGCGGAATGACCTACAGGCAGAGCAGAGGGGAGCAGAAGGCCAGCTTCAGGACCTCCCTGGTGGTCCAGTGGCTCAGGCTCTGCCCCCCAGTGAAGGGGGCTCAGGTTCGATCCCTGGTCGGGAAGCTAGACCCTGCATGCCGCAGCTAAGACCTGGCAAAGCCAAATAGATAAATGTTTACAAAGAAGAAGTCCAGTTTCCAAGGGCCGCGCAGGGCCTGTGGAGGGATCTGGACTCTCTCCTGAGGACATCGAGGAGTCCTGGAGGAGAAGGACCCACTTGGCTTCGGCAGGAAGGACGGAATTGTGTGCGTGATGGAGGTTGGGGGCATGGACTAGGGAGGGGCCACTGGGAGGTCACTGTGCAGTCAGGAGGGGACAGGAAGTGGTCCAGCCGAGTGATGGAGTTCAGTGGGTGGAGCTGGGAATGATTAAGGGCGTGCAGGGAGCAGGTGACGACAGAGAAGAGGGAGGGGGTCCTGGAGGGGCTCTCGCTGGTGGGCAGGGACGAGCGTGCTGGGCAGACGCAGGGGTTGGGGGGGGCAGGCAGTGAATGGGCTCAGGGACATGGAGCCTAAGGCCTGGAAGTGACCTGACTGCACGGTGGGCCCTGGGATGCACAGCAAACAGCACATTAGGGCCCCCAGCTTCCGGGGCTGTGTTCTGGGGTGGGGGCCCCCTACGACAGTCTGCGGGTCTGACAGCCGAGGGAGTCTGCCCGGGGGACGGCCAGCCGGGGGCCGGGGGAGCAGAGCCCAGGCTCGGGTGGTGGGCAGGAGGCGGGGACGGAGCTGAGCAGGCGGCTCATGGGGCTGGAGAGCAGGGGTCCCCATGGCCCGTAACTTGGCACACGGCTCTTCTGCGGGAGCTTGGGACTCAGGGCCAAGGCAGGCGAGGTGTGGGCCTAACGGGGCAGCCAGGTGTCCGTGGCGGACTTTCCTCTGCCCCTCAGGGGGCCCCGGGTTTCTGCTCCCTCCTCCTGCTAGAAATGCACACCCCGCCCCCCAACGCTGCCTGTCTCCTCTGCTTCCTGCTCCAGCCTCAAGTTCCCACCGCACCTTCACGTAGGTCAGTAACTTCCTCTCTCCTGAGTGAGACACGGGGCTGAGTTTGCCCTGACCAGCTGTAGTGTCGTTATGGTTTTTCCAGGGGTCATGTATGGATGTGAGAGTTGGACCATAAAGAAGGCTGAGTGCTGAAGAATCGATGCTTTTGAACTGTGGTGTTGGAGAAGACTCTTGAGAGTCCCTTGGACTGCAAGGAGATCCAAACAGTCCATCCTAAAGGAGATCAGTCCTGGGTGTTCATTGGAAGGACTGATGCTGAAGCTGAAACTCCAATACTTTGGCCACCTGATTCGGAGAGCTGACTCATTTGTAAAGACCCTGAGGCTGGGAAAGATTGAAGGCAGGAGGAGAAGGGGACGACAGAGGATGAGATGGATGGATGGCATTACCGACTCAAAGGTCATGAACTTGCACAAACTCCAGGAGACAGTGAAGGACAGGGAGGCCTGGTGTGCTGCAGCGAAAGGGGTCACAAAGAGTCGGATCCAACTGAGGGACTGAACAGCAGCAACAAGCTGTAGGGTCTGAGAAATGTTATCTGGCCTCTCAGAGTTACCATCATTCCCATGTCTGTGAAATGGGGCGCCTGAGCACATGGGCTGAAGCAGGCTGTGTAAACCAGGGCAGACCAGGGCTGGCTGGACTGAATACAGGCTGAGGTCGGCACCGAGTCAAGCTCCACCCACGACGATGGATGCTCACATTTCCTGAGCGCTCATCATGTCTAGACTCTCTCTAGGCGTTATCTCCCTTCACAAAGTCTGCAAAGGAAGGCCTGTTAGTTATCTTCTTGTCTTCAGAAGACCTTGAAGCACAGAGGGCTTGAGTCAGCTGTTTCAGGTCCCACGGTGAGAATTGGGCTTGGGTTGGATACCTGGCTGTGGTCTGTGGGCATTCTTCTCCACTGTACTGCGTTCTCTCCAGAGGCTCTGTGCCCGGCACACCCGCCAAGGGGCGGGACCACACTCACCAGGGGGAGGGCATGGGCGGAGCTGGGCACGCTCAGTGCGGAGAAGAGACTGCCTGAGGACGGGGACCCCTTCCCCCCTCTTCATCCCGTTAACTCCAGCCCAGCTCCCTGACTGCTGCCTTTCTGGGCGCTTCTGGAGCAAGGTGACTATCCTGCCTCAGGTGACCATCTCATGGCATCTAGCACCTTCTCCGCGCCAGGCGCAGGGACGAGAAGGGACACGTCCTCTCGCTGAGTCCTGGCAGCCCCTCTGTCCATCCTGGGCTTGCCTGGGCAGGGGTCCCTGGGCAGGGCGGAGACCCTGGAGCCAGCTGAAGAGAAGGGGAGCGCTGTGGGGGAGCTCCAGGTATCCCGGGGAAACCCGGCCTCATGAGGGTCAAGCCAGGCCCGGGGGCGGCGTCAGAACCCCACGGACCGCCTCCGCGTCTCAGTGTCTCTTTCGCTGAGCTCACCCTGTGTCTCTCATCTGCGTCTCCTTCGGCAGTCCCGAGACACGGGGACAGAAGTCTGCTTAGGGCGGGAAGAACTATCTCGCTCAGGACTGTCCCGACACACGGGGCGGCCTCAGCAGACAGCAAACCCACCCTGGGACCTGCAAGCCGCAGTGGGAGACTCGTGAGGAGACCGGCCGGCTCCGAGGGGGCCACTCGGGCTACGGAGTCCAGGTGACGTTTCAAACGCCTTCTCCACGTCTCCACTGCGATGCCCGATGACCATCTCAAAAAGAACACGGCTAGGGGCTCCCTGGTGGCCCTGTGGTTCAGAATCTGTCTTCTCATGCAGGGGATGCAAGTTCAGTCTCCAGCTGGGGGACTTAAGCTCCACCTTGCCTTAGGACAGGGAAGCCCGCGCCCACCAAGGAGAGCCCTTGTGCTGCGCAAAGACATGGGCAGCAAAACTCTAACAGACAAACACCAACCAATCGCTTTAAACAACACACACAACTGAACATGAGACCTTGTTCTATCTCCCAACCACTCCTCCCGCATAGTCTTCCTCATCTCAGCGGATGGAGCTCCATCCTCCCAGTGGCTCAGGTCGAAGAGTCGTTCTTGAGTCTTCTCTCTTCCATCCGGTATTTGATCCTTTAGCAAATCCTGCTGGTTCTACCTTCAGAATCTGTTCAGAACCTGACCTGTTTTCTCGTTTCCCTGGCTACTGGCCTGGTGGAGCCTCCCCATGGTCTGGTCCCCCCTTTTTAGATTCTTTTCCCATTTAGCTCATTACAGAGTAGTGAGTAGGTTTCCTGTGCTATACAGCAGGTCTTTGTTGGTTATCTACGTTTTAATTTTACTTAATTTTATTTTTTAAATTTTTTACTGGAGTATTGACAGGGTGGTGCTAGTGGTAAAGAACCCACCTGGCAGTGCAGGAGATGAGAGACACAGCCTCAGTCCCTGGGTCGGGAAGATCCCCTGGAGCAGGAAATGGCAACCCACCATTCTTGCCTGGAGAATCCCATGGACAGAGGATCCTGTCGGGCTACGGTCCACGGGGTCACACAGAGTCGCACACGACTGAGCGACTTAGCACGCACACACTGGAGTACAGCTATTAACAACATTGTGCCAACTTCTACCGTACAGCAAAGTGAATCGGTCACACACATACACGTGTCCCCTCTTTTTTGGCTTTCCTTCCCATGTAGGTCACCAGTCCCTCTTAACCTGCCAGGTTTCTTCCTTTATTTCCCAGCACGTACCACTTTGAATACACTATGTAATTTTGTTCTTCAATTATTTACTCTCTGTATCCATCCACTAGAATATAGGCTCTGGGGGTCAGGGAGGGCATTGACTCTACTTTTTCTGCTCACTGGTACCTCCTTAGTATCTAGAACAGGGACTGAGCCAGCATAGATGCTCGGTTAATATGATGCTGGAGAGATGAGGCTGCAGGTAAGTCGGGAGCTGGGAGCCCAGGGTGCCCCTAGCAGCGCTCAGGGAGCATGGCCCCCAACACCTGTCTTGGGGTCCCGGCAGACTCAGCCAGCTTCTCTCTCCACCTTTACCTCCCACCCCTGCTCATGCGGGGTGGGTTATACTCTGGAGGGGCACTGGTTCTTAAATGTGCCCATGAAGGTTTCAGGCATGCTAAAAATCACAGATACAGAGAATAAACTGGTGGTTACTGGTGGAGAGGGAAAAGGAAGAAGGGATAAGATGGGGTAGAGGATTGAGAGTTACAAACTACAATGTGTAAAACAAATAAGCTACAGAATCTATTGTACAGCACAGGGAATACAGCCAATACTTTATGGTAAGTTTAAATGGAATATAATCTACAAAAATATTGAATCACTCTTGTATTGTTTACCTGAAACTAATATAAGGTTGTAAATCAGCTAAACTTCAATTAAAAATAATAAATAAATAACAGATAGATGATCTTAGAATGCCAGAAAGAAAAAAAAAAAAAAGAACTTCCTAAATTATACCAAAAAATTCGGTTCACTTGGGTGTGGTTTTTTTTTTTCCACTGGGGAGGGAGTGCCCTTTTCCCCGTGACATTTACGACCTTCTGACACACTATTTAATTTACTTCTTTACTATGTTATGTTTCTAAATTTATTCTTCATTATTTGGGAGATTCTCAAAGGGATTTCTGATTCTGTAACAGTTTGCGAATCACTTGTCTCAATCACCCTGTCGTTTTCCTTGTGGCCAGCAGGCTTCCCAGACTCTCAGGCCTGGGAACTGCCCACCAGGCTTGGGTGTGCTGACCGTGGCCGTCATGCAGTTGGAGAGGCGACAGCTGGACTTCAGTTTGTCCCCAGATTCTCCTCCCTCTGCTTCTAACCTGGTGGTCCCCAGGCCCCACGGACCTGCCTGTCTCCTCGGGCCTTGGCCTGAGTCTGCTGCTAAGTCACTTCAGTCGTGTCCGACTCTGTGCGACCCCATAGACGGCAGCCCACCCGGCTCCCCCGTCCCTGGGATTCTCCAGGCAGGAACACTGGAGTGGGTGGCCATTTCCTTCTCCAATGCATGAAAATGAAAAGTGAAAGGGAAGTTGCTCAGTCGTGTCTGACTCTTAGCAACCCCCTGGACTGCAGCCTACCAGGCTCCTCCGTCCATGGGATTGTCCAGGCAAGAGTACTGGAGTGGGGTGCCATCGCCTTCTCCGTGGCCTGAGTCATGTCCCTGCAAATCAGCAAGTTCAAAACGGTGCAAAGTCCCTGTGGTGCTCTCCATGGTCCTGAACCACCTGCTGGTCTCTGCTCAGAACGAGGTCGTTTCTCTGAGAAAGGGAATCGTGTGGCCTCCAGAGAACCCCTCCCCCTCCGGGTTACACTTCTCTTTCCTAGAACTCTATCACTACTGCTTTGCTTATGTTAAACCTTCTTATCTTTGAGATCTTGGCTGAGTTGTCACCTCCTCTGGGAAGGCTGCTTGGGTTCTGCAGAAACGAAGGTGGTCTCCTCTGCATCCTGTACTTCCCACATTCCAGTGTGTGAGGACCACTTTTGACCTCATCAGTTAGGAATAAGCTTCTCATCTGTCTCCCACACCGCTGTGTCCCTGACGTGTAAGTGATGACAATAAATTTTGTTTGAACAAATGAGCAAACTAATTAATGAGACAAATGAGTGGTGGATGGTCTGGGGAAGGAATGTTCTTGTGGTTGGTTCCTATCTTTTGATTTCTCCGGGACTATTACGCCAGGCTGTCTGTAATAGGAATGTGGAAGAGAAACAAGAGATTAATATGGCCTGTCTCCTGTGGAATACGTGATCTGGTGAAGGAATGAACAGAGGCCACGTTTTATAAATGGAAAGACTGAGGCTTAGAGAAGTGATGTCATTCTTCTGTAATTGCTCAGCTCAGGAACAAGAGGTGGAGCTTGAGCTTCCATCCCGTGGCTCTGGACCTCGTACCCACCCCCTGCCTGTGCCATCACTTCCTCACCTAGATTGCAGTTCACAGCCCTGGGCAATGAGGACATTGGGCAAAATCTACCTCAGAGGGAATTTTCCAACTCCGAGTTTCCGTTGAAAATTAGAACTCATGGGTTTCATCTCTAGTTTGGGGGTAATAGCTTCCAGGGCCACTAAGACGGCTCAAGGAAAGCCCTTTGCTTCCAATACGTGCTTTTGTCATCCACGTCATAGAATCAGAAACAGGATGAGAGATCCCTTCGTTCCAAGAGCTGGACTCTCAGCAGACCACAGGAGTCTTTTACATTCCTCAGGGCTCCCAGGAGGTGGGGTGGGCCTGACCTGGTGCATCCTGGCCTCAATCTGGACAGTAACCACAGCTCCCAAGACAGACAGTCCCCGTCCTTCTCACTGGTGGACTTGTGGAACTTGGGAGAAATCCCATCGTCACCAACCTGGGACCTTCACCTGCATGAGCCCTGAGCTAGTGTCGACTTTCATTTCTTGAAACGTACCCACCATCCAACCACACAAGTCCCATGTCTCTGCCTTGGGGGCAGGCCAACCTGGGGTATCCAGGGCTGGGAAGACTTTTTTTTTAATGGGCTATGTGAGCAAGTTGCTCAGTAAAGGCTTTTTGCTCAAGGGACAAAATGTTTATATTTTTGACCGTGCTGGGTCTTCAGTACTGTGCACCGGCTTTCTTTAGCTGCCGTGGGCGGGGCTACTCTCTAGCCGGGGTGCACTGGTTCCACACGTTCTCGTTTGTGGCTTGTCTTGTGGGCCGGGCCGAGGGTCGCAAGCCGCAGCAGTCACGGAACGCGGAGCTCGAGGGGCAGGCTCCACAGTTGCGGTGCCGGGGCTTCACTGCCCGGAGACACGCGGAATCTTCCCGGGCCAAGGGTCTAACCCACCTCCTCTGCACTGGCAGGCGGATTCTTCACCACTGGACCACCAGGGAAGCCCGAGACAAAGTTTTGAAAACACGGATCCACAGAAGAAAATCATACTAAAGAAACGAAGTAGATGAGAAGTGAAAGAAGCCGGGACCTCCTGACCCTTGAAGGAGACAGTGACTCCTTCTGGGAACCAAGGCTCGGTCTGGGGGAGGGAAGGGCTGGAGGCGGGGCTGAGGCGGGGCATGGGCCCCACCAGGGGAGGCCAGGGGAGGCTTGCTAAAGGCTGGCGTTGCAACCTTCTCACTCTGGCTGAAAGTCGGAGCTGTTGGGAGGAGAACAAAAATGGCCCCCGCAAACCCCACTGAGAACTGTGCTGGGGCGGGGTCAGTGGCGCTCTCCCCAGGGTCTCCGAGATTTCCTGTGTCCCCCTGGTCTCAGCAACCACGCAGTTCCCCAGAGCTGGCCGCCCTGCCGTGGACTCGGTCCTGCCTGTGGCGTCCCCAGCACTCCGCCAGCAGGACTCACAGCTGCACCCAAGGGAGAGGGCCCAGGGCAGTCAGGAGGCCTGCGTCACGCACGTCGCCTCTCTGGCTCAGCATCCCATCTGCAGAGGGACAGACTGGATGCCCTCTGAGGGCCATCGGTGCTGGTCGTGCAGGGGCTCCCGGCCTGGATTCTGGGGGGCTGTGTCCCAGTGGAGACAGGAGGCCCTGCGGCAGCTGGAGCCGGCCGCCCACGCACAGGCAGGCAGGGGGCGGGGCGCTGCGGTCCCGTTGCCGAGCGCAGAGAACTTTCCTCTGGGTCCAGGGTTCCGTCACCATGGCAACTGCTGGGGGTAGAAGCAGAACTCCTCAGAATTCTGAAGAACATATGGGGGAGGGAAGAACAAGAGAGGGAGCCCCAAGCAGGCCCAGGGAGGGAGGGGCAGCACGCAGTGGCTCCCCTTCCTCTGCCCCCTTCATTCCCGTCTTCTTCTGAGCTTTCTCTCCTTGTTCTTCTCTCCTTTCTCTAGGTCCTCCATGCCCTTCCCTGAACCCTGGCTCTTAAGAGCAGTAGGTGATGTTTACTGGGCACCTACTATGGACCCAGCACCATACCAAGTGCTTTATGCATCTGAGCTCATTTAACCCTCTCACTGCTGTGTGGTAGGTACTATCATCTTCCCCATTTCACAGATGGGCAAGTAGAGGCCCAGGGAGGTTGGGTGACTTGCCCAGTAACCGGCAGACCCAGGAGTTTGGTCGGATCTTGTGACTGCACCCCCAGCCTCTGCTGTATCTGGACAGTCTCCATTGTCTGAGAAACTCCAGGAGCCCTCTCCTAATGAAATGAGGGTGTGTGGAGGTCTGGAGACCCGGTCCCCACTTCCCCTCCCCACTGCCTGGACCCCACACTGGCCTTCCTGGGTGAGGCCAGGGCGGAAGGCAATGCCAGCTGCCCATATGTGCGAGGCACCTCTGTTGGCTGAGTTTCCCGGCCTTGGCTGCCCAGTGTTCACCCCCACGGGACCAGAGAAGCCCCTGGCCTAGGGCTGGAGTCAGGACATGCAGGAGGCCAGAGATCTGAATGCCACTCCCAGCGCCCTCTCCTATCTCCTGCAGGCCCTGAGAACCTGACCCAGGGAGTCTGCTACACGAGACCGACTCAGAATCCCAGGGGGTCCACTGCTCTCCTCTCACCCAGTCTGGTGATACTGGGGGGTGATGGGAGGTCGTGTATAAAGACACTGTGAGAGCAGCAAAGTTGGCAACTTCGCCAGGCCCGTCACTGGGCATGACAACTCTGGCAAACTCCCTGGAGAAACGCAAAAAGACCAGGACAAACTGGAGGCCAGGAAACATCTGCTTCAGCTCTGGCTTTCCAGATGGGCAGCTCGTCTCCACGTCAGCTCCTTGCTTTCCCCTGGCTTCTGTGTCCGTGTGCTCAAACTCCTCCACTCACTATCTTGGTTGGGACTTTTGTCTCCAGCTCCCTCTAAGGATCTTAGGTCTTACTCCAACTCTCAGGACCAAATTTCCAAGAAGGAGCTCCAACCAGGATATCTTTATTGCTGGTGCCTCGATTGGATGGACTCCCGCTCTACATATCCCACTGGCTGTCGGCCGGGCCACTGATTGGCTGCTCTGAGTCCAGTGCTTTCCCCTGATCCAATCAGCTGTAACCAGGGAGGCGGGGTTCCATGTTACCAGAGGATTGCGGCTGACATAATGGATGTATTTCTTCATTGTTGAAGCTATTTGGAATTGGGGAGTCTCTTACCTGAGCAGGCATCTCACTAACTTGGATTTGGGTCTCATGCCTTTGGTGATGAGTCATTTGCTTCTCTGTTTCTGTGCAGTCAGGTGAGTTGGAGTTTCTCTTCCTAGTAACCAAAGCCTTGTGGCTGGCACCTCTGCTTTATTCCAAGATTGAATGAGTAAGACCTGGACAAGGGCAGTCACGACCTTACAGAACTGAGGTGACGGGATCCAGAATGCTGAGTCAAGAAACCTGGAGGCCCCACTTCTGTTAGCAAGCCTCCTTCCGGCGTCAGTCAAAACTGACCAAGGAGGCTTGCATTTCCATCTGCGGGTGCCAAGGTGCCTATACTCTGAAAGACCAGTGGATTGAGCACATCCATTCTGGTTACAGTGGGAGCTCTAAACGATCAGTCCTGGGCCAGTTCTCCCATTTGAGGAACCAGCTTTCTCTCACCTAGGGGGGCAGGGGAGTGTGTCTGCAGCCAGAGGCCCTCCCCCTCCCCCTCCGCGCCCACCGGGCTCACCACAAGTCTCCCATCAAGGCAGTTCTACAAATGTCCCCCTGTCTCCCCAACTCCTGATGCCAATGATCAAAGGGACTGTGATGCCTCTCCTGTGTATTATTCATGCCTCACTCTTCGGGCAGGGTGTACCAGCTCCGCACTGAATACTGGGAAGGAAGGGAACACAGGGACGTCACGGGAGGCAGAACACATTTTTACTCCAGAATAAGACTGGGCATTAAAGAGCACCCAGCCCAATTCCCCCCATCCCCCAGCTTCTGCGTGCACACCTCTAAAGACACAGAATCATCTCTTTGCTGATTTATGGGGTCTTCCTTGACATGAAGGCAAATAAGCCTCTTTATGACTTCCCTCCATCATGGTTTTCCACCGAGGACCACTGGGTGGGCATGCCTAACTCTCCACACTGAATCCCACCTGTTTCTTTCGCCAATTTACCTATGCCTCAGCCTCCAGGACCCTGACAACTCCAGTCATTTATGTCGCCTCTTTCTAAGTAGGGATTGCAGACAACAACCCAAAGACCAAATGTGGCCCACTCCTTGTTTTGTAAATAAAGTTTTATTCGGACATAGCCACACTTATTCAATTATTGTCTATGGCTGCTTTTGACTTACAAAGGCCAAGCTGAATAGTTAATACCGATACTGTATGACCTACCAAGCTTAAAACATTTACTGTCTGACCCTTTACAGAAAGACTGTTCTGGTTCCTATTCTGAAGCATCAGTGGTCCCTTAAACGGAACAAGAAATCCCAGGTATGGCCTGACCTTCGGGATGGACACTTCCCAAGGTGTCCCCTCCTGGGATCCTTGTGTGTGCTTGGTGCAGGCTCAGAATCTGCATGTCTCAGCAGCCATGACTTGACATTGGCTCCACGAGAGCCTGTGGTCAGCAGGAGTGTCCAGTGCACTCTCGCACAGCCTGTTGCTAAGGCCAGTTGCCAAAACAAGGGCCCTGGCCCTTGAGTTTTGTAGGACCTGCATTCATCTTGGTTCATTTTTTCTTTGTAGCCTGTGTCCCAACTTCTTGCCTAACAGAGACTATTTTGAACCATAAGTCCCTCATCCATCTATGAACCAGCCCTCCCAGCTTTGTTATAGACTGTCCCTGACTTACAACAATTTTTTGACTTCATCATGGTGCAAAAGCCATATGTGTTCAATGGAAATCATGCTTCAGATTTTGAATTTCGATCTTTTCCTGTCTGTGAGATGTGGTACCATCCTCTCTCGTGACACTGGGCGATGGGCCACAGCTCCTAGTCAGTCAGCAATCTTGAGAGTACACAACCCGTACACTCACAACCATTCTGTGCCCGGCCCACTGTTCTGCTTTCCACTTTCAGCATAGTCTTCAATATATGACATGAGATATTCAATATTTACTTATAAAACAGCCTTTGATTCAGGTAATATTGCCCAGCTGTAGGCTAATATAAGAAGGTCTCTAGATAAACCAATGAATATAGCAGGATGTAACCCCATCACAAGTTGAGGACGATCTGTATTTATTCAGCTTCCTTTCTATGTCGTCATCCAAACATTGATTTTAAGAGCCCTGTAGCATGGCACTAGAGACCTCCTTTCCCTGTTGTTACTGATCTACTTATCAGTGGTCCTTAGACATCATTAATCAACCAATCCCCACCCACAAACTGCAAGGTTCCACTTAACCAGGTTATTAGTAAGGATGTTTGGGTCATTTTGTCAAATATTTGACTGGGTTTCTATTCTCAAATACTACCACCCACCTTTTAGGAACAGACTTGTGAAATTGTGGAAGAGACTTTGGAAACCTGTTAACTGACCCTCTTTCCTCGCAGATGGTGAAACCAAGACCCAGAGCAGTGAGTAGTCCAAGATGACAGAGTGAATTGGTGGCAGAGCCGGGAGCAGGGTGCTCTGCACGACACCCTGGTGATTCAGACTGTGCGTGAGGGAGCAGCTAACTGCTGTAACAAACGGGCCCAAAATGTGACAGACCGCCGCAGCAGAAGTCTCCTCTGACCGCACTTGTCCTGATGAGCATGCAGGGTGGCGTGTCAGCTGTCGGCCTGACCATCCATCAGAGGCCCAGGCGCCTTCCATCTGTGGCTCGGCCGCCCCACGGGGCCTGCCGTCCTTTACCACTGGCTGACAGGAGACGGCTCCGGCCCGGTCAGGGGAACCCTGCTTTGCTGAATCCCAATGACCTTCTTCTCTGGCTTTCACTGCTCCCCTCACCGCCCGGAGGCCGTCCCTCCCGACACAGGCTTGTATCACACGCTCAGCCCCTCGTCCCATCCAGAAAGGGTTGGTTCCGGACTCTGGGCTGGCCAGGGGGGCTGGGCTGCAGTCCAGTCTACCGAGCAGGGAGGCTGGACTAACTGAGCAGCTGGGGTGAGTCCAGAGGTCACCCACTAGCGGGGGGCACGGGCTTCCCCCATCCTGTGGCAGGAGAGAACGGGAAGCGGCAGCCGGCAGCTCACAGCTGGAGTCTGCCCACAGCATCACACCCCTCCTCCCCGCGTGTGAGTGCCTGGCGGCCCGCACCCCGAGGAGGCGCCATCAGGCTGAGAGGTCGGCCAGCCCTGAGCGGTCGCCTTCTTTGTCGTCAGTGCTGGGGCGGCTGGGTAACTGGGGCTTGGAATCCCCAGCCCAGATCCTTCCTACTCCATGTCCACCAAGCCCTTTCTCTCGAAGTAGTTTTCTGGATATCTGCGTTTGTGAAGCCTGGGATCTTACTCCTGGTAAGAATGGGGAACCCCTTCCAGGGCCCGAGAGAGGGCTCTTGTCTCACACTCAGACGTGACCTGTCCAGGGAGACGTGCACACAGGGAAGAGACTTCACTGGGAGGGGCGCCCGGGCAGAGGACAGCAGGGTGAGGGGGCCCAGGGGGACCGCCCTGCCGTGGGGCTCCCAGTCTCGGGTTTGATGCTGATGAGATGAGTTTCCAGGCTGTCTCTGGCCAGCGTCCTGACTTGGAACCCTTCCTGGCGGTGTGCGCATTGCCCAGTCAAGATGGACCCCCGTGGAAGGACTCTGGGACGTGGGCAGAACACGTGGACGGGCACCTCCTCCCTCCTTTGACCTTTCCCGATCTCCTCTTGCTGGTGGTGGCTTGTTAGTTCTGTGTTCCTTCCCAGGACCTCCCGCTGCACAGTAACTCATGCGAGTGGTCACCATCGTCCCTGGTGAGGGCTGCCGTCTCTTTGAACCGTGCCCTTTCCTGAGGCACTGTGGCATCACAGGTCTTTAGAGCAGTGCACTTCTTACTTCTGCCCCTACCAGCAGTACAGCCAATCTCTCCATGACCCAGTTCCCTTATCTGCAAAGTAGAACTAACAGTGAGTAGTTAGCAGGGATTATCATGTGGATGTACTGTATGGATTAAATGAAGGCTGTAAGCGAGCCTGGCGCAGGGCTTCATAAATACCTGTCTTCTCTGTGCCTTTCCCCTCCGTTACCTTGTTTTGTTCATTCGCTCAGTTGTGTCCGACTCTTTGCGACCCCATGAACCACAGCACGCCAGGCCTCCCTGTCCATCACCAACTCCTGGCGTTTACTCAAACTCATGTCCACTGAGTCGGTGATGCCATCCAACCATCTCATCCTCTGTCGTCCCCTTCTCCTCCTGCCCCCAATCCCTTCCAGCATCAGGGTCTTTTCAAATGAGTCAGTTCTTTGCATCAGGAGGCCACAGTATTGGAGTTTCAGCTTTAGCATCAGTCCTTCTAATAATATTCAGGGTTGATTTCCTTTAGGATGGACTGGGTGGATCTCCTTGCTTTCCAAGAGACTCTCAAGAGTCTCCTCAACACCACAGTTCAAAAGCATCAATTCTTTGGCACTCAGCCTTCTTTATGGTCCAACTCTCACATCCATACATGACTACTGGAAAAACCATAGCTTTGACTAGACAGACCTTTGTTGGCAAAATAATGTCTCTGCTTTTTAATACACTGTCTAGATTTGTCATAGCTTTTCTTCCAAGGAGCAAATGTCATTTAATTTCAGTCAACATCTGCAGTGATTTTGGAGCCCCCAAAAAGAAAGTCTATCACTGTTTCTACTGTTTCCCATCTCTTTCCTATGAAGTGATAGGACCAGATGCCAAGATCTTAGTTTTCTGAATGTTGAATTTTAAGCCAACTTTTCCACTCTCCTCTTTCACTTTCATCAAGAGGCTCTTTAGTTCCTCTTTGCTTTCTGCCATAAGGGTGGTGTCATCTGCATATCTGAGGTTACTGATATTTCTCCTGGCCATCTTGATTCCAGCTTGTGCTTCCTCCAGCCCAGCGTTCCTCGTGATGTGCTCTTCATAGAAGTTAAATAAGCAGGTGACACTCTGTCACCTGGGTTCCCGTTATCTCCTTTTCCTCTCTGCCTAACCTGCTGCCACTTACATCTCAAGCCTCTGTCTTCTCTGACCAGCCGGTTCCCCAGTCACCTCTGCTGCAGTCCTCACTGATGGGGGCTAGTCATACTGGGATAAGACGCAGGGCTCCCTGTTAGTCAGTCTTTGCATAAAGTTGCACTCAAAGACAGTCAAGCAATCGAAAGTACTTTTTAAAGACATTTCAGTCCTTCTTGTTTCTTGAAAAAGAATCAAATTCATAATCCATGGCAGATTCTCAGAAGCTCCTTTGCAGCCTCCAAGTTCTCATCTGCCCTGAACCTGCAGCTCTCACAAGCCCACCCTAGCCTCACCCCCTACCGTTTTTCTTTCATTCTCTGCCCTCTCGCTTTTTATTACAGACATTGCGGGGTGGGGGAAGGCAACATGAACACTCACAGATTAATACACAGCTTGTCTTCCTCCTATCTGGGTTTCCAGTGAGTATCTCCTTCATCTAAATTATAAGCTCCACGACAACGGAACTATTGAGTTGGGAAAATGACTTTTAATTTCATGTCATTTCAAACAAACAAAAATTTTGCAAGACTAGTAAAGGGCCCCCCATATATTCTTTTTCCTTTTCTTGGGGTTTCCTTAATTTAGGATTTTACTCTGGCTGGAAGGCTCCCCCATATAATCTTGACCCAAATCCATCAATTGCTTACTTTTTGCCCCATTTGCTTCCTCTCTCTTCCTCCTTGTATATATTACCATATATAGCATATTTATATATTACACATTATATATATATTTACATATATGATAAAAATAATATTTTTTTCTGAAATCATTTCAAGTAAGTCAGAAATTTCAAGTCACTTTATCCCTAAACACTTCAGTGTGAATTTCCTAAGAAAAAGGATATTCTCTTACATAACCACAGTACAGTTACAAAAATCAGGAAATTAAACATACCAACAATATACTATTGTCTGTTCTACAATCCATATTAGAATTTCGTCAATTGTCTCAATAGTGTTCTTTATACTTCTTTTATTTTCCCAGCCTAAGACCCAACCCAAGGTCTAAAATTGCTTTCAGTTGTCATATTTCTTTAGGAGGAAATATTTTGTTTTGGGGCTTTTTTCCTGAATCCCTGCCCCTACTGAGCAGTGCTTAACACAATGCTGTGAACTTAATAGAAACTCAGTAATCACTGAACTGAGTTTGGAACAAAGAGTTTAATAGTAATAATTGTAGCTTCTCACGCCCTATGGCAAAACTGTTGGTCATGTACCCAAGTCATTGCCCTGTTCCTTCAGGCTGATGGATGTCACAGGTGGTTGGATGGAAAGATGGGTAGACAGGTGGGCAGATGGATGGATGGTGGCTAGGATGGGGGTAGAGGGGCGGATACAGACTAGCTGGATAGGCTGACAGGTGGGTGGATGGGTGACAGAGGAGCGCAGATGGAAAGAGGCATAAGGGCAGTTGAATGGAGTCGGAGGGATGAATGTTAAATGGGGGGAACTGGCGGCTGAATGTCAGTGGGTACCCGATATTCACAGCGATGTGCTGGGTGAAGCACTTGGGTGGAGTCAGAAGTCCTGGCTCCTGCTTGCCTTCTCCCAGCAGGTTCTTAAGAACTCCTTGTCCCCACGAGGCCTCGGCAGCCTTCTCTGAAATCGAGGTTGCTGACTAGTTGGCCTTTATGATCCTTTCCCGTTTGGACCAAATCTTGTCTCAGAAAACAGGAAGTGATGCTCCCAAGGCCATGATGGGGCCCAGGGTTGGGTCTGGTCAGTCTGGCTCTGAAGGGGGTGCGTTTCGCTGGTCCCGCTCCGCTGCCGCCGCGGGAACCCCAAAGGAACGGCCAGAAGGCGGTGGGGCCCCCTCCTCCCCGCCGCCCGCCTCCCGCAGGCCTCAGCGGCACGAAGCCCCCGGCCCTCGCTGCCCGCAGCCCCGCCGCACGGTGAGCCGCGGCCTCTCCCGGCCCTGCCTGCTCGCCCCTCCCGGCTGCGCTCCCGCTGCCCGAGGCCTCTGTCGCAGCCTCAGCCCCGCACCTGCGGGCCTTCCCGCCCCCCCCCCGAGCCCGCAGGAGCTGGGGGCCTGGCTCCCTCCCGCACGGGTGAGGGGGCATTAGCACTGCCCGCGAGGGCAGGAGGGCTCCGCTCACGGGCGCTTTCTGAGGAGCCCCGCCTGCCTCCTGGGTCCCAAGGCAGGAGGCCCAGCGGGAGTGAAGAAGGGAGCAAACAGAGGCAGCAGCAATAAGCGAGGAAAAAGAAAGCATTTTAGAAAGACGTTGGTATGGAATGTTGTAAAAGCCCTGTCAGAATAATGAACATGAAAAAAATATCAGAACTCATTTGGACTGCCGTATTTCTAGTACTGTTCTACTTTTGTGTGACTTCTGGTGGTGGCGGGCTTCCCTGGTGGCTCAGCTGGTAAAGAATCCGCCCGCAACGTGGAAGGCCAGGGTTCGATCCCTGGGTTGGGAAGATCCCCTGGAGAAGGGAAAGGCTACCCACTCCAGTTTTCTGGCCTGGAGAATTCCAGGGACTGTATAATCCATGGGGTCTCAAAGAGTCAGACACAACTGAGCGACTTGCACTTCCACTCTAGGGTGGCATCAGTCCCCAGAATCTTTTCGTAAGGTAATGGCCTCCCTATGGGGAGTGTGGAGCCCTAAGATGCTGGAGCTGGGTGACCGAGGCGGGGGAACCGAGGCCTGGACCCGCGATTCTGCACTTGCTGACTGGACGCCGCGTGGGACCCAGAGAAGCCGTGGGTCTGCCCCAGCCTCAGGCCCTGTCGCTCCCCAGGCCCACCTCCGTCAGACTGTCTCCATCCTCCCAGACACACTCTCCGAGCCGGAGGGGTGAGGGGCTGCGTCTGGGCCGGGGCAGGGGCAGCGTGTCCGAGACGGCACAGCCAGCTCCGCACAGAGCCGGGGCTTGGAGCTCACTGGTGGGGGACGCAGGGCGGTGCCGCCCGCACCGCTGGCACCAGCGCAGACCCGAGGGCTGCACTGAGAGCCGCCCCGGCAGAGACCAGAGCTGTGACTGGGCCGACGGTCCGCTTTGAGACTTAAAGCTGGCCGAGACGGCGCGTGTGTTATTTCCACAGCCTTTTGCAGACATCAGCCAGCTTTCCGTTGTTTTCAGAACATGGATCTGGTGCATCTTCATACTGCACACACGGTCCTTGTTCAGTCCACTAACCTTGCTGAGCCCCGGTGTGGGCCCTGGGAGCATGGAGACTGAGGACGCACCTGCTGCCCCAGGGGGTGAGAACAGGCGGGGAGCGGGCGCTGCACGGTCACAGGGGCGGGCAGAGGGGAAGGGGCAGGAGGAGGGCCTGCCCACCCCGCGGCGAGGGTGGAGACGCCGACCGCTGCGCCCAGCGCAGCCTGGAAACGGCAGTGGGCCACACGTGGCAGGAGCTCTCTGTGTGTTCACCAGAGTCTGAAGCCGTGTCTCTGATCAGCGGGTGACTCTATTCCAGGGCTTC
Organism: Bubalus bubalis; assembly: GCF_019923935.1. Taxonomy (NCBI): domain Eukaryota; kingdom Metazoa; phylum Chordata; class Mammalia; order Artiodactyla; family Bovidae; genus Bubalus; species Bubalus bubalis. Next base: position 1,173,435 of record NC_059167.1, read on the forward strand.
CCTGGTGGCTCAGAGTGTAACGAACCTGCCTGCAATGCAGGAGACTCGGGTTCGATCCCTGGGTTGGAAAGATCCTGGGAGAAGGGAATGGCAGCCCACTCCAGGATTCTTACCTGGACAGTTCCATGGACAGAGGAACCTGGCGGGCTACAGTCCATGGGGTCTTGAAGAGTCAGAAATGACTGAGCAACCCAGCAAGCAAGCAAGCTCTTCCATGTGGCAATGGAGGGGCCCAGCCTCCTTCTGCATTGCAGCTTCACTATCTTTGCCTTGCTTGTCTACATCAAACCAGCAAAAGAGAAAAAGCATGGACGAGTACCTGTGGGACGCTTTTTACGGGCCTCACCTGGAGTGTCACACACGATTCTGATCACATTCCATTGGCTAGCACACAGGCGCTTGGCCACCCCTAACGACAAGGAAGAAGGGAAATGTTTTTAAAGGTACTCTCAGGAAGAAAGAGTGGGTGTGGTAAACAGCTGCAGCAGACGCATGCTGCTTGTGCTGCCTCTGTAGCGTCACCCACAGCAGCAGTGCTGTGACGGGAGGCGTTGACACTGCTCCGTTTTACACATGAGAAAGTTCAGGCTTGAAAGGATTCCACAGTCGGCCCAAAGTCACAAGACCGGTAAGTGGCTGAGCTGTGACTCAGTACCGGGTTGGTCTGTGTGAGTCTGAGGTCTGTTCACTTAGCCAATACCATCAGGCCTCATTGATTCCCAGGACTGACCCAGTACCATCAGGTTTCACAGATCCCCAGGACATACCCAGCGCCACCAGGCCTCATTGATGCCCACGACGTACCCAGCGCCACCAGGCCTCATCGATGCCCACGACGTACCCAGCACCACCAGGCCTCATTGCTTCCCAGAAAAGAGAAGAAACAGGAAGCAAACATGCGTGTGAGTCAAGACAAATGTAACACCAGAGGAAGACGACGGAAAGGAAGCGAAGGGGGAGGTGAGGACACTGGCCGGCATGCAGGGAGCTGAGAGAAGCTCACGAGAATCCTGGTAGTTCCTGCTGTCACTCATGCTTAGGCCATGCTTACCATAGACGCGCTCAGAAACAGGCCCATGAATCTCATTTAGGAACGCAGACAGAAAAGTCTTAAATAAAATACTAGCAAACAAACAAAAACAATAGCAAACAAAAACTAACAGCACATTGTTACATAGCACGTTGTAGCTAACATGCACTGGAGGTATTCCCCAATAAAATCAGATAAGAAAGAGGAAATAGAGGTGTTAGAATAAGAAAGGAGAAGTAAAAACTATCTCTATTTGCAGATGATGCAACCATATGTATTTGGAAAAGCCCAGTGGTCATGTAAGGATGTGAGAGTTGGACTGTGAAGAAAGCTGAGCGCCGAAGAATTGATGCTTTTGAACTGTGGTGTTGGAGAAGACTCTTGAGAGTCCCTTGGACTGCAAGGAGATCCAACCAGTTCATTCTGAAGGAGATCAGTCCTGGGTGTTCAATGGAAGGAATGATGCTGAAGCTGAAACTCCAATACTTTGGCCACCTCATGAGAAGAGTTGACTCATTGGAAAAGACTCTGATGCTGGGAGGGATTGGGGGCAGGAGGAGAAGGGGACGACAGAGGATGAGATGGCTGGATGGCATCACCGACTCGATGCACGTGAATTTGGGTGAACTTCAGGAGTTGGTGATGGACAGGGAGGCCTGGCGTGCTGTGATTCATGGGGTTGCAAGGCGTTGGACACGACTGAGTGACTGAACTGAACTGAAAGAATATGGAAAAACTGCCCTGAATATTGAGAATTTAGTAAAAGAGTAAGATAAAATTAACACACAGAAACCAAAAGTCTTCATAAATATAAAAAATAAATTAAAATAACAGCAGAGCAGACTACATTTATAATACAAAAACTTAAAAAATATTTAGACATAAATTTCACAAGGAATGTGTAAAACCTACGGGAAGAAAAAAAGAAGTTCCTGAAATGCAAATATGGGCACTGGAGCAGACTGATGTACATGCCATGCTCTTGAGTAGAAAAATTTAAGGTTGTAAAAATGTCAGCTCTCCATAAGTTAATTTGCAAATTTAATGCGACCTTCCACTCCCAAAATACCATCTTTTTTCCCCCTGGAGCATCAGAAGTTGATTATAAAATTTATAAGAAAAAAAGCTAGTAAGAGTAGCCAGGAAAAAAAACTTAAAAAATAAGAGCACTAAGGGATCCTCACATTATAAGATATCAAACATATTTTAAAGCTTCTGTAATTACAATAATGCAGTATTGGTGCACAAATGGATGAAAATCCAAAAATAGATCCAAGTGCATATGCAAATTTGATATACAATAAAGGTAGCATTTCAAGTTAATGGAGGCAAAGAAGAACATTTTAATAAGTTGTGGTGAGACAGCCGGATAGCCACACAGAAAAAGGTAAAATCAGATTCGATCTTCACATTGCATGCCAGGATAAACTCCATATGAACTAGGAATCTAACTGTAAAAGCTAAAACAATAATGCTATAAAGAAAGCATATGTGAATTCCTTTATAACCTGGGGTTGGAAAAACATTTTCTTAACTATGACTAAAAGTGCAAAGCAATGAGGGGAAAAATAGTAAAATTACCAAATAAAAAAGTTAACATTTTTCCATATAGAAAAATAAGCACAGTGAAAAAAATGTTCAACTGGGAAAATATTTTTAAACTTACCTCACAAAGAGTACCCCTAACAACTCAGCAGAAAGTGGATAAAAAATTTGAATGGACAGTTCCCAGGAAAAAAAGCCTATAGCCCCTAAACTTATGAAAATAGAAAATGGAAATTAACACTAAGTCAAGATATTACTACTTCTTACCTGTCATATCGGCAGACTTCAAAAACTTAACAACATATGCTGCTGGAGAAGCCATAGGAAATAGTCACTCTCAGAGAATCAGTCCAGTTCAGTCAATCCTGGGAGAAAAGCAAAAAATATGCAATCCCTATCAAGAATTTGGCAAATGGCAACCCACTCCAGTGTTCTTGCCTGGAGAATCCCAGGGATGGGGAGCCTGGTGGGCTTCCGTCTATGGGGTCGCACAGAGTCAGACACGACTGAAGCGACTTAGCAGCAGCAGCAGCAAAATCATATAGGCATTTCCCTTACCTTTTGTAAAGAGGCCGTTACCTTTTGACCCAGTAAACTCATTTCTAGGAATCTACCCCAAAGTATACCAAAAGAAATACAAAATGATATGGGCAAATGGTCTTTATTGAAGCATAAAAACACAAATATTTATCAATAAATAATTGGTTGAATAGCCTATGTACAATGTAATCCACACAATGGATTTTCATCAGTTCAGTTCAGTTCAGTCACTCAGTTGTGTCCAGTTCTTTGCAACCCCATGGACTGTTGCACACCAGGCCTCCCTGTCCATCACCAACTCCTGGAGTTCACTCAAACTCATGCGCACTGAGTCGGTGATGCCATCCAGCCATCTCAGCCGTTTCCCCCTTTCTCCTCCTGCCCTTAATCTTTCCCAGCATCAGGGTCTTTTCCAATGAGTCAGTTCCTTGCATCAGGTGGCCAGAGTGTTGGAGTTTCAGCTTCAGCATCAGTCCTTCCAATGAATATTAGGGAGTGATTTCCTTTAGGATGGACTGGTTGGATCTCCTTGCGGTCCAAGGAACTCTCAAGAGTCTTTTCCAACACCACGGTTCAAGAGCACCCATGGATTAGCGTTAGTCGTTAGTGTTAGTCGCTCAGTCGTGGCCGACTCTTTGCGACCCTGTGGACTGCAGCCCACCAGGCTCCACTGTCCATGAGATTTTCCAGACAAGGATACTGGAGTGGGTTGCCATTTCCTTCTCCAGGTGATCTTCCCGACCCAGGGATTGAACCTGGGTCTCCTGCACTGCAGGCAGATTCTTTACCAACTGAGCTACAAGGGAAGCCCTGTTTTGATCATAGACCAGCGGTCAATTCTTTAAAAAAAACAAAAACAAAAACCCTCTGATCTGGGGCTCTAACTTCACCCCTCTTGCCTCCAGCTCTTTACAAATGCCCCTACTCACAGGCTTGACTATATTAACTAAATCCACCTCGTCTAAAGAGCAGTGAGTCACAAGCTCGACAATGGATTACTATGCAGCTATACAAAAGAGCGAGGACAGGGCCTTCCCGGGAAGTCCAGCGGTTAAGTATCCGCCTTCCAATGCCTTCCAATGCAGTGGGCTTGCTTTCAGCCCCGAGGCTGCTGAGCCTGTGGGCTCTGGAGCCCGCTTGCCACAACTAGAGAGCCCACACGCAGTAAGCAAGACCCCGTGTGCCGCAGCCAAGCCCCAACACAGCCAAAGGAAGAAAGAAGGAATGAAGACAATCTCTAAATAATGCTATGGAGCAGTTTCCAAGACATATTGTTCAGGGAGGTTGCCAAACAGAATGCACAGCTTGCCCTTTTTGTGTATAGAACAGGGAGAAACACACACACACACACATACACGTGTGTGTGTTTTATTTATATTTTTAAAAAGAAACAATTGAAGGAATCCCCAAAACTAATAAAAAGATGGTAGAAGTAGACTGATCTGAATGTACCTTGTTTTACAGCTTTGACTTGGGATCAAGTAAATAAAAGTGAAAAAAAGATCAAAGAATCTCAAAACGTCTTCAAAATAGCACAGGTCAACCTGAAAGATTCCTATAGTACTATTTAAAGACCCAGCTTTAACCCAGTTCCACCATCAGCTCTCGGTGTGACCTTCAGCCTCTGCAAGGCTCAGGTACGTCCCCTTCTAACCCTCTCCGCTCCGTTTGCTTATTTGGGAGACGCAAATCCAGCTGGCCCACTGATTCCAGTGGTCGCCACCCCTGTTCCTTTGTAAATGTCGACCCAACAAGTCACAGGTAAGGGGGGACTGTTAACAAGAATCGCAAGCCCTTCAGAGCATTTGTTCGCTCCATCAGTTAAAATTAGAATTTCTGCCTTGTGTAATGCTGAACACCAGTCACCTATTTTGAACTTAATGCTTCATAAACAAGGGTTCTTGAGCACTGTTGGTGCCCCTGAGCATGTATTTATTGAATCAAATAACGCTCTGGGGCTATTTTCAAATGTTTATTTGGTTAGCCAAAGATTTGATCCATGTAAAATTGGGTGAATCTTATGTAAGAATGCTGGCAAACCATGGAAGAAATGGTAATTACTATTAAAGGAGCAAGAAACAGACTGTACTGGAAGTCTGGACCTGGAGTGCTAAAGCTGACTGATCTGAGCGCAAAGACAATATTAGAATTCTCATTCAGATCTTTACATACAAATTGGGAAGGAACTGAAGCTTTACTACCGTTGAATTGACTGCAAACTGACCTCTCCCAGTCAGGCAGCCACATGGTGCAAAGATGAGGGCAGGCTCTGGCCCTGAGTATTTCAAGCATGGGTTTCACTTTTGCTCAGGTAGCTGAGTTTGCAAACTGCTTTTCATTGAATTAGTTCTCATGAAGTGGACAGATGGCTTTAAGAGACTCCCAAGAATCCACAGGCTGCTCCTTGGTGGCCAGGGGTTAGGAATCCGTCTGCCAATCCAGAGGACACAGAGTTTGATCCCTGGCCGGGAAGATTCCACAAGCCTCAAGGCAAGTAAGCCGGGTGGCTCTGCTTCCGAGCCTGCCGGCAGCAGCTACTGACCCCTGGGTGCCCTGGAGCCCAAGCTCTGCAACAGGACAGTGTGAAGTGAAAAAGTGAAAGTGAAAGCTGCCCAGGCGTGTCCGACTCTCTGTGACCCCATGGACTGCAGCACGTCAGGCCTCCCTGTCCATCACCAACTCCCGGAGCTTTCTCAAACTCCTGTCCATGGAGTCGGTGATGCCATCCAACCATCTCATCCTCTGTCGTCCCCTTCTCCTCCCGCCTTCAAATCTTTTCCAGCATCAGGATCTTTTCCAGTGAGTCAGCTCTTTGCATCAGGTGGCCATAGTATTGGACTTTCAGCTTCAGTCTAAGTGGAATGATAATCCTTGGGCTGTCTTCCCCCATGGGATACACATGACGTCATCTACGCAGGCTCCAGGGGTGACAGAGATGAGAAAGATCAGATGCTGTTGGAGCTCCCAGCCTGAAGATGGAGGCAATGATACCAACACGAGGCCCAACGAGACAGACGCTTAGACCAAGGAAGGTCTGGCTGGGGTCAGCTTTCCCTTCTGCCTGATGCTCTGATTCCGATCATCCTCCTCCTGACCCTGCGTCCCCACCTGGAGCTCAGGGTCTTATCTCCCACAGCAATCAGGCTCCCGGAAGGAGACCTGTGACCTCAGCCACTGAGCTCGCCCACCCGAGGGCAGGCGCGGATGTCAGTGCCCAGGAGCCAGGGGCCCAGGGGGCAGGGGCACCCAGCCCACCCACCCGGCCTCCCTGCCTCGCGGCCTGAGGCTCTGCTGTTATCCAAGCAGTGTGGGCTGGAAGTCAGTCTGTTTTCCAGGCACCCCGAGGGCTGGGTGCCCTATTCCACCCATCAAGATAATAACTAGACAATTAGTAAATAGTAGAATGGAATCGATTTTGTAAAGGGTAAGCGGTTGGATGGCTCGGGGTCTGGGACGAGGAAACCCGGGGCTGGCGGGGGCAGAGGGCTGGGGACGGCAGGGCAGGTGGCTATGCGGGGAAGATGGGCGGGGCACTGTGCCGTGTCCCACCCAGAGCCATGCGCGCAGTGGTCCGGGGACCCTCCTCCCCGCCAGGCGCGGGCTCCAGCTGGGACCAGGTATTGAGGGGGGCGGGGCGGTGCTGGCGAGCACAGATTTGCGCACAGGACGAGGGCTCTGTCGTGGCCACCGGGGCAGTGGCGTCCTCACGTTCCCAGCACCTGCGCCCGACCTCGATCAGAGCCAGGGCCCATTGAGTACTTGGCGAAATGAACAAAGAAATAGAAATGCATTGGCTCAGAAACCAGAGGGGCGATACGCAAAGGGGCGAGTCGCTCAGACCTGGAGCCAGAGAGCCTGCCTTCTGTCATTTCCTACTGTGACCTTGGGTGTGTCCTTTAATCTCTCCGGCCTCTGTTGCCTCATTTGTAAACAGGACGAGGGGATTAAATGAATTGCAAGTCTAGGGCAGTGCCGGGCACCTGACAAGCACTAGCTGTTGCAACTCGCAGGACCACAGACCCTGGGGACGCGGCGAGTCAGGCCAGCACTTTCACCACCACGCACGTGCCAAGGGTCCCCCGTGCATCCTCCCTGACAGCTCCCAGGGACCCCGTCTCCCCGACCTCATCTCCTTCCCTCCCGCTCCCCGTCCTCTCTGACCTGCAGGCCTCCAGGCCTCCCCTCCAGGGGCGTCCGACGCCAGTGGTTGGAGAGTCACCTGAGCCTTTCCTCCTTGACCGTGGGCTTTGGACCTGCAGCACTGCCATGGCTGGGGAGCTTATGAGACATGCAGACCCTCCGACCCCAGCCCGGCCCGCAGGACCCGAGCTGGCCCTTCAGCGCCATCCCGGGCCTCTGTGTGCGCGTGAGAGCCTGGAGTGGTCCTCACCCCGGCCACGTGTCAGAGTCACCGGGAGCAGTACTGAGCGTTGCCGGGGATGATGCTTGTGTGTGCGCTCAGTCGCGTCCCCCTTTCTGTGACCCCACGGACTGCAGCCCGCCAGGCTTCTCTGTCCATGGGATTCTCCAGACAAGAAGACTGGAGTGGGCTGCCATTTCCTCCTCCAGGGGGTCTTCCCGACTCAGGGATGGAACCCAAGTCTCTTGCCTCTCCTGCGCTGGCAGACTGATTCTTTACCACTAAGGCCACCTGGGAAGCCGGGGGTGATGCTTGGCGGTTAGTAACTTTGACAAGGCTCCCAGAGCCAAGAACCAGTGACTAAACAAGTGCCCTCCCTCTATTCAACCAGGGTCCGATCTGGCCGGGGAAGAACGGGTCGTGGAGCACAGGCTCCCTCCTCCTGACGGGACACCGTGACAAAGGAAGAGCTCGGCCCTGTTCCAGGCCCCCTGGAAATGGTCGTGGATGAGACTCTCTTCTGACCCCGAGTTGCTCCTGGTCTCGGGAGGGAGACACTCAAGGGAGGAACAGACAGCAAGTCCAGGTGGGAAGGGCTGGGGTCTTGATGCAAACTCGGGAAGCACAGAAGAGAGAATGAAGGACTTAGCTCAGGGAGCCTGGACGGGACGTAAGGGGTGGGTGGTCTCTGAGCCTTGTCCTGAAGATCTGGGAATTTGGCAAATGCAAGAAGGAAGAACATTCCAGAAAGAAGGAACAGCACTGTGAAGGCACGAATTCACAGTCAGGCTTCATGGTGAATGGGGCCTGGTGAGAAGCTCAAGGGGGTGGTGCCTAGCGTTTGAAGCTTATCGCCTGGCGGGAGGCGAGGATGGAGGTGCCAACACCAGGCGGACATAACTGCTGCGAGGGCGTCTGCACTTCATCCCGAGCGCGACAGGCCGGCGCTGGAGGGAGGGGCAGAGACAGAGCCACGCCTGGCTTTCACGGTCACTGGCTGGGGGGACACGCTGGGGGAAGGGGGCGCATGAGACCTGGAGAGACTGGCCGGGGTGGGGAGGAGGAGCCCGGGGCAGGTGATGGAGCAGAGGAGTCGGGAGGGCAGTGTGGGGCCGGCCACGCCCGGGGTCTAGAGCAGGGAGCTCGGTGTGCGTCCCGGTTACCCGCCCCGCTTCGAACCTGAGATTCTGTCGTTGCTGTTTAGTCGCTCAGTCGTGTCCAACTCTTTGTGACCCCGTGGACTATAGCCCTCCAGGCTCTTCTGCCCATGGGACTTCCCAGGCCAGAATACTGGAGTGGGTAGCCATTCCCTTCTCCAGGGGATCTTCCCAACCCAGGGATCAAACCCAGGTCTCCTGCACTGCGGGTGGATTCTCTATGGCTGAGCCACGGGGTCACCCTGGGCCTTAGGTTCCTTATCATAGATGGGACCAATAGCAGTTCCTCCACCGGTCGTGATGTGAGGACTGAATGCGCAGTGCACATGGCGCTCACAGGAAGCTGCTTGGTGCGCTGCAAGCGCGCAGCCAGCGTTGGTTTGCCGCACTGGTGGTCCAGACACCAAACTGTCGCGCTGCGTTTTCTCAGTCTCAGCGGTGCCAGGGGCACTGGGATGCTTGGGGCTGTATCTCCCTGCTCCCTGGCTCTTGAGATGGGCCCAGCTGACGGAATTCTGAGCAGCAGACTGGGGGCACATGGCGTTCACCGCATCCCAACCTAGCTCAGAAAGCCTCCCGGGATGCCGCCCCTCTCCTCCTCCTGCGGCAGGATGTCCAGGCTCAGAGTGGCCTGGTGTGGTGGGGGGCGGGGTCAAAATGATAAAGACCAAAGACCATCGCTTCCTTCCTCCTTGATGGCAACTTGGATCCATTCCTCTGTCGCCTGGCTGGCATCATGGAAGAATCAGCTGTCCCACAGAAGTTCATCATCCAATCCAGATAGTAAAGCACGTCAGAAGAACTAGGTTGGAGTCCCCTCTCTGATTTTAACTGAGTGGCCTTGAGCGAGACACTTGACCTTTTCGAGCCTTGATCAAGAAAATGGGGATAAACTCATTTACGGGGCTGCCAAGAAAAAGGGTATGTGTAAATGTTCTTTGTAAATTTATATAACAATGATTGATTTTCTTTAAGATGTGGTCAGCTGGTATGCCTCATTTAGATCCATTTCTTAGTGGATCTAAGAAATAATAAAAAATTTGGATGGCCAGAATGATCATTTTGGACGTTGATCATTGCCCTCAATATGAATGAACAGTTCCCTCTGGGCTTGTAGAGACGGGGGTGGGGAGGCTGCCTGCTACTTCCTTGAGTAGCCCCATATCGCTGTCTAGGACTTGCTATTGCTCATGTTAAGGCTATAGTGAAAGATGAAAATCGTACATTAATACATATAAATATAGAAAACCATATATATATGTATAATTTTTAAACTTTGGGTCTGTGAGATCAACATTCAGCCATGGTTGAGAAGACCCGACCTTAGCAAGCTTGCGGGGTCACCGGGAAGTCCTGGCCCTGCTTTGCCCCTGGGTTCCTAGTACTCTGTGTGTGTGTGTGTGTGTGTGTGTGTGTGTGTGTTAGTCACTCAGTCGTGTCTGATTCTTTGTGACCCCATGGACTGTAGCCCACCAGGCTCCTCTGTCCACGGAGTCCTCCAGGCAAGAACACTGGAGTGGGTAGCTACTCCCTTCTCCAGGGCATCTTCCCAACCTAGGGATCGAACCTGAGTGTCCTGCATCACAGGCAGACTCTTTACTGTCTGAGCCACCAGGGAGGCCCTCCTGGTGCTCTTACGCTCCTTGAAAACCCAGCTCGAGGTTGACCCCTGAGCCCCGCCGCCCGCACACCCCCGGGCTCCTTCCGCATTCTCCCCGCAGGGGCTCAGCACGCCGCAGCGCGCACTTCCTCATCCCCCAGTGCTCGCAGGGAGGAGCTGGGTCACCGGCCTCTTCACCCTGGACCTCACACAGTGCTTGGCACCTAGTGGGCACTCAGGAAGTTTTGCTAAATGAATGACTCATAGATCCAGTCATTTTGAATAATGAGAACTATATCACCTCCCACTGAAAAATCATTTCTCTTCATTTTTGAGTCATACTTAGAGTCTGAACTATTCCCTTCGTTTCCATTACATTAGCTAATTAGTGCCATGCTTAAGCGTTTTCTTGGTTGTTTTCCACTAAAGATATCATCGGTTTCTGTAAATAATTTAGGTGCACACTGTATCCCATTTAGAAGACAGTGAGCACCTCCAGATACTTCTGAAGAGGCTGGAGCTAGAAAGAGAAGGCAGCCACCCTGAAGGCTTCTTAACAAGACAGGTGCTGGACAGGACAGACAGCTCCATGCCAGGCTGTCGTTTCCAAAGACGGCCGAGATAGAGCCTCCATCTCATGTGCGTGTCTGCAACAGGACCCTGACACTCCTCCCAGCAAGCGGGGCACACGTCTGCTCCCCACCGAATCCGGATGGACTCGTGATTTCTTTGACTGACGGGGAAACCAGCACTGCAGAGCCACGATGCCTCACTTCCTGGGCCGTCTGCTCCGTCACTCACCCCCACACCCACAAATGCTCCTTCTAGCCTCAAATTCAAGAATATTTCTGAATCTGCCTCTCACAGGCTTCTGTAATCTGACTCGTCTGGCCTCTTTGATGTTATTTCAAATGGCATCTTCCAGTCCCTCTTATAACCTACACACACACGTTAAGAAGAATATTCTTTCTTCAAAGGAGGCATATAGATGGCCAATGAGCATATAAAGATGCTCAGCGCCACTAATTAGGGAATGCAAATCAAAACTGTGATGAGATAGCACTTCACAGGCAACAGAATGCTACTCAGCCATAAAAAAGAATGAAATGTTGCCATTTGAGACACAGGGGTGGATCAAGAGGGCATCATGCTAAGTGAAATAAGTCAGAGAAAGACAAATGCTGTATGATTCGATTATATGTGGACTCTAAAAAGCAAAACAAACAGACAAACATAGAACAGAAACAGTCACAGACCCAGACACGAGAACACAGGGGAGGAGGCCGGGATAACGGGAGAAACGGTAGAGGAGGTTAGAGGTGCAGCCGTCCGTCACGGAATGAGCGAGTCACAGGGAGGACATGCGCAGTGGGAGGGGTGTAATCGCGGTCACATAGCGCATGGCGACACGCAGTGACTCCTTACGACTGTGATTGTTCTCAAATGTATAGAAATACGAGGTCACCACAGTGTACACTAGGAGCTAGCACGTGTTGTAGGTCAATTACACTTCAAAAACAAATAAATAAATTAATTAATGAACTCATAGAAAAAGCAATCAGACTTGAGTCTATCAGAGGGGGTGGGGGCGGGGGCGGGGGGCGTTGGGGAAGGGGAAATTGGATAAAGGTAGTCAAAGGTACAAACACCCAGTTATAAGATAAATAAGTACTAGGGATGTGATATACATGACAGACTTAAACTGCTGTGTGTTACAAGTGAAAGCAGTCAAGAAGGTAAATCTTCAGAGCTTGCATCAGTTCAGTTCAGTCCCTCAGTCGTGTCCGACTCTCTGCGACCCCATGGACTGCAGCACGCCAGGCCTCCCTGTCCATCACCAACTCCCGGAGCTGTCTCAAACTCCCGTTCATCGAGTCGGTGATGCCATCCAGCCATCTCATCCTCTGTCGTCCCCTTCTCCTCCTGCCCCCAATCCCTCCCAGCATCAAGGTCTTTTCCAATGAGTCAACTCTTCCCATGAGGTGGCCAAAGTATTGGAGTTTCAGCTTCAGCATCAGTCCTTCCAAAGAACACCCAGGACGGATCTCCTTCAGAATGGACTGATTGGATCTCCTTGCAGTCCAAGGGACTCTCAAGAGTCTTCTCCAACACTACAGTTCAAAAGCATCAATTCTTTGGTGCTCGGCTTTCTTTACAGTCCACCTCTCACATCCATACGTGACAACTGGGCAAACCATAGTTTGCATCATGAGGAAATAAATTTTTCTATTTATTTCAACTGTGAGATGATGAATATTCACTAAACATGACAATAATTTCATGATGTATGTCAGTAAGATCATTATGCTGTACACATTAAACATACAGTACCAAATATCTGTTACACCTCAACCCACGGTACCGAGTGTCTGTTTCACCTCAACACACAGCACTAAGTGTCTGTTACACCTCAGCACACAGTTCTGAGTGTCTGTAATACCTCAACATATAACACTGACTGTCTGCTACACCTCAACATACTGTACTGAGTGTCTGTTACACCTCAATAAATCGGGGGGAGAAGATAGGAAAGAGGTGTTGGGAGGATGTGGAGAGAGTGGGCCGTTGTGCCCTGTTGCTGGGGCAGGGAAAACAGTACGGAGGTTCCTCAAGAAATTACAAAAAAAAGAATTACCATGTAACGTAAGAATTCTACTTCAGGATATATATTCCCAAAATTTAGACACAGAATCTCAGAGAGACATTTGTAGATCCATGTTCATGACAACACTGCTCACAACGGCTGAAATGCGGGAGAAACCTGAGTGCCCACCGACTGACGCACAGACGAACAAAACGTGGCATGTACATATAATGCAACATTATTCAGCCATGCAAAGGGAAGAAACTCTGGCATACGGTACAACATAGATGAAACTAGAGGACATTATGCTAAGGGAAATAAGCTTGTCAAAAAAAGGCAAATATTATATGACTCCACTTATATGAAGTACTGAGAGTAGTCAACATCACCAAGACAGAAGGTAAGAACATGCCTGCCAGGGACTGGGGGAGGGGAACCAGGAGTTACTGCTTTGTGGGAACAGAGTTTCAGTTTTACAAGACGAAAAGAGTTATGGAGAGGGATGGTAATGCTGGCATAACTTTGTAAATGTATTCAGTACAACCGAACTGAACACCGAAAAATGGCTAAGATGGTACATGTTATGTTACATGTATGTTAACACAATTTTTTTAATGAAAAAAAACAAAAAAAGAAAGAACCTTCTCAATAAGTCACATTGATCTGCAGTTCTCATTCTCCATAACTCACTGTGGGTCACTCGCCCTTTACCTTGTACTCAAGCGGTGCCTAGGGCCTGAAGGCCTTCTCCGGTCGTCTCAGCTGTTCTCAAGCATTATTCATTCTATCGATAGGTTTAGGCAGGGCTGTACTCATCCGATTTTCAGCTGTGGAGCCATTGATGTGAGCTTCCCCGGTGGCTCAGGGTAAAGAATATGCCTGCCAATGCAAGAGACACAAGAGACGTGGGTTTGACCCCTGGGTGGGGAAGATTCCCTGGAGGAGGGTACGGCCACCTACTCCAGTACTCTTGCTTGGAGCATCCCCTGGACAGAGGAGCCTCGGGGGCTACAGTCCACGGGGTCACAGAGGGTGAGACGCTACTGAAGTGGCTGAGCAGCATTCATCGATAGAGGGGGTCAAAATATTAAACTGTCTCCATGCTGGTTGGTGACTATCTGCTTCCCCAGGCTCCGCCACCCCAAATCCCCCAATCCCTCCCTCTGCTGCTCTATCCCTAGGGCCACGGTCTGCTCTGTTCTGATTGGTCAGCACCTGTGCCATTCTGGTGGTTATATATTTTGAATATCACCTTTGGAATTAGGTTCAGCTGCGTACAACAGAGAAAAGGTGGGGGGGGGGGGGCACTTCAACAAGATAGTTTACTTCTCTACACAGAAAACTACAGAGATAGGCAGCCCAGGGGCTTTCTGGTGGCTCCAGAGTCATCCGACACCCAGACTCCTCTCATGCTCTATTATCCTCAGGACATTATCCATCTGCAAGATCGGTTCACACTCCAAAGAGGATTCTAGAGCTGAACCATCACATCACCGCTCCATACCAGCAGAAGCAAAAACATACATGCCAAGGGACTCTCCTCCCAGCTGAATCAGACCTTTGAAGCAGCCTTTCTAGAAGTCCTACACGACACTCGTGCTTTCGCTTCTTTGGCCAGAACTTAGTCACAGGCCCATGTCTAGCAGCAAGGAAGGCTGGCAAATGTAGTCTTAGCTTTTTTATTAACATAAAAGAAGAGAATGAATGGTGAGGGGCACTTAGCAGTTTCTTAGTACAAGACTTCCTTGTGAAACCAGTCCCCTAGGATGTATCACACATCCCCCAAACCACCCAGCTTATCTTCACTGTTAAACATCCAAGGTTTTATGTAAAAATAATAATAGTGGTAGTTATCATTTACTGAGCCTTACAATGTGCCAGACAGTAGGTGACCGACCTGCCTTATTTTATTTAATCCTCCTAAGATCCCTATATGCAGGTATTAACTATCATTACCCGCAATTTGCAAGTAAGGAAAAGGAGGCTCAAATGGAGGTTCAGTATTACTTGCCTAGGGCCACAAAGCTAGGAAAGGCAGCCTTGGGATTTGACTCATTAGCTTGCTGTGACAAGAAAGCATGTCACTTTAAAGCGCCCAGCATGGTCCACAAAGAGAAGACAATATTAAAAAGAAACAAATAAAACCCTGTTGGTTGCTCGAGGAATTAATTCAGCATAAAGATAAAAACAGGAACCAGACAAAGGACTTAGTGGAGTGACCTGGGCCTTCTCCAGATACAGGAAACCACAAGTCTGAGAAACAGGCAGGAGATGAAGGCGGTGGCTTCAAAACCCGGAAGATTTGCAAGACCATGAGGCAAAGCAGGGGTTGACGCTGCCCCCTCTTTGGGGTCTTCTGGCCAACGGTCCTCAGGGACAGGTTAGGCTCCGGGAATGACCCAGTGTGGCTTCTTTCAAAAGCAGGAAGAATTTTCACTTTATCCTCCATCTCCTGCTTGTTTGGATTCCTTTAATTTTTTGTTGTTACTTATTAAGCAGTTAAAACATCCATGATGTCATCTTCTGCAGCGACCACATATCCAGTCAACTCACTAAGCATCTGCCTTCAGTCACCTGTAAGTTATAATATTGTTACCATGATCATTCGTTCAACAGAAGTAATTCATGCAGGCAGCAGAGGCCGCTGAGAGTTGTTTCAGCTTTTTTTCATAACAGTCCCATAGATTTTAGTACCAGCCTGGGATACATCTTTCCTCTTGGAAAAGCAGGACTGGACTTTTCCTTTGGCTCTAAAAAAGTGTTTATTATGAAAACTTTCAAACATATACCAAAGGATTAGTTTGCATCATATGAAATTGCCATTGTGAAGGTCCAAAATGGTTAAATAAATAGCAACAATATCATATGACTGAAATTAATATTGCTTCCCAGGTGGCTCAGTAGTAAAGAATCCACCTGCCAATGCAGGAGATGCAAGAGTCTCAGGTTCAATCCCCAGGACAGAAAGATCCCTTGGAGGAGGAAATGGCAGCCCACTCCAGTATTGTTACCTAGGAGACCCCCTGGACAGAGGAACCTGGTGGGCTCCAGTCCATGGGACTACAAAGAGTGGGACATGACTAGCATGCATGCATAAATTAATATCATAATATAATGATCCCCTAGACCCATCACCAATCAATCAGCTCGAGGCCAATCTTGTTTCATCTAAACCTCCACACACCCCCCTCCACCATGGATTATTTTAAAGCACATTCCAGACCTCGCATTATTTTACCCACAAATATTTCAGTATGTAGTCCTGAACGATCAGGGCTCTTTTTAAGCATAATCCCTAAACCATTTTAACATTCCCTAAAATTAAAATCATTCATTGACATCAGTAGATATCCAGTCAGTGTTCAGATTTCCTCAGTTGTCTCATGACTCTCTTTTTGTTTGGTGGGAGGTTGTTTATTTTGCTTGTTTGTTGTTGGTGTTTTGGGCCACACCACCCAGCGTGGGGGATGCTAGTTTTCCCAGCCAAGGATCGAACCCACGCCTCCGACGCTGGAAGGGCAGAGAGCGAATCGCTGGACCACGAGCATCTTAGGTTTTACTGTGGTTGTTGCTTCTTTGTTTATTAGTAAGAATCAGAATCCAAATAAAGTTCATATGTTATCATGGGGTTGGTATTTCTCTTGAGCTTCTGTTAAGTTCATCTATAAGTTCCCCTCTGTTTCATTTGAAGTTATTTTATTTTCCTTTTGTTCTTTTTCTTTACAGTCTCCTGTGGATGAAATCTATAGTGTTCTTCCTTTAGACAGGATCTGGCTGCAGTCCCTGTAACTCAGAATTACCTCTAGAGGCTTGATCAGATTCAGGCTTGATTTTTTTTTTTAAGTTTTTTGGCAGGAGTACTTCAGAGATGGTGCTGTGGTCTTCCATCAGAAGGAAAATAAAAATAATTTCCAGCTGTCACCATTTATGATGTTAGCTGTCATTGACAACCACTGCCTAGATTCATTGTGTTCTAAATGGCCGTAAACCAACCTTGGTGACAGACAGATGGCAAGATTCAGCTAAAGGACTTCTCTTGTTCTCCTCCCTGCCCCCACCCCACCCCCTCACCCTGGCGGTGTTCCTTGAGAAGCCTCATCCAGGCTAGGATGCGGCTGGATGCTACACTTCCCGTCCACCTCTCTCCTCTTCCCCACAGCCTGCCCCTCAAGCCCGCGGGGGACACACATTAGTGGAAGGCTGGGGAAAGAGAACAACCTTGAGCTGGGCCTCGCCCTGCGGATGCCAGCCTTGGAGGTTGCTAGGATACGTGGCTCCCAGAGCCTCCTCGCAGCGGCGTCCTTCTGCAGCAGCTCACAGGCACTGGCTGGGCTGGCCGGGCAGTGGTGGGGCCAGGGGGCAGCGAAAGGTAGCACCCAACGGGCAGGCCTGCCACGGGAGGGAAGACTGAGGTCCCTCCTGGCCCTCCGTGAAGCTGGGACCTGTTCCCCCAGAAGCGTCTCCACATGGAGATGAATTCTGACACCTATGCTGAAGGCAACTCTGAATTTCAAAAGTCCCCAGTCCCCCCTTCTCCTGATACTTGCATTTCTTCTGCAACATGCCCTTCTATATATAATTCGGAAGATATAGCCTGAATAAATGAATGAATGTGGGAATGACTGTCAGCCCTCTCCCCAGCCCCCGTCTGGCTGGCAAGCTTCTGATCTACTTTAAGATTCAGCCACGGGCTGCATCCTTATCCTCAAAACACCCTTCCCTCAGGGCCCCAGGCAGATTCAGACACCCCCTCCCCGTGCTCACACTTACCCACAACGTCAAAGTTACCTGTTAAAGTGTCCCCACTGGGCCTCACTCTCCTCTGGACCCCCGTGCTTGGCAAGGTGTTATAATGTCCCCACTGGGCCTCACTCTCCTCTGGATCCCAGTACTTGGCAAGGTGTTAAAGTGTCCCCATAGGGCCTCACTCTCCTCTGGACCCCCGTGCTTGGCAAGGTGCTAAAGAGTCCCCACTGGGCCTCACTCTCCTCTGGACCCCCATACTTGGCAAGGTGTTAAAGTGTCCCCACAGGGCCTCGTTCTCTTCTGGACCCCCGTGCTTGGCAAGGTGCTAGAGAGTCCCCACTGGGCCTCACTCTCCTCTGGACCCCAGTACTTGGCAAGGTGTTATAGTGTCCCCACTGGGCCTCACTCTCCTCTGGACTCCCGTACTTGGCAAGGTGTTAAAGTGTCCTCACTGGGCCTCACTCTCCTCTGGACTCCCGTACTTGGCAAGGTGTTAAAGTGTCCACATAGGGCCTCACTCTCCTCTGGACCCCCGTGCTTGGCAAGGTGCTAAAGAGTCCCCACTGGGCCTCACTCTCCTCTGGACCCCCGTGCTTGGCAAGGTGCTAAAGAGTCCCCACTGGGCCTCACTCTCCTCTGGACCCCCGTGCTTGGCAAGGTGCTAAAGAGTCCCCACTGGGCCTCACTCTCCTCTGGACCCCCATGCTTGGCAAGGTGCTGAAGAGTCCCCACTGGGCCTCACTCTCCTCTGGACTCCCGTACTTGGCAAGGTGTTAAAGTGTCCCCACTGGGCCTCACTCTCCTCTGGACCCCCGTGCTTGGCAAGGTGTTAAAGTGTCCCCACTGGGCCTCACTCTCCTCTGGACTCTGTACTTGCCAAGGTGCCTTGCCCAGGTCAGTTTTGATGCATGAGTGAAAGGTCTCCATTGCATGCCTCTGGCAATAGGGAGCTCACCACCACAAAGCACCGCGTTCTAGGCAGCTTCGAAGCTTCTCCTTAGGCACAGCTGACATACGTCCTCCAATAGCCTCCTCCTCGGAGCCTTGGCAAGCCTGCCACTGTCACAGTGAGGGGGCCAGCTGCCTCTTTCACAAAACCACCCGTCAGAGTTGAATCGCTCTTCATTCCTCTCTGTAGCACCTACAAGAAGCAGTGGGGAAATGGCCAGACCTTCATGTTCGAAGTCACCAAGCTTGACTTCACAGAAGCTTCCCTATGGTTAGAGTTGTTGGTCCCATTAAGCATTCAGACACTTGTACCCCGGTCTTGCACCCCAAAAACTGCATCTTGACTCAAAACCACCGGGCACAGGCCCAGATGGCAGAGAGCTCAGGCGGAGGGCACCGGTGGGGCCCTGCAGGCCTCCTGGGCGTGAGGGCATCCATCCCGGCCCTTTCCTGGCACAGGTGAGCAGATGTCAGGCCCAGGCAGTAGGCACCGTGTTCTCAGGATCATACAGGAGAAAGTGTGTAGAGTTCAAACAAAAGCCAAGACAGGTGGGGAGAGAGAGGAGGGAGGCAGGCAGAGAGGACGCAGTGACATGCACCATCGAACGCCACAGTTGATCTGCCATGAGCCAGCCTGCTGGGGCTAATGCACCCCCATCCCTGGGGTGGCAGAAGAGCTGAAATGCTTCCTGACGTCTCAGGACCGAACTCCTCAAATCCCAGCAATGGCTTTTCCGGGTCTACCCCGGGGCTCAGTGATAGCAGTTCAGAGAATAACCCTGCCCCGACAAGCCGGCCGGGGGCAGGCTCCTGCCGAAGACTGCCAGGGAGCTTAACCCCGGCACAGGGATGAGAGCTGGCCCTTCTTCCCACGGCCTTGAGATTAAGGGCTCTGGAGCCAGGGCTTCCCGGGTGGTGCAGGGGTAAAGAATCCGTCTGCCAGTGCAGGAGACACAAGAGGGTTCCATCCCTGGGTCGGTAGGATCCCCCAGAGGAAGAAATGGCAATGCACTCCAGTATTCCTGCCTGGAGAATCCCATGGACAGAGAGGCCTGGTGGGTACATACAGTCCATGGGGTTGCAAGAGTCGGGCACCACTGAGCCACTGGGCACACGGGCACGCTTTGGAGCCAACCTGCCTGGGTCCAAAGCCTGCCTTTCCCTCTCACCAGTCTCATGACCTTGGGCAACCATTGTCCTCACCCTGCCTCGATGTCAGTGGGGAGTTAACGTTTATAAAATGAATAAAGTGATATATAAGGCTCAGGACAACGTCTACCAGTTAGAAAAACAGTTAGCGCTGACCATTATTAAACATGTCCACGTCCTGCCAGGCTCTGGGGATGAAAGGGGGAGCGGCTGGGACAAGACCCCTGTCTCCGCAGGTCTCCTGGCCGGTTGGTGAGGAACCCGGGCAGACCCCGAGCCTGGGGGTCCTCTAGGAGGCAGGCTGTGGGGAGGACGGGAGAAACTCGCCCCTCTTCCGCAGGAGGAAGCTGATGCCTGGCTACAGCCTGGACCCGCGGCGGGCCTGTCCGCAAGCCTAGCGCCAGCGCTGTGCGCGCCCGGGGCGCAGCGAGGCCCGCTGTCCCAGGAAGGCCGCGCTCCCAACCAATGAGGGCCCACGGCGATGATGTAATGCGTGGTCGCTCGCGTGCTCATTGGCTGCCCTCCATGCCACTTCAGAACCGGGATTAGGGGTGCTTTCGGCCGCAGGGAAGGGGTCCGGGGTCTGGGGAGGGCTGGGCGCACGCTGAGGGAGCCGAGGCCCAAGCCCCTGCCCAGGCCCCTCCCTGGACAGACCCGGGGGGCAGGCTCCCAGCACCCCCTCCATCACCCCAGGGGCAGCGCGAGCATCCGAGGGCGCGCAGCTCCTGAAGGGTTAGAAGGTCGGCACCGGCCGCCACCTGAGGGACAGCCCGGCTCGGGGAGGGGCTGAGCTGAGAGCGCGGGGCCTGGCTTAGCGGACTTCTGCACGAGGCCCCGACACCTGCTCCAGACACGCGATGAATTGCAGGTCTGAGTCCGAAATGTGAGGCCGGCCGCCGGGAGCTTTCCAGGACCTGGCTTTGCCTGAGAAATAATCACTGTGCTTCTTAAAAAGCAGCTCGTGACCCGAGGGAGAGGGACCGGGGAGGCTGGGGGTGGAAACCCGAGCAGAGGAGAGGGTGAGGCCCGCGTGCTGGGAGAACCCGGGTCCCCTGCTTGCTGCCCTCTGCCCCGGAAAGCCCAAGCACGTGCCCTGCTCCCCAGGGCCTCGTCCTCCCCCAGCCCTGTGAGGGCATCCCTGTCGCGGTGCCCCCTTTACAGGTGGGGAAGCTGAGGGATGGAGAGGTGCCTGGGGAAGGCCAGGACCCGGCTCAGGACGGCCTGGAGCCAGTTCATCTGCTCCCTGGTCCCCACCAGAGACCCCCGTGGGCTCGGCAAGCCCCAGGAGTGCAGGCAGCCTGCTGAGGGGGAGGCTGGGGTGGGGGGGAGACTGTGTTGCAAAAAGCCACTTCCAGCTGAAGCCACAGAGTCGGGACATGGGGTCGTTTCCTCACCCTCCTCACAAACAGGGGCCTCGGACTACCCATCCCCGACCCAGCTGCACTTTCTGGGCAGAGGCAGTTGTTTTTCAGATGCTCAGTCGTGTCCCACTCTTCACGACCCCAAGGACTGCAGCACGCCAGACCTCCCTGTCCATCACCAGCTCCTGGAGCTTGCTCAAACTCGTGTCCATTGAGTCGGTGATGCCATCCAACCATCTCACCCTCTGTCGTCCCCTTTTCCTCCCACCTTCAATCCTTCCCAGCATTGGGGTCTTTTCCAATGAGTCAGCTCTAAGCATCAGGTGGTCAAAGTATTGGAGCTCCAGCTTCAGCATCATCCTTCCAATGAATGTGCGTGCCAAGTCACTTCAGTCGTGTCCCACTCTGTGTGACTCCCTGGACTGCAGCCTGCCAGGCTCCTCTATCCATGGGACTCTCCAGCCAGGAACACTGGAGTGGGTTGTCACGCCATCCTCCAGGGGATCTTCCCGACCCAGGGCTCGAATACGAAGCTCCTGCACCTCCTGCGCTGCAGGTGGATTCTTGAGAGCTGAGCCATCAGGGGGCCCTTCCAATGAATATTCAGGGTGATTTCCTTTAGGAATTCCCTTCTGGTCCCTCCCAGAACTCTGGCCTTTGCCCTCTGGCCTAGGTCTGAACTAGGCTGTTTTCCCACCTACTTCCTACCTGCACTTTTGCCAGAAGTTCACTTTTGTGCAGGTGACCTGGGGCTGTGTCTCTCACAGAGAGCGCCTCAGAGTGGCTGAGACGGACTCCAGTCCCTGTCTGGCCTCGGCCTCTTCTCAGCGATGGACTCAGCCATGGTCTTGGATCCTCTCTGGGCCTCACTCAGGGTCCTGGGGGGTCTTATCCACTCGGCAGGGGCAGAGAACTCCTGGGCAGTAGCACCGCCCCCTCCACAGGTGGTCTCCTTCCCTTCTTAGATGCAGATCTTCAGGGGGTGACACCCAGAAACTTCAAGCCAGGGATCTGGACTGGATCTCAGAGCTCCCCTAGACTCCTCACCTCCACCTCCTCTGGGTAAGTGAAGACACTGAACCGTCCCGAGGCCGTGCCAGGACTGGGGCTGGGTGACTCCACACTTGGGGTCTTTCCAGGCCCCAGGGCTCCTTCCCCACTCCCCAGCCTCCCCCACCCCATCACTGTAGCCTGGCGGTGAACTTAGCTGATGTTAGCTGGACTTGGTTGAACCTAGCTGACTCCTCAGTAAAGAGTCAGGACGGGGGCAGGACAGGCTGGAAAAGAGAAGGATGGGGTGTGGAGTGAGGAAGGGGAAGGAGGGGCCTCTCCATCCAGAACAGCCACGTTCTTCTCTGTGGGGCAAGCTGGGCTCCCACCCCAGGCCTCCTGGGCGGCCCTGAGACAGAAGCGGAGGTGGTGGGAGAGAACAGGCCCAGGAGGAGGAGGGGGGCGGGTGACGGATGACGAAGGCACGGGGAGGGTACGCAGGACCCGGAGGGGACACAGGTGCTTGGCGACCATCCACGCAGCCGGGAAGCCAGGGTGCCGTGCGTGGGTCAGACCAGATGACTTCAGGGGTGCGCTTCAGCTCCAGCACCAGCAAAGGAGGGGCCCGTGGGAGATGCTCTGACCGTTCTTGTCCAGGTGCCTCCCCACTGCGTCATCAGCCTCCTATAAACCCTCCTCCCATGTAGCAGCTACAGCAGCAGGCGTGACCAGCCCCATGAGGCCATCAGGGCACTGGACGCCCAGAAGGCACCTTCGTTCACTCAGTGGTAAGAGAATACAACAGACTGCGTGACTGAGCAGACAGGCGTTTATTTTTCATAGTTCTGGAGGCTGGAAGTCTGAGATCAGGGGCCAGCATGGTTGGGTGCTGGCAAGGGCCCTCCTCTGGGTTGCAGATAGCTGTTTTCTCATGTATTTCTGTGTGGCAAGGAGGCAGAGAGAGCTCTGAGGTCCTCTTTATAAGGGCACTAATCCTATTCACGAGGGCTCCACCCTCGTAACCTAATCACCTCCGAGGCTTCCACCTCCTAACACCATCACTTTGCAGGTTAGGATTCCAATGCATGAATTTGAGGGAGACAAAAGCTTTTGGTCCATAACAGAGGGCACGAGTGAGGTGCTAAAGTCACCAGTGGGCAGGATCCACCCAGAAGGTGGAAGCAGCCTTTTGATAGGTGTTTCAAAGGCCTGGCCACAGGCAAATAAGGAAAAAATGGGCTGACATCAAATAGGCTGGCCTGTTTGTCTGCAAACCTGGCAGGCATTCAACTGGTCAGCTCATCAGATAGTGGTCCAGCTGGTGGCCAGTGAACCAGACAATCAGATACTCACTTGATCCATCAATCAGCAGCTGGCCAGGTCAGCGGCTCTGGAGGTTCCAAAGCCCCTGGCTGGAGGATACTTTGGGGATGCTTTAGGTCTTCCCTTTGAACCAGAAATTCCGAGCTGCTCACCACCCCCAGACACCCTGAACACTCCACCTCCAAGCCTTGTCTTCCCAGACCCCATCCTGAGCGTGTGCCAGCTTTCTCTTTCACAGTCATGCCATGTAACAAACCACAGCACTCGCACTTAGGCATGCGTGTTTCCTCAGCCTCTGAGTCTGGGAGCCGGGTGGGGGTGAACCAGCTCTTTTGTCTTGACTGGCTCACTCGTGAGTCAGCTGCCGGGGCTTCAGCTGGGACAGTTGGGTGAGCAGCCTCTGCTGCACGCAGCGTCCCCTCCTCCGGGAGGCTAGCCCAGGCCAGTTGCGCAGAGGAGGCTGGCATCCACCAGAGCAGGAGGCCACGTGCAAGTCCTCTTGCAGCTTGGGCTGGGGACTGGCACCCTGCTGCTTCGTCCTTCAGTCAAGTATCAGGGGCGTCCCAGATCAGAGGCTGGGAGGAGCTGCAAGTCTCCTGGCAAAGCGAGTGGGTGCAGGGAGGCCAGGCCCTGGGCCATTGGCATGGGCAGCAAGCACCGTCCCTGCCCCTCCCCGCCTGTTTCCTGTTCCTCAAGACCCTTCTCAGCCTCGTTCTTTGAAGCTTTCCCCAATGATCCCCTGCGCAGTCGCTGCAGACTATGCGAAGCGCCGGCTTCTTTCTGCCCTCCTGCTGTATCTTGGGTTCCTATTCTAAAGCCCCCAAGTCTGTCCCCAAGGCTGCAGGTTGATTTCCCCGCAGCCTCTGCTGCTAGCGTGAGCCCCTGAAGCCCTGAGCCACATCAGGGTCCCTCCCACCCTCAGAGCCAAGGGTGACAGCCGGTGGGGCCACGGGCAGGAGGCTGGCCTGGGGAAGCCCCTGCCCCTAGTCCTGAGCAGCCCCCCGAGTCCTGAGCAGTACACTATGTGAGACACCCCACCCCTTCCAATTGGCAGCTATCTGTCCTTGGGCAAAGCAGCTCACTTCTGAGCCCCTGGAACCCCCACCCTGGGGCAGCTGGCAGAGACAGGGGCGGACAGAGGAAGGCACCTCAGGACCCGCTGCCAATGCGACACACGGCAGCTCCCAGTCTCCTTGCCTCGGTCGTCACAGACCCAGGCTCCCGGTTTTCCCCAGCACGATGCAGACCCACGCGATGATTTCCAGGCAGGCTGCGTCCTCTCCACGCTGTTCCCTGCGGGCTCCCCCCGGCTCGATCCCCACTGGCAAGCGTTTGTCTACATGTGAGCACACAGCCTAGCCCATGGGGACCACGTGTGCCTGCTTCTGCCACCCGTCTGCCCACCACCCGCTGCCCTGGCCACGCGTTCTGTGTCCTCTCTGCTCTCCTCCCCACCCCCTTGCTCATCCCCCACTGATGCTTCTGCAGAAAGGCCCTGCCAGGCCATTAGGGCCTTCCCCCCCAGGCCATCAGGGCCTTCCCAGGAGGATGCTTCCAGAACTTAGAGGTGATGGCAGGCTTCTTAGGGTGGCCTCGGGTGGCACCCGCTGTGTGCCAACCATGGAGTCCGTCCCCTGGAGCCTCGCCAGCACCAGGCACCTGGCCAGGGCTGCCGGGTGGCATCGTGACTGGGAAAGGAGGGTCCCAGGCTGGCCCAGATGACGTGCTGCGGTCCACCCTCTCCCTGGGCTCCTATTTTTACTCCTATTTCTCCTATTTCTGAGGCAGCTCTGTGGTCCCCATCCCTCCTCCCAGTATGTGTGAGTTGAGTTTATGTGCTCAGTCATGTCTGACTGTTTGTGATGCCATGGACTGTAACCCCACAGGCTCCTCTGTCCATGGGATTCTCCTGGCAAGAATACTGGAGTGGGTTGTCATTTCCTTCTCCAGGGGATCTTCCCAACCCAGGGATCAAACCCGTGTCTCCTGTGTCTCCTCCGTCACAGGCAGATTCTTTACCCGCTGGGCCATTCTCAAGCTGAGCTGTGAAATTCCTACAAAATTCACCATCGTGGGGCGGGGGGCTCAGGCTGAAGACTGCAAATGTTGGGTCTGGATGGTCTGGGTTCAAAACCTGCCTCTGTCACTTTCCAGCTGGGGCACCTTGAGCAATTAAAGCAAAAAGCGTTAATTCACTAACTGAAGTGTGTGAGGTGCTCGAGCCAGGCCTGGGCACCTGGAGTTGCAGCTGTTACCGCAGGACTGATGCTCAGAGACGCAGCTGCAGGGAGGAGAGGAGCTGGTGGTTCAGGTTTCAGATGCGCACAGGCCTGCATCCTGGCTTCAGTACTTCCTAGTGTATGACTTTTGGTCAGTTACTCAAACGCTCCGAACCTCAGTTTCCTTATCTGCAAAATGGGGATGAAAACAACCATGCTGTTAGTTGCTGGGAGGATTCAGAGATGATACGTGGACGTGCCCAGCCCAGAGCCAGGAACAGCCAGCAGGCCTTTGATGGGTACTTGTTAGATGACTGGAGGTTAAGTGGAAGTCCCTTATCCAACCCATTCAAGTCACGATTTGAATCCAGGCCTGCCTGATTCAAAGCCAGTTCCTAGCCATCACCCCATCCCCTGGGTGGTTCACAGGGGCAGGGAGGGGCCCTTGGGCCTCAGTGATGGTATCTAGGATTGGCTGTCACCCACCTGACTGCCAGGGGTTACAAAGGAACCTGAAGTCCTAAATGCGTGGCAGGGCTCTGGCTGGTACTCCAAACTGTGCCCCAGAAGGCATGGAAAGGTGCCACCAGTCTCCAGTGCTATAGCCGTGGCCTCGACGTACACAGCAGTTCCCACGGCAGGCACCAGCTAAGTGCTGTACTTGGGTGACCCATCACTTACCCCCCCCCAGGAGGACGAGGGGAGAGCTCCCACCGTTACCAGTGCCCATTTCGCAGATGAGGAAACTGAAATAAAGAGAGGGGAGCGGGGGGTCCCTGGTGGTCCAGCTTAACCCCCGCTGTGGCCCTGCGCTCAATTCTCGTCCGGAAACTATGGTCCCACAAGTCACACAGTGCAGTAAAAACAGAGAGAAAGGAGTCTAAAGGCTACGCGATACCCTGGATTAGACAGCAGAACAGAAAAGGGACCGTGCTGGAAAAGCTGGAGATGCCTGAATTAAACCAGGAGTTCCGCTGACAGTAACTGCCAGAAGCATTGCCTTCCTTGGGGTGTATCACGGCAATGAAAGATGTCACCAGCGGAGCAGCTGCGCGAAGGGTATGTGGGAACTCTCCTTGCAAGTCTTTTGTAAATCTAAAATTCTCTTGAAATAAAAAATTTGAAAATAACCTATTGGCAGGGAAGCAGGGAGGCGCAGACATGAAGACCAGCCCCGTGGACAGTGGGTGGGGAGAGGCAGGGGCGGGCGGGCCAAACGGAGAGAGCAGCGTGGAATCGTACACTAGCGCGCGTGGAAGAGACGGCCGGTGGGCGTGCTGTGTGAACTGGGGCTCTGTGACAGCTCGAGAGGCTGGGATGGGGCGGGAGGTGGGAAGCAGGGTCAAGAGAGGGGCATATGTCCGCCTGTGGCTGATTTCTGTTGATGCGTGGCAGAAACCAACACAATATTGTAAAGCAATTATCCTTCCATTAAAAATAAATTTAAAAATTTTTTAAGCTTAAAAATAAAGGAAGTTCAGTGACATGCCTGGGGTCATACGGCTTCTAGGCAGCAGCAGGGAGATGTAGGTCCCAGACCACTGGCCGCAGAGGCTGTGCGTGGGGCCCTGCAGGCTTCCAGCCGAGGCCGCCGTCACCGGCCCTGCCCAGCACACACACTCACTCAGCAGGTGAGCCTGCGTTCGGGGCCTTGGCAGAAAGTTCCTTTTCATCTCTTTTAACTCAGGTGGGGAGTTCTTGTGTCAACATAACTCTCTCTAAAGATTGTGTGGGCTCCCTTTGTTTTAGACCCCACTCTACTCCATGGGCAATGGCCACCCACTCCAGCACTCTTGCCTGGAAAATCCCATGGACGGAGGAGCCTGGTGGGCTGTAGTCCATGGGGTTGCGAAGAGTCGGACACGACTGAGCGACTTCCCTTTCACTTTTCACTTTCATGCATTGGAGAAGGAAATGGCAACCCACTCCAGTGTTCTTGCCTGGAGAATCCCAGGGATGGCGGAGCCTGGTGGGCTGCCGTCTATGGGGTCGCACAAAGTCGGACACGACTGAAGCAACTCAGCAGCAGCAGCAGCTACTCCATGGGCCAGGAGCCATAGCAACGGAGCAGATTCTGACTCCATCTTCATGATGCTACTTGCAGGCTGGGCAGTTGCTCTGCGAGCTCATCTCTTTTTGTATCAAACGAGACGTAGAAGCCAACTGATGCTTTCAATAATCTGCTGAGATATCCCTTTGCCCGAGTCCAGGAGTTCATTTGATACACTTTTTGTTCCTTAAGTTTCTACAGATAAGTTTTCCCAAATGATTCAGCATTACATGATGTGAATTGCCATTCTTCTAGCCTGCAAGAACAGTTTCCTCACCGTTTTTTCAGCCTTCCCTCACAGTTTCCTCTGTCCCGCCATCCAGTCCCCAAAACCAATGCCATGCATGTTTTACATCCACGTACTTATTTATGTATCAGTCATTCATTGCTATATAATGAAATATCCCAAATTTCAATGGCTTAAAACAGCAATCATGAATATTAAATATTTCAAATTTTACGTTTGGCAGCCCTGGGTCTCCCTTGCTGCATGCAGGCTTTCTCTGCTTGTGGTTTCTGGGCTTCTCATCGTGGTGGCATCCCTTGTTGCAGAGCACAGGCTCCAGGGCGAGGAGGCCTCAGCAGTTGCAACATGCAGGCTCAGTACTCGTGGCAAACAGGCTTAGTTGCCCCGAGACATGTGGAATCTTCTGGGGCCAGGGGTCGACCCTGTGTCCCCTGCATTGTCAGGTAGATTCTTAACCACTGGACAATCAGGGAAGCCCATGCATGATTTTTTTTACATGTCTGTGAGTCACTGGAGGCTGGCAGACCCAGGCTGAACCTGACCGGCTCCGCTGGTGTTGGCCGGGCTACCTTGAGAGTCTGCGGCTGGTTGACCTGGGCTGGACTCAGTCAGGGACGGCTCTGCTCTGAGTTTCTTTCATCCTCCGGCTGAGACCAGTGGGCTCGCCTGGGTACGCCCATCCGAAGGTCATGGCAGTAGCCCGGGAAGGCAAGACCAAGCCTACGAGCCCTTATCAGGCGCCCGGGCCCGTATCTGCTGTCGTCCCCTTGGCCGAAGCACATGGTGGAGCCCAGAGTGAAGGAGAAGGGAAGGGCCTCCCACTCTCAAGGAGGAGGACACGGCACCATCACGGAGAGGACGCGGATGGGGCAGGGGCGAGGCCTGGGCACGAGCGCCGTCCGCCCCTGTGGCCAAGGGCACGCACTCACTCACTGCCCATCCTCTGCATCTCCTTTAACCCTTCCTTATAGTTCCTTTTCCCTGTTCCACACGGTCGTATCGTCCTTTCTCAGATGAGAGCTGAAGATCAGATGAGAGGCGTGAAGTCGCTTCCTCAGGATCCCGTCGCCAACAGGCACAGAGCTCGCATTTGAATACAGGCCTGTCTGGGCACCCACTAAATGTACATGCAGTGAAAAGGAAATCATTTCTGCCATGGTTATACCCAGAGGGTTCTTGAACTGTAGAACCTAATTCTGGCTAACAAGCTGGAGAAAAAAGTGATTTATTGGAAGGAAATCACACGGCCCACAGTGGTGGAAGAAAATCCAAAGAAACAAAGGTAGGTTCAGAGAACTCTGTCAGAAAGGAGCTTTTGAGGGCCGTCACTGTGATGATTGAAAGGTTGAAGGCGGGAGAAGGGGACGACAGAGGATGAAATGGCTGGATGGCATCAGGTTGTCTTTGTCACTCAGCCTGGGAGTCAGGGCCCCGAGAATCTGATCATGGTGTGGTGTGGGTGGGGCGTGGGGGCCGATAGCCAGCCCCTCCCTTCCCCCCACCCCATGAATGGGATGGGGGCTTCTGAACGGAAACGCGGGGCCACACGTCCTGGGAGTGAGCAGGGCGGGTGTCCTGGCTGCAGGGATCGGGCGCGTGGACTTGGGAGCAGGCTCTTGGCTCTGCCGCCCTGGAGGGCCTGCTGACTGGTTGTCCTTGACCTGAGCAGGCAGTCGTCCGCCTTCCCTCGCCTCCACCGCTCTGCGGTGGTGTGTGAACCTCTCTGAGTGCTCGTGAGGGGAGGTGAGCGCTGACTGGTGGCGTGGCTGTGTCTGGGGCTGGGCGGGTGGGCGGGCGCGGGGTAAACCCTCCAGGAGATGCCACGGGCCCCGCGGTCCTGACGGCCGAGGCAGCCGAGGCCCCAGACGGGCCGTGACCTCCCAGCCTGGAGAAGCACGCAGAGACGCTGGCAGCCTGCACCCAGGCCCGTTTCTCGGTGGAGGAGCTCCGAGAACCCAGAGAGGCAGGAGCTGAGCCCTCACTGTCAGAGGGGGACAGGCTCGTGTGCGTGATTCTCAGTCTCAGCTTTGCTGGTGTTGTGGCGGGGACTCTGAGCCCATGTGAGCAGAGCACTGGGCTTCCCCAGCTGGTGCCAGATGCGAAGTCAGGGAAGGTTTCAGGCACCGGAGGCTGGCCTCGGCCTCGAGAGGGCTCCTGGGAACCTCAGTCCCCTTGTCACTCGCTGTGACCTGGGGTAAGTGCTCCAAGCCTGCTCGCTCATCTGCCCAGGAGAGGAGGTCACGGGGGCTCCCAGCCCTGTTCCGACCCCTGGTGCTGCTGCTCAGAGCTCCCCCAGGCTCCCCCCTGGACTCACCAGGCTTGTTTGTTTTGACAATGGCCTGGTGATTCCTTTTTTTAAAAAAGTTAAAGAAAAAAATTTTTAAATATAAATTAAAAAAAAATTAATTTGTATTGGAGTATAGTTGCTTTATGGATTTCCTTGGTGGCTCAGATGATAAAGAATCGGCCTCCAATGCAGGGGACCTTGGTTGGATCCGTGGATTGGGAAGATTCCCTGAAGCAGGACATGGCAACCCACTCCAGCATTCTTGCCTAGAGAATACCGTGGACAGAGGCACCTGGAAAATCCCATGGACAGTGGAGCCTGGCGGGCTACAGTCCACGGAGCTGCGAAGAATCAGACAAGACTGAGTGACGGAGAGCGCACACGTAACTGCTTTACGATGTCACGTTAGTTTCTCTTGTTCGGCAAAGTGAATCAGCTGTACGTGTACATATATCGCCCCTTCTTTGGCCTCCCTTCCCATCCAGACGACCGCAGGGCCCTGAGTAGCGTTCCTTGTGCTGTCTATCTGGCTCAGTTACCCATTTTATACATCGTCCGGATATGTCAGTCCCAATCTCCCAGCTCCTCCCCCCTTGACCTGGTGACCCCCAAATACCACCCCCTGTGGCTTATCTTTGCCCACCCCCAAGCAGGCACTAAGTCAAGCCAAGGCGAGCCTTGGGTTCCCCGCTCTGTCTGGGTCGACCCCGCTTTATGACACCGCAGCGTTACCGCACAGAGAAGGGCTGAGAGAGGCCTGGTTTCCCTCCTCCCAGCCTCTGGCGTTTCTGGCCATGAAGAGAAGCCGGCCTGTGCTGGGGCGGCCTGGGGCCTTCATCCAGCGCGGCTGAAGGGGGCCGGTTCAGAGGGAGACCCGGGCGCAGAGGGCCCAGGGACCCCCGGCTGGCGGTTGCTCCCCCAGACCACAGGCGGGACGGGCCCGGCCTGGCTTCTCCCGGGCTCTCGTGATCTCCGGGAAGGAAGCCGGTTGGCCTGACAGGCTCGTCTTTTACAAAGCTGCCTGTTTGTCACGAGGTTTGTGCTGTTGCCCTGTGTGACCGCAGACCTCACAAAAGCTCGCGGAGCAGCCCATCAGCCATTCTCAGGGTGGACGAGGAGGGACCCAGCAGGTCGCCTCGCCCCATCCCCTCACTTTGTTAGGCTCTAGAAGACAACCAAGTCAGACACCGAGGTGCAGATCCTGGCTCCACCCCTAGGCTGCCAGGCCTAACCTCACGATAACTCAGTTTCCCCATCCGTTAAAAGCGAACGTTCCCTTTTTTTTTTTTTTTTTCCGAACGTTCCCTTTTATGATAAAATAGCAAGGCCCGTAGGGTCCTTGCAAGTCTCAAATGAATTTTTGAAGATTCTTTCTTTCACTTGTGGCTGCGCTGGTCTTCGCTGCTGTGGCGGACTTTCTCGAGCAGCGGCGAGGGGTCCCGGCTCTTTGCTGCGGTTCAGGGGCTTCTCCTCGCGGTAGCTTCTCATTGCAGGGCTCAGCCCCTGGGTGCTGGGGCGTCAGCGGTTGCAGCGGCTGGCCCTAGAGCGTGGTCTCAGTAGCCGTAGCACACGGGCTTAGTTGCTCCGAGGCCTGTGGGATATTCCTGGACCAGGGATTGAACCGGGGTCCGCTGCATTGGCAGGCGGCTTCTTTAACCACCAGGGAAGCCCCGTTTCAAGTGAGTGAACACATGAAGGTGCTCGGCACAGTACTCACGCCCTGCCCAAGGCTGGGGCCTCCTGGGGAGACTGCTGCGCCTTCCTGGAGGGGCCCCGGGACTCCGTCACAAGGACCCTGGAGGACGCGCCCCAGGCCCCCCTGAGCACCGTCCCTGCTCTGTGACCCTTAAGCGGCCCCGCCCCGGCCCCGCCCCGAGTCCTCAGCGGGTGTCTTCAGATATTCGTCCTCCCGGCTCCAGCCAAGATCTCTCCTCCTTCCCCAGAGTCGCAGCTCAGCTGCTCCTGTCTTCTGAAAACCCGGAACCTCGCTGCAGGCCAGGATATAACCGAGTCGCCAGGAGCCCCCTTAAGACTGTGAGGAAACATTTTATGCCAGTGTTGGAGACTGAGGACATTTCTCAAGACTCCAAGGCCCCTGCATGAACCCGAGGGGCCATGCTAAGGCGGGGGTTACATGAAAGAACAATGGCCCAGCAGCGGCTGGAGGGGGTCCGGGGGCGCCCAACGGCTGTGAGTGCCCCAGTTTTGCCTTACGCTTGTGTCAGCCTCAGCAGCAAGAGCCTATGAGGGGGAATGCGAGGCTTTCTCGAGGAAGAAATTCAGAAAAAAACTGATGTTTACATTAACTTCATTTGCTCACTGCTACCCACAGATATTTAGCGTTGGGTTTTGTTTGTTTGTTTGTTTGTTTTGGTATCACCACTCTGGCATGTGGGGTCTAAGTTCCCCAACCGGGGATCAAACCCAGGTCCCCGGCACTGCAAGTCCCACTGAGGGTGTTACTTTGACATCTTATCCTAACTCATACATTCAGAAGCGGAAGGGATAAAGACAAATCATATGATATCACTTATATGTGGATTCTTCGAAAATGATACAGATCAACTTATTTACAAAACAGAAACAGACTCACAGACGTAGAAACAAACTTTTGGTGACCAAAGCCACAAGGGGCCGAGAGGGGAGAAGTTAGGAGTTTGAGATTAACACACCACTATATATAAAGACTAGGGATCTCTTCACGAAAATCAGAGATACCAAAGGAACATTTCATGCAAAGATGGGCTTGATAAAGGACAGAAATGGTATGGCCCTAACAGAAGCAGAAGATATTAAGAAGAGATGGCAAGAATACAAAGAAGAACTGTACAAAAAAAGATCTTCACGACCCAGTTAATCATGATGGTGTGATCACTGACCTAGAGCCAGACATCCTGGAATGTGAAGTCAAGAGGGCCTTAGAAAGCATCACTACAAACAAAGCTAGTGGAGGTGATGGAGTTCCAGTGGAGCTATTTCAAATCCTGAAAGATGATGCTGTGAAACTGCTGCACTCAATATGCCAGCAAATCTGGAAAACTCAGCAGTGGCCACAGGACTGGAAAAGGTCAGTTTTCATTCCAATCCCAAAGAAAGGCAATGTCAAAGAATGCTCAAACTACCGCACAATTGCACTCATCTCACACGCTAGTAAAGTAATGCTCAAAATTCTCCAAGCCAGGCTTCAGCAATATGTGAACCGTGAACTTCCAGATGTTCAAGCTGGTTTTAGAAAAGGCAGAGGAACCAGAGATCAAATTGCCAACATCTGCTGGATCATAGAAAAAGCAAGAGAGTTCCAGAAAAAACATCTATTTCTGCTTTATTGACTATGCCAAAGCCTTTGACTGTGTGGATCACAATAAACTGTGGAAAATTCTGAAAGAGATGGGAATACTAGACCACCTGATCTGCCTCTTGAGAAATTTGTATGCAGGTCAGGAAGCAACAGTTAGAACTGGACATGGAACAACAGACTGGTTCCAAATAGGAAAAGGAGTACGTCAAGGCTGTATATTGTCACCCTGCTTATTTAACTTATATGCAGAGTACATCATGAGAAACACTGGGCTGGAAGAAGCACAAGCTGGAATCAAGATTGCCGGGAGAAATATCAATAACCTCAGATATGCAGATGACACCACCCTTATGGCAGAAAGTGAAGAGGAACTAAAAAGCCTCTTGATGAAAGTGAAAGAGGAGAGTGAAAAAGTTGGCTTAAAGCTCAACATTCAGAAAACGAAGATCATGGCATCCGGTCCCACCACTTCATGGGAAATAGATGGGGAAACAGTGGAAACAGTGTCAGACTTTATTTTTCTGGGCTCCAAAATCACTGCAGATGGTGACTGCAGCCATGAAATTAAAAGACGCTTACTCCTTGGAAGAAAAGTTATGACCAACCTAGATAGCATATTAAAAAGCAGAGACATTACCTTGCCAACAAAGGTCTGTCTAGTCAAGGCTATGGTTTTTCCTGTGGTCATGCATGGATGTGAGAGTTGGACTGTGAAGAAGGCTGAGCACCAAAGAATTGATGCTTTTGAACTGTGGTGTTGGAGAAGACTCTTGAGAGTCCCTTGGACTGCAAGGAGATCCAACCAGTCCATTCTGAAGGAGATCAGCCCTGGGATTTCTTTGGAAGGAACGATGCTAAAGCTGAAACTCCAGTACTTTGGCCACCTCATGCGACGAGTTGACTCATTGGAAAAGACTCTGATGCTGGAAGGGACTGGGGGCGGGAGGAGAAGGGGACGACAGAGGATGAGATGGCTGGATGGCATCACTGACTCAATGGACGTGAGTCTGAGTGAACTCCGGGTGTTGGTGATGGACAGGGAGGCCTGGCGTGCTGCAATTCATGGGGTCGCAAAAAGTGGGACACTACTGAGCGACTGAACTGAACTGATATATAAACAGCTGCGACAAGGACTTACCGTATAGCGCAGAGAACTATATCCTGTAATAACTTAAGATCAAAAAGAAGCTGAAAAAAGTTACATATGTATATGTATGTACATGGGCTTCCCATGTGTGTATATGTTATATGTTCGTAACTGAGCCCTTTGCTGAACACCTAAAACGAAGACAACACTGTAAACCAACTCTACTTGAACAGGAAAAAAAAAGGTGGAACAGGAGAAATTTTAAAGGATCGACCCATATTCAGGAAAAAACGAAAGAGAAGACACATGTTGCTGCTGGCTGTTCAGCATTGGCCCCTCCTAGGAGCACCCCACTGCCCTGGGACCACCCCACTTCCTTTGGGGGAACCCCGTCTCCCCCACTGTTTACACTCTCGATGGGAGAATGTCCCCAGCATGTGATCCCCCCGCAGGAGCTCGGGGGACACACGGCTCCTCTAGGCTTGGTTCAGCAGGGCCACGTCTCGTATCCCAGGCCACTCCTCTGCCTGTTGTTAGAAAGGGGCGTTAGCAACCGCAGCAGGCAACCAGGTGGTGTGGACTCGTGCCCAGCGTTGCCAGGACTCGTTCCGTGACCTTTACTGTGTCATTTCACTTCTCTGAGGCGCCATTTCTTCATCTGGAAGAACGGGCAAATGTCACAATCCTGATTTTCAGCAAAAGAAGCTGACACAACTGACGTGCGCTGTGTGAGTCCTTTGTACACGATTCAAAAACAAGCAAGGCTAAGCTTCATTATTGAAAGCTGCATACACAGGGGCAAAGCTGAGACGAAAAAGCAATGGTCTTTGTAAATAAAGCTGTGAGTGCCCATAGGCTACGGGAAGGGACGTGAACAGGAGAGAGCGCTCAGGGTTGCTGGCATCGTTCTGTCTTGATCTGGATTGTTCATTACACAGATATTTGCTTTAGAATTTACTACGATTAGAATTACTCCTGGGATTCCCTGGTGGCCCAGTAGTGAAGAATCTGCCCGCCAATGCAGGAGACAGGGGTTCAATCCCTGGTCTGGGAAGATCCCACTGCCAGGGAACAACTAAGCCTGAGTGCCCCAACTACTGAAGCCTGTGTGCCCTAGAGCCTGCGCTCCCCAACAAGAGGAGCCCCCGCAGTGAGAGGCCCCCGTGCCACAACTATAGAGCAGCCCCTGCTCGCCGCAGCTGGAGAAGAGCTGGCAAGGAAAGCTCGCCCAGCAACACAGAACCAGCACAGCCAAAATACATAAAGTTACACACACACATGAAAGCGTTGCTCGTGGCGCTTTCCAGCCGCTCCTGCCCTCTTTGGGGTGTCTGCTGGATGACCATGAGCAAGAAGGACTGACTGTCTTTAAAGAGGCTGTTAGCTGCACTTTGCACACATTAGGGCCATGAATGATCCTCTGCCCCCCTCTCTATACCCCAGAATGTCCAAGCTCGGTCCTGCTCTGCCGCCCGGGTCCCGTTTCACAGCTGAGTAAACTGAGGTGCAGGGAGGCGAAGGCGTGATCTCTTCCCCCTGCCCCCCGCCCGCCCCACTTCCTTTTACCCTCAAGGGCCTCCAGCCTGAGACCTACTCTCCTCTGCAACCTGAGGCTCCCTTTCTGCCTTGAGCTGCTGGAGTGCCACGTGTGAATCCAGCCACCTCAGAATTAAGAGCGAACAGAGCATTTCCTCTCCTTCAGAGTCTGTTCCAACACCCTCCCTCTCAGGCTGAAAAAAAAAAAAAAAAAAAAAAAACCAGTTGCAATTTCCTTCCGCCCACGACTCCCCCATCACATGCACTCAGCCTTGGGAGTAGTAGAGGACTTCATTATTTTTCAAAGAACCCATGCACACCGTCCTGAGCTCGCATAAACCCTTCTGAGCATCCTTCTGCAAACCACTCCAGGAAAATAAAAGCTGGGCTGGGGAGAGCACCAGGCCCACCGCAGGCGCACCTAAGATCCCAGCTCAGGCACCACGAGCTCGCAAGAGGCCCCGACTCCCCATCACCTCCACAGATGTGGCCCTCATTTCCGTCGGAAT